>NW_027181770.1:56593313-58993313 GCF_029961685.1 Aristolochia californica
AAATCCATGATATTTTTCTTCCCATGAAAAAAAAAAGTGTGCAGTTTAGAGGTATAAGACAACTTACAATCCAAGATATGTGACTCTTCAATTCTGTAATGCCTTTTGGATCATTTGTCTTCTTAATCTTTTTCTTCAGCTTCTGTGCAACCATATGATAGGGCAGTTCAGCATCAACACTTAATATATAAGTCACAAGGAGATCTTTGAGTAACAGATAAGAGGTTTACCTCTCTTTCGGTAGGAAGCTGAGCCTCGAACAAGAAACTATATCTCTTCCTGAACCTGAAAATGATAGATGCAATGTGGTGACAAAAGCTAACTAAAGTGTTCAAGAAAACCAAAATGGACCTGAATGCAGCAGTAAGTACATGAGACGATGCAAATGGTGACAACTAGATGAATAGAACAGACATACAAATATAATGATTGTTAACAGCAGGAATTCCCATGGCCCTCTGAGAGTTCTAGACACTAAAAAGTTTCAACAGTTAGCTGTCAGAAGAAAATCCTTATAGCAGATCAAAGAGAGTTAAGCTCATCTCAGTGTGAAGCAGAATAAGACTACCTTCTACCTATCACTTCGATTTCACTTTCCATGAGCATGGGTTGTTCCCAAGATGAATAAGCTTTGGTGAACATGCTTCCAGGCATTATCTCCTTGTGATGTATAGTTTCTTTCAACACTCACTTCTACTGTAAATTCCTTCGGCTTGCAACAGCCAGAGCAATTAATGGCAGTTTCGACTGGATATTAATACAGTTTCCTGCCCGATGTCAGCTGCTACTCACTAGATTCATAACAATGTCTAGGGATTGACCTATCTTTCTGCATCCGTAAAGTTAACTTTTTAGGACTGTCAGCTACTCCTATAGGAAGTTTTGGCAGCTTATTTTAATGTCAAGAAACAGCAGATATGGTTGATGTTTCCCGGTTGCCTCCTTAAGAAGGTTTATGTAACGTCAGACTATTGACAAGAGTTCCATAACAATGCAGTCTCATCACAATATAGTGGCAAACTCAAAAGTAATGCTAGTCTTTATCTTTCTTAGAAGACAAAAATAGGGAATTTGATTCATTGTATCCGAAACACTTGGACATAGACATATCAATAGAACTTCTTGAACTTCTTATCACGCTGAAGCTTCTGGCTTTACTCTCTTCCACAACACTGGTGGGTTGAGGCTTAGAACAATCACCATAAAATGAAAATATGCAGTCTTGTGGCTGTGGTATCTAGGCAGATGCACTGGCTAGTCAGCCACTCTGACTTGTTTAATTTCAATTCAATGCTCAAGAACAATAAATTTTGTCCTTGTATTCCACCTTTTTCTTAATTATTCCATTCTTTCAGAAGCTGCTGTCGAACTTCCCTACTTTTCCTTTGAACATCCCTCCTTTTTCTTTGAACATAACTCTTTCTCTTCAAAAACATTTCTCGTACTGCTACTATACTAAAAAGCAGCAGCAGTAGCAGGACAATAACAACAACAACAACATTTCTCTTGGTACCATCACCATATACAAAACTAACCCCCTTTCCAATCTAACCTATCCATGTAACTGCCTTTATCATTAGTCTTGCTTTTAGCCTCTTCTTTAATTTTCAAATGACCCATCAATACATAAAGCAAACTTAAAACCATATAGATAATGCAGAAGTTTTAAAGAATTATATAAAAATTAAAAATATGATGCCCCAAAGTAGGGCAATAAATGGGTAAAAATAAACTGGTAAGAGTTATGATGTTACATAAGAGTAATGTTACTCGAATCCATAAATAAATAAGGATTTTTTGTAAGGTGTTTATAGTCAAATAGAAGAATGATGGAAACGTAATAATCTTGAATAAAGTTAAATTAAAATGTTTAGGGAATCAAAAGTTAGCATCTCTGTTCTATTCGGTATTTTCTCTAATTTTTGTTCAAGCACTGCAATGCAACACTTTTCAGTTATTAAGTGATCGGTAGTTTTGTCATTATACAAACAGAAACCTAATGAAAGCATTAGGGGTCGAGCAGTGAGAGGTTATGCTCTGCTGGTTAACCCCTCTCTCTAGAGAGAAAGAAAGTTTGGGGCCCTAAAGCTTCAACTCAACATGACAATGTTGACATGGTTATTCCTTACTTCGCAAAGTTTTCCCACTAACCCATTGGGTTACTTCTCAGCTTCAGAAATAGAAAACTATAAGTTTAGATAGTCAATTCAAGAAACAAAAATAATCCAAATAATATGAAAGTATTTATAAAATTATCAAATAAAACTAATAGTATTTTATTTTTTGTTTAACTTTCTGCTTGTTTACATCAGTGCATGATACTTATCAACTATACAGAAATTGAAAGTAACATTCACATCGTTCTTCGATTGAATGACTCGTATGAAATCATTATTGTGACACAAACATTAGCACCAACACATCAAACACCACAAATCTCTCATTTATAATTTTTGACTTAAATTGTATTCAAGGAAGTTAAAACAAGCCAAAACAAAAAAAAACCTCTAGTTTTAACTGTGACACAGACATACTGTAGAACAACTAAAAGAAGACAATCAGATAGAGAGATCACCCATCATTGTCGAGAGTTCCACATAAAGATTCAAAGCGTGGATCACGTACCACCTGACATGAAGAAAGACAGTTTAATGAACATATAAGAAAAGAGAAAAAGGACTATATTCAGTTGAAGGACCCAATCTTTACGTTAACCATTAAGCTCAAATTGAATGACTTAAAAAGTTAATTTTTCTTACTCTACATCTTTTTCTTGTCTCATGCATTCCTTTTAAAAAAAAAAAAAAATTTAATAATAAAATGGAAGCAATTTCATTGTTTTAAATATAAAGAGATACTTTTCAAAGGAGGAAAAAGTTTGATGCAGCTAATGTTGGATGGATTTGAGTCCAGCCTCTTTTCCTCATAAGAAAAACTAACCACATGACTATTAAAGTAAAAATTGGTAATGCGACACAAGCAGCAAAAGCTTACAATTTTGGAAACAAGATTTCGAACTTCCAAGGAACAGTACATAAAATAAAATAATTAAGAAGAATGTGGGCATTGAGCTCAGCTGTCAGCACACCTCATGCTAACGACATATATCAAGTTAGAATTGAATTGGAAAACCAATTGAGATAAGGGGTCCTACTTTGAATAAACAGTAAAGAGGGTGAATGAAACTAACTAATCTTCTAAGCATCAAATATTTTGAATCTCATTAATATGAATCTAGGGCTTCTATTAAGAGCCTCCTCTGTCACTATGATTTCTTGTCCATGAGGGGGCAACAAATAATTGTTTGGAAATAACACAATAATGTAGAGGCATATTAGACTAACTCCAGAACTATGCGCTTCTTGCAAATGCTACAACCTGGATCATTATATAGCAAGAATGCAAAATTCTGTAAATCTACAATGCAATTTTTTTAGGTTTAGCAATAGAAAACTAAGCAGTTATTTTATTCGGTTTAGCAATTTTATTCCCTTATTTATTTTCTTCTCTTTTCTAATACATCTGTGATAGAAATAGAACTGTAGGTCTCTACTGCAGATTTAAAAACTTCATCTTTTCCTGTCCTGTCACCCTCAAGTGATGGACTAAGTGCCTTGCTGTATTGTGAATAATGAAAGTTTAGTTCCTGCTTTGCAAAGTGTTAGAATTTTTCACTTCTCTAGAAAATGTGTTAATAAGTTATTAAGAAAACTCAGGAAAGTCAAGTATTATCTACTAAAAAATTGTAACATATTAGGAACATGCTCCTTATGAAACTGATGATCACAAATGGAAAACCCATTTATTTATTTAACCTAATAGGTGGGCACCATTTTAGTCAAATCCAATGATTGATTGACAAATAAAAATCCAACCTTGTCATATGCTATACAATAAAGAATCTGACAACTTCAAATGTCAGCTTATTGGCTTGCAACTCCACCCCAGTATGACAAAATATTACGAACTTAGAATAAATGCAGAGAGAGAGAGAGAGAGAGAGAGAGAGAGCAAACTTACCCTTTTAGGTGCTTGAATAACTTCCCTAAATCTTCCCACATGCTTCTTGCTACTAACCTCTGTCGGTCTACATGAAATATTATGTGGAGAACAAAAATAAAATTAGCAAGAGAAAGTGATCTCAAAGAACGAATTTTTAGTCAGTTGGTACCACTTGCTGGAGAAATGACATGCCTGTTCTTATTGACTCGTCCAGTCTTTTTCTCTTGAGAGGGCCTGAGACGAGACAAATGGAAGCCATTGGAGCGGGCTTCTTGCAACTCCTCAAATGAAACATCAGCAAGCTCTTTCTCTAGCTCACTCTCCTTCATAAAGGAAAAAAAAGGAAATCCCAGCTAATTATTAGAAAAAATCCAGAGGATTTCATATTAAAAAAGAACGAAAAAGAAAAGCTTCAGTAGAATATCAGTAGAATAGGCTGTGAGTCTGGTTTAAAGAAAGACCTCCTCTGAAGAACATTCAGATGCTTCCATCTCATCAATCTTCTTTTTACCCAAAATGTGCATGGAGGATTTACTTTCTTCCATCCTTGTCAAAGTACTTGAATTCTGCATTATATTTGGAAAGAATTATAAGCTGAATATCAGGAAGAAGCCCATTCAAGTAAAAAAATAATGCAAAAAAAAAAAAAATTCAATAAAGACAAACATTCACAACCCAAATAATGACCTAAGCCTCCACAAAATATGAAACTTTGTGATGACTCCTACTCAATGAACACTGACCCCATTAAGTGTTGAAGCAGCATCAATCTTATTACTTAGATAGGAATGTAGATCCTTTACTAAATTGACATAGTTGTAGCACTTGTGGTAAAAAAGTCTAAGACCGTGTATAAAAAAACAAACAAACAAAAAACCTTAGCAACTGAGCATTTATCTTGCGATTAACAAATAAATCAGGGAAATAGATGGTCAGGGACATGCTCCCAGAGGAGAGAGATTGGAAACACGGCAGACATTCCTTGAAATTCAGGATCTCACTCTTAATTATGTTTGTAATTGGTCTCACATTCCAAGATCTGCTAATGCCCTAGCGGATCACTTAGCTAAAGAGTGTGTTTCCCTTCAATCCCTTGTTGTCAGAGGTCCCCCTTTCTTGACTGTATTCTGTCTGCCCTTGAGCCTTGGAATATTAAGTGCTCTTTTTCAAAAAAAAAAAAAAAAGATACGAGGAGGGAGATCATCTATAAGTTTGCACTGCAAGAGTTATATAGCAGAAGAAATAATCTCTTGCTAACAGCCATTAAATTTTTAAACATACACATAATTTCACACATATGTCAGATTTAGCCACAAATGAACAGATCATAATTAAAAAAAATGTTGGAACCATGCTTTTGAGTCAATGATCCAACTCAACAGTCCTACACAGCATCCCAAAGGAGACATTCCACCAAAAGAGGTTCAACAAGAAGGTACTTTTGCCTCACTTAATCTTATTACTTTCATTAAAAGTTATCTGCCAATTCCATTAGAAGTAGGAGGCAATTGCCTCCCTTCATGAGTTGTGAATACCCCACCAATTCCCACAGGCCCTCGGCACCCTAACACTCTCCCATCAAAATTTAGTTTGATGAAGCCTCTAGGGAGAGGCATCCATTATACCCCTTTAATGGGCTTGGGAACTAACAATTGACCAATAATCCACCAGTCTTCCCGCAGAATACCGTCATCAGCGCTCAGAAGTCCTTTTGAGATGCCATCCAGGCAAGACTTGCGTTGTTGATTCAGTGGATGACTTGACTGTCGGTGCTGGAACTGCCACTGAAGTGCCGGTTGTTCCTTTCTAACCAAATCCCCCAAGGCATGTGAGCCAGGCAGACAGATAGGAGTGTCTTTCCAATCTTAAGCAGACAGCCTCTAGTAATCCAAAAGATGAGGCAGGTGAGGTCTTCTAGGAGATAGGTTGAGATACCAAATTTGTAGAAGAAGTGAGACCAAATACTCCAAGCAAAACTGCAGTGCATCAAGAGGTGGCAAATGCATTCCTCATTACTGCTGCAAAGGGGGCTGAAAGTATGAGTAATGGAGGAGCCATGTCTTCTTAAATTATCAAAGGTCAAGATGCATCACCAAAGAGCACTCCAAATGAGAAATCTGGTCTTAGGGGGAGCAAACAACTTCCATGCCAAGGCTGCAGTATTTCGTGGCATGCTGGCTTCTCCTGTGAGCATGTGATAGGCAGATGAAGTGGTGAATTCACCACAGTCTGATGGAGTCCTGAGTCTGTCAGCAACATTGTTCCACAAGCAAACTTCCACCAAGAGGTTCATAAGTCTGTTTGCTTCCTCAGCCTCCTCGTCTCTTAGATTGCACCTAAAATCCATGTAACAAGTTGTTGGCAGCTTATATATTAAGCTGAGAATAGTGATCAAGCTCTGATTTCTCACTATGCAAATAACTTCATCTACCGACTCAGAAATTGCAATAAGATTCAATCACATTAGAGAGAACATAGATCGTGGTCAGATGGGTTCTGTAACATTCAATGATTTGCACCGGAGCTTTGAAACATTTATCCCACTAACAAAATTCTACGCTGCTACAACAAGCAACATACGGTTTTTATAAATTCTAAAATATGGATTCAAAAAGAAAAAAAAACTGTCTTTTTCTTCACTGGTGGTTTCTTAAAAATTAAGCTAACACTACAGCATAGAACATAAGAAAATTCATAATGTGATGGCTAGCAGCATATAACACAGGAAATTCAGAATGTCATGGCGATAATACAGCGTAACTTAGTGACATGGTTGCTGAATTAACCGTCAGATAGATTCGTCCGGGGTGACATCAAATAACACCTACCGCAACAACAGTCAAAGACAACTGAAAAGGAAAAACAATCAAATACCAGTATTTCCAACGAGAACAGAGGAGAAAAACCTGGTAAGTCAAAAATTCAAAAGAATAATATCCCTACAGAGAAATATGCTTACTTGCACATACAAAGCTCAGTCATCCAGTTGCCTATATTCGTTTCTTTTCAACGGAAACCATTCAATTGAAATTACGAACTAATTTTCAGTTCATGATCTTCAATCATCACTGGAACTCTGCGACTAGTAAAGATAGAACACAAGAAACGGATTTGCGGCAAAAAGAAAAGAGGATTAACAGACACGTACGTCAACGACAGAAAAAGGATTCAGGAGGGGTAATACCTTGCAAGAGTGAATGTCCCAAATCGAAGGTTGTCAGTGCTGGGGACGGCGAGAGGAAGAGATTCGAGCGCCGGGGAGAGATCGCAGAGGGGGCGATTGAAATAGCCGAATGTCGCGAGCGAAGAGAAGCCGGAGAGGAGAGAGAAGTCGCCGAAGGTCGTCGGTGCTGGGGACGGCGAGAGAAAGAGAGTCGAGCGCCCGGGAGAGGTCGCAGAGGGGGCGATTGAAATCTCCGAAGGACACGAGCGAGAGAGGAGCTGAGAATTTTTTTCCTCCAAAACCCTTTCGTTCGACAGCCCTCCCGACAGCCCGAGTCCGATGTAATTCATGGAGGGCCAGTGAATTCAGAGTTGGACCCTCAGAATTCACTTTCCCTATTTTTATATGGAAACATAAAAAAATCTATCATATGTCACCCAACATACCTTTGCATATAGAAAGCTATATGTAAACTACATAGTTCTAAATGAGTTTCTAGAATGCATTGGTGATGTTGTAACATTTCTCAAATTTGTCCTATGAAAACTATTATATTTTTTTATTGAGAAATTTCTATGTAAAAAAAAAATTGAAGATGAAAGGAATAAAATGCACAAACCAATTTATGTGGTTCAATCCTAGGAGTCTAATCCATGATAGAAGAAGAGAGAGAAATTTGATTGAATCGTAATTAATTTTTACAAATGATTTTGATTTAAAAATTTGGTCTGCTCTGATATCAATTATTGGCTCAAATGACCACCGATAGGAGAATATTGAGAACAAAAAATCATTCTCTTACAATTGTGTGCATGTGCTTAGATTTTCTTTAGCATTTATCTTGTTTGCACCTTGTATGAATGTGAGTTTTCATTTTTAAATCACAATTAACCCCTTCTTGAGAAGCCACCTCGGCCAACATATTGTCCTTGAGCTGATGTTATTTTTAACAACCTTATCCTTTGTCACCATTCCCAAAAATGACCAAGAGACACTGAATGATCCAGGATGGAGAGCTGCCATGGTAGAGAATATGGTAGCCATGTAAGACAATCACACACTAGAGTTAGCATCATTACCACCTAGAAAAAAAAATTGTGGGTTATAGATGGGTTTTTATAGTCAAAGATAATCCTGATGCTAGCATTGTTGAGTTGAAAACCAAGTTAGTGGCCAGAGGTTATACTCAATTCTAAGGCATAGATTACAAAGAAATCTCTCCATTGTGGCCAAACTCAATTGTATTGATGTCTTATTTCTCTAGCTCAAAATTTCAAGTGGTTTATTCATCAATTAGATGTTAAAAATGTTTTTTTCTCAATATTGATCTCCATAAGGAAATCTATAAGTCACAACCACATAGACCTTTGGTTAAGGGGAAAAAGGTATTTCCACTTGAGAAGTCCACCCCTTCTTCAGAAAGACTGTCGTTCCCACACCTAAGGGAATCGGACTGTTCAAGGTTTTTTGTCAAATTCCCTATCTTCCCATTCTTTTTCATATTATCATGCATTAGGGTTTTTACCCTTGATTAAGGCATCATGGGGAGGAGGAGCTCATACTCGAGCTCCCCTTTCGTGGTTCAAAACCCTACTCGAGTCTCTCCTTGATCTCCTTCTAAACTCTTCATTCTTTTTTTTTTTTCTTCTCTTATCACCTCTTCTTCACCTCAACTCCAGTTTTTTCAAGCATGAAACCTTAAAATCTAAAAAAGGTTAAATGACTAATTTTTTTCATAACATTTGAGATACCTCTCTATTCAAGTGATTTTTGCCCCATTAATCATTAATGAAAATTAAAGCAAAGATTTCAAGCTCTCTCAAGCTCTCATATCAACTTTGAAGCAAACTTGTGCCTCTACGCTAAACTTATGTTCTTTCACTTTGAAATCATTTAATTTTTTTAGATTTATTCTTGCCTTTGAGTTTTGAAAAAGAATGGTATTATTATTTGAATTAAATCTCTTATGTATTGACTTTAAAATCATCCATTGAGATTAAATCGAGTTGATATCTCATTATTAGGATCACCTAGGCCAGGTGTATTTGTTTGTTGATACAATTGTTGTAAAATAAATGTTCTAAAAGGCACAATAGTGATTCCCTGACTTAAATTATGTTTATGAGTTGAGTTGTAGTTAAAAATCTCTTTGTGGGTCTAACTAATGTGCCTTGTTTGTTGTTGTAAGTTCGAAGTATGGGCAATTCTTGTAATTTGACCTTATAGCCTATAGGTCATTTGATTGTAGATGTTAGTGAATTTAACTATGTTTATGAGTTGAGTTGTAGTTAAAAATCTCTTTGTGGGTCTAGCTAATGTGCCTTGTTTGTTGTTGTAAGTCCGAAGTATGGGCAATTCTTGTAATTTGACCTTATAGCCTATAGGTCATTTGATTGTAGATGTTAGTGAATTTAACTATGTTTATGAGTTGCAGTTAAAAATCTCTTTGTGGGTCTAGCTAATGTGCCTTGTTTGTTGTTGTAAGTCCGAAGTATGGGCAATTCTTGTAATTTGACCTTATAGCCTATAGGTCATTTAATTGTAGATGTTAATGAATTTAACTATTAAGTTCAAACAAAGCAACTCGAGTGTGGGTTGTGAACTACTATAAATCCTTTTGTGGTTATATTTCTTTTATCTTGCATTTCTTGTGATTAGATGACTTTTTCAAGTACCTAGACTACAGAGATATCAGACGTAGAGATCCATAATTCCCCTTCGTTTTAATATTCTAGGGGAAGCTATAAGGTGCTATCTTCTCTGAGGGCAAAAGCTGGGGTTGGATCATGATTCCATTCTCCTGTAACTTCAAATTGATGGTGTCACCTTTTTTATTTGCAATTTTGTTATGAATACCTTTACTCAGCGAGAATGGTAGTGAATCTATGGTTCTTCACTACAGGGGCAAACCTAACTTAAACTGCTGAACTGTGAGTGTTAGAACAAAGGAGTCACTACCCTACCTTTCCTGCTTTCCCTGTTTTGAATGCATTTTCATCAATGGTTTATTCCATTCCAGGCACGTTTTCTGGCATCATTTCTCCTTATACACATGGTTACTTTATGCATTTAGTTTTCATTTTTAGTTTTGGTCGATTGTTGGTCTCATTTGAATCATAATGAGTACTCGAAATTAATTCTATTTAGTGATTATGAAATTTGAATGGTTATCATAGTCTTGCTTAATTTTAATTAGTATTTGTAAGAATCGGTTGAATATGGTAATGGAGCTGGATAGCTTCTTCCTCTCTTTGTTATGCTTTTGTCTAAATGATATGCAAGTCTTTTTTTCCTTTTTTTTTCATTTAAGTATTATCATAATCTATATAATGAGGTCTTAAAAATGGAGACCGTTGTTTATTTTAGATTAACTTACATTTAATATATTTATTTGATAATCAACAAAATCATGTTCCCTTCACACACAAATGACGGGAAAGGTGTTTCATCATGTTACAGTCATGGTATGCTTTAAATTAAGAGAAGAGCTGCTTCGTAAGAGTTTTTCATGCTTTCTGAATCTTTTAGCTTTTATTTACTTTTGTTCTACCTGTCAGGATTTAGAAAGCAGTGAGATGAAACTTCTCTAGAACATTGGGTTTTTCATGTTCAGTCTTTCATGGCGGCCTTTAAGACCCTCATCTTCCTTCTGCCTACTTTTCCCTTGTTGCCTCTTTCACATAGATGCCAACATCCTACCAATGGAAAATACGAATGCTCTCTGCAAGCCTGCAATAGATGGAACTTCGTACATGACCCTCTCCTCAATGTTTGCCCAAGCTATGAAGACCTGCAAAGCTCTGCAGTCAATGGTGGATGCCCAAAAAATCCATGCCCGTTTAGTCTCAGTTGGTTTAGATTCTTCAGTTTTCCTACAAAACCATCTTTTAGATATGTACTCAAGTTGTGGTTCCATTGGAGACACTCTTCAAGTTTTTCATGAAATCAGAAGTCCTAATGTTTTTTCTTGGAACAATTTAATCACTGGGTTAGCCAACTTAGGGCAGTTGGGCAGAGCACGACAGGCTTTTGATGAAATGCCAAAGAGAGACTCAGTTTCTTGGAACACTATGATGAATGCATATTTCCAAAATGAGATGAGTGAAGAGGCTTTACATATTTTTATTTCTATGCGTAGAGATGGGGACTGTAATCTGGATCCACTGTCTTTTTCAATCGGTATGAAGGCTTGTGCCAGTCTGAAAAATCTTGCATTGGGTTTTCAGTTACACGGATTGTTAATGAAATTTGATTATGAGTGGGACCCCTATATTGAAACTTCCATTCTGGATTTGTACATTAAATGTGAAGCTGTGGATTTGGCTAGTCTGATATTTGAACGGATGGTGGCTCCAAGCCTCTTCTGTTGGAACAGTATGATTTTAGGCTGTTCAAAATCGTATGGAGTGGAGGCTGCACTCAAACTGTTTAGACGCATGCCAGAGAAGGATATTGTTTCCTGGAACACCATAATATCAATCTTATCACAACATGGGTGTGGAAAGCATGCTATCTATATGTTTATGGAGATGGAGAATCAGGGTGTCATACCTAATTCCATGACTTATGCTAGTGTACTGTGTGCTTGTGCAAGCCTTCTTGATCTGGATTGGGGGAAGCATCTTCAAGCTCGCATAGTGCGATCTTGGTTTAGCTCTGATGTGTTTGTTGGAACTGCTCTAATAGACATGTATGCAAAATGTGGCTATCTAGAATCTGCCACAAGGATTTTCAATTACTTACCAGATCGCAATGCTGTTTCATGGACTTCTTTAATCACTGGATTTGCTAAACTAGGGTTTGAGGGAGAAGCATTATTGTTGTTTAATCAAATGAGACTGGCTTCTGTTGTTGTCGATCAGTTCACTCTTGCTTCTGTTTTGGGAGCTTGCTCAAGTAAAAAGGACTTGGGTCTTGGAGTTCAGTTTCATGCTTATACAATAAAAAATGGATATGATTCATTAGTTCCTGTGGCAAATGCTCTGCTCACTATGTACACAAAATGTGGAAGCGTTGAGATAGCTAAACTTCTTTTTTCAAAGATGCCTGTTAGAGACATAATTTCATGGACAACTATTATGACTGCTTATTCCCAAATTGGTGATGTTGATAATGCACATATTGTATTTAAGGAGATGCCTCAACGAAATATTGTTGCTTGGAATTGTATGTTAGCTGCTTACATACAACATGGGCATGTGGAAGAAGGTCTCAAGATGTATATGGCGATGCTTAAAGAAGACAATGTGAATCCTGATTGGATTACCTTTGCAACATTGCTCAGTGCATGTGGTGAGGTGGCAGCTTTGAATCTTGGAAACCAAATTGTGGCTCATATTGTGAAGGAGGGGCTCAATATTGATGTTTCAGTGGCTAATGCAATGGTTACCATGTATTCAAAATGTGGAAGGGTTGAAGAAGCGCATGATATTTTTCATTCTATTACTGACAAGGATTTGGTTTCTTGGAATGCAATGATCACTGGCTATGGCCAGAATGGCAAAGGGAAGAAGGCAATTGAGATCTTTGAGGGATTATTGAGTACTGGTACTCAACCTGACTATATAAGCTTTATTGGTGTTCTATCAGGTTGTAGCCATTCAGGACTTGTCTCAGAAGGGAAATATTATTTTAATTCAATGATGAAAGATCATAATATTTCCCCACGATCTGAACATTTTGCTTGCATGGTGGATCTTCTCAGTCGGGCTGGATTGCTTTCTGAGGCTAAAATGATGATTGATGAAATGCCTAGTGAACCTGGAGCTGGTGTTTGGGGTGCTTTACTTGGTGCCTGCCGAATCCATAAAAACATTGAGCTTGCAGAGTGTGCCATGAAACGCTTGATTGAGTTGGATCCAAGTGATTCTGGAAGCTATGTCTTACTAGCCAATATATATGCAGAAGCAGGTAAAACAGATGTTGAGGCAAAAGTGAGGAAAGTGATGAAAGAGAGAGGAATTCGTAAAAACCCTGGTTGTAGTTGGATAGAAGTGGATAGTAGAGTACATGTTTTCACTGTTGATGAAGCAAACCATCCACGAATCAAAGAAGTATACACTATGTTGGATGAGGTTATTAAAAAGATAACTGAAAAAGGTTATGTTAACAAGACAAGTTCTGGACTCGAGCGTTATCATAGTGAGAAGTTGGCTGTTGCTTTTGGTTTGATGAGCTTGCCTTCTTGGAAGCCAATCAGCATCATTAAGAACCTTCGCATCTGTGCTGATTGTCATATGGTGATGAAATTCATCTCTCTCGTCTTGTCGAGAGATTTGATTGTAAGGGATGCAAATCGTTTTCATCACTTCAGGGGAGGATGCTGCTCTTGTAGGGATTATTGGTGAATTGTGCAACAATTGGAAGAGTATGATTGGCTCTGGTCTTTCACAGCACCTGCAAAAATGGTTTTCAAAGCGTGTATAGAACCCCCAACAAGCACTTCTGGAATATTTGTCTGTGCATAGATGTTATAAGAGTGGGCTTTTATCCATTTCTTTTATTTGTATAAGAGAATTATGGGGAGGCCATGTAGATCTATTTATCACTCATAAATCCTCATAATGGATTTTTATTCAACTCATAAATAAAAATTTACTCAAAATTACTCTTACCCCCCCAGTAAATAAATTAAAATTGACACCGCCAGCAAATAAATAAATTACAAAATGCACGACGGATAAGATCCCCCTCTCATCTGGCTCTAACGTCCAAAACCGGCCTAACTCCCACCCAACGCATCTCACCCTTTAATATTCTCTGGAACTCTGAGGTGAAGAATGACGAACTTCCCGCTTAACACTCATCAGAGCTGAGAAGGAAGCTCAGTACTCTCCTTAACAGTTCATGGCGTCGTCTCTTCTTCCCTCTAAATTCTCTTTCTCTTTCTCCAATAACATCCGGAAAGCTCCTAGCGTTCGCTTAGCATCTCCAATCCTTGCCCTTCCAGAATCTCTTAAAGGTCGTCTCTATGAAAAACCTTTGTTCGGAAACCTCACCATTTCCCAGTATCCCCGTCGATTTTTTGGGAGGCGCTTTGCCGGTACATCCGTTGGAGAAAAGGAGGACAGTTATGCTTCTGATGAAGTGCCGACCGTGGGAGAAGATTCAGCTGCCTTTGATTTTAGAGATCAAAAGATTTTGTCTTGGATTTATTTTACGGGAATTCTGGGAGCCGTGCTTTTTGCACTCGATGTTCTCTGGATCGAACCTTCCACCGGTTATGGGAGCGCTTTTGTGGATGCCGTAGCCGGTTTGTCAGAAAGAAAAGAGGTAATTTCTTTTTTTAAATTTTGTAAATTTTTTGTTTCTCTTACTCTTTAAGCATACACGAATGAAATTTTATTGTTTCTTTTCAATGAACATTTTGACGTCTGTTTTTCTGTAGCAGCCCCAGTATGAAAGCAGATACCTATTGCATAGAGAACCCAAAAAAATCAGCTGGAAAAAAATGGACTAAACTGTCATTCTTGCTTTAAATATGGATTTTTTTTTTTAAATTATTGAGGTTCCAGATAACAGAGCGTGAATTGTTGCATTTCTTGGTAATGAGAAATGGGTATCAAAATCTTTTACTTGCCGATGAGATAGTTCGTGATCATAGGATGCCATACTACGGTACTAACAGTTTTTGACTTTAAATACAAAGGTCATCTATCTTCAAGGCAAGTTCTTCATCTGGGGGATACTCAAACGCTGTTATTACTTATGAAGACGAGGAAAGTAGGAACTTGAGAAGCAGATGGAGACCTTACTAGTTATTTCTTATAAAACTGACAAGATCATTTCATCCAAAGCTGTAGTTTCAAGAGCCCCAGGTCTGCAAGTTATTGCACGCCAAGGGTGGACAAAAAGGCATCCATGCTGGGAAGAGAGGATGTCCTTTCAACCATGCAATATAAGGAGAAGCCGGTTCATTTCTTCAATAAAGAATAAAAGATCCTGTCGAAATTTTTTTTTTTTTTTTGTTACAGACTGTGAGGCTGTTAATTGTTCTTTGTGCTTAGCCAGCAGGCACTTCAACTACAGAGTAGCAGCTCAAAGTCAGCCTACCACACTTGGTAGAGAATGCATACTGTAATTTCATGGTGGTGACATCTTTGTAACTTCAAATCTTTTGGTTGCATCATTACCTAAATATTCCCAATAAGTAGCAACTAGAGCTACCTTCCCTTATCTTGGCTGGACTTTATTCAGGGCGTTGAGGTCCTTTATATTGAAAAACGTGTTAGTGAGGAACTTGTTGTTTGACTGTACAAAATTTGCCTGCCTGTTTTACCATAGCTATCTCATAGGCGTTCTTACATTTTTCTGACCATGAAGCAAACTGTCTTACAGCTGGCATAGTTATGAAATGACCAAGTACTGGTCACAGTTATGGTTAGAAAGTACACCTCATGACTGAATTTGGTCCCATACCAGTGATTTGATTAAACATTTAGTAGAAGTTCTGCAAATTGACCCAAACAATCAACTTTGACTAACAAAATATTTACATGCTCTCTGAAAGTTGTACATCTTCTTGTGTTTTGTCTATATGACTATAAAAATATTGGTGTTCTCAATCAGAATAGTGTCGTCAAAACATGGACACATGGAACGTCTATTTTTTGGATAGATAGTGCTGGATTATTATTTTCCCATTAGGTTAAATGCTAGTACTGAAATCACACATCTTTTTATTTTTTATTTTTGTATGCTAGTACTGAAATAAACATATCTTGACTAGAATACCGGAATATATGACCCTTGTATTTGTCTCTGCAGGTTGTGATGTTTGTTCTTTTTCTCATATTTGCCACTGTCCACAGTGGTTTGGCGAGTCTCAGAGATTCTGGAGAGAAACTCATAGGAGAGAGGGCATATAGAGTTGTGTTTGCCGGGATTTCTCTTCCATTAGTATTCAGTACCATTGTGAGTAGCTCTTAATGCGCGCATTTCTTAGTTGAGTTGGACCTTTTGATTATTTTCTCTACTAAACTGACAATCAATCTGAATGACTTCTCTCCATAGACTATTTTTCTCATCACTATCGTTTCTTTTCTTCTTCTGTTGTATTACTTTCTGCTGATGGGTTTGACTTATCTGAGGTGGTCCATCTCAGGTGTATTTCATCAACCATCGGTATGATGGTACACAGTTGTGGCAAGTTCAGAGTGTTCCTGGATTACATCAACTTGTGTGGCTCCTGTCCTTCATCTCCTTCTTTTTTCTCTATCCATCAACCTTTAATCTGTTGGAGGTAGCAGCAGTCGATAAACCAAAGATGCATCTTTGGGAAACAGGGATTATGAGAATCACTCGGCACCCACAGGTATAGTATCTTTCCAGTATTAAGCATCTCTTTGAAGCTGAAATGGAACTCTTTCAATCAAGGAGGTGCTTCTAGTGTTCAAAAGTTTTTTTTTGGTTAGCTCCCTCTTTAAAAGAGTTTATCTTCTAAAGAGGAGAAAACCACCTATTTGGTGAAGTTACAAAATAAAGCTTCTCCAAAAACGAGATTTTTTTTTTTAAGAAATAGGTGAAAGTACAAATTTGTTTGAAAAATATGCCCTTATAATAATACTACAATATTTCATACATATACTCCATATAACCGGTTAGCATAGTAAAAAACTCACTTTTAATAAGGAGCATACCTTTTATGTGGGACTCACATAACAAATCATACACAAAATGCACTACCTAATATGGGTCTATATATGTGACATGAGATCGACTAATCCTTTAAATTGGTGGGCCCATTGTCTAGCCTTTAAAATGGTTGTGCAATCTATTATATTTATTTTGCTATAAAACTTAAGGTATAAAATGGTATTTTAGTAATTTACCTTTAATATGTCTTAATCTACTATAATTATTTTATTATAAGATTTAAAATACAGATAAAATTTTTTTAGTAGTTACCTTTAAAATTTGTATAGTTATAACCATCATTTTCAGACTTGGAATCGGGAACTAACTCGGGCTTCCAAATTTCCAAGTCAGACCTGGACTCATAGGTCCAATAGCTGGACTTGGCCCAAGTGAGGAGGGCTTTCCCACTGTAAAAGGGTTGAGTCTGGTCCCTATCCAAAATCTGAATTGGGAAATGGTGTCTTAGTATGGATCTGAATTAGGGGACCCGCCTGTTGGGTTGACTCACCGGTGAATCAGAAAACCATGGTTATAATGAAACCTAATACATGACCTTTTTCATGTTATGGACTCTTTCAAAATAGATACGGAAAAGAACTCTTTGATAGATACTTTCTCAATAAGCCTTCTATGAAGAGATGCCCCAAATGCAGCCTAAGCAAGGATCAACAGCTTTTGGATACACTGTTGATCTTATTAACCTGCATGGGCAGATTACAATTCCATTTCTCCCTAGTCTAATGATCCTGATCACCCAGTTTTTGCCAAAATGGATGGTCAGAGGAAAGCTTGTGTCTGAAAGTATTTAGAGGGAACTTTTCCATTATCTAGGGAGCTGTGAATGGAACAACCATTACCATATGTTCTGGATGACAAATATATGCTGTCATTTATCTAGGCATCTTATTCAGTTTTTTGTTCTTTCATTTAGATGGTTGGGCAGGTGATCTGGTGCTTGGCACACACCCTCTGGATTGGAAATTCAGTGGCAGTAGCAGCTTCAATTGGCTTAATTGGGCACCATCTTTTTGGTGTTTGGAATGGAGATCGAAGGTTGGCATTTCGGTATGGCAAAGCTTTTGAACTTGTGAAGAGTAGGACTAGTGTCATTCCCTTTGCTGCAATCCTTGATGGTCGTCAAACACTTCCCAAGGATTACTACAAGGAATTTATTCGACTACCCTACCTTACAATCACAGCCATGACCCTCGGTATATATTTGGCTCATCCCCTTATGCAGGCAGGTAGTTTTGGCCTCCACTGGTAATAGAGGCCTTATATGCATGGATTCATAAGTCCACTTGCATTTTTGGGACATGTATCATACATAAAATGTATTGATGTCTATTCATGTGAACTCTTAGCTTATTCTGAACAGAAAATCACTATGAAATTAATGGAACAAAGGAGATGACAACATGGTCTTTGTTTAGAAAAGGGTGGTTTGAAAGGGAATAAACTGCAAACTGAAACAATGTCTTCTATGTTACTATAAGACTGAAGCTCAAAGTTTTTAGTGGATATGTCTTCAAAATTATTTGAATGCTTAAGTGGGTAAGAATTTTTTTTATTTTCATTCTATTTAATAAATAATACCCAAAAAATCATGTAAACTGGTAAAATAGACACTTACACATTGCCCATGGTCCCTCACTTTCCTAGGTAAAAGTAGTCACTACTACCTATGGTGTGAGAGTAGAAAGTTAATGTGTCTCCAAAGAGGACAGCTTTGCTTTCCAGCCAAACACAAAGCATTCAGAACCCTAAACCCTAAACCCTACACCAGATATAAATCCGGCAGAATGGACAGTTTCTTTTTTCTTAGAAACACAGAAGCTTCGTCACTTTATGGAAGAAAAGCTTTAGAAAAATTAATGGCGATGTCTCTGCAGGATTGGAGGAGGAGCTAAAAGATGGGTTGATCATGGCGTCAAAGCTGCGGAGGTTTATAAATTGACGACTTTATGATTGTGTAGAATTGACAGCTGAAATGCCATAAAGATGGAGGAGACGAAGAGACTGAAAACAAGAGAGAATTTTCAACCGGCATTGACTGCAACTTTGCTGTCACTGCAATAAATATACCCAAATGGCCGAACAAACTGTGACCTCCAATGATAGGGTATTAAACGAGGACGAAGGATCGAAACTGGCCCCAGGCCCCGTGTCCAGTCCAGGAGTAAACATTTCTACCCTAAAAAATTAGGAGGTGAGGATCGGCAATTGGTCTCCCATCCTGGCAGAGCAACGAAGGGGACATGGGGCGTCGAGGAAGATGACCGACGCACATAAGATGTGTAGATAGCTTGGGGGATAGTTGGTCCCCGTAATAGAGAACCTAGGCAGCCTGTAAAAATTTGATTTTACTATAAAAATTTATATTTATTGGCAAAAAATTACCAAGAAAATATATAATTTTTTATTAAAATTATTTTCAGTGTTTTTTGTCAAGAAATTTTGTCATAATAACCCACCAACAATAGATAATTACGATCACCAAAACATTCAGTTGTCATCCCTACGATTATTCTCGACGATTTTTTAAAGAAATCTTACCGATAATAACCAATTATTAATAGATAATCATAGAGAAACTAATTTTGCTGCCAATAAATAAGTGTTTGGTGGCAAGAGAGAGTGGCCAAATTCAAAATTGTTTATCAAATAAATATTTTCGTCTATAGTTCTTGAAAATTTTCAATGATAGAATTTTATGAAAATATTAAATATAGAAATTATTTATAAATTTTAAAAGAATTATTTGCCATCAAAATGTTTCACCAATAATTTTTTATTTTTTATTATAAAAATTATTTGTTGATGAAATATATCACTAATAAATATTTAGATGGCGGAAGAAAGATTTTCTCCCCTCCCCTCTCCCCTCTCCCCTTTGAGGAATAAAGAAGCTCAAACATTCCTCTTAGTACCCATGATTTTTATGATAAAAAACATGAAAATTTGATTACTTTGCTTTTGAGTATGAACCAATTGGTTTTCTGCTAAAAAGAATGTAAAAAGGAGTTAACTCTATATCAAAGGAATCTAGCAAATATGCAAGTAGAAGCCAACAAAATTCAAAAATTTAATAATAGTCACCTCACAAAAGCAAAGGAAGCACAACCTAAGAAGTCATGAAAAAGAAATTGAAAAGTTATTATTGAAAATTGTTGGAAAAAAGGAGTTGAATCAAATTAAGGGAGAAGCAAAGAGATGAGTCCAAAAAAAAAAAAGAATTTCAAATCAAACTCATGCTAAAACACAAAAAAAGGAGTCAACCCCATGGAGAAGGAGTTGATCCCATGTGCCCAGTAGCAAGCAACAAGGAGTTGAACCTGAATGCAATAAGTTTTGAACCATTTAAGGAGTTGACCCTGTAGGAAAGATTAGTGTATAAGAGTCGACTACATCAATTGGATTCGACCCAAGTTGAACATTCTAAACATGAAGGATTCAACCCTTATAAAAAGGAATCCTTATAAGTGACAAAAGTCATAGGATTCCAGTCAGACAAAAGATTCAACCTCCAAAAGAGTTGTTGATGCACAAAGACTTAACCCTAGTCAAAGGATTTGACCCCATGCTGTAAATATGAAAATCTAAGACTTTCAAATGCCATAACTTTAGTTGTTGTAGGTCTTAAATTTTGTAACTGGCCTACCAAAATGATAAACGCCACTAGTAGAATATATTAAAGTATTTTTTATAATTTTTGGATTATTTTTCACTGATTTTTTACTAGAGCTAGGAGCCTGACTGACTTTAAGCAACAATTAGTTTTTTCAACTTGGATTTTGTCTTATAAATACCCAAGTTATTTCTAGCCTTAACAACAACTTGATTTGTTCCTTGTCATATTTAGTAATTTCTAGAGCTTGGAATTTTAAATCTAAGATTGAATCCTCCTACATAAGATTGAAGTGACCCAGGAAAGGACAACTCAAGTAAAAGAAGCAAAGATCAACACACTCATAAATGAGTATGAAAACTTTAAAATAAAGGTAGGAGAGACAATATAAAATAAGAGCAAATGATTTAATGACATTCTAAGCAAACTAGCTCTGTTGGACACCATCTTCACTGATAAACAAAAAGTTGACAATTTTTTAGGAGTGTCGCAATGAATGGATGCCAAAGGTAATAATCATCAATGAAACAAAGACAATAAGTTAACACTTGATGAACTTATGGGTAATCTTTTTCCTTATGAAATGAGATTAAAAGAACTTGAAAAAGAAGATGAGAAACAAAAGAAGGTATCAAATGTTTTTTGGTTAATTGAACTAATGATTGTGAGCATGAAACTAATTTGGATGATGAAATAGCTTTGCATCTCAAGAAATTCAAAAGATTTTCAAGGTCTATGAAAAGGATAAGGTAAAAAGGAGGACACACAAATTAGAAAAACAACAGTAAATGCTAATATATAAGCAAAAGTCACTTCATTGCTGATTGCCGAATGAAGAAGGAAACAAAATCTTTCAAGAAAAAAAGCCTTGAGAGCTAAAACATAGGATGAAGCACTCTTCAGTTTAGAGAATAAAACCCTAGAGGGAGAAGTTGTCAACTTGGCCCTCATGGCACTGGAAGAAGAGTTTGCTCTGAACTAGAAAATGATGAATGTAGTATAGAAAAACTTATCGAACAATGTGAACATTTGCTAGTCAAGAGTAAAAAAATGACTATGCTATAAAATGTAGAAAAACTTGGAAAGATAACATAAATACTATTCACGGTGATGGACTTACTAGGCTACACTCATTGAGTGATAAGCATAAAGAGCTAGTTAAACTATGCAATGAGAAGGAAGAGTTACCTAATGAAAAATTACATGATGCTTGTGTGTGAATTAAGGGGCATGAGGCTTTAAAAACCAAGTATGCATCCTTAGAAAGAGATAGAGACTGTTTAAAGTCTATTTTTCTCCTTGAATCATGCTAGGTTGGATACATTGATCCAATCTCAAAGAGTTACAAAAGGTAAAGAAGGTCTAGGCTAGAATGGAAATACTAGTCTAGAAAACTTAAAAGACTACTTTGTTAAACCTAACATAGTTGAAGTCTTCGACATATGTTGCATACCAAATAATAAACTTAACACCTTAGCCAGTCAATAAGTCAAGAAGGTGTCTTGCAAGTAAGAAAAAGGGAAGATCTTTCTAGAAAACTTATGTTATCGGCTGCATTTATCGTGGTAAGAAAGGTATTACAAATATTGATTGTTGGTACAAAAAGAGAAAGGGACAAGATCGACACATTTGGCAAAAGAAAAAGACTAAGTTCATACCCACTCAAAAGGGACCACACCAACAATAGAAGAAAATACAAGAGAAGAAAATGTACATCTTAATGAATCTCTTAATTCATTTCAACCACACATATAGGAAGAAGAAAATCATGAGTTTCTGACTGCTTGCAAGTTAAAATTTGATCATCCTAGAGAACTCATCACAGGAGATCTTAGTAACCCTATACTCAACTAGAAGTCAAGTTGAAAAGGAAATCAAACTAACTTTTATTTTCGAGGTAGAGCCCAAGGACATTAAAGAAGCTCTAAAAGATTTATATTGGATTGATGGAATGCAAGAAGAACTAAATCAAATCACTAAGAGTAATGTATGGGAATTGGTGTCTCTACCCGAAGGACAAATGCAATTGGAACAAAGTGGGCATTTAGAAACAAACTAGATGAGCAAGGAAAAGTAATAAGAAGTAAGGCTAGATTAGCGGCTCAATTCTCAAGAAGAGGGTATAGATTATGATGAAACATTTGTTCCAGTGGCAAGGTTAGAAGCTATGAAGATGCTACTTACATTTGCATGCTTTCAAAAATTTAAACTCTACCAAATGGATGTAAAATAAACATTCTAAAAAGAATTCATAAAAAAAGAAGTATATGTAGCTCAACCTTTAGGTTTTGAGGACTCATCCAAACCAAACTATGTCTATAAACTCAAAAAGACCTTGCATGATAGATTAAGTCTCTTTCTATTAGAGAATGATTTCGGTAGAGGAAAGGTAAACACCACCTTGTTCATTAGGAACAAAGATTCTCATATCTATTAGAAACCTTGTAAACTGAGGTTGAAAACAAGCTTTAGTCAAAGAGGAAGTGGAATCCTTCTTGAAACAGTATCTGAAATCAGCAGGAGTTGAATCTTTTCTTCAAATCCTTTGCCATGAAGTCGACTCCTCTAGTATCAAACAAAAAGAAAGAAAACCTCTATTCGATGGAAATTTTTCATACTCTGTCATCGTCCCACGCGACCTTTCTTCTCCCAAACCAGATTTCCCACCTTCTTGACTCTTGACCTCGTTTCAAGAAGAATGGGCAACAAGAGAACTCAAGAGAAGAGAACCAAATCTTTCTCCTGCCATAACCACATAATACTGTAAAAAATAACAAAAAGACTGGTAATCAACAGATGTTGATCCGACGTTTCTACGAATAAAACGAAAAAGAATGAAATGATTCAAGAAAACCTAGTGCTTTTCCCTGCGCGCAGAGGCGGCTAGAACGAAAGACAGCTTCGCCAGGAAGGAGGGGAGATAAATCGTCAACTTTGATTGAAATCCATTGCACGTTGACTTGAAAGGAAGTCGTAGAGAAGGCACGAACGTGGGTGGGAAGAAAGCTTGTTTCAGTAATCAAAGAGCGATTACGAGTGGAGAATTAACTAAACTGAGCTGTGTACAGAATTTTCAATGAGCAATCACTCCCCACCAAACCTTCTTCTCCTACGATGCCTTTTTACCAGCCTGCCAATCCATTCATTTCAATAGCTACAGCTATCCGAACCGGTGGCGGGTGGAGGCTCCGACGCGCAGAAGTGGGCGGGGATGGAATTACGTTTTTGACCTCAACTCTCCCGGAAAGTTGACTTTTTTGGTTTGACGATCGAGCGAGATCGACGGCTAACGACTTCTCGCTCACGCTGTGCGGTTATTGGGGGAAATACCAATTTTTAAAAAAGAAAATGGAAAAAAGCTGGCATTCGGCGGTCCTTCTTTCCTTCTTCCCGTCGGCCGTCTCTTTCCAGAAATCATTTTGTCCTCTTTTTATCCGAATCCGAAGACATCATGGTAAAACCAGTTTTAACTACCTTTGCTCCTCCTACTCCTCTTCTGCTTCTTCCTGCTTTCTTTCTCTCTTTTGCGCTCAATGTAAATGCATGCTAAATGATGCTTTGCGCATTTCGTGAGCATCTTCCTTCTCTCTCTGTATTAAATTCCTCTTCCGTAACCGAAACTCACTGAAGCAACGTATACTATACACACTGACTGAAGTATTCAAGTGATCACACTCGGGAGAAAGGAAAAGGAACACCGCTTTTCGGTTTGTTTGCGCGTGTTTCTTCCGATTTCTTCTATGTTAGAAAAATGCGCCGTTCTGGGAATTTGAGATCTTGAATTAGTAGCCGAAAAAATGAGGGTTTTTGGGGAGACATGGTGTTTCTGCTCCGGTGGTGGCCGCTCCGAGAAGATTAAGGGCAGTATTTTCTGCAGCAAAGGTACTGCAATGGCCAGAGTTGGTGGTGGCACTGGTTTTCTGATCCATAGGAACCTGTTGCTTACTACTCATGCCAATCTTCCCTCCGTGTCCGCTGCTGAGACCGCAGATATCCGCTTGCAGGATTTCGGTGCCGCAAGTCTCGTTCCACACAGGTCAGGGAAGGGATTGGTTTTAACTTCTGTTTCATGCCTTCTTTACTCGATTTTTCCAAAATGAGGTTCACGTTTTGTCAAATCGGTCTATGTTTAACTTTTCTTTGTTGCTTCAATTTTTTTTTTTTTTTTTTTCTGATATTTTACTTCGGATACGGTGTGAGGTGTGAGCAGCAAGGAACCAGTTCGTTGGTTGATTCAGTTGCACGAGTGGTGTTATTCGTTCTGTCGTTTCGAAGTGATTATCTTCTTTTGAGTAAAATTATCAGATCTGTTAGTGAGTGTTACTTGTGTTTTTATTTGCTATTCGGTTTTTGGTTTGTATGACAATTTTGCTCATGTCTTGTGATCCTTTACTTGTATATTTGATTTTTGTTTAAAATCTAAATTTTAATTTCATTGGTCAAAATGATAGTTGAGTTTGCTGTAGTGATGGTATCAGTTATATCTACTCCCATGTTCTGTGCTTGGAAATAATAGATCTGCTGGAAAGTGTGCTTCTTGTCGGATTTTAACAATTTGTTCTGTGTTAAACCATAATTTGACTGGTGCTATGACCAAGTTATAAATGCTTTCTTTTGCCAGTAAATATTTAAAATGAAAAGAAAAATAGGATAGATTGGTATCATTTTGGATTTGTTAAATTGGAGCTCTTGCTTGAAAAGACTGAATAATTTCAATCCTCAAAACCTTTCATTTGAGTATTAATATGTTCAATTAAAAAAAATACCATGTAAGGAACACAATTGGTAGTCTCTATTTACAGGTATGCTTTTTGAAACGTTCTATTTCAGAGCAATAGTAACATTTTTTAATGGTGATAGGCTAAAAAATCCTGGCACACAAGGTATGTCAATGGTCACTAGATTTTTAGCTAGTGATTGTTTGTGAAATATGTGAATTTGATGACTGGCAGTGGCAGTGGCAGTGGCAGTGGTGGGTTTTGTACTCAGCAGTTGTGAAAATGTGTGTTAAAGGTAGAAGTAGAGTCTGAAGTACTCCAATGTACCTTGACAGTAGTGAGTCGCTTTTGTTATATCTTGTTGGTCAGTCACTTATTTTAAGTTATTATGGTATCTAGGGGCATAGGCTTTCGTCTCTGACATTTCTAGTGATCGCTTACCATTAGAGGTTTTACTGTGTAAAAATTAGCATTGGCATTGCGAACTCGGAGACAAAATCAGATATGGAAATCTATAAGTTGGTAGTGGGAAATTTTAAACAGCATAACAATGTGGAACTAACTATGCTGGTAGTAGTTGTGTCAAAGGTAAAAGATTTATCTGCATGGAGAAAGTCAGGTAATAGCATTGGACTTATACGTTATTGGTGTACAAAGCTCAAAAAGAAGACCTCTTAGTATCTGCAGGCAAATGGCAAGCCAGTCTAATGTGTTACTTTGCTCTTGTTTTATACTTTCAGTTGTCAAAATAGAACCCTGGCTGACCAGTGGAGATCCAATTATTAGCCATGTTAATAGGGCTTTTTTCTTGAAAGCTTAATAGGGTTTTTGAAGCATCCAATCCCCAGAAATAACTATACTTGTGGTAAGTCAGTCTTTTTAAACCTGTAGAATCCAAAAAATCTTTAGCGAGGTAATATGAACTTGGCCTACTTTCTTTATTGGAAGGAGATATACTTTTTAAGTGACCGGACTACGGATGGACTACAGATATGCTTCTCATGTTTTCAACTTCTTGCACCTTCAGAGTAAGACTTGAAAACTTGTTAAAATATGTAGACGTCAGATTTATGATACAGTGCTCCAGTTTAATATGATGTCATGCTACTAGTTGCCTTTGTGATTCTAGCAATTTATTATATGCTTTTTAAGTGACTGGACTACAGATGGACTATAGATATGCTTCTCATGTTTTCAACTTCTTGAACCTTCAGAGTAAGACATGAAAACTTGTTAAAATATGAAGATGTCAGATTTATGATACAGTGCACCAGTTTAATATGATGTCATGCCACTAGTTGCCTTTGTGATTCTAGCAATTTACTATGTGAAACCAAATTATAAGGTTCTTGCCTATGAAGCGGAATTTTTAATTTAAGCATGTTTTCCACTTATAAATCTATTACTTTTTCTTCCCTATTGCTTTTCCAAAAAAAAAAAAAAACTCTGTTTTTGGTTGTTTGTTTCTGTTAATGAAGCACTGCCATAATTACAGGAAATGTCTCTCCATCAGTATTATTAAATGTATATGGCCATGTCGGTGCTTGGTGACTCATCTTCTTTGACTTCTGTCATTCTTGGAAGATTGTGAAGGATGTGGTGGATGAACCTGCTGTTTATCTAGGGAACAAAACTTGCATAAATTGTTGGATCATTCTTTTCTCTCTTGTTTCATGGTTTCCTGTTGGTGAAAAGTGAAGATATAGTCAAGCTTCAATTTCTTCAAGAGTTTTTTTTCTTTTCAGTAGCTAGCTAAATCAGTTTTCTGTAAGCAATCATATGGTGTAGCATTTGAAAATGGAGTAGTGAAGAAAATACACATTCATTTACTTTAAGCTTTTTCTCTAATTTAACTCACTTATAGAACTACATTTTTTTGAAAGAACTTATAGAACTATATGGTAATTACTCTTAAGCTTGGCCCAAAAGGCCTGCTGTGAATTATTCCTATTATGATCTAGACAAAGCTAAATTTTGAAGGAGAGCACGGTCAAGATAGTTGCATGGTAACACCCTCAACAGTTGCACCAGACTTCCCAAGGTTGCTAAGCTCATGATTTTGAAGGGCGACTTGGTTATTGAGTTAACTTTTTTAATCCACTGGGTCAAATAGTTGTCTCAACCCACGAACACTAAAACCTTTCATGCGAAAGTTCAAGAAGGTATAGGTTTTCTTCTTTCATGTTGTACATAAAGTTGTAGTCAGTGTCCCATTGGTATAACCTGGTTAGCATTGATGATGACATGTACATTTCTATTTCTCATTTCTATTGGCTTTTTAGGACAATACTGGCTTTTTATGTCCCTCCCAATGTAGTTGAAAAATGCAAGGTCAAACAGCTTTATGGACTTTGTGTTGCAGTCAGTCTGACATCTCATCTTTTTTATTCATGTAATAACTGATTCAATTGACTCTTTTTTGTTTCCAAGTGGAACTGTTTCTTTGTTGAACTCTATATACATACCATGTAATGAAGACTGCAGAAAAGTGTCTTAGGCTACTAAACCAATGAGGTCGGGCATGGAAATCCAGTAAGTTGATTATTTGTCCAGGAAGATTCTGTGAATGATCCTCTAGCCTAAGAGTACTTGAGAATGGGAAACCAATTTGGAATCAACCGCTTTTTCAACTGTAATAAGAGATGATTGACTTTTTCTTTCAGTTTTAGGCATCAAATCTTGCCAAACAAATCACCATTGTTCTGACTAAGAATACGCTACGGACGCCGGTTGTATAAATGACTAAGAATACACTGTTTTTGGAATTTTTATGGGTCCGATGTGGCAGATGTTATTAACTAGATGTCATGCTCCTGAGCATCTAAAGAAAACTGGGTCTGCATGGACATTTCAACTAATCATCCTAAAAAAGTTTCATACAGGGAAGTTGGATGAGGAAACCATGAAGAACCTGCTTATTGATGTAAGCTTTTGTCAGAAATAGGTTTCCAGAGATTTTAAGGATTAATTTTCTTCCTTCTGTTTGCAGGTTCTTCATTACCAGCTCTGTCCTTGATCTCACAATAGTTGGTTTTGATGCCTTGGACGGCGACTCGTCCTCTCAGCCTCACCAGCCCCATTACTTGAAAACCTGCTCTAATCCAAGTCTGGATCTAGGGAGTGTAGTCTACATTTTAGGTCACACAGACAAACAAGAACTAACAGTTGGTGAGGGGAAAGTGGTTATTGCAACTGATAATCTCATCAAATTGTCAACAGATGGAGTTACTTGGAGTGCGGGGTCTGCAGGCTTTGATGCCCAAGGTAATCTTGCCTTCATGGTTTGTGATCCCATGAAGCTTGCTTCATCTCCAACTGTTAAATCATCTTCAGCTTCATCATCATCATCATCATCATGGAAGAAAGATATTCAGATGCAATTTGGCATCCCCATCCCCATTATCTGTGACTGGTTGAGTCAGCATTGGGAAGGCAGCTTGGATGAGTTTAGCAGACCCAAATTGCCAATAATGCGGCTAATGTCCAGTGGGCAAAAGAGTGACTATTCCTCTGCTTCCTTCACTCAACGAAGGGTATTTAAGCTAGCAGAAGGTGAAAATGAAGATAACACTTCATCACAAAGAATGTCAAGACCTAAAACTCTTTCTGCACATGTCTGTGAAGAGGGAAACCACCCTACTTCTGAGCTGCGTTCTTCGCATGAACAGGGAATTCCAACTCCAGAGATCTTTGAGTCCCCAAGGCTAACTGCATGTCCAGTAAGGAAGAAGGAAAACAACCAGGCAGCTCAGCTTCTGGACATTAACTTTCCTGCTAGGGTTCCCAAGGCCATTGTCCTTCCGCTGCCCATTAGACAGTTGCTCCCAAGTTCTGATGAAAACATTGTTGAAAAAACTGGATCCAACAATCGTTCTGGGGACAACACTGTTGAAAGAGCAAGCCCTTTGAATCCTGTTATAGTGCCAGCTGACTCTTCTAGTGTGGATCACAGTGAAGTCCAATCTAGTTCTCCTGTAGATGTCTCACAGGGGAAGAATGGGTTTCATCACGACTATAGTAGTGAAGGAGAAACAATGTATTCTGCAGAAACAATGGAGAGTAGAAATTGTCCAAGTCCAAAAGAGGCAAAGTTTTATCAGGTGGGGAGGAGCCAGAGTTGTGTAAATTATTACAGATGGGGACCTTCTTATAGAAGTTCCGCTGCCCGTTGGAGTGCATTGGAAAAACAAAGAAGCCTAATCCAAGAAAGAAAAGTGTATTCACAGCCAGGAGCCTCGCAAAGAACTAGGAGCCATGATTACTTCAGCCCTACAGTCTCTTCTATCATGAAAAAGCGAAACAACTCAGAACAGCACCTGCCAAGACCTCAGGCAAACGTTGCTCAATTGTCTCCTAGATGGAACTTTTAATGAATCTTTTGTGCTTGGAAGTGCCTTTTCATTGCTGGCGTTTGCATTTGCATGGATTCAGTGATATTTATGCCACTCAAAAATTTCTAATTAATTGTGCAGAATGGTCAGGCGAATAAGAAAATTTACCAAGATATAGTATTAGACTGTCTGAGAAAAGGTGCCCCGTTTTTTTTTTTTTTTTTTTTGCTTCTGATATAGGTTTTCTATATCCAAATACAGGCTGGTGGTATGTCAGAGGTCACCTGTTTTTATCCGATTTAAGGTTAGAAGTTGTGACTACTTCCTGTTTATTGGGTCCATCAATTTTTTCATATTGGAAGTTGGTTTATGCTGCTATTATACAAGTTCTCAAATGTATCCCATGTTTGTATCTGCATATTTCTGTGTTTGTTATATTGGTGCAAACCCAGTAATATACTAATTCTTTTGTCCACTTCGATCTGAAAATGGCAAAGTTTCTTCCCATAAAAGTTTCCTTTGGCTCAGTATCAAGCAAACAATAGGGCGAGGGCAGCAACTCTAAACCTCTGGAGTCTTAATTAGAGGTGAGGATCTTTGTATTGGGTCTTAATTCTGATACATTTCAGGCTGTTTCAAGTTTGACTTGAGAAAAAGAATAACTCAGACAAATAGTTGAAATATGACCTGAATTGTCTCTGGTTTTGAATGTTCCCCTTTAACATCCGATACAAGTAGCCTATGCACAGAGCTGTATGAACAGTATGGACAAACCTGCTGTGAACAGTAAAGTAGAAATGCAACTGAGTATTCCATGGCATAACAAATGTATACAGAATTTCTCGTATGCGCATCTCCGGTATATCACACTTGCCCCCATGGGTTTGATTTTGAACTTAATATGAATTCAATGTGCGACAAATCAATGTATTTATATACGGCTGATTCAATACGAAAAGTTATTTGGTGCGAAACGGTTATCTTAGTCGTTCGATCATGATCAATGGTTATCAATGGCTGAGATAACCATTTCGCTTATTTGGTATCAAATGACTTTTCATATTGGATCAGCCCTATATATATTAGTTATCCTATATATAAAGACTATTTTTTTCTTTAACCGGTATATTGAGGGCTTAAATGTTATCAAGTTTTATCTTTACTTAGCTAATCTAGTAATCACATATGAATTTTTTTACTTATCCACCCTATTAAATAAACTTAATGAGCAAGCAAAGCACAAACAATCAATCATCCAAAATAAAACACTAAGTGATTCATAGCCCAAATTTAGGTTATTAATCCACTCCCCAAGTATTTCCATACCTTGACATTCATCCCATTTTCTAAAAAGCCAAAGGATACTTATATACAAATCTATAAAATCCAATTTATATGATGCCAACAAAGGGATATATTAATTATAAATCATAATAAAAATATACTATTTATGGATCGGGTCGAAATTGAATTTTTTAGATCCAATCTAGCCCATTTTTTATTTACGAAAAGGATAGGTACCAATTGGGTTTTGCTTTTAAGACATCTACATACTAAGTTATATTAAGTGCATATCAATATTTTTTATCCACATATTAATCTAATATATTTATTCGCGGTATTGAAGAGCATGTATGAAAGAGTCTCACATGACTCTCACAACAAAAAATCTTACTGAGCCATAATTATTATGGAAGGAGGTCTCATAGAATAGTTTCAGTTAAAATGTGTTTTAGTTATGTTAGTATTTTATTTATGTTCAATTTTTTAATTGTTCTAGGACTTATCTTTTAGTGCTTAACTTTGGGTGTAATTAATATAAGGGTAGTTTAATTATAATTGGACTCTACTACTTTCCTCTATTATAAATAGAAGTTCATGACTAAAATTACATTATGTCAGTGAAGTTTTTCTCTTTTCTAGAAATTTAACATGGTATCAAAGCGGGTTATGTGAGTTGATTCGGTCAACACACAGAGATAATGTGATCATTTTCTGATCTATCATCTCTAGTAGTTTAAGTTCATATTCCATCTTTTTTCTTTCTTTCTTGTCCCGGTACCTATCGTTTTTAGGTTCGTATTCCATCTTTTTCTTTCTTTCTTGTCCCATTACCCGTCATTTTTAGGTTCGTATTCCATCTTTTTTCTTTCTTTCTTATCCCAATACCCATTGTTTTCTTAGTATTTTCACCTCTATACTAAGATTTTTATATTGTAAATGGTATATAGAAGGAAAGATCTTTGACTCTAATTTCAAAGCAAAAAGAATTTTGCTAATCAGAGTTTTCTACAAAGAGAAATCGATATTTGAAGCAGCAAAGATCAAACTACAAGAGCGGTTCCAACAATAGCAGAAAACTTAACTTTTCGAGCCGTTTTAAGCCATTAAGAACAATACTTTATATTTATATATCAAAATAAATATATATAATTCTATTTTCTACCTTATCAAAACAATTCTCAATCGTAATCCAAAATCTATCAGATTCTTTCTCTTAAAAAGTTATATTTAATGAAAACATTATATTTAGATAAAAGGTATCGAAATATAGTTTCAGAAGGAGAAAAATTCATGTAAATCTTATCTATATTTAGTGAGATATTCTCATTGGAGTCAACAAAGGTCAAACTACAAAAAGAAGAGAATCAAAAGGTTATAAAAGATTCAATAAAAAATATTTTTATGTCAAATTAGATATCAAATTAAAGCTCTTTGAGTCTAGTTTTTGAAAAACAAATCGTTTGTGATTATAAGCTATATTTTTCAGAGATAGTGATATCAGAAGTACCAAAGGTAAGTTCTTCCAAAAATCTCTCATTTCCCCCCTGTTTTCTTTTCTTTTATCTCTCTAGGCATTAATGTGTATGAGTTTCATTTTCTCCTTAAATCCGAGTTTTTAAGCTAAATTTGTCTCCAGGCATTGACAATAAAGATGAGGGCATGGGAAGGTCGTACTCCCACATAAGGCTCTTCTCCCCTTTACTCCTTAATAGACATGAATGGAGGGGCACTTTTTATAAAAAAAAATTATATATATATTTTATATAATTTTAATAACATTATTTATTTATTTTATTATTATCACCAACTTAGATGCCTTTTGCACTAAAATTTGATTATACTTGAAAAATATGATTACTAAATGGCTACATAAGAAAATACAACATCGAAGAGAAAGAGTGGTTGCAGTATTTCTGGTTTAGGAAAAGTAATCGGATCTGAACCACAATCCAAATCTAAATCTAGATCCGAGACCGAATCCAACTCTAGAACCGGATCTAGATCCGGACCAGAATCCAGCATCCAGACCAAAATCTGGGTCTGGACCAGAATCTAGGTCAGGATTCAGATCCAGATTTACGTTCGGCCAAAACAGCATAGCAAGCAAAGAAAAGAAAAATAAATAAATACAGAAAAAAATACAGCAAAATTTAAATTAACCCCACGTGCCGAAATGCATCATGCCATTGTAATTAAATTCTTAATGAGTATTTTTCATCATAACAAAGAAATTGGAGATAATGTTAGAGCGAGGTCGCAAGATCCCTGCCCTAATTTTGACAATAACAAACCTAAATGGTTTAACCATGCAATATTAGTTTATTTTTTTTGTAACAAAAAAGGAAAAATCGATAATTTGGATAAAAGGAATCGATCACATACACAAGAACCTACCACTTCAGAAGGAAAAATGAAAAACTTGGAAGTATAAAATCTAAACAGAGTCGGTTGCATACAAAGGAGATGACTATTTAAATAGGGGTCAACTACTAGAAATAAGAACTCTCACTGCAAAATATAAAGGAGTCGACCACTTCAATAAGAACTGAAGGCAAAAAAATGTTGACTACTAGAAATAGTAAATTTTGATTACTTTTTTTTTAATCGAGCAAGTTCTTAGTATAAAATGCAAGGAGTTGACCACATCTAGTAAATTCAATTTGTCTTTCTTTCAAGCCCATATTTGAGAGTTGTAGGTCTCCGAAATTTATAAGTGGCTTACCATTGTGTTCAACAGTAAAAATTAGATTTAATGCATATTTTTTCAAAATGATTGGACTTAGATTGACCTATTTTTGTCAAATGACTAGCCATATCGACTATTTTTTTTTCTTAAACATTTGAGAGCTTTCTATTTAACCAAAATTCACCCCAAACTGGAAGCCTCCTAACCTCTCACACTCGATTCAGAGAATTTGTGTCATCTCCAAAACTCAAAAGAAAGTCAAGATTCAGAGAATTTGTGTCATCTCCAAAACTCAAAAGAAAGTCAAGTTTGATAGTTTCCTTCGTCGACCTAAGAATTTCATTACTTGTTCCAAATCTTGATTGAATAGATAGTTAGTTTTTGTTAAATGTGTGGCCAATTGATTAAAAAACCATCTTTGATTCAACATTATATTTGATCAACTTCCATACAAAACCAGTTTTGCAACCTTGATAGATTCACCATAGGATTAGGTGTAATATTTTGTACTTGATTTATCATAATATTTGCTTATTAAGAGCCATTATTGAGCTACATTGGATTCTTTCCGTTGCTTTTCAAATATTTCTATTGAAATTTTTCTTTAAATAATCGTTTAGACTCTCGCCTGTAATTTTTCCTTTGCGTTGCTACAGTCACCACAGTACCAAACCTCCCTCATCAATTCAAATACTCGGTGCCAATAAGCAACATTATCAGATCTCAAACGTTAGTACACAGAAGAATGAAAGTTTTTTAACCCATCTTTCTTTCCTTTTCCTGAGAATAAGAGAGCATGTTTCGAGCTAACCAGAGATCTGCTCCGGCAAAACTGTTTCGCCCCTGACGAAAAAATTTTCATTCTACTCTACTTACATTCGGTATTCATAGAACAAATGTTATGAGAAGGAATACCAAGGTGGGAAAGCAGGAAAACAAATTTGAAGCTTTAGAAGGCAGCGTATCCGACGGTCCCAGTGGAGAGAACCCGCCACCGCTGCCGCCACCTCCAACGCCACCACCACCACCGATAATGGTCCCACCTCCGATAACAGGGCTACCGCCGCCGCCAATAGGAGTAGTACCGGGTGTGTTTGGAATATTTGTTCCGGGACCGGTGCCGGTCCCTGTGCCTGAGCCTCCTGCAGTGCTGCAAACAGAACGTGGCAAGAACTACCAATATCATGATTTTAACCAGAAGCATGGGGGCATGAAGAATTTATAATATTTTTGTATGGATTGATTATCATCCGTATGATAAAGAGGTGAGGGAAAAGAAAAAAAAGAAACCGGAGTCTTCTTTTTTTTCCAGAAATAAAGGCTCAATCTTTGAACCTTCCAGCTCAAGGATGCTTTCGGTAGCAGCCGCAGAAGCAGCCTCAATATTCGCTTGTTATTCCTGAAAAAAAACTGAGTACCTCTTTCCATCTCAACAACTGGATCTCTGATGATCACCATTATTCCTACTAACCATACTGGATAATATAACCACTGAAATACGAAACCCTTCTCTCTCAAACGATTCTTTTTACATAAAAGTATTACAGGAAATTTAAAGTTTTAAACAGTTATTGCTTTCTAAAAAAAAAATCACCAAACTTAAGATCGCCATATTTTATGTGGAGCCAAGATAAAAATCAAGCATATCAATAAACTATAACTTTCTCTACTACGAAAACAACAGAAGAACAAGAATGCAGTAAGGACGCGCAGATCGAACCTTATGGAACAAAAGCATAAGAAACCGACAGCTAGAAAAAAATAAAATGGAGAACAGATTAGTCTTTCTTTGAGAATGGCAATTTTCCAGTTCATGATTTTTGGGGAGGAGAGGAATGTAGTTACCACGCAGAGGATACGGGAAAAAAAATTAAAATGCTTCCAATCCCGCAAAAGGAAACAATGGTGATATCGGAAAGAATGGATTTTTTTTTTGGGTTTAATCCCATAGGAGGAAACAGCATGCATTAGAAGTTGAAAATGGTAAAAAAAATAAAGGAAAAAGAAAAGAAAACGAAACCATTTCGAGCTTCAAGATGCTGGCTTTAGCGCAAAAGCGGCCGGGTAAGAAGCATTGATTTATTGGGTTGATACAAATACAAAGAAAAGAAAAAACAGGGAAAATGAAAATAGATAGACATGTCATTGCAGCTGCATGAATGCAAAAGAAAGAAGCCGTTAGAAATTCGATTTAGAGAAGAGGAAGAAGAGAATAGAAGGCATTTATGGCTCAAATTCAGAATAAGAGAAAGTACATACCCAGGAGAAGATGGATACACGCAAGATCCATAACCTGCATTAGAAGGGGGAAATCCAAAACTTTCAATGCAAAAGCAAGAACCCAGAAACACAAGAATAAAAGAGAGCCAACAGATGAGCAGAAACGATCCCTTCTCAACAGCCCTGAAAGAAAAAGAACAAACGCTTCATCTTACTTGGGTCACTCATTGCGACCACACCGGTCCCAGCAAAGTCACAGGAACCCGGTGCCATGACCTTCCTCTGGTAGTAGCTGTTGAAAGCATACGAGGCGTGGGCTAGCAGGGTGTTGGGGAGATAGCACAAGCCAGTGGACTGAATGGGAGCGCAGTCAGCACCGGTGCTACAGGCGTAATCGAGGGCCATCTGCAGCACCTGCTCACTGATGTTGCTGCGGGCAATACACCAGTAGGCGCGGGCTCCTCCGGCCAGCTGCCCCACCACCATTATCACCAACAGAACCGCCCAGGATTGGAAGAGGGTACCAACTCCGAAAGAGGAACTGGCAGCCATGGCGGAGTAGAATAGAGCAACAAGTACTCCAAGCAAGAGGAAAGAGGAAAAGAGAAAAAGGAAAGCTAGAGAGAGAAGACTCGGAGCCGCTTTATTTTGAGTTTTCTCAGCCTTTTTCGTTTTTGAGAGAAGGGACGAGAGCAGTCCGCAGAGCAGGGGCGCCTCGGCAGTCGAGAGTAGGGAATTCGGATACGCCACACGTACACGTGAAACGAAACACGTTACACGAGCTATGCCGTTTCGTAACACTTTGGCTGTGCCGGCTCTGTGGCTAACACGTAGGAAGGGTGGGTGGGTGGGTGAGTGAGCCGGTCAATTTTCTCCACTTCTCGACCGCTTTGCTCTACCCAAACCCTCTTTTTTCTCACACGTGTTCATTCTAGTTGTGATTTCCTCCCTCTCAGACCCAACTCTAAAAACATCATTTTTGGAATTTTGATGTACAAAAGTAATTTTTTATTTATTTTTAAAAATTCATGAAATATTATAATTGGATCGAATAAAAGAGTTTTTTTGCCTACGAATACTTATACGAGTGAATCGAGAATTGATGAGACGATCAAATGGGTAATTTTGATGTAAACACGAGTATTTTGGTAATTCTAATTTAAAATTTTAAAATATATAATTGGACTATAGGAATTATTTGTTGGCCTAGGTTGACCATCATCCATATTTTGATGATAACAAAACTCAACCACATTTGTGTTAATATTTACAAATTTGGTATTTCAGATGTAGGATTTCAAGAAACACAAGATCAAGTACCTCAAGAACTTTAGTAATGTAAGTGGACAATCGTCAAACGTCTATTCTAAGGTACATAAGAGTATTGGAGTTTTAGAACATAAAGAACCATGTTTAAATGATGCATATAATTGTTTTTAAGTTTCCATACGTAAAGCTCAAAATTACACTCTCACATAAGGTATGATTGATCACCCTACTTGAGTATGATCAATCATACATAATACAATGTCGTAGAGCTTATAAAACATAATCGATTATGCATAATGCGATTAGTTGAGCCTATAAAACATGATTAATCATAATTTATTGCATGATTGATAATACAAAACTCTGTATTGCCAGAACTATCAAGCATAATCGATCAATCGAATTGGGTTGCTCGATCAATGAATTTTTTGAAAGGTTAAAAACTCGTTGATTGATCAACAAGTTTGAGAACCAAAGAACTATAGTTGTTACACATGATTGATTGATCATACATTTTTAGTCATCGGCCGACACCTTTTGCGACTTTCTTAAAACAACTAAAAATGATTATTTTGCATAGGAAACTTATAGATACCACTCCAAACTCGTTAAGAACAGTAATGTGAGCATTTATTGGTAATTTACAACATTCAATAACCACTTATGTTTGAAAATCATTCACAAACCTATTTTGAGAGAAATAGATGTTAGTCTTGGTAGTTTCTCAAGAAAGGGGATAAATTGAGTTTTTAAAAATTGAAACTTAAGTGTGAAATAATTTAAGTAAATGAAAAATACAAGTAAAAAGACAAAAATTCACACATACAAATGACACCAAATGTTTTGTTATTGATATTCCCTTATTGGTATTCACCGTCCAAAACCCGTGCTAGAGAAATTCCACTAATATAGTTTTATTAGCTAGAAATTTCAAGAAAGAGATTTTGACTCTCTCTCAAGCCACATGTATGCTTAAATTCACGATTACAATAGAATCTCCCATGAGATTAGCTAGATTCTAGCTCTAGCAAGTCTTTCTGCCTAGATTTCACAAGGTTCTACATAAATTTATTAAGAAACTAAAAAATTACAAAATAAGAAAGAATTAAAAACTCTTTGTAATTGAGGAGAGACAACCTTCTCCTTGAAATGTCCAAGCTTCTAGCCTTTGATGCAGAGTGGTGATGATTACGAGTTTGACTATATGAATGCAAGGAGTGGAATTTGAGAAAGGATGAAATGGTTTTGCAAAATAAACCATTCTTTCTCAAAATATGACTTAGGAAGGAATTTCAAGTACTTGAGAGTAAAATATAGTAGGTATGCCAATAAAAGCTCGTTAACTTCTCAAAAGGACATTCAATAGGGTTTTTATAAGTTTTCCAAGCCAAATTTGCTGTTTGTTGCCCATTTGCAAAAAAAAAACTAACTTTACACTGATCAATCAGTGTAAAGTATTGATCGATTAATCGTGTGTAACAATAATATTTTTTTATAGAAAATGACATAGTGATTGATGGTATGATCAATCAATATCCTTCTGTTGGGTTTGATAATTCTAGTTGATTGATCGATGTACATAGAATGATCGATCAGCCAGAATTTCCTATTGGCAATGCATAATAAATATGATCGATCAATGACTTTGCTATGAAATCTCCTATTAGCAATGGGAGAGGAGATATCATTGGGCAGCTCATCATGTAATATAGGTTGATGTGGTGGAATAAAAGGTCTTGGCATCCCTATCAAGGGTTTAAAACTAGGTGGAGAAGAACATTCAAAAAGAACATAATAGTTCGTGCAACCTCAACAAGATGCCCTTCTTTTGACATAGAGATTGAAACTTAAAATAGAAATACTCATGGGCATTATTGGACTTGAAAATCTGATTTTTTTTTTCTTGTTAAATTGATTCTCAACCATAGAAATAATTCAAAGATAGAAAAAACTTTTGACCTATCCTTCATAAAGAAATCCAAGTTACCCGTGAATAGTCATGCATAAAAATATAAAAAATACTTCGATTGTGAAATATTTGATACATTAATTGGTCTCTAAAGATCACAATGAACTAAAGAAAATGAATTGGAAGTTATTTTATCTTGCCTTGAAAGAAACACAGACTTGTGATGCTTCCTAAACTCACAAAACTCACAACATGATTGAGAAATAGATTTAAGGGAGGGAACCAAAGTTTGTAAATTTGTCAAAGAGGGATGACCAAGCCTATTATACCATTGTTTTGCATATGAATTTATTGTTGCTACAACTATTAGAATTGAAAAATCTAGGTAGTAAAGACCTCCTCTCTCATGGTTGAGTTTTTTTTGTTAATTGACTAACTGACGTAAGACTCAATGCAAACTGTGGAACAAAAGGGATAAAGAGGAGGATAAATGAGATGTACGAGTACCTTGAATTTTGGTCTAGGCCCCATATGCAATAGATGCAAACTTGTCTGTAACACAAGGAGATGAGGAGGCTAAGTTACCAATTTTGCCAGTGAGGTGTTCAAAGGTTCTAGAGTTAATGATCCAAGGTGAAGAACTTGAACCTGAAGCAAGGGAATATGTACCTATTGTAACAATTTTGGTTGTAGGTGTACTTGAGGGAGTGGACATTAAAGTCTTGAATTTCTTTAGGAAACCATAGACTTCCTCTATGATAGTCACTCGCCCTTTAGAAGGGCTTGAAGTACCTTTACTTGTGTTTGTGGTTGATGATGAGTCTTGACTAGCCTTGTAAACACTTGGTTTTCCATGTAAGTTCAAACACTTCTCAACTATATGGTTATTTAGGCCACAAAAAGTGCCCCACTTTCTGTTGGGGCTACAATTTGAGGTAGAGGTGGTTTTCCAAGTAAGTTCCAACACTTCTCAACTATATGGTTTTTTAGGCCGCAAAAAGTGCACTTTCTATTGGGACTAGAATTTGAGGTAGAGATTGAATCACTACTTCCTTGGCCTCTACCACCAAAGTGATCTTCTCTTCCTCTTTCACTACCATAGTTTCCATTCACCCTACCTTGGGAGAACATGGTTGAGTTCTCTAACTAATCTGACTGAAAGATAGCCTCTATGTTTGGAATCTTGGGTATTATAGTACAAACATCATCAAAAGGTCTTACCGAGGAGTTAAGTACCTAAGTCTTTGCAACTTCGAGATATGGCTTTAAGTTGGTAAGGCGTATGGTAGAGATCAATGTTTCCCTTTGTCTTTCTTGGGTGGCAATGTTAATTGAATATGCTTGTGCAATATTTCCACTTTTGCAAAAATTATAGCAAAGTGCCCGCATATATTGCCATCTTGCTTTGTCTTACACGTCTTTGGAAAATATTATAAATATTTTGAAGACTGTTAGGAGTAGAATATAACTTAAAATAAGTCTCCTATATATCTCTGGTTGTATGCAGATGAACAAAATCATTAGCAACTGGCTCATCCATACTATTTATTTAAAGAGAAAAAGGGCTAGAGAAAGAGAAGGCAAGAGCAGATGATTTAGGGTTGAAACAAGGAGAGCTCGAGTATGAGCCTCCCCTCTCCAAGATGTCTTATTTATAACTAAGGGTGGAAACCCTAATACACGGTAAAGATGAAAAGAACTTAAAACACTTAATCATTATAATGTATGTCATTTTATCCTTTAATTACAAGAAGTACCATTGGAGCTTTTTCAACACACAATACTCTTTGTAAATAAAAATTATTTACCTGCCCTTACTTGCTAATTTTCCACATGCCACTGTTAGTGTTGATTAAGTGACTTTAGTAATAGAGGTATGTATATAATTTGAACAGTTTAAAGGGCACATAAACAATAATTTAAATCCTAGAAACATAACTATATAATTCATTATTGAAAATAAAAAAAATCGTTATATAATGTCTGAGAATAACTTTACATGATAATTCAATTATGGTTGTGTTTATAAGGATACCATAACAGGCATCTCGCCCTAATTGTTTGGTTACTTAAATAAGTTGAAGATATCCATCATTCCTCTTGGAACTTCTAAGAAAGATGGCTTCTACGATTTTCTAGGTTTACATTATTGAAACTTGTAGAGAAGATATTGTTACATTCATATTATGGGTGCCAAAGGCATTTTATCAATGTCGCAAGGAAATATTCCCATATTTATCTCGACTCCACAAATTGTGATATTCATATTTAAAAATTTTAATACTTAAATAATTTTTTATCGTATGACTTAAAAAAAATACCATAGTTAAAGAGGTGAATATCTTTAGATTGGGGTACTTCTTACTACTCCCCCATTTCAACCCTCCTTTTCCCCTTCTAGGTTGTTTATGTAAAGAGGTATGTTAAGTGCGAAAAGACACCGCTCAAAAGAGTGGATATAACCTAACCCAGGTGGATCGAAACCACCTAGCTCTGACACCCACCGTTCCCCTTCCCTACCGCTTCCTTCGGGATTCGAACGTGGAACGTGGTGCCCAACTTTGATACATGTCAAGAAGTTAGACCAATACAACCTAAAAAACTAGTCTGTAAGTGCGGAAAGCCACCCCTCACAAGAGTGGATGGAACCACTCTGGCAGTTTATACTATAGGGAATTAACGTAGATATGGGTAAAATATATTTTAAGTTAATCGTTAATGTTAAATATATGGTTGTGATTCTATTATTATTTAAAATTATTTATACATATTCTTGCAGTTTAAATGACATCGATGACTTGATTATATAATATTTATCCTAAAGATTATTTAATAATATATTTAGTTATTCTGATAAAAATTATTTATGAAATGTTAATTTATGAGTGTTTATGATTTTATAAAAAAATTAATAATTTATTTATTAGTTTTTTGTGGGATAAATAAAGAGGTAGCAAACCATTCCTTGTCTATTATAATATAAAATAAGTAATTAAATGAGTTTTGGGTAATTAAAAACGGATAATAAATAGCCATTATTTCGTTCTTATTGTTACCTGTTTATATCCGTTTTCATGAAATAGGTGAATTTTGAAATTACAACACTGACCCTATAATGCCTGAGTATCTTCGCCGAAAGAAAATCACTACTTTCCGTTCTTCTTCCTTCCGGCGAATAAATTCCTGCCTTTCAGCTTCCTCTATGAGCTTCCGCTTCCTTTCCCCGACTTTGCTACTACGCCCTACGCTGACATTATTTTCATGAAATTCTTCTCGATTTGAATCTTATACCCCCTCGTTATGGCGATGATCTCTACCACCGGCGGCAGCGACATTGAAGCTGGCTTCGCCAAGCTTCAAGGCGAGGATTTTGAGTACTACATGCAGACCTACTCGATTGTCCTTGGTCGCAATAGCAAGAAATCCACCGTTGATGTCGATCTGGCCAGCCTCGGCGGAGGCATGAATATCTCGCGTCACCACGCCCGGATTTTCTACGACTTCCAACGCCGCCGGTTTGCTCTCGAGGTACTGGGCAAAAATGGCTGCTTTGTGGAAGGAGTTCTTCACCTTCCCGGCAATCCCCCCGTGAAGCTCGATTCCCAAGATCTCCTGCAAATTGGGGATAAGAAATTTTACTTTTTGTTGCCTGTCCGGAGTATTCTTGGAGGGTCTGTGAGGCACGTTGCTCCATCCCCGCCCACGATGCACCTGCTGCCTAGCCAGCACGTGGTGGCTCCGCCTCTGTACCTTAAGAAGGGGCGCTCGCGGCCTGCTCCGGTGGACTACGTCGATGAGGAAGATGAGGATGAGGATGACGGGATTGTGGGAGGAGGTGCAAGTAAAAAGTTGAGACAGGAGGGTTTTATGTATGGTGCAGCAGGGCCTGGGTCAAAAGCAGGGCCATCAGGGCAATTGGGTTAGTTTTTGTTCCGTATTGCTGCTACTTAGTTTATTTGTGCTTTTCTTTTCTTTCTGATTCCATGATCTTGTTGTGCGGTAATTTTCTAGTATTTTGTCTTCAGGGATTAGAAATGCTTTTAGTGTTGTTATTTACTTCTGTTCTCTGTTTTCCTGTCACAATATTGGTTAAAAAGGTGCTTGTGGTGTAGTGGATTTTAGTAGCTTGATTTATTTCCAATTTTATTTCCCTTCGGCTGATTTTAGACTATTTTGGTCTATGAACTCGGGGTGTTTGGGTTCTAATCTTCGGAGCTCTCTGTTCTTTGGGGTGTTAATGAAATGTGGGGTCGATTTCTGTATTCGATGATCAAGGAAATATTGCTTGAGGATCATTCTTCAATGTGTAATGTTCAGAAGTACTGTAGCCTGAACACATTAAGTTGACTATGCTCTGTTGGCTTCTCGAGGAGGCTCATTTCTTTGAATGTCATGACCTGGCTGTGTAATTGAGAGTCAGAGATTTGAAGAGTTCATGATTTTGACAATTTTTGTTGAATGTGTCTCGTTGAGATGGTTGTATCATCTTTCTTGGTGATTCTGGTTGAGAACCTACAGTTAGGGGGCCTGCCATACTTTTTAGTTGGATTTACCCTTGACTACAATACTGAAGCTGGCAGATAGTTTTAACTTTGAAAGTTGATAAGGAAATTACTGCAAATTTTACGATTTGGCTGTACATTGCTCCACTTATAGGAGGAAGTGGATGAAACCTATTTACTTCTATACTATGTTACGATACTAAAATTAAATTCTGAAGCTGTTAGATCATTTTGATTTTTGAAAGTTGATAAGGAAATTACTGCAAATTTTGTCAGTTGTCTGTACATTGCTCCACTTAATATAGGAGGAAGTGGATGAAACCCATAAACCTTTATACTATATCTGTGGGATGTGTGAGTACAGTGCTAAAATTAAATACTGAAGCTGTTAGATCGTTTTTGTTGGAAGATGGGCCCAAACCCACACAACCGAGGAAGACCCACATATCCAAGTGTGTTAGAAGATGGGCCCAAGCCCATAAGGCTAAGGAAGACCCACATATCCAAGAGTGTTGGAAGATGGGCCCAAGCCCATAAGATATGGGACCCACCATGATCACGTGAGGTGGCATAAGAAGTCTTACACAATAAGAAGTCTAACAGAGCTACAATTATTATGGAAGTAGGTCTCATAGAGGAGTTTCAGTTTAAAGGTGTTTTAGTCATGTTAGTCTTCTATTTATATTGAGTTATTTAATTATGCTAGGACTTATCTTTAAGTGTTAGAGTTTGGGTGTAATTGGGACAAAGGTAGTTTAATTGTAATTAGACTCTACTACGTTTCTCTATTATAAATAAAGGTTCATGTACACTGATAATAATAAGTCAATGAAGTATTTATCTTTTCCATAAATTCAGCAGTTTTGATTTTGAATGTTGATAAAGAAATTACTGCAAAATTTTGCCAGCTGGCTGTACATTGCTCCACTTAAATCTTATAGAAGGAAGTGGATGAAACATATTTACCACTATACTATATCTGTGGGATGTGTGGTGGTGTTAGATGAACTTACTAAAGGACTGTAAAGCAGATACATAGTTATTCTTGATCCAAACATGAACTATTTATGCCATGAAAATACGAGGATCTTGACTTAAATTTGATTTTAGAAAAAGAGAGGTGATAACATACTTAAATCCTACAATTCAAGATGTTGCAATGAGCTGTGTGATGCAGGATAGCAATGATTTCTGGCCCTAGTGTTCTAATAGGTACTGAATGAGGTCACAAAGAGGCTGACTGAGCAAATCAGGAATAGAATATATTAATTTACATGCTAACATAAACATGCATAACAATGAAGTATATTAAAGCTACTATAAACATGCTAATAATGAAATATATTAAAGTTACTATAAACATGCATAACAAGTACTAACTAAAGGAGAAAATACCTTAGGGATGAAATTTCTAGCAAATTTGGGGGGCGGGCAAAGGAAAAATAAAACTCAGAAGGGCTCAAAACAGGTTAAGAAGTGGAAAGGATGCAATTTTTTTCAGGTCTGTCCTACTTTGATTTAGGCAATCCAAACAAGGACAAGCAAATTTTGATGAAAGAACTACAGTGAATGTGAAAATTAACATGAAAGGCTGGAATTGACGCAAAATAGTGCTGAACTTGAAGAAGAAGTACCGAGATTTGAAGTAAAGAAGGTCAAAAGAGATTAGAAACAGCAACTTTAGGATTTGCCACAGTACCAACCTACAGTTAAACAAAAAAAGTGGCTTCTTTCTTACTGAAATAGAACTGGAATAAACATACAACAAAATAATTTTTTTGGAATAAAATGTTTAAGAGAAAACAAAGAAAGAAAGAGAAAAGGAAGTGTCACACCTGATTTGTGGAATTCACTTCCAAGAGAGAGATAGCTTGACACTCAAGCAACATAATTCTGGAATTTCATTCATTAAGTGCTAATTACAAGACTTTGGTGGCTTAGCCACAACTCTAAAATTTAGCGGCCTAGATTAAAACATCTTATTGACTAAAACTAAGGGCCAGCATTCAAATTTAAAAGGACCCTAATGGACCTTATACCAACACTAAAAAGTCTCATTAAACAAAAAAACAAATATTACTAATAAAACCAAATAATTCTTATGGGCAAGACAAAATCCAACTAAAACATAACCCATTGAAAATAAAGGAAATTAAAATTACGTCCCACCCAATTTCCTAAACCAACTATCTAATAAAATTCAAATCTTGGGTTCCTCATTGAGTCAAATAGTTACATTTCTCTTTTTCTTTTTTGTACTTGATAAGAACTCTTGATCCACATCAATTCTCCCTAACATGGAGAAGTTCTCCTCTGGTGAAATAAAGCTCTTGTATTTCTCATAAAGGTGTGGATTTAGCTTTTAGAATTCTTCCTCTATGAATGAAATGTTGTTGGACTGATGTTTTCTGCACCAATGAACTAGATATCTTCTATACCCTTTGGCTTGAGTGGAAACTACTTGCTAATCAAGGATATCTTCAACCTTGTCTCTCTGAGTGGCATGAGAAAATTTTGCGATAGGTGTAGGCAAAGAAGCAAAAGGATCAAGGATTTCTAGAGTGTTGAAACCAAAGGATTAGACTTGAAAAAGGTGAAGGTTGAGGAGGGGTAAAAGGAGGTATGGGTGAAGTTACTATATGGGAAGGATTGGGTGGTGTTGGCTGGGGGCATACAAAACAAGGTCTGCCTCAATAACACATTGCTAATGCCCATATCTTGTGGCAAATCTAGGAAGTATGCATTACCTTCAATTATGTGCACTACCTTGAAAGGACCAACATTCTTGGCATGCAATTTCTTAAAAGTGCCTTTTGGGAATCTTTTAGGTATAATTCTCACCATAACTATACCTCTTTCCTGAAACTATTTGTAGTTGCGATGCATATCTGCATAAGCTTTGCAAATTTCATAGTTTAAATAGATTTTTCTACGAATATTAGTATGCAAATAAAAGATGTATTTGGTAAAGGATTTGACTAGTTTCAAAAGTTGGGTTCTGGAGGTGAAGGAATGAGGTCAAGGTGTTTTTTGGGTTGGTGTCTTGTCACAATTCCAAAATGAGCTAAATCCTCTAGAACGATTGGTGAAATTTTTATAAGCATATTCAGCCTGGAGTTCTTAATCCAAACTTTTGATATATTCACCAACTAAGCACCTCAAAAGATTGCCTAAGCTCCTATTAACCACTTTCATTTGCCCATCAGTTTGGGAATGGATTGTAGAGTAAACTTGCAACCTTGTTTCTAGCATTTCTAATGATTTTTCTAAAAATGGTTCACTAATTTCATGTCTCTGTTAGACGTTATGTTTTTGGAGGACCATGTATACGGAAAACTTCTTGAAAGAAGATCTTTGAAATGTGGAAAGCATCATAGGTTTTACTGCATGTCATAACATGTGCCATCTTAGAAAACCAATCCACTAAAAAATAGATAGAATCATGATCCCTAGTAGTTTTAGAAAAATCAAGCACGAAATCCATACTAGTATCTTGCCTAGGGGTGTTTGCACAGGTAGTAGTGTGTACAAGTCTGTATTTACTTCCTTTTTGTAGCTATTTAGCAAATAAGACATTGAGTTGTAATTTGAGCCACATCTTGTTTGAGGCTAGGCCAATAAAACCTATCCTCCACCATCGCAATGGTCTTGTCACAACCATAGTGTATTGCGGTTCCACTTGCAGGCAACTCCCAAACAACAAATCATGCAAATATGTATTGGGAAGACACAACTAACTCCCTTGAAATAAATACCCATCAAGAATGGTGAAATCTGAGTTGACAACTAGATATTCCTCAAATGGGTGGTATAAATCTTTACAATTCATATACTCACTCTTAAAAAACTCAAATCCTATTACCTTCACACTCATGGAATGTAATAAAGCAACTCTTTGATTGGGTGCATCACTAGGTTTATTCTCAACAACAGCTTTGTGTTTGAGAACAAATGTTTATTCTTGGAGAAATTCAAATCCATTTGACATGTTGTTGCCTTAACGTTTTTTGAGAGTTCAAGTATTTAAGGGCTTGATGTTCACTATACAAAACAAACTCTTGCTGTAGCAAATAGTGACACCAATATCGTAAAGCTTGGACTATCACATAAAATTCCTTATCATAGGTGGAATAATGTTGCTTTGCATCATTAATTTCTCACTAAAATAAGCAAAGTGATGTGCCTCTTCATTAAGAACCCCATCAATGCCTATACTAGAGGCATCACATGAAACTTCAAAGACCTTAGAAAAGTTAGGGAACTGAGGTACAGGTGCTTCAGTCATCCTTTTCTTTATATCAACCAAGACCTTTTGATGCGGTTTTAGACCATTTGAACTCTCCTCTTTTGATGCAATTAGTAATGGGAGCCATAATGGTGCTAAAACCCCGGTTAAACTCAAAGTAAAAAGTCACCAATCAGGGAAACCCCTAACCTCATTTACATTAGATGGCTCATGCCAATTTCTAATGGCTTTTACTTTCTCGGGGTCAGCACATCACCCATGACATTCACAATAGCACTCAAAAAGATGACTTGAGAGCTCATGAAGGCACATTTCTTAAGGTTTATGTAAGTTTCTCTTGTCTCAAAACTGCAAACTCCTTCCCCAAATGAATAAGGTGCTATAGATGAGAATGTCATCAAAGTAGACAACCAAAAATTGACCAATGAATGGTTGAAACACTTGGGTCGTAACTCTCATAAATGTGCTTGGTGCATTAGTCAACCAAAGGACATGACTAACCTTTCATATAGACCATCCTTCGTTTTGAAGGTTGTCTTCCACTCATCCTGAGGTCTAATGCAGATTTGGTGATAGCCGCTTTTTAAATAGATCTTAGAAAATATTTAAGATTCTCTCACCATGTCGAGCATATCATCAAGTCGAGGAATTGGAAATGTATACTTGAAGTAATTTTGTTAATGGCCCGACTATTGACACACATGTACCAACTCCCATCTTTCTTGGGATAAGAAGGGTGGGTATTGCACAAGGACTAAGGCTTTCCCTAATGAAGCCTTTGCGTAATTATTCATTTACTGTCTCTTTAATTCAGCATACTCTGCAGGATTCATCTTATAATGTGGCAAATTGAGTACTGATGATTCTGGCACAAGGTTGGATGGCATAACAATTGTATTTATTGAGGATGTGAGTAGCATCACTGAGAAAATTTGGGTAGTTGTGGTGAAAATCAAGCAAAAGCTATATCAGAAATTGACACTGGAAACTTTTCAGAGTATCACATGGCAACCTAGTGGAGAAAAAGATTGAAGCAAAAGTTTTTGCATGTATCACAAGTTAAGAAAGGTGTTTGGAGATCATTTGCGTGTATCACATGGCAACCTAGTGGAGCAAAAGTTCAAAGCAATATTTCAAGAACTGAACCTGCTATTGGACCAGTGGCTGGTCTCTAGGTTCAGATGCTTGTTGCAGTGGTACAATTTTTTCTTTCTTTCTTTTTTTTTTTTTTTGAATGTCATAGTGGTACAATATCATCGTATTTTTTAAATTTACTAGAATGTATAATAATATATGGTAGACAAATAAATAACTCTTGTTATCTTTTTATTTGAGATTTTAATAGATATAGTTTGTTTTGTCATCATTATACAACTTTTAAATCAATTATGGTGCTTATGGGCTTCTGCCTTCTTTGAGTGGCCATGTTAAATCGTATGCCTCTCAATCATCCTCACCTCTATTTGCTCCTCCTGTGGGTTAGCTTAAGTTAACTGTTAGTGGGAGTTTGCTGGGTAACCTGGGGCTAGTTGGAGCAGGGGAAGTTTTTAAAAATTATGTAAGTTCTGTATTGCTCACATTTTCTGGGCCCATAGGGATTTGTCGTTTGGTGGAAGCTGAAATGAAAGTCCTACAAGGGTTTAAGTTGTTCTGCCTGAAAGTCTACTCTCTGGTAGTAGTAGAAGAAGACTCAGCTGGTCTTATCGCTCAGATGAAGAGGAAGTTCCTGTCTTTCTTAGTGATTTGCTTACCTTTTCGAGGAAGTAATGGATTTTGATGATCTAATTTGTTACATCTTGGCAGCACACTTTGAGAATTGCTAATCGTATTTCAGATATTAGTCCTAAAGATGGTGCTTCCGGCCATTCTCCAGCAGTTGGAGACACATTTACTGTAGCTGTTTGATGTGGAATTATTCCTCTCCCTCCCATGTGTATTTGTCGTTGATATTTCTCTGCACTAAGAACTGCCCTACAAAACAAAAACAAAAACAAAAACAAGAAAAGAAAAAAGAGTTGCAGAAGAAGATGGATGCTATCCCATGGAAATGGTTTGGCTGAGCCAGTTTTCACAAAGAAGGGGTCTGTCCATGTAAGACTGGACAGGCAACTGGTTCTGGTTTTACTGTCCATTTCCTTCCACTTTTTACAACATTTAATCAGAAGAGATGTCCGCTGAACCACTGGTAGCTCATAAACTTATATTGGCTTGATTGAAGTGGGAAGAAGAACTTAAGAAAGCCAACCCAGCAAGATAGAACACAATGGAGTATTCATGTGAGCAAGAACCAATATCATCTATGGAGGAACAGAATAGCAGATATGAGAATGTGGAAGTCCATGCAGCTATTGTTCTTACCCAAGCAGCATAAAAAAATGTAGGAAACTCAAAAATGGAAATCAACTTATAACTGTTAAGAGGGGCTTGATAGATGGCGAAGAGTGTCTTGATTTTGTTCTGGTGTGTTACGTGGTGGCCTAGGCATGTCAGCAGAGGCTCTGATAAAAAATGGAGGAAAGTTTAAATTAACATAGATGGAAGTCATGAGGAAAAGCTTATGAAGGTCTAAGTAGCACTAGAACCTGTAAATGATAGAGAAGAATGGTGGATTAAGTTTTTGTGACACGATGAAGGGAACTTATGTTTGCTACCTTTGGAGAACTTCTAGATTTTCAAGTGAGGTAAAAAATCTTTTAAAACTTTTCAGAGGCAAGTTTAGGGCGTTCCATTAATATCATTCAATTCGTAATTTTCTGTGGTAGGATAGTTCTTCTGGTGTAGAGTCAACATTGTCTTTTGATTTAGACACTATCAAATGCTCATCTTTGTTAGACATACCAATTGGATTGTCTCCTTTTTGCTCAGATCACGCATGAAGATCTGGATGGGATGATCCTTATTGATCTACCAAAAAATGAGTGAGGTTTCATTGCCACAGATTTTATGTGTCACCTAGTTAAAAAAACAATGCTAGAATATTCCCAAGTGGAAAAAATTATGCTCAGTCATTAAATTTCTATTTTTGTTGAAATTGATCCTGGTATTTTGCATGTGATGGTTTAGGCAGAACTAGCAGGGTTTTCATTTGACTTCACCTTGAATCTTGATGTTATTAGCATCGCTGAAACTTTCAGCAATGATTAAGTTTTAAATTTATGTAGTCGATGTGAAGAGTTGTAGAATTCTATTTAGTCTCTGATTGATCTGCAAAACATAGGATTGAATAACAATTCCAAGCATTAGTACCGTTCCTTGTCATTGTGGTATCTTAGTTTAATACTTTGTTTTGATTTTTGGTCTCCTTAGTGTGAGGTACATGGGATGATTCTTTCATACTTGTTATTCAAGGGGTGAAGAAGGAAGTTTGAGGTCTCCTAGTATGGTTATATTTTTTCAGTTCCAAGCTATGATTACATATTGTATACTTCCCGGCTTGAGGGGGAGTTCCTGTATAAATTTGTTGGTAGTGATGAAAGTTGATCCAAAAATCTAGTTGACAATTGCAAAGTTCAGACTGTCATACAAACCTTAGAATCTTTGTAAAAAGAAAATTTTGTGAACAAGGTGTGAATAAAGTCATATTTACAAGACATGTTTCATCAATGCCTCCTTGAAGGAGTAGTCACCATAGTTTCAAAATCAATTGTCATCTGTCTACAGCAAGCTAGGTATCTGACTATTTCAAACTGGCATCAATGATCTACATTTGCCAGCTTGTGGGGGGAGTGTTAGAGTATATCATGTAAAATAAGAGGGGCATCTCTTTGTAGTGTTTGAGTACATCAAGGAAGAAGACTCCTTGTAGGAGTCCTAATTTTTTTTCTTTCTATTGGAGTTCATATCAATCTCATAAACATGAAATGTGCAACTATAAATAAAGTGTAAGGGTCAACCGTATCATTTTCTAAGGTGACTAGAAATTGTGTTAATTTATTAAGCTTACACCAGTTTGTTGGTTTAAAACTGTGATGTTCTGTTACATTTTTTTCTGAAGCACCTGCATTTTGGGTGTCTGGTAGTTTTGTCAAAGATGAATCTATGGGAAGTGCTATTTCTTTGTAATTTGGAGTACCGTGATGCATGAGACATTTGAAAAGTGAGATGTCTATAAAAGGATCGTATGTGAAGAGGAAAGTACCTAAGCATTTTATGTTCCTTATCTCCCACTTTATGCTTGCATCCAGAAGATAGCATTGAAAGTCTATCCATTGGCTAAGCATTCAAAAACTTGGATTTCTACTAAATAGGTCACTTTGTTTTATTGTTTGTCAGATAAAAAGTCAGATTCAAGATCAAGAGCTGATAGAGAAGCGGACAATCATCAGCTTCTGCAGCTGGAAGAGAAAGACGTGGTCTCTTCTGTGGCAACTGTGCTTTCTGATCTTTGTGGGCCGGGAGAGTGGATGCCTATGGCAAAACTCCATGCACAGGTTAGATTCTTCAAGTTTGGAACTTTTTGGTATTTATAGGTCTTTTTATAGTATAAACTTTATTCCAGAAAATGTGTATAAGAGAAAAAGAATTGCATACTGCACTCATAATGGGATTCATGTCTTCTTGCGGATGTGGCAAGCTGTGACTGGTGATTTGTTTCTCTCCTCTGTTCTTTCCGGCTCTGCTCTCTTCTAGTCTCCTAGGATGACCAAGTATGTGTGTCTTATGACTGTAGGACCTCTATAAACGGATACCTTTTCAGTCTAATCTGATGTGTTTCTTTTAAACTTGTAGAGTAGTTTTTATTGGTAAACATTCCTGAAGTTAACTTGCACATAATGCGATTTAGTCTTTGACTGCTCTAGTCATTTCTTGTTTAATTATCATATGTTTTCGGTGGATTATTTGATTATAGAGAAGGTAATAGAAAATAGAAAGTTAGATACTCCTGTTCTTAGAGAAAAGGTGGGTATCTGAAATTAAAGCAAATTTTATGAATTTGCCTTGAACTTTTTCAAAGGTAGAACAAAGGCTTTGGATGGCAATAAATAGCATTAATTTGTCCCTCCAAATGACTGCCTTTAAATTGCAGAAATGAAAGTAGTTTTTGTTTGGTTTAGCAGGTGTTTCTAATGAATTGGCACTTTGTCATGAATACATTAGACTTGTCCAAGTGTTGAGTTTGTGCTCTTGACTGCTCCATTAGTGATGGTGCAAAAGTGGTGTCCAACGAGAAAATTATTTCACTGTTTCTATGGGAAGAACCACTAAAGTAGTCCTCTGTGTGGAAAAGAGTAATCTCAATATGATTAGGTGAACCGCATAAAGCTTTGTGATAAAGAGATCTAAAAATCAATTTCCCCTGAAAACTCTCTTTTATAACAAGTGAATTTTTTATTTTTTTTTATACAACCTTAAAAACTGAAATTTCAGAAGATCTTTTCTATTAAATGACATTTCCTGAGAGAATGAAGTGTAATGCATGGAAAATTCAAGAGCACCACAATCAATTGAAGAAAAGGACTTTGAAGTTCCTTGTATCATGTTATATTTTTCAAAACCAAAAAGGACACTTTGAGAATCGATTTGTTTGTTCACTTGTTCATGGTGCAGCTTGTAGAGCAGTATGGCAGTGTGTGGCATCACAGTAGGGTAAGGAAATACCTTGCCTCAGAGGATTGGCCTTCAGCAGAAACGAAAGGTAGACCATGGTTTGGCCTCCTGACACTACTCAGAAAATACCCAGAGCATTTTGTCATTAACACAAGATCAAAGGGACGGGTAACATCAGAATTCGTCTCCTTGGTTTCCTTGCTTTCATGAAATTCAAACATCCTTGTGCTGCAAATCTTGTTGAAACATTATGGAGGAGTGATGAACAGATTACTTTTCAGAGCAAACGGAGTCTTCTCACTTCTCAATGGCCATCTATTGGGGCAGTTGACAGCAAAATATACGTTACCGAGATGGGAGGGCATCCTGAGGTGTTGTGAAGCTTACTAGGAAGATCAACTTGATATAAGTGTTCATACTCACCATGTAATTTTTTTCCTCTTGTTTTGGCGTTGATACCTGGCTGTTTGAAAACTAACTGTAGACTTGGCCTTTTCATGTCAATATTGCGAAGGTGAATGTTGGCAATCTGGGTAGCTCAACCAGCCGTTCTATACACAGGGTCTCTGAATCGTACTAGGTTTAAGCTTCTTTTTAAACTCAACTATTTACAAAGATTATGTAAAATACTAACTTAAAACGTGTAATAAAAAAGAAAATAAATTAAAATAAAAAGGGAGAGGAAGAGAATAAACCATTTTCTCTTCCATATTCTCTCTCATTTTCCATGGACATCCCAGCAAGAGAATAAACCATTCACTGCCGGTGCCCTATTTCTATCTTCGAAAACCAAAGAAGAATAGTCAATGTAGGTCCAATTAATTATGAGCATCTCAGAAACCACTCTTCTCCGTGAAAGTTTGTAGCAAAGAAAGTGTATGAGGGAGATCATCTAATTTGAGAAATCGTTTCCATTAGGATCTCGCACAAGCACAATTCAACTATAAGTTTATTCATGTTTTTGGAAAACTCATCTAACCAGAACAAAAACCTGCCTTGTACAGGGCATTAAATAGCTCTAACCTGCTTAACTTACAGAAACAGAACCAAAAAATCACATTTGCGAGGCCAATGTTAAAAGAGAAATTTAAAAGATCGTCAAATCAAGTCTCATGGTTCTTCTTTACTTAGTTTACCAAGTGATTCTGCTTTCAATTGTTGTTCTCGAGCCCTTTTGGCAGCCAGAGCTTCCTCATCTAGTATTTGAATGGGGAACCACTCAGGAAGATTCCAATCCTTTTTACTTCTCTTTTGTGAATCTTCAGCTGATGAAAGATCACCAGAGTCCCACAATAGTGGTTTAAGATGTAGAGTGGCATAATCTATAGTTGTTCCGACGATTGCAAAGATGACAGAATAGCGGATTGCACCAAGTCGACCGCCTAAGATTGGTTTAACAGAATAGTTAATTGAGATGGTTTAATTAAGCACCCATGAGGAATCATTAACTAAAACTCCCAAAACTAACTACAAAAGCAAAGAATGAACCTTGAATGCGCCCAAGACAGGCACCACTGAAAATGCCTCCTAGGACTGAATTCATCAGGTCATCGGAGCTTGAAGCTCGCGTCTCCCTTACAAGTTCACGTGCAGCTGTACAGGCAGAGTTCAATGCCATAAGTTATCCACGAGAGTTTTGAGGAAACAGCAACAAACTTATTTTGTGGGATATGCATATGACAGAGAAGGTTCACCATTGCTAATAGAACATGTTGTCCATCACGACTAAGAAAAATAATAAACAGTAGAACAGCATACCAGAGTAAAGCAAGATAAGTGTACTGAATAGCTAACCCAAAATAATGTAGAGATAGGTGACATAGAGTAATAGAAGAGCTTCTCAGAACTTCATTAAATGAAATGAAGAGCCACAATAGGAACCTAGATCACATGAGATGACCTGTTACTGGAGACTTATTTAAATAAATGAAACAACAAACTCCAAAGCATATTCCTCTTTCATAATTCCATATATCAGGCTAGGCCATCCAGAGGGGTTGCAAGGTAAAGCATGGACATAAAAAAATGATATGGTTGTGATTTGTAACTCTTTTCCATGATACAGTTGAAATTTTCCCTCCCTATGCATGTACCCTTTTTCAGCAGATTCAAATCTGCACCTCTTAATTTAACAGAAAAGCCACAAAATAGTGAGAAGAAACTCACTAAATGCCCAACAACTGCATTTTACACTGAAAAAGAAAATGGCTGGAAAATGGATATATTTAGAAAGGACAGACCAACCGGACTTTGATCTTCTTGAATTGAAAAGTGAATCTCAAACAATGGTAAATAAATGAGAGTTTTTGCGTTTGAAGAAAGATTTAGAATAATCATACCTCCCAACCTCAGAGGCCTATGTCATTTTAAGCCAAAAAATTTGCACTTGATCAGTGAAGAATTAAGATAACCCAACTCCTAATCTCCAAGGTTTATCAAGTTCTGTAGTTAAACAGTCTTATAAGCAGTAGAGACTCGAAAGCCTGTGATATAATCATATGTATCTAATGCATTTGCAGAGTCCTTCGCATTTCAATGACATTGAAAAAAGGTTCTTCACAAAACAGAAAGTTCATAAATCCGGTAGTTTGCTGGCAAAGAAGAATAAAAACCCCCTTGCCAGAACAAGTCCAGGTAAGTAACCTATGCATAAGGCTTGTGAGAAGCAGTTCTCTACTCTCTAGTTCGTTGTCACATTCACCAGTTCTACTATTGATCACCCGTTTGAATTTATTTACAACGAGAATCCTCAGTATTTAAACGCATAAACAAATGATTAAAAGCCCTCAAACCAATTGCCACAACAGCACGCTTCACGAAGACAACTTACAGCAATAGCAGCCGGCAACGATGGCGAAATTGGAGGCATATGCTGAAGACAGATTAACCGCACCAAATTGCAGTCGACGTTTCGATATCAAACCGACTCCTCCACCCACAATTCCTGATATTCAACCATCTGTTTTTTTCAAAATGAAGAAAAATAACAAAACAACAATAAAAGTAGGGATCGGTAAAACGACCTGCAAGAAGGGTGGGGATGTAAATCCGTTCTTTCCAACCATTAGATGGTTGTTTATGACTAGTTGCTTCGGTATTTGCAGCCATTGCTTCCTGGTCTCAGGAGTAGGGAAAGCGGTGATGGTCACTCTAGCAAGAAATTTGCTGGGTGTGTTACTGTTATTTTTCAATTGGTTATCTAATTGGGTTTCTTTTCAAGAGAAAGAGCTTGAGTTCGCTTGACATCTCCATTGAGTCAACCTGGGTGCGTAGTGAAGTAGAACACTACAATCTCCATTGAGTTTATTAGTGTTCTAGACGAGGACAATAAATAAAAGGAGAAATTTGTGAGAAATCCCAAGCACAAGAATGGTTATTGGAGATTCTAAAGCTGTTAGGTGGATTAAAGCTACCTTGTTTCTTGACATTCTTTCTTAAATCATTGATATTTAAAATATTTTACTTTGTGGGAGTCATTGAAGAACACATGCTACACAAACAAATACAAAGTTCTTCCAACTTAAAATTCAATTACAAAGTTCTAGCTAAGATTAAAAAAATGACACAAAGTACTATAATTATATCAATATCTTATGTATTTAGTTGCAAGTAGTTCGGGAAGTTTTTTCTTCCAAGCACAAATTGTCCTATATGCCTAGTGGTTTGAGAGACAAGTATCGGAATTTCAATATTGGTGTTAAATTCTAAGGTCTTGAACCATTGTGAGCTAGCTTTAGGAACATGAGAAGAAAGAGAGGAAAGAATAAGAGAAGGAGAGAAGAGAGAAGAGAGAAGTGTAAGTGGTAAAGAGAGGAAGGAGAAAGAAACGTAGAGAGAAACTCTACCTTAGGGTTAGGTCAAGCTCCCTCTTATCCTTCTATTTGTAAACATTTAAAACATTACATAATGACATAAAAACTTTTACTCTTCTGTAGGGACAAAACTGAAGAAAAAAAAACTTAGTCTCTTTTAACACTTTCCTTGAAGCTGATGCAAACATTGTAAAGACCTAGCTTGGATCATGAACCTTGAAGGTGACTAGCTGTTACAACCTTCGTAAAGATATTTGTAAGTGAAATTTTGGAAGAGATATATTGCATGGTAATAATTCCAACATGTAGTTTCTCTCGAATAGATAGTCAATTTCAATGTGTTAGATTTATTTATGAAACACCAAATTTGTAGCAATGTGAATGGTCGTCTAATTGTCACAATGAAGTTGCATAGAATTTTTTGAAACCAAGTTTAGTCCACAAGGACTTCAACCACAACATCTCACTTACTGCATGGGCTATACAATAATATTCTGCCTTTGCACTAGACTTTGCAACACTTTGTTCCTTATTGCACCAAATGACAAATTAACACCAACCAAAGTGTATAAAATGAATTCTAATCATTAAAAGAACCTACCCGATCAACATCTGTAAAACCCTCAATAGGCCCATTGCAATTATAGAATAGTCCTTGTCTTGGATTTTCTTAAGATATCTCAAAATCCTTTGTATTACTTGCCAATGGGATAATTGACATTGATGCATACATTCATTGATAACGCTTACAACAAAATAAATATCAGACCATTTTATAGTAAAATAGATGAGTTTATCAACTAGTCGCTAAAAATTTTCAACATCTATATCATTTCCCAACTCAACACATAATTTTATAGTCGGATCTATAGGAGTATCAAGCAGGCAACATCCAAGCATGTTGGTCTCTTTTATTAAGTCCAACAAATATTTCCTTTGTGACAAAATTATGCTATGTCGAGATCGGGGTACTTCAATCCAAAGAAAATATTTAAGTAGACTAAGATCCTTGGTTTGAAACCCCTTTTCCAACTCCTTCACCTAATGAATATCTTTTAAATCACTACCTATAAGAACTATATCATCTATATATACTACCATAAGAATCACACCAAGATTAATATGTTTCACTTCTTAACCAAGCTCAAGGAAATTCCTTTACCTCGTAAATTGACTTCTTAAACATGAACACTTTTTCCCATCAACCACCAGATCTGGTAGTTGAGACATGTAAATCTACGTGTGTGGATCTCCAAAGAGAAAAACATTCTTAACATCCGTGGATGAAGTGGCCACTAAAGATAAGAAATCTTTCCGAATTGAGTTTAGCTACTGAAGAAAAGGTTTGTTCATAAACAATTCCATAGGATTGAGTGCAGTCTTTGGCAACCAATTGTGTTTTGATCTAGATTATACTTTATTGTAAAGACCCATCTACGACCACGGGTTACTTTCCTTCTAGAAGAGATGTCAAATCCCATGTGTTAATGTCATACTAGGTCGTCTCTTCCTCTTCCATGGTAGTTTTCCATCCTAGATCTTGTAGAGCCTCACATAATCTTTTTTGGATGTAGACACAAGATTAGACTGCTAAAAAAGAACAACTAGGAGACAAATGTTGAGTAGAAATAAAATGTGAAATAGGATGAGAAGTGGAAGTTTGTTGCAAGACACAAGATTGAAGTTCTTTTCTTATAGCAATGGGTCTTGTATCATTATAGTAGTAATGGGAGATGGAGTATTAACCTCAAAATTATCTACAAACGACATGAGGGACTGGAGGTCCAATGGTGAAAAGGTCTCTTATTGTTGCTTATCTAATGGCTAAAAAAGAAGCTGAACAGGTGGTACAATAGGCCTAGACGTACCAACAAGTGAAGATTGAAAACCAGGAAAAGAAAAGCTTGAGTAGAATGACATATCCTAAAAGAATGTTACATCAACAAAGATAATGGGTTTTTGAGAAGAATGAGTGTAACACACAAACATTTTTGAGTTTTAGAATACCCAAGGAATGTACCTTTCAAAGCTTTGGTATCAACCTTATTTAGAGTTAGGGATAGATTATGTACAAAACAAATACATTCAAATAGTCTTAGTGAAAGTGGAAAAGGATCCGAATTAGGTAAGAGAGTCAAAAAGGTGGTTTATGACCAATGCACTAGAATGCATGTGATTGATGAGATGACAAGCTATGAAAATTGCATAAGACCAATTATATTGAGGCACATGCATATATAATAATAATGTTCAAGATACTTTTAACGAATGTTTGTTTTTTTTAGTAGCTACACCATTTTGTTGAGGTTTATAAGTATATGATGTTTGATGAATTATTATTTTTTGTTTGTAAATTTTATGAAATTATAACGATAGATACTCTTGAGTATTATCCAAAAAAACAAGTTGCACTTCCATGCCTAAATGAGTTTCAGCCATGATAAATTAAATGAATCCAAGTAACTCTGTTACAATCATTAACAAAATCAACAAAGTATAAGGACCGAGTATTATTTGGAACTTGGACTAGTCCCTAGACATCTAAATGGACTAAGGAAAATAGACTAGAACTAACCATGTCAAAGTGAGAAGGAATACCACTTCTCTAATATATACTCAAGTAACAAAACTTACATGACAATATAGAAATAAGCTTTAAGTAGGAACTAAAGATTGCAATATAGATAATGGAGGGTGACATAGTCTTTTGTGCCATTGGGTCACTTGTTTATTTAGAGTAGCCATTGTTGAAGTTTTTTTTGGCTATCTAACTAGCAGACATAGGCTTGGAAGGAAATTATGGGACAAAAATACATTGGAAAGTAGTAAGGAATGTGAAGGAGAGAAGCACTTATGCTTTGAACTTTGGTTTATGATCCATCAACAATAGAAAAAAAACAATGATTGGGACATGAATTCAATGATGATAAACTCCCAATTTTTTTAGTAAGATGTTTTGGTGCACCTAAATCAGTAATCCAAGGAGAAAAACTGGAGCATGAAAGAAAAGAAAATGTACTTGTAGTGGCAATAGTAACAACAATAGTAGTAGGAGAAGCCAAAATACTTTTCAACTTCTACAAAGTTTCTCTAATTATTTTGTCCTTTAGATGATTCAATAATGGCTTCCTTATTCCTTGGAGTAGTATCACCTACATGATTGATTGGTGAAATTGTTGGTCTTTCATGTAACTTCTAGCACCTCTCTACTACATGGTTAAGACAATCCAAATACATACAAATTTTAGAAGTTGAGAAGTCCCATTGGCCAAAATGACCTCCAAATCTCCCTCTTTTACTTCTTCCTTGGTCTCTTCCAGTGCTACTAGTTCCTCTCCCTTGAGAAGACATTTATCTCTTCTAGTGTATATTCATGAGGTCGTGGTATTCTAAGTATAATAGCGCACATTTCATCAAATACTGGGTTAGCAAAGAAAATAAGGACTTTGCACTTGGCCACATCAAGATAAGGCTTCGAATTTGCAAGATAAATAGCACTAACTAATTCTTCACTCTAGTTTCTGTGAATTACTATGGTGATTGAGTATGGCTACGAGAACTCCCATTTTTGTAACAAATCCTTAAACTTGGCAAAATATTTATTGAGGTCATCCCCTTTGTTTAGTATTGTGCATAGCTTAAAACACATCATACAACATTTGAAGACTACCAAAGCTAGTATAGTTTTTCACAAGTATTGAAAATAATTTTGGCAGCATCAAGATGAACAATGTTGTTGGCTACTGCTTCTTCCATATTATTAGTTAACCAATTTATTACAAGAGTATATTCTTTTAGCCACTTTTTGTTGTTTGCATCTTTTTTCATCAATAGAGAGTGGTGGGTTATGAACATGATCAACCAAGTCATGAGAAATCAAAAACTTTTTGACATATTGAGGCCAACTTAAATAGCTTGATACACCTTTAAGTGGGATAGTGATTATCCTCAAAAACTCAAAATTTTCAAACTCATGGAAGAGATTTTGAGAATTTTCAGCCATATTGAATGAAGTTGTCAGAAGATATAGACAAGTTTGGGTGTCATTGATCTAATTATCCTATGATCTTTGTCTCTTATTCACTCCTGCTAGGGTGAAGGGTACATTTATAATTATTGTATTATATGCATCTATAAATAAAGCTTCAGGTGGAGGATTAGGACTCAAGTTCATAACCCTAATCGTCCTCTCCTTCTCTCCTCAACATGCTCCCTTTTCTCTCCCTCCTCTTGGTCATCACCTCCTCTTCTCTCTTCTCCTCCTCTCTTCTCCTCCTCTCTTCTTCTCCTTCTTCCTTGTCTCTTTCATTACCTTAAAGTTGAAGACAATAATGTTATGGAATCTTGAAAATCAACATGGTATCAAAACTATGATTTCTTTAGAATTCCATGTTTGATATTGATCAGTTGATTACAAGGTGCCAAAACTTTGTATGGTGGTCTTGATAGAGTAACCAACCCTGGAGTCAGATAAGTTTTTCTTTTTTTTCTGGTTGTTGACACCTTATCATTGGAAGATGTGGTTCTTTGTTGTTTTCGTGCATGGAATCCATATTTTTTATCCTTCATGATCCAACTCAGTGATTGCTCATCACTCGGTTTCATGATTGTTGAAGCAACATATTGATTCAGTTTTTGTTTCATGTTGTTGTTGGTTTCTATGGTTTCTCTTCAAGAAAACCTTGCTTACGCATGGTTTGTTGAATATGTTATGCTTGGAAAACTAGTGGTTTAATCTTTTACTACTAGATGATTTTTTTATATCATAAACTTGCTTGAATTGCTGGAATATCGAATGATGAACTACTGAAGATGGACATAAAACTCCTTTCTTTCTTGTTCTTCGTTACATGCAAAGAGTGTTTTTTTTTAAGCTCAAGAGATCTGGACAAATTCCAACAGATTGAGGTTCCTTTTCTGAAGCTTCTCTGAACTTGGCATCTTGGTATGATATCTCTTCTCTTTAGAAACAATTCCTTATTCAAATATGTTGTTAATTTAGTCAAACTCCATCATTAGAAAGTTTTTGTTTTTAATCAACAAAATCTGGAAAGTATCCCTGATAAAATATTCTGAGACTGATTTTTCTAAAAACTTTCCTATGATAAACATATATCTTGATCAAGTTAAAGATACTTCCTACTTTTGAGATATGCACTTACCAAAACAAGACTTACATTTTTTGTGTTGCTTGATATGAGGAAAGTATTTGCAGATTGCCTCTTGTCTCTTGCCTCAAGTTCTATTTCAGAACTTGTTCTAGTTATGTAGTTACATCTTTGAGACCCCATCACAATAGCAATAACATGGAGCATATTCGAAAATAGGAAACATACCATATTTAGTCACTAGCTGCTCATGAACTAGCTTGATGTGGTTGGTTCTCAGTTTCATCTCACTGACTTGGTGTTTGGTTTAATTATTGGTTCAGTGAGCGTGGAAGCAACATTCATTACTAGTTTAATTATCAACATTCATTATTGTTTCTCTCTCTCGGTTCAGTAGCATTCAGCATACTTCTGAAAGATAGTTAGAAGCAGCTCAGCTGAACTTGCAACAGATTGTGTCATTCGTCCTTATTACACTGAAGGGCTTTAATTCTTTACATGTGATGTGTTGTTATGTACTGTTATTAACAACATATATTTGAAGATCATATTCAGAGCTAAAGGACATATCTTCACCCCAATGGATGAATAAAAATGTTTCACTTCAAAAAATGTCACATCGCTAGTGACAAACATCTTCTTGAGAGAAGGATTATAACATGCGTATGTTTTTTGAGTACTAGAGTAGACCAAAAAGATACATTTAATTGCCCCCCAGGGTCCAATTTAGTAGTGTGGAGAGATGTAACATGAACAAAAACAAGTACACCCAAAGATTCTCAAAGGAAGGGAAAACATCTCGTCACTAAGAAAGAGATGAGTGTATACTCTCCTCATTTCTTGGTAATAAGACACCATACTCTCACCTATTTTTTTATTTTTTTTGTCCTTTATTGATTTAATTTGGTTTTCCTTTTTTTTTTTTGAGAATAATAATAATTTTCATTGATTTAAGTTAGCTTTTCTATGATGCAGTCTTCCATTCTTTAGTTAATTGAGCTTAGTTGTCCATTATTTCTTTGAGCTATTAAATAGTTCCTCGTTCAACACTTTGCAGTGTTGTTTTGAATTAGTTAGATTACTTTACCTATGGTTGTTCTTGGACTCGTCATACTAGTCTTTGGTGATATTGATTAATCATCTTATTTCGACTTCCAAAATATTAGTAGCATTTTATAAGAAAAATCTTAAAATCTCATCCATAATAGGGGAGAGGAGAGAGAGAGGGAGAGAAGGGAGGGAGGGGGGGAGAGGGAGGGAAGGGAATGCGGAGAGGGAAAGAGTATTACCTGTAAATCGAGGACGAGAAGAGAGCATTGAGAGGAGGAGAGTGTCAGGAGAAGAGATCATCTGGAGAGGAAGACGACATCATATGAAGCTATTTGCAGGAAGAATTAGGTAGAATAAGGTCGACTCAATGTTTTTCCAACTAGTATTTTTCTGGCATCTGATAGCTGAAAACTTTGCTTGGAAAATCATTCAATTTTCTAGGTAATGATCTCTAGGTAGATATGAATTTCCTAGAAAAATGGCCAATTAATGAATCCAGGAAATATATTTCTACTTAGAAATACTTTTCTAGCTTTTCTTGGAAAAAAAACACTAATAGGGCCTAAGTGTTTTAAGTTTTTTTTGCTCATTATAATGTATTAGGGTTTCTATCCATCAATATAAATAAGAAGTATTGGGAGGGCATGCTTAGCTCTTCTTTGTGAAACCCTAGCTCTCTCCCCCTTCTCTTACTCGTGTTCTCCTCTTAGCGTCTCATCTTTTTTTTCCTCCTCTTCTACTCTAAAATCTTTTAAACATGAAACTCTAGAATCTAACACTAAATATTCTGCTTTTTAGAAGAAAAAAATTGTATGACATGCAACTAGTGTTTGAACTTGGATCTCGAGTCCCAGTCAAGACAGACGATTGCTTTATGTAAGAATCCTACTCAAACAAGGATTTCCATATGAACATGAGCAGTTCTGGAATTCTTCATCCTCTTCTCCCTCTCACTGTTCTTTTTCTCTCACCCAGTCTGCTTTACAATGGGACTCTAGAATATAACATTCTTCTTTATAATATATTATCATATCTTCTGAAAAGAAGAAGAAGAAATTATTAGAAAAGAAAGAGGAATAGAGAGTCACTTGAGCTTTACTTGGAGTATTTTGAGGGAAGAAGTTTCACTAAGTCATCAGCCTCCCTTAAAGTAAGACTATTACATAATAAGTAACTTTTACCTAAGTTAGGAAACCCACCTAGCGTTTACCTTCTCTCTCTCTCTGTTTTTTTTCTGAAGGCAATTCTGTATAATTTCGCTGGGCTTCGAATCAATATGGCGTTCATGATGCTCTGTTCTCAAAGAGATTTCAGCCGATGGGTGTAAGGAGACGTCCAAGTTTGTTTTGCTGCCTCAGTCACTCTTTCAGCTATTCTCTCCAACACTGATCATGCTTTCTGTCCGTAGTTAAAGTGGAAGCTGAGTTGGTAGACAGCAGAATGTGAAGCCATAATATTTTGTTGGTTTCATAAACCACAAAAACAACGGTGCACAGCAAATGAGATTTTAATGGTGCACCCAAAAAAGTAGCTCCCCTGCGAAAAAAACAAAAAGCATTTCTATGAACCCAACCCCAGTTTAGAAACATTTAAATTTGCATTAAATTTGTAATCATCTTTGTTGGCCGTCTGTCATTTCCTTGCGAACTACATGGGCTGATTGTACACCAGGAAAAAACAGAAGCCCTTACACTTCATCAGAATGTGTCCCATTTCTTTTGAAAACAGGCATGCCACAAACTTTTTCCTTATTAAATGCTCGTCTTCCTTCTGCAGCTCCCTGTGTAAGAAAAAAGAATTTCTGCATTCATCATGAAATTCATAAATGGAATACAAACGGAAGAATAAATACTTACCTCTGGCCATGGCGATCAAATTCAAGAGTTGCAGAAGAGCGTCTCATCTATTCAGAAGTTACTGCCTCTGCTAGACCAGATCTGTATTTCATAAACCTTCCTTTTTCCCATCAAAAGAGGGAGTGGTTACAACTGCCCACTAGCCATTCCCTGTAGTTAGGATTGTAATCAGATAGAAATCAGTCTTGTACCCGCTGCCATTCCACATCGGGTATTTGAATTCATATTCGTTTTTAGATTAACCATTACTGTGTGGACTAGAGTAGTGGGGCTGTAAGAGGTGTCTTCCAAAATGTGTAAGGATTTCACATCCTGATTCTCTAATATCATCCAGGCTACAATCAGAATTTTCTGTAACACCATTAGATCATGCAGAGCTTCAATTCTCGTGCTTACCGGAATATTAAATATATGGTCTTGCCGCCTTTGCTTACTCATCATCAAATTTCATTGCCAGGGATGCTCTCGGCCACTAAAACATTCTTCCTTACATATGCCCATCAAAAGGAGCCACTATGCTCGCATTAATGAATTGTTTTCTTTTTAGCCGTTTTTCTCTATTTTCCCTGCCTTCAACTGGAAACTGTGCCTTTGTCCGCTTACCTCGAACATATTAGCCAGTATCATATAGTTTAGCTGCCCATTCAACTTAGATCCCAAATTTCACAAGACCATCATTGCTCTAACAGCTGCTTTGAAATACAAACTGACACTTGCGCAAAAGTAAGACTTGCCTGGTACAAAAATTTGCATCTTTATGCTGCTTCCCTGAGAACAGTTCCAATGATCTAGGGCCCTGTCCCCGAGCAATTCATGCAGCTTCCTGAGAACAGTTCACTACATTGAGAAACTTGCAATTTAATAGCAATTCAGATGCCCCAGTGATGAGGTTTCTATCATTTAAGGAAATCAATGCCACCTCTGACATTGCCACCAAAAGCAATTCTTATCAAGAAAAAACTTGTTCTGCTCTATAGGAATTTATGAAAATTACAATTAACTTGATATCTATAGAAGACGCCACAACAATAGATACAAAGATAGAGTTTGACATAGTCTACTTCACCGGTGGAGTGCAAATGAAAATATGAAGCTAAACAGAGGCCAGTGAATCTCAAACTCCAAATTACAGTTTGACAGGAAAAACCAACTAGTGAAATAGACTTTTTTTTTCCTCAATATTGAAGCTTTGAATAAAATATGATTATTGATACAATGTTAGATGAAGGATTAGAGTACAAATGATGACAAGTTACAAGCGTACCAGTGTATCTCAAACTTCAAAACATGCAGATTTGTGTACATGTTACAGAATGAGTTGATCTTTTGGTCTTTAGTCAAGATAGACACACCAAGCCTTATTACACCATTGCAAGCAAATCAAATCAGACATTACCCATCGACAATAAACTGATCCTCATGATTATCTCCTCCTACCCTACTCTCACTATGAACTATCCCATTTACATGATGCAAATTCTGCATCATCTGGGAAAGATAGGGGTTTCCAGTCCCAGTGTGATCAGAGATTCCAGCTGAAGTACCTGTCCACTGTGCAACAATTCCAAGCAATTGATTCATTACACTCTGCTGGTCATGAAGTATCCGAGACTGGAGCTGATCCATTGCTGCCCGATGTTGGTTCATCATCTCATCCGTTCTTTTCCTCCATTCAAGTCTTCTCCTTTCCATTCTTTCCTCCCATTCTCTAAACTTGGCAAGCTCCTCTTCTCTCCTTCTCCTCTCCCTTTCCACACTCTCTTTCTCCTTTGCTTCCCACTCGCATAGCCGCTCCCATCTAGACTGCTCCTGCATCTGCTCCTTCTCCTCTCGTATCCGCTCCTTCTCTTCCTCTGCTTCTGCCCGACTCTCCAACCGCGCCAATTGCGATGAAAGAAAACCAAATATTTGCCGCTCCATCCCCTTTGATTTTTTCCTCTTCTTTCTCGAGTCAGAGGGTGTGTGTCCTACTTCCTCATACTCAAAATTCTCCTCCTCCCCTTCTTCCCCTTCACACTCAAGCCCCATCCCTAATCCCAAATCTCCATTCTCCTCCCCATCAAACCCATCTCCACATGTCACAAGGCTGCGGTCGTAGTTTCGTGCATTTTCTCGACTACAAGTTGCGGAATTTGACTCGTTAACGCTCAAAGCAACATCCCCAAAAACATCCTTGTACCTGAGAAAATTGGGCCAATGCGTGAGACCTTCCACCCAATCGAACTCTTCCTCCGGCTCAGCGGCTTCACCAGCAGGAGGTTTCTTAATTTTCTGTTTGACTAACAGATACTGGTGGCGCATGTTCTGGACCTTGGTGGAGGCATCTTTCCAAGTCCATTGCCACGGGAAAGAAACCGAGTCCAGGGCGTGGTGGAGAGAGTTCACTTGCGCAGCAATTGGCTTGAATTTCTTCTCACGCGTTTTCATCTTTGCCAACACCCCCTCAGAGAGCATCTCTCCGTATTTGTCAATTAGGGTTCGCTCCTCCTCCTCCGTCCATTTCTTCCGTTTGGGCGTCATCACCGCGGCCATATTTTAGGGTCAATTCGAACACTTTCTCCACCCTCAGATCAAGAAAACTGTCGGAGTCATTGGAGTAGAAGAAATTTCCAGTCTCCGATGTCCGGCGCTGCAGAAGTAGGAGAAAGAGTGTTCCGCCTTCGAGGGGCTTCACTCAGTGGAGTGGAAACGAGAACCTGACAGGGCACCGCGAAATTGTAATGGGTGATGACTGTTCGAAGGAGAGATATAGGGAAAGAGGCAGACGTCCGCTGACTCGCGTTCTCTGTTTCTCAGTGGGATTCAAGGTGAGGGATACTCCGATACCGGTTTCCTTCAGACAGGGGGCCGAATTTTTCTGTCCATTTCCGAGGATCGAAATTAAACAAAACTCGCACTTTCATAGGTAAATAAATTATGGGCCACTATTAGTCAGAAAAACGTACACGCCATCAATAGAGCTGTTTGCCGTCGTGGCTGCTGTTCACTTGGTGCAGTCGGACCCGCTGAGTCAACCGGTTAGATGCGGAGGATTAAAGCACCATTGAGTATTTTCATAAAAATCATATTAAAATTTAAAATTAAATATAAAAAAATATAAATATTAAATTAAAAACACATTACATTATAAATAAAATAAAATTTTAAAATATATAGATTTTCTTTTTCCAATATTACAAATCTTGAATTTCGGTTCCTAAAATTTCAAAACATGGATAACAAAACAAAAAAGTGCTCTTATATTTGGTCTTCTCTAGACGAGAGTAATCGATTGCAACGATGCAATTGATCGTTAGGTTGTAAGTTAAGGATAGTAGATAGTCAATAACATAGTATTAAGATAGTTGATAATTTTAATATAATATTAATGGTGAGGGTGGCATCGAGCTCGAGCTCAATAATTTTAGCTGAATTCGAGCCGAGTTCGAGCCCAATAATTTTAACCGAATTCGAGCAGAGCTCGAGCTTCAACATTCATTTAAAACTTTTCAAAAATTACATGTCTCGAGTTTGAGCTCCAACATATATTTAAAACTTTTCAAAAAATACATATCAAATAAATTGTATATAAAATTATACATACATTTTACATAAAATTGGGCATGACCTCTACATAAAATTTGGAATAACCTCTACTTAAAATTGGGCATAAGGGTGACATCGAACCTTCTTATGTTCTAGCTAAGTTTGATTTAAAGATTTCGAACTTGAGCTCAAGCCTACCTAGCCTCAAGCCTAAAATTGTAATCGAACTCAAGCTTAATAATTTTAAGCCTAAAACCTACTTGCTAGCCAGCTCAGTTCGAAGCCACACCTAATTAATGGTATCATTTATCCAACAAAAAAATATAAAAAATTCAAGTAGTTTAAATTACTTGTTCTCTAATTGGTTTGGATAATTATGTCTTGGCTAGAAATTTTACAAGTTAAAAAAAAAAGTTATAAAATTTATTAAGAATTAAAAATATTGATTCATTCATCGAGTTGATTAAATAATTTTTCTGTAGTTATCCGTTGAATTTTGAGTTTTTCTCACTAAAGGTGACTTTTCAGTTTTTCAGTCTCAAGTCTGTGGCGTCAGAAGAGGGAGAAAAAAAGATACAAAGGAAACAAAAAAACAAAAGGAGTTGATGGCCAACAAATGATGTTATCTTTCAGAAGTTGCAAAAGACAATTCTCAAAAAAAATTAAAAAAAAAAAAGAAAAGAAGAAGAGGAAGAAGAACTGTGAGAACAAATACAATAAAAAAAAAAAAAGAATTGAAGACATGAACTTTAGTAATTTAGTTGTTTATTATTCAAAGTATCAAACTAAACGTGTGAGGGGTTGTAGGCTTGAATGAGAGCTCTTTTTATGGGGACTAAACGTCCACTTTTGCTTAAAAGATAAGAAACTACTTGATCATCATCATATGCCCTAATAGGGGCCCTTCTATACACCAATCAAATAATGAGGCCAGCTAAAATTAGCCCTTTAGTTAAAAATTTCATGGGTTTAGCCTGGTCTGGTAGATTTTGAACTTCAAACTATCAAGAAAGTGAATCATCTGGTCCCATTTCCTCCGACGCTGAAAGCTCACTGCCTGCTCGATCCCCACTGCTCTGAGACGGCTCTGACTTCTTTCTAAAACTTGCACCTGCCCTTCTCTTGTGCTCTGATAATGGAGACAATAAAATTGGAACCAATCAGCCCAACAAAAACACCATTTAATACAACCACAGAGGATCATAAGCCAGCCATGTAGAAGAAACAGGGAGTTTTGATCATACTTTTGCTAGTGATTGCACTACGGGTGAAAGTCAAAAACTCCTCCCACTTGAACTTCCTCAGTTCTTGCTTCTCCTCCTCAGACAGCTCAAAGTTTGGTTCCCTTCCACACATAAAAGCTGCTCTGTTTGCAGAATGTTTGATTCAAATGGTGGACAAGAACTGCAAGTTAGAGAGAACTAGAGAAGGGAAAACCTCAAAATCAAAAGAACCAACCATGTGTATGCTACATCTCAGAAAGAAAGGACGAGGTAACTAAAGGAAGCAAAATACTAGTTCTCAAGTACCTGTCATACAAACGAGCTGCTTCTTCCTGTGTTCCAACAGTTCCCAAATGGATTTGTTTCTTGTCCACTTTTATAGCTGCCTGCCATTTCTGATTTTTGAAATAGACACCCCTCATTGCACATGGTTCGTGATCGATGAAAAGCTTTCTTCGGTGACGCTTTCGACGCTTTATTTCCCTCCCTATGCATAAAAAGCTAGATTCACTTAAAGGCAAAGAAGAAAAACAAAAAAATGATGGCAAGAATATTTGTCCTTGTTATAGGAAGCATAATAACTTGACATGTGGACTAGGAAAAGACAACACATTGGTATCTTTTCATTTGCTATCACTTAAATAGATAGTATTTGAAGGTATGAACAAATCTTAAATGTAAGCACAACCAACGAAATAAGAATGTTGAAAGAAAGAGAACATAGTTCTGGTACATTCAGGTTGCATTTACAAGCACATGAAACTTTAGCAAGTAGACGTGCACCAACCAATTGAAAAGTCCAGCAGGCAGATACAAGATAGAAATTTAAAGGCAAATGCCACTGTTTGAATAATCGTGCCATGGATTTCTTCAAACGAACGTGAACCATCTGGACATCTTTATCTTAATTGAATAGCCCCAAACGTATGTGAACCATCTGGAATATTTATCTTAAATGAAGCCCATTTTTTTCATTAGCTAGGTTTCCAGGACGATTGAATGTGATCTCTCAATTACGACCCTTTCTATTAGTAGGTTCAGGCTGGTAACCAGTCAAGAACACTTGAGATTCTTCCCCTTGCACACCAATGTAGCAGATCGTAGCAAACAAATACATCTAGTTAGATAATAGAAAAAGTTAAGGCAATTAAGATCATCTGCTACAGATGGATAGTGCAAAAAAACCTCAACTATTAATGGCACAGCTTCTAGTCCCAATATAAGATAGTAACTGAATATTCAATTTAAAAGTAAAAAGTGATTTTGCCACCATAATTCTCATCTTTGAACTTAAAATGGATAAATAGTTGTTGCTCAAGGTGGTCTCCATGATATAATAGAAAAACGAACTATTACATACTAGAGTAGGATTTTGATAAACCAACATAAGATCCCATGTGGAATCCAAGGATATAACAATTTCTAGTTTAAAGGCTGTAAAAAGTAAGGATTTTGGTGGAGGAAGAGGAGAAAATTGAAAGGAAAGAAAGAGAGAGAGAGAAAGGTTTAGGCTAAGAATTGCAAAAATGCCCCTATACACTTAATAAAGCTTATTCTCCTTGTTTCTCCCTAACTATGTATCCTATGTACATGAAAATTTAACCACTAACATAACTCAAAATGTAGAACAAGATTACATAAAGAAATTTAACCACATAAGTGGTGAAATAACCAAAATGCCCCTGGATCTTTTTTTTTTAACACTCCCCCTCAAGTTGGGGCGTATATATCCAAGAGTTTCAACTTGTTGCAAAATAATAGAAACTCTTACTTGCCGAGGGCCTTGGTGAAGACATCTCCCTACTAATCTCCAGATCGGACAAACGGAGTAACTACCTCTTCTTCATCACAACATCTCGAATGAAGTGGTAGTCCACTTCTCTGTGTTTAGTCCTTTCATGGAAAACTGGATTGCTTGCAATGAAGATCGCTTCCTGATTATCACAAAACATACTCATCGGTTCAGCCTGGTTGAAACCCAATTCCCATGAGACTGATCTGACCAACATTAACATTTTGCTTTTTACTTTCCCAACTGACCAAGTTGCCTCCTAAGAAGACGCAATAACCAGAGGTTGACTTCCTATCCAGTTTGGACCTAACATAATCTCATTAGAGAAAGCCTCTATCTTCATATGGTTATTGGGTCTAAAGAAAAGACCTATTTCTAGTGCTTCTTTCAGATACCTCAAAATTCTTTGTGCAACTTCTAGGTGTATTTTGTGAGGTCGTTCCATAAACTGGCTCACTACACTTGCCTCAGATACTATGTGCAACTTCTAGCTTCAGGTCTAGTAATTGTCGCATAAATTAACTTACCCACTAACCTTCAATACTGTGTTTTGTCATTTGATTCGGCACTCTGATAATCTGGGAGATCATGTCCCACTTCCATTGGAGTATCAATTGGTTTTGCTCCCAACAAACCGTATTCCTGAAGCATATTAGTAATATATTTGTGTTGTGTCATCACAACTCCTTTACTTTTTGCCACTTCAATGCCCAGAAAATATTTCAACGCCCCAAGTCTTTGGTTTGAAAATGTGCAGACAAACGAAACTTAGTATCCTCTATACCAGAAATATCGCTCCCAAATAAGATAATGTCATCTACGTAAACCAAGCACCACAATTCCAAAGGACCTCTTCATTACAAATAAGGAGTGATCACAATGACTCCTCGAGAATCCCACGATATCACGACTTGGCTGAATTTTTCAAACTAACCACGCAAACGTTGCTTTAGCCCATAAACCGCCTTCTTGAGTTTACATACTCTATGCATCTCCCCCCTGAGCAACATACCCTGGAGGTTGTTCTATATACACCTCTTCTTCTAGATCACCATACAAAAAGGTATTTTTTATGTCCAACTGACGTAGGGGCCACCTTTGATTTATTGCAACTGAGATCAAAATACAAACAGACAATAGCTGAGCAATATGTGAAAAAGTTTCAAACACATCAATGCCAAAAGTTTTAGTATACCCCTTGGCAACCAACCTGGCTTTATACCGCTTAATAGAGCTGTCTGCATTATATTTAACATTATAAACTCATCGACAACCAACAACTTTGACTCCTAACGGTAAATCACACAGTTGCCAAGTTCCCCAATCTATCAATGTCTCCATTTCAACATCCATAGCTTGCTTCCAATGAGGAGATAAAAGAGCCTCCTAAACTAAAAAAGGAATAGCGTAGGTAGAGATGGACAAAGTAAACTTTTTATAAGTGTCAAATAAGGAACTAAAAGATACAAAGTGAGACAAAAGGATACTACATACCTTTCCTGAGTGCAATAGGAAGGTGTAAATTGCTAACTTCAGAATCCTTAGATGATTCAGAGTCATGGTTCGGTGTGAGAGACGAATCTAGAGTTTGAGGCGAGACTTTTTTTCCTGTGTTTATATACCTATAATGATTTCTCAACAATGACAACTTGTGAAGGTCCAACAAGCTCATCAACTGGTATAGGGATAACATATGTAAGGCCAAGTGATATAACAGAATCTGAGGGTAACGATGCAGAGGAAAAGAACGGCACATCCTCAAAGAAAGTAACATCGGCTGACACAAATATTTTTCTAGTGGATGGGCAAAAACATTAAGTGTCTAATCCATCAAGAAATTTTGTAATCAGTAACTGATTTTGTTATTTTCTCGACTCATTTTCATCCGTAGTAAACGGGCAATATACATTAATCTCCTGGCATATACCAAGGAATGCATAGTAGTACTTTGTCATGGTTGTATTTCCCCTTTTTAATCCAAATAAATTAGTATACAGCTCATAAACCCGAGAAAGATTACTCCCCTAAGCATATAAAGACTCTAGAGACTGCCACATAGCCTTTGCTGTCTGACAATTCATCACTTGATTTCTCAATGTAGAGACGATACTATTGACAATCCAGGTCATAACCTAGTTGTCCTCTACCTCCCAATCATCATCTGGAGAAACCGGAGGATCATCTCTAATGAATTTCAACTTATTTATGCCCTTGAGGTACATTCTGACAGACTTAACCCAATTAAGATAATTAAGCCCTGTCAATTTCTCAGATGTAATCATAATTGTATTTTTCTATCAAATCCAGAATTCTCTCAGACGGAGTGTAAATTTCTCCTGTTTCAGCCATATTAGTGATATAGAAGCACAACATGACCAATTAATCCTTCCAAACATTTTCCAAATTTATCACCAAAGTGGGCCCCACTTGCAGAATTAGGGTTAGGGCAAAAATCAGGATGTGCGCACTTTAACAGGTCAAAATCCAGAAAAAAATGAATCAAATTCAACAAGAACCATGCAGAATACTTATCAATTAGGGTTGACATCAGCAATTCTATGATGACGCAGGCATGGTAACAGAGATGAGTGATGCACATCCCAAGAAATTCCAAAAGAAACCCGATTAGGGCAATCAAATCATAGAGAATCCCTCAATGATCAATAGAAACCAGTAACCCTAAGGTTACGGCAGAGAAAAAAGGAAAAACTTGAACTTTGATGAACTTGTAACTGAAAAACTTGTAAAACGCCTCTAGGAAGTCGTTCCCATTCAAAATTGATGAAAATTTGCAGTAGGATGCTCCCAGCAGTGATCTACTGCTCTGATATTATGTAAAAAGCAAGGATTTTGGTGAAGGATGAGAGGCAAAGAAAGAAAGAGAAAAAGAGGTAAAGAAAGAAAGAAAAAAAAAAGAGAGAGAGAGAAAGGGAGCAGAGCCAAAGAAGGCTCGTTGGGGGGTCGTGCATGACCCCAGCTCTCTTAAATAATAGGTTTAGGCTAAGAATTACAAAATGATCCTATACACTTAATAAAGCTTCCTTATATCTCCCTAACTATGTACCTATGTAAATGAAAATTTAACCACTAACATAACTCAACATGTAGAACAAGATTACATAAAAAAATTAAACCGCAGAGGTGATGAAAGGACCAAAATACCCCTGCATGTATTTTCTAACAGAGGCCACTCTCCAAATTTATAGTTTTGATGGCTAACCTTCAAGAGATTGTATTTGTTAAAGTTATGTCCAAGCCCATCTGAAAATGACTAGCTGAAATTAGGAGTCCTCTCTACCCATTTAGTAAGAACAGGATCATTGTAATCTTGGATCAATGCATACTATTCCTACAGCCCCCCTCACATGTGAGTCTTCTTTTTGGCTCATACACATGGATAAATTTTGGCTGGACGCCACATACAGGTAACTGCTTTAATATCATGTTAAAATTAGATTCAACTCAGTCCCCAAATGGCTAGACAAAGTTAGAAGGACTCTTCTTGTGTAATAGTACAGGATTTCTAATCTTGGATCAATGTGGGACTATTCTAACAGATTGAATGATTTTTTTTAAATTGATGGGTTATTTCTAGTAATGAAATAATGAATTTTACAAATTAAGGAGGAATGCCTCAAACCTCCGAGTGGATGGGATTAGACTCTGAAAACACTGAGGGATGGCAAACACCACTATTTGCAATAGACTAAAGAAAAGAATGAGCCACCACAGAGGAGAATGCTTTGGAAGCCAGCTGATTACCAGGGCCAAGTCCTTGCATAATCACCAGATCAATAAATGCAAAGTCACGAGATCGACTCCAATTAAAAGTTCTGCTATCCAAACCTGCTAGACCAGAATAAGATCGAATAAGCAGAGTCTCTCACCATGCTACCCATGCCCACTGGACCAAAGATGCCAAGAGAATTCCCATCAAATTAGAATTTGAGCCAAGCAGATAGTAAAGTGGGGCAGGTAGTAAGACCAAGGCGGAGTCCACCAGATAATCTGCTCCTGCCACAGATACAAGAGGCATGGCCTAATATAGGGAAGGGAGTTCATATTGTATGATTTGATTCAAGACAGAAGAATAATCCCAATATTAACTTAGGCAGACATCTTATAGAACATTAATCACAGGATGCCATAAAAATATATAAATTATTGGATTCTAACTACAACCATGTAATTAAAAATATCCTGTACCATCAGCAAAATGAACCATGAAAATAGGTTCTTTATGAGGTAAGAACACCTGAAGATTGTGGGCTTTGCTCTTCTTTTGGTGGTGAACTTGAGGAAGATGCATTAGTTGATCCAGCACCAGCTTCAGAAACGCTCATCTGTCAAAAAAACAGTGAGTACATCAAACATGGAGGTCTAAAAAGTATAAAGATAATCATCTTACAACACCCAGTCTATCAAAATAGATGTAAAAACCACTATCTAGAGAAACAGTTCAGTCTCTTTCGTAAGTTTGAACCTCTCACATTTTTGAAACAGTAAATTCTGGTTTTTATTTATTTCAATTCACTTTAGCTGAATACTTAAGAGTGCGGCATGGCTGAAGAATTTTCTCTTTGACATGTTCAACCTTTTTAGCACTATAAAGTGTCTCAACTACTAGTCTCAATTCATTTAAAATCTACCAAGAAATCTAATGAATGAAATCATAAATCCTAAAAATGATAATGAAACATGGAGTTTTTACCTTCATCTCATTTATTTATTTTTAGAATTTTTCACCTTCATCTCTTGATCAATATTGTTTTGAATTTGTATAGTAACTTGCATACACTTCAGTATTAGTACTTTAAAGATACCATTACATTATTTCATTATAATAAGTTGACCCAGCTGTAGTTTGTTTTTGCCACTTTCTGAACTCTTGTGACTCACACCTCCATGATACCCCGGCCATTAGACTTCAATCCAAATCCATGAAACCAAGTGCTTACATAAGAAACCTCCACTATATTTGAACTAAAATTTAGACATTTCTATCAGGTTATACGATCATTGCCTATTGAATCCTAGGTTATACTATAGTAAACCCTGTGACAAGCACAGTAAGAGATGTCATTTGTACAATAAACAGTCCAAAAATCTGGCCAATTTGAGAAACCAATCATTCTAGTTGAATACAAACAACGATGGACTACGATTCAAAACTTAAAGCCATCATTAAGAAAGCATTCCAAATATGTGCTCATTACAACAATGAAACTGTTATGCACAATTAAAAAAATGCCGACTAGTGGGTATTCCAAACTATAAAACCTGTTAGGGAGAATACTCCAATCAAATACCTAAACTCAAACTTGATTGAAATAAATAAAATCTAAACTCAAATAGCAAGCACTTTTTTATCAAGCTTTAATAAAAAATTATGTAATAGATGGTATGTCCTCTAAAACCAAAACATATGACCAAATTAAAACAGGTCCAAGTTTGAGGTCAGGCCACAAGGTCACATAAATCCAATTTTCACGGCTGAGGTCAATGTGCTTTTAGTGATTCCAAACCACCAAAGGAGTTGAAAACAAGTGGGATAGGCCCTTGGACACATAAATGTGTTCCTCTAATCAATGTCAATATATTTTAAATGCTACAATTCTATCAAACGTGTTAAAGTTGGGGCGATCCATCCCAAAATGACTAATCACAGTTAGCAGGCTTCTTCCAAGGTATAAAGCACATGATCTTACTAATGCTAGATCCATGTGAGACTATTCTTAGCACCCCCCTTTAAGACTCTAGAAATGGACAATTTTGGGTTGTGATCCAAATACAGGTACCCACTCTAATACCACATTAAAGTTAGATGTGGATCCATCCAAAATTAGTAGCTGAAGTTGGAAGGCTTCTTTCCAAAGTAATAAACAACAAGATTTTCCAAATCTCAGACTCATGGGGGACTATTCTTAACAAAAGAAATCATTGGAAGGTCATTCATTAGACTCTTTTTTATCCACCAAATTCCTGGAAATCCATTTACCTTACTAGTTAGGTGCTTAGGAATAATTGGGGATCAAGGGCTCTTTTTTTTACAAAGAGCTGACTCCTAACCCTAAGATGTGGTTGAGATTGAACTTAATATAGAAATTTGATGGGTAACCAAAGTCCTGTGAGTTCAAGGTATCATCAGTAATTGTTTTGTAAGGATCATTCTATTTCTCTCTACTCCCTTTGGTGTAGCTTAACAAGACTAAGCTAAGAGCCTGTTGGGAGGGTTAAAAACCCTATTAACTCACTATCTCTGACTCTTGATGCAGGACCAAAACTTTGCAATCATCATTTGTTGGGATGCTTTGACAAAATCGAGGACTTCTGCTCCATGCTCATGGTTTTTTCAATTAAATTGCCAAAGGAAGCAAAACACTTATCTTATTCCTTGGCTAGGAGTTGAACTTCTTGGTAAAATCTTGCTGTCTGGAATTTACTCCTCCAAATCTGCCATTGTCTGGATGGCCTTGTATCTTATGCACTTTTATTTTTAATTTTGGTATACGTTCTTTTCTTTCTTGCATCCTTGTACCTAACTGCCCCTAGGGGGGCCTTCTCACTTTAAAATGCATATTCAATATACATCTACCATTAAGAAAAAAATAGTTGATTAAATACTTTATCAGGGATAAGTTTTAACAATAAATCAAAAGAAGACCAAAACTTCCTGGCAATAAAACTTTAACATGGTATTGTAATCCTTACTCTTTTATTAGCTTATACATCTTCATTCAAAAATAAATAAATAATCTTTAACATTATTCTACACCTATACAAACATATATGAGGATAAACATCACCATTAACATTAAGCCTAAAAGCGACATAAGCCAAGAAGAAATGCTAATTAGATGCCAAACAAATAATGAAAACTAATTTACATGGGTAAATATAAAGAAAGGTTAAATGAGACCAACTTTGACATCCTTATGCTCAAGGGAGTCACTGGAAGGTCTTGGATGCACACTGGCTGATGTTGACCACTTTGCATCCTGAGTTATACGTTCACCAGATTGTGGAAGTTGAGGCAAGAAAATATTTGTTCCTGTGGAAAGCAATGAAACATAAGACTATACACATTGAAAACAATAACCCAAGGAAATCGTATTCAAAACAAACAAAGAAGCAATGAACTTCTTGATAGTCCAATATAAACAAAGACCAAGACAAATTATTTCAGCATACAGTTTCTGATAGCTTATGGAACTATGTATCAAAAGATCTCCAAAATGTTCTCAAGTCTCATAACCGTTTATATTAGCACTCCATGTGCCTGAACCAATAATCATATCTGGCTGTTCCACAAATATGCCTTGTCACAACACTGTCATTCCTCCACCATTTTAGGTGTCCAATAACATACTAAATTTCAACCTGAAATTGTTTCTTTTTTTTTTTTTTTTTTGCTAGTATGCTTGTGGAAATTCCAATAGATAACATAAACCATTTAAACAAGAATATTTAAACATCATATGGGTTTATTTACTTATTGAGAAATTTTGATCACTGAGAGGTAGTTATCGTTAATCGAGTGATGTCTCAGCTGTCATTAAGTATGATCAATATTTCACTCTAAAAACAGTTTCATAGCCAAGGGCCAAAAATATTATTCAAAGAAAATATAAACAATAGAGATAGATTTAAGTCATTCTGGCATTACATTGAAAGATGGGTTTCAGTATCTACAGTAGAACCCAGAAGCTTGTAAACCACCACCTTGATGATAAGAACCTCGTCAAGGTCTTATCTTCTCAGCTTCCAAATAAAGAATTAAGGCTCTTCTAGGCAAGGGAGAGATAGAAATAGGGGAAAAAAGAGTGAGAGAGAGAGAGAGAGAGAGAGAGAGAGACAGAGACAAAGTAGGAGAAAAGGGGAGAGAAGGAGACGAGCTTTAGGAGAGGGAGAGGAGAGCAAGGCAAGAGATACTTGAGGAATAGGTTTGATTGATTTTTCCTTCAACCAAGACCCTTCTTTACACTTTTTCCATCACATGTTTAGGGAAACTCAATCAATTAGGTTCCCTAATTACACTCCTCAATCAATTAGGATCCCTCATTACATCAATCAAGGGGAGATTATAAAATCAAAGGAGAGAATCTAGGAAACGTCTAAATCAATTACAATCTTATCTTCTAGAGATTCTTTAACAAAGGTAGGACTCCCATTTCTACCCTTGACTTTTAACCTTATTTCCGCTTTTCCCTTGAGTATCATTTTCCTCTTTTACCCCCCATGCATGTGCATAGGTCCACATGTGTGCCACCTTTTTTCTCTTGCTTCTTCTTCCTTCTTCCTTGATTTTTTGGAAATTTGAGGGTTCCTATCACTTGATTATTTTGCAATCTGACTTGTGAGCTACAAGCTAGAACTTGCAAGTCATTGAACCACAAGATGACCAAGATTAGGACAAACCATAGCCACTAAATGACATATAAATATTTTTCAAACCCAATATAAGCATGCTTTTTCAGAAGATTACTTCCAGGAATTCATGCAGGACCATTATGTGGAGATTGGGTTGATATTTTTGTGATAGACATATGTTGAAAAGAGTTAAGACAATTTTTTAGCATGACTACTAGACCAGTCATGCATTGCCATGAAGACTGCAGACACAAAACTTGGAAAATATATAGGCAGCAGAGATAGGACAAGGAAGAGATGTCTTGCGATGAAGGAATGACAAAATCAAAATATGAAGATTTAGAGACTGCAAGAAAGGAGTCTTCTCCAAACTAGCTGAAAAAGAATAGAGGAAGACTTAAAATGATTTGAAACCTACTTGAAGAAAGGTAGTTACCTAATTTGATCAGAACAGAAACATAAATCACATGTAGCTGACTCCACATAGTTGGAATAAAGCCGTCTTGATGATTATTATTAATAACCAAGATGATGATGAGCATCAGACAGGTCCTAATCTAGGGGCAACCAATTTCATTAGGTGGGCGGGAGATTTTACAGCTACATAGTGGGAAGAAGAATATTAATAAAAAGAAAAAAAGGAAGGAAAGCTTCACAAATTTACATCGCCACAAAGCTGTATGCAAATGATTTCATGGTAAATTGACACAGTTCACTGAAACTGATTAGACAAAAGCACCTGAGGTTAAAACTTAGAGCACAGGGTCCCTATGAGACACTGCTCGAATCAGGCATAATATATGAAACAACATATTCATATAAAAGTAAATGAATGCAGAATTTAAAGAAATGCATATAAGACGCATGATCCAGTTTCAGGATCCAGAATTCAGTGAACAGATAAGATTAACTGTACCAGGGCAAAGTCCAAGAAGTCTTCGTCGACGTAAGCTCACCATTGTTTGATCTCACTTTTTCTAATTTGAAAAGGACAAAAAGGAACAAAAAAATGTAGGCTTAGAAGGCAATAGATAAAAGAAACAATAATTCAAAATTGAAATTATGGATTGCAGTCAAAACATAACAGGTAAGAAATAACATAAAAATAGTGACTATTCTAAGTCACCTAAATTTGTCACTTTTAGTAGCATATGTCCTCATTAGGGTCTATAAGAACCAAATGGCACAACCAGAAAATAAAGTTATGATATGAATAAACTTTTTTGCTTTCCCTGCAAAATGGTAAAGGGAGTGACAAAGAGAAATTAAAGCAGACCTGATGGAAGCACATTGAAAGCTTCTAGTTACACTCACTGGTACTACTGGTACCAAACGCCCTACTAAGCTAACGAGTAATCAGACAGAAAGCAAACACACTTCATTGATATTTTGATAGAGACTTCAACACCCTGTCCAGGAAAACCCACTAACAAGCAATGAAGACCCTAATAATAGGTATAGTTTCAGCAATCTTCACGATAAAAAAAGGGTCTACAAGGTTGTACAAAAAGTACTATTATAAATAAATTGGTTCGGGAATGGTGTGACCTAAACAATCCAATAGTATACGAAAGTCCGCCGAAAGCTGAAATAATTCCACATGATCACCATCTTTTCCAGAAAATATTCAAAACATGTATGTACTAAGATCAAGGGCAAGCTTAATTACACGTCAATACAAGAACACACCTCCGACGGGCATAAGAAAAGAAGAAAGAACCTCTTGATCAGAGACCAAGTCAATCAACCAACTCACCACAGTCAATGAAATCAAACTTGGGAGAAATAAAGAATAAAACCTTAGTTAGAACTCTGCAACACTTACATTGCCAGTCTTGAAGACACCCTACGACGGAAATACAACACGAAAATACAGAAACAAAGATCACATTCTAAAGCTGACGGCAACACAACTATCAAAGCTTCAATTTCACAAAACCCCACAAGACAACCACACTAGATGAGATCAGTACCACGAAACACCCTCAAGAAACCCATCGTACAAACTAATTCCTAATCAGTCGGACTCAACCGGCCAACCAACCACCCACCACCCTCGAATAGACGCGCACCGATGCACGAAATATAATCATCAAGAATCCAAAATATTGCGAGAGACCGTTCCTTCGGGGAGCAGACAACATGAGACTGTACGTGGAAAAGCTCAAAGAAGTAAAAAGCTAAGCACCCGTGAAGGATGAAAGACCAGTTTCTCACCTGCGGCTGCAGAAGAAGCGGGTTGGCGGAGCGTCAGAAGCGAGACAAATCAAGGGTATCTAAGGAATCCTGAAAACACGGAGGATTATTCACGACACGATAGAGAAGGTGGCGAAGGGGCACGCATCTACCACCACACCACCACCTTTCTCTTCTAATTTGGTGTCTTCTGTCTTTGTGTGGAGGTTGAAGAACGTATGTAATGTGTTTTTCTTGCCCGGCTTGAATTATCCAAACTACCCTCACAGTTCACTCGAATCTCCCAAAAGAACTCCACGACAGAACAGTAGGAGCGACGTTCTTCCCTGTACAATCTGCTTATGAAATTACATACGGACCAATCCTTCCACTGCTATTCATGGCGTCTCGGCGATGATTACAAAGTATCATAAACAGGATTCTGCTTCAAAGAAACAGTAGACTGTCACCTACATTCATTTGAAGCATAAACACTGAAACATTCTGTGGTTTACCATTTCCTCGTATCATCTTTAACATTTTAATAGATTTTTTTTCCGATTATCTATTCTGCTCTTCTATTTGCTCGTTTACAAAAATACAGAATTAAATTTTTTATCCTACAACAAGGATTTATATGATTAATCATATAATATTTGTTAAATAGACTTGATAAGAAAAATCTAATCATTTTCAATTACTCAGATTACCCGATAGATAACTTTATATTCTCAAATTATTTATTTCCATTTACCGAATTATTTATGGGTAATCGGTCACCCTCTACCTATTCCAAATAAAGAGACTAATAAAAATAGAGTTTGGGTAATTAGAACATAATGAAAGAAGAATCATCGTTCATCCTCAGCTCCAGGTCAAAATTTACAGGCAGTAAAAAAGATAGAAGGGTAGTTTGGTCATTCGGAGAGAAGGATATGTTGGGGATTGATTAAAATAAGGGAGGGGGGTTTGGGTACTCCAAACGTTATCTGTTTTAATATCATCCTCGGTAGGTCAAGAAGGAAAGGTGGGGCGGGCCGACGCGGGAAGCACCGACGTGAGCAAGGGGCAGTGAATGGATGGGCCGGATAACGCCCACCACTTCCGCCGCCCGAACGACGTCCCGTGAAGCGCCCACGTCTCCCGACCCGATATATGCCCAAGAGAGAGAAAAACAAAAATGCGACTAAACTTTGTTTGAAAAAGTCTTCACCTTTCATTTCGTTCACTAATGAATTGATGACACTTTTGACACAAAGTGCAAGTACACATGACGAGACCGTGGCCTCCCCTCAATTGCCTCATTTATGAAGATAAAATTTTCAATGTTACTCCAATTGAACTAAACATACCTTTTATTTTACAATGTTGAATTCACTTTTAGCATTGCAGAATTTATTGTGAACAATGGTAACATTTTAGTATTGTGTTTTTCGTGCCCGATAGTTCATGTAATCCGTTCGTATATCTAATGTTATGTCGTAATCGCCTTTTCATTGTTGCAGTGTCATACGATTATGTCGTTTCAACTAAAAAAACAAAAAATTTGAGCATAAAAAAAATCTTAACGACAACAAAAACACAAAATAAAAAAGAAACTTTGAATAAGAAAAAAAGTTGTTATGAAGTTTGATGAAGGGCAGCTCTAATAAGATAGGAATTATTAAAGGAAGATTAAAAAAAATTCATTATCCATACCAAAATTTAATCATAGTCATCACTAGGAACTTTGAGGCATGTACGAACTATCTATTACTTAATCAAGCAACATTTCTCCTTTGAAGGTATAACTACCAAGAGTAGCCACATTTCATTAATATCCTTATCTTGTTTGCATTGTATGAGTATGTACTATGCTTAGATGTTGTTGCTATTCTTATTGTCATAAAGACTTCTTTGTGTAGTTCAACTAACAAAAATTGATAGAGGAGAAAACTCATTTGTCATTTGGAAGAATTACCTTAATTTACTTCGTACTATAGAAGGAAGTTACTACCATGGGGAGGGGAGTTACGACAAGTCTTTGCCTACAAATAAACACTTTTCTCCACATAGACAAGTTTTGGATTACCTTTTTTTAAGCACCGCTTCCTGCATAAGCATGTTGTAGAATTTTACATGTGAAAGCAAAAAAATCCTTATTAGTCTTTTTCCTTAGTTTTTCTATTTTGTGGGAATAAAAAATTACCCTTCAAATTTCTATTTAATTAGCTCTGGCAATAAAAGGTTATATATAAGTATTTTGTAATAATAAATATTTGAGGCAAAAATTAATTTGATACACGTGTAACATAGTTATAGAACACAACTTGCAAAGAAGGGAATCACAAAGTTTAATTTGATACTATAAATTTATAGGTTTACTTTGGTTCGTGCAACATTGATTTCATCAGAGACATTAAAGACTTACTCTTCAAAAACAATTTCCTGCTTCATTCGTTTAATTATAAAAATAAATGATTTGGAAAATGTAGAGGATTGTAGGTGTTATTTGTTGTTTGCTTTCTAAATTTAATTAATCTGAAGTTTGTTTTAATGATCTCCCTAGTTCTCCAAAAACTTATAAAGGTCTAGAATCTACTATTGCTTTTTTTGTAAAATAAAGGAAAATTACATATCACAAACAAAGATAGAAACCCAATTAATATTCATTTATTTTGGGTTGCCAGAAGTCCAAAAAAATCTTATTAAATATTCCTGGATGATCAAGATCCACGACAAGAAGCAGAAGTGAAGGGTCGAGAGTCAAGGTGGGAGGTCTCAACAACAATAGGAGGGACCATTGGTGGTGCAAGTACTAACTAAAAATCTCAATTTGATCTCTTATTGAACCAAACCTAGAAATAATAAGTCAAGCTTTTACGAGTCTAAAAACTGCACAACCAGGGAAGGCAAAGATTGAAGGAGTTAATTGAACTCGAAAGAAATGAGAAACATTATCTTTTTGAGGACAGGAGTGCTGGTTGACACCTACATAGTTACTACCGAAAGTTGCCACCGGAAGACAACCGTCAATAGGCATGAGAAAGACGTTGATGCTTCTGACTTTGTATTTGTTTGATTACTCTCCACGTGTACGGGTTTGCTATGTAACAGATTCTGCTCAAATGATGAGGGGTCTCATATGGATTGATTGTCCCACACCCATACTTTCACTTAGTCATTAACTAGTGTTTAATTGACACATGGTGACTTGTGATTGATGGCAAAGTCAGTTGGTGGGTCGTTGATCGCCTATAAATAGCATTTACGGCCTTATTTTCAAACAAAATCATGAAGGAGTTTGAAAAAGTGTGATTTACAGCTATATTATTAAAGGAGGTAATTTCGTACTCCATTCAAAAAGCACTCCCCCACCTAACATAAAACACTTAGCTCGATGTAAGGTGAGTAACAGGGGAACATAGAAGAAACACAGTTTGTTGACTTTCTAATGTACAACCTTCGCCACTTCAAATGGGCAATTCTAATGTACAACCTTCGACACACCATGAGACTAGGAGAATTTTAATTTTTGTTATCGATGCTCCCCTATTGGTATTCATCACGGAAAAACCCTAACTTGTGAAATTCTGCTATTTTTAAGCTCTAATAGCTGAAATTTACACAAAGAGATTTTGGCTCTCTTTAAGCCATGTTTAGCTCGATACATGTTTTTTACAATCACAATCTCCCCAAGGGATTAATGCTAGATTCTAGCTCTAGCTTGTTCTTTCTATCTAGATTGAATAAGTTTTAAATGAACCGTTCACAAATTAAAAATAAAATAAAAGAAAACTTACACCCTTTACTAGGAGAGTTTCTTCCTTCTTGCGAGATCCAAGCTTCCACTTATTTAGCAACACAATATGGAGTGAAGGAGTTTGTCTAAAACGCAATGCAAGGAAAGGAATGGAATGAGAAGATGAATTTGTGCGGCTAAGGCTCTCTCTTTCACTCCAAAGCACTTTTGAAAAGTTTTACAATATTGAAAGTAAAACTCAAAGGATTTGCCAATAAATGCTTATTAACTTCTCATTGCACAGTTGTGTGAGGTATTTATAACTTTCCCAAGTCAAACTAGTCTTTTTTTGTGCCACTTTGCAAAAATCAATCCATTGATTGACTGATCATTATAAAGTGATTGATTGATCAATCGATCATAATATCTCTTTTTGTGTTAGAATGTGACTTATTAAACGATAGACTAAACGATCAATATATTACCGTTGGTCCTCAAAAATTAAGTTGATTGATCATTGTCAGGGGATGATCAATGAATCATAATTCCCTCTAGTTGTGCAGTGCAAGTATGATCGAGTAGTGAGCTTCCTATGATTGATCATGCTTTATGTTCTTGATTGGCAAGATTCTATCTAATCGATCATTCCATGTAAAATTTGATTACCTAGACAGTATTGATCGATCAATCCAAATGGGATGATTGATCATGCATCATAGCATGATATGGTCATGTTTTGGATGATCAATCAATTGACTATGGTTGATCGATCATGCTTTATAATATTGGCCTGCACACTTCTGGTTGATCGATCATTTTGGTGTCAGTTCAACTAACTTGAATTTAAAAGCATGAGAATGATCTTGTCTAAGTGCTCTAACATGTTCTAAGAGATGTATATGATGTTCCTAAACATGTTTATATCCAATGTATGACCTAAAACTCCTTATTTACTATTGTACCCACTGACCTCACCACTTGATGAAGCCAGACTTTCCAACTTTGCTCTGATGGACATTTTTCTGGTGATGTCCACCGACTCCTCATCAGAGAGATCCATTCCGCAGCATCGGAGGATGGTCGTGATCTCTTGAGCGAAGGGTAAGTCGTCCTCTCATGAGCAAAGGGTAAGTCATCTTCTCTTGAACTCATGGATACGTCAGTCATCTGATTCGCCATAAAGTAACCAAAGTCTAGTTGTACCTTCTAGAATATCACCATCATCCAAAATATATCGGCAGACATGAGCCTCGAAAAGGTCCCCTTCCTTGGGTTGAGGACATATGTCATAATCTCCATAATCACCCTTTGAGGCATGCTGAGGTCCTTTATCCTAACCTCGTAGGAGCTATTAATTGTCTACCTAAACACCAAAAGGAAGGCGTCTTGAATGTTCTACGGGAGGTCCAAGTGAAGATTCGTCGGTCAATTTTCCTTCGTGTACCTTATCATGCCCATGAAGGATGTGCCCAGAAGGTCCTTCAAGTCCATAGGCTGAATGAAAATCGTTGTCTTCTTCACATATGAAGAGCCCTTCAAATTGTGGGACCCAAGATCCTCCTCCATGAGATTTGAGTAAAATATTTTTAAAAGGAGGGGATAAATGGGTTCCTCTCTCTCCAAGAGACTCCTATAGGATCTAAACAATCCTTCAACCTTATTCACTTCCATAATACTTTTTTGTATGAAGCTCAAAAAATAACTTCCCCATTGTTGCCGAGTGCGAAAATGCACGTGAAAATCGTCATTTCTTCACAAACATCGCTCTCCTTGATGGAAGTTTTCTTCTTAGACATCACCTCATCCTCACCATGGTGGAAAATGAGTTTGGGAGAGATTTGGGCGAAAATTAGGGTTTTAGCCTCAGATTTTAAATGGAAATCAATGAAACATCGAAAGAGAAGGGAGTTTTGGGGCTTTGGAGTTGAGGATTTGGTTGAATAGGGTTTTGAAATGATTTGGAGTGAAGAGATTAGGTCAAAAATCATTTGTGTCTCTTCAACTTCTCAATTCGTGCCTTGAATGATTGTTCATTATGTTTTGATTGACCAATCAATCATTCTAATTGATCGATCAACCAATAGGCATTAATCAATCAATGACCTAGTCAAAGTGACAAAAATGTAATCTTTTGAGTTCCATTTCAATCTTTTGGTGCTTCAAAAGTAGGATGTGTTCATTAAGCTCATATGTTTTAGCCTAAGTGAATCAAGGTGGGTTGTTCATGCTGAGTTATCATTGAAGCTTAGAGAAACAGTCAAATTCTAATTTCTTTATAAAGATATTCACTAATTGATTTTTGGTGGGGACAAATTTAATTTTATTAACCTTGATTTGAACCAACTCTCTGATTAAGTAATGTCTAATTGCTATGCATTTTGATCAAGAGTAGTGAATTGGATTCTTACTTAGACTTTTGGCGCTCATGTTGTCACAATTGGCTAAAATATTTGTCATCTAAACCATAGTCATTTACTTGTTGTTTCATCCAAAGAAGTTGAGGACAATAACTTCCACATGCTATGTAATCAACTTTGATAGTGGATAATGCAACCGAATGTTGTTTTATGGAAAACCAAGGGACAAATATATTTCCAAGCAATTGGCAACTACCACTTATACTTTTTTTGTCAATTTTGCAACAGGCGAAATCAATATCCAAGTTACCTACTAGATCAATGGCTGAAGAGTTTGTGTACCAAAGACCTAAGTTTGTTATCCCAAGTAAATAACAAAAAAATCTTTTCACTACCACTAAGTGAGATTCTCTAGGATCATATTGAAATTTATCACATAGGCATACTAAGAACATTATAGTTGGTATATTGACTGAAAGGTAAAGTAGGGATCTTATGATGCTTCTATACAATATTTGATCTATGTCCCTGCCGAATTTTTTTAAGTCAAGTTTCAAGGACGAACTCATGGGTGTGCTAATTGACTTAAGATTTTTAATGTTGAATCTCTTCAGCAATCTCTTGGTGTATTTAGACTAATTTATGAATGTGCCATTTTTGGTTTGCATTACTTGAAGTCCAAGGAGGACTATGAGTTCGCCCATTAAACTCATTTTAAACTAATTCTTCATTACACTAACAAATTCTTGACATTGAGAGGTTCTAGAACCAAATATGATATCATCTACATAGATTTGAGTAATTATCAAGTCTTGATCATTGTTCTTAGTCAATAGTGTCTTATCTACGCTTCCTCTCTTATAATCATTTTTTTCTAAGAATACGCTTATTCTTTTCATACCACTCTTTAGGAGCTTACTTTAACCCATATAAAGCTTTATGTAATTTGTATACATGGTCGAGCCTGCTCAATTCTTCGAAACCTTCGTGTTGTTCAACATATACTTCTTCTTGAATGTACCCATTTAAAAAATTCACTTTTTACATCATTTTGGTACAATTTGAACTTCATGTGACAAACATAGGCTAAAATGATTTGAATTGCCTCTAGTCTTGCCACAAGTTCATAGTTTTCTTCAAAATCAATACCTTCTTCTTGGTTATATCCTTTGACAATTATTGTTTCTCACTACTTGATATTCTTCATTAGCTTTGTTCCTAAAAAAATATTTTGTTCCTATGACTTATTTTTTTGGGTCTAGGTAAAAGAGTCCAAACTATTTCTTTCAAATTGATTTAATTCTTCTTGCATTGCCATGATCCAAAAGTCATCTTTTTCAGCTTAGGTGAAACTTTTGGGTTTGATTTGAGAAATGAAGGCACTATTTGTTATAGTCTCATGAGTTGTTCTCCTAATTGTAATTTTGCCTTGAGGGTCACCAATGAATTGTTCTAAAAGATGATTAGCCATAAACTTATAGTTCTTTGGCTCCATAGTTAGTTCTTCTTGGTTATTTGGGTCATTTGGGTTCTCTTCAAGATTTTGGTCTTGAGGTTGAGATCTCGGAGATGAATCCAAGGGGTTTCCCTCTTTGTCATTAGAAATTGCAATTGGGGGTGAATTTGGCGAATTGAATTCGTCAAACTCAACATGAACCGACTCCTCTACTCTCATAGATGTTTTTTTATAAACTCTATATGTTTTGCTATTAGTAGAATAACCCAAGAAAATTTCTATTTCGGCTCTAGAGTCAAATTTTCCTAGTTTTTCCTTTGGTTCTTTCAATATGAACACTTTGCATCCAAAGGTTACAAAGTAAGTAATATTGGGAAGGGTGTCCGTATACAACTCATATGAAGTTTTGTTGAGAAGTAGCCTTATACTAACTCGATTAATGATATAGCATGTGGTGTTTACAGTTTCGGCCCAAAACTTATATGACATATTGTATGCATGAAGCATAGCTCTAGCTATTTCAATTAAGGTTTAGTGTCTTCTCTCAATAAACCCATCTTTTTAGGAGTTCGAGGAGTTGAGAATGTATGGTATATACCATGCTTTGAACAATATACCTCGAAGTGTGAATGCATAGTTTAGGGTTTAGCTCTTGGTTTGTTTCTTCATGGTCACTCCTAATTTTGACAATGCTAGCCTTAATCTTTTTGGAAATTTTATCATAGTTTAGTGAAGGTTGGAAAAACATCATCCTTATGAGCTAGGAAATCTATCCATATGAACCTTAAATAGTCATCTACCGCCACTAAGGTGAGATGCTTTCCGTTTAGGCTTAAGGTTCGAGTAGGTCCAATTAAATCCATGTGGATTAGTTGAAGATGACGAGAGGTTGAAACTACGTTCTTAGATTCGAAAGAAACTTTGTGTTGCTTTCCAAGTTGACAAGTACCACAAGGTTTCTCTCTTACAAATTTTTGATCTGGTAGCCCTCTCACTAGGTTATTTTTCATCAGTTTGTTCAAGGAATCTATTCCTATATATCCTAGCCTCTTGTGCCATAACCAAGATTCATTGAATTTTTCACTCAAACATATAACACTAGTTGAGGGCAAATAAACTATGTTCACTACATAGGGATTCCTATTTCTATGCCACACTATAACTAGTTCATCGTTTTCGTTCTTTACTTAATATTTATCCTTTTCAAATGAAACTTTGTTTCATTGATCACAAAACTGACTAATGCTAAGTAACTCATGCATCAACCCTTCTACATAATACACATTAGATATGAAAGAGGTTGACGTATTGATTTTACCAATTCCTTTTATGGTACTTTTTCTATTATCTCCAAAAGCTACATGACCTCTATCATTGGGATTGAATTCAACGAACTTCTTATTATCTGGTTATGTGCCTCGAGCAACCGCTATCCAAAATCCAAACATTACTACATCACAAGAGATTTAATTTGAAACGTTAGGTGTCATTCTTGGTTACATATCATATGTCCCAATCCATGGATTGAAAAAAGAATTTCATTCCTACCTTCCAATATCCATAGTTTGTTCCATTGAATAAATGAGGACGGTTGGCGAATTGTCCTTCGGGAAGGAGCAATTTATCTTGATATGCCATTAAATATTTTTCAAAATTAAGTAGATTTTGATCTCAATCAAATGTTTGGCCTACTCTGATAATAATTGTTGGTCTAGGAGGCTTTTCGAGAGGGGGGAGGAGGGCAGGGTGACTTGAGTATTTCAAATTCAAACTAAGGCATGTAAACAAAGATTCATGCAAATTCATAATTTCAATGAAAAAAAGCATTCACACACCATGAGACAATGAAAAATTTTGTTATCGATGTTCCGCTATTGGTATTTACTGCCCAAGAACCATTGCTTGGGAAATTCTACTATTTTTAAGCTCTAATAGCTTAAATTTACACAAAGAGATTTTTGCTCTCTTTAAGCCATGTATAGCTCAATACATATTTTTTACAATCACAATCTCCCCAAGAGATTGGTGTTAGATTCTAGCTCTAGCTAGCCCTTTTCTATTTAGATTGAATAAGTTCTAGATGAACCTTTCACAAATTGAAAATAAAATAAAATAAAACTTACACCCTTTACTTAGAGAGTTCCTTCTCCTTGAGAGATCCAATCTTCCACTTCTTTAGCAGCATAATATGGAGTGAGGGAGCTTGTCTTGAATGCAATGCAAGGAAATGAATGGAAAGAGAAGATAATTTTGCAAGGCTAAGGCTTTCTCTATTACTCTAGATCACTTTTGAGAAATTTTGCAAGATTGAGGGCAAAGGCTCAAAGGATTTGAAGATAAATGTTCATCAACTTCTCAATGCACAGTTTGGTGGGGTATTTATAACTTCCCCAAGCCAAACTAGATGTTTTTCGCCCATTTGCGAAAATCAGTACATTGATTGATCGATCAATCGATCATAAAGACTTCTTGTGTGTCAAAATGTGACTTATTGATCGATGGACTAATAGATTAATATTATACCATTGGTCCTCAAAAGTTAAGTTGATCGATCATTGGCAAAAACTAATCAATCATTCTAGTGCCACTTCAACCAACAAGTTAACTTTAACATCATGGAAATGATTTTGTCTAAGTACTCTAACAAGTTCTAAGAGATATATATGATGTTCCTAAACATGTTTATATACAATGTATGACCTAAAACTTCATATTCACTATGGTGACTGAGTTTTGATATGACTTTTACATTTGAACTCAAGTTTTCTTGTTGTTTTCTTCATTGTGAGTATTTTTTTAAGAGATGTTCTTTAGTGATGATTGATGTCTTGATTAGGCTTGATCATTTTGAAACTTTAAACCTTGAGAAGCATCGATTTCACGTAGCTCTCACAACTATGCGAACTTCCTAAAGCTCTTGGTGATACTTGGTCCGGTTCGGCCCAAGATAGTAACTCGGGGTCGGGTTGGGGATTCACGGACTTTCTTACGGCTCTGGGAGACCGTCAGAAACGCGTGATAGTGAGGTAGGATCATTGACTCATTGTCTCGCAAACATACCATTCGTCCGGTAAAATGCCTCCGCAGAAGATGCGATATGAAAGTTGATGGAAATTGTGGTTTCTTCTTCCTTCTCCGGGAAGACCGACTCCACCCCAGGGAATTACTCCTACTTGTAAAGAACCAGTGATGAACTGCTACTATCCTACGTCAAGATGCACGATATCTCCACGGTCGACGGCTTCATGGAGGGTATTTTTGATTTCTTCAAGCTCCTTCGATCTCTGTTATTCTTCTCTCTCCTTCTCAGCTCTTCAGTCTCTCTCTTTCTTTTTGCAGTAAACGAATGCGTAGCGGAAATGATCAAATATCTAGCAAACGAGCCGTCTGTCGGTCTGTTCTTCGTCCAGCAACACGCCCAAAATGCTATTCCCAATTTGGTCTCGATGAAGGTAATATATCGGATGCTGAGGCATTCATGCTGTCTCGTTTATTTCTATTTATCTTTGAAGGTGTGGTGTCGAATGAGGAAATCGAATGTTTAAATGTGAATTTATCTTACAACTTGAAATGGAGATGTGTCTTTTTTTATTAAAAAAATAATTGTTGATGCTGCGGTTTTCCCCCCATTTTAGCGCAATAAAAAAACTCTGGAAGAGAAGAAAAAAGTACGGGTTTCCGATGTCTACAAAGGAAAATAAATAGACATACAAGAAGACGGCAAATCACATTAACAAGGCACGTGGTGACAGGAAATCCTGTTCTTAACCAGAGAATATGTTGGCAATTCGCTACATGAGGGGTTTGGGACCATTCCATAAGGAGGCTTCCCTGCAGATCTAACATAAAAGAAGTGCAAGAAGCTCCGTGGGAAGAGAGAGAGAGGGAAAGGGGGAGTTGCTAGGTTAGGCCTCCATGTACTCAGTCTCAACATCTTGGATTTGTGTTCACACCTGCTTATATCTATTGAGTGGTCTTCAAGTTTTCGAAACTCTCAGGTTGAATATTTTGAATATCAGCCCATGCACCAGAACATGTGCTCATAAGTGCTCATCTACCGCTGTCTGTCAATTCCTCCAGGAATGAGAGCCTCAGAACTCCTTAAGAGCAAAAAGTTTATAAAATACCTTGGTACCAGGTTTGTGGCATATGAGGTCATACTGCTTTACATTGGTCTGGGCAAGGGGATTCATCGGCTTTAAGGCACTCCCAGGGATCTATTTTCTATGACATCCCCCTCATCGATGAGGAAGGAGGGGGCTGTACTCCTTTCGAAAAGCATTTTTCAGTCACCTTTAGTCAGACCTGTACATATGAAGGGGGCAATAAAAGCTGCAATAACTCTAGCTTCAGCTCCCTAAAAAACTGACCCTAGTGGACCTAGGGTTGCCACATGAACTTCCATCAAGACTAAGCTTTTCCACTGCTTGGGAGGAAACTGAGGTAAACTTTGTTGCTTTGGAGGTACAGAAAGACATTACTCTAATTCTCACACACAATGGACTCAAGGAAGATTGCAATCTTCTTAGACCAATAAAAGTGTGTTATGAAAATTTATGAATGACTCCACCTCTGGCATGAGTGTTTCCCTAAAGTTTCTTTATTGCTCTCGTCCCAAATGCAGCATTTTATATCTTAATCATAAGTCACCGAGAGCTTTTCAACATATAAACAGGACCACTGGGCCAAGTGGACAAGAAGGTCACCAAAAGAGGTTGAACCACAGAAGGAGAAGTGAATCTTCCTCATCAGGCCACCCCAGAGCTGAAAGAGCTTAGGGTACAGGATTGCAAGGTGGTCAACAGGTTCTTAACATGTTACAAAGCTTACTAGAGATATTTTTTTCTGAATAGTCCTACTAGAGATATTAATATGGGAAAGACATCTTCTGCCATGCTCATCAAGAATGAGCACTTCTCCTTTTACAACAAACAGAGGCTAAAGTTGATTGTTTCTTTTTATCCACTCATGCTCAAGTAAGATCTATTGTTGTTCCATAAGTGTTTTGGTAGATCAGAATTGATATTTATAATCTTCACCTTTTCAAATTTGACTGGGTTGAAACAGTTGGTGTAAAAAAGAAGAGCACTTGCTATGTGTTATAAAAAACATGTTACAGTAATAACTTCAAATGTGATCAAATGTTGTCTTTCCATTCTTTTCTGTCTAATCTGGACTTTGATGTCCTTGAGTCTGCATATCTCTTTTTGACATGGTGCCACATACACTATTCCATTGATTAGTATCTGGTAATCACATCCACAGCTTCAATTGGATGTCTAATAAGTTTCCCTAAGAGCCTGTAAAGTGGTCTATTATACTGGTTCTCGTGGCATCACCAGGTTTCTTAACTTGTTCCACTGTTTGTGTTTTAGTACCATTTAGTGGAGGCCTCTGAGCCTTTCTTTTTCCTATTGGTTTTGTTCTTGTCCAACAGACTGCAAGGAGCCAAGGACTGAGAACTGAGCAGGCACTTAATGTCTTTCAATTTTCTGTACTGGTTGGCTTTTTTTGTATTTTCATGCATATGTGTACTTACTGAGTGGACGGCAGCTGAACCTGATTTTGCTTATTCCCTTTAGGTTTTAGCTTTGCACTTGTTAATACATGTTTTCAATATAGTTTGTTGTCTTGCTTTTAATTTTTGTTGAACTTGTTTCATTTCAGTTTCCTTTGGTTTATTTGTTACACATAAAGGCTTATGACCGAATGGTCCTACGTCTATTGTAGGGCAAAATTGTTCAAAAGTCCCACGAAATAACATTGGAAACCGAGGACTTGGAGGATTCTATTGACATGGTAAGGTCGATGAAAGAGTGTGGCTTCACCATTATTGATGATATGAACAAAGACATCAAGAAATCACTTTATGCAATCTCTTCATCACAACCAAAGAAAAGGTAAGTTTTTGAAGTCCGTTACTCGTGCACTCATTGACCCACTGATTGAAAGGGCACTCTCCTGCTTCTGAGAAAAAAAGAAGAGATGGATGTAACAGTCTCTGCATTTTCCAAGCATATTTATACTTACACGTGCATCCTCATGTAGAATGCAAACATCTAATCAGAATGAGCTCAAGTTCAATTTCAGTGGATCATGCATCTTTTTGCTATAATTCGTGACTTGATGACTTGAAACAATTGTAACGTTTAGCTATTATATTTTGTTGCTGAATTAAACCTGCACAAACGTTTGACATTACCCGAAAGATTTGTCCTTTTTGAGCGATTTGACTCCTAACATATCTATTCTGAGAAGTGTAATCTGTCTTTTCTTTTCTTGTTTTAAACTTTCTTTTAAAAAAATTGAAGCTGGCAGTTGTAACTCATGGGTTTGTATAAACAGTTTAATTAGCAGCAAGGGGTTCGCTTTCCCAATCAGTAGAAGTAGCTCATGGAGTACAGCATCCTCTAGTCACAGGACTTCAGACTTAGCCCAGGTAGACAGAAGCCGTGGTAGTTATTTCTCTACAGTTTTGACTACAGCGAAGCAAAGAGCCGCATCTCTCAGATGGGCTCCACTTGATATCACTACTGGTAGAAACACGAAGGGTGACAACTTTGTTTCCTCGCCAACCATACCTGATACAGAAGTGGAAGAGCTGCCTTTGTCAAGTGAGATAGTAGATGAACCAACCATGACAAGTGAAATCTTACCGTCTCAAGATCTACCGGCAATGCCCGAGAACTTCGAAGAGTTCAAGTCTGAAAGGGAAGCCAAGCTACAGCAGTGGCTAGAAGATGACAAGAAGTAAAACATATGCGGTCAGATAAACAGTGCTCTCTTGAGAGGGATGACTGAATCATGTAACAAATGCAAATTTAGAGATTTGTCAGTGGAGCTTGTAATCACATTGCCAGTGCCAACAGAAACACTTAGAAATGTTTTAATCTATCATGTGCAAGTTTTTGTTTGAAGGAGAGGAAGGCGGAGTGTATATAAAACTGCAGTAATGGAATGTATCTGCTAACTTGTTACATTCTTACAATTATTTTCATGGATTAATGGAGGCAGGGAAACGACTTTGAAATCAAGATAACCAGAATAGAATAATTCTTCATACTATTTTATGGAATTTTGGCATGTCCTTTTCGTTTTTTTTTAAGTGAGTTGAAAAATCAGTCCGAGCAAAGGCGAAGGTGGTATAGGGATTAAATGGTGGTGGCAGTTAAACGACTTGGAAATTGAGATGACTAGAAAGGAATCATTTTCCTACTATTTTATGGAATTTTGGCATCTCTTTGAGGTCAACAAAGCCTCTTCGATCCCATATTCTTATGAGTGTCCCACATTTTCTACATAAAACATTTTGAATAATTTAGTCCAGTATTACTGTCTATTTAGAGAGTCTCCACATAAAATAGTGGGAGTTTCTTTAGAGCCTATTAGGAACCTACATAAAAGAAAAATAAAAAAGGAGAAAAAATTATTTTTTGTTGTTTGACAGTAGAGAATCGTTGAGAGAAAATTACATGGATTGATTGATCGATGTTGTCCAAGCAAGCAAAAATTACATAGAATGATCGATCATCCCACCCGATTGGTTGATCAGATAGAATCTTGTTAGTCAGGGACATAAAGTTTGATCGATCATAAGAAGTTCATAGATAAATCATACTTGTATTGCGTACCCAGAGGAAATTCTGATTGATTGACCATCCTTTAGTAATGATCGATCAACTTAACTTTTTAAGACCAACAATAACATATTGATCGATTAATAAGTCACATCATAACACAAAAAGAGTCATTATGACAGATTAATCGATCAATCACTTGATCAATCAATGGTCCGATTTTTGCAAAAGAACAAAAAATGGTTAATTTGACTAAGGGAATTTATGAATACACCACCAAACCACACATAGAAAAATTAGTAAGTATTTATTAGCAAATCCTTGAAGCCTTTATTCTCAATCTTGCAATACTTCCCAAAAATGCTCTTTGAGTGAAATAGTGATACCCAATTGCATTGTAAGTTTTTTTCCTCCACTTATCATCATAGACAAACTCCCAAATATCTTATTATGTGTTGAAAAAAAGTGGAAGCTTGGATCTCTTAAGGAGAAGGTACTCTCCAAGTTTCAGGTGCAAGTTTTCCTTTCTTTATTTTCAATTCATGAAAGGTTCATCTAAAATCTATTCAATCTAGATAAAAAGGTCTAGCAAGAGCTAGAATCTAGTCAATCTCTTGGAGAGATTGAGTTTATAAAAACGTCTGTTGAGCTACATGTGGCTTAAAGAGAGTTAAAATCTCTTTGTACAAAATCCAACTATAGAGCTTTAAAATAGTGGAATTTCTAAAGCAAGAGTTTTTGGGTAATGAATACTATTAAGGGAACATCGATAACAAAAAAAATTCCTTGTCTCCTATGGTGTGTGAATGTTTATTTTATATTAAAACTATGATATTGCATGATTTTTTTTGTACACGACTTACTTAAACTTTTAATTTGAAATTCTCAATTCACCCCCTCTTGAAAAGCCACCTGGGCCAATAAGAAGTAACTTTAATAAAAGAGGATCTAAGATTCCAAAAATTAGATGTTTTGCCTAGGAAACAACCTTTTTTCCTCTAACAAAAATTGATAATGACTTACCTCAAATCATTATTTTGAGGCATTGATCATATAAATAGGTTATTTTAAAAAAAATCAAACTTATGGAAGCCAAATCGAAGCTTGGAAATCCCTCTTTACAACTTTCTATGCTACACTATTCAAACAAAACAATTTGTTTGAATTTTTTTTATTTTCAAGTGGTTTTTTGTTTTTGTTGAATTTCTTGAAAAGAGAAACAATGTATTGACTTCTTATTATTTGAGTACAATGAGCCTCTATTTATAACAGAGGAAACAAATAAAATTATTTTATAATTAAACTGAGTCCTAGTATAATTTAACAAAAATAAAATACTGAAATAATTAAAACACATTTTAACTGTAACATTTTTTGAAAACATCCACCCATGAAACTCTTGTACAATTTTGTCATATTAATTACTGCTCGATGAGACTTTTTTCTGTGAAAGACATGTAAGACTCTCCTATTCATGTTCTTCAACGGTCTTGAAATTCATACAAAGATAAAATTTTGTTCAAACATATTCTTTCGTTCGGACATTTCTTGTTCTATTGGGGGCTTTTGTTCTAAAATATGTTTGAACATATCTTGGATTTCCACAAGTAAACTTGTTCAAACAGAAAAACTTGTTCAATCAGGTTTTTCTCTGAAGTGTTGTGAGAATTTGTTCAAAAAACAAATTTTGATCAACCATCTTTTCTTTAGTGTAATTTCTTTTGTACGATATGTTCAAACAGTAAGATAGAAAGATGTTCGAACATAATTTTATCTTCAAATATAAAACTAAAAAAGATAATTAAAATTTAAATATATAGAGACTAGGGAAAGAATACATTAAAAAAATTGCACACAAGGGATTTTTATGTGATTCCATGCTTAAGCATCCTGCTTGAGTTCCACTAACTTTTGAATATTGAACACACACTCACCCCCTTAAACCCTAATGAGACTTCACATTAGAACTCCTCTACACAATAATTATATTATTTATTTAAAATATTTAAATAAATTAACTTAATTTGAGGATAATCCAGGATAATAATCAAATTGGTAGCATAAAGTAGCTTTGACAGTGAGTGAGTGAGTCAAGTTGAGTAATAAACTGTCAATAATAAGTTGAACCAAGTATTTTTTTATAATGAATAAATCAAACAATCTCCAATGTGTTCATCCGTCACACTTCTCCTTCTATTCTCCCCTTCAAGCTGGGAGATAATGTCAACCCAATTTGAAGTCAATAAATATTTTGCAAGGTCAATCTAAATATTTTAATTAAATATTATTGATTACTTTACACTAAAATAAAATTCACTTTGATTAAAATAAGGCACTGCAATTTAATAAATTTAACATTTATATAATTTATATAATTTATATAATTATTTCAAATTCTAAAATAGTAACTTCTTCATTAAATACAATATTCATAGTTTAATATAATCTGAAAATTTTAAATTTTAATATAAAATATATATAATTTTATTTCAAACCCAACCTAAGAACAAAATTTGTTACTTTGTAATGGAATACTATGTCATTCTAAGTGGGAGAAGATGAAAGGGTCGGGAGAAAAGGACTGAGGATGATCCTGTGCGGAGGAAATCTATGATCAAAAGAAAACTTATCTTCGTGGGTTTTTTTTTTCTTTCTGAAAAGGAAAAAAAATAAAATCCCAACCCGTGAAGTTTTTTCCTTCCATGGGCAAACCAGTTCCGATGTGAAAAAGGAAAAACTTTTTGACCCCTTTTCTTCACCTCTGAATCCTGATGCATGACCAAGTGCATCATCACATGCTCAATAGGGATTTCTTCTCCTTGATCGAATTGATGCGGAGCTTTATTTCTCCAACGCGGAAAACAAACCCCTACCTCAAAGTCCTTGATCACGATATTTCTTCAATTTTTCAACTCCTGAGCAGTCAGGCATCTCTCTCTCTCTCTCTCTCTCTCTCCATATATATATATATATATATATATATATATATATATAAATATATATGAGAATATAAATGGTCAAAAGACATCAGAATACACAGTATCTTGATGCAAACATACTCAGAAAATGGCTCAAACATCCTCTACAGATGCTAGCTACAGTCCCCACACTGCACATGGGAGGCAAACTTCATCAGAGGAAAGGTCAGAGAGAGTCCTTAAAACAACACTTACTCTTTACTCCTCAGACAAGCCTTCCCATGAAAGACAAGAGGATACCATCATAATAAAGCTTTTCAGCAGGAATGCAACACAATCTAGACAACCTTCCAGAGTTCTTTCAATGGCTCCATTGTCTTTATCCTTTTTTCATCCACAACAAATGCTTTCCTAATTTTCCCTCTTCCCTACAAACCCAGTCTGTGCCTCTTTGGATTTTTCTTCCTTGTCAAAGTAAAAATAAAAGTATGTTTTTTCTTTAATTTTTACTTCTCCGTGGCTATTAACAACTGAGGCAAGAAATAAAAGATGAAGAGATTTTTATTTTAAAAGTAGAAAAACAGCTTTAGAAAGTCAATCTCCTTCCTCAAGAATATGAAATTTTTTGATATACAGTTTTTGCTCTTATTCCCAATAAAAAAGGAAAGAAGAAGAAAAAAGAAAAAAGAGTATTCGTATTCACAATGATACTCTTTATAAAGGAAGCCTTTTCCCTCTTCAAGAAAACCATTAAATCAAAGGAGAGCCACAAGAACCACAACCCTATCACATTATTGTAGCCAGCAGTGATCTTTAAATGCCTTACCCAACTTCCACCCACCTAAAAATATTTAATCTTTGGCTCAACCCTCAGGGCATTGATAACAGCATTCCTCCCAGTTCTCCACATCAAAATTCACAACAACAAAAAAAAACTAGCCTAGGAAGGCAGCAGTCACCTACAAAGACAGCTTAATCTAATGATGTTCATATTAAAATAAAGATAGTTAGATACCCCTGTCTCAGCCATCAGCATCATTACCACTACAAGAGATTAATAAAATACTAAACAATCCCCTAATTCTAATTGGTTGGATGGCTACAACCTCACATAATCAAAACAGCATGACCAAATCACATGATAATGTTAAAGAAAGGAGGGAAATCTCCCATTTCAGTAACCAACACCACTACATGAGTAAACATGACAACAGACCCTCCAGAATTATTGTAATGTGATTGCAAGAACAGTGGGAACACTTGACCTGATCACATTATGAAGTGGAAGAACAGAAAAAACATAAAAAATAATACATAACCTTCTTCTACCACCATCACCTCTACTAAAACAGGAAGATTTCAGACAGAAAACTCTCGGTTTTCTGAAACTTCTTAAGAATTCAATGACAGAGTGAGAAATATTTCATTTTTCTTATATTCTAGAACGACCTTGCAGTCATGCACCCATTTTATTAAAAGAAACAAGGAAAACATAGGTCTCTGTAGTGTCTATGCAATGACAGTAAACAAAGGCAAAAACAGATATTCCTTTTCAATTGACGCTCCCAACAGAACCACAACCCCTGAAAAGAAATAGTAAAATGAAGAGAGACGGTTTACAAGGAAATAAAGGGAAAAGAAATTAAAACTAGAGATGGCATCCAAAGCAATTGCAGGTCTTGGGAGTGAAAGAGCAGAACCCAAAAGGTTTGTTGGGTATATTGCAGTTGATGGCATAGCAACACGGAGAAGGCAAACAGAGCCTCTTGGGCCCCCCACAACAAGTACAGAGAGCACATATCTGGAAACTTCGAAGCCTTCTCCTGGTTTCATTCAACATCAAAGATCTAAATCCTTGCTCAGCCAAGGGCACCATGTCCGACCCTTTTACCACCTCCTGCACAAAGCTCAGTCTCTTCAGTAACATAAACGCAGATCTTTCTTCCCAGATAAAACTATGCAGACAAAACCGAAAAAAAAAGAAAAGAACCCAAAGATATGATGGTACGAGAGAGACTCACATGAAGACATGCTGCTCCATTGATGATGGAGGCAAAGATTAGGAGAAGAAGGTGAGACAGGGCGGCAAAGGTAGACATGGATGTGACAATTACACTGCTCTCTCTAGCTTCTTTGTGTTGGAGAAAGCTGGCTGTTTTTCGAGAGGAAGCAAATGGGTTTCTAGTGTTGTGGGTTCAAGTCTATTTAATGAGATTTGAAGGGTTGAAAGCTCCACGGAATGTAATTTAAATCGGGGAAAACATGCTGCGCGACCGGTGGTGATTTGTAGAAGAAGAAGGGTACTCAGTGAAGGTTTGACAGAGATTGGAGAGCGAGGTTCCCTCTTCTCCCCACCGGCTACTGTAACCAGTGACAGAAAAATACGGGCTCCAACAGCCCAACCTACATGAGGAAAAAAAACAGGACCAGAATGGACAAATGAAAAATAAACCAGGAATTCTTCCAAACCATTGACGGTGGTAATAAGGTATCAGAGTGAAATGATGAGCTGTGTCTGGGACCGGGGTAGGATATGCATCTGGCAAAAGGGCCTCTGGTTTTCCTCCTAGAATTAAGACTGCTGAGAGTCTTTTGGAATTTGGGCAGTTGTTGGTCCAATAAACAAGGGACCTACCCCAAGTCTGTCTCCCACTTACAATCAACAAATTAAGACACAGTAAACTGAAACAAGGAACGCAGTTAAACTGTTAGTTTTGTCATTAGGGTTCTCCACCATTCCATGAAGGTTCCTCCGTGTCAAGAGCAGAGAACCCTTCTGTAATGAAGTGTGGTTTCCAGCACATTCACTGATGCCAACAAGATTATTTATTTTGATTTATTTCCTCATCTCCCACTGGTACAGAATCAGTAATGTGAAGCAAGGTTGGGATTAGCTGTTTCAGTGCAAAAACCCCTTCAAACCCCTATGTAGTAAGTATCATCCTTATCTCAAACAGAGATGGTTGAAGTAAAGTCCCTGACTTTGAAGGAACTTAAATGGCTGATCAGAGATACAAGGGTAAGAGGTTCAGTTACCGACATGAAAATGAAACAAAAGTAACACTCCATAAGTAAGCACTCTCTGGTTCTGTCTTAAGGAACTTTGTAAATTTCAAATATGGTAACAAGTCTTTTCTCTCAGTCTGCCATTGTTTGGATGAACTGAGAGAAGGTTACTTATGTTTTACTCTAAACCAAAGGCTTTTATTTATAATTTTACATGAAAAAAGACATAAGTAACATGTTCTCCTCGACTAATTACACCCTTGTGATGCCACTCCTCTTGGATGTGTGGGTCTTCTCCGTACTCTTGTGGGTTAAAAATAGTTTTTAACTCACCCGATATAGCTTCTCCACCTGTCAAATGGGAGATTATGCCGTCCTTATCCCAAATTTATTTTGGTACTAGACTTACTTTGGTACTATTTCATTTGTTATGTACATACAAGACATTATTTTCTCATTTATTTTGGTACCAAATTTTCATTTACTCATACTTAAGAATCAAGATAAATGGTCCGACCAAACCGAAGAGTTTCTCCCGGTTTTGAACCGGCTCGGTTCTAAAATAGTTGGCCGCGCTTTCCGCAGGAAATGCACCCATTGGATGACGATCCTAATGTATGCTCGAGATTTTTAATCACGTAAAATTGCTGATCATTCTCCTCCCCTGCGATCTCCTCTGACGTTTTTGACAGCTTCCTTTTGTTTGATTCTTCTTTGATCCGCACAGCAGTACACGTAGACGCCCTAGTCGTTCTTATCGCTATGCGAGGACGAGGTCGAGCTCGGAGGGAGCCGGTCCCAGAATCCACTCTTACCAGAGTGGTCAACGCTGTCTTTGATTTCTTCCGGTTAGCTGAGTTCGAGATCCTGTTTGGCTTATTTCTCCTCATCGCCTTTCTGGTGTTCAAAGATCTGGTCGGTAACCGTCATTCCGTTGTGCTTATCTCGAATTGTTACGAGCCTTTTCCTATCTCGTTATTTTCTGTGGATTTGAAAGGAATTCTAAATTGTTTATAATTTTTATTAGCTTTGGAATGGATCTTTCGATTAGGGCATGAAATCTTGAGGTAATAGCTGATGATGGTGAGTGGATGATATCAGTCGTTCTATACATAAATAGCTGTATATTACGAGATGTTCGAACTCCATAAGGTCTAAACATTTCTTTTGTGGACACGGGACTCCTTTATATTATGATATGTTCGAACTTCATTAGGTCTAAACATTTCTTTTGTGGAATACTGGAGTTCTTCTGATTGAGATGAAATTGAATCAGTTTTGATGTAACATGTCCTATGCTTAAGTTGGGTTATTTATCCTCTTAATAAATAATGCTGCTCATCCTGAACCTATAGACCGGATTATCTGGCTGTAGTTGAAATCGGGTAATGGTCAGGAATATTGATATTCCTATAACACATAATCTAGGAAATTGTCAAGGTGTCCTTGCAATCCCTTTTTAATATTCAACAAGGACTGTGGGCCTGAAGGATTGATGCAAGGCCCTTCTCTCTGAATGGCAAGCTATAAAATATGTTGCACCTTTTCCCCTGTTCTAGTGTACTTTTTTATTTTTCCGAAGTGATTCTTGTTTACTTTGTTCAAGGTTCTTGCTGATCAAGTAGAGCTAGTCAGACCAAAATTCACATACCTGGTCATGCTTTATGTGCATCCACCAGTTGCCACTTGATGACTCCCAGAGATTTTAACAAAGTTTTTGTGGAATGGAGAGCTATGGGGTCTGACTTCTTGATGTGTGGGTAGAGGTTTATCTGTTGAAAGCTAACAATTTGCTGATTAGAACTATCTCATAGTGATGGGCTTCGGTGATTCTCAGTTGTTGTTCTCTTTAATAATCAAGGTGATGTGTAAACAGCAGTTTCTTTGGAGGAATAAGATGATCCTTAGTCATTCTATTACCTCTTAGAGGATCTATGAAGGTTCCAGTGGATTGAGCTTTGGGCTCTGTGGTCACATGGAGGGGTGAGGTTTTGGTTGTAAGTCCCATTAGAGTTTCTGTTCGACATTGAAAAAAAATCTTTGAAGGTTCCAAGCAGTTAAGGCATTCTGTGTGGGTGTACCAAGACAATAGGAATTACATCAAAGAGGATGAAGGCAGACAATTCTTGGTGGGAATCATCTGGGGTTGTAATATTTGATGTTTTGCCTCCGTTTCTAAACAGCAGCTCATTGGATTGGTCAATATAACTTCCCATATATCCATATATCCGAAGTGAATAGGTAGAGTTTTTTTGGTGTATGTGTCCACTTGTGTGCATCTGTGCTTCAAAAGTTTTGTCTTTTGCAATTCTGATGGCTGTTTGCCATCCTACTGTCCCAAACCAATGCTTGGTAGGGGCATTTGTCACACATACTGCTAAAAAATGTAGCATTCTGACACTCGTATATTTGGAGAGTTGCTACCACCCTAACACACACATTCCTCCTTGCAAGTCGAAATTGCAAGCACCTATTGTAGTCTATTTTAATTAGTTAGTGTACATCATGACATGTCACATGAGAAAAGGTGAAGTACACCTGTGTAAATAGTTGTCATGTCTCTTCTATACAAGTTTTTCAGTTATTTATTCTACTGTTGCCCTAAGTTAACAGCTGGCAGAAAATCTTTGTAAATCTTAATAACTGGATCAACCCGATTACCTGTCAACATGCCATTTTTTCTCTTTCACTTTCAGATTTAACTGAGTAGCTGGTAGATTGTTTGTAACTATTATAACAGTCCTTGTCAGCATGGTTCTTCCTACAAGTTTGTGGCTATCATGACATTTTTCACCTCACATGCTGACTGAGACAGGTTTTTCATATGCATCCTCAATTTCAGAGTGGTTTAAGTGGTGCAAACAGATCTAACAAAGTTCTTATCAGGGTCTTCTATTTGGGGGCACCTGAAGAATGTTTCAGAGTACTAACTGTTTCATCTTAACTTGCAGCTTTCAAAACCTTTACCTTTTTCTTTTCCGTGTGATTATTTATGGCATGCAAGATGGTTTCTAAAGTCTAGCTTTTTGGCTACTGTAGTTGTTGAATTGTGAAAATATGGGAATCATATGCAAAGTCTATGATATGATTGTTTATTTTGATAAATTTCAAGTCAGTATTGTGGTGGCAGGATAGCTGCTTGTATTAACTGTTTGTTGTTAATTCGAAAGTAATAAGTTACTTATATTTTTCAGAAGATGGTTGTCATTCGGGTTATCAAGATAATGAAGAAGTAGGGATGACAGCAGAGGATGCGGTTAGGTGGTTTTTATGGCCCAGCTCCACTCCAAAACTGAACCTGTCAACCCTCCCCACCACTGTTCTTGCCCCCTTGCTTGACACAAAGATGGGAGGAAACCTCCCTCTCCTCTCTGCATGTAGAGAGAGGAGCTGGGAGGGGGCAATGCAGAGAAGAGACTCCTGTCTCCTCATTCTCCCCTTAGGAGGGTAGCAGCCATCCCCGATGCGATTGGCAAACTTTCCCCACCCCAAACCTGGGTGAGTTTTGTATCAGACTGAGTCCCCGACCATGGAGTCAGATGGCTCTCTATTTTCACGTTAGCAGGGAGGAGAAGAACCTTTACCAGTCTCCAACCATGGCATCCAATGGTTCCCTGTTTCCATGTTATGAGGGGGTAGGGAAGAACTGCTGGACTGTCATTCTATTGGTAGATATTGATAGATTAATATTCCATAATGAGTTTTTATGTCCTTGCTCTGTCAACCCTTTGTTGTAAAAGTGGCAATGGAAGGTGGACCAAAAGCAAGAAAAAGGTATGAACAAATAATAGAGCAGTGAACATGAGGACAACAAGGCTTTCTCGAACCACTTCAGTTTGATTCATATGTTCTAGGATCTAGTTGCAAAAGGTTTGATTATCTTTGCATGGTTTGGCACATCATATGAGTGCACAGACAAGATGAAGAAAACCCTTATTGACCATCTTGAATCCTGTGAGAAAAGGACTTTACTTAATACTCATAAAAATAAAAAAGAATGCAAAGTGAGCAAGCTGAGAATCTTAAATCTTCTGAGAAACCTTCTCAGTTATAGCACTTTGTTCCAGAGATATGTAAAACTGAGCTATAATTCTGTTCATGTTTTGAACACTCTACTGGTTGGCCAACACAAACAGCAAGGGAATAGTTAAAAAAAAAAAAAAAAAAAAAAACTTTGATGAAGTGTGGCATCAATGAGGCCATTGATTCAGGAATTCCCCACTGCCTTTGGGTTTTCTTACTGTGTACTGATTGATTCAACTGCATATTGGTTAACTACTTGCTGAAGACCTTTATCTTGATTTATTGAAATTCTCCTCTAAAAGTAGGTGTAGGTACTGTACTGTCTTTAACAACTTCAGCGACCATTTCCTGAAGAGGCTTTATTTTTTCAACCGAGAGAATTGCATTGGTGCTGGTAGTTATTTAGTAGCTGGCTCTGCAGTACCTTGACTGTGTTATTAAAACTTCAAGAAATATTAATGATGGAATCTACAAGGTTAATATGTTGGCGGAAGGTTGTTTACAGTAACAGTAAAGAGAACTCTGATGTTCTGCTGCCTTGGTGAAATTAATAGTTGGGCAGGATGAGTTGTCAGTTGCTATGAAAGCATTGCTGACTTCAATGAACTCCTCACTTTCTGCAGACCTCTCGACCAGAATACAATCAAATTCTTGTGAAGAAGCCTAAAGATGGTGATTTCTGGCCTTACTGAACCGTTCCAGAGTTTCCAAGATGGATTATAACACTTTCCACTCTCCCAAAATTATTTGTAAACATCTTTACCAAACATGTAGACATGCATCCAGATGATGACAGGCATCGAGGGGTTCAAGACTTCTCACTGGTTTCTTTGTATGATGACATTATGAATTATCTGAAGTGAACAAATGCTGAACACGCATAAAGGTTCGTCAATGTAGCAGTCACGTTTCATATTTCATATTATATAAAGCAAATGTCACGTCACATCCTTTCTAGTTGGATAGATTGAATTTGTTTTGTTAGGGCTGGCCTAATCTTATGTAATCTTTTTTGGCATAAAACATTCAATTTAACTCATTTTGTTAAGGTAATTCAAACGGATAGAGGTTACCTAAAACATCAAAAATATCCACCTTTGCCAGCCAAATTAAGAATGCAAATGGCATCAAACAAAGATGGGTATCCGAAACAACAGAAAAGGTTGCACCACAATATCCACAAACGTAGTATTATAACTGTAAATTCTTTTGATAGGAAGAAGATTTGGTTGATCACCTATTGTTGATTTCATCTTTCAAGGCATCTAACTACAGTTGTTCCCCTTGCATAATTGTGGCATACGACATTAGCCACTCTTCCTTGATGCATTTGAACTAAAAGAAACAATAGGGTGTTTCGGATCAAAGAGAATTTGCTCATGTTTACATAAAGCAAACGCTAACATCTGCCAAATAGAATATGCTCCTCCAAGCATATCTTAACCACAAAGTAGGATTCAATTCAAAGCAACAGCAATCCCAGACCACATAAGGCACACATCAGTAATAACTCTCATTTCTTTCTCAGAATTTTAAACAAATTGATAGAACAATCAACACATTCTGTTCAAGCTGATATGAAGACAGAACCCAAGGAATGCTCTCATCCCATAAATGGGCAATTTCTGCATGCCCTGAACACAGGAACGAGCAGACGAACAAAAAAATGGTTAGACAAGCAGAGGATGATTCGGACTGGTGGACGAACTTGCTACATATGTTGCCATATTGAAGGTGGACAACAGAGTTCTTGTTGGAAGCAACACGCCAGTCTGGAGTTGGCAAGTGATTTACCATCTGGCCACATAAATTTCACATAATAAAAGGGCACAACACAATAAAAGAATTCATCCCATCACTAATTTGAGGCTATGGTTTGTTTCAAATTTCTCCAAACAAGTAACAGGAAATGCCTTCCCAACTATGTGCCTCTTTAATGATGCTACTCGTATTTATTACATGGATATATTGAGGGCAATGATTTTTCTGAAAGTCTAGATAAAAAAAATTATATTTAAAACAAGTAACATATACTCACTTTTCCCTTAACAGCTCTTTGAGAGGGAAATTGTTCTTGATATCAACCCAAGAATAATGTGTTATAAAGTACCCTTGCTAATGATATGGGACTCTTGTAGCCTTGCTTTCTTCTCATAATCAAAAACAGAAATGGGATTTTCCTGTCTTGCGATGAAGACCGTCGTTATTCAACTTAATCCTCCATGCCCTGTAAAGGCAGGCTTTTAATAAATCAGTTTATGACATATATTAAGTCTATTGTCCTTGAAAAGCTGTACTGCATGAAATGGTCTCTAGAAAAGCTGCTTTTGCTTTGGGGTCTGCAGCAAATTGACCCATGACAGCAATAGTCGCCGTACTACTTCCCACCTTCTCAACTCCTCTGGAGATCATGCAAATGTGGCTAGCTTCCACCACTACCATCACTCCTAGTAAGTGAAAAATAGAACTAATTGTCTCTGCAATCTGCCGAGTCAGCCTTTCTTGCACTTGAAGTTGACAACCATACAATTGTACAACAGTTTGCAAAAAGGATCTGTCAACAGTTTCAATTTCTCCACTATGAAAGAAGCATATATGAACTACGCCATGGAATGGAAGAAGATGGTGCTCACATTGTGACCAGAATGGCAAATTAAGCTCAGACTGGACCTTCTTTTGATCGTAAGAAACAGTGCCACTTATTCCTCCGAGAGAAGCATCTAGGTTAAAACCATTAATTTTTGTCTCCAGATTTGTTCTCTTAAATTTCATCAGCCATTGCACAAAACGATGAGGGGTATTCACTAGCTCTTTCCTCGATGGGTCTTCACCAAGAGAATGAAGAATTGAAACCACAGCATTCATCATGGTAGGATAGCTGGTTGGTTCCTTAGAAAGAGTTCCACTATTGAATAAGTTCTTCATTAAATGTCCATTAGAAAGTGGGAACTCCAGAGACCTAGAAGGGCACCAGGACTGCTCTAGAGTAGCATTTCGCTCCACTTTAATACCTTGAAACTTAAGAAGAGGCAAATAATCATCCCAAGCATCACTGTTATCATTCTCAAACACACCAGAGCCTGAGAAGACTGAGATGGGGACCCATCCTGGCATGGGGTCTTTTGTAGGGTGAGTAGGAATGTGAGTTGTCTCTTCAAGTGACGGAAACTTAATGTGCCAGCAAACAAGCATGACAGCGACACCTGTTGGTTTGATATTGTCATGTAAAGCCACACAAATTTCATTAGCCAGCCTCTGAGGATCCTGCAACCTCTTGGCAAAAACATCAGCTACCCGAGGTAGCTTGCTTAGACCTACAACACGCTGGCCAGAAGGGACATAACCCGCATAGCATTGGACCTTAAATGGGAGCAAGCAACACTCACAGTACGAGAAGAGGTCAATATCTCGAACAACCACAAGTCCTCCTGCTCCACCCGCAAGGCCAGCCCCATTATCCAAACCAGCTTCAGGAAATAAGGCTCCCTGGACAATGTCTTTCACTTTCTGTCTGTAACCTAGAAAAAGAACAGTATTTTTTGAGTAAAGAATATTCTTACCAATCAAATGAAAAAGGAGCAAACACAAAAAAAGGCCCGTCAATTGAAAAAAGGGCCGTGAATCAAAAACATAAAGAGAAGAAGAGAAGAGTTAGAGATAGATAGGATCACTGCTCTCCGTAATTCAGTTCTACATGGATCTGTAAAGGATAATCTACAAAAGAATAATATTTAGCATCAGAACTGGTACAAATAAAAGAAGTAGCAATACAAGAAGATTCTAAAGCCTGTTAAAGATTGGTGTAAAATAAGACAGAAAAAGATTGATCTTTTCTTTTTCTTTTGGAAACAGAGTAGACCTGGAAAGGCACTCTGAAGAAATTGTTGACAAAAAGTGGGAAAAAATCTGGCAATAAATCCCAAGCTTGAATAAGGCATCTTATATTTGTCTCAATTAGTGTAGACATAGTAAAACTCAAAAGTGATATTCCCAAAACTTTCCTTTTTCTAAACATCCTTAATTCCCATTACTTGATAAACCTAACTCCTTGGAAGACAAACATCTGCAGAAATTTCAAGGGAGGGATCCAGAAATAAAGCACAACCAAATACACCAAAATGCAGCACACTGGCTCAAGACCTAGTACACTCACAAGTGGAGAATTGAGAAAAATCAGTATAGAATGCACCCCAAGTCCCTTTTTTTCCATGGAACTCTAAGAATAGACCTTTCCAAACATCAAAATCCATGTAAGAGTAGGCAGAGGAAAACCAATCAATCGATCAACACCAAATTATCTGAAGCCATATTTCCTTTAATCAAAATGAGGCATTTTGCAAGCATTTGTGTCAACTACAACAAAAACCCAACAGACTGCCAACACCAACAAAATAATGACACAAATTTAATTAAAAGATCAGATTAACAACTTTTTACATGGAATACTGCATGTATAACTAACAGGTGTTGGTTGTAATAGTGAACCTGTACCCCAACCATTAATGGGGAAAAAAAATCCAGAGCAATTATTTCCTTTGAGCCTCACCGAGATGATGTTATGCATCGCATATGACAGAAGTAATGATCATCCTAGCCCCATTTCATAGATGACCCTATAACACGCATGCTCCTTTCTCAGAAGAACATAACATTGGAAAACTCTACCAGTCAAAGATCTATTGAGATAATGAATGGTTTACATTCCTTACCGATAAGAAAATCCTCTGAGTCATTTAACATGAAGAAGTTCATACAGAGTAATCTGAAGCAAAGAGTTGTCCAAGCTAAATAAGGTTTCTCCTCGAGTAGTCATCCAAGATAAATGGTTTTCATTCTTCATCTTCAAATTGCCTGTTCCCAAATACAATTTTATGAAGTAATGGTTGTAGTTTGTTGAATTAAGTGAAAAGGGGTATTTTGATAATTTTACATTTGTCAGATTGCCCACGAGGTTAGTAGTAAACTCAGATGTTAATAGGAGCTTTATATTTCAATTTTCATAAAATTCTAAAGTATATATAGGAAGATATAGGGATTTTAGTGTAGAGGGGCTTCAGTATTTTTTACTTTATTTTCACTTAATAAGAGTACTAATAGAGAGGCCAACGTCCAGGCCTCATTGAAGTGCATGCATAATGCTGCACACTTCACTCAGCTTTTTTCTCTTCTCTATCTTCTTTCTTCTCTTTCTCTACTCCTTAATCTCTCAATTTAACACAGTTTTTTAGGTCTTTCTATCATTTATATCATCCTAGTAAATCTATTTGTTAAAGAATAGTCCCACATAGATTAGTGAGTACAAATATCTTGAGTTTATTAGTTGAGAAAGAGGCTTCCTAAGGTGGCTAGTTATTTTGGGATGGGCCTTGGACCCAACTTAACACTATTCATTTCATTTACTTATTTCTTGAGGTTGATTTCATCAAATGACATAACTGAAACTTAAAACAATGGCCTTTCATTGACAGAAACCCAAAAGTGGCCACTGAGCTAAGGGTCTGTGCTCTTTTTGAGGTTCTGAAGCTAAAGAAAACCATGGAATTCAAGCAGCAAAAAAACATTACAAACTTTGTTAAAAGAAAATACTCTGCATGTAAAAACCGACATAACAGTGGCAAGTTGAAGAAATAAACCTGTGCTTGGAATTATTGATGAGAGTACCAATAATTACCAGAGTAATCTACTTTTCTATTATATTTCCCTAAATACTAAATTCCTCATTTTTGAACTAGTTTGCAAATATAAAACAAACTTCCAGTAGCCACTAGAAAGCTTACCTTTTTTTTTTCTAAAAGTACAACGAAATGTGTTTGGAAAAAAATTAATTAATAAATAAAATGACATTTACCTGAAACCACCTAGTGTCAAGAAAGCTCACAAGATCAAATTCTACAAACTCAAAGAACTTATACATAATTCAGGAACTAAAAGTCAGGTAGCAGCTGACAAATACACCGAAGGCATTAGTACCCTAGTTACTGAAAGATTGGAAATGGTCACCCCTCCAATCGAATCAATCCTAGCAAAGAATCCTCCATACCAAGTTACTGAAAGATCAGAAATGGTCAGCCCTCCAAGCAAATCAATCGCAGCAAAGAAATTGCACAACGTCTAGTCATACATCCTCTAATACCAATCGACATAGCTCCAAACAAATGCTTCCCTCTGCTCCTACTTATTAATTACTCTATAAGCTAAAAGTTACCTAGTGCAACACATACACACACACACACACACACACACACACACACACATAAAAAATAAAAAAATATAAAAAAACAACAACTACTATTAAGAAGCAGCCACTGTCAGTCGAATCAAATAAAATGAACTGAAAGAACTTCTTAGATTGGTTATGAGATGTGCAGTAGATTACCTGTAGTTCCTTCTCTAAGGGCCTTAGCAACACGTAATGGAGTTTTGAGCAGACCCTCTCTTGTAACATCTTCCTCGAGTCCTTGAAGCAAAACTTTCACAGCCTCTTCGATGCCGCCTGTCCCCAATGTTTCTTCTAATTCCAGATCCACGGGAAATAGCTTAGAGACGGTCTCTGGCTCATCCAAAAGTTCAACACCCAGAGCACCCATTGACAGCGTAGTATGAAAATAAGACCGAATGAAGGAAATCTAGATAAGAAACAAACCTACGAGGAAGAGACGAAGAGGAAAGGACGTAAGAAAGACTCGATCCCGTGAACGTAGAGATAGGAAAACAGAAAAGAAATATTCGAAATAAAGGCTCTGGATCAAAAAACAACTAAAAAATGAAGGCGATCAAATCACAGAAATATAGTTTGACAACAATAAGCGACTAAGGAGCTACAAGAGTGGTCCGTTGAACGAGAGAACCAAAAGGTTGGCGGAGACGAAAATATAGAATCTATAACAGTAGACCAGAGGCTGATGATAGTACGAAACACAGATAAAGAAAATGAATGAAACGATACACCCAGATGTAGCAGCAGAATAAAAGAGAATAGAGTAACCCGGAAAGGTTATGACAATAGAAAGGCAAAAAATAAAATAAAATAAAATACAGATCCAGACCAAGAAACCGAAACAACTTGAAGAAATAGAGGCACCCAGACGGAGAGAAAGCGAGTAAGATAACGAAAAAAGGACCAAAAAGGGAACGAGAGATTAAACGCAGAGCCCTCCTGCAAAGATAGGATTAGGGAGGATGTAAGCGAGGCTGGAGCTGGGTCTCGGAATGTGAGAGCTTGACCGTCAAAGCAAGTTACGTCTTCGTGGCTCGCGAATGGAGGTTTGACCACACCACTCTAGTGCAGGAAGGGGCAGCGCCGGGCGGTTTTTGTCTGTAACTTGGAACGGCCCACAACTTCCTTTATCTCCCAACCAAGAGGCAGACGATAGGTGGAAGCTATTGCCTCCGGACGCCCTCTCCGTCGGCAGTTTTTGTCTGCAACTTGGAACGGACCACAACACCCTTTATCTCCCAACCAAGAAGCAGACGAAATGTGGAAGCTATGGCCTATGGGGTGGCGAAGGTGCGAAGGTGCGAAGTCGGCCCAGATACAGCAAACTGAGGATGCGGATCTAGGCGTTTTTCTATTCCTTTTTTGGTAATTCGTGCGGATCTAACATTTTGTTTTTTATGTTTTTTTTTTATGAAACATACTAATATAATAACCAAATTAATAAACCTAATAGACGGAACAAATAACTCTTTTAATTATATTTTATTCCATTGACAAACAACACCATTAGATGTTACGGTACCCAAAAGCGTAGAAGGATTGACCATCTTTGAGGTTTGAAGTAAATAAGAACAATTATTCAACTAAAGAGGGAATTGACGAGAGTAATTAGAGTAAAAGGTATTTTTAGAAAAAAATAGGCTAACGAGTCGGCTCACGATCTAAAAAGCTGATCTCGAAAAATCTCGAGTTTGGTTTTTATACTTAAGGAGCCTTATTTCAATCTCTCAGCTTTGTTTTCACAAACCATGCCTACATCGATACAAAAGCAGGAGTTAAGAGAAATTTTATTTTTTAAATTAAATATTTATAAAATTATATTATGCAATAAATTAAGAAATAAATGACAAATCAATCAAGAGGTTAATTTGTCAAGATTTCCTAAAATAAAAAAAAAATCTATTTGATTTTTTTCTTGAGTTAAAAAAATTGAATTTTTAATTAAGGATTCAAATTATCCTTCTTTAGCCCATAAATATGTTTGTATTGATGTAAATTTCATTCGGATTCAATAAAAAATCTCTCTCTCTCTCCGTTCGTGGAGGCTGAACTAATATTAGTTTGTGTGTTTTGTTCCTTTGATCTTCAATTTCATTTTCATTTAAAAATCGTTCATGGCATTAGAGTCGAAGGTCAATTTTGTTTCATAGTTAATTTCTACATAATTTTTGTGTTATATTTATTCTATTTTTTCATTCAAATTGATTTATGCATTAGATAGATCGCTTTACTGCGAGTATTTTGCGTCTTGTTTCATCAAAATCCATTGAGAAATGGTTTATAATTTTGTGTTTTTACCAACTGGCACCGTATTTTTTAACCCTTTTTATTGCAATATCATTGTTTTCTATTTAAATTGAAGAATTAGATTGAATGAGGACTTAAATCTGAGTATTCTCCCTTTGGTTTGTCAAAATTCATCAATAAATAATACTGAAATTAAAAGTTCTTCAATTCTGGTTTGTTTTGCATCGAGAGGTCAATAAATCATAACATGTGCCTTGAAAGTCTTCCAATTTGAAAATTTCCGCAGAATATGCTTTCTCCTTTTCCTCACCAAACCTCTCACCCAACTTCTGGTTGGTCGTTTGGTGCTCGATTCGTCATGCATCCGCCTTCATTTTCGTTTTTTTTTCCGTAACTCGGACGTCTGTTCTGAATTTAAAAATGTTTTTTCGTGGCTAATGGCGACAATGGGACCTTCCTCCTCGTCTCTGTCTCCATTTCTGCCTTTGTCTTCTACCTGTATTTGTTTTGATAGGCTCGGTGAGTGGAAAAAGAAAGAGCTGCGTCGTATGGAATTCAACCATCTTTCTTTGGAGTCCCCAGATTCGCCACTCTCTCTACTTGTTGATGGAAACACAGCAATGTAGAAGTCGACTACAATTGAACTCCTCTGGGAAGGAAGAGGGCGAAAGAGAAAAAGAATAAAGATAGAGAATGGGGAGAGAGGAAAGGAAAAAAAACCAGAGAAGAAGGTGAGAGAGAACAGGTCTAGAGAGATGAGAAATTTTAGGAGGAAAAGAGCTGAGAATTTAGAACCAACATAGCCACAATTGCCAACTTAAGCCCCTACTACTCCTTAAAGGTTTTTTTTTAAACAAAAAACTCAAGCCTAAATCCACATGGGTTTTTTTTAACTCCTTAAGCTTTGCCACAGGGGTTATCAAAAGGAAGGTGACTTGAGTGATGGTCTTGGCTGCACATAAGGCTTGACCAAGTAAAATACAAGGGTTACTTGTTTATAATTTAAGCACATCCGATGACTCTAAAATAGGTCGATTTCACAATGCAAAACTCGAACAAAAATGATATCCCTCCTATATGACCCCTAAAAGGTATGCAAATTCCATTGATATGAACCTTCAAGTACAATATTTGAACCCAAAGTATGATTTCAAAGTAGAAGTCCAATTTGTAAACAACCACAAAACAAAGATTTGTTTTGAAAAATAGGAGTCTGAAATGATTTGTTGAACCACACATGATTTAAAGTCTAAAACATGAGTTCAACTGAAAATCACAAAATAGTCTTCAAGATTTCAAAATAAGAGTTTTATAGTACTTTGGTTTCTTTAGAAAAAATTAACCAAATAAAAAAATAAAATTCAAGACTTAGGAGAAAATCTAAAAACAAGAGTTTTATGTTAATTACCATATAAAAATCAATTCAACCATAACAAGAATTGAAAGTCAAAACTCAAATAGATTTGCTAGACTATAAAATATGATATGAAAATGACTAAGATCAGTTATACCACGAATTTAGGCTAAGATATATAAAATATTTTTTTAAAAAAAAACTTTTGCATACTTATCTCTTTGAAAAACTAATGGATTGAGTTTGTAAACCCTCAAATCACCTCTTATTTTAAAGTATAGAGTACTTTGGAAAAGGGTCATGATCACCATGGCAAGCTTCATATATGAAAAGAGTGGAAAATCAACTTAAACAGGGAATTTTTATTTACATAAAAGTGTTTTTTTCAAAAACTTTATCCCAAAAGTTTTTTTTTGCTATTAGAATTTTGTTTGGATATTAATTTTTTATAACACCTTCTTTTTTGCATTAGGAGTATAAATTTGGCTTCAAAATCCACCCAAAAACACAAAGTTAGTTCCAAATAGTTGTTACCATAAAAATTCTGTAGAATTGGATTTTTAGAACAATATTTTTCTAATAATCTTTTTTAATGACAAACACAATCGACCTAAAGATGTGATGACTAGAGCTCCAACTACAAGAAGCCATGGTGCCACATCAATCCAATAAAAAAGTGCAATAGTGTTATGATTAGAGGAGAATTATGATCAATCCAATGGGAGAGTCTATATTACAATTAGCGGAGAATAAAATACATCTAATAGTATGAACCTGTGGGACAAAGCCATGCAAGACTGAGGGTGTGTGAGATGACATGCACACAATGTGCAAGACACACCAAATCGAGGCCGAAGAAATGGAGTTGCAGGTCAATCAAAGTATGTTGATTGTCACACCACCAAATTGAATGAGAAATCACTCTTAGAACCTCAACGTGTGGCCTAGCTTACTCCAAACGAAAAGTAGGCCAATCAGTCTTCTTGCACAAGAAGGAATGAAGCAAATAGAAGAGAAACAAGTTCTGATAGGTAAGGGGAACTTCTTTCGACGAAAATGAGATGGTTTACATCGGTTTACAAAGCTTATTTATAGGTAAAATAGGGGAAACCTTCCTTATCTCTTTAACATACAAGATCCTACGAGATTTTCCTCAAGAAAAAATATTTTGCCACCCACATGAGGAAAATCTCCTCTTTATTCAAATTCAAATTAGGCATTATCTCACATTTCGTAAATTGTCTCAAAACCTTATCTTAATCCATTTAGATAGCCTCAAGTCAAATTTCAAATTTTAAATAGAACAGCCAGCCAACCTTCTAGCAATTTGCCAACTGTAGGTTATTGCCTTCATGCGCCTATTACTTGAAGGCACTACCTATGCACCCTGCCGCACACCTGGGCTCCTTAGCACGAGCGTACCGACACAACAACTATTGGGCACACTCGTTCGGCACGCTCGTGCACACGTTGCTGCTACAATGCATGGGCCTTGTTCATGTTTATGAAACGCCTGAAGGTGCTATTGCCCTCAAGCGGGCATTTTAGTAATTTCGGATTGTCATACCAGTCTAGAAACCTCATTTTGGTAATGTTGCTAATGCAACCTTTGTGGTTATGCCACATCCAATTTTGCCTCTGTTAGTTGCACTATACCTTTCTTCGCCTGTGTCGCATCTGCTCGCGTATTATTTTCATGTTGAAATAATGCAGACGTCTTCATTGCATTATCCTTCTAATAGGTTGTAATAAAACACACAATAAATTGATGTGCTCCTTCCACCATTTGGTAATCCATGAGTCAACTAGGCTCCTCCTGGACCTGCTCAACAATATGTCATGAAACATAAGAGACTGTTGTTCTATTACAAATGCCTCACCCATTGCATAACCTCTCAGTGTGATCATGAACAAGCCAATGTTGGAAAATTGGTTTGTTGGTTTGCCAAACAAGGATTTTGGCTGGATGCGGAATGGTGCCAACGTTGGTAGTTTGGTGGTAGGCTTAAGCTCGATTATATGCTAAACCTCCCTCCTTGGAGGTAAGTTCTTTGACATCTCCTCCAACGTAAAATTCTCTCCTTTAGGACTTTCTTCTCTTCATAAACACAAACTAACCATTAACATGTTGTTCGTCTCCTACAAAAGAAACAATAAGAGTGAACTTGACACGTCCAAGACCCTTCTTAAGTTAGAATACTGAAAGCATAACAACTTTCTACTTTACATAGTCCCCCACTCCATAAATCAAACATTTGTCAGTTTTTATCCATAATCCCTACTGTTCCCATGTAAGACATTACAAACGCTTTGCTATTATAAAGAAAATCCATTCTAAAAGTTACATTAAAATCATCCATTGATGCTACTAAAAAATCAAGTAGGCCTACTCAAATTTCAAGGATGACTCGGTTGTGCTTGGCTATTCCAAGTACAACTTTGGCTTTAGAATTGACAAATTTTATATGATCATTGTCTTATTCCCACCTGAAGCATAATTGTTTTTCTTCATCCTCGGGATGAAATTGTGAGTTGCTTCAGTAATGACCAAGGCCTTCACTTTGTTGTTATTTAGCAACACATCAAGATACATCAACTCTTGTTAAGGTCTTACCAATTGTATTGTGAACTTCTCAACATGTGCTTGGATGGAATTGAGTGGCATCATCAAATTGATTTGAGGTTCACCACTTGATTTCTCTATGTCCTTCTTCCCTTTGACAAAATTTAGTAGCTTCTTATGAACAGTCTTGTGCCATGTGATCTTCATAAAAAAAAAAAAAAATGTAAGTTTTCAATTGTTGGCTATACCTTTGTCCAAGTGGTTGTTCTTTCCTTCCCCATTATTGGAGTTATGATTCCAAGAAGGCTTCTTCTTGTGGTTCTCCCTGTGACCATTTCTATAGGTGGACTTGGTTGAGGTTTCATCAAATTTCTTTTTGAAATCTATCAGCTTCTCTATCGTGACAAAGGCTATTGTATGTGTCTTTGTTAGAGTTAGGTGATTCCGTCCACTACTGATAGGTTAGGTACTTGGCTTTCCGTACTTAACAGACCAATCCGTTAAGGAGAGGAAAGTCAAGTACCTAACTCATCAGTGGTGGACGAAATCACCTAACTCTGACACCCACCGTTCCCGTTCCCTACAGCTTCCACCAGGATTCGAACGTGGAACGTGGTGCCCAACTCTGATACCGTGTCAAACTCCTAGCCAATACCTCAACTCTTGTTCAACCCAAGGATGAAGTCCCACAAAAAAAAATAGAATAACTAATCCCCATTGGTTATGTTAAAAATTTCGAGCACTAAATAAGTAAAGGACTGAATATATTCACAAATTGTTCCTTTTGGTTTGAGTGCTTTCAAATTCTTCCTCGCTAGGTAATTGACATCTTTGGCCAAGAAGTGGGGCTTCAATTCGTGTTTGAAATCCTACAAATGTCTACCAAGCTTCTTTGTTCTTGGCATCACCAACTCTCCTTCTCTACCATTAGATAACTTCAACAATAAGAAAAATTAAAGCGGTACTAGCCTTGAGTACTTCATCTATGAGTTTGGAAGCTTTGAAGTATTGCCCCACTTTCTACAAATTTTTTTTTTTATCACCTCTGGATCTCATATGCCATTGTACGTTTGATGTTTTGGAGCTTTGATCTCTCTCAAGAATTGTCATTCTCATTTGCATCTCCTCCAACTTGGTCCACGTCCTCTACATTGTTGGTAAACATATCCGTTTTTAGCACATGCAACTATGTTGTGAATGTTGTCTTCTTGCCCTTGAATAACATCAAGGCTATGTTCCCAGACGTCTACCACTTTTGCGTCTTCTCCTCATAATTTTGAGAATTAGTACTCAACTTTCTCGAGTCTTCATTACAAAGAAGCAAAACGAGATTCGGATTCACAAACTTTCTTCTTACCTTTGGAAGGTTGTACTTCCAAGGTTGGTTTCGAGGATACCATGCCTAAACTTCGTTTGCTCTAATATCACTTCCCCCAAATTGAAATAGCTTTGATACCACTTATCATATTACTAGATTGAGTGAGAAATCACTCTAGAACCTCAACAATAGTTTACTCCGAACAAAATGTAGGCTAGTCACTTCGATTCACAGCCCTACTAAATTCATATGCTCCTGCTTAGGCCGAATCTAGTCTTCGTTCGAGACAAAGAATAGATGGCAGAGTCGAGCGAGACCATGCCGTTCCACGCACATTCGACCTCACATTGCCATCATTACCAATATCACGCTCCCTCATGTCCTTTCTCTCGCCCTTCCGCTCCCTGTTCTTACCATCAGAAACAGTCCTGCCATCACCTCTTTCGTCCTGCTGTACATCCTCTCTTCCTTCGCTCCACCGATCTAAGATTTCACACTTCTCAGTGCCCTTTTCCTCGGATGCATCGGGGTCCATTTCCGATCTTTCGTTCTCCAATCCCTAGGAGCCCGCAACCTACTTGTTTCCTTCGGACGATGGAAGAACCCAAAGTGGTGGTTTCAGATTGTCGAGAGACTGATAGTTGGACAATGTAAGTGGGTTCCTGAAAATCTTAACTTTTTCCTTTCTTGTATTTTATGTGCTTTTGGTTGTGTTGCAGCTTACAATCTTTTTCTTATTTGGTCTGTTTTTTAGTCCCATTCTCCCCCTAGTAGATTGGAAATCTAATTTTTAGGTTCGTGTAGGACTTCCTAAGCTCACATGATAACTTCGAACGCCTTTGGATTTTAGAATCTTCGATGTTGGGTTGAACTCCTTTCCATCCTAAAATCACTAGCGAAGCCTAACCTTATTACTTAACTTTCAGACTTCACATGATAACTTCGAACGCCTTTGGATTTTAGAATCTTCGATGTTGGGTTGAACTCCTTTCCATCCTAAAATCACTAGCGAAGCCTAACCTTATTACTTAACTTTCAGACTTTTTCCCACTCAATACTCCCCCACGTTCAGGCTTACACATAACAGGTCTGAGACATGTCCAAAGTACACAAATAACGTGGCTCTCACTTCAGGTAGCCCACATATCATAAATAACTTGGAGAATACACATTCCGTCTTACCCAGGCACACCATGTTAGATTCCGCCAAAATGACTAACTACTTAGGTACTTAGGAGGCTTATTGCTCAACATTATAACTCATTAGCTTTCTCATTTCTCTATGTCGGACTTTTTCCCACTCAACATTCAGCTTTGAAGTTGAACCCATGCTAATTTATAACCTTCTGTTGTTTTTCATTGTAGTATGCTAATTTGTCAAAAAACCATAGCTTTCTAGAAAATCCCTTATCTGGCACAGCTTAAATATAGTTCTTTAGTATTCATTTAGAGATTTTACATGTCCAGTCTATTATCTTACTTGTCAGATTTCATATTCATTTTTGTATTTTTCTGCTTGCCTCCTATGGTGAAATTAGATATACATTACCATACTTGGTTTAATTGTGTTTGAAACTCTTGATTGCTTCTTCTGTCAAACTGTAATGGAATGTCATTGCATGTGTCTCTCTTGTTTCCCCTGTGTAAATTTCGTGTTAATTTGTCTGAGCACAGTCCACCGGAAGAGCAAGCAAATGAATTTGATGAAGACGAAGAGGAAGAGCCTGTTTATGTTTTAACAGATGAATGGATGGAGTTCTTTGCAAAATCGGAGGCTAAAAGAAAATCAGGTACAGAGTTTTCTGCAGTATCTGGTGAAATTGTCTAATGCATGGACAGCCTCCTGCCTTTTTAGGCCATACTTTGGTGATTATTATTTGTTTGCTCCAGTGTTAGGCAACTGTTTCTTAACCTCCCTATAACATGGTGGCAAAGGCCTATATTGATCCTTTTTGTGTTTTGAAGACGTTATTTTGATGCTTAGCACCCATTATGTGGCATTGGTTGTAATTAATATGGGAATGCTTTGCTCAAAACAGAGAGACAACAGAAGCAGAAAAAGGGAAACAAATGAAAGACAAAAGTCAGTGACACTTCTCCAACGGATCCAGTCACCAAGTGTTTTCTTTCTACTCCTTTTTTTTATGCTTCCTGTGGGACATTTTGTCAGGGATGATACCTGTCTTGTGTCCTGAGTATGCTGACAGACTGTTAATGCAGATTTCTCTGAGTAGCTTTCTTTGGAGTAGTTGGAACCAGACCTACATAATTTCTTGAAAGAGTAATACGTTTGCTAATGCAAGTGCACGACCAAGTAGCCGGCATCTTTAATGGCTGCTTCAGGGAAGCACATGAAGTAAGAGGATGTGTAGATACTGGAATAATGTGTATAATGACAACCTAACATTCTTGGTTTCTTATGTAAAAGTCAAAGCCCAGCTGAGTGACAGCCACCATCGTCTATTTGCTACAGTTTATGTGATACGATCAACATTGCAGTTTGATTCTATGATAGGACTGTATGGTGAAATTACAGCTTATATAAAGACTGACTGTTGTTGTTTCTGTTGGAAAAGCTTTGATCAAATCAGTAGGTCAAATATCAATTCTAGTAGATTAGGCTTGTGCTCAATTGTTGTTTTGAGAATTTGAGATTGTTATTTAGTTTGATAGTCTTAATTATTCAAGAGGTCTGGGATAAGAAACTTGCCCTCCGAATATCCTTAACAGTGAACCCATGAAAATATCGGCACTACGGTTCTTATTTTGCATAGGGTGTTGAAGATAATTTGATGTAAGTAAACCTCGGATGTATCCAAGATCCAGATTACCTATTACAATGTAGACTGCTGTACCCTCTGTGTTCTGATAATCAGCTCTTGTTGAGAAGCAGGAAGCAGAATTTTTTTTTTAATTTATTGGAAAGAATAATGCATCAGGTTTCTAAAATTCTGTGGTTCTTACGGTGTATCTACTTTTCCCTGTGACTGCTGGGCTTGCATATTTGTTCTCTTTCTATCATCTTTATCAAATCCTATTTTTAATAGTTTCCTCGATCTGGGTGTCAATTTTTCTGATTACAAAGGTTTTGTAGCACAAAAGATTTTCCATTTATGTTGATTCCTGTACATGTTGGTTGGTTACTTTTTATTACTGGCATTTGCTTTGAGAAACCAATATTTTGCTTTCAAACTCGAGGAAGCAACTTCTCTTGTTGTTGTAAAGCTTTTTTTTCCAAATTGTAAAGGATTTTCATTTTATATAGTGTGGTATGGATATGGGGGTTTTCAAATGTGAGGTTTGGGTTCAAGTCTTACCAGGGAAAGGGCTATATAGTGTGCATGTGTAATCAACAATAAAAGGAAGAAAAATGTAATGGGTATAGAGTGGATGTGTGCAAGCCTTCTTTTTCTCTTATTTTAATGTTATGAGATGAGATGAAACTTTTTCTACAGATGCTGGTCTACTTTGTACTCCTGTTTTCCCAGAATTGTTGGCTGGCAGGTTTTTTGAGGGCATCTGCTTCTTTCTCTTTTGGATTTGATCTCGGAAAAAAGTGTTTTTTCTTATGATCTTTTGGGTTCCATTTGAGCTATGGACTATGGACTGACATGACGGAGATGGGAGTGTTTTTTCAAAGTCGTTTTCTTTCTTAGGGAGACACTGCGAAAGTGGTAAAAATTATTGCTTTCACTATTTTTTACGTGTAAGGGAAAATCATCACGTTTATAAAAGCATGAAAATTACCCAGATAATGGGGTCTCCAATCTCATAAAACCTAACAAAAAAAGAGGAAGGCTTTTTGTTGCTCAATGGGTTTGACTCAAAAGTATCATCTAGTCTCTTTTCAAGTTAATCTGAAAAATTTCAAGATGCTTTTATTCGACACCGAGTCTGTCCTGATTAAAATATTAGGCCAACTCGGTAGTCAAAAAATTCAATTTTAAGCTTGGTTGTGATTTAAAATTTTGATTTTTCAGTCAAAACTCAAGTCAATCGAGGCAAACACATTCCAAATATTTAAAGGTGTTGGGATCCCAAAATTTCAAGTCGAATCGGATGAGTTGGGTCGACTCACTACCTGACTCGGCTAAAATATTTTTTTTACGAGACTCGACAAAAAAGTAAAATGAAAAAAATAAAAATAATAGAAAAATAGCTTGTATTATTAGTAATAGAGTGGTAGCCAACCAGGGATGGGGTCCCTCGTCTTTGCCCCCGCCCCCGTCCGCTTGGTTTCTGCAGGAGGGACGAGCATAACATCTAACTTGCTCTCTTAAGTTTCGATTGCCGATCTCTACCTGATCATTCGGACAAATGGCTGCCAATTTCTGGACTTCTTCTCACTTGTAACACATCGCAACCTGTTTTTGTTTCCTTCTTTTATTCCTTATTCTGTTGTTTCTGCTAGTTCTGATATTTATTTTCTGCTTAATTTACCGTGTGTAGCAAACAACTGCTCGATCAAGAAGAGGCCGATGTAGTTCCTTCTATCGACAAAGAGAGAGGTCTCACTCTTGAAGAATTCAAGCTCATTAAGGTTCATATGACCAATTGTAAGCTCTGTTCTATTTTTATCGTTTGATCTTTTATCGATGAATCTACCGTAGTAGGTTTTCATGGGCAGTAGTTGTTCCAAACGCAGTTCGATCAGTTCTGGTGTTTTGCAATATGTAACTGCATATCTAGGGCTTGTTATTCAACTATTTTAACTAGTTCTGAAATGAGGGTTCTTTCAAGTACTTTCTGTTTTGATTTTGAATATTTTTGTTTCGTCCTTGTTGCATGATGTTGTCTTGGCATGGGTTTTTCACTTTTTCCTTCCTGAAGAGTATTGTGCAAAGCTTCTGTATGAGGAGGATGGCATCTTTTAAGGAATTTTTGTTGTCATGGGCAGTTGATTGTTCCAAATTGTTTCTATCAGTTTTGGTGTTTTATAAAACGGAACGTCATATCTAGTGAAAGTGTTATACCTGTGTTATTCTACTGTTTTCTGGTTTCGAAATAAGGAAAGAAGGTTCTTGAAATTATTTTCTATTTGATTTTGCCATGATGTTATCTTGGTATGGAGTTTTCATTGTTTTCTCCTTCCTGCACAATATTGTGCAGTGCTTCTGTATGAGGAGAATGTCATATTTTAAGGATTTTTTTTGTAAATCTATTTTAATTTCCAGCCTGTATTCCATGATTTTTTTTCCTATTTCTTTCCATCAATGCATTAATACTAGTGTTTTGCCATATCAATGATTCTTTGGTTAAAATTAATGAACCATGAATAGCTTATAATTGTACAGAAAATCTAACTTTGCTTCTGACATATTTGTTTGATTACCTGCCGTCTAACTGTATTATTGACACCCTGATGCTGCATTACTAAAATTGCTGCAGTATCCTGCTGCCATATCGTGCAACCAAAATTCTGTAACTGTTGTGCCATAATTCAAGCGTTGCATGTCTTTTTTATTGTTCTGATCAATATAATGACATATATACAGATATTGCAAGACTGGCTCAGTATGTTAAAGTGAGGCAAAGGTCCGATTTCCCACATTTCTTTGTGTCCTTCATTTCTTTAAAATTAAATAAGCATGACTCAGTTTTTGCTCATTGGGTTAAGTTTCTGAGGTTGGATATAGGAACTTTCTTTGAAATTGGTCAGAAAGAAATTTTCATTTTAAATAACCTGAATCGGTGAACTCACTTTGTCATTTTGTTGTTGTTGTTGTAGTTGTAGTGTTTTTTTTTTCTTCTTATTGATGTTGGATCCTTATCTGCAATTAAGTTGTACAAAGTGGTCCCCAATGAACTCACGTTCTCTTTAAACGTGTCAACACTAAAATTGCAGCTCCTACATTTGTCTTTGGTTTGGATAAATTTCAGGCTTTTTGATAGGAGATATTGGGGAGAGTGATTGGAGAGTTATGTTACTCACATACCACAAAATTATAAAGTCAAAATTCTGTATTACTTTTGGTAAATAAGGCATTGGTTTTGAAGAGTTTGTTTGGATGTGGAGAAGTAACATCTATAGGAGATTTAATGTATTAGAGATGGATGAAAATGTATAAGAGGGAACTTTATAAGATGGAATTGAAAAATGAAGTTAGCAAATCATCAATTAGAAATCGAGGCAATCTATTGAATAGGTGAATCATTATAGTCGGGGGACAAGGCTTTGAAAAAGATTACATCTTTTATATCTGCTATCAATTGATTATATCCTAGTCATGACTCTGAACATTATAAAAGTCAATAGAAGGTAGATGCAACTAGCTGATATTGCTGCCTCATACAAGAGGTTTCTAATGAAGATGTTCCTACTGACTATGGGAAGAGGGAGTTGTTGAAATATTTGTAAAAAGGGGTATTTTAGTCTTTTCCCATGCTTGTATGTCCTTCATGTTACATGATTAAATTTCATGTCATTCAGAGGTGTACTTCGAGAGGTGTGTCTATTGCTGTCGCCTTTTTTGAAGATGTCCATATTTTTCACAATTTGGTGAGCCTGGTACTTCTCCTTCGCTCAAAGTAGATGGTTGTGTACCTCAATCTGTGGAGGATGTTCTTAGCATTATTCTAGTTGTTGGTCCGCCAACACCAAAGTCACTAAAAGTCTATAGATAACGAACACCTTCCAAGGCCATCATACATGGACCCTCTCCACTAGCATCTATACTGTCCTTGTGTGCCAGTCCTGAGATAAATGATTTACATCTATCTATTTGGCTTCGTAAAGTTATTCGAACTTGTACTCAATGTGGTAACTCTATATCCTATTTCTAAGTTTGTTTACTTGATTTGTTGTTTAGTTCTTAAAAATTTTGCATTATCCTTGTCTTCCTATTCTATTTCTTCTACTCTATAGGAAGTCTTGTCTTCTTCTCCTTGGAAATAGGCCATGGATACAAAGGTGGAAGCTTTGATTGATAGGGGATCATGGACATTATGTGAGTTACCACCAAATGCTATTATAGTTGGTTGTCATTGAGTTTACACAGTCACATACAAGGCTGATGGTTCTATAGAGAGATGTAAAGCTTGACTTGTTGCCAAATGGTACACAAACTTTCAGGGTGGATGTCTTTGAGACTTTTAAATTCCCTTTAATATTTCCTTGAGATTGAGGTAGCAAGAAGTAAAGCAGGTTTGTCGTGACACAAAATATGTGATTGGTATGCTTCATGAATGTGGACTATTGGGGGTTAGCCCTGCTACGACCTTAATGAAGGTGAATCATAACCTCTGTGAAGATGATTGATGCTGAGTTTAAAGACAAGACTACGTATAGAAGGTTAGTGGGCAAGCTTATTTATGCTACAATAACTCGATTTGACATATCAGTTGCAATGAGTATGACTAGCCAATCTATGGAGCATTCGAAGAAGATATATATGGAAGTTGCGTACAAAATACTATATGATATTTGAAGGGTGTATGAAGAAAGGGGTTGTTATATGCACTAGTGGGTATCCAGTGCCGGTTGTGTGGGTCTAATTTGGATAAAAAATCTACCTCAAGATATTGTGTTTTTGTTGGAGGAAACATAGTTAGATGGAAAAGCAGAAACAGAATGTTGTAGCCCATTCTAGTGTAGAAGTAGAGTACCAAACAATGGCTCACATGGTTAGTGAACTTCTATGGGTGAGACATGTCATACAAGAGTTGTGTTTTCCTACTACAGAAGCTATGAAAATGTTTTGGGATAACCCAATGTTCCATGAACGAACTGAACATGTAGTAGTTGATTGTGATTTTGTTTGTGATGCCATAATGAGTGGAGCTATAGTCGCTCCCTATGTCAAATCCGTGGATCAGCTAGGTGTGTTTATTAAAGCCTTGGGAAAGAAAGAATTTGAGAATTTTTTAATAGGCTGGTGCTTCTTGACATGTACACTCTTGCTTGAGGGGAAGTGTTGGAATGTATGTAAAAATTTGTATTTCAGTCTTTTCCCATGCTTGTATATCCCTCATAGGATACTTGCTAGCTTGTCTTTATGGTAGAATTATATGGTTATATTTCATGCCATTTAGAGGGTAATTAGGGATATATAAGTGTATGTGTAGAGGGGCATATATGTCTTTTTTTAATCTTTTTCACTTAAGTGAGTTTGTAAGAGGAATTGAGATCGACCTAAGACCTTATAGCAGCTGCTCTCTTAATGCAGTCTTTTCCAACTTCTTCTCTTCTTTCTTCTTTCTCTTTCTTCTTCTATTTCTCCTTGTTTTTCAGATTTTACAGGAGTATTCCTCACAATGATAAAACCATAGATTTAGTGATCTGAGCCAATCTAGACTAGTGTGGAAAAAGGATTCCAGGAGGGTCAAGTCTCCAAGCTAGCAATGTGACCCGAATTTAGCTACATGGCCAGAGCAACCTCGAAATTAGATTCCATAACAAACTTTGACCTCAACTTGCTAATGGATTTCCAATACTGAAATGACCTATAAGGGGTAATAATCCAAAGAACCTAATTATCCCTAGGAAGTCATATTTAGTTGAAAGAATTTTCCTTTAAATAGCCATTTTCTTCACACGAAACTGCCAAAACCATCTTGCTTGCAAAGCACCCGATACTTTGGGAAGGCAAATCGCTCCTTATTAAACAATATGGTATACAGGAGGGTAGGCAGCTTTACAGAGAAGTTTTACTCTTCTTATATGTAACTGCTTATCAAACCTTTCAGGTATTTGGCTCCAAAGGGCTTGGGTGGGTTGGCGTGGAATATACGAAGGTTGTGTTAAGTTGACAGGATGTTTGAAACTTGACAGCCAAGGATGGCGGCCATGTAATTGACGGCTTCTATTGGGAATTAGCTAAAAACGGTTAGTAGGCTTTAGCTTGATGGTTCAATCAATCATTGCTTCATAGATTGGTTCTAGTGAATTGATGGGATTATCTAGGTTGGGTTTGGAGGAGGCAGGGTTAATCCAACCATAAAATTTAAGGATTGTTATTGACAGTTTTAAATAACATTGGGGAGAGGGGTCCTCTTACTTGAAGTCCCAAGAGCTTTGATAATAACCACATGCTTTCTCATTAACAAGAATTGTCAAGATTGCAGAAGATACACAACTTTTGATCCAAAATCTTCACTTTGCCAAAATTCTATCTTTTTTCTCACAAAGTTCAAAATCTCCACTTTGTTTCTTAGAAGTAGATTCTAGTGAATTGATGGGATTATCTAGGTTGGGTTTGAAAATGGCTGGGTTAATCCAACCAATTGGCTTCACTTTAAAATTTGAACGTAAGTATGTAACAAATTTGCTTCAAGAGTATGGTTTGTTAGCCAAGCCAGCTGATATCCCAATGGAAGTGGGACATGATCTCCATGATGAGTAGAATGCTGAATTAAATGACAAAACACATTATCGGAAGTTAGTGGGAAAGTTAATTTATGTAACAATTACTAGACCTGATTCTTTTTGCAGTAAGTATAGTGAGCCAGTTTATGGAACATCCTTGGAAAATACACTTAGAAGCTGCGTAAAGAATTTTGAGGTATTTGAAAGGGGCATTAGGAAAAGGTCTTTTCTTTAGACCTAACAATCATATGAAGATAGAGGCTTTCTTTGATGCAGATTATGCTAGGTCCAAACTGGACAGAAAGTCAACCTCTAGATATTGTGTCAGGAAACTTGGTTGTTGGAGAAGTCAAAAGCAGAAAGTTGTAGCCCGGTCTAGCGTAGAAACTAAATATAGGGCGATGGCTCACATAGTGAGCGCGTTGATGTGGGTTAGGTCAGTCTAACGGGAGTTGGGTTTCAACCAAAATGAGCATGTTTTGTGATAATCAGGCTGCAATCTTTATTGCAAGTAACCCGGTTTTCTATGAGAGGAGTAAGCATATAAAAGTGGATTGCCACTTCATTTGAGATTTGATGATGAAAAAGGAGGTAGTAACTCCATTTGTTCGGTCTGGAAATCAGTTGGGAGATGTCTTCACCAAGTCCATTGGCAAGCGAGAGTTTATGTCATTCCGCAACAAGCTGGGATTCCTGGATATATACGCTCCAGCTTGAGGGGGAGAGTTAGAAAATACATCCAGGGGTAGTTTGGTCATTTTAACATCTAGGGGTATTTTGGTCATTTTACCATCTCTGTGGTTAATTTTCTTTATGTAATCTTATTCTACATGTTAAATTATGTCAGTGGTTAAATTTTCATGTACATAGGATGTGTAGCTAGGGAGATATTAGGAGTTTGATGTTTATTAAGTGTACATGGGCATTTTTGTAACTTGTAACTCAAAAAGTTATTTAAGATGTCTGGGAATTCTTGCACGATTCCCAATGGAGTCTTTTCAGTCTCTTTAAAAAACTTTTCTTCTCCTTTCTCTTTTTCTCTCAATTTTCTCCTCTTCCTTCACTTAAATTTTGATTTTTTCACTTCCTTGGATAACTTAGCTGCAACCCTTTTGTGACTCTAAGAGGTTTTCTACTTCAGGAAGGTTGACTTGTATCCGTTTCCGCGTAGAGGACACTATGTGGCACAATGTGGCTTGGTTGTGAAGTGGCTAAGTCATTAGCCTGTGACAGTTGGTAAAGATGGGAGTTACCATCAGAGTGGAAGAAATGATCCTTAGCAGCTTAGAAGAGGGCATTAGGATTTGATGCAGAAGCCACAGGTGATGAACTTGGTGTTTTCACCAAGGCCAAGGGATCCATGCCAAGTGTTAGACCCTGAACTAGAGAGAGGCTAGTTCGAGGAGCTCCTATAGAAATCCATGCAGACAAAGCGGACAACGGCAACAATATGGGATGTGAATATTGTAACAGGGATAGACGGTGCATGCAAAACCAAGGTGGGCAACATGGAGGGCCACAGTGATAGAGCAGCAGTGGCATCGTCATCCTCTAGAAGGCAGCTGAGCAAGGACAACCATCCGTGCCCTGTGGTTGAACCCATATAGCGGAGTCGAGCACGCGGGGGGCAGCTAGCCCAGGTCAACCACTCATGTGCATGCAGTACCTATGCACTGCGCAACTGCTGTTTGAGTTAAAGTTATGTGCTCTAATTTGAGGGGGAGTGTTAGAAAATGTTATTTCCGTTGACTTAGTTTTCTTAGTTTTCTAGGCAACTGTTTTCTGCTAGAATCTTGTTTCCCAAGGTATAAAGGCAGCAAAGACATTATTGTTAATTTTTATCATGGTTTATGTTATAAATAGGATAGAGGGGTCAATCCTAACCATAATCTTTCCCATACTATTCTTATGCTAAAATATTATCTCTTGCCTTCTCTCTCTTCTTCCATTTTCTGTCTCTTCTCCTCTTCCTCTGATGTTTGTTACTTCTTACATTTTTTTCCCTCCATATTCATATCTGTTATTGTTAGTTTTCCCTGTTTGCTAACTTTTCTTCAAGGCTTTCCTCCCTATTTGATGTAAATTAGTTGCATCCTTTTTTATTTTACATAAATTTACATGCTCTCAAATGATTCTTGATGAAGAACAATGTAATTTTCTGATTAAACTACCGTGTTTTGTAATTGTGTGAGTAAAGGACCTTTATGTAATATGCTAGGAAGAGTGGCATACATGTAGCTAGAGGAGAATTAGAGTGTTAATCTATGTGATAGGTGTGGTAGGTAAAGCAATGTGGTTGGTGTGTATGAATTAAAGAATGTGTGATAATGTGGTAGGTGGAATTTGTACACCTGTAAAGACTACAATCCTTGGTTGTTAGATATGAGTTCAAAATCTTAATATGAGTGAAAATCTTTCTGCTCTCCCTATGTGTTCTTTTCCTTCTTTCTTGTAATATCCTCCTCCATTCTCCAAATTCTCAACAATTTTAATGCTTTTATTGATCTCTCAGGGTGGTAGCTACTGCAGTTACATATTTCAGGCGTGTGTATGTAAGGTATGTTGATTGGTAATTGAAGCTTTTAGCTTTTGTTCTTGTTTTAATTATGAGTTTTACATCATTATTGTTCAGTTTGTGAGACCAATATGCTTTCTTACAACATCTTGTTGTGGGAGATTCATTTTCTTAGAATAATCATCATGGTCTGTTTTTATGTATTTTTTATTTTTTATTTTGAAATTATTGATGTTTACTCCTCCTAGATCTTGATGTACCGTTTTTGTGCATCCCTTTTCTCCAAATGAGATCTCATTCCTCAATAGTTCATAAGAAAAATACTTTCTTCATAAAATATTTTACTTATCAATGATGACAATATGCTAGACTTTGTGGCATGAATATTGGACCAAGTATTCTTTTCAATTATTATCTCACTTAAACATATAGTAAGAAAGTTGATTACCCTTAACTCAAAACCTAGGACCATCTTGGGTCCACATTCTAAGAAGTACCTTTCCAATGGATATGTGAGTCAATTTCTTTATATAAGCAGGCAATTTTGTGCTAGATAGAAAGGACTATTTTGATTTTTCTCTCTCTCCCCTTTTGTTTTTTTTTTTATCTCGTTTTTCAATTTTGTTCTTGAACTTCTGTATTAGATAGCTTGTGTCAAATAAGCAAATAAGTTTATAGATCTTGAGTCATGTCAAATTAGTAAATACCTCGGGTATCATTTCCTACTAGAGATGAAAGTAATAGTTCATAACCCTTTGAGTAAATGCATTCTGATCTATGGGTTCTTGTGGATACTCCTAGTGCCATTAAATTTAAAAATTTGGTGACACATAACATGGCTACTTTCTATGAAAGCAAGATATGTATTCTTCTCAATATTTCAAATACTTTATTTCGAAGTTGTCTATCAATTTAGTGTTTGTCTTAAGCTAGACTATTATATCTATCCCATATTTGACTGGTCCAACGCGATTCCCATGCCCTAGGTTGCAGATCATAGGACTATAATGGTTCACCATGTTTATATGCTGACATCCATGATGACCCATTTTTTACAGCTTTCATGTCAGATTTGGTATCTCTTTTAACATGCCTTTTTGATGACTCTCACTCTAACACGGGGTTAGACCTTTGCATAGGTTGTCTCCTTCAAGATTGGAACACGGGGCATGGTGCGTATTCTGATACCAAAGTTATTAGCAAATACGTCAAAGCTCCACAGTTGATGGAACTCAGAAAGTTAGGTTGTTAAACCTATTCCATATTAAGCTGGCCTAACCTAATACCCATACCCCCACACACAGGATCATAGTGCCCTTCTTAGCTTCTTGTTTGTTTTGCCTTTGGTCTTAATAAACTTGTCATTTTTCAACTGAAATGCAAAAAGAATCTATTTTTGACAAATTCACCCAATTTTCTGCCAAACCTCTCTCATATGTATCTCTTAGCTTAAGGTAGTTGTTGAGCGGAAAAAAAAAAGCATCTTTTGGATGTGGCATGATACTTTTTTAACTCATATCGATGTTTTTTTTTTCTTTGTAAAAATAAATAAATTATTCTAGGTAAGCTAGGAACAAAATACAAGGTCAAGGAAGGAACTCTCCCTTTACAACGAGCAATTGGAGAGAAGCTTCTTACTTGGCAAGGGAGTTAGCTAAGGAGTTAGCTGATCTAGGGATGTGATTTCATTAACACTTAAACAAAGAGAAAATATCTATAATTTCTGGAAAAATCTTCCAGTGATGCCAAGGGGGGTCTGACTTTGAAAAGCATCCATCGATCACAATTTTGGAGTCACCTTCAATTAGGAGTTTGTCGCACAAGTGGTTTAGGAAAATGAATAGCCCTTGGAGAAGGGCCTCAGTTTCTGCTTGTAGAATTTAAAATACCTAACGAGATACAGGAAGAGACTTGGACAACACCTTCACTATGTATGATAACTCCTACAGTTTTAGTTTTCTTTGGTTTTTGAGAGCACACCCATCAACATTCAGCTTTAACTCCATCGGGGGAGGGGGGTGGATCCAATGGGGAATGTTTCTCAGGCACTCAAATTCCTTCCTGATATAAATCCAGGTTGTAATCAGCACAAATATATGGAGGGTGACTTTCTCCATTATGGAGTAATTGCTGCTGAACCTTTGGTTATTTCTTTCTATCCACAAGTCCAATGGAATGTGTGCTATACATGCTGAAAGGAGGGCCTTACCCATCCCTGGGAGCTATGCAGACTAGCTGGCTGCAATGAGGCTGCTTGGAATGCAGAAATGGAGCCCAATCATGCTGAAGAAGTTGGCCTAGACCTTCCAAGCAAATGGGCAGTGTAGAAGAAGGTTAAAGTTCTTCCACTATTCCGGAAAAGCTACACTGGATGATTGGGGATGAGTTTCCTCTTCCCCTGAGATTGTTGACTGTAAAGATTTTATTGAGAAGGACGCTCCCCATGAAAAATTTATTTGTAGGGGGGCTGGAGAGTTTCCAAGAAAATGTTGCCGCATGAAAAATCTATTTGTTGGTGCGGCCAATGTGTAATCCATTAGCTGCTTTCTCGATGCCTTTTTTTGAAAAAAGGATCTTGAGGAGCATTGGGGGCAACACCTTCATCTGGATGTTCTGCACTCTAGGTAACTTGTCGCACTCTGTCTATGATGCTGTAAAAAACTCATGAGTGCGTTAGTTGTAGAGGATCTATCTAAGATGATCTTATTGCTAATGCACAATGAGGTGACTCGATTAGTCCTCATTCCCGTTGAAGCTATGACTTGGAAGAATTTTGTGTTGCCATCTCTTTCAACCTGCCACTTGAATCAATCTCTCTCTGCTTCCATTCCACCTGCTCATTGTGGGATTTTTTTTTTTAAATTATTATTTCAGAGATCGATATGAGTGAAGAATTCAATATTCCTCGGCTTTATCAAGAGTTGCAATCTGGGATAGGAGAATCTCTTTTTGGGCAGAGGCTGCAGTGTGACATTCCCTTGACCAGCTATTGAATTTTGCTTTTAGATGCATGAGCTTTAATGATAGTCTCCACCCGAGGGCCCCATCTACCTGAATGTTCTTCCATCAGTCATCAACTTCCTAGTTTAAATCTTTCTCGAGAAGCCACGCATTCTCTAACTGAAAGAACTTGGCTTTCTATCTTCTAAATTTAGTATCCAGTTGAATGAGCATGGTTTGATCCAGCCCTATTTAGGACCTTGCCAGTGGAATCCTCGTAGAGGCGTAGCCAATCTTCGGTGGCTAGGAATCGACTAAGCTTGGAAAGAATGGGCCGTTACTGTACATTGGACCAGGTAAAGGTTTTGCTAGATAAGCTAATTTCTTCAAGCTCTCAATTGCCAATAAAATCTGCAAATTCTCTCATAGATGATGTGATCTGGGTAGCGGGGGTGTGGGTACTTATTACAATATCTGATAGCATTGAAATCACCAACTATCAGCCAAGGAAGTGACCATTATTGAGTGATGTTTAGCATTTCCTCCTAAAAGTTGGCATGATCCCTATATCTAGTTGGGCCCTAGACTCCAGCAAAGCATCAGAGGTTGCCTGAATTGTGATCGAGCAGCTTTAATCCCTTGGTAGTTGTCCCCAATTCAACATGGAGAACATCAACCAAATTGGGTTTCCAAAGGGTTAGAACGCCACCCTAATGCGTAACTGTGTTGATGTCTTTCCACTCTAAATTGGCACAATTCCAAAGTACTCTTGCAACCGAGTCATGCATATCTAGTGTGTTGGTCTCTTGGAGGATGATGATAGATGATTTAGTAGTGGCTAGGTGGCTTTGCATGGTGGCTCTCTTCTGCCTAGATCCTACTCCTTGAACATTCCACGAAGTGATGATCATTTCTGTCTACGTTTTGGTTTTGTACTCCCTGATCTTCATTTATGCCAGCCAACTTGTCTTTGTAAACAACTCCCATGTTTTCTGCCAACTTCATCGTTTAGGTCCACATTTCTTCATCATATTTGTGTCTTTCTTATTGGAGTTTGGCTATAAGCTGTTTTGATCTTTCCCTTTGGGGGAGGGAATTAGATTTGGCTGGTTTCAGGATCTATCGGATATTCTGCCTATTGGGGTAGATTCACATTGCTCCAGCTTCCTCGGCCTATCTTTGTCCCTCCGCTTGTAGTTTTCAACTTGTGGGGGTGGGGGTTAACTTGAGTTGGTAGGAAGATGGGTGTGAGTTATTTTTGGTAGAGTTTGCCTGGTTAGGTTTGTGTTAGGTGTGGAGGATTCCGAATCACAGTGGGGAGCTGTCTGATGTTGAGGGGATTGACGTGGGGATTTTTCAGCTTCCATGTGGTTTACGGATTTGGTATAGTGGCTGGATGGGTGCTTTTGTGGTTTTGAAAGCTATTTGGTATAGAGATAGCAATGGCGGAATAGGGGATTTTTTTTTTTTTTTGGAGTTTTCCTCAATGGGGGGCAGGGGTTGGTCCCAAGTGTTTAATGAGGTCATTCTGGGTGTGGTCCCCCGCCACGAGGCTGCTGACTGGGTGGCATTGGGCTGCGAGTTTTGTCTTTTGGTAGGTGTTTAACTGGTTGTACAAGGGGTTATTAATGCGAGGTCAGATTGGCTATTTATTTCGGGACTGGCGTTGCAGATTTGGTTGGCCTAGTCGAAGGGGAGGACGTGGACCGGAGAAGCTGGTATGCTTTCATTTTTTGGGGCTTTGGGATGGGAGATGGTGCGATCAACAGTGAAGGAGCTGTCATTTTCTTTTACAGAAAGAATTTTGTTTCTTTGGCTGTGTTGTGAGATTTGGGTGGCAGGGAAAGTGGGGGTCACGGGTTCTGAGAGCTTTGCTCTGCCAGTTGTGTCACTGCTGCAGGCAGCATTGGTAGAGTGGGTGTGGAAATTTGAATTTAAAAGCGGAAGTGGGGTGGATGAGTCACACTGCTTCATCTCCTCTCTTGAGTTGCTACTGACATTGGCGGGTGAGACCGAATGGACTCATTTTCTATTATCTGAGTTGGTTACTCGCTGTCTTCTTCACTCCCATCTCTTTTCTTTCTTTGATTTTTTTTTTTTTTTTTTTTTTGTGCTGAACTCATGGAATGCCACCTTGATCTAGAATTGTTCTTCTCCAATCGTGATCTTGAGAAATTTGTAGCCCTTCTAATGATGATCTAGGACTATAAATAATCTTGCATAGTCCATTCTGACCATATTTGCTGTGATTTCTTCTTGTTTTACTGTTTTTCCAAAGGTGTTGGCAATTCTTTGAAGAACCAAACCTTGCCATAGCTCAGCAGGGAGCTTCCAAATGCAGATCCATTGGCCATAGGATTGGACCCATTACTTGGGTTCCGATCCCTAATGGTTAAGAGGATGTCATGAGAAAGAGACTCAAGTGTACTTAAAAATGTCTTTTTGTTGCTATGGAGAAACAAATTATCCATTCCATTCTTCCAAGGTTGAGCACTGGGGCTTGTGTGAGAGGTGTAGATGATCCAGGATTCAATTGGCAATGTCATCACCGTTGTCTTCGATCAGGGTTTGGGTGGGTTGGATGATAGTGTTTTTATCTATCGGGGTCATTGGTCTCTGGAGTGGTGTTGGTTAGGTGTGAGAAGAGAGAAGGATATGGGGTGCGTTCCATGATGACATGGGTTTGGTCGGAAGCGGGGGGAAGCTGGGAGTGGGTTCATGGATTGGTGTTGGATTGTTTTCTGGTGTAGGTTTTGGCGAGCGATTGCAAAGACTATCTTTGAAGAGACCCCACCCAAATCTACTATCAGTTCTTTCTAGGATGTAGATTCGGGTCATTATTGTATCTGCCAGGCATTGGATTATCTTGCATTTCTAGTTTGCTTTGTATTGGAATATAGAGAAGTAGAAGACTAACCTTCCAATCCAAAGTTCTTTTGTTTTGGTTCCATTGTGGCATTCTTGGATGGCTTTGTAAAGCTGCTTGATGAAGTTGGTGCAAGCTACTGCTTGAATACTAATGAAGGATCTTTTTTTGTTATTTTGCATGATTATGTGATTTCCTTACCCATCCGACCACTTCTCTCCTCTACGGTGAGTACAATGAAGCCATATCGGTATGAGAAGCAGTTCTTTCCTCCTCTTTTCGAGTCATTCGTACTGTTGAGTGGGAAAAAATGCCATATTGAGAAGTGTTAAGAAAAATGATTAAGTTATACAATTGAGTAATAGGTCACCTAACTGGTTAATTATTTTGGGATGGAATCGGGCTCAACCCAACAATGATATCAGAGTAGGTTGTGTGTGGGCCAAGGCCCAATATGTGCTCCCCTAGTTATTTGTGTTGTGTGGGCTCCATGAGGTGAGAGTCGATTGTTTATGTGTTATGTACACGTCACATGCCCTTTATGTGTAAGCTTGAACATGAGGGGGAGTGTTGAGTGGGAAAAAAATACTATATTGAGAAGTGTTAAGAAAAATGATTAGGTTGTAAAGTTGAGTTATATGCCTCCTTATTGGCTCATTTTGGAACCGAACTGGGCTCGATCCAACTCCTTCGCCTTTTTGTATTTCTTCCCTAACCTTCTGCCATTCTTCACCTCGCTCAAGTTGGTTTCTAGTCACCTGATTGTTGTTTTGAGCCTCGCCCTTTTGAAGCTACCCTCCTCTTGCCTACTCGCTTCCTTGGATGATGCCAGTTATGTCCTCTTCTCTTGCTTATCCATTTGCTCTTGTCTCTCCTTCTCATTCGTATTTATGTTCTCAAGTTGTTTTGCAGTTCTTTAGTTGTGATTGCCTGTTTTCAGTTAACAGGATGCATGGTAGGTCTCCCAATAACTCCATGTGTTTTTAGCTGCACTTGTTTAGTCCTCAGTTTAGACTGGGGACAAGCAAATAGGATCCTCTTGCTATTACCTAAAGATTGTGTATGTGATTCACCAATTCCAGGAAATTCTATGCCTTTATGGATGCTAGATTTTTCAAGTCACAATTTTATCAGTTAGATACCTCTTCTAAGGATAATCTGACTCCTGAACCATTATTGCTCAGTTGTTTCAGATCTTGCACCTCCTTTGGATTCTGTACCTTTTGCTTCTAATTCAGCTCCAGCCCACTTCAGGTCTGTGTGGAATAATTCTGCACGAAGGGGTGTTTTGGTGATTGCATCATTTGGATATTGTTGCACTCTATTTGAGCTATTGGGTGTCTTCCATATACCAATCTCGTGTCCCATTTGCAAAGCCACAGGTTCGTGTTGGTCATGGCCGTATCATTTTAATTCATCTTTTCTTTTTATCTTGCTATTGCTTCTTGACCTACTCCCTCTGTTTCATTTGGATGAATCTTTTTTTTTTTTTTGTTGTTGTTGTTGTTGCTGAGATTACCACTCTATGGAACCTCTAGAAGGCATGTGACTGCCACATTATCAGAAGTGTCCATGTTCTCTGATTGTTCCTGAAACCTGGAAATTTTGTTGGTTTATGTACTGGATAGCAAAACCATTCAAGATGGTATCTTGTTTTCTGAAGGTAAAAAGGAATTTTGGGGCACATGAGTTCAACTCGAGGAGCCTCTCGAAAAGGTTATCGCTCATTCAAGGTCTCCACTTGCATTGAATGAAATTGACAGTTGTTACCAAATCCTGCAAAAATACAAAGTGGCTTCCTTAGATGGAACCTTTATATAGAGAACTGAAACCACAAACTAGAGACGGATTAGAGATAATATGACCCTGTTTTTACCTTTTTTTTTTAACAAAAATTTGACTGATTCAGTTAGTTGACCAGCCATTTTGTGCTTCACATAGTCATATAATCTGCACTTACATTGTTAGACGCTTTATTGCTTGAAAAACTTTCTGCGTTGACTTGTTCTAAGAATTTTCTAGGGCAAGAAAGCAAAGGTAGTAAAAAACAAGTAATTCTCTACAGTAAATAGCTGCTTTTCCAGATCTTCTTGGCTGATGTCTATTATGTGCTTCATATTTTCATTTACTGGTTCATCTTGTTCAGAATTTTAATTGAGTTGCATTTCTGGTTTCAGAAAGAGTATGACAGAATATGACCCACGTCTTGTGGCACCCACATGTTTGTACTTGGCATTAAAAGCCGAGGAGAGCACAGTCCAGGCTAGACTTCTGGTATTTTACATTAAGAAAATATGTAAGCATGTTATGAGAGTTTCACCTTTTCATAGTATTTTATATATATATTGTTATTGTCGATGAAAAATTCAGGTCTTGCTTTTCTTTCTTTGGCATTGCAGATCCAGATGAAAAATATCGGTATGAAATCAAGGACATTCTAGAGATGGAAATGAAGCTTCTAGAAGCTCTTGATTATTATTTGGTTGTTTACCATCCCTACCGTTCATTAACTCAGTAAGTTTTGGTTTCTTGGAATTTTACTTTTTCTATCCATACGTTTCATGCTTGGTATTGATGTAGTTGATAAATTGTTGGTAGTTAGACCAAAAAAAAAAAAAAATTTAGGGAGCAAGAGGAAAGGGAATCAAGCATGAGGAAATGGGGAGATTGGAAGGGGAGATGTCCCTGTTGGAGTGATTACTGGTCTCCAGCATATTTCATGCACCGACATCTATTTTAGTGCATGCATGTGTGTGTGTCCGAAGCTCAAATACCATGATGCATGTGCTCACGCTGTCTGCAGATATTTGCAAAGATCTGACACTGCCTGTGGCATCTCTATGCATTCGCTTTTTCTAGCATCCTATTTGTCTTTAGTTTAACTGATAGCATACATGCTTCTTTACCAGGTTTTTGCCTGATGCTGGTCTCACTGATTTGACACACTTGTCTTGGTAAGAATGGGTGAATTTTCCTTCATTGTGGCTAGATTTCAGGAACTAGTAGAATTAAACATTCATCAAAGCAGAGTGGTTAATAAATCGAAGGAACTGAGTGTTGGGACATAAAACTTCCATGTCACAATGACCTGAACATGCTAAAAGACACCAAATTCTGAAACATGCAGGAGTCTTGTTAACGATACATACCGAATGGATCTCATTCTTATATATCCTCCGTATATGATTGCGTTAGCCTGCATTTATATAGCAAGTGTACTAAAAGAAAAAGAGACCACTGCATGGTTTGAAGAGCTGAGAGTTGATATGAATGTGGTAAGATAGCGTCCTGCCTCATCTATTTTCATCAATTTGATTCATCTTTGGCACAACCTAAGCTTTTCTGTTTAACCTGTTTTTGTATAGATCAAGAATATCTCTATGGAGATACTGGACTTCTATGATTCTTATAAAATCATTCCAGATGAGAAGATTAATGTTACTCTAAACAAGCTCTCCAAGTCCTAAGCAGGTTACACAACCCCTCCGATGTTCTCCAGTTTTGACCAGAGCTGAAGAGTTTTTGGTGTACAAGATGACAATGTTGAAGAGTATCTTGTTTTATAATACCGGTTTCATGTCTTCCAACTGTCCATTATCTGCATACCTGCATTGTGCACTGGAGTATAGAAAACTAGATTGATTGGTAAGTATGTTGCTCAGAAATTGTCACAATGGAGTGTCATTAAAGTAGACAGGAAAATGCTTCGTAAAATCTATTATTGTTATATTAACAGTTGCGCTTCTTCACGGATTGCCTACTTGGTACGATGACAACTTATTAAAACCAACCTGGAGGAGTCTATTTGAGGCCCTACATAGCCTTCTTTAATATATGCATGTAAAAACGTTCAAAAGGTGTCTCATATCATGCATAATCGTATTTTTTAATACCTAATTGCACAAGTGCTAGAATTGTTTTGATTGTTGCAGATTGAACAAGAAGCAAAGAATGTTTTAATCGAACCAACTTGGATTTTGGGGATCATTATACAAGATGACAACAAATAGGGTCCTATCCTAATTGAACTTTGTGAAAAGTCGAATTTCCTTTATTGTGTAAAAAAGGCATCAAGCAACGGGCTGGTGGTGTGGCTTCCCTTTCTGTGGTTGGTTGAGGATGGGGTGGGGGGCGGGGAAGAAGGGAAGAAGCTTACAAGGGAGAAAAAGGGAAAAAGAAGGGAAGGGAAATGCCTGTCTTTATTTGAACCAATCTTATCATGACGTTCAGCAGGCCGAACCGAAACTGGCTCCCATCCAGTCTTTGATTTAAACTCAGTCTTTGTCAAAAGTTTACGAGGCAAGTCCATCGATTGACGAAGCAACTGTCATCGGACTTCTAACCCGTTTTATGGAAAATTAAAAAAATCGTCCTCTCCATTCTTTGTGGTATCGTCCCCATTACCCCCGAAGACCGTCTTGCGGGTCTTGCCTCGTCGAATCGTCCCTAGCCCTGTTGGTTCTGACCTCAGGCCTCGAACCCTAGAATCGAAAAAGGAGCAATTTGGTGGAGAATATTCGACTTTGAATTTACTTTTTCGTCATTTGATCGATTCTTTTAGTTTTCTTGCAGGGTCATAGTTTTGGTTTCGGGGGAAATTTTCGGCTTATTTCCCTTTTCCGGTCGTAGATTGGAAACCCTAGTAGAGACCGCTTCAGGGCATAGCTAGGTTCTCGAAAGCTCTTCTAATTGATCTTGACTTGTACGATTTTTCATGTAGACTACAAAGTTAGTGTTTGGTGCGAGGTCGAGATTATTCTTTTACTGAAATTGGTCTTTGGATAATTGGATTTTTTGTTCTTTATTAAGACTTTAATTTGCAAAGGAGCGAAAAAACAGTGGTGATGGCAGATCGGGTGACAACTGTGTCCCGTCCAATATGGATGAAACAGGCGGAAGAGGCGAAATTGAAGAGTGAAGCTGAAAAGACTGCTGCAGCTAAAGCCGCCTTTGAAGCGACTTTCAAAGATGTGGACAAAGTTGCGGAAAAGGAACCCGTTTCTTCCGACAGTGAGGCCGAGGAATCGGAAGACCTCGGTAACAAGCCTGTCGGACCAGTTGATCCTTCCAAATGCAGTGCCGCCGGAGCCGGTATTGCTGGTGGGACTGCCTGCGCCCCGTCTTCCTTTGTGGTTGTGGCTAAAGACTCTGATGGCCGGAAAATCACAACTGGTGGTGCTCAACTCAAAGTCAACGTCTCGCCCGGGGTAGGAGTTGGGGGGACTGACCAGGAGGGCATGGTGAAGGACATGAATGACGGAAGTTATACTGTGACCTACGCTGTCCCAAAACGTGGGAACTATATGGTGCATGTGGAGTGCAACGGGAAGCCTATCATGGGGAGCCCATTTCCGGTGTTCTTCAGTACAGGCCCTACTGGGGGATTAGCGGGTGTCTCCACATCGTCTCCATACCCTAATCTCGTTAACCAAACTATGCCCAATATGCCAAATTACTCTGCAACGATTTCAGGAGCATTTCCGGGATTACTTGGGATGATCCCTGGGATCCTGCCTGGAGCTTCTGGAGGAGTGGTTTTGCCTGGGGTTGGAGCTTCACTTGGGGAAGTTTGTCGTGAGTTCTTGAATGGTAGGTGCGCTAAAACTGATTGCAAGTTTAATCATCCTCCTCAGAATTTGTTGATGGCTGCTTTGGCAGCCACAACTACAATGGGAACCTTAAGTCAAGTTCCAATGGCCCCTTCTGCTGCTGCAATGGCAGCTGCTCAGGCTATTGTGGCAGCACAAGCTCTGCAAGCTCATGCAGCACAGGTGCAAGCACAGGCACAGTCTGCAAGTGAATCCCTAGGTCTGACTTCACTCCTGGCTTTTTCTTTCAGCAATTTTGCTACGTTTCAATAGTCTCTAGTTTGAAAAAATAAATACCTATTATTTTCTATATGTTCTAGTTCTATAGTGCTTTTGTCTTTGATGTATAATTTCTTAGTACAGAATATCATTGCTCTTTCTTGTCACAAATGCATTGCATTGGCTGCAAAAAAAATTCCTTCATTCTGCTCTATCATTCTTTATCTTCAGAATATCATTCTTTCATTCATGCCATATTTGGTCCTGACCTATATTTTATCTGTACATACATGGGGATGTGCTGTGCAAAATTAAACCCCTTCTCACACTGTGAAACAAGAACTGTCCAGGCTTATTGCTTCTACCTTTATTTTTGCTTTAATAATTGATTTGTTTGATGTAATATCATATGTTATCATTCTCATTAACATAGTTTTGCCAATAAATTTACTTTTAGGTAAGTAAGCCCCTTATAAAGTATAGAAAACTGAAATGTATATTTTTGAGATATTAAGTTTAGGGCTTGTTTTTGGCAAAATCCGATTGCATGCCCCTGTTCAGGGTCTTTTCTCAACGTTTATTAATTTTCAGAAAACGTATTCTTACTGCATTTTCTTTCTATCAACAAACATCACAATCAGTCTTTTGCGATGATGCACTGCCAGGATTTACTTGTTGTTTTGTTAGAGTAATGTGTTGCTCAGCTTTTTTACTGTTCTAATTTAGGCTCACCTGATAAAGCCAAGAAATTTGATGTCCTGAAGAAGACACTGCAAGTCAGTAATCTCAGCCCTCTTCTCACTGTAGAGCAGCTGAAACAACTATTCAGCTACTGTGGTACGGTTGTGGAGTGCAGCATTACTGATTCAAAGCATTTTGCTTACATAGAGTACTCAAAACCTGAAGAAGCAACTGCAGCATTGGCATTGAACAACATGGACGTTGGGGGTCGTCCTCTAAATGTTGAAATGGCAAAGTGTCTCCCTTCAAAACCTGCTGTTTCTACAAACCAGTCTGGTTTACCTATGGTTATGCAGCAGGCTGTTGCTATGCAACAAATGCAGTTTCAGCAGGCTTTGCTCATGCAACAGACAATGGCATCGCAGCAGGCAGCAAACCGTGCAGCTACAATGAAGTCAGCGATAGAGATGGCATCAAGCAGAGCTGCAGAAATAAGTAAAAAGCTGAAAGCAGATGGGTTGGGAAGTGAAGATATGGAAGTAAAACAGAAGTCCAGGTATTTAATTTGCAAGTCATTTTTCATACAACATGTCTTGCAAATGTTTTTATCTTTGCAGTAAATGGAAAAATAAAAAAAAGTGTTCTATCGTTGTTTTCCAGAGTCCCGTGAAATGATTTTCTGATAATTTGTTTTATAATTCTTCTTTTAACATATATTTTTTTGAAGATATGGGTTCTTGGTGGATGTTAGAGTTGTCTTCCTTGGTAATTTGAATCTATATTTCGTTTCTTTATTTCGTAGTGTTGGTGTTGTCTTTCTGCTGTTTCCCTATTTTAATATTTTTGAGTTCCCAGATATGCTTTCCATTGTCATATATTTGTATGTTTTTAGAACTCTTTTTATGTCTTGTGTTACTGTCATCCTGTTTTGGGCAATGTTTATAGCAAGCAGTTTGAAACTAACATGGTACTAAGTTTTTGTTAGTTCTGAACTCAATTAGGCCACTTACTAGCTGGCTATCCTGCCAATTGAGGTGATTAGGCAACTTATTGTTGGAAAATATTCTCCATTAGAAAGCCCTCCTAAAGACCTCTTTTCTTAATTTTAAGTAAAATATTTTATTATTACTTGAAAAGAAAAAAAACAAGCTTTTAGAAAGTTACAGTTCTTTGATAATTTGATACATTCTCCTGCAGGAAATTTGTCTCTTTTGGAATAATCCTAGATAGTGTGGTGTGAATGAATCAGAGGGTTGCTCGGTTATATTAAATAATTGAACTGTTTTATACTATATTAATTTAAAATATTCTTTCCCATTGTCATTTTTTTTTTTTTTTGTGTGTGTGTGTGTGTCGTAATGGTCCCTCATATCTTAATTTAATTTAATTTTTTATGGTCCCTCGTATCTTTATATCATGGTTTTCCAAGGTACATGACATGGTTGCATTTCTCGTAAAGTAAAAAAGATAGTTGCAGCTTCTCTTTTCTACCTTTTCATCAATTAAGTCTTTTTCATGAAGCTCTGCTTTCACCTAATTTTTGGAAAATGGCGCTCGCACGAATTGCATATGCACCCGAGGAAGCTGGGGGTGATCCCACTGGCTATCACCCCCGCGGCTCTAGCAGGTAACACCCTGACCCTCCTCGTCTGCAGTCCCACGGCCTGCCGCCGACATCCTGATTCAGATCGACACAAGCAGCACCAGCACCGGAACTTTACTTGCAGCAACCTGGCGAGCCATCGGCGATCGATACGGGCAGACTCCTTCGGCGACGCCCAACGGACCGACAAGACCAATGATCCCAACGACGACTAGACCATCGTTTCCCGACGAAGACGACATTAGCAACCTTTCTGTTTCTCCTACGGAAGCAACACGATGACTGTTGAGAATATCAACTGCAAATCTGGACCTGTCATTCGCATCACTACCACCTGTAGCCCCAAGGCTTCTTTTATCCGCATCTCGTTGGTTGATGTCTCCTATTTTTGTCAACAACTTTTGCGAGTTACCACTGAGGAGGATGGAGCTTCGTGACCTTGCAAACTTTGGTTCGGATGCTTCGTTTTCTATTTCTCGGTGGCCACCTTCCCGGGGCAACGTGAATGCAAGTTTGCCCAACACCGGGGCATCCTCATTATGGCTCAAATTTTCATTCTGGAGTGAACGAATGCTGGGTTCGGCTAGAAAAGACTATAAGACAACTTGTGCAGCCTGTATCCTTCCCTGTTGCCCGTGACTGAGAAGGGACCACACATTCACCCACTCCAAACTTTCCCCCCACTTTCGACTGCCCTCCATCACCCCCAGAAACACCCTCTATCCCCCAAACAAACTTCCACTCCACCCCTCTCGGCTCTCCCGATCACCCCAGAACGACTGAAACCACCGCCACCATCACTATTCTTGAGGCAACACCAACCATTGACACCATCCCTCTTCCTTCCAACCTCCTTCGCGAAGGACGATCTGACCTTGACTATTCAATCATCGGCGTCGAAAAGCCTGCTGTTATTCAATGGCTTACCTCCCAACTCCAACTCTAGTATACCTCGAATTTTCTCCCTTGAACCTCAATGCTGGCTAATTCACCTCTACACGCACCTAGACAAATTCGCTGCTCTTGCTCTCTCCCTTGTCCCTGTTCTGGCATTGTTAGCATTTCCGAATGGCTCCAATTGGCCCCCTCCAGTCTATTCGGCTAGTGGATTTCCATTCTTGGCCTACAAGTGGAACTTTGGCAATATCTTCTCTTCTCATGTATCGTGGCAAACTTTGGTACCATCATTACCTTGGATCTTGCTACTAAGCACTGGCATCGGCTCGACAAAGCCTTGCTCCTCATCAATCCTCTTTATATTTGCATCCGTCAACTCTTCCTGTGCATTGTCGTCGACATGAACATCATGTGATCCACCTCCTAGTTTTGCAATTGTGGGTTGTCGTCGGGTATAAACGGTATAAGGTTGATGGGTCTATTGAAAGGTATAAAGCCCATGTTGTGGCTAAAAGATATACTCAGATTTATGGTGTTAATGTGTTTGAAACTTTTTTTTCCATATAGCCAGCTTGTCTTTTGTTTTGATTCTTGTTTTAGTGGTAGCGACAAAGGGCTGGCCCATTATTTTAGCTGTGTAAAAAAAATACATTCATATATGGGGATTTGGGTGTAGAGGTATACATGGAACAACCTTCTGGGTATGTTCCTCAAGGGAGATTGGAAAAGTATGTGAGTTGAAAATGGCAATTTACGGTCTCAAGTAGAGTCTTAGGGCATAGTTTGACAAGTTCAACAAGGTATTTATGTCATTGAGTTTTGTAGAAGCCACTGTGATCATTCCTTATTTGTCATTAAGAGGTCTATTGGAAATGTGGTGTTGATTGTATATGTGGATAATATAATATTATCTGGAAGTGATAAGCAAGGGATTGAAGAGGTGAAAACGCATGTTGTTAAATACTTCCAAACCAAAGATTGATGGTCACTTTAAATATATTCTTAGGATTAAAGTAGCGAAAAGTAAAGCGGGAGTTGTGTTTCCTCAACGGAAGTATGTCGTGGATGTGTTGCAGAAGTAGAGGTTACTAGGAGCAAAACCTGTAGAGATAGGTATGGAGGTGAATCATAATCTTCATGAAGATAGTACTGATGAACTCAAGCATACGATCATGTACAAAGGCTGGTAGGTAATTATTTATGCTACAATCATGCGCTCTTATTTATCATTTACTGTAAGCGTGGTTAGTCAATTTACAAAGTGTCCTTGTAAAGTTATTTATAGGGAGTTTATAGAATATTGTGATACTTGAAGGGGGTACAGGAAAAAGGTTTGTTGTATGAGCCACATGGTCATTTGAAGATAGAAGCATATTCCGATGCAAACTATGCAAGATCCAAATTGGAATGAAAATCTACTATAAGTTATTGTGTATTTGTTGGTGGAAATTTAATTAGTTGGAAGATAAGAAATAGAATGTGGTGACCTGTTCTAGTGCAGAAGCCCAATATAGAGCAATGACGCATATAGTTAGTGAACAAGCTAGGGCTTCTCGATATATATGCTCCAGCTTGTGAGAGAGAGTTATAATTCATATAGGAGTATTTTGGTCATTTTACCTTCTCAGAATATCCCTCTAGAAGCAGCAATAAGTTAGGTATTATGTTTGATGCATAAGGTTCAATTTTTATTATGTTCTGAGTAGTATTTTGTCAGTTATGAGAGTTTAAGTGATGAGGGGTTGTTACCTTTCACTTAAGTTGTAATTGAAAGGAAAGGGGGTTGATTTTCTCCCCCATTATGTGCTGGATAGACACACTTTTCTGTTCTCTCTATTCTTCTTCTTTTTCTGTCCTTATCTTCTACAAATTTGTTTTTTTATAGTAGCATGGCTGTGAGCCGGTCGGACGATCTTCAATGAGTGCCTTTTTCTTCTCTTCAAGGTGTTTGACTTCTTTGGCTTCGGTCATTCGAATGCCTCATCGAACGGATGTTTCCAATGGTTCTCTTTTCATGGGCAGTTAGATTGTCTTGGTTTGGTCGAACGGCCTTCATAAGTCCCTCCTCTTTTCTTTAGTGCGGTCAGTTGATTTGTAGATGTGTACTCATATATCTTCTCTCCTGTTTGGTCAGAAGGGGGTTGTTTGGTTGGATAATTTTCAGTGATTTCTTCTTTTTTGCCTTCATTAGCTAGACAGGTTGGATAGATGGTTTTATTCCATCTAGTCGAACGGGTTTTGCTTGCTATGCTAATCTCTCTTGTCCGATCGGATGGTGCTGCTAGGCTAAATGGGCAATGTGCTTTCTAGCATGACTTGCTTATTCCATTTTTGTATGATGTTATGATGCTTGCGGACGGACTTTGCCAAGTCAAATGGATAAGTTGCCAGAAATTTTATTTGGGGTTTTTTGTGCTGCAAGATATTTTTAATGCACATTATTACTAAGTATTTGATATCATCAAAATTATCTCAATGAGAATATTAAGACCAACAAGAAATTTTTAGTTTTTCTAGAGCTTTGGTAAGGATGTGGCTAAGCAGATAGGTGGAGTTCATTCAAGTAGTTGCAACATTGCCACTCCTTGCAACATATTGAATGAAATGACAATTAACTTTTATGTGTTTAGTTAATTAGTCATGTGGTTACAGGTAATAAAAAAGATTGTTTCGTTGTGTCACCCCATCACCATAAGATCATTTGATTCGAAACTAAATCTAACCATGATATACTTGGCTTACATCAATTTACAAGAAGTGCATGCTATAGTCATATACTCATCTTCAATACTAGATCTTGCTACAACAGTTTGCTTATTACTTTTCTTAGGTTATCAAATTAACGCCAACGAAGGTGTAATGTCCATAGGTTGACCTTGTATTGAATTTGGTATCAATATGATTTGCATTGGAGAACTCTTTTATATCTGGATGTTTGTGTAATTTGTAGTACAACCATTTCCAAGAGCTCCTTGTAAATTTGTAAACCACTTCTAGATGTACTTATGGGCAGTTGCCTTAAACTGACTCACTTCCCCCATTGCATGTGAAATGTCAAGTTTCCTAACTGTTTGACATATTATTTTCCAACCAGTTTTCTTTACCAAGTCCAATCATTTAGAACTATGCTTTGATCATCATGAAGGCAAGTGTTAGTTCCTTGGCTAGTCTCTGAGAAGTCCAGTTTCTTGCAATTTGTTTGTGACATTTTTTTGGTAACAAAATCACACCTGACTTCTTGCTACCTTAATACCTAGAAAATATCGTAAGATTCTCAAATCTTTCATTTGAAAATGACTCTTCAAATAATTTATAACTTCCTCTATTCCTTTTCTATCACTTCTAGAGATTACTATATCATATACAAAAACAATCAAAATAACCATAGTAAATATTCAACGAAGGACAAAACCGATGATCTACTTCATTATCCACAAAGCCAAAGGATAAGACTTCCTTGTTGAATTTTTCTAACTAAGCCCTTAGACTTTGTTTAAGGCCAGAAATAACCTTATTCAACTCACTCACCTTTTCAGCCTCCTTTTGAGCATATACCATACAGGTTGCTCCAGATAAATCTCCTCATTGATATTTCTATATAGAAATGCATTTTTAAGATTCAGTTAGTATAACGACCACCTTTTATTACTTCAATAGATATGAGTATGTGGACTGAACTTAGCCTCACTACTGGGAAAAAAATCTCAAAATAATCGACTCTATACACTTAAAGTGTATTCTTTTGTTACCAATCTTGCCATATACTTTTCTATAAACCATCTGGATTATATTTAGTAATAGGAAGACCAGTACTACCCACGTTTGTCGGGACCTCAATACTCTCATCTCCTCTTCCATGGCATGTTTCTACTGTAGACAATGCATCATCCTGAACCATTTTGGAAATCTTCCTCTGGTTTACTCTGCCCCCTTTGGTTATTGTGATTCCATGGTTTTTGAGTTGAATCTCTCCTTATTGGCTCAAAGTCCATGATGACAATTTCTAGGAGCCTTTAATAGATGAGGGCTATCTGGTGATTGAAGTCCCCTCATTGGCACCTCTGTACTTTTGATAAGGTCTCGGATTTGTGGGAACACCTAAACCTCTTGTAGACTCATATGCCTGCGGAAGTCCCCTCATTGGCACCTCTGTACTTTTGGCTAGGTCTCGGATTTGTGGGAACACCTAAACCTCTTGTAGACTCATATGCCTGCGGTACCAGCCACCTAACTGTCGGCTAGGAGAGAAGCTATTGACGGCACCTTACATGGGAAACTTTAATCAGTTGTTTAGTTATTTTGTGTTCCTTTCACTGGTTATGCACCTTGTTTTGCCTTTTTCCCCTTTATGGTTGTGAAACATTTCTCCTTCTGGAGCTTCTGTACCTTCTCTTAATATTAACTCATTCAAACAGTTCTCAAATAAAAGGTGACGAGTATAGTACTTAAACAGTCTTTTCAGTAAAAGAAAATTTTGGTGGGCACTGATGGAACCTGTTTTCCATCCCTGTTTAGATGTTTAACTCCTCTTGACAAATCTTAGTGTGCCAACATGCCCATATGCATGTCTGGGACCTCCTTGATGGATATTATTGTGGTATTGTGATTCCCTATGGTGAACAATTATTCGTGAAATTTTTGGAGTTGTTCCTTTGTTTGGATGCTAGCTTAAATGTATTTGATGATACGTAGTTGAGAACATTTCATGTTTGTATAATGGACATACTTTTATTGCTTTATGTTCTGATTCTCCACCAATCACAGACCAATATAAGTAGTCAGTAGCTACGGCAGTGTTGTTGTTTCTTCATTTGTAGTCTTTGAGTGTTAATCACGTTTCTTTTCTCATAAATGATCAACTGCCACTCAAATGTTTTTCTAATCACATTGTTATTGTGGTAACTGAGCTACTTTTACTCATCAACAGGTCACCATCTCCTGAAAAGCGTTTGAACTCTAGGTCGAGATCACCTGTGAAGTATCAGACTAGATTGAGGTCCCGCTCTTTCTCACCTACACGGTATTCCCGAGATCGTCGATCACCACCAAGATCTCGCCATCACTTCAGTGATCAGCGAATATCTTACAGAGATTCAAGAGATGGCTATGGCAGGGGGGGGAGATGGGAGAGGGAAAAGGAGAGGGAGAGGGAGAGGGAGAGGGAGAGGCAAAGGGAAAGGGAAAGGGAAAGGGAGAGGGGAAAATCACGTGAGCACCACTCGAGGAGAAAGAAAAGTAGGAGCCCAAGTCCTCGAATGAGAAAATCATCTCGGGCTAGTTCGAGGTCCCCTAGTTATCATAGAGGAATTCGATCATCTCCTAGGCGAAATAGACTGTCCAGATCTAAATCTGCAGAAGGTAAAGATCATTCCAATGATAGGAAAAATAGTCATGGGGCCCTCTCTCAACAAAATAGAAGGGTTAGATCAAAGTCAGCAGAAGATAGGGGTAATTCTTATGATACCAAAAATGCTCATGAGACTCCTAACCGGAGAAGGGATTCCAAATCCATAGAGCACAGGCTGCTGACTGATGATGTGGAGATTAATATCCCGGAGCTTCCCTCCAAACATGGTAATCTCACTGAATCTAAATCACCAGAGACAAAATATTCTGATGATTCAGGAGATGTTATCCATGGGTCTGCTACAAAGAGTAGAAGGCACTCCAGATCAAAATCTCCTGAAACTAAGCATCAATCTGATGTTGAAAGAGATTATGCCAGTGTGCCTACTCTAGAGCGCGGAAGGCACTCCAAATCTGAATCTCTTGAGGCTTCATATCTTTCAGGTGATGGCAAAGATCGTATCTGTGATTCACCTTCAAAAAGCAGCCGGGATTCCAGGTCCATCATCCTGGAGGTTAAGCATCACATGGATGAGACAAAAGATGCTTGGGATACCGTTGCTGAAAACAAGAGGCACTCCACATCAGGTTCTTTAGAAGCAAAGAATCCATCTCATGAAACAAGAGATCAGGCTAATACACAATCTTCTAAAAATAGTAGGCAGTCAAGATCCAGGTCTCCTGAGGCTATGCTTCAGGTTAATGATAGAAAGAAAACACATGGGGCAGCTGCTAGAAGTAGGAGGCTGTCTAGTTCCACTTCTCCAAAGGCTAATTGTCATACTGGTGATACACGAGAAGATTCTCACACGGTCTCTTCTCTGAAGAAGAGACACAACCGGTCTACGTCTCCTGAGACTGAACGTTATTCTGATTATAAGAAAGACAATCGGCGGAGTGGCTCTCATCGCAGAAGGCGTTCAAGATCTAAATCCAGGGAGGGCAATTATCATTATATTGACATAAAAGACAGCATCGAGACCTCTCGGCACAGTGAGAAGTCAAGATCTAAGTCTCCTGAGGGCAGGTATGGTGCTCTGGCTGGAAAAGGTAGACAACAGTCTTCCTCTAAACGCAGCAAACGATCTAGATCTAAATCTCTTGAGGATAAGTACCGTTCTGATGGCAAACGAGATAAACACGGTAGCTCATCTCATCGCAGAAGGCGATCCAGATCTCCAGATGATATGTATCTTTGTGATGATAGGAAAGACTCAGGGAATCCTGAGAAGGTGAAGTCTAGGCACAGGAGGTCTGAGAACAGGAAGGAGATCAAAGCACTAGGTCTTGCATCCAGGGATTCAAGGAAACGAAAGGAAGTTGGAATTACTGAATCTTCTCCCACGGCACATATGAAGAGCTCCTCAGAATAGGAAGAAGCCAAATAGTGGAATTTGGCTACTCAAAAGCTTTTAAAATAAGGACCTAAGATTACTCTAGCTTTTATATATCATAATTGTGTTTGTGATTGGTCGCTTTTGCAGGCTATGAAGTGGGAACACTACATTTATGGCTGGCCAAGTATATTGTGACATGAGTTTTGCCTCCAAATGAAAGTGAGATTGTCGCTGAGGTGCTCATCATTTCTCTGCATAGCATAAACTCAAAGTGCCAACTTTGCAGAGGTTTTTAAATTTCTGTCTCCATATGGCAATAAATGAGTGGACTTGCTTGTTATATCTTTTGTGACCCTTTAAGATTATCGTTTTTCCTGTGTCTTTGTGACATTGCTAAGATAACTATTTTCCTCTGTCTCCTTTTTTTTTTTTTCTCCTTTTTCCTTTTTTTTTTTTTATGGGCCACAGGATGCTGTTATATGAGGGACAGGAGTTTATTGTCTTCATTTTATATAAGTTGATCTTCTTTGCATTCATAACCTTCAACGGTGATGTTTGAGATGGCTAACCTGCACTATAGGTTAGTTTTGATCAGGATATATGGTGGTTATGCCTTCACACTTTAGATTCTCTAATTTCAATTTTTCTTATGTTGGTTGGCTAAATAGAATTGCGGGTTTTTATGATATGCCAAGCGTGTAGGCTCATAAATTGCCCTTGATGTTGTTATGGTCGCTTTCATTTCGAACATGTGCAGGTTTTTACATGGATCCCCTGTCTGGAGCTTATTCTGAACAGCTTGGCATAGTCCATCATCTTTTATTTTTTGTCGAGGTATGCAGATCCGCTTAGTCTCAAAGTCAAAGTAAATGGGAGGTTTTCTGAGGAATGTCTATGTGTCTGTCTTGTTCTTTTTTTCATTTGTTTAGCCTTTTCAATATTTCTTGGCTAAGTATACTACTAGACCACTGATAGACTCAGGCTTCAGTAGTCTTGGGCTTACCAATTCCCTATAGATTGTTAAATGTTAATATGTGGGGACCCTCTTTTTTCTTTTTGAATAGTGTTCAACAGTTTTGCTTATGCATGGACAGGATTACTTTTACTTGTTGCAAAACTTAGTCGATTAATAAAGCTTTCCAGAGCAACTATAAATCCTTTTACAGAAAGATTGCTTCTTAGTCTTTATCTCATATTTGACTATTGTCCTTTTCTGGATAATTATAAAAAAAATGTTGTCAATTTTTTTTATAATAATTATTATTTGAGTAAGTGATGGTTAGCCCAATCAAAAAAATAAAAAAAGGTGGCTCCACCTCTGCTTTATGTGCTGTAAACTGAATTCACTCTGACATCAATAAAAATGAATGTGGAGCAACATCATTAATAATGATATTTCTCTTATGTTGGTAGTTCCTTTACTTGGGTGTGATTTTGTTAAGTTCTACATTGACGAAACTGTTTAATAATTTGATGTTAGCTGTTGTTAAACAAGTCTTAAGTGGTCTCAAATGATTCCTCTTATCTTCTTTTTTGTCAGTGCAACATCTTTTGTGTTCATTTCTGGTTCGTTTTTCGAATATCTGTGCGTCTACCTGAATTATTATTGCTTTCTTAAATGATGCTTGTCAAATACTATTCATAATAAATTAATAATATTAACTTATAATAGGTTTTTAGTACTATTATGCATTTGGATATATATCTCAGAGAGACCAATATCTTCTGTATTGTGTATTTGCTCTAAAAAATTACATCCATTCCAAATGAGGGAAAAAAAAAATGAATGGGGATGAAATGGATTTGTTAATACCTTCTGTTCTTTATTTGGTGTCTGTTGATTCTTCTGCTATCTTCAACATATGATTGTGGGAAACTTTTGTACAGTTATAATAAATATACCACCTGAAATTGTTGGGTTGTTTTTTTTTTTTTTGTCTTTCTTTGCCACTTGTTTCAGTTGCTTTTCGTTATGGTAAACTATAGATGGGACAAGTCAAAAGCAGAAGCTCAGAGTTTGGTCCTTGAACCAGGTATGAAAAGCTCTGGAGCTCTGGTCCAATGTCTTCTTTGTTACCGAAAGATCGAAATTTTGGGTTTGTCTTAGTATCAAAGACGTTAGGGAGAATCCATTTTATGTTTAAGCCTGTGACGGCAAATATGAGCTGGTCTTGCTTTCATTAGTCAAAAGGTTGTTTATTTGTTACATAGAGAGTCCTCAATAAGTTAGGGGGTTATCACTTAAAACAGTAAAAAGAATTTACAAACATCTTCCGTCGGCATCTTGGCTGCAATATTGCATTCCTTTTCACCCTTGCTAGCCCTGTTCCATTTGATGTCTGTCACGTCTTAACCAAAGCTTCTGTAGAAAGATGGTTATACATTGCCAATTTTTTTGTTGTGATTATAGTTCTTTTTTCTTTATGTATATTTTGATGCGAGATCCTTTCTTGAACATATCTGGAACCATCTGCAACATAAATTAATTGATCTGTGCAAAGATCATGCAACGTAAGGGCCAAATCATTGCTTTGTTTGTGGAATTATGACATAATAAAGTCAGTCAAGGACAAGGATTTTTGCCTCTAAATCAGCTTTCTTACGCTTTTCAGGGGTGGATTCATTGAAATTACCTCGACAATAGTGTATTTGTATCTCTCTCTGGCTGTCATACACGCTAAACTTTAAAAAAATTATCGTACGAGTTGAATACTTCCTACTTAAGAGTTGGTGATGAGCTTAGTACTTTTGAATTGCTTGCGGTGGCAGAGGAGTTTAAGAATTTGCAATAGAGCATATTAATGTGTAATGGTTAGCTTAATAGATATAATAGAAAGAACAAATTTCTCCATCAATAGTGTTTATCTGGCAAGTTACAACATAGGATGTTGAAAGACTTAAAAGGGTTGAACGATTGATCCTCTTTGAGGTTTTAGGTAAGAAAAAGTAATCATGAGCCAGCTAAAGAGGGAATTGATTAGAACAATTAAGGTAAAAGGTATCTTATGGTAATAAGTCGACTTATGAGTTAACAAGCATGGAGAATCTTGTGTTTGGTTTTTTATGCTTAACGAGCTTTATTCCGAGTTTGAATTCGAGTTAAGTTCAAGTAAAAATTGAATTTAAGTTGAGTTTGAGTGATTTGGATTAGTACCACCCCTAGTGGCTCCCTCCTATATCTACATTGTGAATACCTGAGTGGAGGTTTATGTATGCCTTAGCTTTTCATAGGTGTTGAAATAGTATTAGTGACATCTATTGTAATTAATTAATGAGTTGGAAGAGTTATAATGATGATAGATTTTATGTTCATTTTCTTTTTACTCATTTACTAGAGTTTCAACCCTAAAACTATAAGCATCAAACTATGGGGGAGGACACTAAAATTCGTGCTCTAATTCTTTACTTTCTCTATCTCCTTCTATAAGCATCAAACTATGGGGGTGGACACTAAAATTCGTGCTCTAATTCTTTACTTTCTCCATCTCCTTTCTTGCTTCATGTGCCTAGCCTTTTCTATTAAACTCTCTTCTTTCCTTTCCTCTTTCATTTCTTCAATGCCATTGATTGAATGGTCAAAGGGGGTACTCTTAGATCTTTTCTCTTTGATGTCATTCGAATGAAGCCAGTCTCATCGGACTACCTTTTGTACTTGTGTTGTCTTAGTTAAGGGGGTACTCTTAGATCTTTTCTCTTTGATGTCATTCGAATGAAGCCAGTCTCATCGGACTACCTTTTGTACTTGTGTTGTCTTAGTTGGTGTCTGAAGAGGGTAGAGAATTGAGAAACAAAATAAAGTTTGGTGTAATCAAAGGCAAATAGATAAACACAAAGGAAGCGCAAGCACACAACTAGGGGTGGCATTCAGCCGAGCCGAGCCGAGCCCGAACCTGCCTATATTCGAGACGAGCTTGAGCTTGAGTCGAGCCTAGACTCGAGCTTAAAATTGTTATCGAGTTCGAGCCTAATAATTTTAGCCGAGTTCGAGCCGACCTCAAGCTTCAACATTCATTTAATTATTTTCAAAAAATACAAGTCTCAAGTTCGTGCTCCAATATACATTTAAAATTTTTTAAAAAATACTTGTCAAATAAATTATATATAAAATTATACATATATTTTACATAAAATTGGGAATAACCTCTACTTAAAACTGGGCATAAGGGTGGCATCGAATCCAGCTGAGTCAAAACTTTGTTCAAGCCGAGCGTGATTTAAATATTTTGAATTTGAGTTCGACCAACCTTAGCCTCGAACCTAAAATTGTAATCAAACTTGTGCCTACATTTAATACTCTATGTAAAATATATGTCAAATAAATTATATATAAAATTATGCATACATTTAAAAAAAAAAGAATGATAGGGGAGGTTGATGATTGAATTTCAATAATGGATTAGAACGTACCAATATTAATTTTTTTACTCCAAATGTTGTCTAGCTTATTTTGGAATTTTTGAATCTAGCCATAAATTTACTATGGCCTCCTTAGTGTCCCTAGTTGAAAATTTATATTCTAGGAAAAACTAGAAATATTTTTCCTATGATACATATTTCCAAAAAAACCTATATAAATAGCATCCTATTACTATTAGTGATTTATTAAAAAATTACTAGAAATATTTTAAAATTTTCTTAGGAAAGTTAAATGGACCTCTTATTACCTCTTCTAGGGAAATAAATAAAAATTAATAATTAATCTAATATATTACTGTACTTATCGATAAATTTTTAATCAAATAAAATGTCAAACACAAAATTACTATGAAAATTGCTTCATGCTAAAAATATTACAGCATTAACTATTATATACTTATTCAAAAAATTTCTATACGGTTTTCTAGTCCATCTTGGCAAGAAAATCTTACTTAGAAAATTATATGATGTTTTTAATAAGAATTATCAATTAGAAAAATGTTTACAAAAAACATAAGACACTAATAGTCCATAGAAACTTATTTCTACTATAATTTTAATTTTTTAATTTCTTTAAAAAAAAAATTCACTTTATGATCGCGCACATGCGAAATCATCTTCACGAGAGCGGGGGGGGGGGGGGGGGGGGGGGGTCTCTCCTTAACTTAGGTATTGGTTTTAGTTTTCCGTCGAGACAAGGAACGACGCTAAGGGAACCAGTGGTGCTGGCGAGGAACTTTCGTCGGGGATAATGGTTGCGATGGAGGCGGCGACGACAGACGAGGGGGAAGAAATCAAGCGACGGCCACAGAATTGGTGGCGACGGAAAGGCAGAATCGGGGCGACGGAATGGCAGAAGGCGGCCACAATAGCGGCATAAGGAGCTCGGCGGTGACAAGGGGAGGAAGAATTTTTCCCCCTTCGCTCCGATCCCTGTTCCGACTCCCCCGAATCCCGCACCGATTCGTTAAATTAACGAGCTGGCTCGTGAGCTTTCGAGCCGAACCTCAATCTGATCAAGCTCAGCTCGAGCCATCGCGAACCCACTGGGTTTGAAGCCACCCCTAGTGGCGTGCTCTAAAAATACTTCAGGGAGGTTAATTTAATTGCCTACTGGCTTCCTTCTTAAGATGCCGAGAAGACTGCATCATGGATTGTTTTATCTTTATTTTAATCGATGCGTATCAACAGTAAACTATTAATTTAATGGGAGGCTTTCAGAGCTGAATTATTTTGCTCGTTTCTCGTCTCTTTCGACGATTTCCTTTTTTGTTTATGTTCTGTCCTTTTCATCATTCATTTGGATTTTGGGTGGCTCTCTTCTGTTTTCTCTCTTCTTTCATTGAGTGATAGATCGCATCTGCAACTTGTAGCAACTTTATCAAACTATATCCAGTCCATACTTATCTTCGTCACCCTCAACTGTATCCCATCTCTCTCTTGCTTTCTGCTGCTGCTGTATCGAAGGAAGGAGGAAAGGCCAAGAACTTTAAACCAAATGGGTCTATTTTTCTTCGTATTTTGTCATTCAGCGTTGTATAGACGAGCTAACAAACGCAGGTTACCCTCATAATCAAATAAAATAATATGAGCATGACAGAAACGGAGAGAAGAAAACTGGATTTTTACAGAAAAAAAAAAAGGAGATTGAGATAGCAGAAACAGAAACAGAAACGGAGAGAAGAAAACTGGGTTTTTACAGAAAAAAAAAAACAGGAGATGGAGAGAGCAGAAAAAGCTCCAGCGGAGTCGTAATTTTTACAGTTTTTAAGTTTGAACGTACCAGAAAATGGGCTTGAACCGCTGGCTACGAGGATTCTCTTCAGAAAATGAATCATTCAAGCAAAGACGGGTTAAAAGTTTTATTCCATTCTCATTCATTTTCTTCATGGTTGACTGTAACTTCGTTGGCCAAGACTTTCGAATTGGTGACAGCTTTTCCTGGGTTTACTAAACGATATCTTCTTTATGATCGAAGGTGACTTGCTTTTCTCCAAGCAATTTATTTAAGAAAGCTACAGGAAAAAAAATTAAAAAATGGTTGGACATCCAAAAAGCTTATCCTCCCCACCTAAACTTATCTTCCTTCGATTCAATTCACTATTGGGAATTCCCAAATCCCTTTCAGGCTTTCCCTCTCTGGCCGGAACCATCTCAATTTCTCTATCATTACCAAAATAAGAGCCCAACAATACTTAATTCTTTATTAGTTCAGTTTTTAGAGAACTCAAATCCAGCCTCCAAATTTGATTTCAAATCAAAAGTGCACTTCAGAGTGGTCATGGCAGCCTTAAAAGTCAAGAGATATTTAGGATGCAAAAAAAAAGATGTCTTTATCAGACATCTTAATGGATTCTCATAAATCCACCTGTTTCCGCGCAGTTTCTTAATCTCACCTAAATTCCATCCTTGTCATAATAAAATCCCAGAAGATGCATCAGTTTGAAGCCAAACTTATAATAACAGTTCTAAAGAATTCAAGAAACCGTGTTCTCATTCCGAACGTAATTTTATTTTTTTATTTTTTAAGGACTTTCTTTGAAGGGGTAGCCTGTTGATCGCCGCCGCAGAACTGTTCTCAGGGCGGCCCCATTGAAATCCCACATGTTTACTTTAACTGCACTTGGTGTGCTCCGCCTCTTGCTTCCTCGACGACGGCGACGGCGCATTCGCCCCATTGAATTACCACATGTCTACTTTAACTACACTTGGTGTGGTCCGCCTCTTGCGTCCTCGACGGCGACGACGCCGACGCCGACGCCGACGCCGACGGTATTCAATAAAGGAGTATGGGATGAAGACTAGTTTGTCTTTTAAGTAACTCATTAGAATCATATCTACTAATTCAAATAATGTATAATTACTGTTCGTGCCATTGTGATTCGTGTGAATTGATAAAGACGGCTAAATATGACATTTACTGTCCCAAAAAATATCTTTCTCGGTTCCCAAGACTTTCTCCCTTTCTGTACCCAGTTCTCACTTCTCAGAAAACAGGGAGCGAAGCAAAGATGAGCTGCCGACTCCTCTCAGACGGCATTAGCAGCAACCCTCCCAATTTCTTCTACCAAGAACCCAATCTTCCCTCCAATTCGGCGCGCTCCGTCTTCGTTTCTTTCCATACCTATTCGCGGAATCCGATCCTTAAAGCTTCTTCACCTTTTCTTCTGCCATACGGAGGCTCTAAACATGCTTCCGTCCCGCCTTGGGGCTTCTCAGTTTTCCTCCATGATTGTGCTCATCTGTCTCCGAGATCCAGTCTTTCACCACTATGCTCCACCGCCAATGGGTCTTTCTCCGTCTCCTTCCCTCCGCCGAAATCCCGTGCTTTTCACAAAATTTCGATGCCTAATGTGTCCGCGTTCTTCAGTTACCCTCTTCCCAAATCGGTCAAATTCAAGACTTTCTCCGTCCGTAGAGACGAATTCACCGCTCTGAGCTCGGACGCCAGCTTCTACGAGCTCCTCGGGATTTCAGAAACTGTGAGCTTTTCGGATATAAAGCACGCGTACAAGCAGATGGCCCTCAAGTATCATCCTGACGTCTCCCCGCCTAATCGAACGGATGAGTACACGAAGCGCTTCATTCGAGTGCAGCAGGCGTACGAGACGCTCTCTGATGCCAGGAAAAGAGAGATTTACGATAGAGATTTGGCTAGGGGATTGCACTACGCATTCTCCGCAAGGAAGCGGTTCGATCAGGTATATGGTGATTCTTTGAGATTTCTTTTGAGGGGGGGGGAATATATAAGAAAAATGTTTTGAATTTTTCCAGCCTCGATTCCTTAATGTCCTTTCTTTCCTGGGGATTTTATGCAATTATTCGTTCTCTTCCTAGAGTTATTTATTTCTCGATTATTCATTGAAGCTACTATGTATTTTGCCTTGGAAGTCTTGTGTTGCCCTACCATGTATCCGTTTTTTTATTGCCGTATGATTCCAGTTTAGTTTCCTTTTTCTGGTTTTATTAAATTCATTCCAGATTTTCAGGTAATAGGTTTCTGCCACCTTCTCGATCAATCATGAGCTATAATTTACTGAATATGTATTTTACCATGTTTAGACTGGCTTAGATCTGAGATTTTATTGTTGGTAAACTTCCCTGGGCTACCTGGTTTTGGAACAGAGTTTCCTTTTATTGTCGTCCTCTGCTCTCTGCCTTTAGTTTCACTAATTTCAATTAGTTCAAGTGCCTTTTTGTCTGAGCAAATTCCTGGTTTCTCTTGCTACTGCAGCTTTCCTCCCTCACAATTTCTGAGAATTGTTTCGGTTTTCTGGAGGGTTTCTTGCCTTTCTGTTTTGTATAGAGGGTTTGTTGTTCTTGTGTCTGTTTTCTTCCTCTCTGTGTATATTTTTCTAAAAGCCTTTAAAATGCTGTAAATTTATTTTAGGTACACTTTTCACTCACCTTGTGGGTTTCATTGTCTTTTCCAATCTAAAATGGTGCTCATTTCCACAAGTTAGGAGATTCTATTCGTCCTTCTTCTGGATAATTACATGTTTTTTTTGTCGTCTTTTTGGATTCATGACCTCCAGCCCGGGGCTCACCATAAAAATTTTATATATCATATTTTTCTTTTTCTTACTTTCATGATTTGAAAGCTTTCTTACTTCCATGCTTCAATCTCTTGTTGTTAAGGATCTACTCCCTCTTCCTTTGTAAATTTTCTCTTGTTAATATCATTCCTCTGGAATTAGATTCTAGCGTAGTGTTTTTCTTCTGGAACAAATGTTTTGAAGCATCTAACTAATTAATTAATTTATTCAGGGCTATTAGTTTCAGAATGTTGATTCAAAGTGTTAAAGAATAATCCCACATGGATTAATGAGTACAAACATTTTGAGATTTTTAGTTGGGAAAGAGGTTTCCTAAGTTGGCTAGTTATTTTGGGATGGGCCTTGGACCCAACTTCACATAGTATCAGAGCAGGTACTTATATGTGGGCATACACTTAAATTATCACTTGTAGATCTACAAAAATAGAGCCTAAACCTAAAATTATCCACTTATAGAGCCACAAAAGATGGCCTACACATAAATTATCCACTTGTAGAGCCACAAAAGAGAGGCCTATACCTAAATTATCCACTTGTAGAGCCACAAAAGGAGGGCCTACACCTAAATTATCCACTTGTAGAGCCACAAAAAAGGGCCTACACCTAAATTATCTACTTATAGAGCCACAAAAAAAAGGACATATACCTAAATTATCCATTATAGAGCCACAAAAAAGAGGACATATACCTAAATTATCCACTTGTAGAGCCACAAAAAGAGGGCATATACCTAAATTATCCACTTGTAGAGCCACAAAAAGAGGGCATGCACCGAAGTTATCCACTTGTAAAGCCACAAAAAGAGAACATACACCTAAATTATCCACTTGTAGAGCCACAAAAGAGGCCTAACCTAAATTATCCATTATAGAGTCACAAAAAAAAGGACATATACCTAAATTATCCACTTGTAGAGCCACAAAAAGAGGGCATATACCTAAATTATCCAGTTGTAGAGCCACAAAAAGAGGGCATACACCTAAATTATCCACTTGTAGAGCCACAAAAAAAAGGGCATACTCCTTAATTATCCACTTGTAGAGTAACAAAAAAGAGTGCCTACACGTGAGGGGGAGTGTTAAGAAATAATCCTACATGGATTAGTAAGTACAAAGATCTGGAGTTTATTAGTTGGAAAAGAGGTTTTCTAAGTTGGCTAGTCATTTTGGGATAGGCCTCAAACCTAACTTCACACAAGGTAATTAATTAGTTTTGCTCCTACTGCATCCTCTGAGTTTAGATTACTTGCAGGCAGTGTTTGAGAAAACGAAGTTGTGTTTCTCAGCTATTAATTGATTAGGCCAAAGTCCCTGTATGCAGAACACCCAGTTTTTTTTTTTTTTTGTAAGTTTGAAAAATAAAACAAGTTTTCAACTTGAAACAATATCATTGTCCATTTGCATAACCACTTCATTGTTTCTTCTCTATTGGAGAACAGTTAATTGTGGAGACTCTTATTCACCAAATCTGCATGGTCTTGGGTTTTTCATTTCATTAATCAGGCCACGAACTTCTTAACTCTGTTATTTGCTGCATTTGTTTACTTTTATTTTTTGTGTGCTACTGATTGATGAACAAAAAACCCAAGAACCACATGGACAAAAGAAAACAGATTTGAAAGTTCAATGAGAACCAAAAAACAAAAAAAAACTTGTATTTAATCATATATTTGGATGTGCTTTAAGGTTTTTGTTCTTTGGATTGTTTGAAGTTCCACAGAACTTGTAGATTTCCTTAACTGTACTCAATAATTTTCATTCTCCTGGTTTCTTTGTCCTTAATTTCTTCCATCTGAACTGGATTATCGTCTGGGTAGGAACTGGAGGAGAAAACCGCATGGAGGAACCGCTGGCAAGATCAAGTTGCAGGGTTGAAGGGGAGAAGCATGCGCAAAGCTTCAGAAGAGAACTTGTCATGGGGAGCTAGAATGCGAAGGATGAGAAGACAATCCTCCGAAGAGTAAATTACATATACTGGAATCTTGAACTGTTCATATCAGCTTTTCTTCCTTTTAACTGATGAAGTGCTTGTCCTATATCGCGAGTCTCTCTACAATTCCATATGTTGTACATAAGCCCATAAAAAGTCTATATTAACCAGAAAAATGAAAAAAAAATTATATTGAAACAGTATTTAAACGATTCCCTTTGGAGTGTGGCAGTTTTTTTTTTTTTTTTTGTCCTAAACTTATTAATTTGACAAAGAACTTATTCAAGGTCTTCTCTTCCCAAGCTAAGCAAATTTGAAGGGGTTATTTTCAAAATCCAAGCATTATTCTTCTGATACTTTGAAGTATTTTAATTGATCTTGGTCTAGCAAATCTGATTAGTGTGTTTGTATTGTGAAATCAACTTTAAGCCGAGTTACTTTAATTTTTCCAATTTGACAAATCAATCTATGTTTTCCATTGACTTTTGGTTTTAAAAACTGGTTATCATGGACCTTTTAAGCAGCCATTATATTGCATAGGTACTTAGGATTGTTGTGCTTATCATATCATGGAGATGCAATTTATTTAGGTTAAAGTGTAAGAAGTAACCCTTGCAATTTTAGGTCAAGCCAAGGCTAGGCAAGACTGCCTTCATCTCAAGTTGATTGAGAGTGGCTAGGTGGTGTTGTGAAGAAGCTACTGTAAAAGTTGTTACTTTGTTGGTTATTGTATTCTTGAGAGAGAATGTTGAGAAGCACGTCTAGGTTGAGAGCTTAGTGAGCGGCTATAAATCTAAGTGGGAGTGATATATTATAATCTGGGTATAATTAGCTTTAGAGGTGATTTGTTGTAGGTGTCATAAGGTAACTTAAACTTAGAGAAACTTCAAGGTGATAAAATTTATTGACTAGCAATCCAAAAGAAAGGATTGTGAAGCACCTATAACATAACCTAACACTTTAGGCTATGGTACTTCAAGACTTCTAGTTTGCCTACAAAATGGATCAATTCCTTGTTATGTGACCGACTCCTTTAGGCTTTGGCACTTCAAGACTTCAATTATGCTATGGAAGTGATCTCCTCCTATGAGTCATTCGAAAGTTCTTTGGCCGGTCGAATAGTCATGCCAGAAGAAATTTCTTTTGAAGTTTTTTGAGTTACAAGGCATTTTAAATGTATATTATTAGTAATTTAAGTGTTTATTATCGTCAAAGCTTCGGTGTAATATGGCGTTACCCATATTAATATTATTATTAATATTATTAATGTCAATGGTATTACCCACATAATTAATTATTCAAAATTAGTAATTTATCAGTGAATAATTGAAATCCGTTTGAGGGTCTAAACTTGTGTAACCTTGTAGTAAATCCCTTTTTGGAGCAAGGGATTGTGTAGAGTTGCAAATTCTCTTGTGGGTCTAGGCTTGTGTTGTTTAATTGAGGGCAATTGATGTAATTTTATTTTTGTAACTATATTGTATGTGGCATTGGGTTTTTCATTTACTATATTATCCCATAAAAATGAAACTATACAAGATTTTAAAATTGGCATTTTCTGACATAAATCTATTCTCACATAAAATCTATGTATCTAGGTCACATTGAATTCATTTTTAGTAATATTAACTTTTTTACGTTGCATTTTTCATGTCCGATAACTCACGTGATCTACTAACATATAGTTTATTATATAGTAATAAATCGCTCATGCGTTGTTTCAATGTCGCAGTAAACCCTTAAAATTTTGGTTTCATATGTGATCTCTTTTTTTTTCCCTATGATGTTCTACTCTTATGCAGAAGAATGAGGTTAATTAAAACCCTCCTCCCGAAGCTATGATAAAAATATAATATTATAATTATACCCAAATTCTGTCGTTCGGATTATATTGCCACGTCACCGGTAAAATCCAACACGTAAAAAAACTGCCACCCAAGTCGTTCAAATCCGCAGTAACGTCCGTAACCAACGCCACGTAAGCATCCTGCCAAATTTCACAACGGAAGCGTTTCCGGAAACTACACGTGGCTTTCGGCTATTGGATATGTGCTTCCTAGTGTAGTAAGCCCGTCTTCAACGCATTAACTCTTGCTCTCTTCGCCATTGCAGCTCAGCATGCTCTCTGCGCGCGTGCTATAATCTACTACTCTCTGTACGCCCCTGGTCTCTTTTCTTCTCCATCCCGGGCGTCGGTTTTGGCCGTAGAAGTACGATCGGAGGAGATGGGGAAGAGGAGGGGTGTCAGGGACCCAGTGAACAAACTCTTTGGATGGGTCCGGAGACGGTCGGCCAAGGTGAAGACCTTCCTTGGAACGGTCGCCACAGTTTCCGCGCTTGTTGCTCTTTGGTACTTCGTTCGAGATCACAACCACTTCTTCGTGGCGTCTGAAGCAGTACACGCTGCTGGAATCGTGGTTCTGATATATAAGCTCACTAAAAAGAAGACATGTTCTGGTATTACATTCTAATTTTCACGCCTCTCCATTTTGTGTCTTCCTCTGGTTCCGTTTTTTTTGTTTCTTTTCTTATTTTCCTAAAGTTACAAATTTTGGCATCTACCATTGGCCATTATCTGTCGTTTGTGCTTCCGACTTATTTTCCTTCTTCTGCGTTATTTGTTTGGCTTCCTAGGCTTTCTTGTTCATGCCAGCTTCCATCTGTTTGTGTTTGGTTCATGTACAGAATCAAACTTGCTTCCCCATTCTTCTTCTTATTAATATTATTACTATTCTATATTCAATTCAAAACAACAAATTTGCAGAATTATTGTTTACCAATAACTGTCGTTTTTTTTAAGAATTTATTTATTTAATGTCTTTTAGGCAACGCTATTCTAGTAGGTTGATGGTTCTATCAGATGGTTCCGAGTAATGTTTATTTATACATCTATTTAGTAAAATTGAATCTTTTAGTATCCAATATGATCTATGTCCACCTATGTGGCTTATAGAATAGTGGAAGGGAACAATTCAGGCGTAAAAACTAAAGCAGAAGGGAAGCATCCATAAGACGGGGTGTGGCATGTTACTGGTGTTGTTACCACTTGTGGCATTGTTATATCAGGAAAAGAAACAAAAATGATGCACAGAACTGTTGTTGTGCTGGTTAAAAGAGTTCCAAAAGGATAAGGGAACCAAATAATAGCTACCAAGTAAAAGGCAACGCTTTGAAAGTTATCAGAAGCCAACGGTGTGTCCTTATGAGATTGCCTGTGTACTTAAGGACAAGTTAAATCAGATAGAGAGTACCTCTGCAATGTCAAATTTAGAATTGGAATTTAATGCTAGAGCTTTCCCTATGGTGCTAACTCCCTATATGGACACTGTTACATTACATTAGGAATGGCAGTATGGCAGCTTTTGTATAATCTGAATCAAGCCCATGACAAAAACTACTCACCACTCTGAGGAAGAAGGATGAAAAAAGAATAAAAAAATGAAGAGAATAGAAGAGGAAAGGAGAATGTTACACCTGGTAACTCCAGGAAGAAGAGAGATAATAAATGGTTTATTAAGTACTTTTCGGTATTCTGTTAAGGTTATTGCATCTAAGAAGCTTTTTCTTTGTTATACTCGTCTAAAATTGAGCATAAACATTCAATTTATGAAGGGGACTACTGTATTAAGACCCTGGGGGTTTAAGAGATATTTTGAATGTGAACAAAAGCTGATAGGTTACAAATAACAATTAGAGAATAGATAAGGAAATCAATAAAGAAAGAGAACTGGAGACAGGAGTTGGTTGTCAGGGATAGAGAAAGAATAAAAGTAGACAGTGCTATAACAGTTCATGTGTGTTAAGCTACAAAAACCATCTTCAAGTTATATTTATTTTAACTTTTGAAAATGTTTTTGATAGCTTTGCCTGAATGGTACAGATTGTCTTAGGTGTGACTAGTATAGATTGTTTGATGCATCTAGGGGGAATCACTTTTGGTCCTTAATTGGCTAAGGTTCTGTCAGTCATAGGTAACCTCAACCTTCAGTCGGTGCCTTCCAATAATGTTCATGTTTGTGAGAATTTAATCTTTATGGCCCTCCAAAGTCCTTGTTTGAGAAAAAAGTTATATTTCAGTTCAAAAATGTAATTTTTATATCCTTATTTCTTGTCTATATGGAAACTATTTTTTGACATAGTACTTGTTCATAGGAAAAATTACTCAAAATACACTGGAATGGGAATTAGTATCTGTAGTACGGTTTTGAATAGTTCTGATATAATCCACAATATTGCCCATAGAAGGGGAGCTAGAGGGATCACTTGGGTATTTTTTTTGCAATTAACAGGGGTAAAATTGGAAGAATTATGGAAAATTGGGAGTCTTAGTTTCCTTTTGATGTAATTTCTTGACTTAGAAAGTCCTAGAGTCTTAGAGTCCTAGTCTAATCGTTCTTGAGGTCATATTTGAACTTAGATTTTTTCTATTTTGCATGAATTGAATTCTATAAATAGAAGAGGCTAGGCTAGGGAAAAACTATGCCTGAAGCCTGATTTAAATTTATGTTTTTCTCTCTCCCTCTCCTCCAAAATTCGTGCTCCTCCCTCCCTCTCTTCTCATGCATCCCCTAACCTTAATTCTTTCTCTTCTCTCTTTTCTTCTCTTCTCTCTTTTCTTCTTCTCTTCTCCTATTCCTTAACCCAAAGGCTCTTCTCTTCTTCTCCTTCTTCCCTCTTCTGTAATTTTATAAATTCTCAACCGTACTAACCCTCTATCTCTTCTCTCTTATCTTCCCACGTGACAATCCTCTCTCTCCCTCAATCTTTCCCTTTCTCTCTTCTTATTTCCTTTTCTTCCCTATAATTATCCTTACTTTTTTCCAGCCACCTGACTTCCAAATTCACTTCTTCCTTGCACTTAATTGAAGAAGATAGGTCCTTCCTAAGAAGGCATTTAGTGTTTATGTTTTCTATTTACATTTCTGTTAAGGAAGTAACTAACGGTTTGCCTGAAACTGGCATAACCTCTGGATAGAAATGAAAGAATCATGATCTTAATATAATTCCAACTACATAAGCATTATCAATTTGAAACAAGGGTTTTGTTGGGGGTGATTAATGATGACAAAAGGCTTAGTTGGAGGTTTCTGATAGATATGATCTATTAATTATTTAATTATTTCAAGTTTCAATTTTTTAAAATTAAATTAAATTTCAATTATTTATAAAAAAAAACTTAAATTCTTGATCTTTTTTATCTTCTGATTTTTTAAGTTTATAATTATATAATATTGTGAGTGATTTTCTGTGATTTTAGTGCAGTGTTACTTCTTTTTATGGTCACTCTCAGTAAATCGTATGACTGATTTCAACCTTTGATGCCTCTTGCAGGTCTCTCACTCAAGTCTCAAGAAATCACTGCTTTATTTGTGGCTGTGAGATTATACTGCAGTTTGATGATGGAAAATGATATTCATACATTTCTTGATGGTGCAACACTCATGTCAACCCTATGGGTTATATATATGATAAGATTCAAGTTGAAGTCAACCTACATCAAAGAACTAGACAACATGCAACTGTACCGCATTGTAAGTATGCATTGACATTCCATTCATAGATCTGTTTCTCCATGGACTGAGGATTGAAATAGTAAAAACTGTATAGCATAAGAACATTGACATTTGACCTGATATGACTGGTCCATTTCTCAGTTTTTTTTTATATTCTCATTGAGAAATTTCATGATGTTTTGGTTGAAACTCAGCAGAAATGTGCAGTTTTTCATGATTTTCTTGCTCACTCAGCCGAAATGTGCAGTTTTTTCATGATTTTCTTCAAGAAATTTGATATGCTATGGGAGCATATTGATTGTTAGTCCTGAAAGATTTCTCTTTTAAGTTTGCTTCTTAACAATGTTTATATATTTGTTCTACATTCTTCCAACTTGTTCCCCCAACTTCTTAAGTGCTTGTTTTGATTATGTGCTTGTTATGGAAAAATTTCTTGTTGTGCACTTGCAGTGATCTATTTAATGTGGACTTCGTGAAACTAGGTCTACATGTGAAAACCTTATACATCTTATAAAATGTACGTGCCTCATTTGATAACAATAGCATTGGGTTGTGTAATACAGGTCAATCTACTCAGAGCTTCCTGTTAAGAATACGTTGTAATGTATCTCATAAATAGGTTGGATATCATGTCCATTTATATCTGATAAACATATTCTTTTGGTGAGATATGTAGGCATTTCTTCTTAAAGGATCAGTTGTAAATGCAGTTTTTTTATTTTGTTTTATCTTTTACTCCGCATAAATGATGGAATCCATGTGCAGGTGGTTGCTGCTGCTATACTTGCTTTATTTGTTCATCCTGTCACTCCTCACTATTCACTCAACAGATTCTTCTGGGCTTTTTCCGTGTACCTGGAATCAGTGTCTGTTCTACCACAGCTGCGGTTGATGCAGAATGCTAAAGTATGCATTTGATGGGGTGCTATGAAATCAACAATTCGAAATGTAATATTAATGTTTTTTAGTGGCACTAAACTCATACTGAACTTCTCCCACAGATGGTTGAACCATTTACAGGCCATTATGTGTTTGCTTTGGGGATATCAAGATTTCTTAGCTGCGCTCACTGGATCCTTCGGGTATGACATGATCTTTTCATCAAATCCATGAGTAATAGTAACTTGATATATAATGTGGATATGGTGACTTTCTATTTGGGAGCAGTTGGAGCTCTTATACATGTATGTGCTGGATACTTAATCTCTTTTTGTTAATACAATGTAACCACTTTCTATTTGGTCTCTGCTTGTTCTCTCTTTTAAAACGGCCCACACAAGCAGGTGACCTCTGACCCTATTTTTCATCATAAAACTGTTTTTCAATCTGGTAAACCAAGTGCTCAGTTGCTCCAAGCTTGTAGTTCTTAACAGATCAATATGTAGTGTTTTGGTTTTCTCATGATATTATGTACTACATCCCATCTCCAAGTGCAGATTGTGGAAACTAGAGGGAGGTATTTCTACATTTGGGGAGGTGGGTACTTGTGGGTACCAGCTATCCTCATCAGTGAAACTGTTCAAACCTTCATTTTGGCCGACTTCTGCTATTATTATGTCAAAAGGTGACCATTCTCTCTCTCTCTCTCTCTATCAAGCTTCCCATTATTTGTTGAAAAATGTGTATTTGGATTTGCAGCATTGTGGATGGCCAACTACTGGTGAGGTTGCCTTGCCCTGTTTAATGTTGGGAAGCCACCTTTGGTGAGACTTTATTGATGTCAATGTAGGAGACTTGGACATTTATCTTACTCAAATAAGCATATTAACAAGCAGAGGGCATCATCAATCCAGTTCCTCTGGTCCTGTAACTTTGGATGATTTTCTTTTGTTATTTATGGTTGGGAGTCCTTTTTTGGAGCGGCGCCCATTATTACCATTATTACCTTGATCGGCCACACTATCCACGTCATCCCGTCCCCACCGTCTCACAAATCCCAAGGCGCGACGCTTCCTCCCTCTAGTCCTTTTCCACCACGTCTCCCCTGCCTTCTCGTACCACGGCAGGTTCTGACACTTCCCCACGTGTCTCATCCCAACAGCTCCTCGTCTCCCACTAGCATTAACTTCTTCTTCCACGTGTCCTCCCCACGCCTCACGTACGTGCAACGCCGCAGAAAAAAATGACAAAAGATAAGCCACGTGGCATATGCCGCCGGCAAGACAGCTAAGCCGTTTCGAAGGGTCGCTACCACGTGGCGTCCTGCAGATCGTCGGTACGGAACGGCCTCGTGTCGACAGCTCAACATGAAGGCGAGCGTCGTGGTGAAAAAACGCCTTTCTCGGCTCTCCCTACGGATTTATTATTTTTGCTTTTTTTAATTCCGACCGGTGGGGTCCACATTAAACTTGGATTAGAGGCGGAAGCTTAATTTGCTGCCCCGCTAATCCTTCCGCTTCGACTTACGTGTCGCCGCAAACTATCTCCGGCGCTACTTATGCGCCACGTGTCTCTCTCCTCCGTGCCCCGTTGCTTTATATCAGAATCCCCGGATTCGAGCTGGGACGAGACGTAGAAGGAGAGACGAACAACCCTAAATGCAGATTTTTCTGTGATTCGTTTTGTTAAGGGAAATCGGAGATATGGTGTTTTAGAGGCGGAGAGATAGAGAGAGATGTCGGCATTGGCTATGGTTTCTGAAGGAGAGGAAGAGGTGGAACTCAGTTTAGGTCTCTCGATAGGTGGATGTTTCAGGAAAGCCGACAAAACGGCGACGGCCGCGACGGCCACCACGATGGTGAATGATGTTTTTCACAAGTCCATTTCTTCTCCGAGATCCTCCGAGATCGATCTCGATTGCGAAGGGAGGGAACGACTCGTGGCTAGATCTAATGCTTCTACGTTGGTAGATGCGGAATCCAATGCCGCGGATGACCTCTTCAAGAGGAAAAAGGAACTTCATGCTCTTCGGAGACAGGAAGCGAGGAAGAAGCGCGATGAGAAGCAGCAGAAGAAGGGTCTCGCCCGAAGAAACGGATTTCTCGCGAATAACCACGTTCCAACGAGCACAGTGAACGACCGAGCGCTCTTGGATGCCCAGGAGTTGCAATGCAGGTTAAGTGATCGAGCCGTGAAGGAGATTGAAGCCTCTTGGGCAGATAGGATTTGTAAAAAGAAAGAAAACGGTAGTGGTGGTTATAGTGGAGAGCAGAATGTGTCGCTGACTCTAAACCGGAACCAACAACCTGCTTCTAACCCTAACACTTGTTCTTCTGCGCCCTTTCCCGTAATGTCAATGCAGTACCCATTTCATCCTGTCCAGTATATGCCCTATGGGAATGGGCTTTCGTTTCCTTACATGATGCCATGCTGGGGGCCGCCGGTGGCTCCCCCCACATCCTCCGGTCTGGGTAGGGATAAAAATATCTTTCAGCCTGTTCCGGTGCGGCCCTTCCAGCCACCGAATTCGTGTCAGAATGTTAATCAGATGCCTGGTGATCTGGAGCGGAATTACGGAAGGGGCACTTCTAGTGGATCGCAGGGTAGCAGCGCTTCCCTCGTCTCCAACAGTCAGAGCGCTTCATTGCAAGGTGAATACTATTTTATTGCCCTGCATTTCCCTACAATTTGGTAATAGGTATAAGTTTGGAGCTTCCGTTTTTAGAGGACTTTTCCGAGATAGGATATCACGGGAGGATTTGTAATGCATTGGTTTCTTAATTTCTTTTACACGTCACGCTTTTGCAAGTATGGTGCTTAATGAGTTTCTCTGTGGCTTGTCTGCTTCATAACCTTAGACATTTTGATGATCGCTGCTCTGAAGCCTGGTATGATATCTGTACATTTGGTTAAATTTGTGTCTTATTTGTTCCCATACGGAAAGTAATGCCGTTGTACATTGCTAAGTAGTAAAGTAGGTATTAAAGACTAGATCTATGGTGTTTCTTATTCTGGGTATAATGTTGCATCTGTGTACTCTTGTCTGGGAAGATAATCTGATATTGGAAAGTTATTTGTTGTGGAGATCTGACCAGTACCCGATCCATGAAATCATCTTGTTTGACATTCACCTTGTGGTGTTGAATGACTAAGGCAATTCTTATTTGATTCATGATACATTTGAAAAGTTGTTGGTAAGGCACATTTATCTTACTGCAATGATTTTTGGAAAGCCTAATGCAATTCAAATTCTCAGAATTAGGTTAAATAAACGTAAATAGTTAATTATTTGAAGAGAATTTTATAGATTGGTTTTCAAACCAAATCAGAGAAGCTGGTTTGAAAGTGAGCATAAGGTAATGTTCAAGAAAGCATAGGGAGAAATTGGTGTTGACATTTACCTCTCTCATTGAAGTTTTCTGAATAGTGATCCATGCTTTTTTATCACCATCCATTTTCAGTAACACCTTGGAATTGGTCCTTTTTAAGGGGAAAAGGAAACTTAGAAAAAGGGGATAGTTCTTCATAAATGTTGACAACCCTGTATCGAAAAGTTTGATCACAAGCAATCTAAATTTTCTCTTTGTAGTTATAGTTTAGAATATTTTTTCTTTCAATTAAATACTAAATTTATTCTATGTTACAGTTGACTTGGTGGTTGAGATTATTTTGTTTCACTTGGTTTGACTTGATCTGTAGGAAGATCTTACTTGGCATTGCCTTCGAGTTTGTCATATAATAATACAATTTGTTCAAGCTTGTGAAGCATCCAGCTGCCAACGTTCTTATGGAAAGCAAGTGATTTCATTCTTAATCAGTTTCAACTGGTGCCATGAAAGAGTATTATGTAACAAATGCTAGTAAATGCTAAAAAGAAATAAGAAACTCAACGGGCGCTGCTGTTCAGAAGATGTTTGGGAAGTCATGCTGTTCTGATATCTAGTGTAGAAATGTTCAAATTGGACTGCAGCGCCTCGAGTGTTTCCGGGTTCTTTACTGTTAGTTTTTTCATCTGCTGGGTCTAAATATATCTCGTAAATTTTTTACAGCAGGGAGCTGCAGTGACACAAAAAGCTACAGAAGCCGCTCACCAGCAGAGCTAACTGAAAATGCTAAAGCCCAGTCCGAGTACAGCGAGTCAACCCCTCGGAATGAGTCTGTACAGATTACTGAGGCCAAGGATAAAGCCGTGTCAAAGATCAGTCCAGGGACGCTGGAGGAACCTACTCAAACTGGACCGTTTTCATCAAGTAAGCCCTCGTCTCCCACGCAAGAGGGAGTAAAGGAACCTCCTCAATCGCCTTTGCTGCCCCAAATGCCTTGCGTTTCCACCACTGGTGATGGACCCAATGGGAAAACAATCATGGGGTTTCTGTACAGATATACAAAAACAGAGGTTAGCATAGTCTGCGTTTGCCATGGGAGCTCCTTCTCACCGGCCGAATTTGTGAAGCACGCCGGCGGCTCGGATGTGTCACACCCATTAAAGCATATAATTGTGGTTCCTTCAGCTCTTGGGTGAAGGTTGTGATTGCTCCGGCGTCTTTCTTGGCTTGTTTTCCTAACAGAGGACGGACGGTGGGGGCACTGTGTTTTGCTGACTGTGAAGTAGGGAAAGAGTGGATGCGGAGGATGTGAATATATACAGGAAAGAAACTCCAAACGGGAGTACTCTTTGATTTTTCTTCTGTGAGCTTTAAATGCAAATATTTTAATCTCAAACAAGAACGATTTCTCATCTTCTTTGCCAACCATATGACTACAAAACATCAATTCTCAGCTCACCGACTTGTGCATCTTGATTACAAGAAACGTTCTGATCTTCATCCGCTCCATTTCTCCTCTTGTGGATTCTGTTTATTAGGGATATCTTCTTGTCGTGGGCTGTCGTCGAGGAGCTATCTCGCCGGAAGCTCTTCTGCCCCTCCCACCGGCATACAGCTAGGTATTTTCTATCTTTATCACTTTCTCTCTCTCTCAGTGAATCTTCACCCCTCGCTGTGTTCACCATCGAACTCTTCCTCCACCGATGAAAACTAAACCCTTATCTCCCTGTTTGCTCCCCGTTTTCCTCCTTCCCTTTCTGTTTCTTTAATGTTTTTTTTCTTCTAATATGTTCGCCAGCTTTTGTTTTATTCTATTTCTTGTCCTAACTCAGATATGTCTGCCTACTAAAATATCAACTGTGTACTGATTTTGTTCTTTTCTGTTTGATGGGGCTTGTGAATTTTGACATGACTACTTGATTTCTCTTCTATTTTGACCACAAATAGCACTAATACTAGCAAAATATGACAAACTGAACCATTGAATCTAATATCTGATCACATTAGCTCATACAATCATAAGCCACAGTAAAGCATAAGCCAACAAAACCATATCAATATTAATTTGATACGAAGATGCTTTCAAATATTATATCGATTGACCTTCTTTTTTTTTTCTTCTAATGTTCTCTACCCATTCGAATTGGAAACAGAAATAGATTTAATAAGAACCCCATCTGATGCTGAATATTTGAACAAAATCTTTTTCATCGAACAAGTCTTTATTCGATAAAGACTACTTTTATACGAAGAAGAATCTGGTATCAGATTCACTGAACCAAATGCCATACAAGCAAGAGTAAGACATTCCAAAAGCTACATCCATTTATCCCATCTGCAGCAAGCCTAACATCTTCAACAGCACTAGGAGACGATCAAACCTGGTGCACTTTTGGCTTACGAAACAAAGGACAGCAAAACAGAAAAAAGAATTACTTTGCTGACACAAATTTTCCTCTTCATGAACTCCACTGACGATCCTTCTAAACCCATTCCAATATATATTGTATATACACCGTGCAATCAACACTACCAACATGATACTGGAAACTAATGTGGTAGCCCTACTTCTACAGTCAACACATGCAATTGGGTCATTTTGCAAAATGGTTGAAATGCAAGCAAACATTATACGATAAAGGAGGAACGTGGCAATGGCTCCTCCTTTTCTTTTCTTTTCTTTTCCTTTTCCTTTTCCCCGCTATTGTACATTTCTTGTTATAAGATCCATATGATACATATCAAAATTGTGTGGTACGTGATGTATGACCATGCTCCTCCCCTTCTTTGGAGTTCAGGTTTCAAAATTCCAAAAACTAATGAAAAGGGTGCCGTCTCTGGCATCTACTCCTTGCGAGTGGCTTGGACTGGAGTCGTAACAAGCTTGCAGCCCAGGTAACAGACTGGTTACCCCGAGTCCTGCACGATGCAGCAACCTACTCAAGAGTAAGTATAGGGTGGTGCGCTGTGTGACAGAATGCCATTGAAACAGCTTAGCCACAAAAGTCACATGCATAGACTCCGACTGCTGCAGATTGGAACCCATACCTGAATATCCAGGAGTCCCATCTCCTACTGTCATTATCTTGACAAATCATCAGCTCTTGTAATTTACTTGATCGCACTAGATCAGTGGGGGATCACGTAGGGTAAAGCACATATATCTGCAGATTCTATCTGCATTGCATCTGCCCACACAAGAGGCCTTGCAACTCCTGTTTCAACAACCTCATGCTCCACCTTAGCTTCTTGCCGACGACTTTTTTCACCCCCTAACAACCACTCCTGGTCATCTCCAAAATCTATCCATTCATCCATTTTGGGAATGGAATATATTTGGCTTAGGTACTTCACATCCGGATGAGGTGGTTTGGTAGACGATACTTCACCATTCTCACAGGCTTCTACAGTGAGGGGCAGCGGCCTCAAGTTATTTGAAGATGGGTGTGCATCAGCAAGTGGGAGTCTCAAGCCAATAGAAGATGAGACATTTTCTATTACACCATTAACTTTATGTTCCTTATTTGTTTCTACCTTCTTGCCAACAGGTGCTCCTTGTCGATCTGAAGCGCAAGGAATACGGACATGGTTAGCCTCTAATTTCCTTCCATTCTCCATGGGCGGATGGGAGGAAGAAGATTGTCTTGGCAATTTATTAGGCTGAATGTCATTTTCTGTAAGCAAAAAACAGTAAACAAAGGTAGAACAGAAGTGCAAAAGAGAGATTTAACATATTTGTTAAGAAACAATACATCCCACCAAAGGAGGAACTCACCATGTAAGAATCCATTCATCTCGAATTCCTTTCTCTTCTTGGGTTTTTCCTCATTAACAGCATTCTTCTCACCATTCTTCAGTAAGGGTTTATTAATATTAAAAGTACCCACTTGATCCTTTTTGCTGCTTTCTTTTAACTTGTCATGCTCTTTATGCTTCTGCTCCCCTTTCTCCAATTTCTCCTTCACTTTTTCCTTCTCTTTTTCTTTCTCTTTATCCCTGTCTTTTCTTTTCTTGTCCTCCCGATCTCTGTCCCTGTGTTTATTTTCCCTTTTATCATCCCCCTCCCTCTCGTTGCTCTTCTCTTTACCTTCACCCTTTTTCTCCAATTGCTTCTCCATGGGTTTACCCATCCCCTCTTGCTTTCTTCGTTCTTGACCCACAAGGCTGTGTGCCATCTGGTTCCCCGTGCCCCTGTAGTCCTCCCTGTCCCTATGCCTGTGTTGCCTTCTATCCTCACCCTCTTTCTCCTTGAACTTCTCAGATGGTAGGATTGCACCCTCAGTCCTTCTTTGATCTGTAGTAATAACGCAATCCACAACTTGATCGGCTGCAGCTCCTTCATTTCTAATCCTCTTTCCCAACTCCTCCAATACTTTTGAGTTCTTAAGCTCTTCAGCTCGTCTGTTGGTTTCACCCGTCTTCTCTCCATTGTGACTTTCAATTCTTCCTTCAATCTTCTTTTCATCTGCTGTTCTGCCTTTGTCTTTATCTTTATCCTTGTCCCTTTTCTTGTCTTTGCTTTTGTGTTTCTCCTTCCGATCTTTCTTATCCTTGTGTTTATCCTTGCTCCTCTCTTTGTCTTTTTTATCTTTTTTTTCTCTCTCCTTCTTCTCCTTTTTATGTTTTTTCTCTTTGTTCTTCTCCTGAAAATGACATTTTGGGTCAGGTACACAAAGAAATTAGGATTGACCTCTCTCATTTAAGATCCAAGAGAAAAGAAACAATCAGAAAGGCAGCACTACAAAATATTGAACTGCAAACCGTATAAAGTTCTACCTGCAAACTACACTATGAGAAAACAACTTAGTTCACTGAGAGCCAATAAAGAAGCCAGACATTTACATGGAAAAAGAAAAACTAAGTGTTAAAAGAGAATCCAGAGTCCAACAGATACAGCAAAATTGGAGGAAATATATGAAATTCTGAAAAAGAAGTGACAAAAGAGACAAACAAATTAAACTATAGTTAACATATGCACTTATTAGGCACTTGGATGATGTTATTATGTGTGAATGGCACACAAACAATCAGGTCCTTGCCTTGAGCCATGAAAAAAAAGGTCCTCATCATTATCTAAGTTCTCACAGTAAATATTTACATTTTTATTTGTAAAACAAATTATCCTTCTTCCAACTAAACTATTGTAATTAACACGATCCTGTGTCTTCTCCGCATCGAAGTGATCATAAGCTTTCCAGTAGTTACTACCGCCTTATGATAAACTCTTTGCAGTTCAGGTAAAGGGGACATGTGCTTCCTTATTTGGCACAAGCATAAAATTATATTTAAAATTCTTTAAAGGCCACCAGAAGAAACTACATAACTAATATCAATCCACTAATAGGAGTCACTACCATAGCCCCATGACTGATGCAGAATGATTCCATTAAAAATCAGTAATCTTTTAACACTATTAAGTGGACCTTGAGTGTTAATGGCAAACTGAAATGTAATAAATACAGTCAAAGAAGACAGGCATCAGAAATGTGTAAATACCACGCTTACAGTCAAAAGAACGAAAAAAAGTCAGTCCTTCCCACATTGTATCAAGCAGTAACAGATACAGGTTACATGTCAACCACTTATCAATAAATTTAAGTATCACTATACGCATCAAACACTAATCAATAAATTTAAGTATCGATCAGTAAATTTAGTTTGTTCAGCACCAACCACAAGCTTTTTTTAAAGAAACAAGAACCCTACACAATGATACCTCCCTCCATCCATCCCTATCCCAGAAGTTCTTTGAAGATTCCCTTGCCACAGCATGAAGAAGGTTAAACTGCAACAGATATAATAGTTCATTCTGCAGTCCTCAGGTGTGTATGAAGAGTTCCTTAGCATTCTAGGGCCTTTACTCGTCCACAAAATATTAAAAAGGCATTCCTATGCAGATTCAGGATCTGAATAGAAAAGCATACAGGATAAAGATGTCAAAAATACTCTCTTCCCCATGTGTCCAAAAGGTATGTATATGTTTTCTTTCCAGGGATCTCCTAAAAATCCTTGAGTCACTCTATTGCATCTATCAACATCAACCATTCGATGCCACCAATGAGATATCCATATGCAGATGCAGGATTTTAATAGAGTCCAAAGATTCCAGACGAAGGTGTGCAAAACCCCTCTCTTCAGCTCTACCTCCTCTCCTACAAACATGTATTTGTTTTATCTTTGTGCAACTGGAACAAGAAACAAATCTAAAGGCAGATCCCTAGTCATCTAACTACCATTATTATATTAGATTATCAAACAAATCAAAGGAATTCCTATAACACAACAATGAGAAACATGTGCAGATGAAGTAAAAAGTTTTAGCGCCAGATGCACATAATTAGGCCACCATGGCAGAAGGTGGATAAGACAAATTAATGGAAGATCTGATTGTAAAGGTCCTAAAACTGCAAAATCCCTATCCATTCAAACTGCATGAAGGGCATAGTATGAAGGAAGGGCCTAATAAAAAGCATAAGGACCCCAACCAGTAACTTGTTAATGTTAATTCAATTAAAACAACAGTGGGAGTCATCCCTAAATGACACAGAACTTTTGGAATCACCTCCAACTGACACAGAACTTCTGCACCTGTGAAAATAGATGTTCCATGAGAAGGTTGAATAATCCATTAGTGCGCACCTAACAACAATCTTGAAACATTAAAAGCCACATGTAGTTATCAGGATTCCCCATGATCCTTAGGTTGTAAAGTAGTTAAACAGAATGCCCCATCTAAAACCCATAGAAGTTGTCATGATGCATCTTTCTGACTTCGTTTAAGTGGTGATATCAGCAACAAAATAGCAGCTGTGTGATGACATATTAGAACCCAACAGTTCATATATACTAAAGCTAAGAATATGAGAAGCACAAACCATAGCCAGTCAGCAGATCTCAAGCTCTATACAACCTCTAGAGCGTGGAAAAATCCTAAAAACATTAGTTCCAAAAAATGGCTCAGCAAGTACAAACTTCGAACAAGAGCCCATCCTACTGAAGAGATAGTTCCAGTCCACATGTTAGAAAATTTGTACTTCATCAAAAGGCAGACCATGTCTTCTTCCCAAAACAGGACAGCAAATTTAAGCACGGCACACCTTGAACTTGGACAGAGAATAATGCACTAAGAATAATGAGAAAACCAAACATCCTCATAAACAATGTACTTGCTAGTTCGAAACATAGCTGAAGTCAGACACCAGAAGAACTACACTTCAGTTGTTGCTGCAGAGACAAAGAGGAGATGTCCTTGTTTCTGATGAACTTATTTACAGTATACCAAACTATGGGCCACTGGGGAGTGTAAAAGAGCATTGAAGTGGCATAAAACAAAAGCTTGCTTCATAAAAGGAAAATAAAATCCAATCCACCATAATCAGCCAAAAGGCCCTCAACACAATAACTTATAGCATAACGAAGACTTCGTCTTAAAGAATAGCCGTCTATATTTGTTCATTGAACTCACCAAAATGCACCTAGGATAAAAAAAAAAAGTACAAACTAATGAAGCCTTTGGCTGTTATAGGATAAGTCCTACTAGTTTCCATATTTCAGAAATACAAAATAGAACACAAGGTTCTCACCAAACCAAGGAAAGAAGTAACAAGATAAAAGGGAAAGCAGATTAACCTTTGCAAGTAAATCTGCGACATCATCCTTAGCCTTCTTTTCATATCCAGGTGGCGGAAATGGAAAGCAGCGAGACATTGCACAGTAAACCCAGATCAGCGTCGTAGGCCAAAAACACTGCTTCTTCTCCAACTAAAAATTTCCAGATGTGACTTAGTTCCAAAAAGTGAAAGAACCAGCAACCGTAGTCTTCTTGTCCATGCACCATGTCACCACATTCATTTCTACCTTCACTATCGTTCCATTAATCCCAGAGAAAAACTTCTCAAAGTTCGATATTCAGTGCCCTTGCCACTATAGATAACCAAACTTACCACTCAACCAAAAATTACTAAATAAAGTGGAAAAATCTAAAGATAATTAGTCCCACGCACTAAGTTTAAGCCAAAGCGTTGGTAATCTGATCCTGTGCCTCGTCCGCAGACCAGAAAAGAATAATCACCCGTTATTTATTAGCAAAAACCAGTATCGGGTTTGCGAAAAGAGCATCTCCCAGAAGCCAAGCGAAGCAAGAAAATCCGAGCTGGTTCGCCAACCAGAAAATGAAAAAAATTCACATCAGTGTAACTCAGACGAGTCTTGTGCCATATTTTAAAGTGCAGTCCTCTTCCATAGAGTAAAAAGACCCTCTAACTCGCCAAAACATCAAGAAACTCAACAGCGGAGCTACTGAATTCACACGACAGACTTCCAGAAAGATCCGAACATAAAACCATTCTCGAGATCTCTGAAGCACCTCAGCAGTAACTCGTGTCTTGTCTTCCTAGCACCAATAATTTTCAAGGCTGATCCTGACCCTAACAGCGAAGAGCGTGCACTACCAGAGCACGGAGGAGTAACGATCCGACGAAACCCTAGAACCTCCACCCCCAAGAAAATAGAAAACAAAGAATCAAAAACCCTAATCGGATGTTCCGCCAAGTAAACAGAGGAAATGATCAAGGAGAAGAAGATCTGAGGAGAGACGAAGGCCGGGGTAGGAATTACCTTGTCCGCTACAAAGAAGACATTTTGTAGGAGGACAAGATCCCCGTTGCACAATTTCCAAAGAGAGAAACAAGAAAATCTCTCCCTGCTCTGTCTGTGTGGGGAGTGAGTGGCCGTGTCTCGGTCTCTCTCTCTCTGTCTCTCTCTCTCTCTCTCTCTCTCTCTCTTTCTCTCTTTCTGTGGTGATTCGTTGAGTAATTCCTTCCTTGTGTTCTGTTCTGTCAATAATTTCTTCAAAAAGAGAGAGCCAAAATTGTTTGGGTTCTGCAGCGAAATCGTAGAAGAGATTGTTCAGAGGATACACGCGAATGAGGGAGTGTGGGTGTGCCCCTCTTTTTCCCCAGCTCCGCACTCATAAAAGAGAACCCCAGCGCAGGGAAGAGAATTCTACAAAACCAGGGAGAGAGGGTATTTATAGAAGAATACTGAGCAGTAAATGTCGATGCCTCATACTTCTCACACACACTAGGCGCAGCTCCAATCTGTGCACACCGTTCGTGGGACAGCACACGTTAGCACAACCGAGAGAGCAAAGCTTCCCCCCCCCTGCTCTCACCTCCACCACACGTTCCAGGCCAGTGCTAATGTGTCCCGTGGGCTGACCTCTCCGGTTTTCCACTCTTTTTGTATCGACTGGGCCGAGAAATTTTACTATAAGAATAATATCACAATAAATATAACTATATAAAAGTGATATATAATAAAACTAATATATTAAAAATATGAATATAATAACTATAAGAATATTTAAATAGAAATATATAATTTTATATCACATTGTAAGATATAATATAATATAAATAAATAAAAATTTTACTTTTATAAATTAAATCATTTTATTTTTTAGAAATTTTATAAATTTAATTATAATATTTGTAGGTAATATATAAAATATTATAATATATCATTATACTAAATAAGAAGTCTTCGTCTCCTTACTATGCCCATAATTTCTAGATTCTTTAATTAAATCCAATACATATTTTCTTTGAGATAACGCAATACCATCTTGAGATTGGCCGAGATTGTAACATTTCAATTATAAAAAAAAATAAAAAAAATATTCGATCACTCATAGTGAGAATGATATCATCCGCATATACAACTAACTAAATAATACCATTACTAGTATGCTTAACAAATAATGAATAATCCATCTCACATCTCTTAAAACCAAAAGCAACCAATCCATCTAGATTATGTTTGACTGTAAAAACCCATCTACAACCAACAAGTTTCTTTCCAAGTGGTAGGAGAGGTCAAATCCCATCTCCTCTTCCATTACAACTCTCCAACCAGGATCCTTTAGAGTATCAACATGATCCCTGAGAATAGGCATAGACGACAAGATAACAAGAAAATAACAACACCCTAGGGAGAGATTTTGTGAGTGGAAATAAGATGAGAAATAGGATGAGAGATAGAGGTTTTTTATTGAACACATTAACAAGATTCTTTACAAATAGTTATAGGACAAGTATCACCAAAATAATAATGGTCAAATTTGATAAAACAAGTTTCAATGGTGATCACTTTAAGGCCCTAATTGGTGGTTAGAGAGAAGGAAAATAAAAATTCGATGAAATGAGATTTCTTTTCTCTTGTTTGGTAGAGTGAAGAAATTGGGAGTGGCCATTGAAAACAAAATTGGCCTCTCTCATTAGTATGCACACAAAAATGAAAACAAATGGGAAAAAAAAATATTTCAAAATTTTTAAAAAATAGAGCTAATGCCCTGAGAAGGCGCAACGAGCTAGCTGCCCTTTTAAATGAGTCAAACATTTCCATAATCTGATCGACGTCTTCAAAATGCCTATATTTCTCAGACTCAGATATGAAAGCCAGACTATTCCGTCTTCTCTTGATATAATCTAAACGAGCTGATTTCTGATCTTGAGCTCGAGATATAACGAATCGAATGGATTCGACTCTTAAGGTTTGTTTGGAAACCCATATAAAAAAAATAAAAAAAATTGACAATTACTATTTAGAAAAATATTTTGTAAAAATAAAAAAATCAATTTTTTTCATTAATATTATTTTTAAAAATAATAATAATCAAATTCTTATTTTGTGTGTTTTTTTCTATTCGTTTCCATCGGTTCCAAATGGACTTTTAAAACAAAAAAAAAACTTCTATAAAACCCCCTGTGCCGACGCAGGGCGGGAGAACTCCGGCTGAGAGAGAGAAACCTTCGTTTACTGTAGTCATCTCCCGTCTCGCTGAAAAGAAGCTGAATATAATCATGTCGAGGGTTTTTAGCGCTTGTAAGGTTTTCATGGCGGCTGCAAAGACTGAGGCCAAGGCTGCTACTCGTCCTTCTTCTGGTGGTCTTTTGAAGCCCGTGCCTGTTTCTCCAGTCATGCGGAAGTTTGTTGGTGTTTCTGAAATCTCCCGGGTCGATGCTGTCAAGAAGATCTGGGAGCATATTAAGTCTAATAATCTACAGGTATATTTCCTTGCTTTTTATCTTTTGAATGGCTTGCTATTTTTTTCATTTATTTATTTCTTGATTTTCCGAAGAAATGAAACGGTTTAGGAGAATCTGGTAGTCTTAGGGCTTTAGCTCTGTACATGTTCGCATTTGAATGCCTACCCTGGCAATACAGGTGAGTTTCAGATATCCTGCTTTTCATTTCTGTCTTGGTTCAATGGCTCTATACTCGATGCTCATTCATTTTGTTTGAACATCTCTGTTTTTGATGTATGTACCCATTCATTTTGTTTGAGCATCTCTGTTTGTGATGTATGTACCCATTCATTTTTGGTGCTGTAGTCTTCCATGGTATTCTTGGATGTGTTTGCAGCTTGAGATGTATTCTTTCTCACTTCTAATAACGTTTGCCTAAGCTTATTTCCCTTCAAAATTTTGACCTCTCTTGTCTCTGATTGCTAGAGTGATCTTATGAACTGCTTGGCCTATACTATGCTCTTTATTTTATCTGCTTTTCCTTCATCTTCCGTAGACATTTCTGAAACTTAGTTAAGGCTATTTCTTTATCCATTGCTTTTCTGTTTTCGTGGTATCCTGTTTATTTTTTATTTTTTATTTTTTTTGTTGTAAAAATTTATCTTATACATCTCTGCTGTTCTGTCTAATGCGCTTGCCTCTTTGTGATTAACAAGTTGGTCGTATGGCTTTTATGTTGACTTCCAGCAGATCTCCATGTTGGACCCTATCTTATGCATTTGTTCAGCTTCTGTTGCACTGTCCATCAAATAAACTTGAACTTTTCTTTATATCTTATTTGAAAAATCATGTGTCCATTTGGTAGACTATGGTTCATACAGTATATATGGAGTTCATTACTGTTTCTGCTTGGGGTCTTTAGAAAGGTTTTTGTTATCCTAGATACTTAGCTTTGCATCACATCCATCCTATAGACGAACTTGCTCAAGCTTATACTTGTTAGAAAGTTGCTTCATCAATCAATGTCTGGCAATATGTCAGTAAAATGGCTTTATTGGGTGAAATTAGCTGTTTACAATGTCCAACAGTAATTGTATCTTGTCTTGAAATTATGACGATACTGGTTGTTTATTCCCCTGATTGGGTGTCTCCTTTACATATTTTGGACTTTCACGGACATTCAAACTCTAATAAAAACTTAATTGTTGTGCCTCAAGCATGGGTGAAAAGGAGGGTTGCGTGAGCTTAATGACCTGCATATATCTTTTTTAAATACATAACATAACTGACCTTGGTATAGACTTGACTTTGATGTTGATGATAATAACCATTCATGATCTTTAAGCTACTAGAATACACTCATTCTGGACTTGGGGGGGAATATAATTTTGAGAAAATAACTGAATAGAGGAGAATGCTGAAGTTAGCTAAACAAAACAGGACTCTGCTATTGGTATGGCTGTTCAAGTTCGGCCAGCAAAGAGATACTTTGTTGCTGTTATGAGTAGTTTCTGTTAATCAGTGAAAATTCATGTGAAGGTTAGTGTTAACCATTCCTGACAGTGATCGACCTTGATAAGAGAAGAAAATTCACCAATGCTTCCCTAGTAGAATTGAGAGTAGAATCTGCTGAGAAGATCACTATTTACTTCTTTTTCTTTAATGGCAGGGCTTGCTGAACTCTAGTTCCAATGCAAGATACATGGTTTTGATGATAAGTTGAAAAGTATGTTATGGTGATTTAGAGTTCAAAGATAAACAATGATTTGAACATTTTAAAAGATACTGACACTTGAGTATTGTAGTTTAAGGTTGTTTCCAAATCTTTGTTATGTATGATCCAAGGACAAGACCTGTACCATGTAACAGGACACTCACTTCATATGGCATGTCCTGGAAGATTTTGGTCAATTTTACTTACTTTGAATGAGAATGATGTACTTGATTAATTGTAATGGCAATTGATTATATGTTTTTGTATTTATCAGTTACACTGAATTTGCCTTGCAGGATCCCTTGAATAGGAGACAGATCTTGTGCGACGAAAAGCTAAAGACCATCTTTGGTGGAAAAGACAAAGTTGGGATGCTGGAAATAGCAAAGTTGATTTCTCCTCACTTTATCAAGGTTAGCTGACCCACTGTCCAACTTGGGTTTTAGGGTTTGATGAGTGCCTATTTTATTTCTTATCTGTTTGTGCACAGTCACATTTTCTGTGTTACTGCATGTTGTCAGATATCAGCAGACTTGTAACAAATTATTTGGAGAAGAATTACCTTCTTTTTCTCTTCCAACATTTTGGGTTTTAGTTTCTAAGGTTTTGGCAGATCTGTACCTTGTACTGTGCTTGGCCCTGTTAGCTTTGAGAGGAGAAAAAAAATGAAAATTTAACATGAGAGAAATCCACTTTTGGTTTGAGAGAAACGAAGGGATGAAGTTAGGGAAGAAAGTGACTTACCCCCTGATATGAGATTTTCTTGAAGAAACCAAGCAGAGAAAACTTCTTGTATTGGCTTGAAGATAAATATTTCACTAATTTAAATTTATACACGAGACTTATTATATTGTTTAATTTTAAATTTTATTTGGTTTACATAACTGGCTAATACGATTTGTTACTATTTCTTAAAAAAAATAAAAAATAACAAATTCTTTGAGATTAATAGATAATAGTTTATTATAATAAAATATTTAGTATTAAGATAAATTATTAATATATATTATATAAAACAATAATTATATATTTTAAGTAAGTAACATTCATGTCTCTTAGTAGTAGCTACAAATTCACATTTATGAATATCTATTTAGTCGACATTTCAAAAGAAAAAAGATCTATTTAGTCCTCGTTGGTCCTTCAAGCCAATTTAATTCCGTTTGTGAAGGGGCCAATCTGAGATGTCTACGTTTAGGAGAAGCTAATTTGTAGCCACCAAACCGGATTTGACAAGAGCAGATTTAGGTCCCAGTCTAGATCGTAGAACGTTGGATCTTTGTGATATACAAGACTTTATGTAACATCAAAGGTGCTTTGCATCTTATATCTAGGAGCTAGGGGCAGCTTTCCAGAAATAAACTCGATTCCAGAACGATGTATGCCAGCACCAAAAATCTCCTGAGATATCTACTTATCCTTCAGCTGGTAAACCGAGACGCCGTAAGCCAAGATGAAGAAACAAAATTACATACAGTACGTTATTATAGAGCATGTAAAAGGTAAAGCACTTATGCGATTTTTGCTAGGGTCACACGTCGGGTACAACAAAAACCAGAAACCATTAAGAAATTCGGGTTCCGATTGGGCCCTCCAAGGCAATATGAGTAATTCTCAGGTACAACGATGACCAGAAGACAGCCACAAATCTTGCCTCACCAGGAGATAGAGATGCACTCTGGCGTTTCTGTAGTGTTTAGTGTTGAAACAATTATCTACCGGACCAACCAGCCCACCAGGCTGCGTGAGACCAAGAGAGATTAGCAATAACATATTGCATGATCATCAGAGAGTACCATCACGCCATGATGAAGCGGAAGCAAAAATCAACAGAGTGATCAAGCGAGTAATAATCGAAGACTTAGAGAATCTTATAGTAAAGAGGTCGCAAGAAGTGTAACAGAGGTTACCAAGCAATTAGAGAACGATTAAAGGTAAGATACCATTAGCAAAAAGGTAATAACTATAAAAGACAGCAAAAAAAAAACAACGTTGTAAATCAACGAGATACCACCAACAAGTCGATTATCCATTGAGTAAAAACAAGTTTAGAATTCTGAAAATCCATAGCTATAAATCCTGGAAATCAAAACTCTGAAACTATGTTGGTTTTTAGGACTCCATGAATCACATCTTCGCTAAAGAAAGAAGGAAGAAAAGGGGAGAAGAATAGGGTTATGGACTTTAGTCCAAACCCTCAACCTTAAGCTATATTTATAGATGATAAAAGTATAATTATGTCCTTCACCCTAATAAGTGTGAAGAAGTGACATAAAAACATAAACTAATTACAACAATGACACTCTAATTACATCATATCTTTCACTACGGGAAAGTGTTTATCTACAAAAACTATTTTTTTTCTAGAAATATGTGTTTCTTGATTTAAGGCGAGAAAATTGTTATCAACGAAAAACATTTTCCACTGAAACTAAGTATTTCCTGATTTAAGACGGAAATAATTTAGTTAGTAGAATACAGTTTTTTATGAAGAAATGACTTAGGGGGAGGAGGGATCTTAGTTTTACCCATAATATATTCCTTGGTTAATGGAATAAGCATTGAGGATTACTCCTTCCCAAAATGAAACAATTTTCATTGTGGAACATTTCACTGCTTAAAGTCCTATTTTCTTGTTGTGTAAACACATGGAAGGACATATGGGGGCAAATGAAACTGATACAAATAAAAAACGAGATGGCATATGGTGTATGATTGTTAAGGACAACTAGAAAGCTTATGATTAATGAGGCAATAGACAATGACGACAACATAAGGTAGTACAATTGAGGGGCATGCATGAATAGTAAGAAGGCCGTAGCAACTTCTAATATATGCATGTTTTTCCTTTGAGCTGCACTAGAATAGTCTAGGTCACTCCAACTTACATTCAATTCAGTAGATATGTACACGATGACAAATTATGGAGTTTGAGGTTCTCTCTCCCATGGGTCATGGTCCATTTTATTTCATTTTTAAATATCTCCAATCCTACATGTTCCATAGGATTGTCCATATAAACTTGTAGAAATAGGTTAAAATAGACTTTTAAAACTTTGACCTTTATATAAAAATTGTATCCATCAAGGTTTTCCACTAGACTTGTTTTTGTTACCTAAACATTTTTTACCAACTTTTGCTTCAAGATCATGACTCAATAATTCGCATCTTCAATTTATTGGCTCAAACTCATGTTGCATACCACTAAACTTGTGATGGAAGAGGCTTTAGTCTAAATACATTGAAAAACTGCTAATAGCTCACTTCAATCTACCTTTTTTATCATCATAAAAAATATAAAGAACAACACAATTTAAACCCTTGGTCTAACAAATTTTTTTGTCATATGTACCTTATATTATGCAAATTGGTTAGATTAAGAAGATACTATGTGGTATAAATAAGATAAAAGATCTAAGACCACTGGAATTTTTTCTTGAGATAAAAATTAATAAAATCTTAGAGAAGTTAATAGAGTTAAGATTTATGGAATTCACTTTAATGCAAGTATGCTCCTGATATCTTAGAAAAGATTCAGATGGCAAAACCAAAACCAGCTCCGATTTCCATAGTAGAATTCCCAAAGATTTCAACACAAGATTATGGGAATTAGAATTTTCAAAAAATTCTAGGAGCGTTTATAGGGCACTTGTTGGAAAATAAGTTCAAGGGTATTTATAACTTCGGTAGATTTATTTTTATATGTAATCTTGTTCTACATACTGAATTGTATATTTGGTTCAATTTTCATGTACATAAGATATATGGATGGGAGATATAAGGAGGAAAAGTTATATTGTATAAGTGGAGGCATTTTTATAGTTATATTAAACCCACAATTAAATAGAGGGGTGGGTAGGGCAAGGAGCTCTCTTTTGAGCTTCTCCCAAATTCCTCTCTTTCTCTCTTCCTATCTTTTTTCTCTCTTCTTAACTCTTTCGATCTTTAGTTTGTACTGCACTACTTTTCAAAATTAATGAGATGTAACATAGCTTTTGCAATGAATCAAAATTTTTAGTTCATGCATTTTCCAAAGGTACATCATTAGGAAGCTCTAAAACATCCACTGAGGTCCATCAATGAGAGGTATAGTAGATGGCTTTATATGAGATAAAGAGCTATTCAGTACAAGAAAACTAACCATCTTTATATTTTGATTGGTCTGGTGATCGAGACTCTAGATAATCAATATCATGGTATTGCATATAATTTGTTCTATGAATTTTATTGCATGAAAAAGTAAAAAATAGAAAATCATTGAATCAATATATAGAACCTTGACTAGTAGCTCAACTAAGGTGACTAGGATAAGGAGACTTAAGTATATCAGATTACTAATAGTAGTCTCAACTAGAATTTTTATGATAATAGGGCTTCATTTGTCGTAGTTATGAACCCTATCTTTCATGAATGCACTAAATGTATTCAAAATACAGCCACTTTGTCCGCGAACTGGCAATAGTATTTGTGACCATACGGGATATACTTGCAAACATCTTGACTTAAGGATTTGGAAGATAATAAGGTAGTTTCACGAGGGATTGAAGATGTTTACTTCTTTCCCCTCAAACGTAGAGCTATATGGAGTAATCGTGTTTATGTTAACTCATGTAACACACTCATACTTAAGGGCATTGTTGTAATTCTATAAATTAAACTTTAATTATATAAACTAAACCTAGACAAGATAAAATTTTCTTTCGAGGGTTTCTATGTGGAGTGGGGAAATCTAACAAACTACGTACTTCGTTGTGTAGTTTCATTATCCATTAAGTATTCTATTTTAAGCTAGCAATCAACATGATGGAACACAAAAATTTTAATATGGTATCAAAGCTTACCTGTCGATCCTGAAATCGTCGTTTCAGAAAATATTTCGTCATCCGGCTCCGGCCACGACACCGTCGAGGTTCAAAACAACTCGGTAAACCGAAACTCGGCCATTTCGCCGCAGTTTTGTAGTCTCAAACGCGGACAAATCGGCAGACGGACCAATCTGTTTCTGACTCGTCTGATTCGCTGCCGTTTCTGGCTCCGGCGATGACTCCATTGAGGTCTACAACCTCTCGGTGAAACCTCTCCGGCAAGTTCCGTTTCTGGATCCACCTTCGCATCGCGGCCATTTCCGGCTCCGGCGATGACTCCATTGAGGTCTACAACCTCTCGGTGAGACCTCTCAAGCAACGATCCGTATCTGGATCCACCGTCGCGGCGCCTCCGCCCCCCCAACCCCCGTCGCAGCTCCTCCATCGCTTTCGACGAATTGCAGCGCTTACCAAGTTATTTTTTCTATTTTTCATTATGTGCACGCACCCCAATGCACCAACGTTTTCACATTTCAAACTTGAAATGTACACGTGGCCCGAGGCCGAGAAATTAAAACATCTCGGCCTCGAATACACGTGCCCAGCCCAAGAAGGTTTCGAAGCCCGAGACAACGCACTGCCAAGATCCCTCTCTGGCCCACGCACCGAGGCATTTTGCTAAACTCTAAAACGTGCCGAGCCAAAAAAAAAAAAATCTAATTCCAAATACGGCAAGGTGATATGTTATATTGTTTCGTATCATTTTGATATCATTCAACCATTCCCAATCACCCTATATATCTTCGCTATTCAAATCAACCTTGGTTGGTTCTAATTACACAAAGTGACGATAAATTACAGTAGTAGATTAGTTATGACAATTTTGTCAAAATTTGATTATTGAGTTTGATCTCTAAAGATATTGCGACATGTATGTTCTATTGTGATGGGGCACATGTAGTTTGGAGTGAATTGTGTGAATATTTTTCTTGGCAAATAATATTCAATTACTTTATATTGAAATTAAGATACATGATTGCGTATAACATAATATGTTTGTTGGTTCATACTTTAACAAACTTAAATCAACTACACACTCAAAGAATAAGGATATTTCTAAATCTTTCCCCTTTACTCAGGAACAATTCCAACTAATCCTACAAATACTCAGTAACAACAAGTCCTCCATGGCAAATCAAGTGGGTAACTCTTCAATCCATGAAAAACTTTTATGTAAAGTTCTATACTTCTCATCTTAAAGTAAGAAAGCCACATAGATCCTCGTAGTGGAACAACCTATCATATTGTTTGCTGCTTTGAATTGCTTACTACCTAGAGAGTTGTTAAGAACGAAACAGTGGAATCACCAAATGGTTCTCATGCCAATGTTACATATGTTGATCAAGTGGTGTTCTCTTTTAGTTTGATTCTAAATAAAGTTTTGTGTGTCCTCATTTCCATAAGCAAATTTATTTGTTATACTCTATGTATCAATGTTTCGTACTCATTTTTGTACAATACAGGACTTACGCTCGCGGAACATGATTGGGACAGGAATTGAACGGAAGAGTCTCTACTACCTTGATCAACCACAAAAATCGTCTTGCTATTCCGTCCATTCTCCTTCTGATCTTTGGCATCAACATCTCAACCATCCTTCAAGTGATGTATTTATTTTATTTCCTTTTTTTAATAATAACTATTGTAGTACAGACAATTGCAAGATTTGCTCCTTAGCTAAAAAGACCAGATTGTCATTTTCTGTGAGCAAAATTTTTAGCAAATCATCTTATGAGATGTTGCATGTTAATATATGGGAGAATTGCCACATTGCATGTATTTCTGGAGCTTAATATTTTCTCACCATAGTTCATGACTTTACTAGATGTACATGAGTTTATTTGATGAGGTACAAATCTGAAACTCGGATTCACCTGACTAATTTTATTTGTATGATAGAAACCCAATTCTCTTCCAAAGTCAAAATTGTGCGTTGTGATAATGGCTATCAATTCACTCTTGTGGCATATTACTTGTCTGAAGGTATTATCTATGAAACAAGTTGTGTTAACACCCCATAACAAAATGGGATAGTCGAACGCAAACATAGACACCTGTTAAACATGACACGAGCCTTGCTTTTTCAAACCCATCTTCCTAAAAGTTTTTGAGGGGATGTCGTTTTAGCTGTTGTTTATCTCATAAATGGATACCTACACTAGTTTTGCAAGGTAAAACACCTTATGAAAAATTATTTAATATTTTACCTAATTCCTCACATTTACGAGTATTTGGGTGTTTATATTTTGCCTTTGCTTATGCCTACAAGTCATCCAAATTTGATGCACGTGCAAAAAGTTATATTTTTCTTGGGTATCCTTATGGGAAAAAGTTATACATAATGTATGGTCTCGAACTTCACAGAGTGTTTGTGTCCCGAGAAGTTAATTTTTCTTAAAAAGAATTTCCAATTTATCACATTTTTGCTGCCATAACATCTGTTTTACATGATGACTCTATACCAGACACACCTACTATGTCAGAAAGTCATGAACTTCCAAATGTTGATAATGCTTATTCGCCCGGCATAACTTCTCCTACTCCCATGACACCCCCTGCTTGTTGCCTCTATACTAGACCAATTAAGCGACCTAGCTTCCTTCAAAAATTTCATGTAGAAGCGACCCTACCGTCTCTAATTGAATAGTCATCTACCTCCAGTGTGGTCACCACATTAGTTACACCTTACGCGCCCTCTAAAGTTTTTTTTTATGTCCGATTATCCACTTTTCATAAAGTTTTTGCCAATTCATTATCCATTACCAAAGAACCAGCTAGTTTTATACAGACCATGAGAGATCCTAAATGGCGTCAAACTATACATGATGAAATTCAAGCACTATAGGCTAACCACTCATGAACACGCATTTCTCTTCCACTTGGCAAGAAACCCATTATATGTAAATGAGTATACAAAGTCAAACTCAAATCTAATGGCACCATCGAGCGTTACAAAGCTCGTTTAGTCGCCAAATGATACAACCAAGTTGAAGGACTCGATTATCGATACGTTCGCCCCGGTTGCCAAGTTGGTTATTGTACGTGTTCTATTGAGTGTTTTCGCTATTCAAGGATGACATCTTCACCAACTTGATGTCAACAATGCGTTCTTATATGGTGATCTTGATGAAGATGTATACATGTCTCTACCTCCTGAATTTGGACGAAAGGGGGGGGACTCGAGTATGCAAACTCAACAAGTCCCTATATAGCTTGAAATAAGCCTTTAGACAGTGGTTTTTGAAGTTTTCCACATCCGTCAAGATTGTTGGATTTCATCAGTCAAAAGCAGATTATTCTTTATTCGTTCAATCCCATAAGGAAAGTTTTATAGCAATATTTGTGTTTATTGATGACGTGGATTTGGCAGGTAACAATTTGTAGCATATTGAATATGTGAAATAATCATTATCTAAGCAGTTCAAACTTAAGGATCTTGGTCAGCTTAAAGGAAATATGTCTTGGACATATTAGAACATGTTGAATTTATTGGAGTAAAACCTACAAGGTTCCCAATGGAGCAAAACTTGGCTTTTACTCAATCCGGTTGTGAACTCCTAAATGATCCTTCACTCTTACACAATCCGATGGTGAACTCCTAAATGATCCTTCATCATACAGGCATGTTGTGGGAAGATTGATCTACTTGACCATTACAAGACCAGATCTGGTCTACACTGTTCATGTTCTAAGCCAATTTATAGAAAAATCACGTATACCACACCTTGAGGCAGCACATAGAGTCCTTCAATACCTAAAACAAACTTCAGGACAGAGTATTCTATTATCCTCCACAAGTACACTCCAATTAAATATATTTTGTGATGCAGATTGGACTCGTTGTAGGGACACGATTGAAGAACATTTTGAAATACTTGAAAATCATACATAATCAGTCGGTCATGTTGTATTGTGAGAACCAAGCTACTCTATACATCCACTCAAATCTGGTCTTTCATGAGCGAACCAAACATATCGAAATTGATTGCCACTTAGTTCGGTAAAAGATTCAAACAGGCATGATTAAGATAACCCATGTACAAACCAACGACTTATTCACTAAGGCGTTAAGTTTATCCCAATTTGAGACACTACTCGACAAGTTGGTATCATTAACATACACTCCAACTTGAGAGGGGGAGTGTTTAAGATAAGTTAGATCCGAAGATAAGGGAATCAATTGACACGAAGAAAGGATTTTGTGATTAAGATTAAAGATTTGTAATTTGAATTTAAACAGGATAAACTCCCTTATAAATATATAAGTCTGATTTACATTTTATCCTCAAAATAAACAGAAATTTTAATATTCTCTGTTCAAGAGAAGGAATGAAGTCGATACCAAGAAATTGGAAAAACGGAGTCGAAGAAAGAGGTCGTCCCGATCTCACCAGATGGGCTGAAAACAGCGTTTCTCTGTAACTAGAAAAGTGAGAAAAGCAAAAGCATTTGATTAACAGACCAACAACACTCCAAATGACATTCAGAGTCTTCTACCTCGGATTAGCCACCTTTATTTCTGTGATTTTTCTCCTTGGAAGTCTTTAGAAAACTGCATCTACGAACCTTACGCTTCCAGTTACCAGTTGCGAACCATCATTGAAGTCCTAAAATAAACTCTGGCTCCGATCTTACAGAGAAGCACTGGAGATGCCGCGTTCTACCTTTTTGTTATTAACTCAATTGAACCAGAATGACAAATGATGGAAAGATGAGAAGTCCTTGTCTTTTCAAAGCAGGCTCCATCAACCCTCATGAAGACTATAGACCAGCCCCTACCTCTCGGCGATGTAACAGCCCCTGTCCTTTTATATCCAACTGCGTTCTTTGAAGAGGGACCAGTGCAAAAAGAGAAAACGATTGTTTTTTGTTCTTTGACACTGTTCAAAACGAGGATAAGGGTCTGATTCTCTGAAACTCTGGTCCTACTTAAAATCTGTGGCAGTGTACTCTCAAGTTTGTACTTTGTAATTGAGAGAAAGATTCACCTCAATAAAGCTCAAGAAACCTGCAAGTTATATTCACAAGTTTGTACTTTGTAATTGAGACAGAAACCTGTAGCATCTCAAGAAAGCTTCTCTCAAATTTGGGTCTCATCTCTCACATGTAATACTGTGTCCTCTTGTGAAAATAATGGTGGACAAAGGGAGAAAACAAGGGCAGGTTACTGTCTTACAGAAGTGCATCCTAGTGACTTTGTAACCTATCCAAATGTCTTATTTCAGTTGTAAATTCGAAGTAGCCTTAAGTTAAAAGACAAGTCAAAAGCTTCTCTCCCAACTCGAACCTCAAATTTAACTCTTGCACTTGCTGAAACAATTCTAATGTGTTAGAATTTACAAAGGAAAAAAGAGATGGGGAATTTTAGAATTTATAATTTCCTCTTGTCTATTTATAACTTAGTTGATGTAAAAATTTACACCCATTTCCCTAATCTCTCTTAAACCCTAAAAAATGAGTTTTTTTTTTATAAAAGATGTTGAAGAAAATATAATGTTAGATTCATAGAGAAAAAGAGTGGTAATACTATCTTGATACACAGAGGACTCGAGCAAGTGAGTCAGGTGAGCTATATGGGATTGTAATAGTGATTAGTAGCACTAACCTAGGGCTATAGGAATGACACCCATTGAATTGTAAAGGGTTTTCTCCCCTTCTTCATCTGCTCTCTCCTCGATCACTTCCTCACATAAAGGAGTGAGGGAGTATGGGAGCTTCCTTCATTCCACTCTTTGAATTTGAAAAGAAGAAAAGGCTCATCCTCTTTGCATATAGAGAGGAATTGGACCTCTCCTATGAAATCTGCCTCCTATAATCTAGATGTGCAAGAAGAATATTTTAGGTGAAACCCTAATGGTAATTTCCTGGGACATTATTTTCCTTTACTACACTTAAATCCAAGGAACTTTGGTTGTAATCATTTAATCATCAAAAATGTAAATTTGAACATCAATCATGAATGAAAGGGATACATAATAAAAGTAGATCAATGAGAAAAAAAATCGAGTTTCAAACCATTCAACTCTATTTTGATGGTTAAGTTAAAATTTTGACACACCTAACTTAGATCATGAACACTTAGGTCCATAATAACTTTTTTTATTGATAACTCTATTACAATTAGTAATGAAGCTCAATCTTAATGGACTCTATAATACATACCAAACCTATTAATTGTTATGGCCATTTCAATGCTACTTGAAATCCCAACTACTCAACAATTAAGCCATGAACACAAACTACTTAAATATTTAAAGCAAAGACTTCCATTGTAACACTCTATGGAATTGGCTCTTCTTGGCTTCTAATTTGGTTCTATGTGCCAATTCCAAGGAGGACTACTCAAACTAAATACTAATCTACTAGTTTTTGTAGTTCCTTGGATATTCCAAGATTTCTTTGATCAGTAAAAAATAATTCATGGATCATGATTTAATACAATGGCTATGATTGTTTTGCTATGTTGGTTTCTATGGTTGTTATGTTATGTTGTTTTTCGTTAATGATATTTGTCGCTTAAATTAATCACGCTTATGTCTTTTTTGAGTGCATTAAACATATTAAAATAGATTACCTTCTGATTCTTCATCAACTTTAAGTCGACGTAATCATATATATTTGTATTTGTCTTTGCCATCCCTTTTTAAAATTTTGGAGTTCTTCATTGCCTCATACGTTATATTGTATTCTATCATCGAAATTTCTTGCTAAGACTAAAAAAAAAGAAGGATAAAATTGTAAACTATTACTCGATGCTAAATAAAAGAAAGAGAAATTTTTACATATTACCAATGAACCTATGCATCAACTTTAGTGCACGAGAAAATTTGCGGACCGACCAATCACTTGGTCGAGCATGAATGGGACCTATCCAGGGTGAAGTCTAGTTTCATTCACACATGGTCAAGTAATTGGTTAGGTCTAGAGATTTCCTACACCAAGCAATCTAGGAGACACATCTTCTTTCATATCCACATGTTATTTTCTTTGGAGTCCAATGCTATCAATACATTTATTCCCCGAAAACACTTCGGGTCCATTTGCACTGCTATAGAAAAACCATTTTCCCCTGTATTATTTTTCCCATTAAAAAAAATATTTCCAATTGTTTTCTTGTGTTTGTTCCACCATAGAAGATTAAATGAATAATAGGAAGATATAAGAGGGCACACATTTTTTTTTATTATTTCATTAGGAAAATAATAGAAAGAGATATTCAATAAAAGCATTTGTTTACATAGCTGGAAAGAGAAAAAGGAAGAAGAGAAAGAAGGATTCAAAGTAAGCGAATAAAGGATAGGGATAAGGGAAATTGTTTTGTAGGACCAAAGCCAAAGGCAAAAAGACAGGTTCAAGTAAATATTTTAGGGTAGGTTAGAAAACGGCTCATTCACCGAGTTTCACTGAGTTTCGAATCGTTCACTGTATCAAAGATTACTGCAATATGGGTACTGAAGAAAGACTGATAATGGCGTCTACTCAATTTTTACTGGCAATTGAAATTATCCTCCCCATGAGGGAGGAGAATGGTAATTCATTGGTGACCCCATCTACTTCTGGAACAGGTGTGATCACCTTCCTCTTTAAACACGGGTCATCGTCAAACACATGAGCTGTCTGCAAATTGAGGCCTAATCGTACTAGAATCTCCGTCGTCTTCTCCTTCAATTCCATGCACAAGTACCCCGCTGTACTAAACAATCTCTAAAGATAACTACAGCTCTTCATTCTTCGGTTTCGTCACTTACGGAGCTAGCTTCTCTTCCAGGTCGAGCTTTTCCTGCTGCTTTTGCTGTTGAAAAGTTGTGAGAGGTGAGGACGGTGACGGTGTCGGTGACCCGTCATGGAAGAAGGTTAACTTTACATCACTGCGAGGCCTTTGTCGAAAGAAAACGGTCTGTAACTATTGTGGAAAGTGGACCCTCTGATATAAATAGTGTGGCGAGCAGTTGGGGAAGAGACCCTTGGAAAGAAATTTACTCGACGAGGCCAATTAGCTTCGGTTCAGATTCCAAAGTTTGGCCTATGGAGGATGTCTGCTTCATTCTGGATTTCGTTGGAAATAATAATGGCATGTGACGCAGTCTTCCCCTCACCTTTATTTTAGTATCTCCACCGTAAGCATTGATCCATTACCCATGTGAGAACGAAGACTCGCCCCATCCTATGATTTTGTCATCTTGTCAGCTTTTCAGCCCAAACTTCAGAGACGATTTTCCGATTTCCACCGCTGACGGGCGAGAAGATCAAAACTACTGGCTAAGAGCTGCTCTTCTGGGTTTCTTCAATCTGCAAAAGTTTTTTTCTGCTTTTGTACCAATTCTCTAAAATGCCTTGATTCTCTCAAACCACCAACCCTGCAAAAAGAAAATTGTAAAAAGAAACTCCGGTGGTGAGCAAATAGCCATTAATGGAACAGTTAAGACGATGAGACAATTCCTGTAACCTCCAATCGGCGGATTTTTGTGCAGGTTTATAACCAGTCCAAATCTGTGAAGGGGTCCCTCCGCCTCTACCTGTCTCGGTCATGGCCAAGTGCCCATGTGCAGACTAAGTGTTTGATGGAAAACCGGAGCGAAGAAAATAATTTCAAAAAGCATTTGTTCGGGTACAGGCCACTTACAAAACAATGGCTGCCGACACTCTGGAGAGAGAAGAGCCAGTCAAGTAAAGGGTCAGCCCATCATTGAGCTCATTTTCTGGTCTTCATGTTCACACCTCCCCTTCTCTCTCTAGCTTTTTTGTTCACTTAGGAATTTCCGGATTTAAATTAGAAATTCAGAACAAGCTTTACTCTAAAAATGATCTAAAAATGAAGCTTCCACCTTTTTTTCCGTTTTTCTTTTTCTTTTTTTTAGATAATAATGAACTGTAATTTTGAAGACAGTCACGTATGAAGATTTGAGGAATTACTAAGGGCATTTTGAGAATTTTAATCCTGCTCAGTAGGTTCTAATGGCGGTAGAGTTTGCTTAGCGATCGAGAGCTCTCCTTTATATCTCCTTCCCCATCTCTTCTCATTCTTCAGCCTCCCCAAGGCCAAGAAAAATAATAAAAACTTCTGTGATCTCTTTCATTCCTTCTGTTATCATCTCTCCTGCTTCTTTTCTTCTTTTTGTTATAGGAATGGCGTCTCCGCCGGACACGAGCAAGTCGTTGAAGTTGGAGCGTTATAACAGCTACATCCGGCGAGTGAACAGCACGAAGCTAATGGCTGCGTCGTACAAGCTTCTGTTCAAAGCGACCCTCCTCGTTGCTCTCATTCTTATCCTGTTTTTCACCTTAAATTACCCCCCCTTGTCTGAAAGCCCAAACGCCCACCACCTTCACCGACATGTCCATTTCCTCTCGTCCGCCTTCTACGGAGGTGGAGCACAGTGGGAGAAGCAGGTGCGGCATTCCTCCACCCCACGTCGCCCCAACGGCTTCTCCGTGCTTGTCACCGGCGCCGCGGGCTTCGTCGGCACACACGCGTCGTTGGCGCTCAAGAAGCGCGGCGACGGTGTGCTTGGCCTTGATAACTTCAATTCCTACTACGACCCTTCCTTGAAGCGGGCGCGCCAGGCGCTTCTGCTGAAGCACGGTGTCTTCGTCATTGAGGCTGATATCAACGACGGTCCTCTACTCGCGAAGCTCTTCGATGTCGTCCCCTTCACCCACGTTCTCCACCTGGCAGCGCAGGCGGGTGTTCGTTACGCGATGAAGAATCCGCAGTCGTACGTGGCCTCCAATATCGCCGGGTTTGTGAACTTGCTGGAGATCGTCAAGACCGCCGTCCCACAGCCTGCCATCGTCTGGGCCTCATCCAGCTCCGTCTACGGCCTCAACATCCAGAATCCATTCTCCGAGTCCCACCGCACGGACCAGCCGGCGAGTCTCTACGCGGCCACCAAGAAGGCCGGGGAGGAGATTGCTCACACGTACAACCACATCTATGGCTTATCCATCACGGGGCTGAGATTCTTCACTGTCTACGGTCCTTGGGGGCGGCCAGACATGGCATACTTCTCTTTCACCAAGGATATCCTCCAACAGAAGCCTATATCGGTGTTCCGGACGCAGGACAAGAAGGAGGTGGCGAGAGACTTCACTTACATCGACGACGTGGTGAAGGGTATCCTGGGAGCGCTTGATACGGCCGAGAAGAGCACGGGCAGCGGCGGGAAGAAGACTGGGCCAGCGCAACTGAGGGTTTACAATCTGGGCAACACGTCGCCGGTGCCGGTGAAGAAGCTGGTGTCGACTCTGGAAGCACTACTGAACGTGAAGGCGCGTAAGCAGATCATCACCATGCCCCGGAATGGCGATGTCCCCTTCACCCACGCCAACGTCAGCCTAGCCGCCGCCGACTTCGGCTACAAGCCGACGACCGACCTCGCCACCGGACTCCGGAAATTCGTCAAGTGGTACGTCAATTATTATGGAATCCAGACGAAGGTAAATAAGGAAGAGGAAAATGCAGCTGGGAAAGACGCCTCCGCCTTCGCCTCTTCCGAGTCCAAATGATCGAATCAAGATCCAACGTCGACCTCCCCTCGTCCACCGAAAATTTTCAACAACATACGAAAACAGAGGACAAATCTGTTAAAACACCACCCACAACGACTTCGATCTGTTATCCGTCAACAAACAGACGTGATCGAATCGCCGTCGCCGTCAACGGAGGAAAGGAAAAGCCACCGACCGGCGAGGATGTTAATCATTCTTCTTTCCTGTTAATTTTGGTAATAATGGATGCAAGTCCGTAAAGGAAAAAACCTGTGTTTGCTTTTTTGCCAGTTTCACTGTTTCGCTCTTACTTTTTCTTCCTCTAATCTTTGTGAAATTTGTAAAGTCGCACCACGAATAATTGTGTTTATATATATAATATACTCCTGGTTGGTTGGTAAGGCTGAGAAGAATATTTTCCGAGAAACAAGAAAGCAAGTCGTACTGTGTTCGTCCAAATTACTCGATGAAGATTGTCGGTGCGTCAATGGGCAAAACGCGTTTCAGTTTTCACCCTCTTCTTCTCTCGATTTGGATCGAACAAACCATGCTTATCCTCTCTGATCATCTTGTGCGGCTCCATGACGCGATCTCTACTTTTTTTTTTTTTTTTTGTTGTGATTGAACTGCGGAAGAGAAAAATAGTGAAAAAAAAATCCAATACGTTTCTTCTTCTTGACTATTTTAGATAAAGAGAGGACGAATCGGGGGGCGGGAATTGTTTCCCATTTCATTGTTGGTGACTGGAGACAGCTGGATTTGATGGATTTCCAATTTTTTCATCGTCTCTTCTTTGTCATCTACTTAGTTACAGCTGCGGCCTGCATTGAAAAACAGGCAGGATTGCAGGAATCGGGCATTTTACTTCTTTTATTGTAAAGGTGACGTGAGGACGGTTGGCCCCGTTGGCTCTGGTCCACCTCCAGCTCTCAAACCTTCTCAATGAACTCCAAATTCTTCAATTGAGCTACCAAAATGTAGCCAAAGTTGATCCTTCATCTGAATCAGTTTGTAAAGAGGCATAATTGTAATTAAATCAACACACAAGTAATATTACAATAATTCAATTTCCGACTCCGATCTCTGAAGTTACTCCTCTAATTCGATCTCCCTTGAGTTTGATTAGTGCCTAAAAATGAACTAGAATGGCTTGTTGGGTATTGGTGTTGGTTGCTTCTTTCATGTCCTCCTTTGTTGTGAGTCCTACATTGCTACATTTTTCAATTGTAGTTGTTTATTAAAACACCTCCATTGGTAAGTTACAAAAGTGCAACCTTCATTATCATTTTTATTTGAAGGTGGTGAATTGGTTGGCTTCTTGGGAATGTCTTGTGTGGAATTTGGGGGGTGTGCTTTAGTGGTGATCATGACATGAAAATGAGTCAAAGATTATTAAATGTGGCTTCACTTTTCTTATTCAAGTCTTGTTTTTTTTAGATGTTTTTTTTTTATAAATACTGGGTTTGAGGCAATAAGATCATCTTCATTATCGATAATGATGTGACTCTAGGTTGCCAATTGAAGGGTTTTATCCTTTAAAAAAAACACTTTCTTATTGGGTGTCGGACTATCCTATGAGATTTGTAGTAGTTGGGATCATTGGTCTTCTAACATCCATCAACATTTTAGGTTTCGGTGACTATTGCAACTACTTTTCTAATAATTGTTTATATGCATCGACCTTTCGAGGGGCTACTTCATGCATCAAGATTTACTTGAACTAGTATGCAATAAAAAATAAGAGCTTTGGTTTCTACTTGCCGGAATATAGGACTATAACAAAGAGATTTTTATGTTTTGTGGAATGCATCCAACATTCTAGGCATGTCAGATTTGGTAGCAAAGACTTTTCTTACCTCTTCTATGTTGGAGTTCTATTGTCTACTTCTATGAGCATCATTTAAGTGTGATTTTTTTTTATTGCTTGGAATTTTGGCAGGTATGATAGCATTGGGGGTATGGACTCTTTGGAAGAATCTCTTGTGGGAATCTTCAAGTCCTCCATTTCTACTTTATCTTTCTTATCGGGGTGGTCCATGGAAGTTTTTCCCTCACCTTTTTGCTCAATGAGGGTCTTTATTGTTGGTCTTTGTTGATTTCAGGATTCCATAATATTAAGGTCTTCATTATCGATAATGATGTGACTATGGGTTGCCAATTGAAGGGTTTTATCCTTTAAAACAAAACACTTTTCTATTGGGTGTCGGACTATCCTATGAAATTTGTAGTAGTTGGGATCATCGGTCTTCTAACATCCATCAACATTTTAGGTTTCGGTAACTATTGCAACTACTTTTATAATAATTGTCTATATGCATCAAGACTTGAACTAGTATGCAATAAAAAATAAGAGCTTTGGTTTCTACTTGCCGGAATATAGGACTATAACAGAGAGATTTTTATGTTTTGTGGAATGCATCCAACATTCTAGGCATGTCAGATTTGGTAGCAAAAACTTTTCTTACCTCTTCTATGTTGGAGTTCTATTGTCTAATTCTATGAACATCATTTAAGTGTGACTTTTTTTTATTGTTTGGAATTTTGACAGGTATGATAGCATTGGGGGTATGGACTCTTTGGAAGAATCTCTTGTGGGAATCTTCAAGTCCTCCATTTCTACTTTATCTTTCTTATCGGGGTGGTCCATGGAAGTTTTTCCCTCACCTTTTTGCTCAATGAGGGCTTTATTGTTAGTCTTTGTTGATTTCAGGATTCAATAATATTAAGGTCTTCAGCCTAGAGTGTAGGAGAAAAGACGAAAGGAGGAGAAGAGAAGAAGTGAAATGAGGTTAATGAAGAGAGGGTAAGAACGGATGTAGGAGAGAGAGAGAGAGAGAGGAGACAAAAAGGAGAGAATAAGGGTGGTGGAAGATATCCAAACCCTCCCCTTTAACTTTTATTTATAGATGTCAAAAGTACATAAATTACAAGTATATTCTTCAGCCTAGATAGAGTGAAGAAAAGACAAAAAAAAAAAAATTACAATAATGTCACCTAAGCTAATTTATGACTCTCAAGATGATGGTGGAAAAACAATGTATATCCCCAACTTGTTACATGTAGTGGAGAGAATTTTGGAATTGACTGACTTCATGAATATATCAGCAAATTGTCTATGAGTTGAGACATGTTTAAGGCTTATGATTTTTTATTGCAACTTTTTTCTCATAAAGTGACAATCCACTTCGAAATGTTTAGTTCTCTCATGAAACACTAGGGTGGAAGCAATATGGATTGTTGTTTGATTATCACAATAGAGTTTCATAGGGCCTTCTTTGTGAAATCTCAATTCAGCAAGAAGGGATTTAATCCATAATGTTGATTTCAGGATTCCATAATATTAAGGTCTTCAACGTAGAGTGTAGGAGAGAAGAAGAAATGTGGAGAGGAGAAGTGAAGTGAAGTGAAGGAAGAGAGAGAGAGAGAGAGAGAGAGAGAGAGAGAGAGAGAAAGATGGACACGTAGAGGAGAGAAGAAAGGGGAGAAAAAAGGGTTGTGTATGTTATACACACCCTCCCCCTTAACCATTACTTATAAATGTCAAAAGTACATAAATTATAAATATACCCTTCACCCTAGAAAGATTAAAGAAAAGACAAAAAACATAAAATATTTACAATAATACCACCAAAGTTTGTCTATGATCTTCAACACTCTCCCTCAAGTTGGTGGTAAAAAAACTTTGCATAACCCCAGCTTGGTGCATGCAGTGGAGAGAATTTTGGAATTGACCAACTTTATGAACATATCAGCAAGTTATCTATGAATTGAGACATGTTTAAAGCTTATGATTCTAGCTTGCAACTTTTCTCTTACAAAGTGACAGTCCATCTCAATATGCTTGGTTCTCTTATGGAAAAGTCCACCTCATGAGTTTATAATTTGAAATTAGACTACTAAGAGGCATTGTATATTAGTATGTATAAGCAAGTAATCATAACATGTTCTTGATCAAGTTGTGTAGGCAAAATGTTCCCTCTACACTTTTTATTGTGAAATATTTTAATGATTGTTGTTTAGGTGTTGAAAATCCTTTAGTGGGTGGGTCTAGGCAAGTGTGACCTAATGAGCCGTTGAAAATCCCTTATGGGTCTAGGTTTTGTGTAGCCTAGTTTGTTGTAATAAAATCCCCTAGTAGTTTTGGGCATTATGTAGCTCATTGCGCTAATTTTAAAACTCCCTTTCTAGGCAAAGATATAATTCACCTTGAAGCCTTTGAGTTGTAAGTGTTATTAGACTTATTTACATAGTGGATTCAACTCCAAGGTGCAAATAATTTGAAAGTGAACGTAGACACTTAACTTTGAATTGTAAAGCACTATAAATCTTGTGTGTTCATTGCATGATTGATTGCCCTAACATCAAAACCTTAAATTCATATTATGGTTGCAGAAAGAATTTTATAAAAAGGTATGAACGATGTAACAATGTAGTGGGGATTGGTGAGGTTGGGTGTGGTTGGAGCAATGTAGTATTTGACAAATCCCATTCCTCCACATACAACCAAGAGCAAACTGCTCTTTTTACTTTCAATTTGAGCAACCACTCATCTTAATCTGTCGAGGTTCACAAAGAACCTCAATCCAAGGCTACATGACTTTACAAGATAAATTCATGAAAAAAAATACAAGTTACTAGAACATACTAATTTAACTAAAAAAATACAAGTAACTTCAAGATCTCCTTAAATGAGGAGCCATTTGGTGTAAAATTGACTTTGGTGCATGAACCCAAATGATATGAAAGTATAGGCTTCAAAGAATTTTTCAATTGAGACACAAAATGAGCCAATAGGGGTGTACTTTTAGAGACAAAAAATTGACAAGTCATCTTTGGACGATTGGAAGGTTACCTAACCTCATGTCAACTTGAGGTAAACCCAACACTAAACTAATTTTCTAGAAGGGATCAAGGAAAATTGGTCTGAACTTAGGGTCTGTTTGGAACTCCTAGAAAAGGAAAAGAAAAAGAATTTGACCATTATTATTCCCAAAAATTGTTAGTAAAAAAGAGATAATGATCCAATTCCCCTTTTCACTATCTATTTTTGGGAATAATAATTACCAAATTCTCATTTTCTTTTATTTTTTTTATTTTTCATGGGGTTCCAAACAATCCCTTAAAGTCTTCCGAATAGAGAGAGAGACAGCTAAATACTAGCTAAATATTGTCCAGCTCAAGTTGATGCTGATGGGTGCCACTTTACCGCACCACACCTGCTTCAAAAGAGATTTGCTTCCTATAGTGCACCCTCCTCAAGATACAACTGACCCTCGTGTACTTACACAAACTCAACAACAACTTTTCCATTGCTCAAACTAGATAAAAAGGGATCCTTTTATCATTTTCTATAAAAAAAAACTGAGAAAATTGGCTCAAAACACATAACAGTGATTGGTTTTGTAAGAATGACTATATATCTGTGAGTGTGACTATCTCACATCATGCAAAGTTCTATTTATAGAGCTCTCTGTGTTGATTTGATTGTTCAAATCAATAACTGCACGATCTGAGTAACCACCGGATTTAACCATTCAGATTTATAATCACTTGATCTTGAGATTAGTAACTGCATGGCATAACACTCAAATCTGTGATAACTTGACCTGATGGTTTAGATCAATAACCACTTTATCTGACCGTTTAGAAGTGAGTTTTAAACCCAACTCAATGTATAATCCATTGTATAATCCACTTGTGTTTAATAAGCTAATATAGTGAGAAAAAAGTTGGACTGAAACGATTTATAAATCTCCTCGGTGCCTTCCACAGTTCTAATCAAGGAGGAGATTCATTATCTCGACTTAGTTTTCGTGCTCCATAAATGGGTCTCTCAGATAAAGAGCTTTCCCAAGATAGGCCTCGTAGGCAAGAAGATAAGAAACTAGTTGATGAATTCAAAGCAGTAAAGCACGTTCTGGTTCAATACTGGAGGGGCATGGCGAGGAGTGCGGCTTTACTGTGAAAAGCTTGCTTAGTTTTCGTTCTCCTTAAATGTGTCTCTCAGATAAAGAGCCTTCCGAAGATAGGCATCGTAGGCAAGAAGATGAGAAACTAGTTCATGAATTCAAAGCAGTAAAGCATGTTTTGGCTCATTACTGGAGGGGGTATGGCAGAGAGTGCAGCTTTGCTGTGAAACGCTTGTTTTGTTTTCGTGCTCCTTAAATGGGTTCTCTCAGATAAAGAGCCTCTTCCGAAGATAGGCCTCTGGGCAAGAAGAGTAGAAACTAGTTGATGAATTCAAAGCAATAAAGCATGTGCTGGTTCATCTTTGGATGGAAATATGAAATTTTCAAATATAACCATTTTAATGCTAACAATTCGCTTTTCTCTAAAACAAAACTAAATATAACCTTGTTCATGCAATTATCAAATTTTGCTAATGTACTAGTAACAGGAGCGGTAAGGGGGTGGTGGCACTGCCCCCTACCATCCACCAAAATACAGAGAGGGTGGCCCTCCCCTCCTTTTTTTTCATGGAAGGGGGAAGGAAGGTGACCACCACTCTCTTTTTCACCCACCTTACTTCGCCTGGCAAGGTCTTTCTCACACTCGAGTCAAGATATTACCCCTTCAGCATGTATTAAACCAGATGTCTGGCTAACCTATCTAAAAAGATGACCAAGTTCTCACCTTGGCCAAACTTGTTACAGTGTACTCATCTGCAACAAATTTGTAAAACCAATGCACGCCATCGCCTTGTATTTACTAAAATGTTGTCAAACATACAGGTCAAGCACGACACATCATATTCAGTAGCACTGCATTGCACTCAACTTTTCATGGATTAAACAAGGCGAACAGTGAACAATATTACTGTACACCAAGACTGCCTCATTTTCACCACAGAGGAGTGTACCATGTTCAATGTTTGAAACTATATGATGCCGAATCCCAGACAAGTATCTTTAGGTAAAAGTAAAAACCTAGCCAAACCACTACAAACAATTCAAATCTCTTACTCAGTTCAAAATTTCCAGCTCTAACACAAAGTAGACCGGAAGTGATACCAGAGCAACCATAACTGCAGAAGCCAAACACTTAAAAACTGCCACCAGCATCTCCATCACCATATCCTCCACCACCACCATAGCCACCCCGAAACCCACCGCTAGGTCTATCATTTGCATAGTTCACTCTGATGTTTCGACCGTGGAGTTCCTGATAACAAGAATATGAAAGAAAATCACTATCATCCATTCACTAAAATTTTGCCTTCTAACTTTACCCAAAAAGATAAATCAGAAAAAATCAGTAAATAATTAACCTGTCCATCCATGCCTAATGCAGCAGTAGCAGCCTCAGTTGTTGCAAAATTCACAAAACCGAAACCCCTAGACCTCCCGGTGTCTCTATCAGTGATTACCCTTGCTGTATCAAAAAGAACAGAAAATAATCTTACTTCCCTTGCAATTTTTTTCCTTATACATCAAAGGAAAAAGAAACGATCAGAGTGGAGGTTCTATTTTAACCTTATAAATCAAAACATAGAAAAAATCCACTTCTATTTTCACCACATAAACAGAAATGCAAAAAACCTACTTCTACTTGCACCACATAAACCAAAACAACATACAGCAAAAACCTACCTCTGCTTTCACCACAAAAACTAAAACAACATACAGAAAAAACTTACCCTCAACTACATCCCCAAAGCTGGTGAAAGCATCCCTGAGGGTCTGATCATCTGTCCCCCATGAGAGTCCTACAAGACAGAAAAAGGGAGAAATCAAATAAGAAATGTAACACACGACCTCAAGTCAACCAATTCAATTTGTTTGTATATACAATTTAACCAAACAGATGATCAACTGTAGTAACGAACAAGGTTTATACCACCAACAAAAAGCTTTGCTGATGACATGGCACGAATAGCATTAAGCATGGATGCAGGTCCAGCAGAGACACTGTTGGATGCAACAGACTGCCTGACAAGGCCACCAATCCGACTGCAGAATGCCATAGCTCAGTTAATGGATAACTGTGCTCCCCTTAGCACCTGTTGAAGAACAGGAGAAGATCAAGACAATTAGTACAACGAGCAATATATCGTATTCATTAAGAAAGGTAACTGCCCACTTGGAAAGAAAGGTAACTACCCACTTGGAAAGAAAGGTAACTACTTCTAGATATCTACTCATACAATAAATCCAACTATTGTATAATCCAAACTTGTTTTCTCTGATCTACTGCATCTTACATTGCATTTCCCACCTTAATTAGGTTGACTAAAGGACCAATAATAAATGTGTATAGTAGCAACATACAGTTTCAGTAAAAAAAAAAAGGTAATCAAATTCAAATAAGTTAAAAACGTCAGCAGAAGAAAAATTCTTAGTCAAATAGGTATCCATTATCTTGAAGCACTACTCCTAGTTCAGTCAAATAAGAAATATTACAAGATAACCATGAGATAAAAAGAAATATAATGTTATAACCATGAGACGAAAAGAAATGTAACGAGATAACAATGAGTGAGGGAGTAAGATGAACCAAAATACTTATGGATCACATAGCATAGGGGCAACAGCAAATAGCTACAAAGCAGCTATCCCCAAGCAGTTCAAAATGACAAACAAGTCAAATCATGGAGCCTGACTAAGAGACGGCACCACCACTATAATTTTTTGTGAAATGAGAAGCATCCATCAAGCATAAAGGCCTGATATCCAAAAAATAGGAGTTACAAAACAAAGGTTATAATTATTGTTGGTTACAAGACAAATATTGCCCACTATGTTGTATCAAAATCACAAGGAATTCATAATCGAATTCCTCCATAGTAAAAGCAGAGAATAGCCTACAAAATATCGTAAGCAACGGGACTTTTCTAGGATGAAGAAGCCTCACTGAGGCCTCCGATATCAATATGATAATCATAAACAACTAAAAAGATACACTCCCAGAATATTTCATCTTGAAAATAAAATTACTAACAGTTAGAACGACATAAACGCAGAAAAACAAAAATCTATTTACACCCAAACGCAAAACATCCACTATATCACATCATCATAGCCACACAACAGAAACTAAAATCAGAAGATCCACATAACAACTCAACATTACGACATCCAAAAAGAAAAGGAACACATGAGCTACCCGGTCATGGAAATAAAAACTGACTAAAAGAAAACGTAAAACAATAACGAGACAAAGAAGAGGCAGCCGTACAATTGAGATCGCAAAAAAGAAGCTGAAGGGTTTCCTCCCTAGGATGAAGAAGCCTCACTCAAAAGGTCGGCGAGGAAATGCAGGGGTTTAGGGTTTTGGGGGTCTCGTATTGAGACAAAGCATTGCTCTTATAGCCGGCGGTGAGGGAGAAAAAATCTTCTGCTCTGTGGTGAGCTGGACAAGTGGACCGCAGTGACCTAAAAGACAAGTCCACTTAGCATGTTTTATATTTTTATGTTAAATTTAAATGTGATTTTTAAATATAGGAGATATAAGAATAATTTTTAAACACAGTCATTTGAATAAAAATAAAAGTAAGAAAAATATTTTGTACCTAAACTATTAAAAAATTTATGAAACTAATTGTTAAAAATAATTTTTATCCTATAAATAATTTGAAAATAAAATAATAAAAAGAGGAAATTGACAATCGCCCCCCCTTTCTCCTTTGTTTGATAAGTCACTCTAGGGTAGGGATGGCAACAAGCAAAGGACATAACAAGTAAGGATATTCAATTACCTATTTTGATTATCCACAATCTATGTTCTAGTTGTTTTAAATCCGACTTCAAATTCTGTTTTTTGGTACGATTCTTTGGAATAATTTGACTGCCTTGTGTTCTCAATCAGTCGAGTAATTTGACTCTTTGTACTTTCGGCCATGCATGCCATGCACGTTAATGTTAAAGTGTTGATCTAAGCTCTCCAAATTCGTTGTTTTCATAGATGCATAATTTTCATCTTTTGCTCTCCCTTTTCTTGAATATTGTGATCACATAAAAATAACCACAACATGTGGTATAAAATATCTCTTTCTTGTACTTCCTCTTCTACTTCTTCTTCTACTTCTCTCCTTCAAACTGGGGATAAAAATGACATAAAGGCCCAGCTTAGAAAAAACATAATATGCAAGAAGAAAATCACTCCTACTTGTATGACAAAACTCCATACACCAATTAAAACAGCTATAGCCTAGAACACACTCCGTTCAATTTTAAAGGTAGAAAAACAACACAACTTTATAGCACAACAAAGAGACTGTTCACTTTTTAAGGGTAGCTCAAACACAAATCACCTCTTGGGTAAAAAATAAAAAGAGTTTATTCAAACTGGATGTTAGACACACTCTTATACTTTTAGGTAGTTGGTCTAGGTATTACTTTGAAGTGATAAAAATGCAAAATCATAAATTGAAGAAATGCTAGAGGAAAACAACATTAACAGGAAGGAGATGACTATGTAACACTCATACTTCCAAACACATCTAGAATGTGACCTTTATTTAAAAAAAAAAAAAAAACTAGGGGAGACTAATTTAATAAGTTTGACCAAGTATAACTTTTTTATGGTGACCACAAGTTTTTGGAGTTGATAATGCAGAAGATACTCAACCAAGTAATAAAAATGCAAAACATGAAAACAACATAGAAGCATGATATTGCACACCTTAAATGAGCACATCATGACTAAGTCTGACCAAAATTCTCTGATTAGAAGAGAAATTTGGCTAAAAAATTATGAATCTAGGAGAAAATGAAATGCAATTCTCGTCAATCCATGGAGAGATAATAGGAGAGAAAAAGGAAAAGGAAATTTTTTCAACAAAACTAATCTTTAGTACTTCTAATATCAATATCTACCAGAATATAGCTCAAAATCACAAAAAAACTTTATTACATAAGACACTAGACTCAAAGATCTTTACTTTTATATCTAATTTGACATAACAAAAAAGCTTTTTTTTATAACCACATGATTTGATTTTTTGTGTAGCATGACCCATTGCCAATTTCAATGAGAATACCTCCTTATATGTAGATTAGATTGACATGAAAATTACTCATTTTAAAACTAGACTTTGATATGTTTCATTCAAGTATAATTTTTTCATTAAATATACTTCTTTTGAGAAAAATAATTTGATAGATTTTAGACTCTATAATCTAGACAAACTGAGTATTCTTTATTCTTTTGGCCAGCATGACCATTGACTCTTCAAATATTAGTATCTCCCTCTAAAAAACTCAGATTGAGAATAAGTTTAATAGATTAGAAAATACACATACATATATTTATTTTGATATGTAATTCTTCATATAAAGTCTCGTTCTTTTTGTCTAACTATTGCTTCAAATATCGATCCTAAAATTCTTTTAGCATTGGAAAGTAAACTCAATATCTTTTTTTGAATATATAATTTCCAATATTAAAATTTCATTATGGAGGTTATAATGCCAAGGAAACAATGGATATTAGGACTAGAAAGAAAAAAAAAGGTAGAATAAAAACTTAAACTACTAGATATAATAAATCAAAAAAGGATCACATTATTTCTGTGGGTTGACCAAGTCCTTTGATACCATGTTGAATTTCTAAAAAAGATAATACTTCACAGACTTGTTTTAATTTGAGTACAATGAGCCTATATTTATAATAGAGGAAACAATTAGAATCAAATTATAATTAAACTATATTTATCCTAGTTACACCCAAAATTAAACATTAAAAAATAAGTCCTTGAACAATTGAGCAATTGAACATAAATATAAGACTAATATAACTAAAATATTTTTATCTTTGACTCTCCTGTAAAACCTACTTCCATGAAACACCTCTGAGACTTCTTGTTGTTAAAGCGTTGTAATATTTTTCCATACCTGCTCTTCAATGACATTTAACCTAGTCATCTATTCATGAAGATGATCCCTCTCATCACAAGTGGTTGATAAATAGTACAGAAGAATCTATTGCCCATAACATTGTTCACTTGGATACAACCAAGTATATATGGGAAACATGTTCAAAATTTTACTCTACTCCTGATAGTCTTCAAAATATTTATGAAATTTTTAGGAGATATATACAACGAAATAAGGTGATAACCTTCATGAGTATTTTGCCATATTCAAAGACCTTCTACAAGAATGTAAAGTTGCTCACCCATATTCCACCAACATAGCTACTCGAGAAAAACAAAGAGAAGCCCTTGTCTCTGCCATCTTTCTTGAAAATATAAAACCTTATCTAGATGATACTAAACCTCAGGTTCTTAGCTCTTCTGCTAGACCCTCCTTCCATGATGTGGATATTGTCATGCTTAGGATTCCAACCAAGGATCCACATCTCAATCAAATCAAGTTAAAAATTCTGCCATGTTCTCCCAAGGGGGAATGACAACAATCGTAGGGAATGACAAAGATGTGGTAGGTCAAGTGGGAGAGGTAGAGGAATAAGTGGTGGTGATTCCACTTATAATTCTTCAAGTTATGGTCAAAATAGAAAGCATACTTCATGTGGCCTAAGCAATCATGTGGAAAAGTGCTAGAACGTACATGAAAAAACAGATTCTCTAAAGCTAATCAAACCTCGATTACTACCACATAAACCAATCAAGAAGTGTCCTTGGATGTTTCAAAAGGAAAGATGGTTTTTACAAAAGAAGATTATAATCTATTGCAAAAACTAAAAACCTAATAGTTGCTACTAGTAGTACCTTTTTTTTTTCATGTTCCAGTTTTTCACCATGGATCATTGACTCTTGAGCCTCTGAACATCTTACTGGTAAAATTAAAAACTTGTCCTCTTTATCTCATTGCACTATTGATCGATTTGTATTTATTGCAGATGGCTCCCAAACCAAAGTTCAAGGTGCCAGTACTTCTATTATAACCTCCTCTCTCTCACTCACTAATGTTTTATTTGTTCCACAATTACCATTTATCTTATGTCCATTATCCAATTAACCAAGAAACTTAACTATTTTTCCTTCTCATTGTGTATTTTAGGAGAACGAGATGAAATAGGTGATTAGTGATACCTATGAGAGAGGAGGTCTCCACCTTCTAGACTCAATAATTTTGACAACCATAACAACAACAAATCAAGAAATTGTGCAGTGGCATAACTGACTTGGGCATCTTGTGTTCTCAAGTTTACAAACATTAGTTCCATCCTTTAAATCCTTTACTAAATTATCATGTGAGTTTTGTGAGTTTGGGAAGCATCACAAATTTTTTTTTTTACCCAGGGAAGACAAAGTGGCTTATAGTTTTTTTCTTTAGTTCATTTCGATGTATGGGGACTAGTCAAAGTACCAAATATTTCTCAATCTAAGTATTTTGTGATATTTTTGGATAGTCATACTAGAGTTACTTGGTCATATCCAATGAAAGATAGATTAGAAGTCTTTACTATCCACAAAAAAAAAATCAGATTTTCAACTCAAACAATGCCAAAGAATATTTTTCCTCTCAATTTCAAGTTTTGGTCACAAGAGGCACATAGTCCATCAATCATCTTGTGTTTGCACCCCCAACAAAATGGAGTCTCTGAGATAAAAATAGACATCTTATTGAAGTAGCTAGAATACTCAAGTTATCCACGAATATCACCCAATATTATTGGTCATATGCTATCCTTACACTTGTTTTCTTATTAATCGCATGCCTTCAAGTGTTTTACTTGATCATACACTATTCTCAAAATTGTTCGTTGGTTTATCTCTTTTCTATTCAAAGTTTTTCTTTCTTTCTAAAATCGTGCAAAAGATCATAACCTTTTCAAAAAAAATTCCTTCTCATGATAATAAAAAAAATAGCCTCCACCGAGCCCTTTTTTTGAGTAATTATGCAAACATCAACATAAAATAGTTTTGAACGAATTTAATCATATTTTGATCATGATAATCCTCATATACAGCAAGAGGACAAGAAAGCTTCATCCACCATATGTTTTTCTAAGAGAGGAAAATCAAAACATGTGCTTAAATCCAACATATACTCAAACTAAGCACTTCAACATTTTCTTCAAAGTAAACCGAGCATAAAAGATCTTGTATAAGATGGAATAGTTATCTTTTAGAAGGATCAACCAACAAGCCTCTTACCGAGATCAAAACACTATCAAAAACATCTCATGAAAGGTAGAAAAGAAAACTTATCTTGCTTGCTTGTCGAGCCTTGCTTCACCAACCAATAAGTACACATGAAGCTTGACCAAACTCATTTAATTACCGCCTTAATATTAGGATCCTAAACTCATTCCTCTAATACCATGTTGGATTTAGGATCCTATGGTAAGGTCATTGACCAAAGTGGTAGGAGAGGAGAGGAAGAAGAAGAAGAGGAGAAGAAAGGAAAGGAAGAAAGAAGATAAGAAGAAAAGGAGACAAGGCTAGAGAGATGGAGTTTGAGAGAGCTTGGGAGAAGGGAAAAAGGTTAGGGACGAATTTGAGTGAAGAGAGGAAGGCTTGAATCCTCTACCCTTTACTTTAAGCCTCTATTTATAGTTTATGAGAGAGTGTTACGTTGACTATATTGCCCTTAGAGCTACAAATTTTCAAAATGAAAAGACATAAGTAGACATACATCATCTTACATAATTACACCCTTGTGCCATCATTATGAGATGAGCGCTTATTTACCCTTTGTGCCACCTCCTTGATGTGGACATGCATATTACCTTAATGCCACTTGAGGTGTCTTTCGACACAAAGCAAGATGCTCCTTCCCAAAGGACAATCCGCCAATAGTTCTCTAATGTTCAATGGAACAAATTATGCTTATTGGAAGATAAGGATGGAGTTTTTTCTTTAATCCATAGATTGAGACATTTGACATGTCACAAATAATGGATCATTTGACCTACATAAAATAATTGGTCGGGAAAAGGTCTCCATAGAATTTTGAGAACTCACTATGGAAGACAAGGAGCAACTCATGACAAATTCCTTGGTCATTAACCTTCTCCTATGTGTCTTAGGACCAAATGAGTTTAAAATGGTCTCAACTTATAAAATAACAAAATAAATTTGGCCAAGCTAGAAGTAACATATGAAGAACTACAATGTTCAAGGACTCTTGGATCAATCTTTTGATAGCCCAATATGATGAATTGAAAATGAAATGGGTAAATTAATTGTTGATATGACAAATTTTTCAAGGCATTTCTAAAGTCATGGGATATAAGAAATACCGGCATTCGTAAAAGCTTGGATCGGCTGTTAGGTATCCTCCCAATATATGAAATAGAATTGAAAGATAATGAAGAAGAACAACTGAGGAGGAAAAATCTTTATCTTAAGGCAAAATCTAGTGTTAATAAGCATACTAATGAAGATAGTTCTTGGGTGAGGTGACTTCATTACTAGATACCGACAAAAGATGTGAAGGAAGAAAAAGAACTTTAGGAAGGGACAATACAAAAGAAACAAAGATAAATCTTTAAAAAAGGGCTAACGTTTATTTTGAGTGTGGTAAGGCAGGCATACAATGAATAAACACCCACATCTTGAAGAAAGATTTTCATCCACAAGCATGGACCTAAAAAACAAAAAGAAGAAAGTATTGATCTCAGAATTTTTATACCTTTTTTAAAAAAATTTAGACACCTTGGAATTTCCAAGAATTTTTATGACATTCTTCTGAAAATTTTTAAATTTTTTCAGGGATTTTAAAAGAAATTTCACGAGATACAAATTTCTGGAACTTGAAGATGATGTTTTAGAAAAGACTTCCGGAAAACCAAGCGATGGTGGAAAAGCAAGAAAGAAAGGGAAACTTGTGTTTTTCTTCTTGTTATTTTTAGGATCAACAATGCACCAGTACATGTTTGAAAGGAAAAACCAGTGGAGACAGGAACCTTACAGAAGAGAAAAAAGATGGTAGTCTATAAGAATGCCATATGATATTTAAGTCGGTCCTTGGTCTCAACCTGTGCTGTGCTTCAAATTGCTTGCATCTTCCATAGTTCTTTTGGAGTAATTTAGCCAATTGAATGTGCAACAGAAAAGAAAGTGTAAAAAATACAAAGACAGGAAAAATAACCCAAAACGTAGAAACTATTACTCACATCCATAAATCATTTAATACAAAACAGTAAACCACACCAAGCAAGCTGGTGCCATTTTAACAGTTCAAGGTCTATGGACTTCAAAATTTCAAATATTTCAATTCTGTTCTATGCAACTAATATCAATTTTACTATTTGGTCATGTATCCATTCCAGTCATTTTTTTCAAATGCCATAAACAACTTTCTTTAAACTATGAACATATTATAAGAATAACTAAAAACTGTAGTGGTTTACCAAAGAAATGTTCCACAATCCTCCTGGCTGAGAGAAACAAGGATAGATTGTTATTGTCACAGAAGAAATCACAAATGCCAAGATGGCCTGTCTTGAATAGCAGCAGTTCCAGCATTGAAAGAGCAGAGCATCAAAATGATGAGAGGATTAGAAAAAAGAAAGGTTGAAACCACCAGAAGGGATTAATGAAACCACTTAATATTCCAACATTCCAGTACAAGAGCCTGCACCAAGGGCAGCAATGAAGTTTCATCTGGCAATAAACAGTTTTACTGAATAACCTCAGAAAGGTATACAACTTTTTGGAAATCTGGATGATTTAAGATCCAACCACAAACTAATTAATTATTTCTGCTAGTTAAGAATACCAAATTACGCTGCCACAGTCCAAATATTACGCTTTCTTCTGCTTCCCAATTGCAGGAGGTGGACACAGGTACCTGAATACCCAAGCAGCCAGAATTGCTCCTACGAAAGGGCAAATCCAGTACACATAAAACTGCTCCCATGTATTATGTCGATTGTACACATACGCCCACCCAAAGGCCTGCGAAACATAATTCAGACAAAACTTGAGAAGGCAAATTTGAGTGGAACCAACTAGCTGGAGGAAGAACAATCTGGAGACAATTTATTAGCTTCGACAATAAACAACCACTACGGCCATAAATAGAAAATAAAAATATTCACAAATATTGCCAATAGTTTCTTGTTAACAGGTTTTAACTGCAATAAATGATAATAATATCTCCAAGTCCTTTCATAATAACTAGAGAGAATCTACTGATAGGCATATGGCCCCTTTTGCTGAATTTATAAGCACAATCAAGCAAATATTAAAGAGAAGTAAAAAAAAAAAAAAAGGGAAAACAGAACTTTGCCTCTCTCTCTCTCTCTCTCTCTCTTCTTTTCTTTTAAATGTGTGTCGGCATGTATTGTTAACCGTCTTTTACTTAATGAACAATTTTTTTAACTGCACAAAGACAAAATAATCTCATAACAAGAACACTGCCAAGTGTACTGAGTTTTCATTTAAAGGAAAAGACATCATATATCCAGCGAACAAGTAACATATTCTTTAAAACTTCCTACCATCTGATCAACCCCTAGCAATCCCATATAAACATGAAGTGATATATTCTCGATAGATACGTATTAAAATTTAGCTCTTATAGTTGTATACGAAACCAGATTAAGGATAATACATATCCGTGATTAATAACGGAGTATGGTCCAGTGAGAGCAATAATCTGCATTGTATAAGGATGGAAACCAACTACAGAAATTAAGAATGAGAAATAAGATTTTACACAAGAAAGAGAGAGAGAGAGAGAGAGAGAGAGAGAATGAGAAAAAAGATCAAGCAAACTGTTCACTTATAAAGTGACACCTACTGTGGTTAGGTAACACTTAACCAAGTAACTTCTTCCACTTAAAATGAACCAACTTTTTTCGCCAATGACATTTTTAAGATCGAGATGAGAAATACAGACAAGAGTATCTCCCTTCAACTTTCACCAGTTCAACATGATCTATAAACTTGCATACCAAGCAGTTAATATTGTTAAATATAACCAGTATACACCAAGACGAGTTATCAAACTGCAACTTTTAATGTCATGCACATTTTTACGCAGTAGGATGAATGATATTCTTCATTGTTTACTTTTTTCTGTTTGTTTATTTTTAGTGAAAGCAAAAAGTTGGAAAGAATGACAAAGAAAGAAAAGAGAGGTGAGTAATAAACATTAAGTTCAAAGCCTAGATGCTCTGGCTGCCTAAAATAAAATAAACTCAAAAGGCACCTAATTCAGCAATTGTTAGGTAAATTTCCCAGTAAAACAAATAGAATACATAGTAATCTTCAGGTAAGAAGTCTAGAAGTTGCAGGTACAACAAATGTACATAGAGATACAGTGAGGAAATAACAAGTCAAAAATGCTTGAAAATTTATTGCCAAAATTTCCATTTTCCCTAAAAAATTATGAGAATAATTTACTAAAGATGTTAAACACAGTTTCTAAAGAAGAGGGAGAGCCTACAAATAAGATATAAATAGAGTTAAAATAATGATCACCCCTAAAAACAAATTTACCCATTATGCAATGGAAAGAAGACACTGATTATGTCCCTCTTAAGAAAACACCTATTATCAATTGACCATTTCCTTTTAGGGTCTAGGGTTAAGAGTAAGGGTTAGAGTATAGGGTTAAGGGTTTAGGGTTTGAACCTATTTTAGGGTTTTGAGGAAAAAAATCTTGTTTAATGCCACAAGATATATTTAAACAATTCAAGGAGTGCCAAGTGCTTACTAAGTAGGAAGACTCCACAAAAACTGCAGTCTTTAAACAAAGAAAAATCAGGCAAAATTATAAAGAGAACTTAAATATATGAATTATCAAATATTTTAACGCAAGAAACGTCCTTACCACAGGCCAAACTATCAAGATGGTTTTATTCTTGCTAGAAAAAAAAACAAAAGCAGATTAATTACTGCTTAACAATTCAGACTAGCAAAGTTCTTGCAGCCACCACAAGAAAGATGACCAGGGTTTCATAGATATTCATTGTCAAACTTAATAATTTTGATTAGCCAATCACTTTAATTGATTAACTTCCTCAACAAACTAAAGGTATATGTCTGAAAGAAACTTTAGTGTCATGAGATGAAACTCTTTGAAAGAAGTCTACCACTGTTTGCATTTTTATTTTTTTTTAAATAGTGCTGACTTATATTAAAAGGCTCAAAAGACTGTTTGCAATTTTTAAATGACAACTTGACCAAGCTAGCCAAATCATGTTGATTTCATAGAGTATAACGAGACCATTTCATTCAGCCGTAGATTAAATTCAGTACCATTTCATTCATAAGTAGGTTGAAACTCAGTTGATCTCTCTGGAAATTCATCGTTACTTATGATACCAAAACTCAACAAGTTACAAAAGTAGATTAGAAGTTTACACGATTTTCAGCTTTCACAATGTAATGGACAAAGATAAAAAATATAAGAAGACATCGAGCTATCCAAAAGAACAGGAAAAAAAAAAAACTCACTGGCCACGAATCCATTGTCACATTGATGAAAGTGATACATCCTCTATATAGAGAACCATTACAGAACCAATTATTACCAATAATTGCATTTGCATTTTTAATGTCATATATATATGAAGCACTGTCAAAGAAAGTCTCAACTTCAAAGAACAACAACAATGTCTATAAGTCCCAATTGGTTTCTAGCAAGACCTCTTACAAAGGACTGGTAATTGGGATACGGAATTGAAGGAATCAGAGATATTTGCATCACTATAAATCAGAAAATCGGGGAGATCCTTCCCTCATTACCAGGTCACCACCAACTTAAATGGATCCATTTCTATCAACCATTTTTTTCTTCAACTGTTCTACTTACCATTATCATTACCAGAAAACCAGCTGAAGTCCAACAAAGTTATCCATCAATTACTTTTGATGAAAAAGAAGGAATAATCATTTAAAAAAAAAAAGAAGGAATAAAAATATAGCTCTTGTGATAGATGTACTCATCTCATTTTCACTTTGACACACTGACTACACTAACCAAATATAATTTCTCTAAAACAGATGAAACATCTACGTAATGAACAAATTTCTTTAGAAATTGATTGATGAGAAGCATACCCTTGAGCAGATTATCACTGCAAGACCGCCTTGTGGGCTTTCATGGCAATCCTTATTCTTGTCTCACTTGCCTCATCAACCATATATATTTTTTTGAAATGCTTGTTGATCATATGACGGGAAGTACCATAACAAAACACAATTACAGAGAAAGAAACAAAGGACAAATATCCACAAGAACAGGATGAAGAAGAGAATTCAGTGGTACAATCCTCCATTTCAACACAAACAATGGCTATAGTTAGACATCTAATACAAGATGGAAAGAACCCATGGCTGATTCTCCTTATTTTAAAACCTCATAGTCTGATGAGAATAAATAAAGTGAAACCAATTTCATCCTCAAAACTCAATATACAATAACAACAATTTTCAACAGGCGGATTCATAGATGTCTCAGGCTACTAAACATCCAAAATGCAGCTTTCAAGGAAGAGATAATGAAAGAAAACGAAGGAAGATACCAGGATATCAAAGACATGAAAAACAGGAAGAGGATGAGAATACTCACATTGGCAGGATTCATGGAGGGTCCAGTATAAGTAGACCCCGTAATTACCAATGTCATAGTGGAGATGGCAAGCAAGAATATCTGAAGAAGAGTGTTCTTTGGACCCCTTAGTATTATGTAAAGAACAAGGAAAGTCATTAAAAAGGTTAAAACGCCTTCAGCAATGGCACCAGTCTGTAGGTCCACTTTTAATGCTGGTCCCCCAAGCATGTGTTTATACTGCAGAGGCATGTATTCCATGATTGCAGCAGCTCCGGCAACAGCCCCTGCTGTCTGACCAACCAAAAAATCTCATGTTAGGGAATGAAGGAGTCAAAATCAAGCCTAGCCTCCGCAGCCACTTAAACGAGGACAAGCATTTGAACGCAACCTTCAATATGAGTATACACGATGTAACATTTCTATAAACAAATAGAGAATAGAGGAGGAACCACCTGGGCAGGAAGACGAAGAGCCAACGAAGAGAGAGTGTCCCCTCCTACTCCCGCAGCGTAGAAGGAAGCAGATCCCGTGGGATTAAAAGTTGCCCCACCCAGCATTTCTCCGAGCGCGGTGAAGATCAGGAGCAAAAATGTCAATATGAGGACAGTTATAGCAAGCGTTGGACCTTGCCCATGGATATCGAGCGCCGATGCTACAACTGATGTGAGAGCGCCGAGCGTGGAGGAGCAAAATACCCACAAAAAGGTGATCACAGCGTCACCGATTGCAGTTTTCACGGCACCCATCTGTGCTTCTTGTCGTCTCTCTTCTCAATTTTCCTCTTTTTAATTTAAATTCTACACTTCTGAGCAATCTCTTTTTCTTCTTCAAACTATCACTCCCTCACTCTCTGCACGGAGGGATGATTAACCTACCCAAACTCCAGGAAGAAGAATAGTCAACACCCAACAGGTTCCCACAATCCACTAGCCGTATCGCGAGAAACGTCGGGTTGACCAACCTCGCCCTCGCCCAAGCCCGCGTTTGGAGTGAAACGAGGGACGCACGGGATGAGATAAGTTTCTGAAATCCAGTCTGTAATCAAGCACCCGAGCTCTTCTACCTTATACGGACTCTTACCTCCGTGCCAGAAGACGGGCTCCTCCTCCTATCGAACAAAAAGCACCACACCTACCAGAACCGGGCACGTTTCTGCTGCTGATTATCTGATTCCTATCCTTTCCATTTAAAATATGGTGACCATTTCTTAATCTGTTTAAGTTTTAAAATTTGAATCGAATCCGCTTGGAGATTCTCACTTAACTGACTTTTCCCATTGGCAATCACGCGCATAAATGATAATTTCTGAATTCCACACAAAGGACAGTAAGTCACTTGTTATGCTTTTGGACTGAATATCCAATCTGAGTTCATTGAGAACAGGAACGACATTTATATTAGGTTCTATAATGGTCGACGCCAGCGACCTGCCTGAGCGTCGGAGTTTTACACCCGACGGCCCTCATGTTCCTGTCTCTTTGAAAACGGGTTTGTCATTTTCTGATTCAAGCTTTTCACTGGATAGAACTTTGCGGGTCGTGGTCATCACAAAGTTAACTTTCTCATAAACAAAGAGAAGAAAAAAGTGAAAGGGGACTCAAAAGTGCAAAAGTTGAAATCAACAGGTATACTCCATTGTTTTTCAGTGAAGGCCAAATGCTACAGTACAGGCTCGTGAAAAAGCCTGGCCAATTACCGTTTATTTATTTGAGAAAAGATGAATTTACTAGGCAGACAAAGGATCCAAGAAAGACAGAGATACCGGGATGAACACCAGAGTTCGAGGGGAAAACCCGCATGGGTTGGGGAGCAATGAAGGGTTTTACCAAACCTAATCTGAACTCAATTAACCCTGACATTAACATAACCTAATAAATTTATATATCTTTTTAAAAAGTAAAACTATATATATTTAAAAAGAAAAGAGAGAACTTCTTTAATTTTGGAAGATTTTTTACTATTTATATTTATATTATATAACAATTCTTATAGATTAATTTTTTAAAAATGCATTATATTAAATGAATAATAGATTGGACCATGGGCCGCAACAAGGATGAGCAAAAGATTCAGGGATGCAACAGGGACAGGGTTGCAAGGAAGGGATCGGGTAAGGGTAAGTATCGGAGAGATTGTTTTTTTTTTTTTTTTAGTTCGAGATTTGGAGTTAAGGTTTGGGGCCGGATTTAGGTTTTCAAACACCAACTTCAACTTAAGTTGTGCACACCCCTAGTCAATATAAATGAAGCACTCAATGGAATTTTTATAGCATAAGTTATCCCTATTAATGAAAGCATTAAGCAAAAGTTGTGTACATTTTGCTTTTAAAAACTATACTTTGTTGTAAGTATGGTAAGTTAATATAAACACAAACATCAGACTTCGCAGTTGCAAGCATTGGAGAGAATCTTTTGCTTTCTCGAGAAATCTACCGGTCAAGGGCTCCTATATAAGTGTCACAAACATGCTAACATTGAGGGATTTGCATATGCAACTTAGGCCAATTCACAATGACGGAAAAGCCCACTTGAGGGTATTGTACTCTTCTTAAGAGAAACCTTATATCTTTGAGAAATATCAAAATGTAGTTGTTTGATCGAATGGGTCATGAAATGTTGTGGTGCAACCTCCTTTACTAAGTTCGAGTTTCGCATCACCACCCCTATGAAAATTCTACTATGACAACCAAATAACCATATGTATTGCCTCAAATCTAGTTTTTCATAAAAGAATAAAATATATTGAGATTGATTATCACTTTGTTTGAGAAAATTTGCAAGATAGAATCATAAGTATGGAACGCATTCCCTCCTTGAGTCTAGCCTAATATTTTAACAAGGCAGTTGCAACTAGGGGTAGCTTCAAACTGAGCCAGTTCGCGAGCGGCTCGAGTTCGAGTCAGTGCCGGCTCGGTTCGATTCGTTATCTCTCGAGCTTGAGATCCGAAATCAACTCGTTTAAATTAACGAGCCGAGCTCGACCAGAGACAGGTTCAGCTCGCTAGCTCGTTAATTTAACGAGCGGCGATTCGGGAATCGGGGGGATTTGTCACGTTGCGGGACTCCCTCCCATTCTGTCTCTGCGAATCTCCCATACTTCTTTGCCATTTCCCATGCTTCTCTGCCATTTCCATGCCGTTTCAGCATGATTTTCTCGCGAAAATCGTTGTCCGTCAGCAGGGATTCATGGGAAACGGAGGATTTTGGTCTTCAAATCCCTCATTCTCCCTCTCCCTCTTCGATTCCTCACTCTCTGTCAAATACTTCGATTTTTTCGTCTACGATTTCTTCTTCTTCCTCTTCGATTTCTTCATCCGAAGTTCTTCCTCGCCGACGAGACGAAAGCGGCTTCGTTTCAACAATGCTCCTTCATTATTGGAAAGGTTTTGGAGATATCCCCGAACAGCGAACACTCCCTATTTTTGTAAGTGTTGATTTTTTTTTTCATTTTTATCTTCTGTACGTTTTCTTCCTTTGCAATTTCGGTGTTAATTTTTTTTTTCATTTTTATCTTCTGTACGTTTTCTTCCTCTGCAATTTTGGTGTTGATTTTTTTTTTATTTTTATCTTCTGTATGTTTTCTTCCTCTACAATTTCGGTGTTGATTTTTTTTTTTTCATTTTTATCTTTTGTACGTTTTCTTCCTATGTGATTTCGATGTTGATTTGAGCAAAACACAATAATGATCTTTCGATCAATATTTAAATGATATGATTCTGATGTAGTGATGTTGTTCGTATTTCGAAACTCAAAGGAATACGCATGATAGGAAAATTTTCCAGTCGAACTCTTCCTATTCCTAAATATAATATTCGATTTCGATGAACCTGCTCTTACCATAATTATGGATATTACAATGAGGAGCAACCGACCCCTATTTTTTTATTTGTTTTTCCCTCTTGACTATTCAAAGAGGAAGTACTACTATTTTCCCATTCACTGTGGCCCATAGAATAAAACTGGTGGACGTATATGGAACAACCATAATAATTAAATTGTTGTTCACCAAAACAAAACTTTTTTTTATGCATATGGAACTCAACCCAATTCTGTTATGTTAGATTAGTAACAAGTCTAGTAATTATGTACTCATCATACATATTAGAACATAACATTTTGGAATACAGTACAAAATTTAAATTTTTAGACCCAATATTTCGTTGAATTGATACGTTAGATACAAACGGATGTAAATTATCTCTTTTTTTTCAATCGATTTTTATCCTTCCTCTTTTATCTTCTTTCTCTTCGATTTCTTCATCCGAATTTCTTCCTCGTCGACGAGATGAAAGCGACATTCCGACGGGATGTAAGATTTTTTATTTAATGCTACCAGCTACATGATTTTTCATGTTTTTCTCATCATGGTAATTTTAATATTTGTAACGACATTAAGTAACTAGTAGTGGAAGAGTATTTTTTTATCTGACAATAACTAATTTTATTTTTTTGTTTTTGTCATAGGTGGAGATTTTGCTCATGCAGGGATGCATATTATTTTCTAGCATGAAGAGAAACAACTATAGTTTATAAATTTATAATGAATTTATAGTTTTTATTTAGGTGATTGTAAATTGATAGCATTAAAGTATAAACCAAGAATACTAATCAAATTATGAGATTTGATAAACATCATACTCAAACGATTAGATTGCTTATAACATTCATAAAATGCAATCTTAGTTTGGGTGTTAGTGTGCGTAGGTAAAATAGTAAAGGTCATCTAAATCATCTGAGTTACATTTTTAGTTATTTGTTCGATCCCAATTTTCTGAGTTTTCCAACAATATTGTTGGCTGCTTTGGAATTAGATTGCAATGGTACAATATGAAATCAAGCGAGCCACATTGGCAAATACAAGCGTTAAAAAAGTTTAAATCGGAAATTATCCTAAATTACAAAATTTAATCTTTCGGGACCACGTAGAAATTAGATTTCTGTGTGTCAATAAACTGAGAAAATTTAACACTGGAAACGAAAACGACCAGGGCTCGACTTTCTCGTCTTCAACGATCCATCAAATTCGAATTTTTGAATTACGGACTTGCCGGGAAATCTAAGAACAGTGGATCCCGAAGCATTTAGGTTGAGAGAGAGATCGAAAGGGAAAACGGGGAAGGGTGAACAAAGAGAGGTGTTTCGTTTTCTATCAAGACAGGTAAAATCCGTAGCTTCTTCTTCTTCTTAACCTTATTACGTTAGGGTTCTTAACATACTCAGTAATTTAATATACTCTGGCGCACATGAACATTCCCAATGCTGTCATTTCCCCCAACTTCTCTGTTTTGATTTTTTTTTGTATGTTTATGGTTTCTAAATCGATGCAGCTTCAGGCATGGAGGGCCACAGCGAGGCTATTTTTGATTCTTTGAGTCTGAATCCCCAAATGTTCATTAATGAAGTAATCAACACCATTGACGGCCTTGTCGATGAGGCATTTGAGTCTTATGAACGGTATTTTTTATTTTATAATTATCAACTTCTTTTCTAGATTTTTCTGGAAGCTTCATTTTCAACCTGAATTGTGGTTTTCAAAGGGAAGCTTCCAATCTTGTGGGAGGTACAGAATCAGAAAAGTCTGAAAAGCTTCAGCAGGTATTATTTTTAACACGAGTTTATTTCTTCATTACTTTCAGTACTACTGTCTTATAATATTTGCAAGTAAAAAAATGAAGTATTAACCAAGACCATATACCACATGGACGAGCGTTTAAGCTGTTTCGAACTCTTTTATCATGAGGTCTTGAGGAGTATCCAGATAGTACATGACAAGACCTTCTACAGCATAGCTCATAGAAGGTCGGCTGCAACTGTCACTGAAAAACTCAGTCGCTTGGAGCATTCCACAGTATTGTGTGTGACTTGACCTGGATTGCCACCACAGTTTTTGCTAATTGCAATAGGAAGTTACTGATGTAACTGCCAATGATCATTATTTTTGGAGTTGATCGCTAATAATGCATGATATTTATGAGTTGTAGGTGGCTTTTATTCAAATCAGCTGTCATTGATGATCTTGACTTTTAAAGGTCAAACTATTAAAGTACAGCTATATATTCATCCAAGGAGGATCATATACACTAAAAGGAGAAAGATGATTTTTGTATTATGGTATAAGAGATTCATATAAGTATTTTTTGGTTGTGAACAGAACCTTTTTTAGTAAATCCTTCAGAACTGAATGATAGTTTGCTACAGAGAAAGAAAGATGAAATATAAGGGCAAGGAATGCACAAAGAAAAATGCAAAAGAAAACCAAACAAAAACTAACAAGGAAGAAATCTACTAAGCATTGTGCTGGCAGAGGCCAACATTTATTGTTTTGAGTAGGCTACACTATTTGTTGATCTGGACAAATGTATGCAATGTGTAGTAAGAATTCTTTAGTGTCTCTGTTCTCATCAAAGATTTGGCAGAGGTGCCAAGAGGGTGGGCAACTAGATCTGATGCAGCCAATAACCACAGAAAAGTCACTTCACAGATTGACAGGATAAGGAACATTCCTGGACAAATTTGAAACATTAAAGGAGTGTTTGAGTTGGGCATCTCTTCAATTTAAAATCCCATACGGAGCTTCAAAATCTGAAAGTACTTTTAATTTTTGTGTTCTTTGCCTTATAATTTAAGCTGTTATGAACACAAGCTCTTTGTGAATTTGGGTCCAAGGCCAATCCCAAAATGATTAGCCAACTTAGGAAGCCTCTTTCCCAACTAATAAACTAAAGATCTTGGTACTCACTAATCCATGTGGGACTATTCCTTAACACTCCCTCTCACGTGTAGGCCCTCTTTTGTGGCTTTACAAGTGGATAATTTAGGTGTAGGCCCTCTTTTGTGGTTCTAAAAGTGAATAATTTAGGTGTAGACCCTCTTTTGTGGCTCTACAAGTGAATAATTTACGTGTAGGACCTCATTTGTGGCTCTACAAGTGGATACTTTAGGTATAGGTCCACATATGAAAATTCGACTTTGATACCATGTGAAATTGGGTCCAAGGCCCATCCCAAAATGATTAGCCTACTTAGGAAGCCTTTTTCCCAACTAATAAACTCAAAATCTTTGTTTTCACTAATCCATGTGGGAATATTCCATAACACTCTTAATATTGTGGAACTAATGAATCAATGTTGTTCTTTGTTCTTAATAGTTTGCTACTAGTGAAATAATGTTGTTCTTTGTGCTTTCTTTACTCTTTTATTTTCTTATCCTTGCAAAAATGTAATGTATCTAAAACATTTAATGAGAAAATGTGAGATTACGCAGCATATACAAGTATGTGGAAAAAAATAATTTTGCAGATAACAAGGGTACTAAATTATGAGCAGAAGTCTGCCACTTTGGGCCTGAAATTTATGTTTTAGACTCATCCAAATTCATCTTGCCCATTGCCAGCATGGCCTGTATCCGTGCTTGAAAACCCACTTCAATTTAATTTGGTGAATCCTGCAGAGGCTTAGACAAGGAACCTTGTAGAGAAAAATGTCAAATGTTTTTATTTAAGTCCTGAGCTATTGGCGAAGAACATGATCACTGAATGGCAATCTAACAGCTACTGGTTTCCTCCAGTGCATACCTCTTTCTTGTCTTGAAAGTGGCATTAGTAAACTATGTAATGATTGATAGTGGCTGACACCATTATACAAATTTATAATTTGTTACGTTTTTGTGCATCTGCATACTTGACAGATAAATGGCCACTTTTGTTTAGAAAAATAAGGTACTTTGATCCTGATAAAATTTAAAACTATATGTTTTTGGGCCTGTTATTATGTCTCCAACACCTTTATTTTTCCTGTGAAGTTTCCATTCATGGGTCCATTGTACAGATTTTTATGCTATAATATTAATCTGCTATCTTATTTGATGTTGGTGATCTTTCTTTTCTAATTTTATTACTTATTCGCTGACAATGTTTGGTTGATAGGGTGTCTCTTCTCTGCGTCACATGATGCAAGCAGTTCTGGACAAGCAACTGGATGGATGGGAGAAATATTGCCTGCAACATGTTTTTGTTGTTCCCGATGAATTCTCTTTGCATAAAGCTGTAGGCTCTTCCTCTTGACCTTTATGGCCTTGAAAGTTTCTGTTTCCACATGATATACGAGCATCCACACTTAGATAATGGTTCTCATCACCTCAGGGTGATAATGCATGGTATCTGAAATAAGTATGGTGTTTTGTTTTTCCTCTCATACTTTTCTGGCTTGGATATGAGTGTACTAGTTTCAGAAAATTTCATGTCTTTACCATTTGAAGGAAAAGAAGTGTTAGAATCCATGTGAGGGTATTTTGGTCTTTTTACCGGTCTGGTATGCACCTTGTGAGATAGCAGTAGGCTAGGTGTCATCAGAAGTATAAGATTCAATTTAGATAGAATTTCGAGTACTATTCAATGAGTTACGAGGGTTTAAGCTGTGAAGGACATTTTTGTAACTTTGTTAAGTTTTCACTTAAGTGATTTTTAATAGAGAGGGGTCAATTTTTTTCCCTAAGAGTGTGCAGCTTCAGGCACTCTTCCTTCTCCTTCTCTCCTTCTATGTTCTCTCTTTTGCTCTCATTTTCTCTTTAAAACTCACATTTTTACATGGTATCAGAGCGGTGAGATCTTGTTGCAAAGCCTTTCAGTTGTTTCTCCTTTCTCTGTCTGAAATTTTCTCCTACTTTAGGAAATGGGATTTCCAAGATTTTGTTTGATTCAAGTTAAAGGTCAGGTATTTTTCTTTTGCGCCTTAACCTTAGAGTTGATGTCTTGTACTATTAATTAAAGCTTCTTTGTGAATTTTGTGCCCCTAGAGGTTTGCATGATTGGGATCATCCCAATTATTGCCTGCGCAGGTTGCGAACCTTGAGTCACCTATCTAGAAGGTGACATCATCCTTCTTTGACAATTTTTTGAGTTTTTGATATCTATTACTTATCGAGTTGAAGTCTCTCATTGCCCTAATTAATCTAGTTTGAGGCCCACACAGCCTTCAGAGACTTTGTTTTGAGTAATTTGTTTTTTTTAAGCTAATTGTTAGTTTTTAATATGGCCGACTTCGGTGAAGTGTTTACACTAACTAAAGAGACAAGAAATTCAGATGCGAAGGATACAATTGTGAGCACTTGTAACAAATTGAATGACCAAAATTACTTAAGCTGGTCAAAATCAGTACATATCTATTTGAAAGCCAAGAGAAAAACTAAATACCTAATAGATGACCCTTATGTTTCGATAACTAATGATTGAGAAGCAAAAGATAGCCAAGAATTGACTACTGAACAACGTTGAATGCAAACTCAGAAGTTAGATTATGAATTGTGAAATAGCTAAGGAGATTTGGACTTCCTTTACAACAATGTATGCTTAAGAGAGTAACTTATCAAGAATTTTATGAGTTATATGCCAAGTGTTTTAGTTTGAAAAGGGGTGATAGGAAAAGTATTGACTACTACTGTGAATATCACAGTGTGCTACAGAGGACAAGGATGGAGGAAAGTTCAGCATGCAACAAATCGGTCAGAAGCTACCTGTAGACTGGATGGAGGCAACAAAGGATAAGGCCAAGATAGTTCATGTCTCGGTAGAGGGCAAGGTGTAATAGATAGTGCCTACATTGTGGACGTACCAACCACTTATCAGATAAATGTTGGGACAAGTTTGGTAAACCAGCATGGGCGAATTCTAGTGTTCTTGAGAACAGTGAGACCTCTACTACTCATGTAGAAATGGATGCTCTACTTGACCGTAGAGTGCATCTATCTCTATGTAGAGCCTCCTCATATTACTGTTGTGGGATGTCGTTGGGTATATATAGTGATGTATAAGGTTGACAGATCTATTTAAAGGTATAAAGCCTGCATTGTAGCTAGAGGATATACTTAGACCTATGGTGTTGATGTTTTTGAGATGTTCTCTACAACAGCTAGATTATCTTCCGTTCGAGTTCTTGTTTTAGTGACAATGACCAAGGGATGATCTTTTTTTCAATTGGATATAAAAAATGCATCTTATATGGATGAGGAGGTTTATATGGAGCAACCTTCTGGATATGTTACTCAATAAGAGATTAGAAAGGTATGTAAGTTGAACATGACATTTTATGGTCTCAAACAAAGTCCTATGGTATGGTTTGACAAGTTTTACAAAATAGTTATGTCATTGAGCTTTTCTAAAAAGTCATTGTGATCATTCTTTATTTATATTGAAAAGACGTACTGGTATTGTGGTGCTACTTGTTTATGTGGATGATATAGTATTATCTGGAAGTGATAAACAAGGGATTGAAGAGGTGAAAGCACATCTTACTAGACACTTCCAAATGAAAGACTCAATTGTAATTGAAGTACTTTGTGGGGATTGAGCTAGCCAAAAGTAAAGTAAGAATTGTGTTGACACAACGGAAGTACGTGACAAATATGTTGCAAGAGTACGGGAAGACTTCTATGGAAGTCAATAATAATCTCTATGAAGATGGTAGTGTGGAACTTAGGGCTAAGACCATGTACAGGATGTTGGTAGGTAAACTTATTTTACTACTGTTACGCATCCAAATATATCATTTGTTGTAAGCATGGTCAGCCAATTTATGGAGTGTCCATGTAAGGTTCATATGGAGGCAGCTCATAGAATATTACAATATTTAAAGGGACACCAGGAAAAGGTTTGTTGTATGAACTTCATGGTCACTTGAAAGGTAAGGCATATTCAGATGCAAATTATGCAGGATCAAAACTGGATTGAAAATATACTATTGGCTATTTTATTTTTGTTGGAGGAAACTTATTTAGCTAGAAGAGTAAGAAACTGAATGTGGTGGCTCCCTCTGGTACAGTAGCCGAATACAGAGCAATGGCTATGCTTTTAGTGAACTTATATGGGTCAGATTCATGCTGCAGGAATTGAGTTTTTTTGAATAAAGAAGCCATGATTGTGCATTATGATAATCTGACTGCAATTTTCCTTGCAAGCAACCTTATATTCCATGACTGTACAAAGCATGTAGAAGTTAATTGTCACTTCATTCATTATGCAGTTATAAATGGAGCAGTAGTTGCTCCATATGTTCGATATACTGATCAGATTCACCAAAGTCTTCGACAAGAAAGGGATTTTTTTAACAAACTAGTGTTTCTTGACATATATGCTCCTCTTTGAGGGGGAGTGTTAGAATCCATGTAAAGGTATTTTTTGTCTTTTTACCAGTCTGGTATGCCCTTGTAAGACAGCAATAGGCTAGGTGTCATGCCAGAAGTATAAGTTTCAAGTTTGATAGAATTCTGAGTAGCAATGAATTATGAGGGTTAAGCTATGAGGGGACATTTTTGTAGCTTTGTTAAGTTTTCACTTAAGTGATATTTAATAGAAAAGGGACTCGATTTTTGCCCTAAGAGAGCAGCCTCCTGCGCTCCTCCTTCTTCTTCTCTCTTTTTTTTTTCTCTCTTTTCTCTCCTTTTCTCCTTAAAGCTCTCATTTTTACAAGAAGATTTTGACAGTGAGTTAATTTTGTTTGATGGCCTCGTTAAAGAGCTATTTTTTTGTGCTTTTTGGATGTAATCAGGAGACATCGGGCAAGGAACATTTATCTCTGGGTGATACGTGCGTGGATGAGCTTGACACTTGCTTAGATTCCTTAAGAGAAAGACTAGATGCAGTAAGTTTCTTCTTCTTCTTCTTCTTTTATCTCTCTCCTGACACTTGATCGTTATCTCAGTATGGAAGGGAATCTACTGCTCTGAAGAAAGAGCTCCAAGCATTGGAGAGCCAATCTGCTATTAGCAGCAATATTTCCATGTCTGTCAAAGACGCACTTGAGCCATTTGGACAAAATGCCATTCACTATATGTTCCAAGGTGTGGTTTTGAATTTCCACTTTATTCTTTTAATTTCCTCTTTTCCTTTTTTTATTTTCAAGACTAGAGATTTGTTCTTTAGGTTTCATTAATGTTTTCTTACATCTGCTTCTATGAATTTGTGAGGCATAGGAAACAAACATGTATCCAGCACAATACCTTATCATCCTTCCCATAACTAACACAGAAGATGCATCCCTTTGGTTTAGCTTAGACTCTTGATTTAACCACCTACATTTGATGTGTTAATCTGATGTGTCAATCCGTATTGCCTCCCCCCCCTTCTCTCTCTCTCTCCCCTGAACAATTCATACATGTATAAACCTTTGCTCATAATTATGATTTATGATGGAGAGTGAGGTCATGTCATATGAAATAGATTGAGGGATTTATAACCTGTCTGTCCCATGGGGTTTGCCCAAATCAGTCAGTTTGTATTGTTAATGCAAGAAATTCTTCTAATTTCCATCAATGTTTTACTCTGGATAGAGATGGTTAAAAATGTGACTGTACTTCGTAAAAAGATGGTTGAGGTAGAAAGGAAAAGGCACAAAGAGAGGGAACGAATTACCACAGAGATGTTATATAATCCTAGCAGAAACCTCTCTTCAACGGATATAAATGGTATGATTTTGCTTAAAAAGCTTATTTTTGAATTGTGCAAACAGAAAAATCCAGATGGATGGCACTAACTTTGTCAGCCAAAATGTTCTGCAGGCCTCTCAGTAACACTGAAGGATCTTCAAGACTTCGTTGACAGCTCTAATGTCATGTTACCATAGATGATATGTCATATGATAATGTGCTCTGAGATGTTGTGTCTACTAGGTTGGGAGGTGAACTATAGTAACAGATTTATGAAAAGGTATCATTTCATCACATAACAAGTCATTTCCATTATATGCTTGTGTTTGCTATGATATTATGTGTTTAAATGTGGTTATTATGATTTGATTTATGATTTTTCAGGAAAAAAATGATTTGATTTATGATTGGCTGAAAAATAAAAGCTAGAAACCAAATGAAACTTAAATGGAAATTAGCCAAATCCCACTGACCTGATTCTTATGTGAAAATTATGTGGCTGTTTTATTTCAGAATCCACCTATGCTTTTGGATTGGTTGTTTCCCTTCTCACCTATGCTTGTGTTTCATTTAGTAACCCCAAGATGATTGGTGCATCGACTGCCCCAGCTCGAATAATCAGATCTTGAGATTGAAGATCCCTAATCTCTATCTCAATTGGCTATAAATAGGTGTTCGAAGCAATGCAAGGAGTGGTTAGAGTTGGTGAATCTCCATTGCTGAAAATTTTGAATTTAAAATTTAATCATTTCTAAATTGGTATAATTAAAAATGACAAATAATCACAATATTTTCAAATGAATTAATTCAGAAAAAAATAATATTTTTGTTTTATAAAATAATCATCAACTGAATGCATCATAATTATATTTATTTTGAATAAATACATATATTAATAAATTATTATTTCATGCATTATTGATTAAATATAATTTTTTATCTTACTTAAGTAATTACCTAAAAATAATCAACAACTATAAATTATTATTTTTAAAGATATTGTTAATTAAATAAATACTATATTTAATTTAAACTAATTTATTTTTATATTAAGGAGAAGCCTCCTACTACCACAGTGGGATGGCTTTATTATTTGAAAGACCGAAGAAGACGAGAACAAAGGATGGGGGAGGATCTCCTTTCACTACCACCAATAGGGGAGGGTGATGACGAGAAGGGATGTCCTCCCCTACCCCCTTCTCGTTCTTCACCGTTCTATGCAAGTTGCAAGGAATGTCTGAAAGGAGATAGGGGCCCGGGAGCCCTTTGCACTTGCATTGCTCAGTCTTTTCAAGCGGAAATATCAGCCTAGGGCAGAGGGAAGAGCCTCCCTTGTCCTCTTCGTCTACACTGGTGACCTTTGCAATTTGCAGAGGATGATGATGAGTAGGAAGGGGGAGGACCTTTCCTTCAACCCGATGAGAGCGAAGGGAATATCTTCTTTTGCCACCTTTACAATTGCTGTCATAAAAAAAGATCAAAGAGAAAAAAAAGGACCAACAACTTATAGAGACAATGAAGAAGAAAGAATGAAGAACAAAAAAGGTTGATGAAATTGTTTGATGGAAAGCAAATTCCACTTGTGAGAGTTAGAATTTTCAAAGAAAAACCTGAATCGCAAAACTCGACCCCAATCCTGTCCTCACCGTGTTCCTATAAACTAGACTTAAACCTGACCTGTTACCGCTCCCATTCCCATAAATTCGACCCGAAACCTGTCAGTTTTTTTTTTTTTTGGGCCCCATCCTTGACCCGAGGAGAGAAATAGGAAACCTGAACCGGGTTTTTAGGGTTGGGTCGGATTGGGTTCGCCGTAAAACTCGACCCAATGCCGACCCAATGCCGACCCTACTTACAAAATAATTTTATGTTTCTGTACTGACATAATCACCCTTACAAGCTCAGAAGAACCGAAGGGTTTGGCATCCGCGGAGACGGGTTTTGTGAGACCCAAGACCTTTCGGAGAACAGAGGAGCCAACTTGGCAATGAGCCTTTAGTTACTTTTACGTGGCAGGTTTCCTTTCCTGGGTGCTCGAAGTCTGTAAGTGCCGCGAGATTTTCTCAAACCAGTCCCGCCATTTTTGGTTGATGCTTCCTCCGACATTCTCTTTTTCCTAGTCAGCGTTCGGTAGTAGGGTTCTGCACCGTTCCCTCCTCTCCTGCTTGCTCAGTAGAGAAAAAAATGAGTACAGTTGATAAGATGCTGATCAAAGGCATCCGGAGCTTCGACCCTGAGAACAAACATGTTATTACCTTCTACAAGCCACTGACGCTGATCGTTGGTCCAAATGGAGCTGGCAAAACGGTAATACCTCGTTTCTTTCCCTTTTCGTCTTCCGCTCGTTACCATCTCCTGATTGTCGTTTCTTACTAGTTCATTTCTTTTCTTAAGACCATTATTGAAGGCTTAAAGTATGCCTGCACTGGCGAGTTGCCCCCTAATGCGAGGTCGGGTCATAGTTTCATCCACGATCCAAAGGTCTGTCTAATGCCCCTATTTACTATATGACGGTGAATTTTGTTCGAATTTTTGCTTACTGCCTATGATTGTAGGTTGCTGGGGAAACTGAGACGAAGGCACAAATAAAGTTGAGATTTAAGACTGCGGCTGGAAAGGATGTTGTGTGCATAAGATCATTTCAGTTAACTCAGAAGGCGTCAAAAATGGAGTACAAAGCTATCGAGAGTGTCCTGCAGACTATTAATCCCCACACAGGAGAGGTATTTCTTTTCTGTCTTGGAGTGTAGACATAAAAAAAAACTTTTATTAATTGCGCGACAAAGGATAGATGTTAAGGAGAGCTTAAAAATGAAAATAGTACATCAGCTGCGAGTAGCATGATTCCATGTATTGGGAGATTTTGCAATGATCGTATCTAACTTTTATGCTTGTTCTTCAGTTATGGCTGGTGATGATCTGATACTTATTTCGTGGTTCTCCATTTTGACATCGGGTACCAAAAAATCCCCAAGATTTGGTAGATACAAGATTTAGCATAAGCTGATTCACATTATATGTTCATTTTAAAGTTGAAGCATATCAACTAGATGGCAATCCATGGCAAATGTGCCTCAAAATGTTGGAGTAGAGATTGAGCCTCAGCCAAACTGGATGGAAAAATGGCTAAATGGGTCAATGCTACCAAAGCTAGTTCAATCTACTCTCATCTATACTGAGTGATATAAATATGCCATTAGTTCTTGTCTTAGAAATGAAACACCCCTAACAATGTTCGTACATGATGGCATGCAGTCGCTGTTCATCTGATTCGATAAACATTTCTTTTTGTATGGGTGCTAAATTAACCACTTCACAGTCCTTTGCATGTACATGGGAGAGGTTAGGACTTTGAAGCTGTACTTAGCTGGCTGAAGATTAAAGCAATGGATCAATGCCATATGTTCTCATTTTCACCTTCCAGTGGGGAAACCTATACCTTCTATTTCTTATTCATTTTCTAAAAAATTCAAAACCTGTACTTTAGATTGAAAACAATCACTCTTAGCATGGTAATTAGATGTTGACAAGCATGATTAAAGGCAATTAAAAGTTTGAACTATGAAGAATTTCATGTCTTGCCTCCGGAAAGCTAATGCCTATGTCGCTTCAAGTTTTTTCTTCATATCTTTAAAAGTTATGTCCAAAATTTTATTGCTCCTATGCTCTCATTCAATCTTGTATTATTCATAGGTATTGAGGCCTAAAACTTTTTTTTTTTATCATAGGTTGAATTTGTAGCATTCATTATATTTATTGTGGAAATGATTGCTTGAATATTTATGTATATGAATTGTGAAGTTTTCACAGTTCAAGTCTTTTCTTTATGTCTTTAAATTTATTGTTCCTACAATCTCATTCAATCTTGTATTATTTATATGTATTCAGGCTTAAAACGTTTTTCATTGCATTTAGTGTGGAAATGTTTGCTTGTATTGTATGTATATGATGATAATGAAAACAATACATTTGTATTTTTTTTACAACACATCTAAACTGTGCATCAACACGATCTAGCATTTTTAGACAAGGAGTTCCTCGGTACTTCCTTAAATGACCATTTCTTGCCTGATGATGGAAAAATTATTTGTTTCACTTGTTACAAACAAACTTACATTTTTTTTCTTTCCTTGTTTTGTGAAAACATAAAATTGAAGTAATAAAGAAGAGGAGATAACATTTCAAAAAAGAAAAAGAAAAAAAAAAGAAGATAAAAAAGAAAGAGAGAAGAAGAGGGGAGTCAAAGTAGCATAAGAGAGGCTGCTCATTAGGGAAGAACTCAACCCCTAATATACTCTTATATCACTTTAAGTACAAAAGCGGTAAAAGGACCAAAATGTCCCTTTAGTACATGATCTCCTAATACACCCAATAGCTGATGAAAAAGAAAAAGAAAAACACATTTGACTTAGTAACTATGTTCCTAACATACTCCTTGACTACTAGAAGTAATAATACATAGATAGAATTACCAAAATAGCCCTAAAACATATTTTATAACACTCCCCCTCAAGTTGGGGCATAAATATCTAACAATCCAACTTGTCATATATCATCATATGCTCACGCTTCTCAAGTGGTTTAGTGAAAATGTTTCTCAATTGCTCAAAAGATCTTACATAAGGTGCAATTATCTTCTCGTACATGATAACATCTCGTATGAAATGACAATCAACTTCAATATATTTCGTCCTCTTATGAAACACTGGATTGTTTGCAATAAATATAGCCGCTTGATTATCACATTTCATGACCATAGGTTCATTAACTGGGAGTCCAATCTCAACTATAACTGATCTTATCCACAAACGTTTGCTAATAGTATGTGCCATAGCTCTATATTCCGCTTCGACAATCGAGCAAGTCACTACACTCTGTTTCTTGTTTTTCCAACTTACTAGATTACCTTCCACATAACAGCAAAATCCAATAGTAGACCTTCTATATAATTTTGATCTAGCATGATCAACATCAAATAATCCTATAGCATCAATTTTATTATTTTGTTTCTGTTTCACTAGCATAAGAAAATTCACCTCTTTCGCAAGGTTGTTTGCCAGACTATTGGCTAATTTAATTACATGACACCATGGAGCACAAATATATGATAAAAATTAAAAAATAGCATTAAATCTCCAAGGAATGTTGCCTAGATTTTTCCACCAGCCAATTACATTTGCGAAGTTCCTTTTCATGGTAAGCAACTTGGTAGAGAAATGCTATCCAATGATCTTCAACTCAGTGGGAACTGCTTTCTTTTGAAATAAAATCATCACCATTTTCAAAAAATAAATAAATAAAAAGGATCTGCAGCTCAGTGAGAACTGATCTAATCTCAACGTCACTAGGTCAACATCTCAAGCAGGTTTGAGTAAGAGACAAGTACATTTCCATTGAAATTCCCGAAGAGCCCTTTACATCTAGCGGGCCCTAGGCCCCAAGAGCTCTTGTCAAAGTGATTTTGATGGATCCAAGGGAGGGGCAACCATTAGGTAACTCTGGTGTGGTATTTGTGATCAAAACTGGTTTCATGGAGCCTAAGACAAATCTCATTAAAGAACAAGTCTTTTCTTCTTTTAAATAGTGAGGAATTTATTGCAAGAAAAGAAAATACATCAAGGGAGGCCTCCCCTTACAACAATAGATTAGAGGGAGGGACTCAGTTTAGTACAAGAATCAACTGCCGAGTTGACTGATCTAAGTACATGAGACCAGGTACAAGGAATAGAAGAAACAAGATTCGTAATGTCAAGAAACAACTGTCAATGACGCAAGGGTGGGAAAGTGGAGGTTGAACACCATCCAATGACCACCCTAGAGTCGCCTTCCATAAAGAGTGGGCCGCTAAAATGCTCGTGGAAGATGTGGAGGCCATGGAGAAGGTCGGAAAGCTCAGCTGTAGTCGACTCTGCTATGCCAAGAGGCCCGGTGTAATAGATAAGGGGGGTGCCCTTAGCACCGAATATCATACCACCAAAATTCGCACTCCCATGGTTACCGAATGCACTGCCATCAAAGGTAAGCTTGAAGTGACCAGCCCGAGGGGGAGTCCAAATAGCCACCCGGGGGGGGGGGGGGGGGGGGGGGGGTGGAGGGGAGCAGACATCTGGGAATTGCACGCCAATTTGTGCGTAGGGGGCACACGTCAAACAATTGAATTCCTTCGTGTTGTGCATCCAAACCGAGATGAGACTGGCAGCAATGCAAGAGACTTCGACAACCATACTGGAGACAGTCAAATCTTCAAGAACTCCTCTCCTTCCAAAGGCATCAAGGAATGTGGGCAACACAGGCTGAAAGATGAAGCTTACCCAACTTGGGGAGGCGAGTCCCAGAGGGGTGGAGGCACATAGCACCAAGATCACGAGGGAGGTAGAACTAAAGGCCCAAACTGTTGAGGTGAGAAGTCCAAACCTGTTCCTGCTAGGCAAAGGACCAATGGAGGAGGAGATGACAAACAATTTCTTCCTCCAAGCCACAGAAGGAGCAGAGGGGGTTTGGAGAAGTTTTTTCATCTTCCGGTAGATAACCTCGTAGACTACTTCCATAAGTCGGGCCAAATTCATCATTTGTTGCCAAGTTTTATCATCATAATGATGGCGCTCAGCTTGGGGTTCAACAACAAAATGGTGGGACTTTCAGTTGGAGGGGGGAAGAGGATTCGGCTAAGTCTAGCATCGAATTGTAAATTTGTAGCAATACTGGATTCCCCCTGTTGGGGAGATCGGTTCAGTCCTCTCCGACGCCTTTGATAAGTAGCTAGGATTGGTGGGGATGGGTTAGGAAGGCGAGGGCCAGCACCTATAGTAGATTTCGAGTCCGAGTGGTAATTTTGTGCTGCTGGAGAGTGAGGAGGGGAAACCATGTCGAGGGACGAGTTGCTGAGGGTGAGGTTCGGGAGGCGATTTAAGGCATAGGATGAGTTAATTTTTGGGGGGGCCATGGATAGAGTAACCAGGGACTGGGTTTGCCACGTACTTAGAGAAGCCGAGTCAACAATTTGGGGTCGGTTGAATAGGGGGTTGTCGATTTTAAGTGGAGTTTTATGAAGGGAGGTCAGGTTGGGGCTTTGGTTCCTTCCGGTTAAAATTGGGTAATAAAGGGTGGGACCATCAGATTCAGGAGCTGGTAGTGGGAATTGGATCGAGGTGTTGCAAGGGAAGGAGGGACGAAAATCGCATGTGGGGTTGTTTGGGGGGGGGGGGGGGGACCTGATGCTAGGCAGAGGGTATTAATGAGGGGGACTGTGGCAATGGGTGAGGTGGCAGTCACGGTGGCAAGGGTGTTGACAAAAAAAGCAGGCTTGTTAGTTGGGAAACCAGGAATTGCAGAGAGGCTAAGGTACAACGAGTTTGAATTTGAAGTGGTGTGTGGTAGGGAGGTCGATGAGTCCAAGGTGGCCATTGAAGTGCCGGGTTGATTGGATCGATTCGGTCTAGCAATGGCTCGGTCAATATGAGTCGTTGGAATCAGCGGAGATGAAACTCTTTCCTGACGGAGGGGAGGGGTTGGGTAGTCAGCAGTGGTCATCTCGTTGAAACTTACCTTGATCCAAAAAAATTCTGAACCCACGATGATTTTGGAGAAAGAAAAACCTTCCCAATGTTGCGTCAACACGATGAAGAGCATTGCAACATCATGTTTAGCCATGCTAGTAGTATCCTCCGCCAACTTGATCAGATTACCGAAAGCACCGACGATACGCTTGAAAGAGTCTTCCAACTGAAGCTGCATAGGTAGACTCTAAATTTAGATCCACTGCCCAAAGGGGCAATTGGGGGTGGAGGGGAGCCATTCTGTAACTTCTGCACGACCAGCATGGTCGCTCGCGGAGAGATGGAGGGCAGCTGCTTATCCTATGGAGATTTAAAACAGATGAGCCATCTAAAGGAGCCCAATAGTGAGACAGTCAGCCAGTAATCGATTTCGGTCCCATCCAGCAGAAAGGACCATAACCACCACTACCAGACGGAGGCTCTGTCGTCCCACAAAGAGGGAGTCTGTAGGTAGAGAAATGGTGGATTGAGGCAAATTGGGTAAAAGATGGGATACTGCTGCTTGACTAGGAGAGGGGGGGGATCTGATTTTGGCTTACGGCTTGTCAGGAGGTGCCAAAAGCTGGTACAGAAGATAGACTAGCTAAAGGAGTCACCCGCAAGCTCGGGGGAAGTATATTCTAGCCATGATGAGGTCGCCTCTGCATTGCACAATCTTGCATTCTCTTACTTTTCTATACCGAAAGACTGAGAGGGAGAAAGTGATTGCTCCCATGTTGAGTTCCTTGAGTTTCGGCACCGAAGCAAAAATCCCTGGTAATGTCGTCGAAGATCAGAAGGAAAAGATTCCCCATAGATAGAGGAATCGAAATGAAGGATCGCTTCTCCCCATTCTTCACCGTAATGCGAATCAATCTTCTGTTTCTGTCCTTAAGGTGTTGCATGGTCATTTTTGAGTTGCCGAAGGAGAAATGATGGCTTGAGCCAGTTTTTGGCTCTGTCCCACACTGTTTTTGATTCTGAACAGTCATCCATTCGTTTCGATCTTTTCCGAAATCCCTGTTATAGTCTTTGTGGTCATCATCGTCCTGCTGGAAAACCAAAGAAGCCCCTCTCGCAAGCTCGGGAGTGGTGATCCTGTCTTCTTCGGAGCAAAGGGGAGGTTGCTCCATGGTCACCGTCGCTGTCGAAGATGGTCGGAGCTCCTTGCCTAGCCAGTGACGGGAGCACCGGTCGCTCTGTCCGTCACCCATACTAGCATCGCTGCAATCTGACATTTTTCTGATCAATTCACTCAGTAATCCTCATCTGCCCTAATATGTAATTCACTTGCTTTGTAGGTAATACTCTGAAAATTCCTTAGGGTTGATATCATCCAACCTAGGGATGATGTAAGCAGTCTGAGCCCAATAATGGGCTGTGCTGCAAGAAAAGGGGAGAAATTTCAATAAAGAACTTCCTTTAAGGCATATTTCTAGTTCTAAGCACTTTAGCATAAGCCATGAAAAAATCCAAGAACTTAGGGCTGATGTAGGCAGAGGCCAAGATGATGCAGGTAGAAGACCTAGTACTGTGGTTGCACAATCCAAAAAAGAATGATTTTTCACTCAGTAATCCTCCATAGGAACTGCTCAATAGGCAGTAGGAGCCATATACCCCATGGTTATTATGGCAGGAGAAGAAGGCAAAAATTTAGATTTTTACCTACCAGTCAAGGTAGATTTCTGAAATCCTCTTTCTTTGAAGTCATAGGTTTTAATTGAAGGAATTGGAGAAGAATGAAGGGCTCCAACCTAGATCTACTGCTCTGATACCATGTAAAAGAGTGAACTTTAGGGTTTTAAAGAGAGAAAGAGAGAGAAAGAGAGAGAAGGGGAAAAAATCGGAGAGCTGGAATGGCCCTGGTTGGGGGTCGAGCTCGCCCCCTGGTCTTTTATAGAGGTCTGAAATAAAAAAATTATAGATGCCCCTGATCATGTTTCAAGGTCTTGTATTGCTATTCTCTTCTCTGTTATTATATTATCACTTTTATAAAAAAAAAGCTCTTGTATTGCTTTTCAGTTTCACTTTAGTGCTTGAGGGCTATATCCTCTCCCTTGATTAATGTTGTAATCAACTTATTTTTCTCTAGTGAATTCTTGTAGTGAATTCTTAACCATTTTTATGTATAGTTTTAGGTGGATTGTTCAGATCAATGATGTGTGACTTCCCAAATCGGATTAAGCTTAGCTAATTTTCCTTAAAGTATGTGTTATTACCATTTAATTTTCTCTATTTGTTTGTTCAAAATGCAGAAAGTATGCCTCAGCTACAGATGTGCTGATATGGATAGAGAAGTTCCTGTTCTTATGGGTGTCTCAAAGGCCGTCCTGGAGAATGTTATTTTTGTGCACCAGGATGATGCTAATTGGCCACTGCAAGATCCCTCAACTTTGAAAAAGAAGTTTGATGATATCTTTTCTGCTACCAGGTATTGATGAATCCCCTGATTCATAAATCTTGTATTCAGGGGAAAGGGGACAAAATAGACTTGATGATACAAATATTTAGTGAAGATAACATTGAGGAACCTTGTTAACCTTCTACTGAATAAAGACCTAACAATCTTGTAGAGTTTGGATTCCTCCTTTGTCACCTTGTGGTCAATCAAGATAATTTTTTAAATCCTTGATTGTTGAGGTTGTTGAGCAATCAACAGCTGTCATCTTCTGACAGTGTGGGAATAATACCCAGTTTGTTGCTTCCTTCAGAAGGATTAATATTATATGCTGTCCTTTTTGTTTTTTTTTTTTGTTTGAATGTTAATTACTCATAGGCACTAGTGCACACATACACTCTCCGGCCCATACCTGGTGAGACTTGAACCCAAGTATTTCATACTAGAAGCTGGTACCTGGCTGTTGTTAGCTTGTGCTTTTAACTTGTTAGTTTAAGTCTTACAAGGAAGGCAACCTTTGTGGAGCCAAAAGCTTGACCTTTATTTATCTTTTGAATGATGGAAGACTTTAGAAAAATAGAGAAAAAAAGCAAAGTGGCATCCCCCTAAACAGAAGGACGAAATGGGGAAGACCACAACAAGAAGGATAAAAAGTGTGTACCAACGTAGTTTACAACAAGGTCATTCAGCGACCACTTTAGCTTGGAAATCTGCTGTCTGATTAGGTAGCCCTTTTCTTTAGTAGCCTCCTTTGAGATTTGGATAACTGACATGGAAGCTGCTTTGATACTAAATGTTAAAGATCTATTAAACATGCAAAAACTCACAATAGTGGAATATAGAATGCTAGACATTTAAACCTATCTTTTACTAGGCTGGTACAACTTACCCCTAGTTGTTCCCTTTGGGAAATAACAGTGAAAGATTCTCTAGTACAAATAATTCACCTTTTCATGGTAGACATGAAGAATTTGCTGTTGAGGTGTGCAATGCTTTCACCAGGTGCAAATTTTGTTGGTCTTGGTTAAGACTATTGCCCTGTGCATGTTATTGGCATCTAAATCAAGTTAAGGCAAGTAATAGAGGGTGTTTTACTCAATTTTGACCTCATCTTACCAAGACATATCTTTTCTTTTTTACCCAAGTGAGGATACCATCATTATAGTTTCTTGACCTTGCGTCTTCTAGCCAGTTTTCAGTGATGTTATAAAGAAAACGTTTTTAATGCCGTGAAATTTTATTAAGAGAATAATAATTTACAAGAAACAAAACAAACTAGGATGCTGGCGAAACAAACAATCAGAATAAAAAACATAATGAAACAACTAACACATTCCCATTGCAAGACATTGGAGAGTAACATCAATTTGCAACTATGTATTTGCTGTTGAATTGGCACCCCTCATTATATGCATTCGAGAAATCTGAATAGATCTGCTTAGATCACAAATCTCTTCGTAGATACTAAGAAAACCCTATGGTGGCTCACGTCTTGAAGAAAAACATCCAATGTGCACAAACGAATACTCTTTCACTATCAATGAACTAAAAAAATATTGTCAAACATTTTCATCCCTTGTAAGAGCATACTAAATGATGAAGAATCGTTGACATTTTGCTTTCTCCTTACCAGACTCAGCAGTACTATTATCCGGGAACATTCAGTTTATAAGCTGATTTGGAAGCCCAACTATAATGGCCGATTCACTGTTACATCTGCTTACTCTCATATCAGAAAGCAATATTACAGTTCTCATGAGCACAAGGCGAATCTGGCTTAGAAACTCTCAGCGCCAAGCAAAATCAAATTTTTTGTGTGGTCAGCCATCAGAGAACAGATTCTTACTTCGGACAACCTTCATAGAAGAGGCTTCACCGCCCCTGATCTTTCTTGTCCCCTTTGTGGTGAGTGCGATGAGATAGTCCAGCATGTTCTCTTATACTATGGATTTTTGTGGCAAGTCTGGATGAAGATTTTTTAGAAGATTGGCTCCAAGTGGGGCTACATCAAGACCACTTTGGTACCTTTGAGATGGTTCGAGGGATTCACCTTCCTCGGCTGGGCAAGTTAATACTTTCGGCCTGTCTTGCATATGTTCCATGGTGCATTTGGTTCGAGCGGAACAATCGAAGATTCAAAAGGCTAGTCATTTTGGGATGGGCCTTAGACCCAACTTTCATGGTATCAGAGTAGGTATTCATATGTGGGCCTGCGCCTAAACTATCCACTTGTAGAGCCACAAAAGAGGGCCTGCACCTAAACTGCCTACTCCTAAATTATCCACTTGTAGAGCCACAAAAAGAGGGTCTACACGTGAGGGGAAGTGTTAAGGAATAGTCCCACATGGATTAGTGAGTACAAAGATTTTGAGTTTATTAGTTGAGAAAGAGGCTTCCTAAGGTGACTAGTCATTTTGGGATAGGCCTTGGACCCAACTTAACAACTCCAAAGCTAGCACCCCGAACAACACAACTTCTCATGCTGTTGGCCTCATCTCAAGCTGGCTTCATACAAGGAAGGATTTTGCCACTCTATTGGGTGTTTCCCTTGGGGAAAATTGGAATTTGATTGCCCATATGTCTGGCCCCTGCAGAACTCCGAGTATGGCCATTTGGGATCCTCCCCCTTGAGATTGCATTAAGCTGAATTTTGATGGTAGTGCTATTGGCTGTCCTGGGCTGACTGGAGTAGGCAGTGTGCTCAAAGGTCACAATGAAGACCCTATTCTTTCTTATGCTGGTCCCGTGGGCATTGCTGATTCTAATACTGCTGCAGTTAGTGCTCTGCTGTTCGGCCTCTAAATCTTCAGGGATCGTCTCCATGGCAAGTTAATCATTGAAGGTGACTCGAAGACTGTTATTAGTTGGTATTCCAAAGACAGCTCCCCCCTTGGCGCCATTGGCCCATCACTGATAGTATTGCTGATATTGTGTCTTCTACTCATTGTAATTGGAATCTCATTCCTAGATCAGCTAACTCTTTGACTGATAAATTGGCAAAATTCGGAACTTCCCAACAATCTCTCATTGTTTGGGAAGGCCCTCCTTTGTAAATTGCTCTTTTGAGTCTTAATGAAAATCAGCATCATTTTAAAAAAAAAAGGAGCATACTGGGCTTTGTCTGTGGAATTGTATTACCAAAAGCACAAAGCATATATGAATGAAGGTTTGGATTGCCTCTTGAGCTACCATCAAAATTTAGTTTAGTCCACCCAAGTTGAGGTCAATTCCACTAAGTTTCATACCTAGAAGAAGAGTAATTAGGCACATTCATTCAATTTGGGAATAGTCCCACCTCTTCCTTCCTTTCTCTGCATATGATGAAACAAAAATTGTGTATTATGAACTATATTCTTTATAACCCCTCCTATGGATTGGGATTTATTTCTAAAAGTGCTACCTTTTTGTTGAGTAGGAAAAGTCCCTCATTGATAAAAGTCAAATGTGTTATTGGGTATATTAGTGAGCAGTAGGCCTCCTAAGTGGCTAGTCATTTAAGGATGAAACGGAGCTCAATCCAATAGTGATATCACAGTGGACGTTTGCTTGGGCATAGTTTCTGTTCTGTTGTTAGTTTATTCCGAGTTTGTGCCCCCACGTCTCAAGCTCGTTATGTGTAAGCTTGGACATGAGAGGTATTGTTAAGTGAGAATAGTCTCATGTTGATAACAGTTAATAAGTGTTATTGGGTTATAATGGTGGGCTTCGTTAGTAGCTAGTCATTTTAGGATGGAGTTAGACTCAATCCAAAAGTTTTCTTCTTCCTATAGGGCCCAAATAGTTGTAGAAATAGCTGTCCTCTTCAAAACCTTTCCTTTGTTTGGCAAAAAACATCTAGAAGATATGTAAGGAAACAACAATGCAATTCACAGTTTGATAGGCTAGCACTCTAGACTGCAAAAGTAAAAGGGCGATGCTAAAAATATGATCCTTCAACTCATAACTAAATTGTAAAGCTTTTATTTTTTATTTTTTATTTTTTATAATGGCATGATTTTATTAAGCCAAAAAAGGGAGATTGCAAGTAGGCGGAGTCCTTAACAATGGGACATTGGAGGGAGACCCCTTCCTTAGCAAGGGAGTCAGCCAAAAAGTTGGCTGCTCTAGCAACATAACTATAAACGAGGGAGTCAACAAGCTTAAGAATATAAGGAAAACAAGTGCAATGGCACCAAGGAGGCTCCACATTGCCAAAACACTAATTGATGATGACTTCGGAATTACCCTCAACATGAAGAGAACGATGGAACCGATATTTGAAAACCATAAGCTCGTGCTTTAGACCATGTAACTCAGCTGAGGTGGAGTTAGAAATGTCAAGGGGGCCCTCATATGTAGCAAGGATAGTGCCCGAGGAATCTCTGAAGACTCCCAAAGCCCAACGGTCCAGGATACCCATTGATGATCCTCCAAAGTTGAGCTTAATGATATTAATTACCAGAACACCAATTGATGACGACTTTTCGTTCTAAAGCTTACAACTAACATTGCCCACATTTTGACCTAGACAAATAAGCTGGTTTGTTGTTAAAATCTAACCTTTTAGAGGCATACTAGAGAATAGATACATTTTAGGGGGAGTGAGCCTCGACCCAACCACGGATGAGGTTGGGTGACAAAAATTAGAAGAAAAGTAATATAAAAGAAGAAACTATAATTCTAAGCATTTTCAATCCTTAAAATAGGGGACAAAGTTATGCTTCAGTAGAATTACAATGCTTGAATGGCACATTTGTGTGTGTGTGGGTTTAATTATGAAATAGAATGACAATCCTAAGGAAGAAATAATGAAACTAGGAAAGCACAAAGAAATAAGCAAAACCATTAGAAAAAAGAAAAAAAATTGAGAAGGGACGTGAGGTGCCAAAAACTAGATGTTGTCAGGGGTTGGCGCTCCTGGGGGTATGAAGACAAGATACATTCAGTTTTCTAATAAGTTCCCCATCTCATCAAAATAGATAAAAAAGTGGCCTTGAAGGCACTTGTTTTCATTGGTGCAATTAAAAATTACATCTGAGGTTGCACAGGGAGGGGAGTAGTAAATTACTTATGTAGAGTTGAAGGCTTTGGAGAGGGGTTTACTCCACCATTGAAGTGGCTGAATGATGGACGTAAAATAGAAGGATATTACCTACAAAGAGAACTTTTTAACAGTTTCTTCTGAATTTTTAAACAGTTCTTGTATTTGCTAACATATTCGGATGCTTTGTCATACTCTTTTGACGTGTATAAAACCTCTTTGTGCTTTAGCATCTAAAGCTCAACTTAATGGAACTTCTAGACAGAATCCACTAGATTGATTTTGAAGAAAAAGAGGGACTTGGGATGCGAAGTATTTCACAACAAAGAGGGTTTCAGAATTATTTCTATTGACCTTTGTTCCTGTTAGCTTGATTACTTTATTTGTTAATAACAAAGCTAATCACCCTTACATGGAAGACTATGCCTTTACATGGAAGAATTATGTTTGGCACTATGTTCAATAATTGACTAAATTCTCTAACTTAGCATTGTGTAACAGGTCCTTAACTGAAGATATTTACATAGAAGTACATAATCTTGTCACTCTCCCTCAAGCTGGAGACTGGATATTAATAATTTGCATCTTGTTGCAAACTTTTGATGTTGCTTGGTGTTGACAGGCTTAATAATGATTTTTTTTTTTTGTTTTTGATGGAATGTGTGAATTTTATAAAAGGAAACGATATAACCTATAAGGTGGGGCCACCTTCCACAATAAGGGTTTCAAGGGAGGATCCCCGTTTAGCATGGAAGTCCGCAAGGTGATTGACGGATTTGGGTGCATGCACCCAAGTACAATTGAGGGAGGAGAAGATGCTATATATACTTAGGAAGACATCCTAGTGCCACCAGGGAGGGGGGGTCTTGGATTTGGCGCACCAATCAATGACAACTTTGGAATCCCCTTCAATGATGAGTGGACCCGAGAAGCGGTCCTAGAAGATCGTAAGGCCATGAAGCAACTCGGCAAGTTCAATGGAGGTGGAGTCTAAGGATCGGCGAAGGAGGCTACTGTTGTCATCATGAATTACTCTTCCAAAACCGGCGGGCCCAGGACAACCAGTTGCGTTGTCATCGAAGTTCAACTTGAGGTGACCAGGAGGGGGAGGAGATCAAACAATCATGTTTGGAGGATGTGAGGGTCCTGCCATGGCTGCAACCAAGTGCCAATTCCCACAAAAATTAGAGTTGCTAAGGTGGAGGAATTCTTTCTACCTGATGAGTCAGGTGGAGATATCAACTCTGCCAAAATTGGCTTAATTAGGATATCAACTAACTAATTTTTTTCTTTACTTAAAAATCAGTCAACTAATTGTTTTATGACACTTATGGAGTAGGTATCCTAAGAGGGAGTAGAAGATCATGGAGAGTTTTCAAAGGCCTACTGTGACATAGACTTAGTAGAAGTGTAGGGAACTACTTAATGGGTTGAAGGATGCCTTCTACAAAACATCGACATCACTTCATGGTGGTGTTTTAGTGTCTAATTGTTGATTTTCAGGACTCCATATGTTGCACTCTTTGGTAAAGGAGAGGAGTAAGAAGAAGAAAAGAGAAGAAGAGAGAAAAGAGGAAAGGAATGACCAAGAGAAGAAAAGATGAAGGTGAGCATGTTGAGGGAGAATGAGGGGAGAATTAGGGTTGTGGACCTAGTCTTAACACTCCCCCTAAAACTTTATTTATAGATGACAAAAAAAACAAATATTACAAGTATACCCTTCATCCTAGAAGGAGTGAATAAGGGACAAAGATTATAAGATAATTACATCAATGACACTTAAACATGTCTTTATCTTCTAACACTCCCCCCTCAAGCTAGTGGTGAGAAGAGATCATACATCCCCAATTTGGTGCATGCAGTGGAGAGGACCTTGGAGTTGATCGACTTCGTGAATATATTAGCGAGCTGTCTGTGAGTTAAGACATGTTTAAGACTTATAATGCTTGCTTATAACTTTTCTCTCACAAAGTGACAGTCCACCTCAATATGTCTGTGGATTGTAGCTTGATTGTCATAGTGGAGTTCCATCGGGCCTTCTTTGTTGAATCCCAACTCTATTAGAAGGGATTTAATCCATAGGAGCTCGCTTACTGCATGTGCCAACTACATTCTGTTTTTTACTCTTCCATGTAACAAGATTGCCTCCAACTAGAGTAGAGTATCATGAAGTAGATTTTCTATCATTTGGGGATCCAACCCAATCCCCATCGACAAAACTTTTAATATTGAAATAACCATGACACTTATAAAGGAGTCCTTGACCTGGTGTTTTTTTTTTTTTTTTTGAAATGATGCTGAATTTTATTAAGACAAAAGCTCAAGAGAGCAATTTACAAAGGGGGGAAGCCTTCCCCAAATAAGGAGATATTGCTGAGAAGTTTCAAATTTAGCCAATTTATTAGCCAAAGAGTTGGCTGATCTAGGAATGAGATTCCAATTACAATGAATAGAAGACACAATGTTAGCAATACAATCGGTGATAGGTGAGTGGCGCCAAGGGGGGAGCTATCTTTTGAACACCAACTGATGACAGTCTTTGAGTATCCTTCAATAATTAGCTTGCCATGGAGACATTCCTTGAAGATTCTGAGGCCGAATAGAATAGCACTTACTTCAACAGTATTTGAATCGGCAATGCCCACCGGCCCAACATAAGAAAGAATAGGGTCTCCATTGTTGCCTCTGAAGACTCCACCTGCTCCAGTCGGCCCAGGACAGCTAATAGCACTACCATCAAAATTGAGTTTGATGTACAAGGGGGAGTATCCCAAATGACCAGAATCGGAGTCCTGCAAGAGCCTGCCATACGAGCGATCAACCTCCAGTTTTCCTGAAGGGAAACACTCGATAGAGCGACAAACTCCTTTCTGGTATGTAACCAGCTCAAGATAAGACTCACTTTTCAAGTACATGAGAATCCTCTCTAACGCTTGCCAATGAGAGATCTGAGGTTTATGCATATATTGGCTGATCACACTAACTGCAAAGAAATATCCGGACTGGTCACAGTGAGATAAATCAGTTTCCCAAATAGCCTCTGGTACTTGCCTACATCTACTTCTTCTCCAAAACTAGCACATAATTTTGTATGTTTCCATAGGGGTATCAATAGGATGACATCCTATCATTTATGTTTTTTTGAGCAAGTCAAACACATATTTCCTCTATGATAAGATGATGCCATGCCTGGATTGAAGAACCTCAATACTGAGGTAGTACTTAAGGAATCCCAAGTCCTTTGTCTTGAATTCATTGCATATCATGTGTTTGACTTGTCAGATGCTTTCAGTATCACTACCTGTCCAGATAATATCATCCACGTATACAACATGTAGTACCACACCTTTCTTAGTATGCTTGACAAATACGGAATGGTCCACAAAGCACCTTGTGAACCCAAATCGAAGTATTGTTTAACTAAACTTGTCATACCAGGCCCGCAGAGATTGCTTCAGACCATAAAACGATTTTTTTAGTGTCATAAACTTCCCTCAACCACATATCTAGGTGGTTGTTGCGTATAAATTTCTTCCTTAATATCACCATTGAGGAAGAGATTCTTCACATCTAGCTGAAAAATAGGTCATCGAGAGTTAGTAGCGAGAGATAACAAAAGCATTTAAAAAAAAAAAGAGATAACAAAAGACGTACTGAGTTGAGCTTGGCAACATGTGAAAAACTTTCCTCATAGTCATTTCCATAAATTTTTGCCAAATGGTAGGGGAATCGCCACGTTTGATTCTCATAAAGGGCTGCCATTTGTTCATCCATGGCTGCTTTCCATCCTGGATGCTGTAGGGCCTTCTGATAAGATTGGGGATAACCGATGGGTGGATAAATAATTAGCAATGGGGTTGATAGGTAGATGGTCGTGTGCATGCCCTAGGCTCTTTTCGAAGAGCAATTGGTCGGGTATCAAATGGAGGACCAAAAATAGGAGGTGGAGAAGGAGAATGTACCTCATAGGGGTCTGGAGACTCCACAGGTGTAGTGTCAACCAATGCTTCAGGGGGCAAAGCAGGTACGTCATCACGACCATGAACTACTGACTCATAAATCGACACAATAGGCTTAGGAAACTTATTGGTTGCAAAGAAACCAGGTGGAACACTGGTGGATGAATAAAAGGGTTGTTCTTCAAAGAATGTTACATCACTAAAAAAATATCTTCTTGAGAGAAGGATTGTGACACACATATCCTTTCCGAGTACGAGAGTAGCCCAAAAAGATACATTTAATTGCCCTGGGATCCAATTTAGTAGTATGGGGGGATGTAACACGAACAAAACAGGTACACCAAAAAACTCTCCTAGGAAGAAAAAATAGCTCATCACCAGGAAATAGATGAGAGTATGGTATCTTATTACCAAGTATCGAAGAAGGTAATCTGTTAATAAGAAAATAGGCCGTAAGGATGGCATGTGGCTAGTAGAAATGAAGCACGTGCATATGGTGTAGTAGAGCACGAACAACCTCCAGAAGGTGTCTATATTTTCTTTCAGCCTTACTATTTTGTTGTGGTGTGTAGTCACAAGAAGTTTGGTGAATGATGCCTGTTTGCAAAATGATTGGAAGTCTCCTGACATAAATTCCTTGGCATTATTTGAGCAAAGGATCTTCACGGTATTATTAAATTGAGTAGATACCATGACACAAAAAGACTTAAAAAGAGGTTATACCTTTGATCTTTCTTTCAATAAGAACAACCATGTAATCTAAGAGAAATCATTAGGAAATGCAATGAAGTACTTTGAACAGGAAACATTAGAGATGTTCATGGGTCCCCACATATCAATATGAACTAAAGAAAAAGGAGCAACACCTTTGGTTTTGCCACGAGGAGAATAAGTACTCCATTGGTGTTTACTTACTTGACAATCTTCACAGTTCAGGCTGGAAATGGAATGCAAGGAAGGAATCATCTGTTTGAGAGACTGTAGGGATGGATGATCTAACCTATTGTGCCACTGAAGAGCCATATGCTGAGCACTGGATGTGGCTGTGAGTGCTAGCGAATCACGATCTCCACCAATAACCTGTTTTGTCTACTGCTGAAGTTAGTGCTCTGTTGTTTGGCTTCCAAATCTTCAGGGATCGTCTCCATGGCAAGTTAATCATTGAAGGCAACTCGAAGATGGTTATTAGTTGGTGTTCCAAAGACAACTTCCCCCCTTGGCGCCATTGGCCCATCACTGATAGTATTGCTGACATTGTATCTTCTACACATTGTAATTGGAATCTCATTTCTAGATCAAACAACTCTTTGGCTGCTAAATTGGCAAAATTTGGAACTTCCCAGCAATCTCTTATTGTTTGGGAAAGCTTCCCTCCTTTGTAATATGCTCTTTTGAGCTTTTGTCTTAATAAAAATCAGTATCATTTAAAAAAAAAAAAAAAAAACATGTTTTGTCTTCAGATCCTGAGGAATACAAGAAGTAGGGGAAAAAGTAACGGAACAATTTAATTTCTTTGTTAGTTGACTGACAGATAAAAATCTAAGTGAAATTTAGGAACAAATAGGACATCTTTCAAATGAAGAGTAGGTGTAACAAATGTGGACCCCACCACCTTGGTTTAGGATCCATCTGCTATAGAAATAAATTTGTCATTCAAACAAGGAGATATAAAACTCAAGAGGTTACCATTAATGTTAAGTGCTCAGACGCCCTTGAGTCAATGGTCTAGGATGGAGAAGTTGCCAAAACCATATCTGTTATAGTAGTAGCAGCAATAGGAGAAGCCTTGTTTGGGGAGGCTTGATCTGGGGTATGAGCCATATATGCTTTATTTTCTAAAGTATTTCAAATTCCTCTTCGGAAACGGTCTTCTTGCGGATAGGCTCCATCATATTTTTTTATCTTTTGAAGTAATTCAAATTCTTCTGCAGAGATGGTCTTCGTGCCTTTGGTGTTCTTAGGAGCCATCATAGAGCTGAATTCTTGAACCAACCAAATCCCTTTAGTTTAATTCAAGCCGACCCACTTCAGGAAATAATGAACCCAGGGTACTCACCCGAGGATTTCTTCTTCAATAATAATGTCTCAATTAGAGAGACATAATAGGAACTGCTGTAATGAGCCAATAACACGTAGCATATATGCTGTTTTATAACAGTGGATAACATGTAAATAATGAAAGTCCATAAGTGTGGTAAGGACACATGGAATAATCTCCAACACGTTCAACTGAGAGTAAGGAAGCTTGAACCAAGTAATAAGCTGCCTAAGCTGAACCAAGTGCTGTAAATCTTCACAAAAGGAATAACTGAACTGAGTGCCGCTTCCAGATTCAACCAAGAACGACCAAATTCAAGTATAATTCAGCAAGTTATGCAGATCAAGGATTAAGCTGGCTTGCTGAACTCATGTGCTTCCAGCAATAGGAACTTCCATATATGTAATATATATATATTTTAACAATCTGAAATACTGCAGCCAAACACTTTCAAGGAGGAAAGCCCCAAAATCCAAAAACAGGTGCTGGAATTATCAATAAGCAGGTGATGGAATTATCAATAAATCACCCAAAAAACCAAAGCAGGTGCTGGAATTATAAATAAATCACCCTTTCAATGCTTGAGATAATTAAGCTTGCTGAAAAAAAAACTGCAACGTCACCAGTGACCAGCTATTTTTTTTATTTAATCAGAAACTCTGTTGAATAACAGCAACTTGCTGATTCACCTGTTAGATAAAACAATCAACTTGCTGTAGCCTGAATAACATCAACGTTTTGGAGAATCAGATGCAGGGAGCAGAGACACGCAGCAGATTTTTTTTTGAAACATGTTGGAGAAGAAACAACAGCTTGCTGTAAGCTTTCATCAATGTGTCTTAGAGTTCTGAACTAAGATAAGCTTCTCAGCAGACAGAATAATAACCTTCTGCTGGTGAATCAAGAAAACTGAAATCGAAAAGCTCCCTTACTCTTCTGCTACCCAACGACTACTCCAAACATTCTCCTTTCTCTGATAGCAACAGGTAAACCTTCATTGTTTTTTTTTTTTTGTCATAAGAGTAATGAAGAACAATCTGGTATTCAATCAGAAACTCTGCTGCTGTATTTCAGAACGAAGATCAATCTCAGGTCTCAGTTCATCAACAAGAACGAAATCTCTGGAGGAATCAGAACCAAACACTATCAAACAACCAGCAAACACGAGAAACCAGTGGCAGTTACGACAATTAGCAGAGGCTCGGAAAACTCATCAGTAACAGTTATGACACTATGTAGAGGCTCAGAACACTCGTTGGGCCGTGAAACAGCAATATTATCAAGAATAAAACTTCCAATCAGCAGAGGCTCAGAATTATATATGTTATCAAGCAACCAGCAACGCAATATTATCAAATCTCAAACAAGCAACGGGAAGATACCAAGAGATAGCCATCCAATATCAAGTCTAGAAGGAAAATTCCCCAAATAGCAGCTGCTTGCGGGAGATTACCGAACTCAGGATTCTCCATGGACAGAGGCGCTGTTAAGGAAGAAGCATGCATGCTTTTGCGATGTCAGAATATAGAAGATTAGCATCATCATCATTGAAGAATAGCTTGGCAATGTTTCTACGACAATTATCAGCAGCAGAGATAAAAACAGCATCCTTTTGATTAATCGCATAAAGGGAATTAAACTCACGGAGTCCTGAAAATCACTACTTTGGTACCATGTTGATTTTCAGGACTCCATATGTTGCACTCTTCGGTAAAGGAGAGGAGGAAGGAGAAGAAAAGAGGAAAGGGACGACCAAGAGGAGAAGAGAGGAAGGTAAACCTGTTGAGGGAGAATGAGGGGAGAATTAGGGTTGTGAACTTAGTCTTAACCATCCCCCTTAAGTTTTATTTATAGATGTAAAAAAATAAATATTACAAGTATGCCCTTCATCCTAGAAAGAGTGAATAAGGGACAAGATCATAAGATAATTTAGGGTCTTTTCTAGAGTCGTATCTGAGTTCGGCACAATCATTGCTCTGGACCCATTCACGGAGCACTGGCACCGTTTGGATGAGGCCCGGATCCTCATCACCCCCCTTCACCCTTATGAAGGGCAATATTTCAGATGTGTTATGGTGGATAAAGAGCGCTACTGGATCCGTATCAGCATCGTTGCAATGGATGATTTTAGAGATGTGGTCCCCAAAAGCACTATCAAACCTTGGGAAATCACACAGCCACCCAATGAGCTAAGAAATGCATCTCTCGACTCTGCCCCCTCTCTGCAGTTGCGATCCCCTCTAGGCAGCCTTATAGTTGGCATGGGAACTATACTCGCTAACCCCCCGGCATTCCCCCCCACTTATCTGACACATCACCCACCCACCCTCTCAACCCAATCTCCTAAAAAAAATGCCATTGACCCAGATCCAGATGTCATACACACCTCTGTCTTAACTCCAGAAATACCCTTAACCACAACTTCCTCCGCCATAGAAACCCTCATAGACCCTCCTGCAAATCATCCCCATAACCCTCCCACTCCACAAACTTCCCACTAGATATTGGAATCCCCCCCTAGTTCACCCCCGAGAAATCCCCACCCTGGAAATTACCTCTCCGACGCAGAGTCTGGAAGCAGTGAGTGTGCTCCTCGTGCCCACAAGAAAAACAATTCTCTCCCTTCCATTGTAACCTACCAGCGTCGAGCTAGAGGGCAACAGAGACAACTACTAAGGGAGGACCTAGTGCCACCATTCGATACCCCTGCAACCCAGAGGCGGGAGATTTCATCACTCCAAAGCCGAGTGAACGAGCTCAGGTGCTTGTGGAAACTCTTCAGTCATAACAACAGAAATATGACCCAGAAACTTGGGCCCAGATAGTGGAACTTGCCAAGGTGATGGGCACCGTCTCCCGGGAGATAACCACTCATATGAGAACTCAGAAAAGATGAAAAAAGATCAATGATTATTCTCTCATGGAATGTTCGTGGAATTGGGTCCTTGCGTCGCCGCGCCTCCATCCGGGACCTCCTTGCCTCTACCAAGGCAAATGTTGTTGTTCTTCAAGAAACTAAGGTGGTTTCTCTACCCCTTGGATACATCCGCGAATTGTGGCACCTAAAGGAGCCCGGTTGGGCTTCAGTGGATGCAGTGGGATTGGCAGGCGGTATCCTATTGATGTGGGACACCAGTATTATTGAGGTGCTCGACCGTTGCAGTGATTCTTATTCCCTTGGCATCAAGCTGCGAGACAAAGGTTCGGGGAACATTTGGTGCCTAGTTGGTGTCTACGGCCCTACAAGACACCATGAGCGCCACTTATTTTGGGAGGATCTATCGAGGACTTGTCAGAAGTGGCCTATTCCTCTTTTGCTTGTGGGTGACTTCAATGTCACTCGTTTCTGCCACGAGAAATCCCCGCCGTCCCGGAGAATCACTACCTCCATCAGGCTATTTACTGATTTTATTGGCAACTGGGACTTGGACGAGATTGCCCTATCTGGGAAGACCTTTACTTGGTCAAGTGGTAGGCAACCCCCTGTCCTCTCAAAGCTGGACCCCCCCCCCCCCCCCCCCTTTGGATCTATCTCTCCAATCCTTTTGGGAGAATATGACCGTTGCATGACCGAGAGGGTGGGCCTTCCCAATCAAGCTTTAAGATGCTAAAGCTGCTACTGAGGTCTTGGGCTTCTGAAAAGAAGGCCTCCTCCTCAATTGCGAGAACCGATGCCCTTGCTTAGATAGCTGTTCTCGACTCGGAGGAGGAAGTCAAAGGTCTCTCTTCTCCGGAAGTCTCTCAGAGGTACGCCCTTCAAGGGCAATTGCAGTCCTTCACCCACAGCGAGTTAGTGCACTGGAAGCAACATGCAAGATTCAAATGGCTCTCTGATGGGGATGCTAATACAAAATTCTTCCATGCAGTTGCCTCTGCATGAAGAAGGGCCAACTGCATTGCCATGCTCAACGTCAAAGGTGAGGCAACCTCGGACTGAGCCATTATTTCTGACTCACTGGTGAATTTTTTTGCAGATTTATAATCAGATCACCAGCCACTTCGGCCCTTCTTCCAAAGGGTTAACCTTCAGGTTATTCCATCAGCTGCAGCCAGTCTCATTGAGCTCCCCTTCTCTACGCGGGAAATTGAAGTTGCAGCCCTTGGTCTTGCTTTGGATCGTGCTCCTGGCCCGGATGGATTCAACGGGGAATTTTATCGTTGTTGTTGGCCATTTATCAGAGAAGATATTTCCAGCACGGCCCGCTCCTTTTATCAGCATGACATCGATATAGGAGTATCGGAGCCTCTTTCATCGCCCTCATCCCTAAAAAAGAGGGGGCTGAACTCCCATCCGACTTCTGGCCGATCAGTCTCACTACCAGTGCATATAAGGTGATTGCGCGCCTTCTTGCTAGTCGTCTCAGAGCAATCCTCCCTATTGCCATTCACCATGGTCAGAGTGCTTTTATTAAGGGAAGAAACATTCTTGATTCAGCCATGGCATATCATGAACTTAGTCATCATTTCAAGGTCCGAAAGCTCCCCAGATTCATCCTCAAGCTTGACTTCGAAAAGGCATTTGATAGAGTTAACTGGAAGTTTCTGAATACTCTCCATGGGAAGATGGGATTCGGAGAAAAATGGCGCTTCTGGATACAAAGCTGCATCTCCTCTGCAAGCTACTCCGTCCTTCTCAATGGCACAACTTGCGGGTATTTTAAGGGTAACAGAGGAATCAGACAGGGAGACCCCCTCTCCCCCCTACTCTTCAATGTGGTGGCAGAATACCTATCCTCCTTGATCTACTCGGCCAAGAACATGGGATGGCTCCTACCCACAACGGACTGCACAACTTTCGATATTTCGATTCTCCAGTTTGCAAATGATACTATTTGCTTCGGGGTTGGTACTATGGATTAGATCAAAAAATTACGTGCCGTGCTGGGATTATTTGAATTGGCTTCTGGTCAGAGCATAAACTGGGAAAAATTCACTCTCCTTGGCTATCATATTGATCCAGCTGAACTTCGGAATATGGCGGACTATCTGGGATGCTCTGTGGGAAATATGCCAGCTACGTATCTTGGGCTCCCACATTTTGATTCTCGGCCTTTGGCTTCACTATGGTCCCCCCTCATTGAGAAATTTGAAAAGAGGCTAGCTACTTGGAGGGGTAAACTCTTAGCAACAGCGGGGCGTCTCACTCTCCTCAAGTCTTGTCTGGCGGGGCTTCCAAATTATCTGTTATCATTCATGCACTGTCCAGCCTCCGTTTGCTCCAAAATTGATGCTATCCGTCGACGATTTCTGTGGAGGGGTTCTGAAGATACCTTTAGATACCATCTGGTCAGTTGGAAGGATATTTGCATGCCCCATAATAGGGGAGGTTTGGGCATTCGGCTTACAAAAGAAATGAACAAAACTCTTATGCTCAAATGGATTTGAAATTTTAACAACAAGCACAACAGCTTATGGAAGAATATGGTGAAATTCTACCTTCAGTTTTCGGGTGCATAGTGGAGAGAGGGTGGCGCTGCTTGCCTCCTATCCCCGATATGGAAATCAGTTTTCAAGCTCCTTCCAGTATTTAGAGATGCTACCGCATTTCACACGGGCAATGGAAGGACCCTTCTCTTCTGGTCGAATGAATGGTGTGGCCCCCGATCTCTCTCAGAGGACTTTCTAGGGCTGCATAGGGTGGCAAACAACCTCTCTTGCTCTGTGGCCGATTCATGGAGTGATCACTCGTGGAGTCTTCAGTTTTGTCGGGGATTAAATGATGAGGAATCGTTGGCTTTTTGTTCTCTCCTTACTAAACTCAGCAGTACTATTCTTCGAGAGCACTCAATTGATAAGATGATTTGGAAGCCCAGTAATAATGGTTGATTCACTGTCACTTTGGCTTACTCTCATATAAAAAAGCAAGACTATAGTCCTCATGAGCACAAGGCAAATCTGGCTTGGAAACTCTCAGCGCCAAGCAAAATCAAGTTCTTCGTGTGGTCAGCTATCAGAGAACAGATTCTTACTTCAGACAACCTTCACAGAAGAGGCTTCACTGCCCCCGATCTTTCTTGTCCCCTATGCGGTGAGTGTAAAGAGACAGTCCAGCATGTTCTCTTACACTGTGGATTTTCGTGGCAAGTTTGGAGGAAGATATTCCAGAAAATCGGACTCCAACTGGGGCTACATCAGGACCTCTTTAGCACCTTTGAGATGATTCGAGGGATTCTCCTTCCTCGGCTGGGCAAGTTAATTCTTTTAGCCTGTCTTACTCATGTTGCATGGTGCATTTGGCTCGAGCGGAACAACCGAAGATTCAACTCCAAAGCTAGTACCCCAGACAACAAGGCTTCTCATGCCGTTGGCCTCATCTTGAGTTGGCTTCATACAAAGAAGGTTTTGCCACTCTTTCAGGGGTTTCCCTTCGGGAAAATTGGAATTTGATCGCTCACATGTGTGGCCCTAGCAGAGCTCCTAGAATGGTTATCTGGGATCCTTCTCCCAGTGACTGCATAAAGCTGAATTTTGATGGTAGTGCTATTGGATGTCCTGGTCCAGCAGGAGCAGGTGGTATATTCAGAGGTCACAATGGAGACCCTATTCTTTCTTATGCAGGTCCGGTGGGCATTGCCGATTCTAATACTGTTGAAGTTAGTGCTCTACTGTTTGACCTCCAAATCTTCAGAGATCGTCTGCATGGCAAGTTAATCATTGAAGGCGACTCGAAGACGGTTATTAGTTGGTGTTCCAAAGACAACCTTCCCCCTTGTCGCCACTGGCCCATCACTGATAGTATTGCTAACATTGTATCTTCTTTGTATTGTAATTGGAATCTCATTCCTAGATCAACCAACTCTCTGGCTGATAAATTGGCTAAATTCGAAACTTCCCAACAATCTCTCATTGTATGGGAAGGATTCCCTCCTTTGTAATTTGCTCTTTTGAGCTTTTGTCTTAATAAAAATCAGCATCATTTAAAAAATAAATAAATAAATAAGATAATTACATCAATGACACCCAAGTTTGTCTATATCTTCTAACACTAATAAGTTGTGTAAATTGATTTTTTTTTTTTTTTTGTGGCTGGTTAAACTCGCGAAGTACTTTTTTCTCTGCACTTTCTTTTCACATTATTGATATATGCATGGTTTATAGAGTTTCTATCATGTCGATTTATTTGCTAGTATATCAAGTAATCCTGTCTTATAAAATTGTGGATCTTGTAATGAAGTTTCTCGTGTTAGCCAGATATACAAAAGCTCTTGAGGTGATTAAAAAGCTCCACAAGGACCAAGCTCAAGAAATAAAGACATACAAGCTGAAGTTGGAGAACCTTCAGACCTTAAAAGATGCAGCATTTAAGGTTCTTTGCCTACATTTGTGTTGTTTATTCTGTACTTAATTTGCAGACTCTGTTTTTTAAGTAGCTTATATCTTTTCTTTGTGGATAACCTCACTCATTTGAGATGATGGCTATGATACCTTTTTTAAGACCTTTCTTTATTTCATGTTCAAGATGGACCCGACAATGCCTTTTTGGAGGTTCCTTTTACGTTAGAAGTATCTATCTGAAAAATATCTCTTGAGTATGTTTGATTAGACAATTGTTTTTGAGGATAATGAGAATTTCATTAATTGAAGGAATTGCAACAACAACAACATAGGTGTGTTGAAAGGAACAAGCATGAAAACCAAAAAAAAAATCCATGAGATCATCAAATGGACAAAAGAAAAAGAACAGTCTGTGTTCATCAAATGAAAAAATTGTCTCCCTCTATAAGATGCTCCAAAGGAACGCCTTAATGAGCAAAAGATTTTGTAGTAGAATTTGTGCTATGCACTGAGTGAATTTGTCAAGAGACTAAGGAGAAAAGGCAATAATTGTAATTGTAAAATTTTGTAATCATGGAGTTCAAGGTAAGAGCAAGTGGAAAGAAAGGGTGAAGAAAGAGAAGAAAGGGAAGAGGAGATGAGAGGAACTACGTACAAAAAGGCCTGACTCCCACTGTATTTTATTAATCACTTAAGTTAACATAACATATAATGACTAGATTGCTCCATCAAAGGAGGCACCGGTTGAGGAGCAAATTCCTTTCTGGTGTGGAGCCAGCTGGAATCCATACCCACGGTAAAAGAGACTGTACTATCCAGATTGCTGAACTTGGAATTGAGTTTCCGAATATTTCTCTCGAGCCATAGACACCAAGGGATGTGAGCAAGGCAAGCAGAGAGTAGAAGATTGCCAATTTTTGGAAGGCGAGTCCCCAACACCATCTGAAAAGTGCCGAAAGATCCTAATGGAGGCCCACTTGACTTTGACCTTAGACCTTGGAAAACAATTGCCATCATATCCAAACTAGACTGGTTTTTATCCAAAACAGCCCCTTGGGACTTTGGAATGAGATCTTTTTAGAGCCATTGCTGAATCGGTGGGAACCCTTGTCAAGCTAGATGGCATCACTTTGGAAGCTAGGTCACTGAATCAGGCCATGCTGAAAATGATTCTGGCACAAGATTTCAACTCCAAAAGATGGCAGCAATCTGTATACTCAACGCTGCTCGGTGTAACTTAGGTTGGCCATGAAGGTCTAAAATGTTGGAGGCGTGGTGGTAGATGATGGTGGTGCATTTCAAAATTTAAACCACCTTGGTAGTGGGCCCCTTGATTATTCAGCATTGATGCCCTCTGCGTGCCAATGCCCATTGTACATTGGGACAATCACTAGGTGATCAAGCTGAATCGAGCTTTGACCACCATGCAAGGGCAGTTGTCAAGGAGTACGCTTACTGTATCAAGGTGAGGTGTCACCATTGCCTTTTTTGCACTCATGATGTCCACTCCAAGTTTGACTAGTAAGTAGTTTGTTTGATTAACTAAAAAACCTAGGGGTCGACTCCACCTTGCCAAATTGGTAGTTGTGTGCCAAGCTGGACATTGGATTTAAGGATCCGTTTGCATGAACAACTTAGTTGTTGTTAAACTCATGTCCGGGTTATCTCCTCTATTACTAGCCACATCTCTGCTTGGCTCCACTCCAGGAAGGAGTTCTTGGCTCTCTTTTGGATTTTGCCCAGGGAAAATTGGAGCACCCTTGCCCAGTGAGGAGGTCTGTTGAAGCCTCCAAAATTGCAGGAATGACGTTCCCCTGATCCAGCCTACATCAAAATGAATTTTGATGGCAGCTCCCTCGACAACCCTGGTTTGGCTGGTTATGGTGGGGCCTTCCATGACTCCGCCAGTATCCAGCTTTTGTCCTATTCCGGTCCTATGGGCATAGCGGACTCCACTGCTGTTGAGCTTTAGGCCCTCCTCAGAAGCCTCTTCATGTTTCGTGAGCATTTCTCTAGGCCGCTTCACATTGAGGGAGACTCCGCGGTGATCATTGGATGGTTCTCCTCTCCCTTTCCCCCGCCATGGCGTCACTGGGATGTTTACCATTCCATTTTGGACATTCTCCCCTTTATTACCTTTATTTGGTCCCATGTTCCCCGTTCTGCCAATTCTGTTGCAGACGGTTATGCTAAGCAAGTGACCTCCCTCCATGCTCCTCTTGTAAGGAGGAGGCCTACATAATCTTGTTTTGTTTTGTTTTGTTTTAATGCAATCATCACTTTCTCAAAAAAAAAAAAAAAAACTTATAGGTAAGACCCAAACTTGTAGCTTCAGCTTCTGTAAAGAACTTTTGTGGTGCTCCTGTGTTTATCAAAGCAATGGTCTCTCACCCATTTATGTAGACTTGTTGGTTCTGCACTTTCTTTGTCCTCAACTGGTGGTGGTGTATTCAGCATGCACTATGGACTATTTGCTACCACAATCACTTTTGAATTCACCTTCTGCTTGAACAAGTCCTCTCATTCGTGCGTCTCTGTCCAAATGCTTTCTGGCACTCTTCTCTGCTATGAATGTATGAATGTATGAATGTCCCTATCACATGGGGCCCTTTCAATTCCGTCTACAGTTTACTTATGTGCAATCTTGTTAAACCATCGACGCTTAACCCATTGCATTGGGCAAATGTGTCTTGGTCGACTTGGATTGCACTCACTGTTAGAACCTTGTTGGCTTTGTCTTCTATCTCGCCCAAAACCCATAGACCGATTGCCAAACAAACTCAAACACCCTCAACTCATGCTCCCGTAGATTGTGTGATGCAATAGGGCATTTGGCCAAACAATTTCTGCATGCATGCTCTCATCTGACTGTTCTGCATTACTGGACTCATCTGTCCCTACAAATAGTTTGAACTCATGCCCAAGGTTCCCTTGTGCTTAAAACCTACATGAGCTGCCTTTTGCCCCGACTTTAGTTGGGTTGCCTCACAACATGTTGAGTTTTGGCGGCCTGTCCACTTTGTGGTCCATTCTATTGCCTTGTTGCCCTGTTTATCAGTGATGTGCTTGCTTTACTCAATCAGCGTGGTTGCCCCTCAGTTGTCGCTCTTGCAGCTACCACTCAAGTGTTTTTGTTCGGTCTCTAGCTGCCTTTAGCTTTGCTTGTAACACCTCCATCTTCCCTGAAACTTGATGCCTTGTTGCCCCCATAGGTCATTCAGTAGGATATTGCAGGATTACAAATTGCTTTTCCATCTCTTGCTCCCTGACAATGAACAAGGCAAATGTCCTTGTCTCTAGTGCAAGAGCAAACTCGAACATAGCTCTGGTGCAACATTGCACTCTTCAGAAATACTTTGGCCCTCAAGCTGCTCAAGCCTGGCTTCCACCGCAACTAGGCACGATTGACTCTAAGTGAATTCAGAAACGGTCTTTGTTGCCCTGTTGATTTTGCTTCGGTGCTCTAGGTATCTGACTTATCTCAGATAATGGAATTTGTGCCAATGAGAAGCTCACACCCTTTTTGTATAGGATTTGAAGTGTAATGTCTTCTGGTATTGATGTCAGGATTATTGGCCAATTATTCTTTCAATTAGGTCAGATTTCGGTTACCCAATGATTTTCTGTGATAATTGCCTGGTCGGATATCTGCAATAATACATAAATCTTTTCTTTTCTACCCGGTCAGCCCATAACTGAACTATAAATTGCAGGTTAACCTGATTTTGCCATTATGGCACCAGTAACTCCGACTTGTGGCCATTATGCTATGCTCGTCTGTTATGCTTGTGGCCATTATTGTGTCGGATATGACTCCTGAATCATAATTACTTGGCGACTTCCAGCACTCAGAGTCCTTCAGTTCCTTTATTAAGCAATCTGTCCTTTAGGAGCTTACCCTACTTCCTGAGACTGTGCATGCCACTAAGAACCAACTCTAGAGCATGCAACACTCGGCTGAGTGGTGCACAACATTGGTCCACTGGGGTTGCTCACTCATACCACCATTCAGCTTGGACATCTACATGCAGATCTCTTGTTCTGCACTCTGTTTTATCACCCTGGCAGATATGCACACTTGGCAAAAATGCGTGTTTCTCACAAACTGGCCTGGCTGCCTTGCGTGAGTGCATAACAAGGTGCTGGCATTGTCTTCCGCACACGCATGGGCACTTGGCCTCTGCTGGCCTGTGCCTCGCATCTTGATTCCGGTATTCTGCCTTTCACCACAATGCTTGGATGGGTGTCCTTGATTAGCTTTCATTTTAGAGGATTTTGGCACTGCCCCTGCTATGCCACCATTACTGTGTCTCTTGCCTTCCATGGTTTCACACGCGTCGTCCATTCCAAGTTCAAGCTTCAATATCTGCATCACATACCATAGCTGCTATCCATTTTGTCTGGATGGATCTCCAAGGGAGCCCCTCAAACTAGCCTTCCCCCTCGTTCAGGGTTAAACCCTTGGCTTCGATGCTCCTGGCAAAACAACTAAGTTCACCGCTCGCTGTATTAGACATGATCCATTCCAACTTGGATAAGTTCTAGTGTCAAATATTCTACCATCTGAATCGTTGCTTTGATACTAACTACCATGGTGTGAGGCCTTACCCACTCGTGGAACAAGCTTACACCATGTGGTCTAATGTCCTAAAGTGGAAGTGACGCTAGTCAGCCTTCCCAAATTGTTAACATGGGCAGAGTTGCGGAAACATTGTAGCTAGTATAGCCAACAGAGACAGAGAGGGAAAGAATACACCATGTACACAAAATAATGTATTTTATTTCAAAACTATGAAGAAAGACAAGTGCAAGGCTTAATATGGATCCTAGGATACTTTTCTGATCATGCTTAAGTTCTACAGCATGCAGACTAGTTTGCCCTGGTTTGGTAAAGGCCTAGTGGACTGACTGATGCATAAGCCTTACACTTTGGTCCTATTTATAGGCCTTTACATATGTTACTACTGACCCCCATTAATCTTGTAACCCCTGAACATAAATGACTAAGACGTTATGGTTACAATTGCCCACAAACACCCTTCACTTACATAGGTTACAGTTAGTGTTACTTTCTGTTTGTGTTTATATATAGCATGAACTTTGTCTATTTAATTGAACTTTAGTGCAACTTCTGCTGTTCAAATGCTTTTCTACTGTTGCTGTGGCCTTTTTATATCTATCTTTAGTGTTTTGATGCACATATTAGAGATATGAACGTTAGAATTTATAAATATCCTGTCATTACCTCTACAGAAACTTTTTTCTTGTTTTTGGCTCTTTTACCAGCTTAGGGAAAGTATTGCTCAAGATCAAGAGAGAACCGAATCTTTCATTTCTCAAATGCAAGAACTGGAACAGAACATTCAAAATGTGGAGCGTAAGATCTCTTCCACGGAAACAACTTTAAAGGAATTGCAGGCGGTGCAAGATGAGATATCAATCAAGGATACTAAGCGAAGCATGTTGTTCAAGCTCCAGCAGACCCAGTATGCTAATCTGGCTGAAGAAAATGAAGGTCAGATGAAGGCATTACGTACCACATACAAAAAAAATAAAAAAATGTTAATGGCATTACTTGTCTGGCTGGATGTGCATTCATTGGTTGTGTGGCTTCATTTATGCATTTCTATGGGTCACATTGCGTGGGTATTATTACTCCCGAAGTTGTGAGTTTGAAGCATAGCCAGACCTGTAATACAATTTCTGTATTTGGTAAATGCTTGTACTCCTAATATTTCTAAACTTTCAGGCCATTTTACTGATGCTTTCTTTCGCCAGACACTGATGAGGACTTGAAGGAATGGCAATCGAAATTTGAAGAAAAAATTGCTCAGTTGGAGTCCAAAATAAGAAAGCTAGAGAGGCACATGAATGACGTGGAAACTGAGAGTACACTTACCTCACAGCAGATTAATGCATCCACACGGGAGATTGCAAAGCTTCAAGCTGAAGCTGAAGTAATATGCCACAAGTGCATCATTTTCTCTTTTTCTCCATGTTTAGGTGGAAATATGTCTATTAGTGTGGCTTGCAGCTGATGTAACGAATCAGTATTAGTTATTGTGTTTTGTCTGAAGAATCTCTGCATTTTGTCGTTGTAGGAAGTAGTTGATTAAATGTCTTAATGTCTGTAGCTGATATATTATGTCACAAGCTTTATCATGAAGTGCATGTATCTGTTCATGTGATTGCTTAGTCAACCCTATGAGGTTTTTTGGCCATGGTAGTGGCATGGTGGACAAATATAAGGGCAACTTCTGATCAAACACCTAAACTACTGCCTGAGTGCATAAGTCTTTAGTCTGATATAAGCAGCTCTTTTCATGAGCATGTTTCAGAGGTTTTCTGTGAGAGAATTGGTGTGCATGTTTTTGTTGTGAACTTATAACAAGGTTTACTTGTTTTCAGGGTTATGAAGCTGTGAAGCATGAACGTGATACAGCAATTCAGAAGTTCTTTTCGGAGCATAATCTGGGACCTCTTCCTAATTTGCCTCTAAGCAATGAAGTAGCATTTAACCTTATTAATCAAGCTAAAATGAGGTTGATGGATCTTGAGACAGACTTGCTGGATAAAAAGGTGTGACTATGTTATAGTTTAATATGTGTTTTTATATTTTATGGACCTTATTGTTGCATTTGGCATACTGTATGGCGAGTAGATTCAATTGTGAAGTGAGGCAAACACAAATACCTAAAATTGTCTTGTTTAAGAGAGGATGAGAGGGAACTAATTATTTTCTTATGCTTTTTCCTTTGTTTTATGCTGTAAAAAAGCTCCATTTCAATGACTTCAGTCTAGAAATTAAGTACAAGCTATCACTTGTCCTTTTTCCATTTCAATGACTTCAGTCTAGAAATTAAGTACAAGCTATCACTTGTCCTTTTTTCACTTAATGTCAATGTCTTAATTGTTTTTTCTTTATCTGAGATGGTATGTAAAGAATGGAGAAGGACAGGGAATACCACCAGCAAATGAGAAGCTAAGATAGCCAAAGTACATCAATTGCAAAACAAAAAATATGCAACCCTTGTCGAGCACAAGCTGGGGGAGCCCAGGGGAAAGGAGAAGGCTAGGGTGACTAGTATCACTGAATCACACTTCTGATGTTTTTACATGACACATCAATTCCTGTTTTTTTTTTTTTTTTTTAAAAGGGGAAACTGTGGCCTTTTTGCCTTCAATTATTGGGGTACACATCTCTAACTTGGATCGTGTCTTCGGATCCTCAAAACCCAAGATACAAGTCAGCTCGGTCTATCTTTGGTCCATAACAGAAAAACTGTGTAGACTAAATCAGCCCCAGAAAAGAATCTAAGTATATAAAAAATAAAAAATCTTGAAGAAAAGAATGACCGTCTAGTATTTTTGTCAAATGTTTTAATTGAAATTTCAAGAAAAAAAGTTAAAAATACATACATGACAAGTTGAGAAACATATAGTCCTTTGATCTAATAAATTTCTTTCTTTAATAGAAATCTTTTACTATCAAGTTGAAGTTTCAATGCTCTCATCAATTAAATGAACATTTTTTGGTCATCGACTTTGGGTTGGATGATATAAACTGTGTGGGCCATTTGATTATAGAAATTTAAAATTTTCTTGGATCCAAACCTTGGATCATCTATTCAAGACAAGTTCAAGGGTGTTAGTAGTTTGCATTATTTACAATCATTGTGTTAATTATTTTAAAAATATTATTGTAATCTTGTATATATTTGGAGTTGGGTTGGGGAAAAGAAATCACTTTGATAAGTGCATAAACAACTTGATTGTTAGTTTTTTGGACAATGAAAATTTGTAACAGCATCATATAATGTACTGTTGACAATCAATTATTCATAATATATAAAATCCTAAGTAGAACGGTGTGCAAGATGAGTCTCACTGTAGGTACACATTTTTTTTGAAATGGTGATGATTTTATTTCAAAGGAAAACAAGAAAATACAGCATGGGATGCCTCCCCTAACAACCACCGTAGGTACACATCATTGTATCAAGTTGACTGGCCTGAGACTCTGGTGGACTTCTCCAAGGTTCAAGCAACTTAGCAAGGTGCTATTTATACCGTGAGATAGGGGGTATGCCTGAGACAGGTGTACACCCCTATTTGACTCAAGCCCTTTTGAAATTTGAGTTGACCTTTCTGAGTGATCAGATGACTTGTATGAGACACGATAGGACTCTACCTGAAATGCCAGTTGACTCAGCAAGTGAGGCAACACTGCATCAATATAAGTACGATAGTATGCTTTAGGATTTGTATTGTACCTTAACATTTCCCTCATCTTTTTTTTGTGTTTGATTTTTTAGTACATCTCATTGATGGCAACAACTATGTAGTTCAAGTTTTAATTTGGCTGTCAAACTAAATTGCCTGAGATTAAATTTCAGAAAGCTAGTGAAACGGAGCTGAAATCTTTATGGGATAGATATGTGGGTGCAAGCAACCAGTGCAGTGAATCTGAAGGTCAGAGGCAGGCCAAAATAGCGATGAAGGTCTGTATGAGAGTTGGTAATAGCATATAGCTGCCTTTGGTCCCTACAATGATAGTCATGTAAGACTATGCTGATGCAATACACTTTCAGGTAAGCATCTTGAAGCAGATAGAAGAGAAAGAGAATGAACGAGATGAGGCTGAGATTGAACTATCAAACCATAATCTTTCACGCATTGATGAGAAGGAAAAGAACACGGTGATTAGTCCAGACCAGTCTTTAAGCTTCAGAAGATTTCAATTTACTATTATGAACTTCATTTAATCAACTTCTTCTGCAGCACATGGAGGTGGAGAGGAAGTCTACTCAATTGAAAGAGAGAAATTATGAGTTCAACATAAACCAAAAGCAACTTGAAATATCCAGTTTGGATCAGAGGATTAAAGGTCTTTATCGTGATAAAGATGTTATGGCTAGTGACTCTGAGGATAGAGTGAAGTTAGATGTAAAAAGAGACGAATTAGAAGGCCTCAAGAAAAAACATAAGAAGATGCAAGTCAATTTCACTTTTTGTGCTTAACTTATGCTTCTGCTGCATGTACATATTGTGGTTCTTCTTGTTTTCTAATGCTTGATTTTTCTTTTGCCAGAGTTGATGAGCACAAGGATAAAATTAAGAGTGTGCTGAAAGGGAGGTTTCCTTCTGACAAGGATATCAAAAAGGAGATCACACATGCTCTGAGGTTTGTTCTATTGCGTCTTTCTATGACTGAAGGATGACATTAAAGATCTGCAATGACTGTTATGATTCCATTTAGTGGTGTGAGAAATTGTAGAATTATAGTGCACGAGTAAAGAGAAGAAACAGGAATTGAGGAAAGGGAACGAGAGATGTACAATTACTCTCTCACACATTCTATTTATGATAGCTATTGCACATGGAATTATACCTAAACTAAACTACCTAGGTCCCAAGTACACTCAAGTTACACTTACTAATTTTTTTATAATACTTAAACCTACTAAATTAAGGCACTAAGAAACATAAAACAAACTAATAACTAGAAAGCTAACTTGTAGATGTCCTCTTCTTTCCTTGCGTCCTTGACTTCCTTCTTTGAACAACTTCCACATGTGAGACTTCTAACTCTATCAGACTATTTAGATTCCATGAGATTACCCCCCCCCCCCCCCCCCTGAAGTTGGAGTTTGTAACTTCAGCTTGTAAGCAAAAAAAAATTTTTTTACTTCCAATCGGCCCACTTCATTATTTATGGACCTTGTTCTTCATTCTCTTTTCTCCTTCTCACTCACTTGTCTTGAAAAAATATCACTCTGGTTAGCAACTTGATCAACTCTTGACCTCCAACCTTTTTTTTTTTTTTTTTTTTTTTTGAAAATGGTGAGCTTTATTAAGCGAAAGAGAGAACAACCAGTCAGCTAAGGAGCAATCCCTTTACAACAAGAGATTGGAGGGAAACTCCTTGTTTTGAAAGAGAATCAACCAAAGAGTTTGTTGATCTCGGTACATGGAACCAAAATCAAGAAAAGAGGGAGGAAACATTCCTAATGTCATGGAAAGTCATCCAATAGTGCCAAGGGGGCTCAACAAAGAAGGAGTACCAATTACTCCCCCACTTTAGAGTCACCTTCAATAATAAGGGGGCCAGATAAGTGATTGCGAATAACAATGAGGCCCTGAAGGAGTGCCATGAGCTCAGTAGAATTGGACTCTGAAGTACCCAATAGTCTAGAGTATGAAATGAGAATGGAGTTGCCTTCAATAATAAAAGGTCCCAAATAAGTGGTCGCAGAAAACAATGAGGCCCTGAAGGAGTTCCATGAGCTCATCAGAAGTGAAGTTTGAAGTCCCCAACGGTTCAGGGTATGAAATGACAGCAGATTCCCAGTTTACCCTGCCAAAGCTGATTGGTTCGGGATTGCCAAGAGCCTCATGTCCAATCTTAGCAAACTTGAATTGGTTCCGTTGCTTGCTTCTCCACTACTATAGTGTATTTCTCCCATCCAAGCTCGGAACCATGTCAAGAAGCAACTTGGCTTGTATTGACACAATAAGTGGGATGAATTCACCACCACTATCCAACTGACAAGAATCCATACACCGGCCAAATTAGTTCTTTTAATGAGTTGAGACATACAGGCGGAACCACCCACTTGAAGGGCAATAGTAAGAGTCTACCCACTTTTAAGGATAACACAAAATCACCTAATTTTAAGGGTAATTGTAAGAGTCTACATGCTTTTAAGGTTAACATAAAATCATTCGCTTTTAGGGTGATTAACAAACTAACTTGACTCTACTCAAGCTGGATTTGGGTACACTCTTGCTCTTGTAGGTAGTGGATTTATAGGCATTGCTCTAAAGTGATGGCAAGAACCAAGTGATGAGCTACTTGGTGGAATTTAGGGTGAAGAAGAAACTAACTTGACTCTACTCGATCTGGATTTGGGCACACTCTTGCTCCTATAGACATTGCGTTGAAGTGATGACCTACTTGGTGGAATTTAGGAAGCCCGCCCAACACTAGTAAAGTTATAGTTCAAGCCATACATGTATAAGGGAAATACCAAGAGAGGAAAGGGACTAGCTCAAACTTGATCTTGAGAAAGCTTTTGACCGTGTGAATTGGACTCTCCTTGATGATATCATGCAATGTATGGGCTTTGGGGACAGGTGGAGATTTTGGATTCGCAGTTGCATTTCATCAACCTCTTACACTCTACTTCTTAATGGCACTGTCTACGGCTGCTTGCATGGCTCCTGTGGTATTCTGCAGGGAGACCCTCTCTCCCAACTGCTCTTCAATATTACCTGACCTCTATGTTTAATTCAGCCCACAACTTTTTGTGGCTTGATGCGATTTCAGATCAGAGTGCTTTTGACATCCCTCTTCTCCATTATGCAGACGACACCATTTGTTTTGGCATCAACGCCCTCGACCAGATCCGCAATATCAAGGCTTTTTTGGGGACTTTTGAGATCACCTATGGGCAAAAGATCAATTGGAGCAAGTCCTCAATTATGGAAATCCACATCGACTCCCCTTTACTTCGGAGTATGGCGGATACTTTGTGTTGCTCGATTATGATTCTCCCCTCCACTCATCTTGGGCTCCCCCTCATCGACTGCAGACCGTGGAAAAGGCTTTGGACCTCGGTAATGGAAAGACTCAAGTGACACTTATCCTCTTGGAAAGGAAGATTCTTCTCTTGGTAATCCTCTTGGTAATGGAAAGCTGGCAGACTGACTCTTCTTAACACTTGTTTGGCGGGTATCCCCATCTACTTCCTTTCATTTGTTCCCTGCCCCGCATCTATTTTTTGGCTCATTAACATGATCAAAAAGTGTTTCTTATGGCGTGGAACTAGCAATGACTTTCATTATCATTTGGTCAGCTGGGATGACGTTTGTATGCCGAAGACTATGGGTGGTTTGGGAATTAGAGGCACTAAGGATATGGGAGCTGCTCTCCTTCTTAAGTGGTTTTGGAAGCTCAAATTCGACTCTGTGGCTTTTTGGTAGATGGTGGTTTCTAACTTCGCCTTCTCGGGGCGACCTGGTTTCTTGATGGCAGCAAGCACAAACTCTCCCCCTTCTAGAGATCACTTCATCATTTGTTCTCGGTCGTCAGGTCGGCCGTCAAGTTTTTTATTGGAAATGGATCTAGCCTCAAGTTTTGGATTGATTGGTGAGCAGGAGCTGGGCCTATTGCCTCCGCCCTCCCCTTACTCCTCCAGCTTACTACTTGCCGCAACCACTCTGTGGCTGATACCTGGGTTTTTTTCTTGATGGAATGTGTCAATATTATACAAAAAGGAAAGAAAATACAACCTGTAGGGTGGGACCACCCTCCACAATAAGGTTTTGGAGGGAGGTTCCTCGTTTAGCATGGAAGTCCGCCAGGTGATTGGCGGATCTAGGGGTGTGGACCCAAGTACAATTAAGAGAGGAAGAGATACTACAGATTTCAAGGAAGGCATCCATGTGCCGCTAGGAGGGTAACAGTTGAGTGTACCAGTCAATGACAACTTTGGAATCTCCTTCAATGATAAGTGGACTTGAGAGTCGGTCCCGGAAGATCTTGAGGCTTTGGAACAGCCCAACAAGTTCAGCGGTGGTGGAGTCGGAGATACCCAAAGGACCGACGAAGGAGAGGAGGAAGCTGCTATTTTCATTGTTAATTACTTCGCCAAATCCGGCAGACCCAGGGCAGCCAAAAGCATTGCCATTGAAGTTAAGCTTGAAGTGACCTTGGGGGGGAGGGCACCGCATTGTCATATTTGGAGGGCAAGATTGCCATAGCAACAATCAAGCGCTAGTTTCCACAAAAATTAGAGTTGCTGATGTGGAGGAATTCTTTCTTTGTGAGGAGCCAGCGGAGACCTGGCTAGCAATGTGCTCAACAAGCACCTCAATAGGAGAGGATTCAAATTGGAACTTTCGGTTATTTCTCTCTTTCCAGAGCGACCAAGGAATGTGACCCACGCAACTAGAGATAAGCATTTTTCCAAGCTTAGGGAGCCGAGAGTTGGTGATGGATTGAATCATAGATGGCATATTGTGGGGTACACAATATTGTATGTCAATTCTGTTGAGGAGGTTAGCCCCGATAGCTTCGGTAAAATGGCAATGGAGTAAGACATGGGTGGCAAATTTTGGAATGCAGCAGAAGTGACAAGACGGGTAAGGGACTTGAGTTCCCCATCTGATCATGGCATCTGCCGTGGGGATTTTGTTCTTACAGGCACACTAGGTGAAAAAGTTGGCATGAGGAGGAGCAAGAAGAGACCAGGCCAGTGCAGCAGGGTGTTGAGCCCATCAATAGATTGTGGGGTAGAGTTGTTTGCACGACTATGAACAATTTTGCATTATGTCCTTAGGAAATGAAAAATAGAAAGAACAAAACATGAGTCTCTTGTTCAAATTTCCTTATTGTGGAATTTTTCATCTCTGTTGTTGAAGAGAAATTCCATTTGGTTCACAAAGAGATGACAGATATCAAGTGGAACCTTGGTGAACAATAGCTTTTCACCATTAATAATTGAGAGTAAAGTGCCCTTTGCTGCATCTGCTAGTTTCCTTAATTTTCGCAATTGTGCTCTCATACTGAAAACTTGTTGCTTTGTCCTCACGTTTCTGGATCTTTTAAAAACTTTCCAAGGGTTACTTTCTTCCTCTTCCAAACGTTCTCAGGTTCATCCTTTTTTTGTCAGGAAAACTAGGCAAAACAATAGATTTGTCTTGATCTCGTCTCGGTTGGCAATTTTTCTCCCTCCTTTGTTCTTCTCCTTCCTCCCTCACTCACACACTCGATCTTCCTCGTTCATCTTCCTTTGCTTTTCCTTTCATTCCCCGATTGTTTTTCTGTCTCTCTCACTTTATCCCTCATTCTCTCACTCTCACTTCCTCATTGCCTGAGAAAGGTACATTATGAAGAAGTTGAAAGGATTTTAAAGTACCTTGAAGGAGCTTCTGGAAAAGGGTTAAGTTTTTAGTCTCATAAGCATTTGAGGTTGTTGGTTATTTTGTAGTGTATTATGCTGGCTGCAAAACTGATAGAAGATCCGCAAGTGCTCTTGTACTTTTATTGGTGGTAACCCTGTGAATTGGAAGAGCAAAAAGTAGACAATAGCGGCTAGGTCTTATGTAGAGGCTGAATATAACGCTAGAAAAGGCCGGTTGGTTGGTGTGGTTAAAGAGGTTAATAAAAGTGTTTGGTTTTCAAATTCAAAAGCCTATGTAAATGTATTGTGATAACAAAGCTACTCTCTTTGTTTCTAGAAATTCTGTATGTCACGAGAGAGCCAAACATGTAATAGTAGATTGCCACTTTATTCGTGGAGCAGTGTTAACCAGGAAGATTCCTTCTCCGCATATTCTGTCTTTTGTAATGCAGGAGCACATGGTTGAAATAACTTTGCAAAGGGTTGAGGAAGACGAATACATGAAGACACCTGTGCTGGACGAACCTAATGAAAAAAATGTTCAGGCAAATGTAAGAAGGTTTCCTATTCCAAATTTCTTGTAGGTCTACTTGGAATATTAACTGCACCGACTCTCCTTCCATCTCTCACTTCCAGTGCTAGGCGGACATGAGAAGCTACCCAAGGCTCTACAGGTAAGTGGAGCTCCGGAGTTCCTTCTATGCAGAAAATGCCTAGAGGAGACATTCTTTGCTTCTCCCATCATTCATTGGAAGTGGCTCTGAGAATTTTCTAGGGGCACCAAAGGAATTCTTATGAACCTATGCTGTGAGCCATTCTTTTAAAATCATGAGAAGACCATTTGGAAACTCACCAATCCTATCCACGAGCTCCTGAGTGTCACCATGGCAGAAGAAGAAAGAAGGATTTCATGATACTTTCTGCCCAAATCTAAAACTGCTTTGATCTGTAGAAATGTTTCCAGACTTCCAGAAAGCTTGACCATGGTTCTTAATCTGGAAAGCCACTCAATTTTGCTCATTCATTCCCTCTCTCTTGCTCTCTCTCTCTCTCTCTCTCTCTCTCTCAAGAGTCATCTTCTCTCGCATACATTCATTCCCTCTCCTATCTTCCTCCAAGAGAGTTTGTCACAATGAAAATGTCCTTTCTTTTAATGTTGAAACCCTTTACCCTGGTGATACTTGAACCCTAAACCTCACACTAAAAACCCTCCCGATGTTTTCATGTGACCATTTAATATATACAATTATAAATTTTAATTTCCAAAATAATTACTAAAAGTTTGATTGATTTAGGAGCAAGGTGGATGTAGTGACCAACATTATTATCTGCCTTTTAAAAGAATTGATTTATACTCTTTTGCTGGAATTTGATTTGTTCATTGTTTGGGTGATTTCATACTTAATTATGGAATATTTCTTCTTATTGCAGTCTTGTCAGACAAGAGTATGATGATTTGAACAGTAAATCTCATGAAGCTGAAAGGGAGATGAAGTTGGTCCAGATGAAAAGAGAAGATCTAAATAATAATCTGAACAAATTTCACAAAGATATGGAAGGTAAGTTTGCTCCTTTTTCTGTTTTTGGAGGGGGCGGAGGCAGCTCTGGGTGCAGAAATAAAGGTCTTTTAAGCAAATTTTCTGTGAAAAAATGATTGCAAGAATTTTTAAATGTTAAAATATACTAGGAAAGCCCCTTGCAGGCCTGAGTGGGCAGATAAAACAAATAGAATTATTTTTGTGATTATCATTCAAAAAAAAGTAGCAGGTGTAATTATTTGAGTACTTGGAAGTACCATGCAGATGAAAACAGGGGTGTGTTTTTTGGACACCATGAGAAGGTGATTTTAAATCAAGGAGAAAGATACAGGCGAATCAGGGGAATATAAGGATAAATAAAGGGGCTTGGTCCTAAATCTTATATATGAGAAGAATGAAGAGGTTCTATACCTTGGGACTTGAGGGTCTCCCTCACTCTTGATGTATTTATTGTTATATATTAATGAGTTAATCATCTAAAAAAATGGGGAACCGTATAGATTCTTCTAGTTCAGATGTTTCGTTTGATCTTTGGTAATTATCTGAACTCTTGGAATGATGGTTATATGTATCCTTAGGAATCATAGGGATGAATAGACTGTTAAGAGAAGGAGGAATAGCCCATTAAACAAATAAAATAATTAATTCATATGGGGCAAAAATTAGAAAATGACACCTAAGAGTTGTCATTGCCTTGAATGGTTATCGATGCCTTAACTGATGCATGTTCCTGTTTATCAGTAAAAAAAATTCTAGCTTTCAATGGGTTTCTGAGAACGGTTGAATTGGGTAAAAGATTTTTTTTAATTCCACCTTCAATATGATTTATTGCATTATTCATTTGTAGGAAAACTTTATTTTTTGGTCCCTGTTTTTGGGACCAGAGGCATGTAGTTAATGCTGATTTTTTCTGGATGGATGAATTTGGGGGGTTCTGATCCTACCTCCAACTGGATTTCTTCCTGTTGTCAATTAATTACCTGATGCTTAGTCTTGATTACTGATTAGACCTTCAACCTGGCTCCTGGTTTTGTTTGAATTAATCCTCTTCTTGGTGGGTGGCTAGTATTCACTAAAGAAGTTTAAAAAAAGAGGGATAGAGAGGGTGTATCACTTAATTAGCCAGATTCATTAGTCAAAGAATCATGATCAATATGAGCCTCTTATGCAGTGATGGACATGCAGTAATTAGGTTACTGGTGCTTGTTTTTCCTAAAATTTATCTTTTCATTGGCTCACATATTTAGCTTTCACTGCCATGTCATAAGTGTTTTGTTGCAGCAAAGAGAAGATTTATTGACTCAAAACTTCAAGCATTGGCTCAGATTTCTTTTGAGGTCGAGTCCTTCCCAAAAGTTTTACTCGATGCTATGGAGAAAAGAGATGCCCAGAAAAGGTTCTAATGTGCATTTGTCATGTCTATCAAATTTGGAAATGTAAGGATTTAATCTCATACTTGTCCTTGTCACATGCAGCAATTATGATGCTGCCAAAGGGATGAAAGACTTGTTTGAACCTTTTGAAAGTTCTGCACGTCTACGTCATGCTTGTCCATGCTGTGATCGCGGTTTCTCTCTTGTAGAGGAGGATGAGTTTGTTGAAAAGGTAAAATTGTTTATTGATGCACTTGAACTGCCTGATTTTAAAAACTATCGATTTTTAGATAATACAAATTATACCCTCATTTTCTTGTATGTGGATAGCTGAGGAGAAAGATATCAAGGTTTTGGATAGCTGAGGCCAGTGGCTTCTTTCTGCTATCTTGCATTTGTTCACCTTGATATCTGAACACAAGCAACCACATCTTTCTAGGCAAAAGGCCCCTGACAGACAGGTCATCTTGTGGTTCTCTGACTAGTCTGATCTCTTTCAAATGTGTTGTTCTGTTGTACTTCTCTCCTCGTAAACTGTTTACAGGCTGATGGGACCTCTGTCTCACTTTGGAAGCAAAACAGAACATGGAGCTGGCACATCTACTAATTACTGCTGAGAGAATGTACAGCAGACTGAGTTTAGAGTCCTGTCTACTTGTATAAGATTCATTATGCTTACCCGTATACTCAGCAAACATTTGAATCTATTTGACGTGCAAGAGCTTCTCTGAGTATATAAATGCTGTGAAAGGATCTTTGTGATACATGGTATCTTGAAGTTTGTAGGTGGATGTCATTTGTAACTTGTTTTATTTTCATTTATATTTGCTTGATGGGTTAACATGTTTTTGTGGACTGCAGCAAAGAACGAAGAGTAAAAATGCTGATGAGATCGTGAATAAATTAGCTGCAGATTTTTCAAAGGCTGACTTACATTTCCAGCAGTTGGACAGACTTCGTGTGGTTTATGAGGAATTTGTTAAGCTTAAGAAAGAAACTGCTCCTTTGGCAGAGAAAAACTTGAAAGAGCTTGATGAGGAGTGGCATCAGAAGTCTCAGGCATTCGATGATGTGAGTTACCTAATTACAAATTTTTTAGTTGATACTTTGGGCCAGGATTGTGGTAAACAGTGAGAAGATTGTTATGATGTTGGTTCAGACACTGACATGAAATGTCGGATGCTTGAAAATGATCTAAGTTGGAAATTGTGTTGGTAAAATTCTTCACATACTGATCTACTATGAAACTATCATTTGATAGGGTTTTAGAGTTGTCAAAGAGTGTTAGTTCTGTATTTCATGGGGTTTGTATCTTTTTCTTCATTTTTCCGGTTTTTTGTTACATTACTTATTATGAGGTACGGGGATCACATCAGTGTATGTTTGTCATCATAATAATTTACACTATGCTAGTGAAGATATGAGGGAGAGGAGTCGATCCATCTCACCCAATTCTCTCCTAATTCTCTTGGACTCAAGTCTACCGGCTGCTGTTCTGCATTCAAGAACTCAATTTCTCTTCAATTATGAACTTCTATATGGTATTGAAGTGGTATTGTGTCTCCTGGTAGGACCGTGACATCTCATTTTCCTACTTTCCTCTTCCTCAATTTGTGCAGGATCAGATTTGTGTGACTTGTTTGGTCTGTGTGAGGTTAAAGGTCTCTCTTTTTTCTTCTAATTTTGCGGCAACCCTTGGATTGATGGTGTAAGTGGTTTGTGTAGTACTTGTTATGCTGTTGTGCGCTTTATTTGGTTGCACTTTGTTAGAAATAAAGGGTATATTGGACAGGTATATAATTGTGTCACTATGTCTCCCTTAGATTATGTTATGTTTGGAAGGGTTGAAGTTATAATTTTTCTTTTATTTTCAAGTCTGTTATTAGCTATATAAATTGTTGGACGTTTGATGGGCATTATGGTCAATTGATGTAACTTTCAGTTTAGAGATCAGAAAGAGAATGAGCGGTCGTGTTTCAGATCCTAACGAGACTGCTTCTTTTGCGGCAGCTCTTCCCCAACATTCCTCACTTTCTTCTACCTTCTTTCTTCTTTTTTTCTCACTTCTCTCTCTAAAATTATGAAGTTCAACATGGCATCTGAGCTTTAAGATCCATAAGAGAAGTTTTCAAGCTCTTCCTTCCATCTTCCCTTCCCAGTTTACAATTTCACCAGAGGAAGTTCTCTTCAAGTTTCTCTGCTGATTGGCTTCAAAGGCTAGGTCTTTCCTTTTTTCTGTGCCTTAACCTAAGGTTCAATGGCTTGCTCCGCTAATTATGTTGTTAATATTTGCATATTTTGCCCCAAGAGGGTTGTTTTTCCTGCCAATGTAAGGTCTAGGCTTAGATCTGTGCCTGTGTCACTTACCTGTCAAGGTTTGCAAGTTTGTCTGCATGGACAGTAAGCGTGATGTTCATTGTTTGTTTATGGCTGCTGCAATTGTGACTAAACTTGTTTTGCTTGGTTAGACTACTGCCCTAGCTGTGCTGTTGTATGGGAGCCTACTGGTTGTCTGTGCAAATCATTGATTTGTTGAAAGGGGCATTAAGTGGCTTTGGTTTGTCATGTTTTTCTTGGTGCTTATTGGTGATCTCTTGTTAGTGTTTGTGTTTGGCTACAAAGGATACTTGGAGAAGATACTCCTTAGGTTTCAGGTAATTCCGAGTCTTAAGGGTTCTAGCACAATTTTTGGATTACTTCTGTCACATTAAACGGGTAGAATTATCTTACTTGGTTAAGGTCTGTTGACATGTTTCTGAAGGCGATAGGCCAGATATCTTCTGAGTAATCCTCTTTAACCCATGATTGAGGATTGGGTGGCAGAAGATAACCAAGTTTAGACTTGACTAGTTAATAGCATGTATTCTCATGTTTGCAACCAGATTATGAGTTGTGATACTGGAAATCCACACTTTCGGATCAATGTTCTTGAGATTAATCTCGCTCACGTGTATGAACTGTATGCTAAATACTTTGGCATGACTTGTTTTGACTAGATGGTTATTGAGCATTTTACAGAGATATGTTCTATTTTACTGGAGATTAGTTTTTTTTATACTTTTACTACATATGCAACTGAGCAATGAAAAAAATGAAGGTCAAATTCAGGTAACCCGCTTTTTGGATGGTTTTGGCCTGGAATATGATGCTGGACATGTCTAATTACTTGACGATGATGATGTGCCTTCCCTTGAAAACAAAGTTCTTAGAGTCGAGGGTGCTATGGATTTTAAAGGTAATAGGGGGGCTAAAGACTCGGATGCTGCTGCCCTTAATCTCACATCAACCCCCGCTTGGTTCAAAGATTCTAGAGGATGAGGAGGTGGTGGAGATTGAGGGCGTGGTTGTGATAGTGGCGGACAGGCACGTGGATAAGGTTGTGGGAGAGAAAGTGTGCATATTGTGTGGACCATTACTCAGATAGATGTTAGGATAAGTTTGGAAAGCCATCATGGGTAAATTCAAGCATTCCAAAAGGTGTTGTGTGGTAGGTGGTAAAGTTGAGTCTTCCGTTGGAACCCAGGATGAAATTCTGAAGCTGCTTTAGAAGTTGGGTTAATTGACTTCTTCTTTTCTTTTTCATCTCTAGTTGTTGGTGCTTCTTCCTCCACTAATGCCACTCCGAGCTCAGGTATGTCTTCTTTTTATGTGTCACCTACTCCTTCATGGGTTGTGGACTCCAAGATGTCCACCCATATGTTAGGTATGTGCTTTGTGTTTTCTTTTATTTTATCATATCCTTTCTATAAATTTGTTAGCTTAGTTGATGGTTTTTTTTTTTTCTCATGTTCATGGTGAAGGGGTCGTACATACTACTCATCTCATAGTCATGTAAACTATATGTTACAAACTTCCCTGTTAACTTATTGTCTTTGAGCAAGCTTACATTGCCTTTGAATTGCTCAAACACATTTTTTTCCTTCACATTGCGTGTTTCAAGATTTATAGACTAGGAGGATAATTGGTTCAGGGAATGCTATTGCACTCAAGGCTGAAACTTCTTCGTGTTTGTGGCATCTCCACTTGAGACACCCATCACCAGCAAAACTTCGTCAGTCCATTCCTTCATTACTGTTAGATTTCTCCTTTGATCTGAATTTTGTTAGATTGGAAAGCACCACAAGGTTTTTTCGTTCAAGTAGTAGTCATCTTTTTTAGTCCATTTGAGTTAATTCATTCTGATGTATGAGGTCCATACAAGGTACCTATTGAAAAGTGATAGTAAAGGAAAGAAAAAGTAATAAAAGAAGAAGAGACAAATGGAAGAAGGAGATGAGAAGAAGAGTGCAAAGAAGGAGCACTTTTAGGAGGCTAAAATCCAACCTCCCCCTTTCTTATGAACTCACTTAAGTGAAAATAGGGTCAATTTATAATATTACCTCTCTGTACAAAAACCCTTATATCTTTCTAAATACAACTCAAACTAAACTAAAAATTGAAACATAAAACTCTAAGGTGAAGACGAACTTCCTACTACCATATGAGAGACATACAACCATAAAAGTTACCAAAATACCCTTATACATATATTTTAACTCCCCTTAAGTTGGAGTGTAAATGTCAAATAGTCCCAGCTTGTCATAAAACACTGAATGCTCACTCTTCAAGGGGGTTTTGTTTACATTGCCAAGTTGTTTGGATGACTTCACTTAAGGTATAACAACTTTCCCTTATATTACAATATCTCCAGTAAAATGGCAATCTATCTTGATGTGTTTGGTTCTCTCATGGAAGATTGGATTACTAGCTATAAAAAATGTTGTTTGATTGTCACACTTCATAACCATAGGCTCTGTAATCTAAAATTCTTACTCAGCAAAAATTGGTTTCATTCACATAAGCTCACTCGCTGTGTGAGTCATCGCTATATACTCTGCTTTGGCTATACTTTGTTTCTTACGCTTCCAACTAAGTTACCACCACCAAAGCAAGAGTATCCCGTTGTGGCTCTTATCCATCTTGGATCATGCATAATCCGTATCAAAGTATCCTAATACTTCAATCTTTCCATGAGTGTAATAGACCCTTTTGAGGACCACCTTTCAAGTGTTTTAGGATTCTATGAGCAGGCTCTAAGTGTGTTTTGCATGGATTTTCCATGAATTGGCTAAAATGGCCCTCAGCTTATTCACTGTGTAATATAGCCAGAAAACATTCAAGAAAGAGAATAAAAATTACATCTTTGGCACTCAAACTACCAGCAGCAGATGCTGTCTGAAATGACTACCCTTGGCTTCTAACAGAAGTGATTAATCAAGTGTATGGAATGATCATATACAGCATTTTGACTGCCAAGATTTGAAGCCACCAAACCCATACTCCAACCTGTTACAGTCGGTATCATACACTTGGATCTGACATTTTACTAAGGTAGGTAATTAGGGTTTCACTGATAATGAATCAACTGAAACAAGTAAAGTGAAGCGGAAAGGATGCATGAGCAAAGAGAGTTGATGAGAGAGCATGACCGAGGGAGATTGAATGAATTCAGAATGTGGGGACGGTGTTAAGGGTTCAACTGGATAACTTTGTTATTGGTAGAGGAGTTTACATAAAGACCTGTTACCATAGTATTCAAAAGACATGGAAGCTAGTGTAAATGGTAAGCTATTCAAACTGTCATAATAAGCTTTGATTTGTTGAGTATAAGTTATATTTTGAACACTTTATTGCTCTTCAAGTTCAATAGTCCTGCTGTACCGCCAATCATTTGGATAGAATGCAATACATGAATTTCTCCAACTTGGTCCTCAGTTATGAATTTCCACCTGTTTATTTAATTTGGAAATTCAGTCTGAATTTCTTATCATCAATACATGGGCAAGTTTTGTACAAATTGTAACTTGAGGTACTATATGCAATGTATCATTTAGCGGCTTAATTGCTTTGAAAAACTTGTAGCACTATTTATTTGTGGATCTCGCATCTATTAATAAATGATCATTATACAGCTTCAGGGTCTTTTAGTTTGTCTGAAGGTTGAGAAGGATTCTGTAGAGATCCTGGTCCCGCAAGTAGAAAATGCTGACAGGCTTTTACATGAGATGACAATTTTGAAAGAGCAAATTGAAGATTTGGAATATAAGCTTGATGCTCGTGGGCAAGGAAACAGTTCCATGGAGGAAATTCAGTCTCAGATAACCATTGTCCAAAACAAAAGGTAACAGATCTTCTTGTTTTGTTTTTGAGATTGTTTTGGTTCTGTTTTGAACTGGCATGATTTTATTGAGAAGAAAAGAAAATTAGAGCGAGAGAACAGTGAAGAAGAATATAATAATATACAAAATGTCATGCATTGCATTGTTTACAATAAAATTTTTGATAGTTAACAGCATCTAGTGCCAGAGAGTGATGCTCATGATGTCTAGCTCCAAGGACATCTGGAAATATCTTGATTTTTGCCGTAATACTAGAGATTCATGTATTGGTCCTGGGATATGTTTTTTATCATCTCTTCATTTTTCTTTTTTGGAGCCAGGGATAGTTTGAACATGGATATTGAAAAGCTTAGACAGGAACATACCTATATGCAGAATGATTTGTCAAATATGCAGATGAGGTGGCATGCTCTGAGGGAGGAGAAGTTGAAGGCTTTAGCTATTTTGGATAAGTTCAAGAGAGCAGAAAAGGAATTAGAACGTTTACATGAGGAAAAAGCTCAAGTGGAACTCAATGAGAAGGTACACCTCTCTCTCTCTCTCTCTCTCTTCAACTTAAGTCTTGATCTGACAGGTACTTATTGCATCTTGTTTCTCGTAAAATCCCAGCATTTGGAAGAAACTGTTGTCCCTTTGTCCAAGGAGAAAGAGAAGTTACTGAGGGACCACCGGGACTTGAGATCCAAGCTTGAACATGAACATGAAGGGCTAGCTAAAATAAAAAATAGTTATGAGCAAGGTGTTCAGGCCCTGCTGAAATTGGCTTTTAAGATCAAGGAGTATGCATCTCCAACTTCAACTGTTACTCTTCAATATATTTTATCTCATTACCAAATTTAATCACTTTGTTTTTTCTTTCTTCACCAGATATCTTGATTCAAAAAAAGGGGAAAGGCTGGCAGAATTACAAGAGAAGCATCATCGATATGAATCTAAGAAACGTGACTATGATGTCCAGAAACAGGAAATATCTGCTGATTTGAACAAAAGTAAAGAAGTTTTAAGGAATCAAGATCAATTGAAACGAAACATCGATGATAATTTGAACTATAGGAGAACAAAGGCTGATGTTGACCAACTCACCCAGGAAATACAATCATTAGAAGATAAGAAGGAAAAGATTGGTGGGGTTTCTATATTTGAAGCTGATCTTAGAAAGCACATTCAAGAAAGAGAAAGACTTCTTTCTGAGGTAATTCTAGCTTCCAAATGTGTTTGTTTTATTTTGATTTGTTGAAATATATCCGGATTCATATGTTGGAATATGTCCAGATTCATCATGCAGGTATGTCCTGATTCATTCTCTTATTGTCTTGCTGAAATCTCTCCTATATTAGAGAGTGCAGATTAGCTTTAAATTAATCGACTTTCCTTATATTCATCATCCTATGTTTGTATATATTGTAGCCATTGTAGTTGTGATTTAAGAAAATTGTATAAGAAGTTTTTCTTCTTCATTTTCATTTTGGTTTCAAAGCTTAGGCTCTAAATTCTTCTTTTTCCCATCATCTAGCCATCATGTCTGAAACTTCCGAGTCCTCTACAATCACCTCAATTCTGTAGCAAACTCCTAAACCTGAGAATCCCACCCTCCAAATTTCTACAATTAAACTGAATGGAAGGAACTTTATGGAGTGGTCTCAATCTACCAAAATCTTTTTGATGAGTCCGGGAAGTTTAAATATGTGAATGGAGTCGCAAAGGCACCGTCAAAGAATGATAAGTCCTACGAGACATGGGAGTTGCCAATACCACTATCATGTTGTGACTACTACACTCTATGCAGCCTGAGATTAGTAGAACATATCTATTACTTCCTACTGCTACGGATTTGGTTGGTTGTGCAAAAAACGTTTTCCAAGATAAGATTTACTTCTCAAATTTTCTAGATAAAACGGCAAGTCCACAAGACAAAATAGGTGTCCTCAAGTGTTACAAACTACTAAAACAAATTACAAGGGTTGTTTACAGAGTTAGATATGTATCAATATGTAGAATCTGTTGTAGACGAGGAAGACTGAAAGACATGTTGGAGAGGGAGAGAGTGTTCCAGTTCTTGTTGGGACTCAATCTTGAATTCAACCTAGTATGTGACCGTATTTTTGGTAAAGAACTCTTTCCTAATCTTACTGAAGCTTTTACTCTTGTTCAAGGGGCTAAAAGTCAAAAAGGGCTATTGGGTGACAAAGAACCTGATCATTAAAAGTTGATTGTGGAAAGCTCAACGTTGGTGGGAGCCAAATCCCTTTCCAATGGTAGAGAACAAAAAAGGGGCTAAGAAAGATAAAAGATAGTGTAACTGTTAAGGAATAGTCCCACATGGATTAGTGAGTACAAAGATCTTGAGTTTATTAGTTGGGAAAGAGGCTTCCTAAGTTGTCTAGTCATTTTGGGATGGGCCTTAGACCCAACTTCACAGTAACTATTGCAATAAGCCCAGATATACTAGGGAATCATGATGGAAGTAACATGGCAAACCTTCTAATTGGAAGAACAAAGATGATTAAGGTATACAGGCAGCTACACAAAGTTAAGGAGCAGTTCATCCCAGTAGTTTCGAGGCACCTTTATTCGGTAAGAACAGTTCGAACATCTGTATGGACTATTGAGTCAGTCCAAATCTAATCCTTATACCTCCGCTACTAGTTCACTTGTTCAAAAAGGTAGTTCTCTTGTTGCCTTTAACTCTTCTTTTGATCACACAATATGGGTAGTTGATTCATATGCTAGTGATCATCTGACTAGTCTTTCTCATTTGTTCTTGTCCTATTCTCCTTGTCTTAGTAATCTTGAAGTGTGTATTGCAAATGGGTCTTTATCTTTAGTTGCAGGGAAAGGTTCTATTGTTCTTTCTAAGAATCTGACATTACAATCTCTCTTATATGTTCCTAACTTGTCTTGTAATCTTTTGTCCATCAGCAAACTCACTAAAGATTCAAATTGTGTTGCTAAGTTCTGTCAAATCACGAAGTGAATTTCTGGATATGTGCTCAGGGAATATGATTGGTAATGTTAGAGAGGTTGATCAACTCTACTACTTTGATGGAAGTGCATCCTTGGTTAGACAAACACAAATTTCAGGCAATTTATTTTCCCTATCTATTAAAGATGAAATAATGTTATGGCATGATTGACTAGGTCATCCAAATTTCTTATATTTGAGTAAGTTGTTTCCTTCACTTTTCAAGAATGAAAATATTTCTCTTTTTCAATGTGAAATTTTTCAACTTGCCAAATATCAACGTACCACCTTTCCTTCTCAACCTTACAATCCCAACTTTTTTGTCACATATATAGTGACATTTTGAGAGTGAAAAATATAACCGGGACACTGTGGTTCATTAGATTCATAAATGATCCTACACGAGTTTGAGTGTATATTTGAAAGAAAAATCCAAGGCGCCAAGGTATTTCAAAACTTTTATACTATGATTGAAACCCAATTCCATGCGAAAATTCAAATCCTAAAAACGGATAATGTAAATAGTATTTCAGTTCAGTTTGGTGGTAATTCGTTATTCCGTTACTTTTCTTTTTGTCATGGTTTGTTGAACCAAACAGGAAGATGGTGAGCGGACGAAGAAAAGGAGTGGCAAGAGGAGCGCAATGAAGAGACAAGAGAAGACAATGGAGATCGTCGGCAAGACACTGGTGAAGGAGCAAGGGACTTTCCTCTGGGGCACACGTTCACAACATGACCAACTGAGAGGATGAAGCCCCACTCCTACCAACCTTGAAGTTCGGAGATGGAACCTCACACTCCACGAATGTTGATCAAGATGGCTGTTTTGAACACTGCGAGGGGCTCCTTCCTAGACCACGGCAAAGTGACGATTTGAGGACCTGAACCAAAGGAGAAGAAGACAATCCCCCTTGGCAGACTGTCAACAGTAGTGCTTTGCGTAGAAGACAAAATCTCGAGAACCCCACTCCCCATGCTAGCTATAGCTTCATATATGGACACACAAGTATCACCCTTAGCCAATCAACTTATCACACTAGCTTGGCTATTCGGATTTTGTCAAGAACCCATGACAAGCGATCATTCATCTCCCATCTTGGTAACTGCTTGTGCGACCTTCATCCAACTTTTTGATTTAGTCAATAATCAAAACTCTATGAGCAACTGCACCAGAGAGCTCTGGACCGGTAACTTAGTGTTCTACCTCTCCACCTTTGACTACAAAGGCTCCAAGGGGTGCAAGATCATGCAGTGCTGCGCTGGAGCCTTTGTAACACAAGAATGCACACCCGTTCCTCCCCTCTGAGCTAACACGTTTGGCTCTGTTCCCTCTACTCCCAACCTGTTTGCAAGCCAACTCACTACCCCACCTCCCCTTAGCCCACCATTACCACTGCCGCAAAATACCATGATACCACCAATGCCTTTCAACCCCACCCACACGGATTGAAACAATGAAGGATTATGTTACTAATCACACTTCTTACCCAGTTACTTGTTGATGGAAGAGAAAAGCTCGCCAATACTCTTCATGTAGGAGCATCTACTGTTTAGACATCAGGTCAACACATCTCCAATTAGTTTGTCAATCAACTTCACCTTGACTATGCTCTAAACTTTTCCCATGACCAACACTACATCTGACTCCTTATCTTCCAAATCTCTGAGGAAAAATTTGTTGTGTTAAACATCATCACTCACACAGGTTCTCCCATCACCACATCTGAAGACTGGAAACCAACCCAGACACATTTCTCCTTTGGACAATGGACAACCATCAAAGGATTGCCAATTGAGTTGTGATGTCATCACACTGTGGAAAGCATTGCATGCATCTTTTGGACACTTCTTCTAGACGAATCAACTGCTTTACGATCAAAACTGGACTATGCCAAAATCTTTATCCTTCTAGACCGGCCCCGATCGGGGATCCAGTTCCTCGAGATTGCCTGTGGAAATGTCTTCTTTTGGATCCAGCTCATCTTTGAATGCTTCAGCCCCAACCTTGGCAATTCTTGTAGCTTGGTCAACTCACAAGCTAGAAACCAACTCAGTGAGTCTAACCTGGCCACTCACCACAAACCTGCTAAAAGACCCCACATTGAGTCAAGGCCAGCTGCTGGCCCCTGCAACCAATCCCCCTCCACCCCCCAACCCAAATTCCTTTTTTTTTTTAAATGATGCTGATTTGTATTACGACAAAAGCTCAAAATAGCAATTTACAAAGAGGGGAAGCCTTCCCAAACAATGAGAGATTCCTAGAAAGTTCTGAATTTTGCCAATTTATCAGCCAAAGAGTTGGCTGATCTAGGAATGAGATTCCAATTACAATGGATAAAAAATACAATGTCAGCAATACTATCTGTGATGGGCTAGTAGTGCCAAGGGGGGGAGTTGTATTTGGAACACCAACTAATAACAGTCTTCGAGTCGCCTTCAATGATTAACTTGCCATAGAGACGATCCTTGAAGATTTGGAAGCCGAATAGAAAGAGCACTAACTTCAGCAATATTAGAATCGGCAATGCCCACCAGACAAGCATAAGAAAGAATAGGGTCTCCATTGTGACCTCTAAATACACCGCCTACTCTAGCCGGCCTAGGACAACCAATAGCACTACTATCAAAATTTAGCTTAATGTAGTCGCAAGGGGGAGAATCCCAGATGGCCATACTCGAAGTTCTGCAGGGGCCAGATATATGATCGAGCTCCAATTTTCCCAAAGGGAAACACCCGATAGAGCGGCAAATTCCTTCCTTGTATGAAGCCAGCTCGAGATGAGGCCAATGGCATGAGAAGTCGTGTTGTCCGGGGTGCAAGCTTTTGAGTTGAATCTCAGGTTATTTCGCTCGAGCCAAATGCACCATGGAACATGCGCAAGATAGGCCGAAAATATTAACTTGCCCAACCGAGGAAGGTGAATCCCTCTAACCATCTCAAAGGTGCCAAAGAGGTCCTGATGTAGCCCCACTTGGAGCCCAATCTTCTGAAAAATCTTCATCCAGACTTGCCATGAAAATCCACAGTGTAAGAGGACATGCTGGACTGTCTCATCGCACTCACCACAAAGGGGACAAGAAAGATCAGGGGCGGTGAAGCCTCTTCTATGAAGGTTGTCAGAAGTAAGAATATGTTCTCTGATGGCTGACCACACGAAAAATTTGATTTTGCTTGGCACTGAGAGTTTCCTAGCCAAATTTGCCTTGTGCTCATTTATATTATAGTCTTGCTTTCTGATATGAGAGTAAGTAGAAGTAACAGTGAGGCCATTAATGCTAGGCTTCCAAATCAACTTATCAATTGAATGCTCCCGAATAATAGAACTGTTGAGTCTAGTCAGGAGAGCAAAAAGCCGAGGATTCCTCATCATTTAGTCCCCGGTGGAAAGGGAGACTCCGCGACTGATCTCTCCATGAATCAGCCACAGAGCAAGAGAGGTCACTAGCCACCCTATGCTGCCCTGGGAAGTCCTCTGATAGGGATCAGGGGCCATACCATTAATCCGATTTGAAGAGTAGGGTCCTTCCATTGCCCGTGTGAAACAAGGTAGCATCTCTGAATACTGGAAGGAACTTGAAAATTGATTTCCATATCAGGGATTGAAGGCGAGCGGCGCCACCCTCTCTCCACCAGGCACCCGAAAAGTAAAGGTAAAATTTAACTATATTCTTCCATAAACTGTTATGCTTGTAGTTGAAGTTCCAAATCCATTTGAGCATAAGAGCTTTGTTCATTTCCCTCGTTGGCTGGATACCTAATCCTCCCCTATTATAAGGCATGGAAATATCCTTCCATCTAACCAAATGGTATCTAAAGGTGTCTTCTGATCCTCTCTAGAGAAATCATTGACAGATGACATCAATTTTGGAGCATTCAGAGGTCGGACAGTGTATAAATGATAACATATAATTTGGTAGCCCTGCCAGACAAGACTTGAGGAGAGTGAGACGCCCCGCTGTAGATAAAAACTTACCCCTCCAAGTTGCTAGCCTCTTTTCAAATTTCTCAATGAGGGGGAACCATAGTGACGTCGAAGGCCGATAATCAAAAAGTGGGAGCCCAAGATATGTAGCTGGCATATTTCCCACAGAGCATCCCAAGTAGTCCGCTATATCCCGAAGCCCAGGTGGATCAATGTGGTAGCCAAAAAGAGTGGTTTTTCCCCAGTTTATATTATGACCGGAAGCCAATTCAAATAATCCCAAAACAGCACGCAATTTTCTGATCTGATCCATAGTACCAACCCCGAAGCAAATAGTATCATCTGCAAACTAGAGGATCGAAATATCAAAGGTCGTGCAATCTGTCGTGGGGAGGAACCATCCTATGTTCTTGGCCAATTAGATCAAGGAGGATAGATATTCCGCTACCATGTTGAAGAGCAAGGGGGAGAGGGGGTCTCCCTGTCTGATTCCCTTGGTTCCCTTAAAATACCCACAAACTGTTCTATTGAGAAGAAACGTCATTTTTCCCCGAATCTCATCTTCCCGAGGAGGGTGTCCAGAAACTTCCAGTTAACTCTGTCAAATGTTTTTTCGAAGTCTAGCTTGAGAATGAATCTGGGGAGCTTGAGAGCTTTGAAATGATGACTAAGTTCATGACATGCCATGGCCGAATAAAAAATGTTTCTTCCCTTATTAAAAGCTCTCTGGCCATGGTGAATGGCAATAGCGAGGACCGCCTTGAGTCGACTAGCAAGGAGGCTCATAATCACCTTATATGCACTGGTGGTGAGACTAATCGGCCTAAAGTCGGATGGGAGCTCTGCCCCATCTTTTTTAGGGATGAGGGTAATGAAAGAGGCTCCAATGCTCCTATATCTGATGCCATGCTCATAAAAGGAGCGGGCCATGTCGGAAATGTCGTCTCTGATGAAGAGCCAGCAATGGCGATAAAATTCCCCCTAGAATCCATCCGGGCCCGGAGTGCGATCCAAAGGAAGACCAAGTGTTGCAATTTCAATTTCCCGGTTAGAGAAGGGGAGCTCGATGAGGCTAGCTACAACTGATGGAATAACCTGGAGGTTAACCCTTTGGAAGAAAGGGCAGACTAGTTGGTGATCAGAGTATAAATCTGCAAAAAAAAATCATCAGTGAGTCAGAAATAAGGGTTTAGTCTGAGGTGGTCTCACCGTTGACGCTGAGCATGGTGATGCAGTTGGCCCTTCTTCGTGCAAAGGCGACTGCATGGAAGAATTAGTATTAGGATCGGAGAGCCATTTGAATCTTGCACGTTACTTCTAGTGCACTAGCTCGCTGTGGGCGAAGGACTGCAATTGCCCTCGAAGGGCATACCTCTGAGAGACCTCTAGACTCCTCGGCGTCGAGAGTGGCTATAGGGCATTGGCTCTCACAACTGAGGAAGAGGCCTTCTTATCGGAGGCCCAAGACCGCAACAATGGCTTCAACATCTTGAGCTTGATTGAGAAGGTCCACCATAACACATTTGAGTAGGTTTTGTATGGGCCAGGGGTATTTTTGGTGGGGGATTGGGGTGGGTGGGTGATGTGTCGGATAAATGGGAGGGAAAGCGGAGGGGTCAGCGAGAATAGGTCCCGTGCCAGTGATCCGTGATTGGTCCAAAGCAATGATGGAGCCAAACTTAGACACGACTCTCGAAAAAACTGCGTTCTGCCATAGCTCGGCAGGAAGCCCTGTAACAGATATCCATTGACCGTATTGGCTGGAGGGTGCTGAGGGGAGCCACTCTGAGACCCCAATGATGCTTGAGGTGGTGTGGGCTATGAGGGCAAGAGCCGCAAAAGTCTCCTGTTGGGTTCCGAAATGAACAAGCCAAGTTATACTCGGATAGCAAGACGGTTATTAGCATTTCCCATTATCCAACACAATGCGACAAGAAAAAGCACATTGAGATCGATTCGACATTTTATCAAAGAGATGATAGATGTAGTATTATATATTTTGTTTATTCCTACCAAACAACAGGATGCAAATATTTTCATGAAGAGTCTTCAACCACTACAATTTGACTTCCTAATTGGCAAACTAGGAATGTTCAACATTTATAAACCACCTTGAGGGGGAGTGTTGAAATATGTCCAAATTCATTCTCTTATTGTCTTGCTGAAATCTCTCCTATATTAGAGGCTAGATTAGCTCTAGGAATTAATCAACTTTCCTTTTATTCATCATCCTATGTTGTATATATTGTAACCATTGTAGTTGTAATCTAAGAAATTGTATAAGAAGAAGTTTTTCTTCTTCATTTTCATTTCGATTCATCTCAGATAAGTGATGTCTGAGAAAAAGTTAATGGTTTGGAAGCTAACATGGTCTCTTAGAAGTGCTTCCTGTGCTTATCTACTAGGTGGGTACTTATTCTTCCATGGTTTTTAGAGTGGTTGTGGAAGGGATTAAACCTCACCTTCACTCGTTTTTGTAGTCGAGTGAACTACCTTAATTGTATAAACCATTTGATGTTTTTAACTTTAGTTCTTTTCAGTGAAATCCAAATCTTTAACTTGTTCATCCTAATGGTAGTAAAAATTCCTTTTGACCTATCTTTACAGCTCAACAGATGTCAAGGCACCTTGTCAGTGTATCATTGCAATATTTCAAGACATAAACTGGACCTTAAACAAGCACAGTACAATGATATTGACAAGCGTTACTTTAACCAGCTGATCCAGCTCAAGGTTATATTTTCTACATCTCATCCATTCCCGACTTGGTATTGATTATTCTTAACCATCAGATGTTCTTAAATTCTAAGTAAAACGTTCTGCTGCAGACAACTGAAATGGCTAACAAGGACCTGGACAGATACTACAATGCACTTGATAAGTAAGTCTGTAAAACTTTTCTTGTGCTTTTTTAAAATTTTTTTATTGTTAATACAACAACTTAGCAGAAATAAAATAGCTTGACCTGAAATTGTAATATAATTCAAGAAATCACATGTATCTAATCATTCCTCATAACTTCAGCTGCCCACAGATCACATTCAATCACATTATCTAATTGTTATTCTTGAGTTAGATACTTAAGCATGGGCAATTTGGTCTTTTTACTATTATGGGTAGTTTAGTCATTATGTCGCTTTATGTCTTTATATGAGTTGTCTACATGTACAGGTTTCTCTACGGGTGCTTTAGTCTTCTTAACATCTTTTCTATATACTGCTTAAGTGAGGGGCAAATATGTCTTCACAGCAATTCTAATTGATCTTGAAGGTGGAAGTTCAAGGCACAACCCATTGTTGCCTTTGAATGAGGAATTCGGTCTTTCATCTTATGGAGTCTCGGCAACCTAAAAACTTTGCTGAATTTCAGTTGGAGAAGGAACGAATATTATAGTAGTGATTCGTAAGGTTTTGGTTGGTCGACTTTTATTGATGCCTTGGAATCGATTGTCTTCCAGGACAGGGACAGCGGTCATTGCATTTGCATGATGTTAGAATGGGTGTGCAGACTTAGCATTTCAGGCCATAGCATAACATTGACTGCAAGTGGTACGTATTGGGAATTGTTACTTTGATCTCAAACTCACAATGCCCCACTAGTTGTAGTGGAAGAAGCATAGTTGCAAGAAGGGCCAGAATTTTTACAGAACAGTTTGGTAGGTATGAGGGAAGAATATGGATGGCAGCGGGATGGGTACTGGATAGGTTTTAGATTGGGTTTTCTAAAATCCATCCAGTACCCGTCCAGCCCCGCAACCCTATCCTTGCTCTACCCTGTGTTGGGTTGATTTTTCAACCTCATCTCTACTGCCCCTTCCTTGCATAGTAAAAAAAATGCATGTTCATTAAAAAGGTATCTAATTCTTAATTGATTACCATTTTGAGCATTAAAAAAGATTTAAAAAGTATTTTGATGAAAAAAAAGGTATATAGTGTGGCATATATATAGCATATATTTATGGGAGGACAGCAGGGATGAAAAATCCCATCCCTGTCCTGAACCCTCTCATGGATTTAGGGGTCACCACAGCCTTGCCTTTAGCAGGGTGGATTTAGTGGCCATCTCTAAAGAAGAAGGTTGGTGGGATTTTATTACGTTATGCAGCTGGTATGAGAGTGGTGGTCTTTGAAATAGATGTTTGCAAATCTCGTCTTATTGCCAAGAGATGGTTGATAATTCTCTCCAGTCATGAAGCCTAAAAAGAAATTCATCTCATAAAGAAAGATTTATGGCAAAATTTTCTCTAACTTGCAACCTTGGAGTAAGGGGAGTGAGAGCAAAACGTTTTATTTTGGATTAATATAGTGGTATTCATGTTTTATTTTAGGGAAGAGCAGGTGAATTGGTTTATGTTTACTGTACTTTGGGTTTGTTGACAGCGTCATATATTTAAGCTAAACAGAAGAGTGTTCATGTCCAAAGTCATCATGCATCATCATTGTTTCGGTCTCTGTGGTTGCTCCCAAAGGTTAAATTTTTTCTTTTGGTATGAATCCGAAACTTAAATTTTTAATGTTTGAGAAATTAAATCGTAGGGATCAGCATATTCAAAATTCTGATGGTAAGTTTTTGAATGTTGCATATGAGTTTGAGGATAATCATATGGATCTTTCAAGAATTTATTGGGCATGCAGGTGCCAAGAACTAAGGAAGGAATCTTATAGTCTCAAATAAAATATAACTTAGATCTTCTCAATGGAACCGGTATGCTAGGGTGCAAGCTAGCTGAAACACCCATGGATGCAAATTGCAAATTGAGTGCAAATGCCGGTGTTGAGGTTAATCAGGGACAATATCAATGATTAGTTGAGAAATTGATTTACTTATCTCATACATTGCTTTTTTAGTGAGTATTGTGAACCAATTCATGCACTCCCCTTGTGAGGAACACTTAAATGCAGTTTATAGGATTATCAAATATCTTAAACAGTCTTCAAGAAAGGGATTATTGTTCAAGAAAAGTGACAATGTATTTGTTAAAGCATCCACTAATTCTGAGTGGGTTAGACATATAAATGATAGGAGGTCTGCATCTGGATATTGCACCTTTATAGGAGGAAATCTAGTAACTTGGAGAAGCAAAAAGCAGAATGTGGTGGCTAGAAGCAGTGCTGAAGCTAAGTTTCGTGCTGTTGCACAAGGGATATGTGAGCTTCTATGGATAAAACAGCTTCTAAGTGAGTTGAAGATTGTGTTTACCCAACCTATGAAGTTATATTCAGATAGCAAGGCAGCTATTAGCATTTCCTATAATCCAGTTCAGCACGATAGGACAAAGCACGTTGAGATCGATCTGCATTTTATCAAAGAGAAGCTAGATGAAGGAGTATTCTATATTCCTTTTATTCCTACCAAATAACAGGTGGCAGATATATTCACAAAGAGTCTTTAATGACAGCAATTTGATTTCTTAATTGGCAAGCTGGGAATGCTCAATATTTTTAAACCAGCTTGAGGGGGAGTGTTGAACTATGTCTGGATTCATTCTCCCGTATTAGAGGCTAGATTAGCTCTAGGAATTAGTCACCTTTCGTTTATCTACAATCCTATGTTGTATAGATTGTAACCGTTGTAGTTGTGATTTAAGAAATTGTATAGATAGTGTTTCTTCTTCATTTTCATCACTTTCATAAGTTGTTCAAGAATTATACACATTGACTTTTCGGCTGCTGGAGCATCATTGTTTTTTTTTTTTTTTTTTCATGAGAATAATTTCTTAGTGTACTTTTTTTCTCTTGGTAGCTTGTAGTAGTTACAAAACAGGACCTAAATATTCAAGTTCTTCCTTGGAACTTGAAAACCAGGAATTTTCTAGAGTTGAGAAGATAAAGTTTGGGTTACCCTCATTCCAGCTCTCTATCAATAATTTGACGGCCTTACTCTTTGCCACTTCAATCCTAAAACAGTACTTGGATGCCCTGAAGTCTTTGGCTTGAAAGTGCTTTTTGGTACGAGTTTCAACTTCAGCAATGCCCACAAAATCATCCCTTGAAACTACGATATCATCTGCATAATTAGCACACCTTCACCAGATTTCCTTAGCATAAAAAAACACTGAATGATCAAAGCTAGATTGAACAAATCCACAAGCATTACTAAACTTCTCAACGTATGCCAAGGACTCTGCTTTGATCCATACAAGCCTTTGAGCTGACCCACATATGTTCCTTTCCTTAAGCAGCAAACCCAGAAGGTTGTTCTATATAAACCTCATCAGATAAATCCCCATACAAAAATGTATTTTAACATTCAACCAAAGTTAGCGGATCTAAATTGACAATCACCAATAATAAAATATGGACAGAGCTAAGTCTGGCAATAGGAGACAATGTTTTCAAAATAATACATCCAATAAGTGTAGGTGTATCCTTTGCAACAAGGGCTAAGTCTGGACCTTAATGCTTTGACACCATATATAATCTGGTAATTAAAGGATTCGAGGAAGAGAGGTGAATAGACAAAGAAGATGGAAAACTGCCATGAAAGAGGCAGCTTGTTGGTCAGGGGGAAATCGACTCCTAACCTCCTTTTATTATAACTAAGTAATATGAAATTGACCAAAATACTCCCCCTCCCCTTCATCCCCCTCTCCTCCACCACTACATGCTGAAGCTATAAAAATCTAAAAACAGGACCGATACAACTTATGACATTTTTAGACCAACTATGGACAGAATTACAGATATGAAAAGACATAAATACCCCTGGCATCACAATTTCACTTAAGAACTATTGTGAGTCACTCTTGGTTTGAAAGTGGAAGTGTAAACTTGCTTGCCATCTGGTCCAACTGTATGTAGGAAGTGCAAACTACTTGGTTTTCTGTTTTACTTTTGTGCTTTCCTTGCATGTCTTCATCAATTACAAACCCCTTTTGTGGCATCATTAGATCAGTCATCTTATTATTATTTCTATATATTTTCTAACAAAGTATGACTTCTACTTCATTGCTTGTTTGATTGCAATAACTACTTAATTGTTCGTTTTAAAGATTCTACTGTTCTTGTAGAGCTCTTATGCGATTCCACACTATGAAGATGGAGGAAATAAATAAAATAATAAGGGAACTTTGGCAGCAAACATACAGGGGCCAGGACATAGATTATATAAGCATCCTTTCAGATTCTGATGGTGTTGGTACTCGATCTTATAGTTACCGTGTAAGTACTTCATCTTCATTGTTCATATGCTTTGAATAGAGTCCTTGTGTTTTATGTGCTTTGGAAGACTCAAATGCTCCCATTGATGAGCTATTGTAAGCATCATGGATCCACTGTGGGAAAGGTCATACCTTCTGAGACAAGGTCTTAGAGGTCCTGCTTTTATCTTTCAAAATTTTAATCTTATTCTTAAGCTGTTATTTTTGGACTAGTTGAGTTTATACCTTTGAGCATTTATTTCTAATGATCGTTTATACTACAAAGGAATAACTAGAACCCTAATTGGCTGTCATGCTACAATTTTTCAAGCATTGAGATTTTTGGATGGTTAGACCTTTCTTGTATTGGTTCCATGGACCGACATTCATTAAGTGAACTGATTTCTTATGATTCAGCACTACCTTGTCAATGCTCTATGGCCTCTATCTTCACGACCCTATAATGCTCTATTTGTGAACATTATTTTAGGTCATCATGCAAACTGGTGATGCTGAGCTGGAAATGCGAGGTCGCTGTAGTGCTGGTCAAAAGGTCAGAAATGGCATCCAGTGAAGAAATTTGAACTATTTATATTTGTAAAATTTGATTAGAAAGGAGAAAGAATAAAGAAGAAAAAAAAGAAGAGAGTTGCCACAAGAGCAGGCAAACTTTGTTAGGGGTTAGTTGACCCCTAACCTGCTTTTGCATCCAGTGAAGAAATTTGAACTATTTATATTTGTAAAATTTGATGAGAAAGGAGAAAGAATAAAGAAAAAAAAAAGGAGAGAGTTGCCACAAGAGCAGGCAGACTTTGTTAGGGGTTAATTGACCCCTAACCTGCTTTTATTTATCACTGTGTAATTACATCCAAAAAATCAAATATACCCCCACTATATGCATCAAGGAAAAAACCCAATTCTAAGGCCTAAAAACTTTCTAAAAGATACCGGCTCCTTAACTGCCACCACACTCCTAGAACACTTATGTACACTTACATATTAAAACAAAAAAACATCCATAACAAAATATTTTATAACCCTCTCCCTCAAGCTAGAGCATCTCTATCCAAAAGCTCCGACTTGTAATAAAATTTTATAAAGTCACACTTCCCAAGATCTTTATTGAATATCTTTCTAAGTTGATTTGTTAAGTTCATGTAGGTGGTAACAATTTTTCCTTGCATCACAATATCTTTAACAAAATGACATTGTACTTCTATATGCTTGGTCCTTTTATGGAAAACTAGATTAGTAGCTATAAAAATGGCTATCTCATTGTCAAGCTTCATGACCATAGGATCCTTTATCTCGAGATCCACCTTTTCAAGGATTGACTTAACCCACTTAAGTTCATTGACTATATGTGTCATTGTTCTATATTCAGCCTGTGCATACCTCATAGTAGGCTTCCTATCTGTAAAATTGAAGATTTGGGGAGAGAACGATATCAAGTAGAGATGGTAGAGAGAACCCTATCGTTGTTAATTACTTAATCACGAGATTTGGGTCTAAAACATCAACCCCTTTTTTCCTAATTACAATGGTAAAGAGTCAAAAGGACTTTACCCTTCATGTACAATTACATTTGCAATTAGCAAATTAAAATTGAATGACTAATCTACCCTTTAGTTGCCCTAGCTTATATTGTTAGGCTAATTACAATTTTGTCCCTAATCTTCACATCTCTCAACACTTATCCTCAAGCTGATGCATAGATATCATGCAAGCCGAGGTTGTTAAATATAGCAATAAATTGTTTTCTAGGGAGAGCTTTGGTGAATAATCACGGAGTTGTTCAGATGTACGCATATGAGGACATAGCTAGAGTCCCCTTCAATCCAAAGGGGGCTGCCAATTTAGTTCTTGAAGATGAGGAAGCCTTGTTGCAGGCTAAGAAGCTCAGCAATGGTAGAGTCCACACAACAAATTGGCAAATAGTAGTGACCCCTCCGTAAGTCCTAAAAGCATCACCAATCCCTGCAGGCTCTAGGTTGCCAAATGTACTATTGTCAAAGTTCAGTTGATGACACTGCGAGGATGGCAAGTCCATTCAACTACCTTGACAAGTCTAGGCACAAACATTAGGGTAATTTCCTCTCACGATGCCCCCATTCAGAGCTTAGAACTCCACGGGAAGAAATCCAACTAGAGATGGTGCTGGAGGTGCTTCCATTTATTTAATCATAGCTTCTATGCCTGTCGTTAATGTGGCGTTTGTTACTTAATGTGATGATTCTTCCTCTCCGACCAGATCCCTCACAAAGTATGAGCCAGACAAGCCAAAAGGAGAGATTTCCCCACCCTAGTAAGGCTAGATCCTGATACCCAAAGGGTGAGTTTAGTCAGGCGTCTGAGGAAACAAGTATGGATGCCCAGTTTGCTCATGAAGCAGATCCTACTATTCCAGGTGAAAGCACAATGGAGAAGAAGATGGTTGACACTCCCTGGCTCTCTATTGCAAAGACGGCAAAGAGAACAAGGAACAATTGTTCTACTTCACCTTAAGTTGTTGAATGGTAGGATTCTACCTCATACCACGCTTTAGATGAAAATGTTTGGATGTGTTATAGTAGTATACAATAAGTTCCCACTAACCTTCAATATTTTTTCTTAGCTTTTACCTTGGACAGGGGGCCCCTACATGTTGAAGGGGACTCAAAAGTGGTGATAGGATGGTATGAGAACGCGTTTTCTCCTCTATACTAGGATACTTTTAAAGAAATTTTAGAAATTACCTCAATTGTTTCTTGTATTTGGTCTCACATTTCGAGATCCGCAAATTCGGCGGCTGATGTGCTTGTCAGGCAGGAAGCTACCCTACAATCGCTGGTTGTAAGGGACATGCTCCCCCAAATTTTGTAATTTCTCCTGTTTTATTAATACATCTTTTTTTAAAAAAAAAAACTTTTACCTTTGGACTGTCCACACTATGCAAATCTTGGCCAACATCTGTTGGAGTTTTTGCAGGCTTAGGTCCCAACAACCCTATCTACTACAAAAAATCAATAATATACTTCCTTTAAGAGAGAACTATCCTTTCAGAACTCTGCACTTCTTTCCCTAGAAAGTGTATGCTTGCCCAGATCCTTAGTCTCTTCAATCTCTGTCTTATCACTCCCCCAACACTTACAAGGGCATACAATTTAGCAAAATGTCAAAACTGCATCTCCTCAAAACAATTTAGGAATATTCATCTGAAATCATAACGTAGATATGGCATCAACAAAATGTCGGTTTTTCTATTCAGTAGCTCCATGTTGTTGGGGGGGTGTATAGACACAAAGTTTGATGAATGATTCCTTACAACACACAAAAAAATGCGAATTGAAGCACCAAACTGATTTCTTATTTCATTGAAAAAACTCATAAATACATCAAAGACTTCTAACTTCTGTTGAAGGAAGTAAACTCAAGTTACATTGTTGAAGTCATCTTTGAAGGACAAGAAATACCTAAAACCAAAAGAACTGGACAAAAAAGTGACCAGTAATACAACTATGACTCAATGGAAAAAAAGTTTAGATGCTTTCCAAGTTGACATAATTCACAATCAAACAAGAAATTTGGTACCAAGAAAGAAAGAGATTGGAGAAGCTTAGTTGATGATGGATGCCCGAAGCACATGTATCACAAGTATGGAGAAGTCTCTTATTTGAGTGTCACAACTTTCAAGATAACAATGTCAAAGTAGTACAACTCATCACTTTCATGTCTTCTTCATCTGTGGGTCCTAAAACACATAAAAAGTAGATAAGAAGGTGATCGAACAATTCAAAAACCTAGTGTACTTATTAACAACAAAGTCACAAAAATTTTGGAACAAATAAAAACAGAAGACTGAAATATGTGGTCTTATATAAATTGTCCCTTCACCATCAACTTGTGATGTGAACCCGTCAACTAAGGTTGCAGATTTATATGAGCAAGAAGGAGAAATGAAAGAAAATAAGGTGGACATACTTAATATGTGCATGGATGCTCCAAAACTGATGACCAAAGGACTAGGGGATATGTCTAATTGACATACCTGAACTCACCGAAGTGGCATTGGTAGTGAAAGAAGGCCCAGTGTATTGAGATATGGAACTGGAAGATGTTGATGTCAATTGACCCAACCATTTGAGTAACTTCTCATCTTGAGTCCCTTTGGATGTCTCAACCTCGTCTTTAAGCAGTTTGAATAAGCCCATGTAGGTTTACCAAATCTATCCAATCTTTATTAGAAAAGTGATTTGTTCTCTCACAATGGACACATCGCCTATCTTTACACCCCTTTCCAAGACCACGTCTCCTACCACCTCCACGTCCTTTAGGAGTCTCGAAGCACTGAGGGTGGAATTAAGAGTTAGTGGTGCAGCATCTTGACTTTCTAACCACCTTACCATCTTTTGGAGCAACTCCACTTTCTGTTGTTACCACATGGCTAAAGGCCTTCTTGAGAATAGGTATATCATTATTAGCCAGTAATTGTGCCCTAATTGCATCGTATTCAAGCCCAAACCCATCAAGGAATCGAGCCACTTGGATCCGCCCTTCTTTCTTATGCTGCAGTAGTGGTAAATAAACAGAACATTCTAATCACCTGTAGCATCCCTCACATCTCACTAATGTACTCGGTAATAGTACAATCACCTTGGCTCATAAAATATTTTACATACAATTCATAAACTCTACATAAATTGAGCAAAAAGAGACTCGATAGTATTCTACATCTCTTTTGCTGTCTCAATTCATGATCTAGTTACTAACGTGTGGTTCTTACCAGCCAAGTTATAACCTGGCTGTCTGCAGCCTCTCAGTCCTCATCATGGGAGAAAGGGGGATTGTCTCGAAAATATTTAGCCTTTCAGCCTCTCAGTCCTCATCATGGGAGAAAGGGGGATCGTCTCGAAAATATTTAGCCTTTCAGCCTCTCAGTCCTCATCATGGGAGAAAGGGGGATTGTATCGAAAATATTTAGCCTTTCAGCCTCTCAGTCCTCATCATGGGAGAAAGGGGGATCGTCTTGAAAATATTTAGCCTTTCTTTTGGCCTTTGGTAGCATACAAATTGATTTGGACAAATTTAGATAGTTTTGCCCATTCAATGTAAGTGAGGTACTGTAACTACTACTGAATCAGCTATATTCGCAAACAGATACTGTGGACAACGACCAACCAGACACTCAGTGGCACCAAACAAGATGAGGTATGTAGTTCTCAACCAAGATTTACGGCCTGCACAGACCACTTGTGGGCCCTCTTAGGACAGACTGGACCCAAACTTCCTGCACTACAAATAAAAAAGACTGCACTAATTCAAGGTAGATTGCATCATTACAACATACAATACTGCAACCTATTAGCATGTGCAGGCACTATTCCAGCCTGGAGACCCCTGCACACATACAGGTCTATGCCTAGACCTTAAAACAGCTACTATATGACCCTCTAGGGCACATAAACACAGTTGCTCAAACAGCAGCACAAGCCATAAACTTGGTTATGGCACGAGGAGAACGAAAAGTAAAAAACCTTTGAGTCACACAAAGAAATGAAAAATCCCTTTGTTACAGAGGTCGCATGTCTGGAAAATCTGTAGAGGAAGATTGAAACTTCTCCAAGCTTGGACTTTAGCACTCTAACACCATGTAAAATCTGATGATTAAAAAGCTGAAGGAGAATGAAAGAAGAAACTAAGAAATGAGAGAGGAGAACTGCCGGGGAAGGCAGACTTCATGAGGGGTTAATTACCTCTGACCTACTTTTTTATTACTTAAGTGTAATGATATTCAAAAAGACAAATATACCCCTACTAAAAGTGTCATTGATAAAACCAATTCTAAGTCCTAAAAACTTTCTAAAAAAGACCAGAACCATAATTTTAACAGCCACAATACTCCTGGAATACTTAGTGTCACACTTGCATTCTCAATGACATTAATACCCCTAAAAACATATTTTCTAACACAGAATAGGTAATCAAGTAATTGTCAGCACCTTTATGTTGCTTCTGTTATATTTTGATTTACCTTTTTTTAATTACTGATCAATATACTCAACCATGGGAAAAGTTCATGTTTGGATATTTGGAGTTTGCCGACTTTAATATCTGTGTTCAGGGGTATTTTAGTCAGAATTCTAGAAATCAATTGACTTTCTTCCACTTTTTTTTATGCAGTTTCTCTTCTCTCTACGTACTGTATATATCACTTAGCATCTTCTTGTTTATTGCTTTACACACTTTATGTTATTAATATGACAATCTTAACAGAGTTAAAAGCTTCTTGCATTTCTCTCAGGTCCTTGCTTCTCTTATTATAAGATTGGCACTTGCAGAAACATTTTGTCTCAATTGTGGTATACTTGCTCTAGATGAGCCCACCACAAATTTAGATGGTCCAAATGCCGAAAGTCTAGCCTCAGCCCTCTTAAGGTTGATCCTTATTTTAGAGTTTGATAGGACAATTTGCTTCTGATAATCTTTTGTCCTCTTATACATCCTTTTTTGGCAGAATTATGGAGGATAGGAAGGGTCAAGAGAATTTTCAACTCATCGTGATTACTCATGATGAACGATTTGCTCAGTTAATTGGTCAACGACAGCATGCTGAGAGATATTACCGTGTCACAAAGGATGAACAGTAAGTTCTATTCAACCATTAGTAATAGTTTATATCTTGGTTGTCCAACTTCTTTGCTAAGTTGGCACTTTTTTTATATGCTACTTTGTCAAATTCTTAGTGTCTGACTTTAGACTCCTGCCTCGTAGTCAACACAGTATCATCGAGGCACAAGAGATATTTGACTGAGACTTTCTGACTCAGAGAGGAATACTTGATGGGAAAGATGGTAATCAATTGATATTCGGAAAAAAAAACTAGGATAAAGGAATCAAATTCGAAGGAGATGCAAGGAACATATTTGATCACAACTACAGAGCAGAAGAGTGGAGGCATTAGCTAAATTTTGATCTCTGTGATCCTAAGCTGCAGTTGGTAAGAAGTTTCTTTTTATTCTTTCATTTTGTCCTCTTTTCCTTCAATTTGTCAATTCTTTAAGGACTCTCAACCGATTATTACCAAAGCTTTACTCCTTGCAGATTAATTGATTTGCAACAGGGCAGTAGACTGTATGTAACAGGACAGTGACAACTTCTCCATGGCGGGGCTTTGAGATGCTCTTTGTACATATTTGCTACAATTCACAACGGAATGGTGAACTCTTCCAAGTTGACGTTTTCTACTCTCTTTTGGTTAACATTTTGACGAGATTTCTATGTTGCAACATGTATATTGCTAGCTTCGCATTTGTTGCCTTCAGCAGATTCTTGCCATGTCTTTTGCAGAAGAAACTTGATATTTATCTCTCTTCTTCTGAAAAAAAAAACTTCTTTATGTGAATCCTAGTTCGTAAAAGTGTTCATAACTCAATCAGAACAAAAACCTAATACACTTGCTTACTCGAACATCGATCCCCCTTGAACAATCCCTCTTAATCTGGCATATATAGTGTGCACAAACAAATGAGAATGGAGTAACGAATATTTTTTGTCAAATGCACCTGTCAACTGACTTTGTAATGAAACTAGTTATGCACTTGTCTACAAAATTGATTGAGTATGTAGGTGTCAGAACTCAATGTCTTGAGGACCAAATAAACACAAAAATGATTCGTTAAGGAGAATTTCAACCCTTTCGATTGGAGAGTTAATAACTTCAGTCCAAGGTTTTGGGAAAATTATTGGCTGATTTTCATGCTTAGCCCTCTCTGTTCAGAGGTTCATGCGCACCGACTACTTCTGTTGAGACACATAGAAGACTGGGTCCTAGTAAACCGCTTCTGGAGTCACACTTAAAATTTTGATAATTCCTTTGACAATATTTCGAGGTAGCTTAAAATCGTATTTATCTTATACCTGAAATAATTTCAAGAAATCATTTTTTTTTATATATATTAACAAAGGAGAGTAAACAGGACAAAATCAGCGGAGCAAATCCCTAATAACAAGAGATTGAAGAGTTATTCCCTGCTTGGCATGTATTTCAGTTACCGAAATTATAGATCTTGGAATCTGAGACTAAATACAAGAAAAATGTGAGACAATATCCAAAATTTCCAACGGCCCAGTACCTTAAGGGTGCAAGTGCATGATCACACCAGCTCATAATTACCTTAGAATCTCTTTCAATGTGAATGGGATCCCCGTAGTTGTCCCTAAAAATACGGAACCCATTGAAAAGGTCATGCAACTCAATTGACGTTAAATCAGAAATTCCCAAAGAGCCCACATTGTCAAACACCTAGCAACTTCCCAGGAAGTCACTAAGATTACTCTCGCTTAGGCTCGCTTAACTTTAGAGTGCTTAATCAAACACCTAACTAATACAACCCATAAAGACTAACCGCTTAAGATACGGAAAGCCAAGTACTTAACCCATCAGTGGATCAGGGGCGGATAGAACCTAACCCAGGTGGACCGGAACCACCTAACTCTGACACACATAAGAGAGACACTGCTTGCTGTATGAGTCAGAGATAACTACCCCGTAGCCAACAATCCCGACTCTGTGTTCTTTCTTCTCTATCTTCTTCCTTTTTCTATGGGGTGACATTCTGCTAGCCTACTTGGCAAATTTCCAAGAAAAATGGAAATCACACTCAATCTTGTAGATCAGGATCGCCAGTAGGACTTTGCCTCTGGGAAAAGAACAGAAAAGGGTTCATCTCCGTATTTCCTGGTACTGTATAGACACAAGAAACACACATTCGTATCTCCTGTAACTTTATTTGCTCAGGTTTGCAGAATAGGATTCAACAAAATGCGAAAGGGAAGTAAATAAATAAAGATACAGGAACAAAACTTTAATTTACAGAGGAATTCTTCCACAGCCCTTTTCTCTTATTACATCATATCAAACTGTAGAACATTATATGCCTCGTACGAAATTCCGTAGCATTCAAGTATAGAAATAAAATTACTCAAACACGACCGTGCTGGTAAGACGAAGGTATGACCATCATTGGTCCAAAAGAGAGGCTGTCAAGGACATTACTGTGTTGAAGGCCAGGCATGGTAAATCCTGTCGACTGTGGAATTCCCATGGACGGTAAAGAGACTTGACTGCAATATCAGGGATATATGTCATTCCTCTAAATTTCATCAATTTACCAAAGTTCAGTAGAATGCTGAATGGAAATACTAGCTATAACTTGACATTCTCTACCTGTTCATACATGACAACGACAGCAAAGAAGATCTCACTGGAACATCATTTCTGCTCTGATCAGGAGAGAGTAGCGGCCAAAACACTGGAACAGAATAGGTATCATGTCAAGGCAGAAGCTATAGGAGTTCGTGTACAGCCACAGATTGGCACTCTTTTGCAAATTTCAGTAGCAAGGAAACAAGAAGGTGGAGACAAGGCCAGATTCAAAAGAAAAGAAAACGTGATGAATCAGGACATAGAAGACTTAACCTGATTGCCTGGAGTGGTCTTGAAATCCAGAGCAAAATAACATGTCCTGCATTTCATTGGTTTTGGATTTTTTCAGCAGGGACAAGAACAACTAAATTAAAGGAGTTTGATGTAGTAGTTCAATGTGAATGCCAACCGTAAGTGTGAATGTGTACAGATGTGTATGTGTGTGTGCTTGAGTGAGAGAGAAAAGCTCTTATCAAGACATACCTCTCTTGCTTTTTGAGGAACTGAATGGCCAACCTCTGCAAAGAAAGAAAATTAGCTTGATGATATAGCACGTAATGGGGCAGGCCTGCCCCACTTCAAGAAAGGTTTTCTACAGGACTATGTCAGACAAATACTATACGATACAGAATTAAATGCTTCAGCATAAGGGCAGAAAGTAAAGGAAACTAAAGCACAGAGAGTCAATTTATCAAACCTTAGCTTTTCAAGAAAATTAAATTAAATTTTAAAAACAAATAAAATAAAATTTAATCTTAAAATGCCAAAAGAAAAAAAAATGCAGTCAGACTATGAGCATCAACTGATCATGCTTCACTATGATAAAAATTATGCTTGAGAAGTTTTTAACTAGTACCACCTATGCTCGGCACACTAGGCTTCACTGCCAGTGTTAAGCCCAGAAAGCAATCATCTGATTCAGTACCAAAATCCCACAAATTTAATTCCAGCTTCGGTTTTGCTCCTACATAAACCAAATATTTCCAAAAAATAGATTTTAGAAACAACTGAAAAACACCACAAAACAAATTTTAGTTCAAGTTCTTTATTTACACATAATGTAACTCACCTGTCTGAGAACTGCACTTGGGCGGAAAAGGTGTTTGGACAGAAGAAGGGACCCATGATCCCACCTGTATTCCAACAGAACAGTGTCAGAAAACACGCCTATGTCAAAGGAAAATAAAAACAAATTCACAAAAAATGTACATGGAAAAAGGGATGCTGTAGAGCTTGCTCAGCAGTCGGTCTTCTTTGGGGGTCCCATGAGCATAATTGCTGCATCACATAGAATTGCTCAGTAACATATTCATACCAACCCAAAATTAAATATTCAAGAAAAGGACGAAGACTAAAGCTTGCATACCATGATCAAGTCTATTGCTTCGAAGCTAGCATTTGGAATTAGATCAGACAGATTAGCTGGCATGATCTGTATTACATGAACAAAGAAAGTGCTAAGCAAGATAGTTCAAGATAATTACAGGAATCATGTGCATTTTTTTTTTCTTTTTCTTTACACACTTGAGTCGTGCATTTTGGAAAATTTTCTCAAAGAAATGTACAACAACTTTGGAATTTGACATAAGGTAGCTCATATCTCTCTTTTTTATCTCTTGCTTCTTTCCTTTCAACCATTGATAATTAAAGCATGGTTTGTGTAAAACTGAATTGAAAAACAAAACAGCAACAGTATTAGCACAAAGTGAAGAGTTCACCTCAGAAAACCTGAAGTTTAGTCTTTGTGAAAGATTCAAGCCTTCGGGCCAAGTAATGTAATCAGGGCTCCCAAGAACAGTACATATTTTATATAATTGGTCTGTTTCACTGCAAACAGAATAAAGTCATGTTGCACAATGTCTTCAGAGTGACAAGTCATCATATATGTCAACAACTCTACCAGGGAAAAAAAACTTACTGCACCAAAATTATCAGTTGAGATCCTAAGACCTAATCTAGGACATTTTAAAGAGATGGAGAAATGTCACAAGAAAACATTTAATGTTCAGTTTTCAGCATCCAAGAAAGTTCAAGCTTAAGTAGTTGAGATTTTTACCTCTCACCAGGAAAAAGAGGACAAAGTGTGAAAAGTTCAGCAAGTATTGCACCAACTGCCCACATGTCTGTAATAGTTTTTAGTTTATTAGCAGATGAGAACAGTAATAAATACAATCATAGTATACATAAGTAAAAAAATTAACCAAATAAAACATCATAAAATTCATCGGTTCCCCATTTTGACTGGATATTATGAGAATTTTATCAAGAGTAGAACAGCTCTTATAAATTTGATATGAAGAGAGTAACAGTTTGTCTAAAAGCAATGGAAGGAGGAATGTAACAATTCAATAGTAACATCCAACACCACACACGACCTCATGTTGGTGCTACTGTTTTACATGGGATTCCCTTCTAAATGGGGGCATTCACATATTCACTGAACCAGGAGTTGATAGAACCAGACCATTTTTTTCTCATACGTACATAGGCAATGAAAATTACAAAAGGAGAGTAAACTTCAAATAACAACAGAAACAATAATAAAAAGGCATAAATGCCATACCAATTGCAGGGGTATACAACCGAGACTGCAGTAAGACTTCTGGAGCTCGGTACCTACAAAATTTTATTTTTCCAAAATTTAATAAGATAACATATAAATAAATCACACCTAAATAGCCATTACATTTTACTGATAAGTGAAGAAAGCATGGAGATCAAGCATGAAATTTATTTACCATCTTGTAGAGACATAATCAGTATACGGAGGCTGGGACGCAACTTCTCTTGCCAACCCAAAATCAGCAATTTTAATGACATCTTTTGTCACTAACAGATTCTCTTCATAGATGAAGATAACAAATATTCAGATAGGAGAATAAAACTAAACAGTACATTATAAAGAAGAATCTTCTATGCCCAAAACTGAGGATTGTGAAAGTACCAGGTTTCAGATCCCGATGGAAATATCCATTTCCATGCATGTATGCAAGTCCTTGGAGTATTTGAGACATAAGCTGTCTAATCTCATTCTCGGGAATGGGGCTCTGGCGATCCCTCATGATTTGGTACAAATTACATTCCTAAAAAACATGTTCAGGAAGCAATGAGACAAGAACATGAATTTCAAAGATAAATTTGACTTGCAAGCAGTTCAATATTCAATTAATAACTAGCATTCTTGATCAAGAGTGAGAGAGAACTGTCAGTCAAAAGAATTTCATAAGAAAAAGTGCTGTTTCTTCTCACATTCCATAATAACAGAGGATATAAATGAGCTTAATAATATATGTCAATAGCATGCACTGTATTACCTTCATATTACATTTTCATTAAGGATGACAGCAAATAAAAGGTACAAATAATCCAAAATTTTAAAAACTGAGGGGGAAAAAGTAAAAGAAATTGGAAGACTTACCATGTGTTCAAAAATGAAAAAGAGCTCATGGTTTTCCCGGACAATCTCCCTCAACTTCACAATATTGGGGTGGTTTAGTTTGCAGAGAGACTTCAAAAATAAATAAATAAATAAATAAATAAAAACTTTTACATTAATATTCATGGGAAGTGACGGTAGATTTATACGAATATGAGAAAATCTTATTTAAAAAAAAATAGACAAAAAGGCCAGAAACATAGAGCACACCAATTAGTGTCATAGGAACAAACCTTAACCTCACGAAGGTTCATGCATTCCTCCCAAACGTAGAACCTCCTCTTCATTTTCTTGATTGCAACCTATAATTAGTTCAGACACACAACAATTGATTCATACCATGTCAAATTGCATAAAGAAAAAGTAAAGCAATTTTGGAAAAGATCTATAAATTGAATAAGAACATACATGCCAAAAACCATACATAAAAATTTTGAATTTACATTTAGTTGAACAATTCCAAATCCAAATAGGAGATAGGGAGAGAGTTTAAGTTTCAAGCAGAAAGTTCATTACTTACAGTTTCATTTGTTTCTAGGTTAATTGCTTTATATACACTTCCACAAGTTCCATCTCCAATCTCTTCAATAACTCTATACCTGCACAACAGTTTCCCAGCAATGAGCAGCTCTGACATTACAGAATCAACATCGACATAACATGACAATTATGTCAAATACAACTGACCTCTCCATAGTTACAGTTTTACCCAGCAACAAAACCAAGGGTCTCAATGAACTTCTATGGAACTTTGTACAAAAGCCTCCACACTGGCAATGCAGTGCCTTTCACCCACTTGAATGTAAATATTAACAGGAAATAGTTGCGTATAAGAAAAATTCGTTTGAAGGATGTCCCACTTCTCGTGGTATGAGTGATTAAACATCACCCAAAAGATGAACGACATGCTTTGAATGCCGCCTTTTATAAGCTGCAGGTAACTGATATCATCTATGAACCGCTATAAAAATCTGTAGAAACTGCTGAAAAACTCCAAATGGAGAAGTTTCAATGTGCACTAGAAGACGATCACAGATTGGGATGAAACTGGCTTCCATTTACAGTGGGTATCTCCCAGCTGACAAGAACTGGGGAAATTAAACTGCAAAAGAAAATAAAAAGAAAGTAAAGCTTCATATCGACATCAGTAGAATCCTTCATGTGGAGAGTTCAACGAGAAATTTGCAAGACAAACAAAAATAGAGGAAGGCATCCAACTTATGACTGAGATATATCTAATTAGATTGTGCATATAACATATGAAAGCCTAGAAATGTCTAATTCAAATCCAAAAGGTGGCTCCATTCACATCCATTGTTGAACAAATAGAATCAGGGAAGGAAGAAAAAGCAGTAACATCAAATAAATAGCGAGATCCAGTAAAGAAAACTCTGTTTTTTCATAGACTTCAACAAAGAAAGAGAGATGAATAACCACATAACAGAATCTCATAAAAAAAACAAAACGTTGGGCCAAAAGAATGGGACAGTGAACCAATCCTAAATAACCGAGCATGCTTCCTTAGAGAAGCAACGACACTCCAATCCATGCTGAGCCTCCAAGCTATACCGACGCTGCCATCACTTACAGAGACGTCAATAAAGAACATAAACGTATCATTTTAAAATTCCACAACAACAAAATACTCATTTTCACCTTAAACAAAACGAAGTTTCTGGTCGAGGAACTTACATCAGTTTTAGATTGAAAATGAAGGAAAAGGAACGTCCAAACGCCAAACACCAACAATTAATCGCTTCATACAAAGCCGGAAACTCAGATGTAAAACGAATCCCCAGAAACCACAGGGAAAACACGCACAACACACCGGCAAAACCGATTCACAACCGACTATCTCACTTAATTTACGCAAAGCACGTTTAATTCTCCATTGATCGAATTAAAAAATTTTCCACAGCATCGCCCCTAGAACACCGCAAAGAAAATCCCCAAAAACACGATAAAAGAAAATCGAAAACAAATTTAAACCCCTGAAAAATCAATAGATCTCAATGAACCGATTCATTATCATAAACCAACGCTATCAAGAATCAAACCAAAGCTACGAAAAGGTAAAGGTCAGACAATGCAACTCACCATCCACCAACCGCACATCAAGCAATCAATCCAAGGAATACCGGCGAACAAGCAGCGATCGACCCCAAGCAAATAAAACGAAAAGGAAAAAGAGAAAAAAGAGAGAGAGGCTATTCGTGGACCACAATAATGCAGAGGTCCGTCCACAGGAGTTTCTATGCATACTGCATCTTTCCTTTTGCCATTAAAACAAACTGCAGAAGCAAATGGGAAGAAACCGAGGAAAAAAGGAAAAGAGCAGAGGAAGAGGCGAACAAGGGAAGACGACGGGGGTCCCCACTGCCACTGGAGACTTCTGTCTGTTTATTTTGGATAACGAAAATGCCCCCACGCTGCTTCGACATCACGAAAGGATCATCTCTGAATGACGATATTACCCTCCTTGGAGCTGCCGCTAAGCGAGAAGCAGGGCAGGGTAGGCTTCTTTATTATGAGAAAAGAAAAGGGTAGTTCGGTCACATAAAATACAAGTAATTTCCTCCCTTAATGTTGTTGAGTTTGTTCATCGAACTAGGCTCCTAAGGAGGAGCATATACGATTTCTTTGGTGTATATCTTTCTGTAAAGATGTGGGGTGGGGGATCAGGGACAAATTCCAGCCACGATGTCGTCGGTGGGGGCCACATCTGTAATTTTCTTCCTTTTACAGAAAAAGGGGAAGGGGCGCATGGATTGGGACGCGTGAACTACGGAGTCTGCATAAAATCCACCTTATTTACCATCCAGGCATTTTTTATGCCACTATTTTTTTTTTATAATTTCCTATTTAGTAGACATTGTCTACATTTATGTTATAAAGATTTTATTACAATGTTACATGAGGTATCCCCTACCTACACATCAATGACCAACATCAAGAGGAAGGGAGGGTATTCAGTCCTACAAGGAACATATCTAGTGGGGGGGATGAAACCCAAACTCAGATGGCTAATAAACTTTCAAGGTTTTTGCACCTCAGAATTAATTCACTGAGATCGGTTGTCAGACAACATCTATAACAAATTGATACAACAATGGTCCCCCTGAAAAATGGAATAATTTAAAAGATGATGGAGTGGTGGTGACATCTTATATGTCGATAACATTATACATTTGCTCCTCCAATATGATATGATGGTGGTTGTTTCACAAGTGTCACCACTATCTAAAATTTGAAAAATATTTATAATGACTCATGCCCTGCCCACCTTGTTAGTTTCAACCATGAAGGAAGACATCCAATATGCATTTTGGGGAATTTTTTTTCCATTAATTAATACATTAGAAAACAAAATAAAGTTTATTTTTTTAGTAAAAACATAAATCAAACTTTTTTAATTTTTAATAATATATTATAAATAATAATTATAAAAAAGGGTAATTTCTTTGTCATAAATTAAACTGATACGATAACGGTAAAAATTTTGAATTCTAATAAATAATAAATTAAATAACCAATTAAAAATAATAATTATTTAGAATAAGAATAAAGGGGAAAGAGAGAATAAGGTGGGTCATAGTGAGATATGTGATCATGGGTGTGGATGTAATGCAGACCGCACTAAGAGATATTGATGTAATTTTTATTGTAATTTTTAATTTTAAAAAAAATGGTAATATAAATCCAATGGAATGTTCGAACCAGAGTCTTCCCCTCCACCTCTCTTAATGCCTCCAAATATTTATTTTATATTTTATACGAATAGTTTATAAGATGTGAGGTAGGTGCAAGTCACCGACGTGTAACGCGTTATCTCATTTTTTATTATCAGATATTTATTTTTGGCTGGCAATCATACAACTCTTTATCATCTTTGTTTGTCCTTGTGTAAGTTTTATCTTCCTGGACTGTACTGCATCTGCCCATTTTTATTCTCACTGTTAAAAATCCTTCTCATGGTAGACTGATATGAAATCAAAAAGGAAAATGACAAATGAAATCTAAAGAGCTGCGTGTACAGGACACCAGGAACAGGTTTGAACACTACAAAAGTCTCACTCGTATATGCCAGCAAAAACAACACAGTATCTAGTTCCTACAAACAACCAAAATAAAACAATCCTTCGTTGCTATACAGAAATGAAACAAGGCAACACATTTGTTTGGTAAAAGGAGTTCACTATGTAGCAGACAGAACACCATACAAGCTCTTCTATGGCTCAACAATGATCTTGCCAGTAGCATGGCTTTCAATGCACTTGCCCCAGCCATCCTCTGCCTTGCTCAGAGGGAACCTGGAGTCGACTGTTGTTTTCAGCTTTCCTTCCCCTGCCAAGCGAACCAGAAACTCCAAGGTATCCCCATTGGGAGACAAGAACACCATTAGCATCTTCTTCTTTGAGAAAGTCACTTTTTTCACAACAAAGGTCCACATGGTACTTCCACTAGCAGGAAGATTTACCACCTTCCCATATTCAGACAAATTGCGTTGGTAAGTTGACCAAGAAATACCCTCCGCGCAATTGATAACTACATCGTATTTCTTACCAGAAGGGCTCTTCAAGGCAGCACCCTCTGGAGTCTTATAGTCAAGAACCTCATCTGCTCCCAAGTTCTTGACAAACTCCAGATTCCGAGCTCCACACGTTGCAGTGACATGGTGGCCACCTAGCTTTGCAAGCTGAACTGCATAATGACCAACTCCACCAGAGGCAGCCGTAACTAACACAGTTTTGGTCTTTCCAGTTCCATCAAGACTTACACCTCCTGCAGTCAATGCCTGGTGAGCTGCAAGGCCTGCTGCTACTAAACCTGAACCTTCATCGGCAGAAATTTGTTCTGGTCGCTTAACTGTTAGTTTCTCCTTGGCCACTGCAAATTCTGCCAAACCACCACTCTGTGGCATAGACAAAGATTGAGAAATGTCAGATATGAGAAAAACACAATGCAAAAAATGCATTCAATATGTCAAATGAAAAAAGTATCAGACACCTCTCTTATTGTCTCATGTTTATCTTACTGTCAATCTACCTAAGATTAATTGACAAACAATATTATGTTCGAGTCCTCCCCTGCCATCTCCCAAATTTCAATCCCTTTTTCCCACAGCTTCAGCTAATCCACCATTCTCCACCCCCCAATCTGGGATCAGGTTAGCTGATACAGATAGGACCTTCACTTTGCATCCATGAAAATAATCATGTCATTAGGTGTTTGACTTTGAATTTAACAAGAAGGATCTCTACTTGCACTTTTGAACGTCAAATATAATCTAATTTGGAAAGGATCCTCATTCTATCAGGTACCTAAAAATCTATTGCGGATTGGCTGAACCACATAAAACCCAAAAAATCATGATGATTCCCAAAGGCAGACTTACTCCGACCATATCTTTCCTTTTTTTTTTTTTTTTTTATGTTTTTGTTCTTTGCCAAGTATTGGAACAAGGAATAATTTTCATACACAAGCTAATAAGTAGATCATCCTTACAAACCTACAGTTATTTGTTAGAACAAGTAGCTTTATGTTCCTTTCAAAACTTCAACAAGTGCCGGCTTTTCAACCTGGTACAAGGCACAGCTTGCAAGCAGTGACCGATGTTAAATTTTCAGTTTCCTTGGAAGGTTAGGCAGCAATGCCACGGCATGCTCAATGTTTTGTATTCTGGAAAGTGCATTTCTTAGTGAAAGGAAAAAGCTGTAGAATAGATCAATGTCTGCCTAAAAGATAATGGCCATCATATCAAATTCCAGATCAATCTAAATTCCTTCCAAATAACAGAATGCTGAACCAAAACAAGATGGAGTTTTCTAAGAACTCACAAAGTTATCAAGCATGGCCACCACTTTATCTCCTGCTTTGAATTTTTTAACTTCTGAACCAACCTCAAGTACCTCTCCAGATATATCAGTTACTGTATCAGAAACAGTGACACAGAATTACAACACAAATAGAATGTATAGCTGGAATCTATACGATAAAGCCCTTGTTTCATATTTATACAGTCTATTATCAGAAAAAAGATGGCCAAAAGCTTCAGTAGACTAACCCACACTTGGAATTTATGAACTTAAATTGCAACTTAACTGCAATGATAATGTCAATCTAATGTAACATACTAAACAAACAGAAGAATGATTTGAGATTTTTTCCAAAAGGTTGGAAGAGAAGTCTGGAAGCCTTTAGCTTCATCTTTACCTGGAACAAGAGGAAATTTACTAGGCTGAAAAGGCCGCATTACTCCGTTCTGAATCTTCCAGTCAATTGGATTTAAGGCAGCTGCTTCTACTTTTATTAGAACTTGATCTTTTTTTGGAGAAGGAACTGGAAGTTCCACATGCTGTAAAGTCAAATAATAATAGCTATGAATGGACGATTATCAAGAAATGGGTGAGTGTTAAAGCGGAAATAAAAATATGAGGGAAATAGTAACAGAATAAAATAAAATTAAACCAACTTAGAGATTTCACATTTGCATTTGAGTTCATTATCAGTAAATTTTTTCTGAAATAGTAAGGGCCGTTAAAGTTTTATTTTTATTTTTTATAGATCAGCAATAGATCATATCCAATCTCCCCCTTCTGAGCTGGCTAAGGAGAATTGAGTATTCAGGCACCCCCTGTGGTAACTGATTTGGTATGTCAAACTGTTTGTTTTAGATATTATGCCAATTTGTCATTCAAAGCAAACGAATGTTACCAATAATGCATCTGATCCAACAACTGGACCAAGTTGCCCAGATATCTCAGGATATAAACATACAACAGTCCGAATTCCCTCTGGAATCCATGCTCAGGTTATCTCTCTTCTTCTTAAGGCTGGATTCATCCCTAGAATCAACTAAAAACATAAAAATGATAGAGCTTCACCCTCTCCGGGACTACAAGAGAGAGCAAAACTAAATTCATTTCCTTATTCTAAATTCCAGCTTACTTTATAAAACAAAACGTTTCTTCTTCTAAAACGGTAGTAAAACTTGGAAGTAAAATCTGATCAGTAGTTGTTGGGAGCTTCCGAAGGGGCATCCTCTTGCTAACCGTAATTACTCAACAATGGATCAAACAAAGAAGGCAACGAAATCTATCAACCCAGAACCGAGCACTCACGTAATAAGAAGATCTTCACAGAAGCAGCAAGAAATAAATAAATAAAAAGGCAAGAACAAATCCGTGAAGCAGAAAACCGAATCAAATATAGAGAAGTCTATAATGTCACCTTTAAAGCGTTGGCGCCACCGCCATAACGACTGTACTGAACTGCTTTCATAACTTTCCCTGCCATTGGAAAGAATATCGGAAGAGAAGAGACTTCTTTTGATTTTGGTAGAGGGAAGAGAAGAAGCTGACGAGGAGTTATTTTCTGAATCTCAGCGACTTTCCTTACCTTGGTATTTATCTAATTTCGTTAGCCGCCGCCATGATGGTAAGTGGGAGACGAGAGGTGAGGTGAGGTGACTGCTACTTCTTATATTTTGGTCAAAGCTGACCGCTACTTGCTCAACCTCTTTCCTTGGCATTTCAGAATCTCAGGTGTGAACGTGGCCTTGCGGAATTCTGCAGTAACTTGGAAGCTTCGAGTTGGTACAGAGGAGGAATACGATAATAAAATATTTAACCCGACCTCGTCAGTCGCCATGTTTGAAATTGAATTGATCAGGAACGACCAGTCCACCATTTTTAATCCGGACAAAAACCCTTTCAAACCAAACAACCTCCATTTGTACGATTGAGAATTTGACTCACATTAGCTTAACCTCTGGTTAATAATAAGATTTACTAACACAAGAAAATTTGAAATTAGTTTTGCCAAAAAGCCTCAATCTTTGCAAAGGAGTATTGAACAACAATTACTTGTTCTAAAGATTTCAAGATATTGTTAATCTCAAGATCATCATCCAATATAGTTTTGATGATAACAAAAATCTTGAAGTAGTTATGTGCCTTAAAAAGATTTTTTAGATAGTATTAAATGAAAAAAAAAAACAGCTCAACTCCTTGTTCGAACAAAGGCATGTAGTCAAACAAACTTTCTCTATAAAAAGAGTATTGAAAGAATCATGGCCGACCAATTATAAAAGTTCGAACAAAGCACCTTGTGAAATGATGAAATGAAGAGGATTGAGGGAAGAAAGAAGGAGAGAAGGTTGCTCAAAGACGGGCTCTCATTAGGGATTCAGATTGACACCTAACCCATCTTATTACTTAAGTGAAAATAGAGTACAAAGACATAAATATGCTTGTACGCTTAACCGCTTATAACTCCCACTCTACGCCTCCAAATTACATGAAAATGAAACCATAGAGACATCTAAACATGCTGAGTAAAATAGTGCCCTTACGTGGAAATATAGACCATGTAAAATTACCAAACTACTTTTGATACTGTTTTTGAACACTCCCCTCAAGCTGGAGCACAAATGTCTATAAATCCTTGCTTGTTACAGAATGCATCAAATTCATGTTTACCCAAGGCTTTAGTAAACATATCACTAGATCAGACACCAAGGTAACAACTTCTTTCCACATCACTGTATCTCGAATACAATAGCAGTCAACCTATATATATTTTATTCTTTCATGGAATACTCGGTTTCCTACAATGAATATAGTTGTCTGATTATCACAATACATGGTCATAGATTCAACAATTTATAAATTCAATTCCCGAACAACTGATCTTACCCACATCAACTCATTAACAGTATAAGCCTACCTTTATACTTAGCATCTACTCTAGAACATATCACAATTTTTTGTTTCTTGATCTTTCAACTTATCAAATTTCCTTCCAAAGATACACAATAGCCAGTGGTGGATTTTCTATCAATTTTGGATAAAGAATAATTTACATTTGAGAAGTCTTTATCTTTAAGTGACCATGAGTTCAAAGAATAAACCCTTTCCAAGTGATCCCTTTAAATATTTTAATATTCTCTATACAACCTCTATATATACCTTGCTCAGACACTAAATAAAATGGCTAACCACACTTACAAAAAAAAAAAATATATATATATATATATATATATATATAGATATTTGGACAAGTGATTGTGGCATAAATTAGTTTTCGACTAGCTTGTCATAAACAATTTTGTACTTGAGTTCATCACTACTTTCATCCTAAAGATAATGAACACCTTATATAGGGGTCTCAATGGTTCTACACTTGTAATATGTCTATGACATACTTCCTTTGTGTAAGTACAAACATGCCTTCTAAAAACTTCAATTCCAATGAAGTATTTCCAAGAACAAAATCTTTGATTTGGAAGTGCTTAGCTAGGTGCACCTTTTACCTCCTCTATGCCTTTGACGTCACATCCTAATAAAATAATGTCATCCACATATACCGATAGTACCACTATACCAGATGACTACTTTATAACAATGAGAGAGTGGTCATAGTGACTCCGAGAGAATCCAAACAACATAAGCACCTGGATGAACTTCTCAAACCACGCCCTAGGGCTCTATTTAAGACCACATATGAGCCTTCTTGAGTCTATACACTTTTCTAGTCTCCTCATGAGCAACATATCCAAGAGGTTTCTCCATATAGACCTTTTACTCCAAGTCATCATACAAGAAGACATTTTTAATATCCAGTTGGAAAAGTGTTCAATCCTAATTAACAATAACAAATACTGGAATACATAATGAAGTCAATCTGGCTACTGGTGACAAAGTCTCAAATACATCAATGTCATACGTTTGGGTGTATCATTTAGAAACCAATCGGTGTTTATACCTCTCAATGGAACCATCCCATTTGTATTTCACAATATATACCTAACAGCATTGAATAACGGTAGCATTGGGAGACAAATCACATAAAGTCCATGTCCTTGACAATTTATTAATGGAAGAACCAAACATATGGGTACAACATACACACCCCAAGGAGATAAAGGGAACAAAATAGCTGAAGGCATCAACACTTGGATGAGAATTTTACCCCCAAGAAATGAAGAGGCAGCTTGTTGATAAAGAAACAAGCAGTAAGTATTGCATCAGTCCAATATGTCTCGGTAACATTCATATGAATATGCATCGCCCATGCAACTTCTAAAAGTTGACAATTCTTATGTTCAACTACACCATTCTATTATGGAGAAAATATACATGATGAAAAAATAAAATAAATAATTTTTTTAATAACATATATAAAATTTATATTATAATATAAATAAAAACTCCTATCCCTCTTTTTAAGAAAAATTATTTTATTTATATGAAATTAAAATATTTTATACTAAATAACAACATTAAGAGTAGTACTTATTTCAAATGTAATATTGCTATAGTATATATGATATGGATAGTCATTGTATGTAGTATTATTTGTTATGCATAATTTATTATATTCAATGTATAATTAACTATAAATTATTCGGAGCCTCTTTGGCCGTTTGCTTAGCTTAGAGTCACTTCTTCTGGTCAGTTTTTACTTAGTTCCATGACTAGCGTCAATTAAGGTGGCTCCATCGTCCCTTTGCGTAACATGGGTGACATTCACACACACTCTCCTGGCTCACCTGGTCATTTTCAATGTCAATTCTGCGTGACTTTGCATTTGGTTTTGCGACATGGATTAATCCCCAAGTAACCAATGAGTCAAAAGTTCCACTCAATCCTTTGCCTTCTGTATATTCTATCAATCATCTACTCTGCAATTTCTTAACTACTACTACTTGGTGAGATTGCAATCTTACCACGTTGGGGAAGCCTCAAACATCACCAAAACATTGGATCAAAGCAAATTCCAAAGGCTCCCCCTCCCTTGCTCAAAAGAATGGAACCTCGGACTTCTGATTGAGTGTGAACAGGTGCACCATCAGCATAATCACAAGTACAGTGAAACAAATCACCAAGCTGATACTTATCTTCCAAAGGGAGTTGCTTCTACATCAGCGAAGGAGATCCTGATATGAAATCAATTTGATTGTCGACATTATTCTTGGGCACAAAGCCAGCAAATAATCAAAACAGAAATGAGAAATAATAAGCACCTAACAGTTGTTTACAAGCCATCAGGAACAAAATGATTATGCAAGTTTGAACGATAGAGAAGTCTCACTCGTACACGCCAGCAAAAACAACACAATATCTATCTACTTCCTATAAACAACCAAAACAACAAAATCCATTGTTCCTATACAGAACCTAAACAATGCAACACTTTTCTTTAGTAGAGGAAGTTCACAATGTAAGCAGACAGTACACCATATCATGTGTGTCTCACCCAGGAGAACGTAGAAGTTCTTGTTTATGGCTCAACAATGATCTTGCCAGTAGCATGGCTTTCAATGCACTTGCCCCAGGCATCCTCTGCCTTGCTCAGAGGGAACGTCGAATCCACTGTTGTCTTCAACTTTCCTTCCCCTGCCAAGCCAACCAGATACTCCAACGTAATCCCGTTGGGAGACAAGAACACCATCACCATCTTCTTCTTCGAGAAAGTCACCTTTTTAACAACAAAGGTCCACATGGTACTTCCACTTGCAGGAAGATTTACCACCTTCCCATATTCAGACAAATTGCGTTGGTAAGTTGACCAAGAAATACCCTCCGCGCAATTGATAACTACATCGTATTTCTTACCAGAAGGGCTCTTCAAGGCAGCACCCTCTGGAGTCTTATAGTCAAGAACCTCATCTGCTCCCAAGTTCTTGACAAACTCCAGATTCCGAGCTCCACACGTTGCAGTGACATGGTGGCCACCTAGCTTTGCAAGCTGAACTGCATAATGACCAACTCCACCAGAGGCAGCCGTAACTAACACATTTTTTATCTTTCCAGTTCCATCAAGACTTACACCTCCTGCAGTCAATGCCTGGTGAGCCGCAAGGCCTGCTGCTATTAAACCTGCACCTTCAGCTGCAGAAATTTGTTCTGGCCGCTTAACTGTAAGTTTCTCCTTGGCCACTGCAAACTCTGCCAAACCACCACTCTGTTGCATGGATATAGATTGAGAAATGTCAGATATAAGAAAAACAACAATTTGGAAAATGCATTCAATAGGTTCAAGGAAAAATATATTTTCAACTCTCTTATTTTCTCATGTTCAACTTACTGTTAGTTTACCTCCTATTAATAATCAAACTACATTATGATCAAGTTTTTCCCCTGTCATCTATCTCCTAAGTCCCAATCCCAGTTTTCCACAACTTCAGCCAATCTGCCATTCCTCACTCCAAACTCAGATGGGGTTGGCTGATTCAGATAGGACCTTAACTTGCATCCATGAAAATAATCATTACACTAGGTCTACACTTTGAGTTTAACAACTGGAAGGATCTCTACTTGCACTTTCGAATGTCAAATATAATCTAATTTGAAAGGGATTCTCATTCTATCCAGTATCTAAAAATTTATTGTAGATTGGCTGAATAATATCAAACTCATCAAATCATGATGATTCCAAAAAGGCAGACACACTCCAAATATTTCATTTCTTTTCTATTTTTTGAAATTTTTTGTCACGTATTCTAGCACGAAACAATTTCCATACCCATTTTAATAAGTAGATCACCACCACAAACGCACAGTTATTTATTAGAACAACTAGCTTTATGTTCCTTTCAAAACTTCAACAAATGCCGGCTTTTTGCACTGATGTAAGGCATCTTGTAAGCAGTGACCTATGTAAATTATAAATGCAAAAAAAAAAATTTATTCTGGAAAATGCATTTTTAAGTGAAAGGAAAATGTTTTTGAATAAATTAACTGTCTGTCTCATAGATAATGGCCATCACAGAAAATTCCCAGATCAATCTGAATTCCTTCCAAATAACAGAATGCTGCACCAAAACAAGATGGAGTTTGCTAGCACTCACAAAGTTATCAAGCATGGCCACCACTTTATCTCCTGCTTTGAATTTCGTAACTCCTGAACCAACCTCAATTACCTCTCCAGATGTATCGGTTACTGTATCAGGAACAGTGACAAAGAATTACAACACAAATAGAATGTATAGCTGGAATCTGTATGATAAAGCCCTTTAATCAAATCTATACAGTCTATTAACAGAAAAGGAATTTGGAGAAGCCACACTGAGAATTTATGACCTTGCATTTCATCTTAGCTGCAAGGAAAATATCAATCTACTGTAACATAATATACAGAAAAATGGTTTTCAGATTTTTTTTCCCACAAGGTAGGAAGAGAAGCCTCAAAGCCTTTAGATTCATCTTTACCTGGAACATGAGGAAATTTACTAGGCTGAAAAGGCCGCATTACTCCGTTCTGAATCTTCCAGTCAATTGGATTTAAGGCAGCTGCTTCCACTTTTATTAAAACTTCATCTTTTTTTGGAGAAGGAACTGGAAGCTCCACATGCTGCAAGAGCAAACAGTAATAGCTATGAATAACAAAACAAGGCTCAAGGCTTAGGCCATGTGGTGATTATCAAGAAATATGTCAGTATCAAAGAGGAAATAAAAATATCAGAAAATAAAAAAAGAAAAACAAAACAGAATTATACCAACTTAGAAATCTAACATTTACTTTGGAGTTCTATATCATTAAATTCTTTGTAAAACAGTACAGGCCTTTTTTTTTGGCTTGCTGCAACATCTTGTAGAAAGATCAATTTGTAATACAGAAAGTTTGCCCTGTACTTTCCATCATTTGCAACAGAAAGTTTCTCTTCTCTTTATTGTTTAAGGGCTTATATTTCATAACTACACGGGTAAAAAACTGGTAAAGATTGATTCTCAAGCATCACATATACAGCAACATATCCGAACCCTCCTTCTGAACTGGCTGAGAAGAATTGAGTCTCAGGCACCCACTGTGGTAACTGATTCCTCATGCCAAACTGTTCTTTAGGGTGTTATTACAAATTGTTATTCAAACAAATCTAACCACTGCAATCAATACTAGGATAAACGCGCTCCTAAGTCAAGCAGTGAAACTACAAAACGTACAGGCCTCCTAATTCCCTTCTTATTTGCTTTCTTTTGACCTATCCGCTAAAATAAAAACCAGACATCCCTTCTGGAATCCAGTCTCTGATTATTCCACTTCTGCTTAAAACTGGATTTACCCCTACTCACCTAAAAAAAGGATAACAGAGCAAATCTTAATTCATATGCTGTCTCCGAACTCCTGCCTAAAGGACAACGGTTTTTTTTTTTTTTTCCAGAACGGTAGTGTCAATTAAAAGTAGAATCTGATCAGAAGTTGTTGGAAGCTTCCATAAGGGCATGCTGATGCTACTAGTAAACACTCATCAATGGATCAAGGAAAGAAGTAATCAAAATCTTTCAACCCAGAACAGAGCACTCACGCAATAACAAAATCTCGAGAGACGCAGCCAAAAAAAAAAAAAAAAAAAAGGCGAGAAGAAATCCAAGAAAACGAAAAGCGAAATCAGATAAAGAGAAAACAGTGAGGTATGCATCACCTTCAAGGCAGCGACGCCACCACCATAGCCACTGTACTGAAGTGCTCTCATAACTTTCCCTGCCATTAGAAAGAAGAAGGGAAGAGAAGAAACTTGGTTGGATCTTGGGTAAAGGGGGGAGAAGAAACCGTAGACGAGGTATTTTCTGAATCCCGATAACTCTCCTTAACTGGCTATTTATATAATTTCGTTAGCCGCCGCCATGATGTGAACGAAAAGAGGGGGAGGCCATACAATATGAACAAAAGGCAAGCTCATCGAGAAGCCAGTCTGGCAAGGCAGAGGTGGGATTCCCCAGCAGCTGTGAAAGGGACAGCCGACTGTTATTGCTTCCACTATGGTCAAAGTCGACTGCTACTTGCTTAACCTCTCTCGGTGGCTCTGGTCTGGACGGGTCCCTTGCGGAGTGGATCACCCAAAACTCTCACCGATGAATATGATTATAAAAAAATTTGCCAACGCGTTTCAGGGTCCCGACGTCGTCATTCCAGAAGAGAAAGTCGATGTGTTTGAAATAGAATTGGTCAGGAACGACCAGCGCACCCATTACTTATTTATCCAGACCAGAATTTGTCGCGGACAACTCCTTTTCCAAAACCTAACGACCTTCATTTCTACGATCGAGTAAACGTTTGCTTTACAGATTACAACTCAGAGCCTATAATTTTTTGTGTTTTAGTTTCTGTTATCCTTCTCTCCCATTTTTGTACATGTCATTATCGAATTCATATTTTACTAACCATAAACTTGTTCACAACATTTCTTACTTTTGCACAGTAGATTCCTCACCTAAAAAAAGTCTACCATTCTAGAAAATGTCTTCTTCCATGGATAGCTTCAAGGGTTCTATATATTTTAATGGCTTTACCCTCTAGAAAAGCTTATCTTGTTTTTGTTAACCCAACTCTTATGGGCAAGTAACTGATCAGCCCTCTTCTAATATAAGATGGCAGAGGCAGACCTGCCCGGATGGAGGGATTGAGGTTTTTTGGAATGTCTTAACTGTTATCGGTGAAAAATTCTCTCTTCTCCTAATTTCACCACCTTCCTCCTCCTTCCCCTCCTCCCAAGATTTTTTTTTGCTTGGAATTTCTTATATTGATTCATCCATTCTTTCCTAATTCGTTTATGACTTTCTCTTTCTTCCAGACTAACAAGGGCTAATAAAGTAGCAATATCATCCCATCGTGTTCCATGACGCTAGAATTATTTTGTTAGTCTATCACCTGATCTCTTGACTTCTACCTGCTACTCTTTCCAAGTCTTTATCATCTGCTTCCGCCACATTTCTAGTATTCGTATCATTGTTATAAAAAACGATTTGGATAAGTGACGGAGTTCGATCAAACTGGGTTCCTGGGTCTAATCGATTCAGGAATGACATCATTTTACATTATTTTAAAAAAAAAGAACTCAAAAGGGCAAAAAACTGTATGGCAAAGTCCCTTCCCTTCCCTTTCCTCGATCTTCATGCAACAGAGAGGTCACCGTGGGAACTCTTGCTCAACCTTCCCCTCCCTTCTTCTAGTAGGGTAGGGCCTGCCGCCTTCCTCGAAGCTCCTCATCCACCCTTCTCCCTGTGCATAGATGCGGTTTCCCATTTCCACGACTGAAGTAGGGGAGGGGGGACAATTGTCCGACCTGGATTTTTGTTCTTTTAACGCTTCTTTGATTAAAACGTGAAAGTTAATTTTCTTCTTTAAAATGTACAAAAGATAAAAAGGGGCACTGTGCATCTTCAATTCTTTCCGTGAGGGTAAATGGACCCAAAACGCGAATACAGATGTATTTCGTTTCTCCCCATTTTAGGCATAAAACGATGGAAAGTAAATTCAGAGGAGTCATGCTTCACTTTCCCTCTGTCGATTACATCGGGCTCAGGAAACTCTGTTGAGAATGAGGGCTTCGGAGAAAAAAAAAAAATTCTCTGTCGCTTGCGACTGACCTTTGGCGATTACAACTCCCCTCTCTGCAACCTCTCCAACTCCTCCCTCGCTCGCAACCGTCCGCGATTTCAATTGAAACTGCACTTTCCATTGTACACACTAACACAAACAAGTACTTAACATTCTATCTCACTTTTTATTCTACTTTCCCCCTACACTTACATTGTACACTAACCCCCCCCCCCCCCCCTAAGTGTGATAAAGGAAGAGGATTTAAGCAAATAAGAAGATGATTGAATGTTTTACCCTACGACTTGAGGTTATATTTATAATTGTGTGAAGTTGTTTACAATGATTACTTAAAGAAAAGAAAAAACATAAAATATACACCAGATTGCATAATTATAATTTTATGTCATATTTATGAAAAAATTTCTTATTTTATAATCATGCTATCCTTATACATGTGGGTGTCTCTTAATATAAGTTATTTAGGTGGGTAACTTATTATTTTGTAACAAATCACGCTACAATGAAAGCAATTAATACCATTTTTCAATTCCTGATGCCCTTTAAGACGATGCCAAACTAGAATCTAGTGTAATCTTGTGAACCGTAATTTTCTAATAACATAGGATTCTGGAGGTGCATAACATAATATTTCACTATAGCGTAACATAATATATTAAACCGACACCAGTGCTATTTTTATCTTATAGTCTACTAATCTTGAATGTGGTATCTTTGAAGTATGAATTCTGAATTTTGGTATAAATTAATTTATAATTAATTTTATAATTAATTAATTTTCCGAAAAAGACCACAAATTGATAACAAATATCAATTCTCGAAAAACACTAGTTTAAGAACGATTGACCTTCAAAGCCTGTGCTCGCAGCTTTGGTCTGGAGCGAAACCACCAAAATGCGACTTTGACCAGAAGCGATGAATCCCGCTATCAGTGGGTGTTTGATTCGTATAAACTCCGAATCAGGTGCGATCTCTTCGAAACGACTTAAATAATATATAATCCGGTTTGAAATGTCGTCTTTCCGGTTTTTCCTGCAACGGTGGGGAAAGCAGTGGCAGGTGGGGGGGCATCCCTTGGAGCTGGATTTCCATGTTCGTCATTGTTTATTTAATCGTCGTCGCTGACGCTTTCTTTGGATTCTTTCCTGCTGCAAGTCTTAATAATTGTTTCTGCGGTCACCCACGTTACTTCCTTTTACTTATTCATCCTCGTTTCAGACTTCTATTTGGTAAACAATGAACAAAAAGAAGGATAAATAAATCAAATTGATACCCCCAAGAACAAGAGAAGCACTAGATAACAAATCTCCTTTTGTTCTTCCAGCTTTTATTGTTTTATCAAAATGATACGACTACATCGAATTTCACTAACACCCTCTTATGGGTAGATATTATAATTAAATTAGAGAATCATGATTTTGTATTGATTTAAGAGTCGTATTTATATATAATTTTACTGCATAAAACACCTAAACCAAAGGGTGATTCAAAAGAGTAAGAGGAATCATATTCTTATTGATGACTCAACTTATTAGTTTATATAGTCAAGATAATCTTTTTTTTATACCCCCCTCAAAATAGACCACGACAATCCTGTCTCTTGGCAAAAGTGTGAACATGGCGATGTCTTGGTAAGGAGATCAACAAGTTAGTCAACAAAAGCAATATGAGTAACATGAAGTAGACCAAATTGAACCTGATCACAAATAAAGTGAAACAACAATTACATGTTTCATTTTTTGAGTGAAACACGAGATTGGAGTTTAACTGAGTAACACCAATATTATCACAATAGACAATAGGAGAAGACTGCAACGTCACACCCAGTTCAATAAGTAAATAACACACCCACTGAAGTTCAGTAGCAGTAGTAGTAACTAATCGATACTTAGCCTCAATAAAAGAACGAGTAACAATGTGCTGTCAATAGACTCATCAAAGTGTCTTTTGATTCAAAAAATTCACTTACAACCAACAAGACTAATGATACCATCGGGAAGAACTAGCTCTCACGTCCTATTACAAGGAGGAACATCATATTCTTTATACATAGTTCAATGTCATTTATGATATTTGAGGGTTTGAGTCATGGAAATAGGTTCAAGGTCGGTTTGAGAGGGTAGGTGGGTGTGAATGTTGAGTTTTTGAATTGATTTATATATACTATTTTTGGCCTGAGTGGCCATTCAATGTTGGGTGGTAAATTGTGTTTCGGTGGATGGATGAGATAGTATTTGGTGATGGTTGGATGGGTCGTAGTTGTTGCTCAATTTTTGTTTGATGTGTTGGTGCTCAGAAGTGTGTGAATTATCATCAAAAGGAGGCATGGCTTGAGGGTGTCCATGAGGTAGAGTGTGAGAAGTTGGTTGTGGTAACGAAGTTGATGAAATAGTAAGTGTTAGTGTCGGTGGTCTATGTTAAGACTTGACTTTTCGCACCTTAATCGACTAGTCTTTTGGGGTTGTATTGGTTAGGTGCTTACATGGTATCAGAGATGGTTTGTCCCACGTTCTAATCCCTGCGTTCGCATGTTTGGCATGGGGACTTTGCATTTGCATTTGGTGGGGTGGGTATTAGTGTTTGTGGTCTATGTTAAGACTTGACTTTCCGTACCTTAATCGATTAGTCTTTTCGGGTTGTATTGGTTAGGTGCTTATAGTAATCACATGCAGAATCCAAGTATTTATGATGGTGGAGGTGAGATGATTGTAAGTGATTATTAATGGAGTTGTACAAGAATGTTGACTCTATAAACCAGACATGACAAGAAACAAATATTTTTGAAGTAGATGGTTCAAAACATAAGTAAGTACTTTGAGATGACGAGTATCCAAGAAATAAGCATGGTTTAGACCTTTGATCAAGTTTGTAAGATGTATTTGGATAAAGCAAGGGATAGCATAAACACCCAAAAATTTTTAGTTTAGAATAATCTGGCATTTTGTAGAAAATTAATTCACATGGAGATGATCAATTGAGTGTAGTGGTTATCATCCTGTTTATTAAGTAGACAATAGTTGCAAAGGCATGGGACCAGAAGGTAATTGGAAGGGAGGCATAAGAAAGTAAGGTGAGACCAGTTTCAACAATGTGATGATATTGTCTTTCTAAGTAGCCATTGTGTTTCGGAGTATGGGGCGGAGTGGTTAGGTGAGAGATGTCATTTAAAGAAAGGTAATATTTGAGGTCCATACATTCTCCCCCATTGTTTGAATAGAGTGTAATAATTTTTCATTTGAAGTAATTTTCCACAATTGCTTTGTAATGGTGAAAACTTCCTAAACTTCAGATTTTCTTTTGTGTGGGTAAAACCATATGTATTTGGTAAAGCGGTCAACGAAAATGACATAGTATTTGAAACCATCATGTAACAAAATAGGAGAAGTCCATACATCAGAAAAAATAACTTCAAGTGGTTGTGTAGAGATAAGAGATGAAGTATAGAAAGACATCTAATTACTTTTATTGCTAAGACATGCATTACATGAAAGTTCTTTTGGCATAAGAGTAGAATTTTTTTAATGATAACTAGAAAGAATGTGTTTCAAAATGGGAAGAGCAACCAATGATGCCAATTGGATGATGTGGTTTTGACTTGAGAGAAGGCAAATATTACAGATGACATGGATTTACTAGTTGATTACTCATACACTTCATCTATAGTATTGCCCGTCAAACGGATTGCCCCCGTGTGAAGTTCCTTCACATGAAATGAAGATGGTAAAAAATCATAGGAAACATTATTAGTAGTGCAAAATGGTAAAAAATCATAGGAAACATTATTAGTAGTGCAAAATTGAGATATAAAGATTAAGTTCTTTTGCATGGTTGGTATGCAAAGTATATCATTCAAAGTAAAGGTAATAGTAGGAGTTGGAAGAGATATAGAACTAGTGTGAGTGATGGAGAGACCAATGTCATCTCCAATCATAACGTCATTAGAGCCAATATAGGGTACATGAAGAGATAAGTTGTTCAAGTCTATTGTGATATGATTAGATGTTCCACTATCAAGTAACCAAGTGTGATTGTTGGAGGTGACGTTAGCAATATAATAAGCTTGTGGTTGCCATGGTGTTGTTGAAGTATATGGAGGTGGAAATCTTGTGTTGGTTGATTAAATTGGTACCCGTTAAAATGATGGACATTGCTTAGCCGAGTGCCCTTGGATGTCATAAATCTGACAAAACCCCAAATATGGACGAGGTCAAGGTTAGTTGTTGTAAGTTAGGGTACTTGAGTTAGTAGCCATGGGTGGTCGAACATGGTTGTTAGGTGATGGGCACCAACCCACATGACAGGTAAGATATTGAGAGGGTGGTTGCCAGTTGTTGTTGGACTTTGGTAGACACCAAGTGGAATTTGCTCGATTCGTTGGATTTGCAGTAATTGGAAGATGGGCATAAGGTTTCAAAAGATAGAAGTTTCTCATGAAGCTTATCAAATGTGATGGGTGTGACTCGAGCATGAACAACACAAAAAATCTCTTTGTAATCATCTCCCAATCCATCCAAGACCTTTTCTATAAGATCTTCCTCATCCATTGGTGCTCCGATTATGGCAAACACATAAGCACGGGATTTAATGTATTGAAAAAATTTAGTGATATTCATAGTACCTTTGGTGGGATTTTTTAGAAGATTTATGGCTTGTTTGATGTGGCCACCAAATGGTTTGGTATATATATTTGTAAAAATAGTTCATACTTCTCTAGAGGTGGTGGCTCGAGCAATGAATGGGATAATTGTAGGAGACCAAGAACCGATGAGGGCATTGAGAATCAATTGATCTTGTTGGATCGAGATATTGTAAGTTGGATTTGGAGAGAGATTTGCAGAGAGGATCTTCAATGGACAAGATTTGGAACCATCAATGTACCCAAGGAGATCATACTTGATGAAGAGAGTTTCAAACTGAAGCTTCCCATGAGAGATAGTATGTAGAGGTCAGTTTGAGAGGAGTTTGTGCAGAAATATCGATGGTAATGAGATGAAACTTGTTGGTGTTGAACATTGTTGAGTGCATTAGAGGATTTGGAGTTTCGTTTGTAGTGGACATAGTAATTGATTTGGCTGAGTCAACGTATGTAAAATAGTTAATGAGATAGAACTAGGAAACAGTGAACAAACAGTCCTTGACTATAAGGTTTTTTTCGCATATACAAAATTCACATGTGTGGCTCACTTACGCGCGCATAGTTCTTCTTCAACCTCCCGTTGGCAATCTGAGTAGAGGCAATTGGGATTTAACGCCTGGGTGACCGTTGCAATACGTCAGAACACCATTTAGAAGGCTCAGTCAGAGTCATTAAAGGTGCACAGAAGCTCAACCGGTACGAGTTTTTGCCAGAGTTTGTTTTCTCTTTTATTGTTTCTTTCTTCCGATTGTTGATGCTTTGCCATTGCATTGGGTAAGCTAGTGTAACCGATAGAGAAGGAATAGTTGATGGTGACAGAGGCTCGAACGGATTGCTGAAGAACAACGAGTTGTGGACACCAATGATGGTGCCAGTGGATGTTGCAAAAAGGGCATTATGAGTGGGGAGGACAAGGAGCCAATTTAAAAAAAAAAAAAAAAAAGGCAAATACGAAGGATTTAACGAGTTGCTCTGATACCATATAAGAGACTGAAGTAAACCATGATTTTATATTGATTTAAAGAGTGGTATTTATATACAATTTTACAACATAAATCACTTAAACCGAAGAGTGATTCAGAGGAGTCAAAGGAGTCATATTCTTATGGATGACTCAACTGATTAGTTCATAGAGTCAAAATAATATTTTCTTTATTGGTATCCCCCCTCGAACTAAGCATGGATGTGTCTGACTAAAGTTTGCCCCCAAAGAAATGAAGATACCAACAAACTAATCTTTTTTAGGGAAAGACTGATTAAATAACTCACCGCAATCAACTTTTTTTTAACATAACGATAGTCAATCTTTATATACTTGGGTTGATTGTTAAAGCTAAAACATTGTTGTTGTCGCCAATAGAATGAACTTAGTGGTGGTTGTGACCATGGCATAATATTCGGCCTCTATGCTCCAAGTAGCCATGGTTGTTTACAATTTTTTCCATGAAATAAGACAATAAAAAATAAACACAAGAGCCACTAAATAACACATCTAAGACATTTGGATGCCATGACAACTTGGTTAATAGAGAAGAAAATACTTGACTTAGTTAATGTAAGGTACTATGAAGTGACTGCCAGACTCTGGTATTTTCAAGTGACTCAACTGTAGCAACAGTCACTTTGGGAAGAGTAAAGCTCAAGGCACTCGAACAGAGACAGAGACAGAGACAGAGACAGACGTTAATGAGAAGCACATGAGCTCATTTACCTGATTTACCATACAGGCCTAACAGCCAAATCATGAACCACCTGGATAAAATTGAATGAACAATACAGCGTTGTCCCTGTTCACATTCCCTACAGATTGATAGTAGTCCGAAGTTTGTAATTTGTTAAACTGTTGAAACATAGTAAATACATAGCAAAATTAACCAGCTATCCTCAGGGATCTACTCTTTTGTGTATGCAATATTTATAGATAGTTCATAAACAAATACAAGGTCCTAACAATCACAAACAGATATATGTCCGGTGTTTCTGAAACCATTCACGTATCAATTTTCTGGTCATGGCTCAACAAAAATCTTCCCAGTCGCATGGCCATCCATTATCTTTGCCCAGGCATCTTCTGCCTTGCTCAGAGGAAACTTGGAGTCCACTACTGTCTTCAACTTTCCTTCCTTTAACAAATTGACCAGAAACTCCAAATTGTTCCCCTTTGCCTTCACTAACAAAGGCACCAGCTTCTTTTTGGAGAAAGTCAGTTTTTGCGTTGCAAAGGTCCACATGGCACTTGCATTCGGGGTTATATCAATCACCTGCCCGTATTCACTCAAATTGTGCTCGAAAGTTGACCAAGGAATAGATGAAGCACAATGAATGACTGCATCATATTTTCGACCTGATGGGCTCTTCAAGGCTGCACCCTCTGGTGTCTTGTAGTCCATCACTTCGTCTGCTCCCAAATTCTTAACAAACTCCAGATTCCGAGCACCACAAGTTGCTGTTATGTGGGTGTTGCCAAGCTTTGCAAGTTGAACAGCATAATGACCAACTCCACCAGAGGCAGCTGTAACTAAGATGTTCTTTGTATTCCCTGTTCCATCAAGCTTTACGCCTGCAACTTCAGTCAGTGCCTGGAGCGCAGTAAGACCTGCTATGTTTAAACCTGCAGCTTCAGGGGCAGATATTTCTGGTGGGCGCTTGGCCGTTAGCTTCTCACTGGATACAGCAAACTCTGCCAACCCTCCTCCATTCTATCATATGCAAAGAGATGTATAGGCCGGTCAAAATGAAAACAAATAACAACAGTAAGTTGGATGTGTCAGAGATAAAATACAAAGAACAGTAAAATGATAAACGATAATAGTAATTGCTCTTGTTCTAAGATATGTATGTCATCCAACAACAGATTAAAAGAATCACTTAATGATGTTTTCATATTTCCCTGTTTTCAGTTTTACTCAATTTTTTTTGTCTCATCCTTGTCCCCCATCCTAGATTAAAATGTCTTAAAAATTAAAGATGTGCTACATATTATGACCATCAGGGAGAGATCCTAAAAAATAATTAGATTTGAAGCTGATAAGTATTGGAGATGTTTACTAAGTACTCACAAACAAATTAAGCATTGCCACCACTTTATCTCCAGCTTTAAAATTCTGAACTCTAGAACCAACCTCGACCACCTCCCCAGCCACATCACTTGCTGTTAAAGAATAATGACAATCAGTGCAAGATTTCGCAGTGTCACCATAATACAGAATATCATGAGAATATACCAAAATTCCAGAATTCCATCCTCAGGAAGATGAAATGTGACCAAGAAATGCTGAAGCATAAAACACATTAGAAAGTAGAGTATTAAATTAAATATAATGCTTAAGGTTAAACTAAATTTCTTTGTTAATGAAAATTATTTGACACAATGAGTTCCTATTGACGTTGATTCTTCTACACCGGCAGAAATAAACACAGGTGCAAAACTTCCTAACAGAATTTCAAACCTTATCATAAATGATTCCATTGTAGCCAAGAAAATCATAAGAAGCACAACACATAACCAGAAAGAAGCATTACTTGTTTATCATCATCAATCAGATTATTAGTCCACAAGTAGAAAAGAAAAGATCCAAAAAAAGAAGAAGACTTCTTAAGACCTCTTCTGAATTCAAGGAGCCAAACAACTAAAAAGAATGCCAAGAAACTTCAACAGACAAAGCAACAGTTTTAACTTATAGACTCACAGTGGATTATAGATAGCATTGCAATATAAGCCTACTTCTATGAGAGACTGAAGACAGATTTTTGGGTGCTAAGCATACACTGAAGAAAGTACACGATTTACTTCATATTACCTGGAACAAAAGGAAACTTGCGTGGCATAAGTGGTCGTATCATGCCCTTCTGAATTTTCCAGTCAGCTGGATTCAATGTTGCTGCCTCTACTTTTAGTAGAACTTCATCCTTTTTTGGTGAAGGCACTGGAACTTCCACATGCTGGAAAGCAGACTTTAAATCACTCAAGAGGAGTACAAATCCTTCCAAAAATGAAAAAACAGAGTAGAAATTGCAGCATGTAGCAAAAACACAGTTGCAGCTCTTGCATGGTCTTTATTTGATCATTAAACTTTTTCTAAATAATGCTAAGACGTAACAAACTGAGTATTTCTGGTTTCACTACCACATAAATCTTCACAAAGAATTATGCAAAAACAGAGTATAACCAAGGCCAATTTAACAAGAGAACCCATACTGAAAATGAAAACCAACCACTGGTAAGCATTCATGTTTGACCCCACAGTCTCAAGGTTCTGGATCAAGGGCTGTTCCAACTTCAATAAAGACTACTCCCTCTTGCTTTTTAAAATTCTGCCTTTCCAGATCAGTAATTTCAATTGAAAACTAACTGTACACCATGTATGATTTCAACTAGAACTGCCTGGTCAAACCAGGTAGTAATAAGATTGGTTAACTTTTCCTTCAGTGTATGAAAGTTCTCCTGAAGTTTTTTCTCACTCTTTAAGTTTTATACTTCTTCATTGTACAGCTAAGTTCTGTTCAGAGCAATGCTTCTTCATCCAATTAAAAAAGAAATATGTGACAAGGACTGTTTAGTGAGGGAAGACTAGAATGTCTAAATGGCCCCAAAGTTCATCCTTGCATAGTAGCAGCAAGACTTTTACAGTTGCGATGATAATGATGATGATTATGCTATTACAGAATATATGAAAGGCAAAGAGAAAATAACATTTGTTAGAAAATATAAACGAGAAAACAATGCTAGAAGCCAAGGCAGAGGCTTAATCGTTAATCTCAAAAGCAATATCATCAAATTCCTCATCTGATAATAGAGTTAGCTCCATTCAAGTTCCAACACAGCACTCGAACATGGTTTTCTGGAACCACGGACAAATGTCAACTACTAGTTTGGTAAGCTTCTCCTCATTCATAATTCTCCCTTATTTCATACAACAAGAATCAGTCAGTAAAATACATTAAACTGAAATTTTAAATATTGAGCAATCAGTCAATAAAAGAAATTAATAAATAAAAAAATCGTTCTCGCTTGAACAGATCGCAGGTGTAAAGATGAAATATCGAGAGACGCAGCAAAACTGGTAGGATTAGGACAAAACCCATCAAATGAAAGGCTTAAAAAACACAAGTTGAAAACGCTGCAATTAAATAGAGCCACCTTCAAGGCAGCTACGCCACCGCCATATCCGTCATATTGAACCGCCTTCATAACTTTACCCGCCATTAACTGGAAAGGGAAAAGGCCAGACACCAGAAGAGTGGAACGCTCTACAATCTCTTTCAGCGCCTAATTGTTACTGCTCAGCAAACCCGGAAAAATAGAAAAGGGCAACGAAACAAATAGGCGCCTCGCAAGCAAGCAGAAGAATCCATAACGTCGCGGCTCCGCGGGATTCGTCACCTTCCATGTATTTTTGTTTCCGATTCGTCACATACAATGTATTTTGTCAATTAGTATCCGTGAGCCGGCATTTTTGGCAATTCATCGTCAAGCGCAGCGATTAAGCAGGAAACAGTCTACGTCAATCTATAGCAAATCGTAGAGATCGGAGTGACCTTGAATGTTTTTTAAGGTACCCAGAGACTGCCCAAATTTTCTGCTTTTCAGTTTTCACGATGTTTCCTTGTTTGTAACATTTGAACTTTCGAAGATAAAGAAGTAATCCATATCTTGCTAATTCCGCCCGGATTGGGTCGCCACCCTATAATACGATAAACACGGAATTTCGGAGATTCCGGCGAGCAAGACGGCTCGACGCCCCAGCTGGTATATCATTGGACGGAGGGGACTGAGCGAGAAAGGTGTTCAATGTTTGAATTGTTATTATTGACAGTAGTAAAGGTTTTCGGTATTTTTGAATCCAAATTGACAGCCTCGTGCTTGGTTTAGATTAAAAAATAGTGTTTGATCCTGATATTCCGTTAGGAAGTGGTCTCAGCATCTTATGATTTCTTTAATCTTTCTCTTAATCAAATAGAATATACTTTATATAATAGAAAGCAAAAGCAAGTCTCCTCTCACATCTACGTGTCTACATTTATTTGTTAATCTTTTATTTTTTAGATTATTTTATATTTTAAATTTGTTATTTTTTTGTAGAAGTAAGAATGTCAACACATTTTGTTCAATTAACATCGGTTGTTAACACTAGTTTTTGTGTGGTCATAGATAATGACTCAACTCCACGAGAGTTATATCTCTCTAAAACTACTAATGTAACAAAGTGATCCTAGATGAAGGTATCCTAAATGTGACTCTATCCGTTGTTCAAAAAGACAAAAAAAAAATCTCGTGTGTAATTGCAATTCAGAGAAGTCTCACTTATAGATGGTACAAAAAAAGTTCAATGTTTTCATTGTAAAACCAATTTGAGTATTATTAGTAATGGAGTGATCACACATATGAGTTGACATTTGAAATGTTGTCCTAATAGAAAAGTAGCAATGAGAAAATAAAAAAACCATAAACTTTCAACCAGTGAATCTAATGTTGATCAAAGTCATCTGGCCTTCCTTTAATGGATTTTGGAGCCAAATATGATAAACTGGAATGAGAGTGCCCATTGCTTATTGAATTCTTTTTCATGAGCATCATTTCATGATAGTAGAAGATGAATGATTTAATTTTGTAATGAAGATGGCAAATATGAATTATGAAAAGATGTTTCGTAAGACCATTAAGGAGTGTATGGAGGTGTATGAGGTAGAGAAAAGGAAATTGAAAACTTTATTAAAAGAGATTAACAAAACTAGTCATACCACGAATTTTTGGAAGTCCCAAAATAAAAAAATTGAATACACTGTTATTATTGGACATTTTATTGATAGTAATTGGAAGCTATAAAAACGAGTCTTGACTTTTGTGCATGTTCCTCCTTGTTGTAGTGTTGAAATAGCAAATATTATTTACAACTATTTGAAAGATTGGGAAATAAAAAATAAAGTATTTAGTATATCAGTAAATAATGTTGCATATGATGTTTGTTTGAGAGTTTTGAAAAATGATTTTTTCAATAAATAGGAAATTGGTTTGCGGTGGGAAATTATTTCATGTGCGTTGTTGTGCTCATATTTTGAACTTATTAGTCCAAGATGGTCTTATTCAAATTAAGGATATCATTGAGAATGTGAGTGAAATTATCAAATTTATAAATTTGTTTGAGGCTAGACTTTGCACTTTTTTTTTAAAATTGTGTAGCAACTACAACTAGGTGCAAAAATGTTGGATATTGATTGTCCAACTCATTGGAACTCCACTTATGACATGTTGTCTTCAACATTAAAATTTAAAGATGTATTTCTTAGATTTCAAGACAGAGAACCAACTTATGATTGTTTGTCAAGTCTTGATGAATGGGAAAATATTGAAATAGAGTGTGGGATTCTAGAAGTTTTGAATGTAGTCACTAATATAATTTATGGGAGTGACTGCCAAACTTCTAATTTATGCCTTAATGAGGTATATAGGGTAAAATAAATTTTGAATTTTCATTCTACAAATGAAAATATTTTCATTAGGACAATGGTTAGTGTAATGAAAGAGAAATTTGAGAAGTACTAAGGCAAATGTAATTTACTAATGGTTATTACTTCAGTTTTGGATCCAATGGTTAAATTAAGATCGATCGAAATATGTTTCCAAAGACATATTTTGATGAGGAAGATAGAATAACTATAAACTTAGTTCGACGGACCTTATGTGAGATTTATGATGAATGTGGAGATTAATAATGAATGGATTGTTTCAAGTATTAGCTCTATGGGTGTTTCTACAAGTCGTAGGTGACATTCTTCATCAAGTTCAGGTTGGTTAAAGTTAATGACTTGTGTGAAACAAGTGAAAGTAGTGAATTCACCAAAAGTCAGAATTAGAAAATTATTTTGAAGGTGTTATATTTGTGAAGAAACTTCACAATATGATTTTGTTGTTTTAGAATGGTAGAAAGTGAATAATTTAAAATTTTGGGTACTATCTAAAATGGCAATAGACATCATTGTAATTTTCATATTTACAGTAGCATTAGAGTATACCTTTAGTGTTGGTGTATCGTTCTTCCTTGGCACCAAATACATTTCAAGTTTTGATTTGTGGCAGTGATTGGGTTCGGGCTCTTTACAATGTAAAAAAAAAAAAATCAAAAGGTGAACTACTTTTAAATAATTATTTATTATGATATTTTTAAGTAATTTTTTTAGTTTTATTTATTAATTTTTATTTAATGATTACAACCTGAGAAGAAGAATGTGGAGATAATACTACCAATTACTTGATTTTTCATCGATTTCTCATCTTAGTAATTTTAACATTTTTCACTACATTAAGTAATTAGTAGTAGAAGAGTATTTTTTTATCAGATAATAATGTTTTATTATTTTGTTTTTGTTATAGGTGGAGATTTTGCTCATGTAAACGGGGACTTAGCATATTGTTTTCTAGCACGAAGAGAAAGAGATAGAGTTTACAAATTTATATTGGATTAATAATTTTTGTTTGGGTGATTGTCAATTTAATATTGATATTTTATTTAAATGTTTGTGTTTGATTATTGAATAAAAATTATGCCGTATTGGTGAACAATTTTATATAGAGCGCATAGACAATTTTATGCAGGGTTTATGTACAGAGGTAATTTATGTATAATTTTATATAAAATTTATTTGACATGTATTTTATGCAAAGTTTTAAACGGAGGTTGGTCATCGAGCTCGAGCTCGATTCTAATTTTACTTTCAAGGTTGGACTCGGCTCGAGTTCGAATTCAAAGTATTTAAATCAACTCCAATTCATACAAGTTCGAATTCAGCTCGATTCGATGCCAACCCTATAACACTATGGACAATCATTTCCATTCAAACTCATTCGCTTTCCAAATCAAATTAAAATACCAATTACAAATGTTCAAAATGTGTAATGACATTCAATTCCAACATATATTTACATGAAAATTGCAAATAGACCAACCCAAAATCGTCCTCTCTTGCATAAGGAAAAAAATCCTAACAGTAATAGCCACAAAGATACTAACCAAATCTAGAAAAATGAATTATACAAATCAATAAAAAATAAAATAGTTAACATAAGGAGATTAACATAGACGATCGAGCCTCCCTCCCAAATATTAAGAAGAAAATACGTAAAAAAATAATTTTTAATATAAAAACAGAGAAAATAATAACAAAGATGGTATTTACCACTAATTGGAGAGTTGGAGACCTCACTTACCAATTTCTTCATAGCTCATAGAGGGAGAAATTGCGAATGGAGAAATTTAGGTTTTTGAACAACTAACAAATCAGATTTTCTCCCCTTCGCTAATCATGGAGAAATCTAGGTTTTTTGAACAACTAATAGATCAAATATTGTGGTTGCATGGGAGATTAACCTAGGAAAGATGACTCACCTGCGGGTGTAGTCTATTTTGTGGCTTCTGAACCCAATGCCCAACTTGGCAACACCCAAATCCGATAAAGCAAGGAAGAAACTGAAAAAGTTGAAGATCATGGTGGCTGAAATAGGAAACGCTTCTAAATATCTGGATGCTATCGATAGAAACCTGATATTCAAAATCACCTACTCTCGACAAAAGAGCTCTCCAGGATATGCTCGAAGTCAAAAACCCGCATATGCTAGAGATGGACAGGTTTCGCCTTTCATCTCGACTAGAGAGGTTTCGGTGTTCGCCTTTTGTCCTTCGGTCCAATCCTGACTCTTGGCTCTGACCTTGGGTTCAAGTAAACTAGCCGGTTCCCAAGCTCCATTAGATGCCACCCGTGAAAATTAAAAATGTGGATAGAAAGGGATATGTCACATCCAAAAATGATCTCTAAGCCATGAAAAGTTAGAGATACGAAAGGTGGTAAGAGTCTAAGATGCAGGAGAAACACTGGGAAAGCGTCCCCTATCTGAGATGAGATGGCAATGTTAAATTGGGAGAAGTCAGGTTCTCTTTTTGTCTTGTTAGTTGAGGTAAGATTAGAGATAAATGAACAAGGCTGTAATGGCATATAAATGAAACAAAATAACTATTTTATATATTTATTTGAAATATCAATATATAATATTTTAATATTTTAAAATAAATTATTTATTTATCTATTTATTGGATAGTAACAACTATAAAAGTATAAGAAATTATATTATGCTTAAAATCTTTAAAATAATATTACCCCTCAAACCTTTGTCTTCTTGTAACCCAGGTCTCTCCTCTCCTCCCTCAGGACCATGCAAATACTTTCGTAATCGTAATCTGTTACTTCTAGTAACCATGAGAAAGCTTGTCTACAGCGAATAGAGGAAAGTTTGGGGGAAGTTGTGACCATGGCAATGTCTATAGATAGTTCATAAACAAATACAAGGTCCTAACAATCACAAACAGATATATGTCCGGTGTTTCTGAAACAATTCACGTATCAATTTTCTGGTCATGGCTCAACAATAATCTTCCCAGTCGCATGGCCATCCATTATCTTTGCCCAGGCATCTTCTGCCTTGCTCAGAGGAAACTTGGAGTCGACTACTGTCTTCAACTTTCCTTCCTTTAACAAACTGACCAGAAACTCCAAGTTCTTCCCCTTTGCATTCGTTAACAAAGGCACCAGCTTCTTTTTGGAGAAAGTCAGTTTTTTCATAGCAAAGGTCCACATGGCACTTGCACTCGGGGTTATATCTATCACCAGCCCGTATTCACTCAAATTGTTCTCGAAAGTTGACCAAGGAAAAGATGAAGCACAATGAATGACTGCATCATATTTCCGACCGGATGGGCTCTTCAAGGCTGCACCCTCTGGTGTCTTGTAGTCCATCACTTCGTCTGCTCCCAAATTCTTAACTAGCTCGAGATTCCGAGCACCACAAGTAGCTGTTACGTGGGTGTTGCCAAGCTTTGCGAGTTGAACAGCATAATGACCAACTCCGCTAGAGGCAGCTGTAACTAAGATGTTCTTTGTATTCCCTGTTCCATCAAGCTTTACGCCAGCAGCTTCAGTCACTGCCTGGAGCGCAGTAAGACCTGCTATGTTTAAACCTGCAGCTTCGGGGGCAGATATTTCTGGTGGGCGCTTGGCAGTTAGCGTCCCACTGGATACTGCAAACTCTGCCAACCCTCCTCCATTCTGTCATATGGAAAGAGATGTATAGGCCAGTCAAAATGAAAACAAATGACAACAGTAAGTTGGATGTGACAGGGATAAAATACAAAGAACAGTAAAATGATAAACGATAAAGATAACAGTAATTGGTCTTGTTCTAAGATGTGTATGTCATCCTACAACAGATTAGCAGAAGCACTTAATGATGTTTTCATATTTCCCTGTTTACAGCACCATTTCAAAAAAAAAAAAAAAAAATTCCCTGTTTTCAGTTTTACTCAAATTTTTTTGTCTCATCCTCGTCCCCCATCCTAGATTAAAATGCCTTAAAATTAAAGATGCGATACATATTATGACCATCAGGGAGAGGTCCCAAAAAATCTTTAGATTTGAAGATGATAAGTATTGGAGATGTTTACTAAGTACTCACAAACCAATTAAGCATTGCCACCACTTTATCCCCTGCTTTAAAGTTCTGAACTCCAGAACCAACCTCGACCACCTCCCCAGCCACATCACTTGCTGTTCAGGAATAATGACAATCAGTGCAAGATTTCAAAGTGTCACCATAATACAGAATATCATGAAAATATACCAAAATTCCAGAATTCCATACACAAGAAGATGAAATGTGACCAAGAAATGCTGAAGCATAAAACACATTAGAAAGTACAGTAATAAATTAAATTTAATGTTTAAGGTTAAACAAAATTTCTTTGTTAATGAAAATTGCCTGACCCAATGAGTTCCTATTGAGGTTGATTCTTCTACACCAGCAGAAATAAACACAGGTGCAAAACTTCCTAACTGAATTTCAAACTTTATCACAAATGATTCCATTGTAGCCAAGAAAATCATAAGAAGCACATAACATAACCAGAAAGCAGTATTACTTGTTTATCATTATACAAATTATATCATCATCAATCAGATTATTAGTCCACAAGTAGAAAAGAAAAGATCCAAAAAAAGAAGAAAAAAAAAAAAGACTTCTTAAGACCTCTTCTGAATTGAAGCAGCCTAACAACTAAAAAGAATGCTAAGAAACTTCAATAGACAAATCAACAGTTTTAACTTATAGACTCACAGTGGATTATAGATAGCATTGCAATATAAGACTACTTCTATGAGAGACTGAAGAAAGATTTTTAGGGCATACGCTGTAGAAAGCACTCGATTTACTTCATATTACCTGGAATAAAAGGAAACTTGCGTGGCAGAAATGGTCGTATCATGCCCTTCTGAATTTTCCAGTCAACTGCATTCAATGTTGCTGCCTCTACTTTTAGTAGAACTTCATCCTTTTTTGGTGAAGGCACTGGAACTTGCACATGCTGGAAGTCAAATTTTAAATCATTCAAGAGGAGTACAAGTCCTTCCAAAAATGAAAAACAGAGTGGAAATTGCAGCATGTAGCAAAAATACAGTTGCAGTTTCTACATGGTATTATTTGATCATTAAACTTTTTATAAATAGTGCTAAGACGTAACATAGTGAGTATTTCTGGTTTCACTACCACATAAATCTTCATAAAGCATAATGCAACAACAGAGTATAACCAAGGCTAATTAAACAAGAGAACCCATACTGAAAATGAATACCAACTACTTGTAAGCATGAATGTTTGACCCACAGTCTCAAGGTTCTGGATCAAGAGCTGTTCCAACTCCAAATAGTGACTACTCCCTCTTGCTTTTCAAAATTCTGCCTTTCCAGATCAGTGATTCCAATTGAAAACTAACTGTACACCATGTATGATTTCAACTAGTACTGCCTGGTCAAACCAGGTAGTAATAAGATTGGTTAACTTTTCCTTCAGTGTATGAAAGTTCTCCTGAAATTTTTTCTCTCTTTAAGTTTTATACTTCTTCATTGTACAGCTAAGTTCTGTTCAGAAGCAATGCTTCTTCATCCAATTAAAAAAGAAATATGTGACAAGGATTGATTTAGTGAGGAAAGACTAGAATGTCTAAATGGCCCCAAGGTTCATCCTTGCATAGTAGCAGCAAGACTTTTATAATTATAATGATGATGATTATGCTATTACAGAATATATGAATGGCAAAGAGAAAGTAACATTTATTAGAAAATATAAAGGAGAAAACAATTCTAGAAGCCAAGGCAGAGGCTTAATTGTTAACTCTCAAAAGCAAAATCATCAAATTCCACATCAGAAAATAGATTAAGCTCCATTCAGGTTCCAACACAGCACTCGAACATGGTTTTCTGGAACCACGGACAAATGTCAAATGGTAGTTTGGTAAGCTTCTCCTCATTCATAATTTTCCCTTATTTTATACAACAAGAATCAGTCAGTAAAAGACATTAACTGAAAGTTAATCAGCACAAAAATTTTAAATGTTAAGCAGTCAGTCAATAAAGGAATTTAATAAAATAAAATCGTTGACGCTTGAACAGATCGCAGCACTAAAGATGAAATACTGAGAGATGCAGCAAAACCGGCAGGATTAGGACAAAACCCATCAAATGAAAAGCTTAAAAAACACAAGTTGAAAACGCTGCAATTAAATAGAGCCACCTTCAAGGCAGCTACGCCACCGCCATATCCATCATATTGAACCGCCTTCATAACTTTGCCCGCCATCAAAACGAAAAGGAAAAGGCCAGACACCAGAAGAGCGGAACGCACTACAATTTCTTTCAGCGCCTAATTCTCGCTGCTCAGCAAACCCAGAAAGATAGAAAAGGACAACGAAACAAATAGACGCCTCGCAAGCAAGCAGAAGAATCCAGAACGTCGCGGCCCAGCGGGATTCGTCACTTACCATGTTTATTTTTTTCCGGTTTTCGTTTAATAACCCAAATCTTTTTTTACTATAACACGAGACACCAATTTTATCCAAATGGTAATCAGAATAACCTGGCCGGCATTTTTGACAATTAGTATCAATGAGCCGGCAGTTTTGACAATTCATCGTCAGCGGTTAAGCAGAAAACAATCTACGTCAATCGATGGCAAGCCGTCAATCAATGGCAAGCCGTAGAGATCGGAGTGACCTTGAATGTTTTTTAAGTACCCATAGACTGCCAAGATTGTGTGCATCAGTTTTCATGATGTTTCCTTGTTTGTAATGTTTGAACTTTCGAAGATAAATATGTGATCCATATCTTGCTTATTCCGTCCGGATTGGATCGCCACCCTAATTTGATAAACAATTTAGGAGATTTCAGCGAGCATTAGGGGTCGGAGCCCCGGCGGACAACAGGCCCAGAGGCGGCCTGGCCAGTATGTCATTGGATCGAGGGGAACTCGGCGAGAAAGGTATTTAACAGAGACCAACAACGTCAACTTCCAACCAGTGAAAGTGCAGACCAGCATATAAAAAAATGTCGGCAGATATGTAACATCCAAAAATGATCTCTACACCATGAAAGGTTGGAGATAAGCGATGAGGAAAAGTGAAAGTGAATTAGGGTGCGCCAAAGAGTGCAAAAGAAACTCGCTTCCGTGTAAAAATCCAAAGTTTCACCCTCTGAATTCACTTTTACTTGCTCTTTCTCGACGCTCTCTGCATCCTTCCCAACAGACCATCTCTCTCGATACTCGTCTCGCCGTCCGACGACTGAGCTTCCTCTGGCCCTCCTACAGTGTTAATTGTCAAAGCATCTTACCATTTAATATTCTCTGCATCTGTTGAGCTAAAAGAATGCCCTCGTTAGGGCTGAGAAGGAAGCTCAGTTCTCTACTTCACACTTGATGGACTTGTCATTTCTTCCCTCAAAACCCTTTTTCTCTTTCTCCAATAACATCCAAAACCTCCAGAAGATGTCTCTTTGAAAAACCTTTGTCCAGAAAACTTACTACTTCCCGTGATCCCCTTCGATTTTTAGGTAGAACCTTTGCTGGAACGTCTATAAGAGAAAAGGACGAGGACACTTTTGCTGCTGGTCGTGGGAGAAATTCAATTGCCTACTGCACATTAATACTTACACTGCAATTTCAATTGAACATACTAACACGAAAAACTAATTCACTTTCACTTTCCCGGTAGTGCACATTGAAGGAAAGTGAAGGTGAATTTGAATTTTCTTTCACTTACCCAAAATCGTTAATGCATACTTGACAAGTGAATAACCTATGTAATTCACTTTCACTCACTCCCGTGTAAAACTAGTGAAAGATAAAGGGTTCACCCTCCGAGTCCACTTTCACTCGCTCTCTCGACGCTCCACTCTCTGTTTCCCTCTCAATCTTTGTCTCTCTCAACGCTCCTCTCTCTACTTCCCTCTCAACCTTTGCCCTGACTTTCTATGTAATAGTTTTATTTTGATTTGTAATTATTTTTATTAATTTATACTACACTAAAATATATTTTATTTTGCAATAAAATACCCTATTTATTTATTATTTTTATGATATTTAATACTATATTAAATTACTAATTTAAGAGTGATAATTAAAATATTGTAAAAGTAAGAATTTGATCAAGTATTTAGACATTATAAAAGTAAACATTTTTGTTTGTATTCAATATTTTATAATTATAAATTAATAATTTTATTTAACTTGTAATTATTGTATTGATTTAGATTAAACTAAAATCTATATTATTTTATTAAAAAATAGCCTATTTAATTATTTATAATAATAATAATTTTTAATATTATATTAAATTACTAATTTAAGAGTGATAATTATGATATTGTAAAAGTCAGAATTTCAAGACATTATAACAGTACTCATGTTTGTTTAGGTATATTAATTTTTATATTTAATTAATTAATATTTATTTTAAAATTTTGAATTATTTTAATTTTTTTGTTAATTAAAAAGTTAGATACAACTATCTTAATAAATCTTAACCAATAAGAGTATTTTATCAATAAACTCATTTTCTACTTTCCACTATATTTTCTATTGTGTACACTAACACAAGAAAGTATTTTACACTGCATTTTCCATTGAGCACACAAACACAAAAAAGTAATTCACTTTCACTTTAAAAATACACTAACCCCTCTCAGATGTAGGAGAAACACGAGGGAAGCGTGGCGATGCACAAATACGAGAATCATCGTCCCCTATCTAAGATGGGATGGCAATATTAAATTGAGAAGATTCAAGTGCTCTTTTCGTCTCTTTAGTTGAGATAAGATTAGCAATAAATGAACGTGGCACTAAATAGCATATAAATGAAACAAAATAAACTATTTTATATATTTATTTGATATATCAATATATAATATTTAAATATTTTAAATATATATTTTATATTAATTATTTGGCTATTTATTGGATAATAGAACAAATAATAAAGTAAATAAATGGCATAATAATAAAAACATACACACACAAACACATATATTTATACAACTATAAAGTATTAAAAAATATATTATACTTAAAATATTTTCAGAAAAAAACGCACGTGAATCATATTTCATCTTAAAAATATATTTACTCAAATTACTCATATATATAATTGGGTAATCAGTTAATCAGATATGAAATAACCCATTCTCCATTTTAAATCGACAAGTAGGTAATATTTTTTATTCATTCCCATTCTATTTAATAAATAGTAAACAAACAACCGGTAGATTGACACTCCTTGATATTGGGTTGGTAAGAATCAAATGGATTTTGCATTTGAGAAAGGGTTGCCTAAATTGGGAAAACTTGACATTGGCTATTTCGATCAATAGACTTGCATTTGAGTAAACATAAAGGTATAATTAGGGATAACAATTGATTTAAAAATCTAACACCACCCCCATGAATTTGCCATTGCATAAATTCATGATTGGGTCAAATTTCTAACTTACCCTCAAACCTTGTCTTTGAGAATTATCATGTCCCCTTAATCCCCATACTCCACATTCCTCCCTTTCAATGTTCCCCATAAGTGGACTCATAATTCTTTTTTCTTATTTATATTCTTGAATTTTATTATTTTGTTATTTTACTTTTTATATTATCATATAGATATGCTTAAACTAAATAAATGCTAATCTTTAAAATGGTATATAATTATTGGTAGGAAAGTGGGACCTAACACCCCAAGTGAATGGATTCTACTACCCAACTAATGAGAGTGAAGTATGCACTTGCTTAGTTGTAGAACAAGGGTAACTATTTGTCTTGATCTATTAGTGTGTTAATATCCCAAGAGGATGACTTGTCATAGAAGAAAAAAGTTAATATTTAATTAGAGGTTGAGACATTTTCCAAATTATAAATTTATTTATTCAAGGTACAAATAAAGTTTTTATTTTCCTTTTCCAAATTGTCTACCCCACAAATTATGAGATCAATGTTCATGCAAAAGAGACCATGATTAATAAAAAAAGAAAAGTAATTACCCAAAGAAAGAGAAAGTGGAGTGTTATATGAAGACATTGCAAAATGTTTGATTCTAACCATCTTAACTTGTGAAACAAGTAGTATGAAACCACATAATATTTTAATTTAAATCTAAATGTTTAAATAAAATATTATTATTTCATTTCATTTTATTTTGACTTAGAAACAAAAGTCAATGCCACATAGCTTTGCTTACTTATTTACTTTTTCTTGTTCCCTTTGAAAGAAAAAGTAAATTTTATTTCAATTTTCCCTGCACGATATTTCATTTTGCTAAATTTTAAGAGAAATTGAGTCTTATATCTCAATATTAAAAAAAAATGATGAAATCATTGACATGAATAGGTGGTCGGGGTCCAATAGAACCACCGACTGAACAGGATGATGTCAAGCTCTTTAAAACCCACTTGAATATGATAGAGAGGCTTTAGAATTTTCATGGATGAAGTTGTTGTAAAAGCTAGAAATGACTTGGGTATTTATAGGACAAAATCCAAATTCAATAAACTAGCCCTTGTAAAAAAATCAGCCTTATTCATAGATCTTGTAAAAGATCATTGAAAATGTAATCCAAAAATTATGAAAAGATACTTATGAAGTTCTCCTATTCTTGTTTGTCATTTTGATAGTGACTTGCATGAACTGGAGACCCATAACCAAAGTTATGGCTTATGTAATATCTTCAATTCTATTTTTGTGGCTTTGGGTATAATATTTCCCTTTAGGGTAGACTTCTTAATGCTCCAATGGCTCCCTTGAGGGTTGAATCCTTTGTTTGACTCAAATCTCATATCTTCATTTCTTAAAGAGATCAACTCCTTTTCCTTTTTGTACAGTGGAATCTTTCCTGTTCTACACATTTTGTTTGGGTCAAATCCATTCGATGTACTTGACTGCTAGATACATATTTTTCCTATACAAGTCGACTCCTTAGTTAATTCAAAACTTGTTGTAACTCAAGTTTGACTCCTTGTTTCTTCTAGTTTACTATATGAGGTCAAATATTTATGGTGATTTTTCTAAAGATTGATTTCAAAATCAAGGTTTCTGAGATTGGCTTGCTCAACTCCATGCGTAAGTGTTCGACTCTACTGATGTAATTAGCTCCACATGACTAATGATTTGACTCCACTTCTTTCCAACATTGTCTATAACGACTTTTCAAACCTCTTTCACTACCTTTTCTATCTGTGTTAGGCTACAATACCATATGCTTGACTCCATATACCTTGGGTTCAATTTCATTTATCTCTTGAAGTGTAACATCTTGAATTTTTAAGTGCAGTGGCTTCTTCTTCCTTATGTACTCAACTCCTTTGATGTGGAGTTGACTCATTTTATTAAAGTTTCAATTCAAAGTCAATTTGTTCACACTTAAGAGTAAAATCATCAAATGTTTTTGTTTGTTATCATCAAAATCAAGGTACTTAAAAAGGTCTCTGAGCTTCTTCTTTCTCACTGTATGTTTTCTTGAGGTTGAATCTCAACTTCCTAAGGATATATACTTTTCTAGTAGTTGCCTTATCACCATTTCTAAACTTTGGCTCTCATGAACTCTCCCTTTTTTCATCTATATTTCCACCACCCCAATTTTTTGTTGCCTTTTCTCCTTTTTATTTTCTCCTTCTTTAATATTATATTCAAACTTGTTAAAGGGTTCTCCAGTCCTAAAGTCTCAAACCTAGTGCCCATATGTAGGTTGATCTACCCTTGTTCGGGTTAGGTTTAAGGACATATCTTTTCGTGTTCCCTTAGCTTTGGAGTTTTTGACGTATGAGTAAGTGTCTAACATTTGGTATCAGAGTAGGAACTATGTGATGTGTTTAAGTCCCTGAAGGAGTGACTATGAAAAGGGCTTCCAATTTCCAAAGTGAGAGTCATCAAAAAGATAAAAATAGCTACATAGTCTAGAGTGAAAGCAATCATATAGTAGGCCACAGTGAATGTTGGCACAAAAGTTTGGTTGATTATTTTGGTATTGTGGGAGCCAATCCAACGTCATATGCTAGGTCGGGTCAACCTTGTTGGAATAGGTTTAAGGCTCTAATTTTCCATGCTCCCATGTTTAATTTAATCTATATAAAACTGGTTTAAGCCACACAAGACTAGTTAATGTCCCCCAAGTTGAGTTATCAATTCTCATAATTTTCACAAGTCTAAGACCTCAAGTGAGTAAAGAGATTTTAAAATACCTTTTCATACCTTGAGTTGGAGACATATTCCCTGATCACAAAGATCAAGTGATCATGGGTTCCAAATTTTGTTTGGGTCCTACAACCCTCATATTTGAAGTCAAGTTTACTCCACCCATGGGTATCCAAACTTGCTTTACCCCCTTTTAACTTCGATTTGCTTATTGAGAATTCAAAGGCGTGGTGACCAAAGTGTCCATATACAATAGTGGCATGAATCACTGTGAGAGGATAATTTTTAGCCAGTTATTTTTTGGGACTTCAATAACTCATTTTCTCTCGAAACTCTAATGTCCCTATAACAAATGTTGTCAAACTCATTACTCAACTCTACATAGGTTGAGGAGCAGACACCAAGATCTTGACATTTGGAATTGAGAATATTATTCTCTTTTTCGAGTTCATTCTCTTTTCCAACTTAGTCAGTTAAATATTACTCTTACACTCAATTCGTGATCTTCGTATGGGATGATATCAACTATCAAGCATTAAGTGCCTAAATGAATACTCAGAGTGAGATAAAACTATAATTAGTATCCCTAGAATAGATGTTTCAACATGCACCTAAAAGTTTTAAGTAAATAAGTGCATTTGCGAGAATATTTTTAGAACACTTTTAGCAAGCTCAAGAAAAAAAAATTGTTATTACAATTAAAAGAAGTTTCTAATGCTATTATCTTTACAAAAAATCAGATGAAGCTTCGTTTGAGTTTCCAAAAGAAGTTTTCTTCTTCCCTCAGCAAGATTTGTGGAAATAGCAGATTCTTGTGCATCTGAAACCTACCCTCTACTGCAATTTGCCCAACTCATATGTTAACCCCATTTTCTGTAAGAACAATTTACTTGTAAAATCAAACACCTGAATAATAGTCTCCACCCTGTGTATAAATATTTCTACATTTTGCCACTTTTGTTACAAACTAGAAAACAAAATTACAAACGATCAAGAAGATCAAACGTTCTCCTTAATATATTCTAAAGCATCCACACAATTTTCCCAAGTGTTAGAAAATATCGTCCCAATCATATCCGCAGCACCCTCCAAAATCTCCTGCAACATCTCCTGGCAATTCTCAAACGCAGTCTTCGTCATGTCTGCAAGACCTCCGACCGCCGAGCTCGTCATGCCGATAGACCCCGTAATGGTCCCAGTAAGAAGATCAAACCCACTAGAAACAAGAGAAATAGTTGCCTCAATCAGAAGCTCAATGAAGTAGTCAATGACCGACCTGACCGTCCCGGCGAGACCGTCGAGCATGCCATGGATGGCTTCCCCTGGAAATTTGAGCGCTTGAATAGCTATGACCAGCAGAAACGCCGAGCACCTGAAAAGCAAGAACGACAACAGATTTGCGATCGAAGCTAAAGAAGAGAAAGCAAGATTTAGAAGAAAAGAGAGCATTTTCTGGTCAATGGGGGATATGGGTAGGTCGGAACTGGAAGAGGGGAGATGGGTTGTAATTGGAACAAGTGGACTGATCTTCAAGCGTGCAAGGTTCAATGTGGTTTCTGGGTATATAGTTTATACAAAGTAAACGGGTTTGTTTTAAGCTTTCTCTGGTCTGCCGCGCCTGTTAACTGAACCATGCATTAATCTGGAGAAGAAAAATTAATTAATCGTTCAAAGAAGACTAGATTTATTAATCTCGCGGAGTGGCATACATTAACTCCATTACTGTATACACCCAGAGAGCTTCAACTGCCGCGTAGTTCTGGGTTTCGATACCTTTGATCTGTTCGACTGAAGTTAACAGATTATGAACTTCAGTTAAAGATCAGATTGGTTTAACCAAGTCTTCTGCAAAAGTCCATGGAGGGTCAACACGCTATGTAGGAAGCTTCTGGTCCTGCCATTGTCTTCCTTTCTTTAATAACAGTGAGATAGATGACAGCGTTTAATTTTTGCTAAAAGTAAAACACAGTACTGGGAAAACCATGTACAAGAAATGGAATCGTAGAGAAGACAACAGATCAGAACGATATTGAAACTATAATAGATTAGTTAGAAATCCGTAACTTAATATTATAATAATCCAACTTTAATATTGTATTTTGACGATTTCTAAGACCTCCCAAACTATTGAAACTGGTCTCCTCAGAAAAATATATAAATATCGATGCTGGATGGAGAGGGAACAGTACAGAATCGTTGATCTCAATTTGCTTGTGCAAAGCAGCTCAAAGTAGTAATGAAGATGCAGGGTTTTTCATGTCCTTGTCATTGGGACGAGACGTGCTTTTCAATCTTCCACCATAACTAGCTACAACAGCAAGTTTGCTCGCTATCTAGATCAACTACTCTGATGGCGTGCAAAGGAAAACTGAGTCCTGCCAACTCCATTTCGTTAGTTTCCTTGGTTCTATCTATGATAAGCAACAACAACTTTTATGTAGCTTTACTAAGATGACATTATGGAGTTAGACTAAGTTACAAGGAAGAGAAAAAAGGGTGATTGGTTAAACCACCCACCTTTGCCTAGGAATAGAGGTCAATTCTCTATGAAAGTAGGGATATCAATTGAGGAGATCATTTACTGTGTATGTTGTCTTTTAAGTTTGCACAAATATGCATCATCCGTACTCCATTGCCTAGCTCTTTCATTAAGCAAATCTTTTAACCATTTATTATCCTGTAAATTCTATGTTTCAAGCATCTACATATTATGGTTAGAGCAGCAGATTTGCTACTCTAGTTTGATCAACTAATCTGAATGCAAGAGGGAATCAAATATGAGGGTTAGGAAATTTGTCAGTCTTTTGTAATTATATGGGGAGATTTATCTCAATTCACTCTTTCTATATGATCGGAACGGATTAGCCTGAACACAAACCCCATCTTGGTAAAGGAGACTTATAATTAATCTATGCCAGACAAGGGTTACATATCTTCCTTGGTCCATCTAGGATTGGCAACAAAATAGTATATATTGATAGAGTAATGTATAAGCTAAGTTTTGACAAAAGATGGAATTGTAAGATGAGTAGTAGGAGACGTGATTGCTGATTTGTTGGGATTAGGATTCTCCTACAATTTAGAAGTCTCATGTAAAAACAAGCATTACCTATAAATTTTATACGAGTGTTTTGTTTTCTAAACTAGAATAGTATAGAGAGAGTAATTGCTCATTGAAAAAAAAAATCCCTCTTTTCTTCTTCCTTCAATGTTATTCTCCTATTCTAACAATTATGCTACTCCACTTGGAGTACTTACAAGTCTGAACTCCACATCTAAATCATACCTAACACGTTACTAATAGATAAAACATGGTCGAAGTCCACACCTAAGAAGATTTTAATGTAAAAGGTGATAAAGGATCAATAAAATCCTCCTTTAGTTATCGGAAAAGATTTTGATTAAGTTTATCCTGTGTTGTATTTATCTATTCATGTACAACTTATCATTTCATATTGTAAACTGTATAAATACTACCCTTAAACGGTCCAATTCTATACCTAATATGGTATCAGAGCAACTGCATTTGTCATCCTCCGAAAAAAAAATCTCGTCCTTTTCCTCACCCCTGTAACCTCCTCTCTAGAAATTCCGCCTTGTGCTACATGCTTGTCAACACAAACATCGAGCTCCGTCAAAGCCTCCAGGCGCCGCCGCCAACCGCAACTCATCCACCGGAACGGGCTTCCGCCATCCTGCAACTACCCTCACTGTATCTCCCTCTCTACAACTCTTGGATCTTCACGGTACCTTCCAAACTCCCATGGAACCTCCGAAAACAATCGATGACCGTAGTCGAGCCATCAGCGCGACCTTTCGATGCCCCACACCAACAATCCTGGCGAGCCTCCGCTCCTACTTACGCCAAAGAAAGGAACCAGGCGATGCACACGTTGTCCATGTGAATCCTACGTGTGAAAAAAAATCCTTACAGTCAACGACTGCTTGCTCACGATTTCTCTATTCCAACTCACTACCCATTTTGTGTACATCAACTCTGCCAACTCAATCACTATGTCTGGTCATGCGGGCTAGTGCCCGTCGCCTAACAACTGTGATCGACCAACCATGGCCACCAACTCAGGTGCCCTACCTTACAGTGGTCGTCCTCAACCTTGTTCATACCTGGGGTTCTATCAGCCAATCTAGCCCATCAACACTGGATTTCCACCTTCTCATACATCGACAACACCATGGCAGCCACACGCCAACAATTAAATTTGGGTCGGTTGGTCCAATGCAGCATCTAAGATGGTAACTTTAGAATTTCTCTAGTAAAGCGACAAGCAATAAAAGCAATTATTGCTCACTTAAGATTTGTTGAAAAAACAAAAGGAGAGATTGTCAAACCAATGAGAATGTCCCATAACGTTGATGCATTAAACAAGTGAGAAATTGCAAGTTTGCAACATTAGAACCATTGCCCAAAACCACAGTTTCTGGCCATTTGGGAGTGCTAGCAGATGCTTGTGCCACTCTAGAAAAAATAAAGTTGCACTGGGCATCTTTGGCCTGTGGCGCCTATAATGTAAGTAACATATACTAATAATATCTTTTTTTAGTAAATTAAATCATTAAATTTTGATAAAAGCTAGGTTAGGTGGGCATGTTGAATTGGGTTCTATTTATCGACCTGTGATATATGAGAAAAAAAAAAAGGAGAAACCTGGTTGCTCGACCAAGTTTATTAATCTTAACCAACGAACCAAGTGATCTAACCTATCAGTTGAGTAAGCAATCATAGGCCTCTCTTTTGCTAATATTGAGGGAGGGGCTCCCCTCCCCACCATTTGGACAGCAGTGACAAGGGCATGAGTACCTCTCTTGTTATTCATTCCCTCCCTTTAACATGCTTGATTAGAGAACTCTCCTTATCATAGAAAATGCAAAAGGAGAGAAGGGTGTGGAGGCCCAAATCCTCTCCTTTCTTTTTCTTTTCTTTTTTATTTTTCATATTTATTCAAACAAGAAAAACTATATTTCTCTTCCATTTTCTTTCTCATTTTCCATAGACATCTAAACAAGAAAAAAATAAACTATTTTCTTTTTTTTCTTTTCTCTCCATTTTCTGTGTTCCAAACACCGCTTCATTTTCCATTTTAAACTCTATTTAATGAACTTATTTCTCCTAGTTAGATTGGACTTTCCTATGAAGCATATTTGCCAAGAGGGGAGTAAAATGAACCAAAAAGAAAAGGAACCCATTGGAAGCAAAAGTTTCAAGTTGTTAGTGTTCGATTTGAGTCACATCCACCTTAGGTAGAGTCTAGTTTTAAGTTATTATTAGCTGACCTCGAGTCACCTCTAGCTCTAGAGTGAGTCACCAACTCAATCAACGTGGGCGAGCCAGACTCCAATATCTTCCACTTTTCCATCAACCTCTCTCATGCTCTTTCCTCGACCTCCTCTGTTGGAAGCCAAGGGTTGGATAGTAGGGAACGCTGCTCCCAATTACTTATTTCTACTAGATTTCTAAATGTTTCTAAAGAACTGTACATTATATTTTTCGACGAAAAATCAACTGTAGTGTATTACATAGCAGGACCAATTCTAGAACTCCTTCCAAATACAAGAGTTCAACTGCCACCATTGCTTTCCATAATTCACACTTACAATAATACATCTCAGTTCTCCGTCAGTCTGTAGAAGGAATCCACATACGCTTCCACATCCCACAGAAATGATCCAAAGGCCACTGCCTCCAGCACCAATCTCCTCAAGCTGGAAATTGTAGCATCCACCATCTCATCGTCACTCCCATCCCTGCCCTTTTCATCCCCAAACAGCGCCCATGTGTGTCTCTCTATTAGATTCATCACCTCCTTTGTTTTCAGTTTGGCACATCTCTGTAAGGTCCTGGAATCAAATTGTGTTACATACTCACGCAGGGTCTCCGTGTTTCTTCGCCTTGACCCATGATGCGAGGCAGATACCGTGTTGGCTTGATCATGGAAAACATCGTCCCACCAGTCGGTCCTTTGATTAGAAGATGGCAGACAGAACATGCAGCCAAGAGCTAGATCATTACAAGTTACAGTCTGATCCAAGTGGTGTCTGAGGGAGGCAGACTTGAGAAAGTAACCGTACATGACCGATGCTGCATAGATCCGACCAAGTTGAAGGCGGCGCACTGGAGTTGTGGTCCAATTGTCTGAAATATCAGGTTTGCCTCTGTAGCCAACAATAGTGGAGAGATGCTCCCTTATCATGTCTACAGCCTCCATGCCATGAATGGATTCCAACTCCCTTTCTTTGGAAGCCAGGATTTCCAATCTCCCATTGCTAATGTAGGACGACAATCTTGGAACCATGGGGACATCAATTTCAGAGAACTTGTGAACAATTAACATGTACAAAACCTCTTCAATAGCAATTTGACACTCACCCTCTTTCATCTCTGCTATTCTCCTGGAGATCATATCAATAACAAACTTCAGCAAAATGTTTATTCGTGTCCATAGGAAGAAAAATTATGTATACAAAAAAAAATTAAAAAAATACACAGATCAAAAGAAAGCATATGAAATCTAGACATGAAATCTAGCCAATGATATGAAATCTAGGCATATGAAATCTAGCCAATAATAGTCAAAGAAAGTAAAGGCCATATAAATAATCAAGACACTGCAAATGTAAAAGCCAATTGTGGATGCAAAACTGTTTTCTGTGGAAAACAGTTTTTGTATCATAAAAATTGAATAGATTAAGATCTAAGATTAGAAAATAATGTAATCTGTTTATTCCATGTTATAGCACTTTTTATAAAAAAAAACATAATACTACCCTTTGCCTGCTTCTGACATCAATTTCAACAAGAATACCGAAGTTGCAGCAAAAATATGCTGCCCAGCAAACCCCAGGTAAACCAAAACAGGAAGTGAGCATGTGGCAAACATTTAGAAGATCGCACGAAAAAGCCTAGCATGAGTTATGATCTCTTTAGTAAAATACAGGAAATCATTCGTCTCGAAGGATCACTAGAAGTCCTAAAAGCTAAAGTACTCCATGTCACACTTGCACTGCTACATACCAAAATTCTCTATCTAAACACATCCACCTAATATGAATGAAACGCAACAACAGCATTAGAAGAGGTATAAGGAGCACCTAAAGCATCTCTAGAAGGTCAAACGAACCAGACCTAACATATCAGCAATCTCATAAAAGTATCATCTTGGAGTTGCCAAAATAAAGAACATGGAGTAATTGGGGCTATGTGAGTGTAAAAAGTACAAAATACGATATTCATTTGTAGAAAAGGAACACATAACAAGATAAAAGTTAAGAAGAACTAACCCATGAAGGGATGATTCAGTGGAGCCCATGCTATTCTCTAGCCGTGCAACAGCACCATCTCTATCGGCAGCCAATGCCTCAAGTTGTTCTGAAACAGCAAAAGGGAAAAGATGCCTGTGATTCTTCAAGATACTGCTCAAGAACTTGCCAGCTGACGACCTGGGCTCAAGTGGTGTGGGCACACTCCTAAATTCACATTTGCTGAATTCTGCACTTGCTACCGTAACAGAGATTGGATTTCTGAGATTGGCAAGCTTGGAGTTACTCTGCATACAGAGATCGAGGTTCAGGACTAGGATGAAATATATCAATCCATCATTTCCACCAGTGCCAAATGAAATAAAAAATTTGAGATCTTTACACATTAAAAACATCTAGTTAGTCAGTTTCAAGTATAATTTTTGGCCATTTATTTGTTGTAAAAAACTACACAGATATATATATGAACAAACAAATGAGAACAAGATTAAGGGGTTCTCTATCTAGGTCACCCACTGCCTAAAAACGAATTACAACACTAGTGAACTCGCAGAGAGCCAACTGACGTTTCAAAGTAGCTTGTTTTTGGATCTAATTTTCCCGTATTCACAAGGAAGCAAAACTGTTTAGCTCGAAAACAACCCTAGATAGAATTCAGATAAAAATGGCTAGCTCATATTAGTTGAATGAAGCCCTACCGACAAACGAAAGCAATCTATAAAAACTACAAGGAGATCAAGGGAAAAAACCTCGGGTAAAATAAAGAAAAATTATGTTTTCAAAAGAAGAACCGTTTTCTCCCAAGAATCAATAGAAACCTTTTGATTCCAAGGTAAATAGGGAGATGGGCAATAAACGGCCTTTTTTTGCGTAAATCGAAATTGGCAATAAAGAGATTAAAGAAAAAAAATCCCAAAACCCAAATCTCGTCAAGCACAGACGCCAAAACACTTAGAACCACAAACGGTGAACTTCGGTAAAGACCATGTCCCATTGCCATTCTCAGATCAACGCATACAACGTCAGAAACAAAAAAGCAAATACAATTTGCACGACGCACGAAAGCTAACCTGAAACCCGTAATAGAGACGACGGATCTTCGGCAGCCCACCAACGAAGCCAACCTTAGCGAAACCGGCACGATCCCTTATGGACTTCACCGCAACGGGCAAAGCTTCAACAGCGGGGATTCTACCATAGCAAGCACCACAGTCCATCCACACTCCAACCCCTACAAAAATCCAGATACACCGAGCTGAAACAAAACCCAAAAACTCCTCTCCCTCGTTATCCGCCCGCCCGAGTCCTCACGAATACCAAGTCAATCCAATCTCCCACTCTCAAAGCTCCGGCGCTCGTCCCTCAAACCCAGAAAGAAAACTCGCCCAGATGTAATCAATTCGAATTGCTCTTCTCAGGGGTAAAGTCTGGAAGGTAAGTATATATGGAGAAGGAAAAATAGGGATAGGAACAAATAAACAAGAAAGAAAAAAAACGTAGATAGGGATGCCAACTCAATCGAACTTCCCCATCTGCTCTGCTGGACCCGGCTGTAACTGGAAGGAACCCCAACAGGGGGTAGGGGAGACTGTGACAACGGACGTTGAGCTGGGACCGTGGTCCTCGAGGGATGGCCCATACGTAGTGTCCGATCTTTTTTTCCTGGAATTGGAAGGAAGGGAACTGTAGAAAGCTCGAGTCTCCATCATTTAAAAATAAATTAAAACGCCGTCTCAGTCTGAAATCTGTATAATCTAATTTTAGACCCATTGATTTAGAACAGTTAGATTTTTTTCTTCTTTTCGGTTGAGTTTCAATCAACGATCTCTTCGAGAATCCATGGCGAAGACCAAATAGGAGAATCCATCATTGTTTTTAATCAAGTCGCTTGACCACACCTGCATGACTCTCATCAAATAATATCAAGAGTGCGGTTTGTAAAAACAAAGAGTGGTTAGGGAAGAGTCAAGTTTCCTCGATTGTCTCGCATCCCTGGATTCTTCTGGAACTTGTTTTATTTTAGACCGTGAAGAGTCCAGAGCTGAACAAAGGGTGTCGCCAACAGCTGGGCGCTGGCAATCGTATTCTCAAGGTTTCCACGCACCAAACAGTGGTCCTGGCCGCTTTCCTGGCCACTGCCGCTGGGATTGGTTGTGTGAAAGTATGGAGTTCTTGTGGTTACAAACGTTTGAAGCTTCTGCTGAGTCGGAAATGAAAGCGAAACCTGATTATCTAGAAGAAGACATGGAAACAAGGTTTCTAGAAGATGATACTTGGCTCCTTATTCGTCGCGGAGGACCACGTGAAAACGGGCCTCATCAGTTTGACATATCTAACCTCCATTCTTATCAACCCAGCATGATTAAGAAAATGAAACAAATCCCTGATATATCAGTCTCTTCCTCTTTTCCTCTCTCGCCCTCTCTCTTTCCACCCTCCTGCTTCCCAGACGGGAGGGGATTTTGCAGAAAAACAGGGCCCAAGTTTGACTTCGATTTTGTGAGCAGAGAAATCAGGAATCACGCGCATTGTGAAAGGCATAAGTGGATAAGGTTTACATGTAAGACTGACTCGAAAAATGGGTGGACAAGATTGAACCAGGCAGCCATTTATTTTCCTTGAGCTCTTACGGTTACTTATTTATTTTTCCGCACAAGTGGATAAGGTTTACATGTAAGACTGACTCGAAAAAAGGGTGGACAAGATTGAACCAGGCAGCCATTAATATTCCTTGAGCTCTTACGCTTACTTATTTATTTTTCTGGGAAAAAAAGGATACGATATGTGATTCAGTTGGCACCCGCTCTGGCTCGTTCTACCTTCCACGTCTATTCGCGCCTATCACCCTGTCGGCAACTTTCTTTGTTCGTCCTATATATATATATATATATATATATATCCATTAATGGAGTCGGCAAGAAGCTATGGGAGAGACAAGGCGTACAAAGACAAAACGGGGTGTCGACTATCGGTGCAGGCAGTATCGCCATTATATTAAACACTGACAATTCACTTTTTTGGGGTTGCGAATTATAACACTGACAAGCTGAAGAAGAGACTAATCACTGATTTTCTGTACTTAGATACAAACGGAACCATTAACTTACTCATGTTAACATTTTTCATTCAACGGACTTTCCGGACTAAACTTGATTCGAGTCTGCTAACAATGGAGGTTGGACTTGAAACCTCTTCTCATTAGTAAATTGTTGATGCTAAGCCATGAACACTTGCATCACCCTGTATTATTGACTCGCTAACAGATCTCCCTTCGTTGTGGCTAAGGTCATCGTTGATGTCTGTTGTATGGTACTGATAATTATTCAGCCATGAAAGCTGCTTCTGAACAATCCGGAATTATTTGGGAACATTCTGATTTACAACAATAAAATCATTTGGACTTGTGCGGTTCTGAACATGGACAGGTCCTGGTGAGAGAGAGGGCATTCCTCGTAGCGTTCTGCTATGAGGATGGACTTGCATACGATGAAGTTCTTTCCCTGTTATGAATATAGTGATATATGTTTTTGTTCGTTTTGGGGAGGAAACAAAAGACTATTGGTTGTAATTATGGGGAAGGATTTACATAAATTACAGAATTCTGCAGATTTCGAAGAACTTGATGAAGTGGATGAAGTTGCGTTTCTTGAAGTCGTCGTTCTTCAATCTTCTCTTTTCTCTTTTTTGCTGGAGTTCACTGTACAGAATCCCAAAAGTCAGCAACCACTTTGGTTATGCATCATCTGATTCATCCTGATGTGCATTCCACCTTTGAGAATCTCGTGCAAATATTGAGTATCTTAATTGAAAAAATACTATCCAATTCATCCTCCTTTTCTCTGGTTGGTGCCAGACTACTGTAATTTTTTTTTTTTTATTCATTTTGTTAGAGAACTCAAATGAAAGAACAGACTTCGAAGATTATTATAATAAACGAAGGAAATGGAATTTATAGAAAATGGGCTCCAATTTAACAGCGTTCCATCTACTTTGTCGTCAACTTTCATTCATGCTTCCGCAGGAATCACTTTCTATCTTCTTTTTGCTTTCACCATTGGGCGTCATTCTTAGGATTCTTATAGGCCAAAGAATTTAAATACAAAAAACAAAACTTTTCGAACAATTCCTTTTGTCTTCTCAGTCATAAGGGGCTAGTTAGTGCTCTTTCTAATAAATTTGGAAATCTATAAAGGCCTCTTCATGCTCTTGAGAAAAATAATTAGCCCAGGAGACCAGGAAGCCTCCCCCCACCCCATGGTGCTCTCACTTCCTTAGCAACAAGAAGAGATGCAATAGAATAGGGTCCTCCCTCCTCTTGACCTCATAGGAAGAAAAGACATGCCATCCCATCTCACCCCTACCCTTGCCTCCCACCTCCCACACTTACCCTTGCCTTCAATTGCTTTTATCTTTGAATGTTGGCATGATCATCCTTTATTTTTTATATTCGACATTTTGGGATTTTTGTTGTTGTCAGTTTTCCCACTTTAATTTCTTGATTGTGCTAATAGGTAGGTTGTAAGTTGTTCTCTTGATGGCTCCTTCTCATATTGTCTCTTCCAAGTGTTGTGATTCATGAAGCTCAAATGGTCAATTAGTACTATGAGACACCAACTATAATGCATTACAAGAAATTCATTGGTACCTACAAAAACCCACAATGGAGTTGATATTTCAACTCTATAGCTGCCCTCTAAACCTTTCTCCTAACCCTATCTATGTCCCTTGCCAACAAAACCTAGGGTGTCTACCCCTCTTGCTCTTAATATTAATTTTGTTTTATAAAATATGGCATAATAAGGTCTCTATAGATTTATCAAATATATACCTATATAACCTAAATCATTTTATGAGGAGTTTTTAAAGTAAGACTCGCCTCTACCCAACTGACCGTGTTTTAAAATGATCTCCACCTTTAAGTAGGGTTACTCATCCCTCTATCCTTACGGGTCTGTTTGGAACTCCATGGAAAATAAAATAAATAAAAATAAAAATTTGATCATTATTATTTTAAAAAATAGTTAGCGGAAGGTGAAAGTGAAAATGAATTACCTAGTGAAAGTGGATTACTTATTTGTGTTAGTGTGTTAAATAGATAGTACAATGTAAAATTTTTTCTTATATTAGTTAATTAATTATAAAAAATAGAATAATTAAAAAAATATTTACTCTAGATACTTATCAAATTCTTATTTTTCGATATCTTAATTATCAACCTTAAATTAGTAATTTAATATAAAATTAAAAGTCATACAAATAATAAATAAATTATTTTATTAATAAAAAAATATATGAATATTTCCATTAAAATTCAACTGAATTTAATAAATAAGGAGACAATCCGGTGAACTTCACTCAGAGACAGAGACTGAGACGGAGACGGATAACTGCGGCCTCCGTTGCAGGCTCTTGACTTTCTCCCTTCAGCCTGTCAGCAGCTCTCACTCCAACTGTATGTTATTCATCTTCTCTTTTTTCCCTTCTTTCTCCAACTTCTTCGTTATGCCTTGCTGTCACCCTGGGGCTCCTTGGTGGACTTCTATAGGCGCTTACTGATTTCAATCAGCAGGAAGGAATTTCAAGTGTAAGTCTTTTTCCATTAAATCATTCTTTCGGTGGGTCTCGCTTGAATGAGAAGTTTGGGGAGTTCTTCTTCTGGATTTCTAATGGGTCTTGCATGTTGTGAATCAGCCTCTGGGAGTTCAGTGGCTAGTTTTTCTCCCATTTTATGGTTCTGAGCTTCTATTGGGAAAGGCTTTGTCACAGTCAAACACTAATTTGGTTGAAGAACTAGTTTGTTATCTCTGTTTTTAGGATATTTACTTTGTTCTTTCACTTGGGATTTACGTTTTGTAGTTATTCCGAATCTTGTATTATTTTTTATGCGCTTTCACTTTTGACTGTTTTGTCTTGAAGAGACTTATCATTTTCTAGATAAACCGCGAAGATGTTTAGAATGGCCTATTGGATGAGATTGCTCGAAAAAATGTCGATGGATGCCAGACTGGATTTGTGAAGTGGTTGAGAAGTATGGTGTTGTCTATCTAATACAACCAGTTACATGAGTGAGTCCATTGTCTATCTAATATACCATTTACATGAGTAAGTCGTAATATGTTTGATTCATAATTGATTGTCCTAATATTTTCTTTAGTTCAATAGGTTGAAGGAAAGACTATGAAAGCCCAGATTTCAGGAATCTGTTGGATGGTTTGCAGTGAAATCCGCAACCTCATATGCTAGTTGCTAGCTGATTGATGTCACCTTTTGCATGTGCAGTGACATAGAAGTTGGGAATACCTTTGTTAAGTTTTTCATTCAGTGACCATTTTGTGTTATTCTTGCCTTCTCCTCTAGGTTCAAGAATTTCGTAGAAGCTAGGTAAAACTAGTTCTTTCTAAAAGCACAAAAGGCACTGAAATTTCCATAAATATTGTGGATAAATTTTATTTTGTTTAACTTTTCCCATATTTTTCTGGATTCTTTTCCTTTTGTGGAACTTCCACTGTCCCCCCCCCCTCTCTCCTCTCTGAGTGTAAAATACATGGCTTCACCACTCAATCACTCAAATATGGCTAAAATTATTCTTGCAGCACAGTTTACCAATTCACAATTCTATTGTTGATTTTAGCACTAACTGCATTCTACAGTTCAACATGATTGGCTTCTTCTTTGTTGTTGTCAGTTCAATGGTACTAATATTAGTGTGAATTGAGCCTTTAGCTCAATGGCTATGTGGAGGGGTTCCTAATGTGAGGTCTTACGTTCAAGTTTCACTGAAGGAAAAGGGTGTAGTGTGTATGTGTAATCAACATCTGAAAAGAAAAAGAATCCTATTCCACGTTTGAACACTATGGACTTCTTTCTTGAAATTTCCTTTCCTTTTTCATTTGACTTTCTCATAGGTGGTAAATCAAGATGCCCTTCTCCAATCCCCCACAATAAAACACAAGTCAAATCTCTTGCAAATTATCTTCAACTAGTTTAATCTTTTGTTATAAATAATGTCCATGCAGGCCTCCATAATTTTCTGATCCTCCAACAGTAGATGAATCTTTTTTCTCTTTCTAAATGTATGTAATGTACAAGATGTGTAGAGTTTCTTGTAGACTTGATCTCTTATAGGAAATGGAAATAACACCTTAGGTGCTGTCCCCAGAAGTAGTTTGTTGGTTAATTCTAAAACCAACTTATGCAAGAATCTCAGATAGAAAGAACCTCGCATAGGTTTGATGTTCATATAGTTGTGATGGTTATAAGAAGGAACTTGTTTAAGAACTAAGAGGAAAATTTGGCGACTGAATCTATCTTTGAAGCTCCTTTTTGCTGATTCAAACCAATTCATACCTTTATATGTTTGTTGAGGAGTGTTGTTGTTGGATCCAGGTCTATCTCAAAATGACTTGTTGAGTTTAGGTCTTTTTACAACCAATAACCATACTACTTTTCCTTATACTAACCCATGTGGGATTGTTCCCACTAAAAATTCCCCTCACATCTGGGTGAACTCAAATGGACAACAGGCTTGAGTCGTGAATAATACAAGTTGGGTACAAACTAAATTAGGTCCAACAAGGCTGGCGTCATGTTTTGATACTATGTTAAAGTTGGGTCTTAAGTCCATCTGGATGTAGTACATGGGCTCTATATGGAAGAAGAAAATCTTCCAAAACAATTGAAGAATTTTTAAAATTTTTTGAGCAAAAAATTCAAGATGTATAAAAGAAGGAACAAGAAAAGGAAAGAAGAAGGTGGAAATGTAGCCGATATTTTGGGAAAATACACTATTTCAGTACTCTCTACCTAGGGAAAAGTTTTCACTTTATTAGTTTCCTAGTTTGTCTACAATCCCAATTAGGAGAGTTTTCTTTAAGAAAGTCTTTTGATAGTAAGTCTATTATTAGAAGTTTCCATCTAAGATAGTTGTTGGAATTTTTCCTAGCTGGTGGTTGTCAACTTTTAAATCACAATTGAATTGTAATTGGGAGGTTTAATACTTGGAAATTTCTATTATGGTGTTGTAGATTATTTGGCAAGGTCATGGTGGTTTTAGTGTTTGTAAATATGGAGATATGTTGTAACTTTCAATCAGCTTTGAAAATTAATACAAATTTTGTTTTTGGTTGTTGAAGCAACTTTATTCGTCATTGTTTTGTTGAGAATAATTTCTTAGTGGTTTATTCGCTTGCGATAGTTACTGCTAGTTGCAAAACAATGCTCTAAAAATTCAAATTCTTCCCTCTAAACTCAAAAATCAGAAAATTTCTAAGGTTAAACAGATAGAGGTTGGGCTGTCCATATTCCAACCTTGTCTATCAACTATATTTCAATAATTTTGGGACGTTACCTTCCAAAATGACTAGCCAAAGTTGGGAGAAATTGAGCGTATAGCTTCAGCTTGTTACTTACTAGATGAACATATCTCACAAAATTTGAGTCACTTGTCATCTTCAACTTGTCCCACAATGGTCACTAATCATTGTTGTTTTTGGAAAGGCAGATTCACCCCCCTAACTTGCATGAATGTGGTAACAAAAGCTTCGACATTTAAACGACATTAGAAAAAAGTGACACCAATCAATCATCAAAGTAACACTCCGCCACATTAATAGATTCTTGAGTTCGCTTCACCAACATCACTTGTATATTGTACTTCTCCCCCTCAAGTTGGGGAGCCATGACATGGTAATCTAGCTTGGATAAAAAAACATTATAGAGTGTTGGAAGATAGGCCCAAGGCCACATAATCAAGGAAGGCCAACATATGTAAGAGTAATATAAGATGGGCCACACGACCAAGGAAGGCCCACAAGATGGGCCCAAACACATAAGAAGTAGGATCCACCATGATTACCACAAGTTGGCATCCTTGCCAAATAAGTTGGAAGATCAAGAAGGACTCACAAAAACATCTTTATCTTATGGTCACGTCCTAGAAGAGTTCTAGTTTGATTTATGTTTGTCTTTTATCTATATTGAGTTATTTAATTATGTTAGGACTTATCTTTTAAGTGTTAGAGTTTGGGTGTAATTGGGACAAAGGTAGTTTTATTGTAATTGGACTCTACTACCTTCCTCTATTATAAATAGAGGTTCATGTACTCTAATTATAATATGTCAATGAAGTATTTCACTTTTCCATAAATTCAACATAGAGCTTACACTAGGTAGACATAGTAAAGAAAATAGAAAAAAATTGAACCAATCAAAATAAAAAGAACTTGAATCAGACTCTGTGGGAGCAACTTCAAACACTATAGTTCAATCATAGACAACCCAAATTGGGTCAGTTATAGCCCACACCTTCATTTGTAGCAGAAATAAAACCACCTTATGGTATCGGAAAACCAATCACTCTAGGACGATGATAGAAAACCTCCTGAAGAACAGCAGTAATAAACTGCCCACTTTTAAGGGCGACTAGGATTCTTTTTTAAGGCAGTGCTAGGATACCATCCATTTTAAAGGGCAGCTGTAGGAGACCAAACACTTTATGGCAGCAGTATGAAACTATGTTAGACTAGAGATGGGGGACTACTAGTGATAGTGGAAAGCAAAGTTAACTCGTAAAGTTTGTAACATGTGCTGAATTACTTTGAGAGGCTGTTTGACAACAAGTAGTGCTGTATACTAGTGGTAGTGTTGGTGAAGCCTACTCAAGACTCTATAAGTGTGCTAGAATGTTATTTTGTGACTGATTTGGAAACATAGTTTCCAACATTCCCACTTGCATACTTGTTGAAGAGGAATTATGGAAGAGTCTTACATGGTTCTCACAGGAAGAAATATCATAGTGGAACATTTAATATAACGGAATATTATAGAAGTCTAATGGGAAGAAGTTTCATAGAAGTGTTTCAATTTAGAAGAGTTCTAGTTATCTTACTCTTCTATTTATATTACAGTCGTTTAATTATTTTAGGAATTATCTTTAGGAGTTAAGACTTTGGTTGTAACTGGGATATTGATAGTTTAATTTTGCTTTGATTCTATGTACTTCTTCTATTATAAATAGAGGCCCATTATACTCAATTTACACCCAATCAATGAATTATTTCTCTTCTCCAGAAATTCAACATGGTATTAGAGCAAATTCTGTGAGTTGACTTGATCAGCCCACAAAGAGAATGTTTTTCCTTCCCATAAATCATTAATCTCTTTTTTTTAGTGTCTATTTTTTTCCTTAAGTTATCAGTTTTGATGTGTTGTGTCAATCATAGTGTTGAATTTTTGGGTCTTTATTTTTCTTCCTATACTCTATATTTTAATTCCTTGCTTCTCCTCAAGCATCCCAACTAGTTTTAGGTTGAAGCTTGCAAACTTTGATTTTTTGAAGCAGCCACTTCCCTTGCACTCACTGTTTGCAATGCCAAAAAGAAGTTCTCTACAAGTTCTTTGCACATGGAGCATGTCTGAAAGGGGAGCACTTTGAATTTTTGCATGATCGGAAAGGTCACATTCTTTTAGAAGGGAGAGTGTTCGTATGGTAGTCATTGTAGATTCAACCATGTTAAAGCTTCTTGACCACAACTCTCTGACTTGCTTATTCGCAGCAACAAGTGTTCTGCTCATCCTCAGCAATTGCGCTAGCTATTTAGACTCTGAGGCTTCCTCCATGGCGTTTTTAATTCTCAAAGGATGCTGAATTTCTCTGTTCCCATCGTTGCTACTACCATGAGGGACATCTGCGATGAATACATATGAATCCATGCATCGGCTACTGTCTTCAAAGGAGTTGCATGCGTCCAAGGGATTGCCTTGAGTTCCCTTTAGAGAGAAGGTTATCCATATTGTCTGGATTTTGCTTTTATCTTCTTTGTTTGCAGTCTGTGGCATTCATTCAACAATAGGAGCAGATCCCTTCTACTGGATGCATGTTTTAATGGCTGATAAATTCCAAAAGACTATAGTCTGATGTAGCTACTTCTTATGAGAGGAAGCAGACCATGTCTCCTTCGCCTTCGGCTAGTTAGTTTTCCTCCAACAGAGTCGAAGACGAATAGACAGATTAAAGTGTTTGGCACCAGGGGATGCTCATTCTAGAGCCTAAGTTTGGTCGCTAGAAAAGATAAATTGATGAAGGAGTCCTAATAGAATCTTGTTGCTACAAGAGTAAATAGGTGTCCTGTCCTACTACTCGCCTCCCCTCCCATCAAAGCACCTTCGCCTCCAACAAGCTCGACAACTTGGTATTTGCTTGTTGTGCAATTGACATGGTCACCAGCAGCAATCAAGACTCTGGAAACCTCCATGGAGAAAGCTCTTGAAGTAGGGCTCTAACAATCACTGTTGCTTCGAGAACCTTTCTTGTCTAGACTATAAGCGATCTCTGCCACGGTGGATTCATTAATTATTCACTTCACATTGAGGCCGCGGTTTCAGCTCAGACAAGAGTTTTATTCTCTCTACGCCTCTTTTTCTTCTTTATCTTCTACGGATCATGCTAGACCCAAGGAGAAAACGGAGAAGCAGGTATTCCATTTCAGTTCATATTTCCATTCTACTTTACGTCTCCACACCTGTAGCCAAAATGAGTCCCACTTTGAACTCAAATCAGTAGTGCACACCAACTACATCGTCTTCCACACTATTGCCGGTCTTGTGGTGCTGATGTTTCTTTGTCAAAAAATTTCGATGAGGAAGAGGTCAAGGAGACCAGTTTTCAACACTCAGAAGGAAGAGAGAAATAATTGAGTAGTTTCCTCTAACTACTGAGAGGGAAGGCCACGTATATTATCTTTTGTCCCATTCCATACGACGATCTAGACCTCGAAACTTCGACGTTTCATTTTGCCTTAGAAAACCAGGAAGACGAAACTAGGGATGACGACATAATAAGAATGCCATCATCACCTGTAGGGTTTTCATGGTATTGTTAGGCTTGCTGCCGAGATGGCAATTTTCTGTTTTGAGCATGAAGCCAGTGAAGATGGCGGTTTTCTCCTTCTCCTATTTGAATTCCTCCTTGAATCAAAGTAGAATTTTTTGAGTTACAGTAGGGCTCTTCTGAGATAACATGGACTCCTATTCAAATACTTATTTTGTTGCTACCATGTGCAAACAGAAAACAGTCCGCGGGAAGATAACCTGCAGTCATGACTTGACCCGGATCAACCAATCCAACCAGATTGGTTCATACGCTGAAAATTTTGGTTTGGTCCGATCTGGTCTAATTCTGTCCATAAGTTGGCATTTTTAATAAAATTTTGTCCGATCACTCTATTCTTGTATTCCTCTAATATTTCTTTAATTTATCTTATTTTTCATCACTTTAGAGCAAATCCTATAGACCCACCACCTATAAAGAACAAAGAGTGCGCCCAACATCCAGCTTGAGTCAAGTCTTTTTTTTTTTTTTCATCCAAAAGGTGATTTTTGTTTGAGCTACCCTTAAAAAAAGAATAGTCACTTTTCAGGCCCTAAAATTGGGCCCTGTTTTAAGCCTTAGAAATTGAGCTGACTTTTTTCAGACTTGGGACCATTTTGACTTGTGTATGGAGGAGTCTTGTTGTTTGGCTAGGAGTGATGTCTCCTATATTTGTTTTGTCCAAACTGGGTCTTTATATCCTTTTTATCCCTAGTTTGAGGGGGATAAGTAGAAGAAAAATTCTAAGAAAGAGGTATTTTATTCTCTGTCGTGGTAATTTTTTATGTGACCAGGATATCCAATAGAAGATGATGGGTTTGCATCTATGAAGAATTTTTTTAGTCAATGAAGATTGAAGACCAATCTGAGTCTTTATATCCTTTTTATCCTTAGTTTGAGGGGGAGAAGTAGAAGAAAACGTATAAAAAAAGGTATTTTATGTCACATGTTGTGGTAATTTTTTATGTGACCAGAATATCCAATAGTAGATGATGGGTTTGCATTTATGAAGAGTTTTTTTTTTTAGCCAATGAAGATTGAAAAGGGGAGAATGGAAGATGATGAGTTTGCATTTATGAATTTTTTTTTTTTAGCCAATGAAGATTGAAGACCAATTTTTTTTTCTTTATAAGCTGAAGTTAGCAACTCCAGCTTAAGGGGGAGAATTAAACAATAATTATGGAAGAGTCTTACGTAACTCTTATAGGAAGAAATCTCATAGTGGAACAATTCATATAGCGGAATCTTACAGAAATCTCATGAGAGGAAGTTTCATAAAAATATTTCAGTTTAAAGGAGTTTTAGTTATTTTATCTTCTATTTATGTTACAGTTTTTAATTATTCTAAGATTTATCTTTAGAAGTTAGACTTTGGGTGTAATTGAGACACCTTTAGTTTAATTTTACTCTGATTCATGTATTTCCTCTATCATAAATAGAGACCCATTGTACTCAATTTGCACACAGTTAATGAATTATATTTTTTTTTCTGAACTTCAACAATACTGCACTTACCGAGCTACCATTAGTATACTAGTACTATTGTAGTGTTGGTGAAACCTACTCAAGTATCTATAAGTGTACCAGAAGGTTATTTTGTGCCTAATTTGGAAACAAGTTATCCAACTTTCCCACTGGCATATTGTACTTACCAATGCTACCACTAGTATACTATACTTTTGTATCAGAGTGACAATGACTTTGACATTGAGAAAGATAAGGAGATGGAGAAGAAAAAGGGAAGGAAGAAGGAGAAGAAGAAGAGGAAGAAAAAAGTGGGAAAACAAAAAGAGGAAAGACAAATAGTGTTTTCTCCATTTCTTCTCTTCTGTTATACTACTGTTTGCTTCATGTTAATATTTCCTGTTCCCCATGGCTTTCATATGTCCAGTTCATGTTTATTTTTGTTTATTTGCTGATCTTGTGTTTATTTCATATTTTCTTTTAAGGGTGCATGGAAAATAGGAAACACTAACATGAAGCAGAGAGCAATATAACAGAAAAGAAGAAATTGAGATAGCAACACTTATCTTTCTTCTTCTATTTGTTCTTCCTCCTCTTCTTCTTCTTCCTCATCTTCTCCTTCTTCCTCCCCTTTTCCTTTTCCATCTTCTTCTCTTTCTCCAGGTCAGAGCCATTGTTGCTGATACTAATGGTAGTGTTGGTAAGTACTATATAATAGTGTTAGTGTTGGAGTCTGTATTTTTAAATCAATCCCAAAGTATCACTCCATCACACTCATTGATTCTTGAGCAGGCTTCACTTGCATTGCCACTACTATGCTGTACTTACCACTAGTGCACTATAATGTTAAAGTTGGTCTAGATTTATCGCCATGACAGCTAAAGTTTGGTCTTTTTCCAACTAATAACCATACGACTTTTCTTGATATTATCCCATGTGGAATTTTCCCCACTAACAAGGTGTCTTTGATCTGTGAGTGGTGGCATGGCACGATGAAAAATATAGGAGAAAGAAAGGGCGAGGGCAGCAGAATGAGGTTTTCTCCTGGTTGCTTTTTTTTTTTTTTTTTGTATAGCATTTAATTTATAAGAAGGACAATCAGAAGAAGGGACAAAGACAGACGACCAGCAGAGACAGAGAGGCTGAGATGGTTTCCATCACTTTCTCTCTTTTTTGCAGGGGTATGAGTGACATGATTCTCCACCTGTCTCTGTGATTGGTGGTTTCAGAGGCATATTCTTTTGCTGTTTCAGCATATCCGAACCCAAGTAAAACTCTATAGTGGCCACCAGTCTGCCCCTTCTTACATGGATCCACTGCCACATCAGAAAACATGTAGATTTCATGTGATGATATAAGTTGGAATCTACAGCAATCCCCTCTCCTGTGCTTATCATCCTCCGGCTACATACATCTTTGTCCTCGCGTACTGAAGAAGGCAGATGTCTTCCTCTTTCTACAACTGTGCACATTCTTAAGTTTGGATGCCGAGGAGTTAAAGTTGGGGCAGGATGTGATCCTTGCACTATTTCATGGGTGTGCATCACCACCTTCTTGCTACATCCCTGAGAGAAATTGGAATTTAACAAGGCTTTGTTTGGTTTGAGAGATATTAAAGTAGGAAAAAAAGCAAAGAAAAAAATGTTAATTTTTTTGTATGGTTGCTACTTGTTGGAGAAAATTCAAGAGAGATGATAATGGAATAATGGACATAATTTATTTTCTTTATTTAAAAAAAATTCCCTCCAAAAGATTGAATGTTACTAGAGAAAGAAAATTAAAGACAACAGAGCAAAAATATGGTCTGGCTTACTCTACTCAAAACTTGCCAGTGCTCTTTGTTAGCTTACAACAAAAGTTATCCCTCTCCTTTCGTACATCTCGTCTACTTTTCAGTTTCTATTCTAACTGCCTGTACAACCTTTCATGAAATCTTAGATGACATCAGTGACGGAGTCAAGAGTTTTGGGTTGCCATCCTCCAATGAGCTTCCTGGCTATGGTGACACAATTCTCTACCCTCCATTGGCTGCGAGAAGTTGTGGACACTTGGAATTCTAAAGTCACCACTCAAAAGAATCAAATTTCGAACAAGCCTCTGGTACTCAGAAGTTTTAGCTTTTACCTTTTGTTTATTACAATTCAGATGTTCTTTTTTATATTTTTTTTATGTATCTATTAATTTTTCTTTGTCACTTTTCTTATATTATCACTTTCTTCTTGGTTTTTCTTTTTCTCCATTGACTATTTGACACAAAGCTTCTAACTTCAACCACAACCACCTGACTGCATTGTACACAAATGTAGCTTTCATCTTATTAGAATATGGATCGCTGCCATCTTAAGTGGATTTTAGATATTTGATATTTAATTTAACTCCTTAGAAGTGGTTGATGAAGCAGAACTGAGGGGGATTATGTACATTGATGCCAATAGAGTTTGAGATGACTCTTAAGATGGTGATATCTTTTGATTTATGTAGTAAAGCTGGTTATCTAGCCAATTTTATAGGTGTTATTGGTCCTTGAGTTTTCAACCTTATGCTGTGGCTATATTTGTTTTCAACACTTCCCTCAGACTTTAATTAAGAGAGAAGTTTCAGTTATCCATCATCCCTGGTTTCCTTTTCACCACAAGTCTCTTATGATCAGCATAGAAGGAATAGTCAGAGAAAGATCTTTTACACCTCTGACAGACATTCAAGTTTGAAATGAAAATGGGTGAGGAACATAGATAAGACAGTCCATAGCATTTTCATTGGTAATCCTTGTATAAGACTCTGTTATTCCAGATGTCCCTTCATTTCCTGTCACTTGAATTACTGATAGAGGGTATGGGTGACAGGCTTATCTACTTATTTGTGCCAGAGTTGGTTAATTTGTATAGTGGTGCAATGACCAAGGCGGCCTATATGAATTTTTTTATTTTATTGGAGAACGATTTAAGTATTATTAAGAAGAACTAGAACAATACAATCAAAATCAGGGGAGCTTTCCCGATATAATAAGGGATTGGAGGGAGACTCCCTGTTTAACAAGCAAGTCAGCAAAGGAGTTTACTGATATGGGGACATGAGATTAATTACAAGTGAGTAGAGAAACACAATATAGGAAATGTCTTGGAACACCGTCCAGTGGTGCCAGGGTGGATCCTTGGTTGAGGAGCACCAGTCAATCACAACTTTTGAATCACTTTCAATAAGAAGAGGGTCAGAGAGGTGATTGCGGAAAATGATAAGGCCTTTAAGGAGAGCTCAGTTGTAGAGTTGAAAATTCCCATTGGGCCAGCATAAGAGATGAGGCTGCCTGTATTATTGCTAACAATGATTGTTTCTTTTTGTATTTAATGGTCTGTTTCTTTTTGTTCTTGATGAAGGTGTACTGTAATCAGTTAATTAAATGATATACTCAAATAGTTGGTCAGAAGTTTGTCATGCTATCGTTGTGCACAAGAGATAGAATAAAGGTTCTCATCTGTGAGAATATCACAGAGAGAGATGCTACCAGTGGGTGATTACTAGTTTCATGAATTCTCATCTTTATGTTTTTAATTCTGTTTATCAACTGTTTGAAATATTTTTACATTTCATATCTTCTTTTCCTCTGTCTGTTATTCAAACAAAAGAAACTATATTTCCCAAGATTTTGTCATTGCCAAACAAGGGAAAACCTTATTTCTCTTTTTTCACTTTTTTTTTCTCTTCTGGTACCTTTTCCTTTGTTTTCTCTGACGTTCTCTTAAACCAAACAGGGCCTTATGGACTATGAACCGCACCGGGACCAAAACTCTGTTGAAATGGCTTCACAGTTCAAATGCCAACAGTCACCCTAGGGAAGCAATTCAGCTCCCACATGTTCTTTTATCATGCCATTCGTCTCCCATCAAAATCCAGCTTCTTCTCAACATTAACTGAGGCAAGGTGGCCTCATGCCATTGCACTGAAGTCTTTATCTTTATCATACATCCGCTCCTGTATACTGGGTGCCTCCATCAGTGTCAAGTCCCTTTGTGAAGCCAAACAATTGCATGCCATAGCCACCATTTTCTCCTTGTTCCCTCGCGATGGTCCTACTTGTGCCAATCTCGTGTTATCTTATGCCTCCTTCGGTGACATCTCCTCTGCTCGTCTCCTCTTTGATAACATCCACCATCCCTCCACTTTTCTCTACAATACTCTCATTCGGGCCCTCACCATTTGTGAAGCTCACCATGAGGCTCTCTCAATTTACAACCAAATTGCCAAGGCTGCGTTTATTCGTCCTGATGATCATACTTTCCCCTTTATTCTCAAAGCCTGTGCAGATGCATCAGTGACTCAAAAAGGGATGGAGATCCATGGGACAATTACAAAATTGGGTTTTGGCAGAGATGTATTTGTGGGTAACACCCTGTTATCATTTTATGGAGCTGTAAAAAACTTAAATGACGCTAAGAAAGTCTTTGATGAAATGCTTGACAGAGATATTATCACTTGGAATTCAGTTATTACTGTTTTTTCAACTAATGGATTCTTTCTTGAAGCAATTGATAGATTTCTGGAGCTAAACTTGGAGTGCATACTGAGACCTAATTTGGTCAGTATAGTAAGTGTTTTGCCGGCTTGTGCAGGGCTTGAAGATGAGAAGTCTACAAGGCAAATTCATGGGTATGTGGTGAAAGCTGGTTTGGATTCAGAGTTGACTGTTTGTAATGCATTTGTTGATGTATATGCAAAATGTGGAAATTTAGAGAACTCAAAGCTGGTTTTTGAAGAAATGCTCTTAAAAAATGTTGTATCATGGAACACAATAATTGGTGTTTTTGCACACATGGGTAAGTCTGAAGATGCTGTACGTATGTTCAGAGCTATGTTAGCTGCTGAAGTAAAGCCTAATTCTATCACCTTTGCGAGTGTCCTTTCATCACTGGTTGAGTTAGAACTTTTTGACAAGGCGAAGGAAATACACGGTTATAGCTTAAGGAGAGGTACAGAGTTTGATATTTTTGTTGCAAACTCTTTGATGGATATGTATGCTAAATCAGGGTGTACAAAAGATGCTTCCAACGTATTTTATGAGATGGAAAGGAAAAATGTTGTTTCATGGAATGCTATGATTGCTAACTTGGCTCAGAATGGATTGGAATTAGAAGCAATAAAACTTATTTTTGAGATGCAGGAACATGGAGAGTGCCCAAACGCTGTTACATTTACCAACGTGCTTCCGGCTTGTGGGAGGGTAGCTGCCCTAAGTAAAGGTAAAGAAATTCATGGAAGGTCAATTCGTCTGGGTTGCAGTTCTGATATATTCGTTTCAAATGCATTGACAGACATGTATGCAAAATGTGGACATTTGAATCTTGCTAGGAATGTCTTTGAAAATTCAGCAAGAGATGAAGTGTCTTACAATATTCTTGTTGTTTGTTACTCACAGAGTGAGCATTGCTATGAGTCTTTGTGTTTGTTTCATCAGATGGAATTAGCAGGTCTTAAATATGATGTTGTTTCGTTCATGGGCATTCTATCAGCTTGTGCAAATTTGAATGCAATCAAGCAAGGGAAGGAGATTCATGCATATCTAATTAGGAAAGCATTCCATTGTCATCTTTTTGTTGCCAACTCAGTCTTGGATATGTACATTAAATGTGGACAGATTGAAAATGGCAAACTAATATTTGATAGGATGATGAACAGAGATGTAGCTTCTTGGAATACTATGATTTTGGGTTATGGAATGCAGGGTGAACTGGAAACTGCAGTAAATCTTTTTGATAAGATGAAAGTTGAAGGAATGGATTATGATCATGTTTCTTATTTAGCTGCTTTGTCAGCTTGTAGCCATGGTGGGATGATTGAAAGGGGAAAAAGATATTATGGTCAAATGATTTGTCAAAACATTGAACCTTCACAAATGCACTTTGCATGTATGGTTGATCTTCTAGGCCGTGCTGGTCTTATGGAGGAGGCAGCGGATTTTATTAGAGGTTTACCCATTAAACCTGATGCTAATGTTTGGGGTGCGTTGCTTGGAGCTTCCAAAATGCATGAGAATCTAGAGATGGGGAGATGGGCCGCAGAACATTTGTTTGAGTTAAAGCCTGAGCATTGTGGTTACTATATACTGCTTTCAAATATGTATGCAGAAGCAGGAAAATGGGATGAGGCAAATAGTGTGAGAGAATTGTTGAAATCGAGAGGAATAAGGAAAGACCCTGCTTATAGCTGGATTGAGACTTCAGATAAGACATTTTATTCAAGGGTTGAGGAAAGAGTGGCCAGCAGCAGTGTTTTGTGGAGTTCAATTTGACTGATGATATAAAGCATTGTTTTTGCTGGATAGTGATACTACTACAGCTCTATTCTCTTATGACTGCATAAATCTATATGTATGTACACCAAAAAAACAAAGAGCTCTATTTCATTCAGATTCTCGAAGGGAGTCTGAGATTTGTCTCACTTGTTGCTGCATGGATCGAGAGAAAAAACAGTAAACTATTTATTGAATTTTAAAAACGACATATACCCAAGAGTTGGGATGATATTTTAGTATAAATACTGTCTTGTTCTAACATTTTTATCAATTCCGAATTAAAAATATGAAAAATTTGGAAAAGATATTTATCCTAAGACTTAAGATTTAGGTTCGTGGCAAAATGAACAGCCAAAGGTTAGATATTTTTCCCATTAATAATTACTTAAAATTTTTAGTCTATGTTAGGTTATTCCAACAAAAAGTAGTAAATATTTTTTCTTATACTTTTTAGTCAGCTTTGAGAAATGCAATAGTTTGAATCGTATATTTATACAGTTTTTGTGCTGGGCTTATGGCTTTTGGGGTTTGTAGATAGCTGTAGGTGATCAATTTACTAGTATTTCCCCAGTTTGTGTCCAACATATCTGCCATATGAATCTGCAGCAGGTTACTGAACCCAGGTTTTCAGTGATGGGGAGGCAAAGATTTTCACTGAGAGAATCAAAGCAGCCAAATAGCTGTGCCTGAGTAGATTGGGTCGGTGAAAAATGGAGATATTCGATTTACAGCTGCATCTTCTCTCCTGCCCTCTTGAGTGCCATAAATGGCAAGGCTTGTAGGTATCTAAACATTTAAGATGTATTCTGCAAGGTGATCTGTTCTCACCACTTCTTTCTATCTACATAGAAGAAGCTATGCATAGTCTATTGGGAAAACACATCGATTGGCTTTCTTAGATCTCCAGTATAGGAGACCTCAACTTTCCAATTTTATTGTTTGTTAATGATACAATCTGTTTTTGTAAAAATAAGAGGGATCAAATGTGTCACCTTAAGGCTGTACTTACACTAATTGGTAAATGCAGAATTCCTGCTCCAATAGGCACTGTTTTCTACTTAGAAAAATAATATGAGGCAAAAAACGAGTTTCAGGCTGTAAACTTCGAACTGGGTGATGAGCCACAGATGAGATTTTGGTTTGATTGATGGTTTGGGCATACATCTCTTGGTGAGAGCTATCCAAATATACTCGGGCTGGCAATTATTTTTGATAAAAGTGCAAATATGAAGAAATTATGAAGGTAGAAGAGGAGAAGGATCAAAAGGGGGAAGAGAGTTTTGAGAAGCAGCAATGGAGGCTGCATGATTAGTCTTTAAAATTGAGACTAATCCCTCATTATAATCACTTAGTGAACTTTTAGTAAAAAGACAAAATGCCTTTTAAGTATAGAATACTCAATATCTCTATACAACTCTGTTTTTAACACAAACTGAAACATAAGCATATGGAATGAAAGCTCTCTTGTTGGTACAAGAGATTTGTCTAACAAGGACATATGACCAAAATACCTGGGCTTATGTAATTTAACACTCCCCCTTCAAGGTAGGGAATAAATATAAAAAGTCCCAGTTTGCCACAAAATCTGAAGTGTGTTTTTTAAGAGGTTCCGTGAACTCACCTCCAAGCTGCTCTGATGACTTCACATAAGGAGTGACGACTTTTTCTTGCATGACAATATTTCTATTAAAATGGCAGTCGACTTTGATATTCTTTCATGGAACACAAGGTTGTTTGCTATAAAAATAGTTGTTTAATGATCACTTTTCAAAGTCATAAGTTTTGGAATAGAAAAAGCAAATTCAATCAAAACATACCTGACTTGCATAAGTTTGTTGACTATGAGTCTTTGCCTTGAACTCCGCCTCCACACTAGATCTGACCATTATAACTTGTTTCTTGCTCTTCCAGTTCAGTAGGTTACCTCTAATAAAACAACCTTAATTAGTAGTAGACCTACCATCTTGCATTCGACATGATTTACATCAAAGTAACCTAATATATCAATCTTATTATTTTGTGTATACATTAGATCTTTCTAGGAGCCCCTTTCAAATATTTCAAGATTCTGTGAAGTGGTTCTAAATGGATTAACCTCAAATTCTCCATAAATTGGGTTCACCACTCCCATTGCAAATGATATATTGGGCTTGGTGACTGTTGCATAGATTAGCTTTCCAATTTGTCTAGGTCTTATCCTTAACTATGGGACTATGAGAGTCATGAAGATTAGCATTTACTTCCATGGGGGTGACAATAACTTTAGCACCTAACATACCATATCACTCGACATATTAACAACATATTTTCATTGAGAAAGAATAATAAATTTTTACTCCAAATTACTTCAATGCCAAAGAAGTACTTAGCCGTTTCAAATCTTTAATTTGAAAGTGTGTGTAGATGTCCCAGATATTTGGTCTGAAAGTGTGTGACCAAATACTAATTTACTTTTGCAATCCCTTCTAAGTCAATGACAAATAAGATAACATCATCAACATACACAATTACAATAACAATACTTTGCTTCCTTTTTAGTACAAAGACAAAATGATCACATTGACTTATGTAAAATGCAAATTTTGTAACCACACGACTAAACTTCTCAAACCCAACTCTCAAACTTTGTTTAAGCCCATACATAACTTTCTTCAATTGGCACACTTAAGCATTCTCCCCCTGAGCAACATACCTTAGAAGTTACTACATATACACTCTTCCTTCAAGCCCCTATCTAGAAAAAAACGTTATTCACATCCAACTGAAACAGTGGCCAACTGTGATTTACTACCATTGAAACTAATATACGGACAAAATAAAGTCAAGCAACAAGTATGGAGGTCCCAAAACCATCCACACCGAATGTTTGTGTATAACCTCTAACCACAAATCTAGCCTTATACCTTTAAATAGTCCCATTTGCCTTATACTTAATATTATAGACCCAACAACATCAAACAAGTGTTATCCCAAAAGGTGGGTCATAAAAGGCTCCAAATTTGCTAAACCTTTCTTCTCTCATCAAATTTGGTTAGGAGCAATATAATAACAATTATTCAGCTCTGACTGTTGTTAATTATCCAACTTACTGGCAGCAATCACCAAATGTTAATGACAAGAAAACAGGAAAAAGTTGAACAAAAATAACAACAACATCGAGAAAAAAAACAAAGAAATATTAGTAAGATACTACAAACTTCATTGGGATGTCAGTGGGTAATGTTGCCTCATGGTGGATAAGAATGCTAAGCTTCATCTCCCTACCCAGTATAAAAAACTTTTTGAAAACTTCAGTTTCCCTAGTTAAAGGCTAATGCAGTAAACCTAACCCATTTGTGTGTAACGTGTCCTAGATTTTCCCTTTTTATGTTCACCAAATCATGCGATTAGTACCAGGTACTACAAGGATATCATTACCATTACACAATTATCGTCGAAAATTACATGATATGCATAAATGAATTGTTGAGAGTTTTTTTTTAATGTTGATTTTCAAGAGTTTTATTTTTTCACTTTTGAGAAACTTAAGTCAGGTCATTCGTCTTTCCCTCATCGCAATATTAGATTGTCAAAAAAAGAAATTTTTCTTATCATATGCTACAATTCAACTATTAGTAGAAAACTTTTAGACAAGCTTCCCTGATTTAGTGAAAAAAGTTTTTAAGCTTGAAGAATGACATATGTATTTTAGCTATTTACCCATGGGAGGGGTTAGTGCGCTTCAAAAGTGAAAGTGAATTTCAAGGTGATCTATTTTCCCTAGAGAATATACTTTTATATCTTAGTGTGGCCTACATAAAATACAATAGAATGTAGATTTTTGTGTTAGTGTAACATTATGACAAGTGCAAATGGAATTCATTGATAAAATAAGAAAAGAGCACATTCATGCTATTAGAAGTTATTATAAATTAATTTTTTAACTAGTTGACATGAACCTTGTATTGACTACTTTGGTAATAAAATAAAATTTTAATTTGATAACATAAAATTGAATCATAAAGATAATTTAGAATTCAATTCCCATTCATGATATATAATTAAATTAATGAAATTAAATTAAATAAGCAATGATTTAAATTTATTTAAAGCGAAAATATGGTTTTTAATTAAATAAGAAGAATCTTAAACTTTATTATGAATTAAATTCGTAATTAATTTATTTACAAACGATGAAAAGTAATCATAACATTTTGATTAATTTATATAACATTATAAAATAATAAAAATATTTTATCAAATAAGCATAATTTAGAAATCAGACATATAATACTTTTATAATTTTTAAATTAATTTTTATTTTGATTAAAAAACTTTGATTAAGTAGCATGAATTTGAATTTTGATGCAATAAAATAAATTCATAATTACTTAGTATGATTATGCAATAATAAAAATCATAAAATTTTAATCAATCTAATTAAAAATTATGAAATAATAAAAATAAAGAATAAAAGTAAAAAAAAAAAGAAGGAAGCAGGAAGAAGAAGAGGGAAGAGGGAAGAAGGAAGAAGGAAGAAGGAAGAAGAAGTGGGAAGAGGGAAGAAGGAAGAAGTAAGAAGTAAGAAGGCAGAAGAAGAAGAGGGAAGATAAAGGAAGGAGTAAAAGAAGGAAGATGAAAGAAGAAGGAAGAGAGGAGGATGAAGGACCACCATGCAAACATCTTCAATAGTAAACAATCTAAATCTTTTCCTTTGTTTCCATCATATATTTCTTTACAGAAGATATCAAATCAAATGTAGAAAAACCCTCTATGATAAAAATAAAGTCTTATAAAGAGTAATATAAACAAAAGGAAGGAAGAAAAAGGAATTGAGTGGTTGAGCTTCTTTTTTTTCTTTATCTTTGGATTAAGCTAATGGCTTATTCAAGCAAAATTTAAAGTACAATGAACATAAATTTATAGTAGTTCACAACCCAAACTCAAATTATTATGTCATCTCCCAAGATGTTTGTACCTAAGACCTAAATCCACTAAAGTATAGTCAAACAACATCTACACCATGAGCCCCAAATGGCCTAATACATTGTTGACCACTTAGGGACTTACATCACTCAATTAGCCATAACAACCAACTTACAAAGCATACCCTCACATACATTACAACACTTCAGGCTTTCTAGCCTAGACCTACACTTGAGATTTTTGGAGTAACAAAGTAGAACCTCTTGCCTAGACCCACAAAGAGATTTCAACAACAAATTATTGGTATCAATATCCCATTATGATAGTTTTGATGATACCAAACACTTAAGTTACTAATGATGTACACTAAGAATGACAACCTATTTGTTTCACCAACTATGATTGACACGACAACCCTTATAAAATGGAAACAGACAACTCATGCCAAAAACACACTGACTGAATGACCTAGTCGCACCATTTGATCTAACAAGAGAGCTCAACACAACAAGCAAGGCCATGGCTACCCACTAGATGAAACAAAACCAACCATTAGATTGGCAAAAACAAAGAAAAGGCCAAAAATGCAGTGTCATTTGACAGACCTACTCCTAACTATCAATCCATGCAAACATGGCAGAAGGAAGGAAGAATGAGACAGAAGTGTAACTGGTCAAACAACACTTTACCAGATGAGATTAAAGATAAAAAGGTTTTTTTGAAATTGTATGCCCAAACAATCGAACGAGCAAGGCGTATGAAGGCATGAATAAAAAGGGATAGTGTAGAAGAATGATCGACTAGACTACCCCAGTCCAACCGATCTAAAGAAAATCAAGGAAATGATCTATGAAGGTCAATTGATCTAGCTAAGATGGACTGAACGATAAGAGAGAGAAAAGTCTTTATTGGAGTCATTCACCTAGATGATCGAATGATTAATTCAAATGAAGTCCAACACCTAAAGAGAAGAAAAAGGCATTTTATGAAGATCGACCGACTGACCCACCTAGAGTTGTTTGGATAATACAATCTTAAAAAACTATAAAACAAGTTTGAAGGCTTCGACTTAGCCAAGATAGGTCTCTAAACTTTGTAAGTGGCATAGCCATGTGTTTAACAACTCATTATAAAAATATTCTATTTTATATTGATGTTTAGTTGAGATTTTGTCAAGATTTAAGAAGAACAGAATATATTTCTAAGTTCAACAATTCAATTTTTTGAACATGAGAAACTCAAGTAATTAAGTCTATTTCACCCCAAGATTTACCTCTCTCAACTCTATGAAAAAATCACACTACTAAGTGTGTCGATACTTTGAAACCGAATTTGGAGATTGGATTTGCAATTTAAAAAGCCACCCAATAAAGAGTTATGTATTTCATGTGTTTTTATTTTGAAATTCTACTTGCTTAACTTGTTTTTTTTTTCTATATTTTGTGCACTATTACTTTGAAATCATATTAGCAAGCAAATTTAAAGTGGATTTTGTTTTTAAATTATCCGGGTTAATTGAAGACTACTACAAATATTGTTGTTTACCGGGTTGTTTTCAAAACCCAAACATCAATGCATTCACACTTTGAGAGCTTTTTATTGATCTTAGTCTAGAAAATCGAAACTAAAAAATATAGATCCCTAACTAGTGTGATCATATTGTGAAGAATCCTTGAGTTGCTATTACATTGTATAGGTCCTAAGGATTAATGTGCCTATCTAGTTGTGCTTGAATTGTGAAATATGCTCGTTGGAGAGGCATTTGCATGTACTGAAGTATAAGAAACTAACTCATGAAAGTTGACTCAAGCCTGTTAGATCAATTGAAAAATCATATTGGTCTCTATTATTTTGATGATAACAAAATGGGTAGCTTAAAAAATGTGCCACTAGTGGTTGTATTAGTGTATTTTAGATAGATCACTTCTAAGACAATTATTATGAGGTTTAATGGCAAAAGCTCAAGACAAGATGATGATGAATCAAGTAGCCAAGTCAAAACTTGAAGCAAAAACTCTTTGAAGATTGTGGCTACAAAGAAGAACTCACACAAAGAAGAAGATTGAAGATTTGAAGACAAGAGTCAAAACATCATTAGAAAAATCTCAAGAACTTTAATTATATAAGTATACAGCCAACCAAATTTCCGATTTTCAAGCCCAAGTATATTCATTGGAGCATTAAGACATTAAATATTTTTCAAAACCATGTTTTCCAAGTTTATACAAATGTTTTGAAATACTTCATCAACTTTATTTTAGCCTTAATCATGCTTAGAACTTAAACAAAATCATTTGAGAACAACTTGATCGATCAATTTATACAGAGCATGGTGGATCAACTTACAGTGGTTGATGGATCAACCTGAATCCTAATCAACCATAGCAGCTCCATCGATCAACCTATAACATTGATGGATCAACCTATACAATTGAACGAACAACCCTTAAGCATGATCATTCACAAGGTTAAAAATCTAGTCGATAGGGTTCAACTGATCGATCATACCTTTCCATTAATTGATCAACCCTTCGTGCAGTTTTTGAAAATGGTCAAATAAGGACTATTTTGTTTAGGAAACATATATATAAGCTCACAAACATGTAGAGGAGTACAAATTGAGTTTGTAATGTCATACTAAACCTCCAAGAATTACGCTTCAATTTTTTATTTTACCCTTTTGCATGAAAAAAAACCCAAAAATTGCATATATTCAAAAATTTATTCAAAATTTCTCTACATTCCTAGTTCTATCAACCCCCACACATTTTATTCTACAGTGCTTAAAAATTTGGAAGTTTGGATATCACTAGGAGAAAACGATTTATTCAAAAGAAAATTATATGATTCATTTTTTTCTTTTGTAATTTTACTTCCTTTATTAGAGGTTATCTGTACCTTGAAAGCTAGAACTATCAATGCTTCTTTTCTTAAATATTATACTAAAAATCACTATAAAAAACCTAATAAATTTCTAGGCAACAATAGCGAATTTAAGATGAAAGATTTTTTAAGAACTTCTTAAAATGAAAAAAAAAATTGGTTTTTTCCGAATGCACGTTTCCAGCACTGATAGTAGGGCTGTGTTTCCAGGCTATAAAATCAACAGGCTTTATATATCCCACTAAACCTAATCTTCCTCTCCTCGAACGATCTAGCCGCCGTCTTCCCCGTGCTTCCTCGTTGTTGTCTCGCCTGCGCAATAAGGTCGTCGAACTGGTAACAATCTCCACTCTCTCTCTCTCTCTCTCTCTCTCTCTCTCCCAGCCAGACACAGACACAGATACACGTCCTCTCTGGTCACCCTCCTGTTATGTCTCACTGGAGTAATTCCTAGTTAATTCTAGGACAGTTTCTCATTCTCCTTTTTACTTTTAGAGTTTTTGCATTCGTTTTGGAACAAGTGGGTAAATACATATTGCTTCTCTAGCGGTATCTAAATTCATGTGGTGATGTGTAACAGTATATAAAAAAGTGGAAAGTAATTTTCTCTTCCCGTGCTACTATATTGATGCTATTTTTCCTTCTTCTCTTCCGGTATTGTTTGTCTCTTTGCCCAATTTTGGTTGAACATTCTCTTCTGCATAGGCACCCGGCAGCCAACAAAACTTGTCCATAATTTTTCACTCGAGAGCTGAAATTAGTGCATGTGTATTGTAATTTGTTATTCTTTACGATGAATAGTGGGATTTTGTACCTAAGAAGCTTAGTTGGATTTTCTGCCCTCCTTGGATATCTTGTAATAACTCGATTTTGGGTGCTCTCCGTTCTGACTATAATATTTTCACTTTAAGAAGGATGGTTAGCGGTATTTATGTAATTATATTAAAATTCTTACTAGAAATTGAGAAGTCTCCATGGCTTAGTACGTATATTTCAATTTTCATCATATGCTCAATGTTTTGTGATCGGTTCATTTCTATACTTGATAAAACGATTGTTTATGGTAGTCTTGGTTTTGTTCTTTTATTTGGATAACTATTTTTTTTTTTTTTTTTGAAAATTTGCCTTCTTCGGTCAGTTTTGTGCTAGCATCTCTGCCTTCTGATTTCGATTTAGCTTAGGACCTTCTTTTAAATTCTCTTCAGGCAAGTCAAAGTTTATTCATTGATTGATGCACTAATGACCATTCTGTATTTGAGGCGGGTCTGTAGTGTGGTGTTATAATGGGTCAGCCAATTGAATTGATGTTGTGCATACCAAGTTTCGGTGTCAAACTTTTGAAATTTCTACAACCATGTATGTAAATATTCGTAATTGATGTGTATTCTTTAAGAAATCATGCTTAGATTAATCTAAAATAAATAAATAAGTAATTGTACACTTTTTCTTTCTTTGTTACATATTCTCACATAAACCTTCAAAATTAAACAATTGAGAAGGGGCCACTCCCCTCCCCCCCTTCTCCTACGAGATTAGGCCGTTTCTTACTTTTTGAGATTATAGAGTTCATTTAAAATATTTAATTTTTATATTTTTATTTAGAACCAGGGATAGCATGAGAAACGAAGGTGGACCCTTCCATACTTGCTTCTCACCCTAGCTTTGCTACCCTTTCCTCACCATTTCTTTTCGCATAAAAATGGTGAAGGTGGTTCCTGAATATTCATGCCATAGGGGAGATTAGGGTATTTTGGGTTGTTATGCTTCATAAAGGGTAGTTTTGTCATTTGTCATTTTTAGTAAAAAAGATTTATTTTTTATTTTTCATTTTGTGAGGATCCAGATTAGGCAGATCCAACTACATGCTTCTCATTTTATCTTTCACGTGCTTCACCTAGGAAGTATCTAAGGAAGTTTTATTTTAAAGTTACACTCAATTTCATTAGATTTAAATATTATCCTCAATTTTGTGAGGGTCAACAACAACTTCATAAATTTTGTATTTATTTTATTTTGTTTTAAAAGTTTTAGGTAGATCACTGCTTTTTCAATGGCTATAAACAAGTGGTCCAGATTGTGCGACCTTCATTATGTGGTGTAAAACAATGATTGCTACATTTATATTGAGCAATGCTCATACTATTTGGAGTGCGAAGGAGTGTGAAAGGGTATTTTGGTCTAATAGCTTTTTAAAGATGAGCTGGTCAGATTGTGATGTTTGCTCCTACTTGGGTTTTGCTATAAATTATTATTATTCTTTCTCTTGCTTCTCAGATGTCGCAGGCCCTCTGTTTTCTGGTAGTTTTGCCTATATTTTTGTCTTGCATAATATGCCACAATTTATTTATTAGTATTATCTCCCGTTTTGATTTTACACAGATGAAACTTTGAGTTTTGGATTTGCTTCTGTTGAAACCTCAGAAAGTAGCAAAGGTTTATTCCCCTTCTTGAATAGGGTTAGAAGGGGCTAAAGTTTTAATTTTTCTCATTTTAATCATCTGTTATTCGGATTGAGACACCTTGTTTAGTGCTTAGGAGAAATTATTAATCTTTCTCTATGGAGATTATGCTGTTACTTGCATATTTGTTAGCTTTCAATTATGGCCTATTTCATCTGATTATCTACTTTATAAGTCCTTTCAGGTGGTGTAAACGTGTTTTTGGAAATTGTTTGTTGAAGCAACTGCCAAAATGCAGAACGAAGAGGGTCAGCACATGGATCTTTACATCCCCAGGAAGTGGTATAATTGAAGTTTTGTTTATTGTTGGTTTTTCTTGTTTCATATACTTAAATATTATTTTGACATTGCATTTATTGATTATTCTTTTTGTTTTTTCCCCAGTTCTGCTACAAACAGGCTGATTACTTCAAAGGACCATGCCTCTGTCCAGATAAACATCGGGCATTTGGATGAGAGTGGTGTTTACACTGGGCAGTTTTCCACTTTTGCTCTCTGCGGTTTCGTCCGTGCCCAAGTCTGTATCTATCATATATTACAAATTGTTCTACTTATTTATCTTTTCTTTAATGCTTTTTGTTTCAATATGTTTTTTGACTGAAATTTTGAGCATGTAACTGCACCTTGGTTCCGTGCACTTGCTTACTTGAGATATGTTATGTATATGCTAAATTCCTGTGCTTACATTCTTCCAAGAGGGCCCAATTATGAAATGATGTTAAAAGAAGATCTATTTACTCACAATTTACAATTCTTGCTGCTTCTCTGTAAGGCACAATGCAATCTATACTCTATACTGATTCTCTTTTGAGATTTTTTTTCTGTGTCTACGGCGAATCTTGAAATATGGTGTCTTTGTTATCATTTGTTTCCTACTACATGGCTGAAGTAAAAAGATCTTCTATGCAATAAATGCCTGCCAGTTATTTCTGGTTGAGAGCATTTGTGAAGTTTCTGAGAGACCAAGTGAAACTAGGAGATCTGAGTGTACCATCTGATTGGAGAATATGTAGAATTATTCAGTAATTAGTCATTTGGTGATCTTATTTTGCCATGCAATGTAATCTTGTTTTTGGTAAGCTCTAGGCAATTTAACTTATTGTAATGCACTTCAAAACTGGGTCATGGTAATGTGGTTGACTGGCTAGTTTTTCATTTTTCTGTAATAGTGTAACTGTATTTTCTTGCCAGCATGATATGATTGTCATACTCAAACGTAAGATTATGCAATGAATTTGTCTTTAATTTTAAGTAAACTGGAAAAATAAAAATGTATATAGGTTTAAAATGTGGAATTTATTTCTTCCCTCAATCTTTATAGAGTTGAATTTTTTTTGTTGCAATATATATTATATATGTGGTTTACATCTGGCAGTTTTGATTAAAGTTCTCAAATGTGTGAAATTCAAATCTGGCTATTCATTTGGTGCTTGTGATGATACTGGAAGTGTGTTCAACAGGACACTAGATCCGGATTTGGAGTTTTATTAAGTGGTTATAGTAGAATAGATTTTTTGATGAAGTGAAATATACTAGAAGATATAATTTCTGTGATGATTCTGAGCTAGAAAACAGTGTGGTTGATTTTGGTTTTTTATACATATGTTATACATAGAGCTGAGCTTGGTTGTATATTACATGTAAGATTGTAGTTAATATTCTTTTATTGTTGCTTCCAGGGAGATGCTGATGGTGCTCTTGACAGGCTCTGGCAAAAAAAGAAAGCTGAAGTCAGACAGCAGTAGATTTTTGAGCCATGTAGGATTGGTGTTTTTTATTAGCAGATTTTGAAGATAATGATGACAGAACATCAGTTTAGTTTGTCTTGCTAGCATGAGATTAAACTCTGGATAATTTTTTTTTTATAGCTTCTCTTATACTGGGATTGTTTGATGTTTTAAAGATTTTAAATAGTTATGCCTGGAACAGTATATCTATGATCAAGGGTATTCCTCCATTTGATGGAAGTGGTATTCCTGCATCCAGTTTTAAATATTGCAATGACAGAGATCTTCCTTTTCTGAAAGTTAAAAGCTTTGTGAAAGAATGAGAGGTTTTGGTAGTAGGCTGGCGGAAATTGATTAGTTTGGCCAATTGATTGACGTTTGCTAATGAGGTACTTCCTCTGCATTTTCTGCGATGGGGGCCAATGGGCCCGAATGAAGTAGAAAGAGGAGAGGGAGGGCAGGGGCAAGACCCCTCTCCTCTCCTGCATGCGGGTGAGATTAGTTGATTCATCGATTGGATAGCTACCCCAAAACAATTTTTGCTTTGATATCTTCTTTGCCCAAATGTAGTCTGATTAACGGTGGGCAAGCAGGAGATACAGTTAAAAGGTTTCATAACTAATATTCAAAGAAACGATGATAACTAGTATTCCAGATACTAGTTGTTAAGAGGGATAATACACTCGAGGATTTGAGTTATTATTTATGCCCACACTGGAAGTGTTCACTATGAATGTCACATGATCAAAAGATGTTGACAAATATAAAAATAACAATCCAAACTCACGAACCAAACCGCGACTTATTCGAGGTCGTTCGAAATGTTTTTAAATCTAAGCTAAGCCAAACCGGATTTAAGCCAAACTCGAGCTATTGGCGAGTGTCACCCCTAGTAGTAATAGTGGTCACTATGGGTACCATTGCATCATAATCATTCACTTTTTTTTTTTTTTTTTTTTGGGGAATTTTACATTTAAGAGAAAGAGATAGATTCAAACAATAACCATCAATACGTAGAATGATTAGATCAGACACTTTAAAAATGAAAAGAAATTTTCGGGTACAAGCCAAATAATGACTGTATGGAAGGAGGATCACATATTTCAATCTTGGTACTTCATCTCAGACATCTTGAAACCGGGCATATCAAAAGAACCTGCAAATTTCTCCACGGCCTCCTTAAGGTTCTCAATGTCCTTGTTGTTGACCAAACCCTTGGTAAAGTCCTTCAACAGCTTCCCATGTGCCTTTTGGATGTTCAATGTGAACGTCACAGCCTGGTGAAGGAACTCTCCAATCTGCTCGAAGTCCTTCTCAACCAAACCCCTTGAAGTCATGGCAGGAGCACCTACAATAACCAACCCCCACAACACCAGTCAAAAACTCGAATTCAAAGGGACAGCACCAGGGTTCACCTGCCTATAGTCTAGAAAACAATATTTCTTACCGATTCGAACACCTCCAGGAGCCAAAGCACTGCTATCTCCAAAAACAGCATTCTTGTTCAGTGTGATGTTGCACAAATCACACAGCTTCTCCACCTTGTTGCCTGTCAAAAGGAAAGGAATACAAATCAGCACGATTAATTTTATTAGAGATCTGATCAAGTACAGAAAATCTGGAAACAGTTTCCTGCCTGTCAAGCCAAGAGGACGTAGATCCCACAGAACAAGGTGGTTCTCCGTCCCATCCGTGACAATCTTGTATCCCTTGCTCATGAGGTAGTTTGCAAGAGCAACAGCGTTGGCTTTGACCTGCTTGGCATAGGCCTTGAAACCAGGAGTCATGACCTGCTTCAGGGCAACAGCCAAGGCAGCAATCTGGTGGTTGTGTGGTCCACCTTGAAGTGACGGGAAAACTGCAAAGTTAATCTTGTCCTCAAAGTCGTAAACGGCATCCTCAGGCTGGCCCTTCTTAGGAGGCTTAGGTCCCTTTCTGAAGAAGATCATACCAGCTCGTGGGCCCCTCAAGCTTTTGTGGGTTGTTGTCGTCACTATGTCACAATACTCAAAAGGGTTTGCAACTTCCTACACAAAAGGAGGCAGAAGCACTGCTGTTATTTACCATATTGTTGAGGTTAACAATGAGAAATAGACACCTCCATCCTCCCATAAAAATTAGCACCTCAAAGCTGCCGGAGAAATGGAAGTAGAAGTTCAAGCAATCACAGTTGAGATTATAAAAATGAACTTGAATCTAAGAGTACAAGACATCCAAACCAACTAATCAAATTCTCCTGCCAAGGTATCCCACTCATATTCTAAAATACAACAGTTGTTTCTCTGTTGTCTGTTTTCCCATTTGAAAACCACTGTCACAACTGCTCACTCGAATCTATTTTGCTTAAGCAAACTCAGTTTCCACATAGTTTCCCACTCATAATACGAATATCCATGCCTGACATATGCAGCCACGGAGCAGCTGGGAACTAATCTTCAGAACAGGACAAACAGAAAATCTTTATACAGTCAACAGCAAGCATCAATAATACACACAGGGTAACAATTCATGAAGGAAATTTATAAAAGCAAAACAAGACACTGGCAGCTGCATGTTCAACTCAGGAAGCCAACTAGATCCATAAGCCTAGTAAGACAAAAGGGTTAGAGCTAATCACATAGAACTTCTGAGTCTGCTTTTAGGATTAGACACAGCGACCTAATAATCCTTGCAATTAAGGGTAAAACGAACATATATTTCCTTAATTTCAGTGGGAAATTCAAAACATCCAGCTAGAACTGTCATCACATGAAACATAGCCTTTTGAATGCTTCTGGACTTCAAGATCAAAACAAGGCCAAAAAACCAAGATGAGGTAGTGGCAGTAGACCCAAGCAAAACCAGTAAAACTGCCCCCTGAATAACCTAGGAAGTCTTCGATTTTCATGGATTAACCTTTGACATAAAATTAAACAGCTGTTCATTAACACCTTTGCTAAGCAATTCAGAGAAAAATACTAACTCAACAGTGTGTTAAATGTTTCAATCCAGAATAAGTCAAAGAAGACTCGAGGAAAATTTTCTAAAAAAAAAAAAAGAAAAAAGATGAAATTCATAACTTGTTGCATCTAACAAACCTGCAAAACTCTTCTTCGCTCTGCATATGATGGAGAAAGCTTTAGTACAAAACAAAGTTTGGAATCAACATTTAGGATTTCTTTTCAATGCAGACGATTTTGCGACTCACAGAACGTAACAAAAGATCATTCACTTCGCGATATCTTATAATCATGTTCACGTAACAAAAAGGACGTATATGTTAACGAACCCTAGTGTAGATCTGAAGAACATGGAAACGCTACACAAAACGTCAGTTTCAGATCTTCAACATGCATGATCCAAATGGTATACAAAAAAATTGCATAACAAAAAACACAAAAGCTAAGATATGTTTCATAACCTCTAGTCGTACACAATAAATCTTCGATGAAAGCTAGATCAAGAATTTCCACGCGAACATCCGAATACACACACACAAATAATATAAAAAAATAAAATAAAAAAGGAACAAATCTCAATTGTGTTTAATCAGAAAGATCTGAGTAGCAATCAGCAATTCGGTATACCTGAGCGGCCACAAGCCCACTGTAATGCGCCATATCACAGAGCAAAAGCGCCCCACACTTATCAGCAATAACTCTGAACTTGGAGTAATCCCAGTCTCTCGGATAGGCACTCCCACCGCAAATGATAAGCTTGGGCCTGAAATCCAAGGCCTTCTCCTCCAACTTGTCAAAGTCAATATACCCCGTGGTAGAGCTGACCTTGTAGGGCAGACTCTCGAAATAAATTGAGGTAGCAGAAATCTTCTTTCCCCCGGAAGTATAGTAGCCATGAGTGAGATGTCCACCAGATGGGAGATCGAGGCCCATGATTCGGTCATGCGGATTCAAGACGGCAGTATAGGCAGCAAAGTTAGCAGGACTGCCGGAGTAAGGCTGGACATTAACGCCCCATTTGGCAGAGTCGAGGTGGAAGGCCTGAAGCGCCCTGGAGCGGCAGAGATTCTCGATCTCGTCAATGAACTCGTTGCCTCCATAGTAGCGGTTGCCGGGCATCCCCTCAGAGTACTTGTTAGTGAGGGCGCTCCCGAGGGCTTCCATGACCGCAAAGGAAGTGAAATTTTCCGAGGCGATGAGCTCGATCCCACGGCATTGGCGGCGCTTCTCCTTCTCAATGAGATCGTAGATCTCATCGTCGAGGGTCTGAAGAGGAGTGAGACCCCAGGTGTGGACGGCGTCCATGGCAGTAATTTTGGCAGAAAGCGGGTAGAGAGCAGAGAGGGAGAGGAACAGCTTTGGTGAGAGTTGCAGGGAGTCGGTGAAGCAGAAGAGAGATTTTATAAACCGAGGTGATAAATGAAATTACAGTAAAGGGCTTACATTATATGTTATTTTTAGAAAATTTAATCAATTTAATTAGTTTAACCAAATTAATTAATATTACTTATTATCTTCAATGTCTGCAGATCTACGTAAATCTGATGTCATACTCGCTAGCTGGACGCACGCGGACCAAGTAGAGAGGTTAGGGGCAAAATCGACAATTTACATGAAAGCGGTCGGTGGATCTACATTCTACGGCGACGGGGAACAAACCAATCTCACCGGAGAAAGTCGGTGTGCGGGTGCAATTGATGCCCACTCGTTCTCCACTCCGATTGTCGACGTTTCTTAATTCTCAAGAGAGAATGTAGATCACGGTAATGTCGGTAGTTGTTGAGGGCATTTTCGTCAGTTTGTTCCGAGAAATTTGCCGACAATTCGTTTACCGGCGGTTGGTGGAAGTCGCCGTCCAACAGCAAATCAGGGGCGACTTCGTCTTCTCCGATTCTCTAAAACCCGGTCAAAACTCTTAAAAAAAAAGAAAATAAAATAAAAAAATACTAATTTTGCTCGCTGTTTCACCAACCTCACCCCCCAACACGATCGGATCTCTGATCTGTCACATTTCCTCCTTTCAATTTTATTTTTGAAAAGAAGGAATCTCTGATATCTTAAACCCTGAATCAACCACAAACGTGACTGTCACATCTCCGTCTCGTTTTCGAAACGGACTACCTACGATTCAGTGCGACAAAATTCACAAAAAAAACAATAAATATTACTAATGAGAATAAAAATTCCACGAAATTCTTCTCCGTCACGAATAGCGGGAGACCGGGTGTCGTGAGACTACAAGAGTCCAAAAACAGCCAAGGGCGAGCAATGCGTGGGCCACGCTGACAGCGTCACGTGCAGCACGACAACTCGCGCAACATCTGTCGTAAACGCCGTCAAAGCCGCCACCAGATTCCGGCAAGTCTTCGGTTTCCTACCAAACATATAACCAAATAAAAAAATAATATAAAACTATTTTAAAATAAGGTTTTTTTTTTACGTCTCTCAGTTTCTGAAAATTTATTAAAAAATAAAAAAACCTTATTTTAAAATAATTTTTCGAAAAATAAAAAAATTATAAGAAAAAAAGTGAACTGCTAATAATGTGTATTAACCTAGTATCTACGGTCAAGATCTCTCTGATGAGTTGCAATGGAATCGGGAAAAAAAGAAGAAATAAAAAAATAAAAAATCGGGGAGACGATTTCTCTATAAATCAACTCTTCCTCCCTCCGCCACTTCCACTCACCTCGCGCCGCTCTCTTTCTCTTACGCTCACAATCGGACTGAGAGTAGGTTTGTTTGTCCGTCATTCTGTTTTCACCGGCTGTGGTCGCGGAAGAGAAGCAGAGAAGCCATGTCGCTCACCGTGCAGAAGACCTCTTCCGGGCGGGAGTACAAGGTCAAGGACCTGTCCCAGGCGGACTTCGGCCGCCTCGAGATCGAGCTCGCTGAGGTCGAGATGCCCGGTCTCATGTCCTGCCGTACCGAATTCGGTCCCCAGCAACCCTTCGCTGGTGCCCGAATCACCGGATCTCTCCACATGACTATCCAGACCGCCGTCCTCATTGAAACCCTTACTGCCCTTGGTGCCGAGGTTCGATGGTGCTCCTGCAACATCTTCTCCACCCAGGACCACGCTGCCGCTGCTATTGCCCGTGACTCTGCCGCCGTTTTCGCCTGGAAGGGTGAGACCCTTCAGGAGTACTGGTGGTGCACCGAGCGCGCCCTTGACTGGGGTCCTGGCGGCGGTCCGGATCTCATCGTTGACGATGGTGGCGATGCTACTCTGCTCATTCACGAGGGTGTTAAGGCTGAGGAGGAGTACGCTAAGACCGGTAAGATCCCAGATCCGGCCTCTACCGACAACGCGGAGTTTCAGATCGTGCTTACCATTATCAAGGATGGGTTGAAGGCGGATCCCAAAAGGTTCCACAAGATGGAGCAGAGATTAGTTGGGGTTTCTGAGGAGACCACCACCGGAGTCAAGAGGCTCTATCAGATGCAGGCCGCCGGTACTTTACTTTTCTCGGCCATCAATGTCAACGACTCTGTTACCAAGAGCAAGGTATTCATCTATCCAGATCACTTTATTTATTTATTTTACTTATTTTTCTGATGCAAATGTCTAATTTAATACTGGATATATTGTATTTTGAACTTGGATTTAGATCTAGTGTTTCCAGTGCTCTGTTTTACTTGGAACAATTTTTTTCTGATAAATAAGATATTGGTTACATAATGACAAATGTAATTTTTTTTCCAATTTCCTGGTTTAGATCTAGTTGTGATTATTCGTTTTGTTTTGTTTTGTTTTTTGTTTTTTTTTTTCGGCGGGATCTGAAAGGCTTAAACTGTTCTTTTATATCCTGACCTGAGTTGGTCGGTGTTATGCTCCTGAATATTCCTAAAGTTGATGGATTTCGTGTTTAATCAGTTGATTCTGTACCAGTTTTTGTTGGGTCTTAGATTTCATGTTTCCCCGTTTTCTGCTGTCGTCTCCTACTTTTGAGTTTCATATGATCCGACCTGTTCTTATTGGTACTCGTCGTGAAATTTCTTATTTGACGAAGTTTGCTTGTTAATTCCCTCTAAAAATTGAATCTTCTCCTTTTTATTGTTTTTTATTTATTTTTTCTGGCGGATTGGTGACTCTTTTAACCAGAATTTGAATTTTCCTTATTTCTAGTATGGTTTGATCGTTTGGACACCATGGTAATGTCTCACACCTCTTTATATACATATATCTGCTTGTGACAGTTCGACAATCTGTATGGATGCCGCCACTCCCTACCGGATGGTCTCATGAGGGCCACAGACATCATGATTGCTGGCAAGGTAGCTGTTGTGTGCGGCTACGGAGACGTGGGCAAGGGCTGTGCTTCTGCCCTCAAGCAGGCCGGAGCCCGTGTAATTGTGACTGAGATCGACCCCATCTGTGCCCTGCAAGCCCTTATGGAGGGAATCCCTGTCCTAACACTGGAGGATGTGGTGAGTGAGGCCGACATCTTCGTCACAACCACCGGTAACAAGGACATCATCATGGTTTCCCACATGAAAAAGATGAAGAACAACGCGATCGTCTGCAACATAGGCCACTTTGACAATGAGATAGACATGCTCGGCCTTGAGAACTACCCTGGTGTGAAGCGCACCACGATCAAGCCCCAGACCGATCGCTGGGTCTTCCCTGACTCCAACTCTGGCATCATCGTGCTTGCTGAAGGCCGTCTCATGAACCTTGGTTGTGCTACTGGTCACCCGAGCTTTGTCATGTCGTGTTCCTTCACCAACCAGGTATTATTCATTTCGCTTGCTGGGTTCCATATGTTTTTCTGTAAACTTAGAAGTTCGTAGAAATTGAGATTAGAAACTTGCAGGTGATTGCTCAACTTGAGTTGTGGAAGGAGAAGGGATCTGGCAAGTATGAGAAGAAGGTTTATGTGCTGCCGAAGCACTTGGATGAGAAGGTGGCAGCACTACACCTGGGCAAGCTCGGAGCGAAGCTAACAAAACTCACCCCAGAACAAGCCGAGTACATCAGTGTTCCGGCTGAGGGCCCATACAAGCCTGCTCACTACAGGTATTGAGGAAGAGATGCAGGGCAGAAGACGGAATTTATTACAGCTTTTTGTTGATTTTCAATTTTCTCTTTTCTGAGTGCGAGTGTGTTAGTCCTGATTAATGGCGGATCTCATAAAATTAGTGGAGATGTGTGTATTTTCCGTGAGGCGGCGGCTTCATAAAAATATTCCAAAATCTCATTAGTACCTCTGGAGATCGTGTTCAGCTTTTTGTTTGCCTTTTTCCCAATAAGTGCATTCTTCGATAGCAACATCTGAGTAACTAAATTTGAAGAATTCGGGCGTTTTTTTCTTGAAAGAATAGTCAACTAAGAAGTGATCACTTTGTAGCACTGGATGTTGTTGTTGTCAATTCTTTGAACTACGTTGAACTTTTGTCTGATCTTGAACCCTTTTTATAAACATGGCAAATCTTTTAAATCTTCCCTTTATGATTTCTATTATTTTATTTGTTTTATTTTGAAGTTTTCATATTCACTGAAGGGGGGTTAGTGTCCCCGAGGAAAACGTAGAAAATAAAAAATTAGTAACTTGTAAATTATATTTAATTAAAATATAATATTTAAATATTAAATTAAGTAAAATAAATATTATTATTACAAAAATAATAAATTTATAACTAATTTAATGCATAACTAAAATATATTAATTAATTTAATTAATTTAATTATATATTATATTAGTTAAAGATTACTGTTTATTATATATTAATACAGTAATTATGTGAGTCAATTAATTGTACACATGATTAATCATAAAAATTAAATAAATAACGTTAAAAATAACATAAACAAATATAATATATTTAGTTATTAATTTATTGATAATATATGGTGTTCTTTAACATAAAAAAGTCATGATTAAATAGGAAAAATTTATCAAATACTAACTTTAACATACTGTATATTTTTACATATTATTATTTAAAAATATTTTTCTAGTAAATTTAAAATCATTGATTTTATTAATTATATAAATGAGTTAATTAAACCTAGTGTTTGAGTTAATAATATTTTAATTATCATTATTAAATCATTAATAAAAAATATTATATAAATAACATAAGATAGATTTTTTACATGGTATTAATTAATAATATATTTTGACAAAATAAAAAATAATTAATTAATCAAATGCATACTTTAATTATATTTTATTTACCAGAAACTTAAATATGAAGTTTAATATAGTAATAAAATTTAACAAAATCGGACCGGAGGAAACGGGGGAAATCGAATGAAATCGAAAGGTATTTTGGGGGAAAATAAAATAGCGAGAGAGAGAAGGGAGTGGGAGGCTGAAAGGGAGAAGAGAGGATAAGAGAGAGGGATAAGCGAGAGAGAAAAACGGAGAGCGAGTCCGAGAGAAGAGAGGGAGGCATGGAGACAAGAGAGGGGTGTGGGAGAGAGGGCGAGTCCGAGAAACGGAGGTCGGAGAAGAGAGGGAGTAGAGACGGAGGCCGGAGAGGAGAGTCCGAGAGAGGGGGTGCGGGAGAGAGGGAGAAAAAAATGAAAATGAGAAGAGAGCGAGAGAGAGGGGTGCGGGGAGAGGGGAAAAAAAATAAACGTCGAGGGTTCGAACCCCTGCGTTTCCTTCATCTGGATGATTGGCAAAAATGGTCGAAACCAGATTCCATTTTTTATAATGTGGAGATAATGTTCTGCTTCATCTCTAGCATCCAGATGACATGAAGTCTGTCGCTCCACTAACGACGTAAACTGATAACCGGAGTAATACGATTGATCTTCATCTTACCCTTCAAGTTGACTAACCCTCCCTAAGAAGCATATTCACTTTAACTTCTTTTACTTGAGATATCTTTAATGTGTCACTCCGAGCTTATCTCATACTTCATTTACACTAGATGCACTCAATGATTTCATTTTCTTCTTGGGAGTATAGGGTCCTTGAATGGTAATTTTCCATAAATAAAAATCACAACTTAGCAACAAGTGTTCCATTCGTAGTGTTTAGAATTAGGGCATCTAATTCTTAACACTAACGAGGATAGTAATAATAAATGCATAAGAAGGAAAAACAATCACTGAAAACATAACAAGATTTATACAGGTTCGCCTCAAGGTGAAACTATGTCCTGTCTTTTGCTACTGCAATAATCCACTATAAAGATGAAATAATTTACAAAGAGAAATCGCATACACTTACAAGTATTTTTCTCTAACATTTCTCGAAGTCCTTCTCCGTGATGATAAAACCCTAACAATGGTGTCCCCAAATATAAAGAGAAAATTAGGGCAACCAGATTACAAGTGTAAAATCTCCAAACTATTTTTAATGAAATAACAATCAATATATCGTGGGATAAAAGTCAGTCGAACAAGTGTACTATCAAACTTTCTTTCAAAGTGATTTTAATTAATTTCCCAAATTGGTAATATAAATTTCACATTATTTGAGTAATAATCTTTGTTCGAACAACTCATCTTATGCAAATACGATTTCAAACTTTTAAATTTCACTGATGCCAGCTTCTTAGCATAAAAATGAAAAGCTAACATGAGGTGTGAGAACAAATTCTTATCAGCCCTTGTCACCAATTCCATAATGGCCAGCACTACTGCCAAAAAGCAAAGTAAGGCTTGCACCCTTGCTAGTGGATAACAGACCCTGGATAAGGAGTAAAGTCCACTGTTGCTGTAGTTGGTGAAAGTGAAGGGCATCTTTAAAAGCTCGTCAGGGAGGGATCCAAGTTTGCAAGAGCGAAAATCCAAAAAATGGAAAAACCCATTACAGAAATCATCTCCTTGAAGAAGGTCATCGTCGCCTTGGTTGCTCTTCTCCTGATTGAGGACCATCTCGTGCGTTGTAGTTTCATTCATGCGGCGGAGCCCAGCTTGTGGATGAGCGACGGTGACAGCAGCAGCAGCGAAGTGAAGGTGTCGGTGAAGAGCGATGGCTGCAGTGGGTCGATGGGGGAGGGCTGTGTGTGGGAGGCGGAGATGGAGATGGACTCAGAGATCAATCGCAGGGTCTTGATGGCGCAGAAGAGGTACATCAGCTATGGATCGTTACAGAAGGATCAGGTTCCCTGTTCCACTCCAGGGGCCCCGTACTACAATTGCCGCAGCCATGGCAGGGGTGTCGGCTATAGCAGGGGATGCGAAGTCATTACCGGTTGTGGGAGAGACACTCACTTTTAGAACACTTCTCCGGTGATGGAGTAAGATGATGGAGTAAGATGCACTTTGTGCAAGCTTTTGCTTTTCATATATATAATGTATCTAAATTTCAATCGCAACAAGCTTAAATTTTCGTTTTTTACTTCTTCTTTTCATTTTGTCTATCTAAATACCATTTCCGCTCTGAATACGCTTTCTGCTTAAAAATGGAGTTTTGGGTTCATTTGGATTCGATTGTTGATGGGGATTTTCAGGATACCCATCTTGTTGCGAAGAAAATTAGAGGTCTCCAATGTGAAAGAAACTGTTCTGTAATTATTCCTTTTCCTGTCCGTAGTCATGCGGAACTGTTCGGAAAGACGAAATCCTTTGAAATCAAGTCTTCCAGGGATCCGTTTCTCCCCTTCAAAAGATAGTTTTGATGTTTGTAAGAAAGATTCTGAAGGAAGAGTGCTTCCATATCATTTCATATCGTATATTTTCGGAAATAAGAGGGCATCGGTGAGTGAACCAGAGGGAAAGAAGAGGACTTCTTCTGAAGCAATGAATCAGACGTAGAAACTTGTTTGAAAAGCAACATCATTTCAACTATAATAATGGAAGATTGAGTAAGTTGAACTTTGAAGGTGAACTCAAATTCTATTCTCAATAGTTCTGGCCTCTAGGCCCTATTTGACAGAGAGAAGGAACAAATAAAAGACACGAAGTAGAGAGATTTTCCCTTCTCTTTTCGTTTTTCCAATGTCCCTGAGCTTTTCCACGTCTCTAATGAAGCATTTTACAGACAAGCAAGAAAGAAGATAGTGAATATATTGAGACAAGTTTTCTTTTTTTAAATGTCCCAGATATGCTTCTGAGTCCACCTAACACAATGTGAAGATCATTCTTAACAACATGCATTGGTAACCTCCTAAAAGACGATCCAAAACATGCTTAGTGGTGCCCAAACCCAAATGCAGTTTGAGGGTAAACTACCTGAAACTTGACCCTGCACAAGTCACCTATATAAAGCTAATCAAGATTCAATGAAGTAGAAGCTCATACATCAAAGCTCCCAACTACTTTCAGTTGTAGAGACGGTCTTCATCAACCATGTAGCAGATGCAAACAATACTCTCTCGTCTTGTACACTCCTGAAACCAGCTTATACACATATCAACCAAACAATCAAGAAACAAAGGGTAGCAGACCAAATCACTTGGCCATATCAGCAAAAGGCATTGATTGGGATTGATTGACACAAAAGAGTTCAAACCTGGATACAGGTCCATTTATTTTGTTTGTGCACAGAAAATAGTTACCGACTCAAAATGATGCTATAGGAATTTTATTAAAATGAACAATCTAATTTTTATCAACAATATTTATACAACATAAAATTAATAATGTAAGGCAATATCCTTTTCTTACTTCATCTTGACCTAGAAATTGTTTAGTGGTTCTCACTGCACCAAGACAAGAACTTCCCCTCCACTTATAGGTTCTTTTCTCAGCAAGCGAGCAATTAAAAGATTATTATAAATGAAGCAGATGCCTACTGATGAATCTATGGCATTATCAATCAGATTGGTCAGCAAAGCTTCTGCATTTAACATCTATGGACAGTTTTTGAGCAAGATGATGAGAAAAAGAAGATCCATTAAACTGAAAATAAATAAATAAATTCCAGGACTATATGATATTTTATAATGCCCGGATTCATGCAAGACTGAAAGCGCTAATACAATGAGAGTTTGCCATTACTAATGGAAATGTCTTTCCATGGATGTAATCACTCACCTTTAGACCTTGATACAAAAAATTAGAGTGTTAGCTGCTCCATATCCTTTTTGTTTCTCCAGAGCTTTCCATTCCTTGCTTTCCTCTCCTCTTGATCATCGTAATTAGGGGACCTAGAATTTGAACTTGCCTCTTCAGTATCTGATGATCCAGGCCTCTCTGTCAGAAACTGTTCCCAGAAAACATCATTTACTCGGCCCTGAGTAGCTGCAGATCCTTGATTATTGGTATTACTAGGTGCTCCTTGAGAAGATACCATGGTTGCATCCTCCTCACCAAAATCTCTACTATTTGGCATTCTAGTTGGTTCTATTTCTTTATCATTAGAAGTGGGCCTTGGCTCAACAAATGTACTATGGTCTACACCTGGTTGCTGGGGAATTTTATTTACTTGCAAGGGAGAAGAAGCCAGTGTTAGATTCAGTTGGCAGGAAATATGTCCTTCCTCTTCGTCCATGCTTTCATGCATTCTGAGTTGTCCCAGGAAACTGTTGGGGCAACTGTTCTTTTTAATTAGAAAAGATGCCCCAGTATCAGAAAGATCTAACGTCTCAGGTCCAAAAGAAAGGCAATCATTTCTAGCAATGGGATCCTTGGCGTCTCCTTCAACAAGCTTCTTCTGTGGGCTTCCCCCACCCTCAGTTGAGCTCTGCACACTTGCAGAAATCAAGTTATTATCAGAAACAGCAGGTGAAAGTTCAAGCGTGAGCTTATTAAAAAAATCCTGGTGAAAAACGGGTCCAAAATCAGCTTTTGCCATGCTGCTTTGGTCATCAATAAAGCTGTTCTCTACAACTTCCTGAGCAAAGTCAATTTTAGGCAGCCGCCGCTTTTTGTTTATTGCAGATAAATCCAGAAAACCTCCAGACATTCGAATTAGATGCTCCAGAAAAGTTGGGCTCTTGACTGCCTTTGCTAGAAATGAAGTCATCCTAAACTGCCTCTGCTCCATTTCAAAGACCCGCCTCTCCAAGACTTCAAGCTGTGCCTTTGTGCCCAATTGCTGCTGTTTGAATCGCCAAAGTTCAGACTGAAGAGCAGCTTTCTCCTGCAAGAGCCTTTCAATTTCTTCTTCTAGAGCAATCCTTTCTGCTTCACCAAATGAATTATGAGGCTGACTGTGGCTATGTATAGGTTTCCTCCGATGTATATGCTTCAGTTGATTCTTCTGATCCTTCACAAAATCTTCATTAGCAAATTCCCATCTTTCTGGATCAACCTTTCGAAAACCCTATCAACAAGAAGAAAATTTAATTCAGATCCATTTATTCTTGTTGCTCTACGTAATGTACAAAAAATAAAAACTTACAGAGGCATAATAAATTTAAGAGAATATCGATCAATTCTGATTTCTGAAACAAATGAAATTGCAAACAACATCAGGGACATGTAAAGTCTATCAGATTGTCTTGGGAAAAGTTGAAGTAACAATAAGAGAGTAATAGTCATTGCTCTCTATTTTTTTTTTATTTTTTTTTGGAGTAATAATCAGTTCTGCAACTAAAAAGAAAGTCACCAAGATCAACAATGTGCCTTCCATTGCAGTAACAAGGTATGTTCCCTTGAGCTCATTCACTAGCGTCACGACTCTGTGTCAATCATAAAATGGGAGAAAGGGGATAATCTTACTAACAGGGCAAGGATAATCTACTAACAGGGCGATATCCTGAAAGTTAAGAAATTGAACTCAATGGCTCTCCGTATTTCAGAAAGATTACACCCCTGACCTACCTCCAATTATCAAATTTGAAAAATCATAAACAGGATTTTCACAAAGCCAAAATTCTAAATGCCTGTCTGTCTGCCCCGGGAACAAAAATTACTGATAGCACACCCCATTGACCCTCCCAATAGAGGAATTGAGATCTACAACAAGGAATGCAGAAACAATTTAAACCGACATAAGAAGATAAAGTAGAAAAAGCGAGTGAACTAAAATCAACTGAATTCGACATCAAAACATCTATGAAAATCCGACAAGAACATTAGAGAGCAGAATGAAAATGGTCCGCAGTTCGATTGATTCCGAAGAATCACCTTCACCTACACAATTCGTCCGACCCTAATTGGATCATCAGTAGGTCCAATTTCCTACTCTTAAAAGATTAAATAATTGCCAGTACAACAAAGAGACGACTACCCATTTTCCACTCTTCACCCGATCCAAACAAACGAGGCGGACAAACAGATTACAAGCGAGGAAATTCAACCAAAGTGCAATCGCGAAAGATAGTAGAAACCTACATAGGTGTTGAGCTGACGGATGAAGCTGGAGAAGTTGTTGTGCTTGAAGTAGGTTGGGAGGAGAAGCCTAGAAAACTCGGCGGGATTCCATACGACGAAACTGTTCTTGTTGGAGCTCCAGGAGACGATATCGTCCGTTGATGAGTCATCGATCATGTCATACGTCTTGAGCAGAAAGGGGGCCGGCCCCCCGCCACCTCCGCCACCACCCTGACCTTCCCCTTCCATTATTTTCCTGTCTAAGTTAACAGCTGAGAAGCGCGTAGAAATTCGATTTTTGTTTTGGATTCAGAGAAGAAGCAGCGCAGAGAATTTAGTAGTAGCTACGAACGACAAAGGAAGGAGGCCCGGAGGGAAGATCCCACCGGCGAGTCTTTCGCGCGAACTGGTCGCCATTTTTCTCTGCTTTTGTCGGCTAGCTGCTACCAATTTTGACTCTCGACGCGAACCTCTCTGCGCACCGCAGCGTACATTAGACACGAGCAGATTTTTGGAGGTCGGTAAGGACGAGGACCGTGTTCCAGCAACACGCGAATGTTGATCGAGATTTTTACCACTTATATAGTAATATTATTTTTAATTACTTTTCGTATACTAACTTTAGCACAATTACCACGTTCAATATTCTCTTTTACTGAATAACTGCCTTCCCCCTCTCCCCCCAAGCATTTGCAAGAGAATCGTGGTTGACTGAACCGCCCACGTGAGATTCCTCCCGTTCAGAATTATCTTCTTGGGCTTATCTTGTCCATGGAACCTGAGATGCGTCGCGTGGATTCACGGATCCGTACAGCAACTCTGCAACCCTACTTTGAGTAGGACTCCCTCTGATCAGTCTCCTTCTCCGACTACTCTGAATCCATCGTGGTCAACCAGCATCTCTCCAGTTAAAGTCATAGATGACCTATCGTTTCATTATCTTGAAGATAGACGAGACGCTTAAGCATGTCATCGTTGAAAAGCTTGGAGCCCTGAGGCAGCTACGAATATTTGACTGCTAGCCTGTCTGCTTCCAGGATGATTCCGGCTTAAAATCATGGAAGAGTTCACTGTGATGGAGGCTGATACGGAACCACTTGAAATTCATAATCCTTCATGTTGCAGCACCCAGACGACTATCAACAACTTCAACTTTCTCTTCCTATAAGTCGTCGTCATCATCTTCTTGGGCTCCTACTCGGATTATGATCATAGAGCCGTAGCATAGGGAAAGAATCTTTATCTCTTTCGGCCCAACAATGATTCTCTAGTTTTACTGCTTTTAAAATTCTCGAAAACCATCAATTAGTATTCTAAGTTCTTCTGGGCTCAATGTGTTCTCCAAATGTCAGTTATTAGAAATATTAACGACGCACCTTCTCTCAAAAATTTTAGCGACAACAACTCTTTGAATTTTTAGTCCTATTTATATATTTTAAGATTTAATCAACACCACATATACCTATAATTATATGACATAATCTTTGTCACACACATTACCGGTTTGCAGGCTTCTTCTCCAAGTTTGTTATTCTTGCCAACTTCATTTTGCCAGCACAATGAAAATTCGAAGCTTCCTTTTGCTAGGCTTCGTTGATGGTTCATGGATCAAGGTTATGATCCAAAACTCCCCCCTTAAACTTGATCCTGTAACTCCAAGTAGATTCTTTAATCTTGTGAAGTCTTCACTTGTCAGTGACTTGGTAAAAATATCGGCAGCTTGATCTTGTGACTTCACATATTCAACTTGTACATCCTTTCTTGCAATGAACTCTCTTATATAGTGGTAGCGAATATCAATGTGCTTGTTTCGATCATGGAATACTGGATTCTTTGCTAGAGCAGTGACTGACTTGTTGTCGACATAGATTCTGGTAAGCTCTTCTTGTGTTAAACCTATCTCTTTCAATAGATTTCTGAGCCAAATTGCATGACAAACACATGAAGTAACTGTAACATATTCTGCTTCACAGGTTGACAATGTTATAATCTGTTGTTTCTTTGACAACCATATGAAGGCAGTATTTCCCATGAAGAATACGAATCCAGTAGTATTCCTTCGATTGTCTATGTCTCCACCCCAATTGCTATCACTATATCCAATAACTTGTAATTATTAGAAACTAAATAGAACAAGCCTATGTCAATAGTACCTTTTAAATAGCAAAGAATCCTCTTTGCGGCTTTGAAATGGTTGGGTGTTGGAGATTCCATGTAGCGGCTGACCAATCCAACTGTATAAAGGATATCCAACCTTGTATAGGTTAGATAACGTAGGTTGGATCTACGTTTTCTCTTTTTTCATGCATGAGCATCTTGATTCCATATTCCATTGGTGTGTTTGTTGGCTTCCAATTTCCCATCTTGAACTTTTTCAAGATTTCTTTTGCATAGCCTTCCTGTGAAATAAAAATTTCATCTTCTTCTTGCTTCACTTCGATGCCAAGATAATACGCCATGAGCCCGATATCTATCATATCAAATTCTTTGGTCATTGCCTTCTTGAAGTCATCAAACAGGCACACAATTAACACATCTTCTTTTTTTATCTTGATATAGAGGGCATGCTCGTATGGACATTTTGTAAAACCACGCTCTTGGAAATACTTGTCAATTCGGTTATTCCATACTCTTGGTGCTTGTTTTAACCTGTAAAGAGTTTTCTTTAGCTTTAAAACTTTATCTTCATTTCCCTTATCTTTATAACCCAAAGGTTGCTCGATGTAAACTTCTTCTTCGAGAACTCCATTTAGGAATGCAGACTTTACATCCATTTGATATATTTTCCATTTGTTTTGAGCTGCAAGAGAAATTATTAGTTTTATAGTTTCTAAACAGGCAATAGGAGCAAATACCTCATCATATTCAATTACGGCTCTTTGGTTGTATCCTTTTGTAACTAATTTTGCCTTGTGTTTTTGGATTTCTCCCTTGGTATTTCTCTTTGTCTTGTACACCCATTTAACACCAACGGGTTTGTGCCATTTAGGAAGTGGAATGAGTTCCCAAGTATTGTTCTTCTCGATGGCCTTGATTTCTTCATCCATGGCATTTTGCCACTTCTTCTCTTGAGCAACTTCTTGGAAACTTACTGGTTCACAATCAGCAAAAAGACAGAAAAGTGTGAAATTACCCAATGACTCAGTTACTTCATATATTTCTTGAAGACTTCGTATCCATGGCACGATTCATTGACTCCCACTTGAATGTGACGAAGGTGACTCATCTTCGTGTTTAGTTGAAGTAGATGGAGTCGCAGGCTCTAGTTGCATTTTTTCATTTTGTTCGATCGATATTGGCTCATCTTCAGATAGAGGGGAGACATTAAAGTCATCTTTATGAGATCCAAAATCCCATAATCCTTCTTCATCAAAAACCATGTCTCGACTGATTACATTCTTCTTACTGTCCAGATTGTACAACTTGTAGCCTGTGGAATGTGCATCATAACCAATGAAGATAAAACTTTCGCTTTTATTATCGAGTTTGGTTCTTCTTTCATCTGGTGTATGTGCATGAACTATACTCCCAAAGACTCTTAAGTGGGAGATGCCAGGATTTTTTTTCCATTCCATGATTCTTGTGGTGTTTTTCCACAAACACTTCTTGTTGGAGATCGGTTTGATAAATAAACTGCACACGCCACAGCTTCTACCCAAAACTCTTTAGGTAATTTTTTGCTTTCATAGATAATCCAAACTATATTGAGGATAATTCGATTCTTTCTTTCTGCCACTCCATTTTGTTGGGGAGATCTAGGAAGCGTCAGTGGTCGACGAATTCCATTGACTTTGCAGAATTCCTGAAATTCTCTAGAAGTAAATTCGCCTCCTCGATCATATCTCATGGCTTAAATCTCTTTACCACTTTCCTTCTCTACTATAGCTTTGAATTTCTTGAAAACTTCAAACACTTTTGATTTTTGTTTCAATAAGTATACCCATGTTTTTCTTTAAAAAACATCAAAAAAGAGAAAAAAGTAGTTGCTTTTACCTAAAGAGCTTGGCTTGATTGGTTCGCATACATCTGTGTGGATTAGATCGAGTGACTTCTTGGTTCTTGACTCTAATTTTTTTGGAAAGCTTTTTCTGAATTGCTTCCCTAATAAACACCCTTCATACACTTGATTGGGGTGAATAATTCGAGGTAGTCCTCTCACCATTTATTTCTTGGACAATAGCTTTAAAACTTCAAATTTGAGATGTCCAAAACGAAGATGCCATAGCCACGATGTGTCTTTATAGCAAGCATGTAAACACTTTGCAACATCGTTTTGAATATTTGAAGGAAAATTCTATTATTTGACAATTGTACCTTTGTTATTAAATCTCTTTTGTCATCTCTTATAAAAAGGCTATAATCTTTCATGTGAATGTCATAGCCCTTTTCTAAGAGTTGACCCAAACTCAAGATATTATTTTTCATATTTGGTACATAGTAGACATTTGAAATTAATTGATGACTACTATCTTTTGCACGAATAAAAATATTACATTTTTCTTATACCGCCATGGTGGAATCATTTCCTAGAGAGATATTTTCACTTATTGATTCATTGAGGTCTACGAACAGGCTTCTTCTTCTACACATATGGTTGCTTACCCCTGTGTCAAGATACCAGGTATTTTCTTGCTCTTCATTGTTGTTTCTGTATTCTAATAACATCGTTTCTTTTTCTTTTGTCTTTGCTTCAACATGATTAGTCTGCTCAACGATCTTGTTCTTGGGAGCTCAACAGTCTGAAGCATAATGCCCAAACTTTTGGCAATTATAACATGGAATATGAAATTTTTTGTACCTGAGATTCATGTTTCCTCTTCCACGATCTCTTGTTGAGGTTTCACCTCTCTCGTAGTTGTTGTTGGAATTGTTATTCCAACCTCGTCCATAGCCGCGACCTCTTCCTCGTCCACTACCTCGGCCTCTTCTTCAACCACGTTCATTTCTTGTGTAGCCTTATTCTTCGTCATTTTATTTGATTTGTGTCTTGAACAGTTGTTCAGAGAGATCTTGCTCCTTTTTGTGTTTTTCTTCATAGGCTTGCAGTGATCCTTGAAGTTGCCCTATCGTCATTTCTTCCAAGTTCTTTGTTTCTTCAATCGTCATGACGATGTGCTCAAATTTGGGATCCAACGAACAGAGTATCTTTTCTATTATTCTCACATCTTCTAGTTTTTCACTATTTCTTTTCAATTGATTAGAAACAACTACTACTCTTGAGAAATAATTTGAACTAGACTTGGATGCTTTCATATGTAAGGATTCAAATTCACCTTTTAGTATTTGGAGACGTACCATTTTCACCTTCTCGAATCCTTTATAAAAGGTTTGCAACTTTTCCCACGCCTCTCTAGTGGAGGTTGCACTCGAAATCTTTTCAAACCCATCATCATCCAATGCTTGATAAATGAGGTAGAAAGCTTTCTTGTCTCTCTTTCTTGAATCCTTTAAAGTTGTCTTTCGCTTTTGTGTAAGAGCATCTTCTCTTTCTGCCTCACAAACCATTTTCAATGATGTCCCAGACATCGTGTGCTCCAAGAAGAACTTTTATCTTCATACTTCAGTTATCATAAATATTATTTTTTTAGAATTGGAACTTGGAAGGATGTCACACTATTTGCCATTTTTCAAAAAGAAAAATCTTTGAATTTTTTTTTTCAAAGGTTCTACCCTATCAAATCGAAGCTTTCGACGATACGAATCCAACACCTCCAAAATCACCCTGATCGGACGTCGAATGAACTTCTACAAGCCTCCAGAATATTGTTGAGTCAACTCAACAAGTTCAACCAGTCGAGTCTGTCTGTGCGGTTCGGATTTATGGGAAATTGGACGAGTCTCTCATGCAGTTCAGGTTTACGGGAAACCGGACGAGTTGACGTAGATTTGGCCAAGTTGAATCAGTCGAGTTGAACGTGCAGACGTTTGCGGGAGTTGGCGCGAGTTGACCCAAAAATTAAAATCGGGACCAGTACTATTCAATTAAAACTCACCAGCATTGTTCGTCTTCCTCCTTTTGCCGAAAAAACAGAGACGTCGTCGTCTATGTTTCTAGATTTTCTTTCGCCGAAAAATCCTTCCACCTGAGACGTCTTTCTGCCGGAATCTTGCCAATGGAAACTTCGTAAATGATTTTCGACCAGCTCTGATACCACTATTGGAAATATTAACGACACTCTCAAAAAATTTTAACACTCTCGGACAAGAACTCTCTGAATTTTTCTCTTCTTTCTAGATGATAGATTACAGTCCTATTATAGACTTTAATATTTAATCAGCGCGATATACACCTCTAATACATGGCATAATCTTTGCCACACACGTTACCGGTTTCCTGTCTTCTTCTCCAAGTTTCTTGCCAGCGCATTGTTCTTGCCAACTTCATTTTGCCAGCACACCGAAAATCCGAAGCTTCCTTTTTTTGGGCTTTGTTGATGGTTGATGGTTCAAGGTTATGATCCAACAATGGTGGCTTTCCACTAGTGTCCATCGTCGTTCGGCCACTGTGAAGTTTTCTGCTGTAAGCTCCATATCCTGCAAAACCAACGAGCAACAACATGAACAAACAGGTGTCAAAGACAGGTTGAAAAATCAAGGACATCCGGTTTGTTCCTCTTTTTATATACATGTGGGTTGCTTTATCAAGGGCACCATGAACAAATCGGTGAACTTGCCAATGTGTTGCTTCAATTGGTTCCTCTTTTTCTATACATATGGGTTACTTTATTAAGGGCACCATGAACAAACAGGTGAACATGGCAATGCATTGCTTTGGTAGTTTCCTCTTTTTATATACATACGAGTGTTTTAAGTCCATTGAAACTTTCTTATAAGTACACTTAAGTGAGTTTTTATCGTTGTCCTTTGAGTGATAGACATTACCCTTTTTAGTGATTATTATCACTATTTTGTTTGAAATCGTAAGAGGTTAGTTTTGGTTTTTATATATATATAAGAGACATAATCGTAAGAGACATGTGGATGGATGACATAATATATACAATTATGTTTTTGTTTCAAACTGGGATTATACCAATACCTCCCAGCTTGAGGGGAAAATAGAAAAAGTATGGAAGATTTTACAAGTTGCATCAAGCTTGGTCACTGTTCTTACTCAATAACTGGGACAAAGGTAATTTAACTGTAATATGAATTTACTTATTTCCTCTATTATTAAATAGAGACTCATTATACTCAATTAAATTAATTCAATAAATTATTTCTATTTTATAAAAATTCAACACGGTATCAAGGTTTGTTAATTGATACAACATTAACGTACAAAGATGATCTTGTAATCAGATTTTAGTATTTCTTTTCTTTTTGTTTTTACCCTAGTTTATTTTTTCTTCTAATTTTGTCCTTATTTGTTTTTGTATATCTTTATAAGTGATTTTGTGTGAGCTTTGATATTGGCTATTTATCCAGAAAAAAACTGTTTGAAGATAGAACCCAATCCGACACGACCAAGAAAGACCCACATATCCAATTATATTAGAAGATGCGCCCAAACTTATAAAATTAAGAAAGACCAGCATCTAATAGATATAGAAGACGGACTCAAGGTGCACAAACAATAAATACGTTGATAGTGATGATTTCAAGGCTTTTATTTGACACGAAGGAATCAGGCCCTTTTTGCTTTACCCGGTACAACTTTTCACTTTTTATTCAGAATAATGAAAAATAAGTATGGTAGCCGACTAGCCGTTACAAAATATGGCCGTTGCAATTCCTTGTCCGATTAACCTGCTTCACCACCATCACCGACCAATAATAAAACATCTGATCGAAGAATTTCAGGAGGAGAAGATTTCCGCAAAATTATAAAAATAAGTCATCTCTTCTTCCTCCGTCAAATGGTCGTGCCCGGGTATTTGCAGCGTCCGTGACCTGACAGAATCACACACATTAATTTGGAGGAGATCCTACTATTGACTACATTAATGGGACATGTTTTTGTTAGGAATAAGGAAACAAGCGAACCCAGAAAACTTACTAGGATCCTTCGTCGTCTGCACAGCAAGACCGCCAAAAAAGCAAGTCCCACCGACGCTCCTAAACTGATGCCAGTACGAATTGAAAGCGTAGCTGCCTTGCGATATCAACGAATTACTCCGGCTGTAACACTCCCTCCCCGGCCGAATCGCGTCGCATGTCCCGTTCCCCTGCCCGCACGCGTAATTCACCGCCGAAGCTAACGCCGTCTCGTTCACTTCTCCACCTCCCACCGCCACGCACCATATCTTTCCCTTGTATGGCTCGTTGTTCGTCGCCGGCGGCAATGGCTTGTACTTCGATTCCGGCTTCTTTCCGGTCAGGTCCACCTCGTACACCTCCGTTCCATTCGGATACAGCAACCCCCAGTGCCGTTCCGTGCCCGGTCCTCCTTTCTGGTTCTCGTTGTAAAGCGCGAAAATGAACGCCCGGAGCACCCAACCCGGTCGAACCGGAGTGCCGACAGCCGGTCTGGCTGACAGTTTCTTAACCAGATTTCGGTTATAAGTGGCAGCGTTGTAAATATTAGCACCAATCTGGTCGATGTCTCCCCCGTTAGGCCACCCGGTTTCAGCTATCCATATTCGGACGTCCGGGTACCCGACTTTCGCCATCGCGAAGGCAACCGCGTCGAGCATCTGGTCTAACAGGTTGGTGTAGGTTAACCCGGTTCCCGGGTCGGTGTACGTGATATTCGTGGGCTGCAGAAGCGCGTATTCGAGTTTCACGTTGGCCGGGTCGGAGGACCAGGGGAAGTATGTGTAGACGTCCAAAAAGAAAAACGATTTGGTCCGGTTCAGGAACTGCAAAAGTGGCTTCATCACCGTTTTGGAAATATCCGGCCGAAAGGCTCCGCTGGAAGGAGGAAAGGAGGTCTGCAGAGCGTCCATGGCGACCGTCGTACCCACCTTGACGTTTTTTATGTTATGGGCTTTGAGGGACTTCTTCAAGAGCCTCATTGCGGGAACGATATTGTACCAGGTTTGTCCATCGTCGGGTAAGGAGAGGACTTCGTTACCGACGAGGAGGATGCGGATTTTGGCCTGGGGATAGAATCGGAGAATGTTGGTCTGGATCCATTCGTCAGCGAGGGATTGGGAGGAGGAGATGTTGGATATGAGCTGGTTGGGCACCATTATGGCCGCCTGAAGGTCTGTTTTGCAGAGGGCTTGGAGGATTTGGGGGTTGGCATCGTAGATTTTGACGCGGCCAGTTTTCAGGGTTTGGATGAGAGAGATGGACCGGGAAGGGGAGGGAAGATTGTCGCCGAGCTGACCGTAGTCGACGCCGATCACTTTCGAGATGTCTGCGCCTGCGAGGAAAGAAATCACAGACAGGTTAGAGAGCAAGAACGACAAATACAGCGAAAACATGACGATCGTGATTTTTATTCTTTCCACTGTTTTCTTGTTTACAAGGAAAATGTGTCAGAGAATCAGAATAAAAGAACTGAAGCGAATCGAAGCGCCCTCTTTGGCACAAACCGTTATCTGGATAGAAGGGTCGAAGAAAGAAAGCTCATTTTACCTCTTTCGATCATTTCAAAACTAAAACAGGAGAGGCTGAGAAGCAAGCTCGTTTTGCCTCTCCCGTTCTCTATAGCCAAATCTTCTTCTTGAAAAATCAGGGAGCAAGAAAACATAAAGCGGATACTTACTACAGGCGGAGAGGAAGGATATTAGCAACAGAAGAACACCCACTTCCGTTTCCCTGAATCTTGGAGACATTGTTCTGGTTTCTTTGAAATCTCAACACTACAACCTCAATCTCTCCACACTAGCACTCGAGGGCGATGCTAGCTTTCACCTTCAGACTGGAACAGTCGTTGGGGTGGGTCATTTATAGTGGGTAGAAACGAAGAAGAAGAGATGAAACCCGAGAAACACAGAAAGTGCGCCGATTTTTCAAGAGGACAATCTTTCTTTTGGTGAAGCGTTGAACTACCGGGAAGACGTGAAGAAGATGCTGTGGAAGTCAGATACACGTCTTTTACGGTCTCGACACGAAAGGGGAATTTTTTTATGGTAAACCAGGTGGGGATTCAGGGAGGGCGAAGTAGAAGAGCACTGCCACCATTAATGCAGCGGACTGAATGGGCATCTGGGTAGGTGTCTTCGCTTTATTCTCGCTTTGGACTTTTCGTAAAGGCCAGAAAGGAAAAAGTTCAGAAATTAGAGACGTTGGAAGCCACCTGGAAGCTGGAACAGTGAGAAGATGTGCCTGTGAAAATGTAAGGTTAATAATGATAATCATGCAGGCCTGCCCTGTGGATTTGGAGCTGTGATTCTGCTGGTCCCTTCAAAAAGCATGGGCTTCCTCCTTTCGATTATTTATTTTGTGTAAGAAACCCAGATAGTGAGATAAAATCGAAGCAACTTGGGCAAGGAAATTATCCAACAAGATGCTCCCATGAAATGTAATTTCACGGGCAGGTAGAGAGGGACAAGCCACCTCTTTCCCTCCCCGTTCCTTTTGCTGGGGCAAGGAAAGGCCTACCACCTCCTTAGGATCCCATGAAGACTATAGTAAAAGAACTAGGTTAATAGAGAAGAAAGCAATGAGTGAGAGAAAGAGAGGACGGGTGGGAGCAGAAGAGGAGAGGGAGTTTGGCTAAGAGAGTGAGCGAGGAGAGAAGGAGGATTTAGTTAAGTAACGTCCTAATCCTCCCCCCTCAATATATTTATAATAATAAAAATATTAATAATTACATCATTATCCTTTATCGTGAGGGGAAAAAATGACAAAAATAAAAAGTAATTTACATCATACCACTACTTTGGACTTACCTTCCAACACTCCTACTCAAGTTGGGGAGAAAAAACATCTTAGCTACCTAGCTTGCTGTATATAGTGGTTTGGATCTTTGATGTGACTGCCATTATAAGTATATTTGCTACCTCTCCATGAGATGTTTCGGCTTGAAATTTCTCTCACCCGTCCTCTCTTTTTAAAATTCAAAAAGAATGGATTTGATCCATAGAAGTTTACTGACTGCATGGGTCGTAGCTTTGTATTCTACTTACACACTAGATCTTGCAACAATATTTGGCTTTTTACTTCTTCATGTAACCAGATTACCTCAAATTGAGGTACAATACTGAGAAGTAGACTTTATGTCATCAGGTGATCCAATCCAATCTGCTTCCGCAAAACCTTTAATGTTGATGTAGTCGTGATTGTTATAGAGAAGTCCCTCCCCTGAGGCTCCTATTAATTACCTCAGTATCCTCTTCAAAGTTTGTCGATGGGTAAGTTATGATTTATGCATATATTGGATAACCTCACTTACTGCATATGGTATATCTAGTCTGGTCATTATGAGGTAAATAAGTTTTTCCACGAGTCTCTGATATTTACTTATATCAATATCTTCACTGGAGCTTGCACATAAATTTGTGTTAGCATCCATAGGAGTATTTATTGGTCAACATCCCATCATCCATATGTCCTCAAGTAAATCAAGTACGTACTTTTTCTGAGATAATATGTCTCATGCTTTGATCGGAAGACCTCAATACCCTAAAAATATTTCAAAAGTCCTAGATCTTTCATTTTGAATTCTTTACATATCTTCTTTTTGGCTTCTTTTATATTGTCTACATCACTGCCAGTTAAGACCATATCATCCATATAAATCGCCAATAATACTCTTCCTTTTAAGGTATTCTTGATAAAGACAGAATGATTTATTGAGCACAGATTGAATCCAAACCGCAACATTGTTTGACTAAATTTGTCAAACCAAGCCTAAGAAGATTGCTTAAGGCCATATAAAGATTTCTTCAATCTGCATATTGATTCCTCTTCAACCACAAAACCAAGTGGATGATGCATATAATTTTTTTCATTAATATCACCATTCAAAAATGTATTATTCACATCCAACTGATAAATTGGCCAAGAGGAATTAGCAATGAGTGATAATAAGATTTTTACTCCATTTAACTTAGCCACTAGGGAGAAAGTTTCCTCATAATCTACTCTATAGCTCAGAGTATACCCTTTTGCAACTAGACGGATCTTGAGACGAGCTACAAAAACATTTGGATTGTACTTGATAGTAAAAATCCATTTATTGCCCACGAGCTTCTTGCCGAGAGGAAGTGGAACCATGGCCTAAGTATGATTCTCATATAACCAACACATAAACACAAGAGATCTAGAGGGAAGGAGAGAGAGAGGGAGATATGGAGGAATTTCAGACAAGAGGAAGAGGTTTGACTACCCTACCCTATGCCTTGAGGTTGTATTTATAGTTATGGTACAATGACTACAATGCCCATAGAGCTACATGTTTTAAAAAAAAAAGACATAAGAGTGAAACAAAAGGTTTTTTTTATTTTTCCTTGCTTTCTTTCTTTCAGGTTTTTTGTTTATGTGTTTCAGAGTGAAACAAAATCATCAAGATCACAGATTCATGCAAAAGTCTCGCATGAATGGCCGGCCCTGTCTCATAGTGAGACGAAGCTCATAAACTCCAAAATGGTTCTTATTTGTGTGTTTGAATCATATGAGGCTCTTGAGATTCCAGTCTCCTTTGATAATGTCAATTGACAGCTTCCTTTTTGTATTCTTCCTTATTCTTTTTATCGCCTAAGGTTGACAAGTGCAAACCAACAGCAGTACGTGACGTCCGAAGACATGCACCAAAAGCAAAGCTTGCTTTCAGAGATGTTTTTCACAGTCCAATTTCTGAATGTTAGACAGAACGATCATGATGGGAGAGTCTAGCTTGAGTGATTACGAAGAAACTTATTTGATTTTCTTTGAGCGTATCTTGAGAAGGAGTAGGAGAGATCTTGGCAGGAATCCAATCCTCATTGACTTCGTCCTTGTTGAAAACTTACGTTAATGTGTAAAAATCTGTTGGTGAAGATGCAAAACCTTAGTTGAGGAAGTTTGGAGCTTCAGCTTTTGAAAAATGAAGAGAGGAGATCAACTAGACTTGACCTTTGCTTGATGACTATATAAATATCCAAAAAAAAATCCTTTCATGAAATCCAAAAAATAGAAAAATTGTAGCAATCTCACAGCAAACATAGATGGCTTTATGAAGTTCACATATGTGAGTGGGAAACAAGGAGTCCTTCAAGCCTGCAGGTTGCTTCTTGTAAACACTTTCTTGGAGCACTCCATTTCAAAGAGCATTATTAGCATCAAACTATTGACTAACCCAATTATAAGAGATAGCATGAGATAAAACAACAAGAATTGTTGTGGGTTTAACCATAGGACCGATCAGTTCACCGTGCAGTCACTATATGAAATTCGAGCTATAATAATGAAACCATCTACCGGCTAATTCAAAATTTTCTACCTGTATTGCTTTTATTAATGAATTTTAAAATTTACTGGTAGAGAACTACGTGTTGGGCCAAGTGGCTTCTCAAGAGGGGGGGTAATTAAAACTTTTAGTGCTTAATGAAAAATCAAATGCAAGCGAAGTAAATATCAAAGACACACCATAAAGGAGGCAAATAATTTTTGTTATCAATATTTCCCTAATGGTAGTCACCACCCAAGAACCCTTGTTTTGGAAAATTCCATTAATAGCTTTATTAGCAAAATTTTATATAAAAGAGATTCTGGCTATTTTTTAAGCCACTTGTATACTCAAATACACGATTAAAAATCTCTCCTTGAGATTAAGTGGCTAGATTCTAAATCTACCAAGCTCTACATCAGCCTTATAAAAAACAAGGAAAATACAAAATAAAGAAAAACTTATACCCTTGAAATATGGTGAAACAACTTTCTCCTTCAAATTTCTAAGTCTCCAACCTTTGATGCACAAGAGGAAAAGTTTTTGGAACTTGAAGCACTATGATGCACATAGAATTTGAGAGAAATAGGAAGTTTTTGCAAGTTTCTAGCTCTTTCCTCTTAAAAGTAGGTTTGTGAAGAATTTCAAATAAAAACATTGGCTGAGAGTTCTCAGATGCCAATAAATGCTCTCATTGCTCTACACTAGACGTTTGGAGGGGTATTTATAAGTTTCCCCTTCAAACTAGCCATTTTTTGACAGTTTAAAAAAGATGCAAAAAGTGTTGATCAATCACTAGAAAGTTATGAATGATCAACCATGTATAACGATTATATTTTTTAGTTCCCTAAGCTTGTTGATCGATCAATCGAATTCTCAACTTATTAGAAATGATGGACACCAATGTAAAACTATATGTTAGTTCTGGAGAAGATGTAGATGTAGGGAAATATCAAAGGCTAGTAGGAAAGTTGATATATCTCATTGTAACTTGACCTTATATCTCATTTGAAGTAAGTGTTGTTAGCTAGTACATGCACTAAGCCTCAAAACTCTCACTTGTGAGCTCTAGAACGGATCCTTTAATACTTAAAAAAGGTTGTTGGACATGGACTCTTATACAAATGCCATGGTCATATTAACATTGAAAGTTTTGCATATTCCACCTTTGACTACTATACTTTAGTTGGAGAAAACTTGGTAACTTGGAAGAGCAAACAGCAGAATGTCATTGCAAGATGCAATGGAGAAACTAAATACAAAGTCATGACACATCCGGTAAGTGAACTGAAATGGATCAAATCACTCCTCATAGAATTGGGATTCAGTAGAGATATTCCAATGAAACTTCATTGTGATAATCAAATAGTCATTCACAGAGCTTCCAATCTAGAATTTCACAAATGGACAAAGCACATTGAGGTTGACTGTTACTTTGTCAGAGAAAAACTACAAGCTAGTATTATAAGCTTCGAGTTTGTTTCATCTCAAGGCCATGTTGATGACATGTTTATAAAGTTAGTTGCTTCATTGACCACACTACATGCTCCAAATTAGGAGTATTTGATGTTTTTGCACCACTAGCTTGAGAGGGAGTGTTAGAAGCAAATGGCATACTTGTAATTAGGCTTATGTTTTAGTCCTTATTTTCAACCTTTGGGATAAAGGGTATTTATGTAATGTTTCATATTTGAATCATTATATAAAAGTTAAAGGGGAGGACTACGGATTTATTCAAAAACCCTAATCCTTCACACCCTCTTTCTCCACTCGAGCACCCTCTCCTTGGATCTCTCCTTCAAGCTCTCTTCTCTTCTTCTGTCTTCATAGTCGACCTTTCTCTTTTTTCTTTCACTCAAAGGTTCTTAAAGTTAAGTTAGTGGAATCCTAAGATTTAACAAAAGTATCTTAAATTATAAGTGCATTGACTTGAAAATAGATGCTTAGAAAATAGGTAAAAAACAACATGCCCTAAACATTGAGCCGATTCAAGGTGCACCCAACCTAGACGAGACTCAAGCTAGGGTAACTTAAACTTGTCATAAAAGCTTGAGTCAACTTGACTTAAGGTGGAGTCTACTCAATCATAACCCAAGAGTCAACATTTTTTTTTTTTTTTGCATAGTCTCGTGTCAACTTGAATGAGTTAACTCGAAACTTCCAATACTTGGAAAATTTGCTCTCAATGTTTCTTTTCCAATTTTAATTCATTTTAATTGTTTCCTCGTTTATGCACATCTTAGGGGTGTCCAGTAAAACTTGGATAAATAAAGTGGAGTTTTAAGTGAATTTTTTTATCTTCACTTAAAAATGACTATTTGACAATCTTGAATGGTCTCTCCCTAGACTTATCTTCTTCACAACTACAATTCTTCTATCTCTTCCTCTAGGATCTTAACTTGGCTTCTTGAGTCTTCAATTTCTTAGCCCAAATTTGTGTCAAGACTACTTAGATATAAGTTGGAAGGAATATATATCTAATAACAATGATAAAATTATTAGTAGCACACTTTCAAGTTACATGTTTTGTTATCATCAAAATAATAATGCCTAATATTATTTGAACCCTTGTGCTAAGAGAGAGGCGTTGAACTATATAATTAAGTTAATTTAGTTTACTTCATTCTCTAGAAAAGTTATTTCCTATAAAAAAATAGATTCTTAGGGTTTAGGATTGTAGGAACATGGATGAAATTTTTAATATTGTTTAAGGTATAAATAGGAGAAAGGGGTATGTAAACCCGAATCTCTCTCATCTCCTTCCTTGTAAATTGCAACATTTAGCATAGTCAACTGGTTGAGGCAACTAGCACAAAGAAATATGGAACCATTTGTGAGGATAGATTTCCTACCCCATTTCGGCCTCGTTCCACATCTTCTGTTTTTTCTATCCTTGCTTCCTAAGCCTATCATGGCCAATGAAAATATCATCTTTTCCACTCTCATTAAGAAAATATTTTTCTTTCTTCCTTTTCATTTAAGATTTTTATGAAAAGATAAGGATATAAGTATCATTTAAAATTTGCAACTGAAACTCTTGTTTTCTTATCTACCTAGGTGAAAGAATAGGATGCGCTCGGAAATTACACTGTTTTAGTCTAAAAGAGCCATGCATCCTTTTGTAATTACTTAGCTTGTTTAGAAAAATTCTCATACAAGAGTTTTAGACAGTGATTATTACTAAGGTTGTGTTTGGAACACAGAAAGTGGAGAAAACAGAAAAAATTAGGTTTATTTTCTCTTTTTGGATGCCTATGGAAAATGAGAGAGAAAATGGAAGAGAAATATAGTTTCTCTTATTTGGATACAAATGAAAAATGAAAAATAAAATAAATTTAGCAATATTTTAATTTTTTTTATGATTAAGATTTTCTCTCAAGTTTCCATTTATTTTCTTTTCTCCCCAAATTCCATCATTTTGTGAGAGAAATTTTATTAACTAAGAGAGAAATGATTCTTTGCTGCCAAATAACAGAAAATAATCATTGCTTTTGTTCTTACCAACATAAGAAAGTAGTTGACATGTAAAAGTGCAAGAGTGGAATCAAATAAAAAGGAAGAGACAAAACTATAATTTGCTCTCACTTATTCAGCATCCTTTGCCAAAGCACAGATATTGTACAGACAAAGCTTGATCAGCTATCAGCAAGAACTCGAGCAGAGCGGCAACTGCAGCTTCTCTCCAAAATTCTCTGTTGAATGCAAAATAGATGAGGAATATATGGAATGCAACTCTATAATACCTGAACTATATTATTACTGTTTGGTATGTAGCCAATTCTAATATCCTGGACATCTTGCACTATCTGTGAGCAGATTTCTGCAAGCTCAGAGGTAGGATTGCAAGTAATTTATATACTAGACTTCAACCATCTCAAGTGACCTTGATGGTGTAGCAACTGAAGTCCATCCGCTCCTCGATTTATTTCCCTGCACAAACAAGCATGAAAATTTGTTACAATCGTCCCCGACATCTTGTAAAAATAACTAAAATGTTAGTTTAATCAACCATGACAGTTGCTGTGTTTTTCCAAGCTTTGTCCATCTCCTCAAAGACCTCTTCAACTGGTGGTCGTCCTTTGCTTGATTTGGAGACACACAGTACTGCAACCTTCAAGATTGACTCAAAATCTTCTAAAACAAATTTGCTGTTGAGCCGTGCATCCTCAAAATCTGATAGTGGGCGTTTTCCAACTGCCACATCCTTTGCCTAGCCAAAGAACAACAAAAATTAGACTTTAGAGTAAATTACATTCAGAAGCTTCAGAGGCCAATGAAAGTGAGACTACAAGAACATCTGCGAACGGAGGTCAATTTTGGGGTAGACTGACAAGACCAGCTTTGTGCATTTCTTAACAAACGCTTGTTCCCACTGTAAGTCCTCAGATACAACAACTTTTTCCTGTACAGCTTCACTAATTTGCACAAAACATGCATTTCAGAAATCTCAACTTACTTTTCTTGTTAAGGAATCTCGAGCATCAATATCTAACTCTATGACTCGCCTTCCTGATAGAATTTGCAGGGCAACGATGCCAAAGCTATACACATCACTAGCACACGTAAGCTTGGCATTGCTCATATACTCAGGATCCATGTAGCCAATTGTTCCTCTCACATCTGTGAACACTTTGCTTTCTTCCATCCCTATCATCCTTGCTAGTCCAAAATCAGAAAGTTTTGGTTCCATGTTGTCAACTAGGAGAATGTTGGTAAGCTGCAAAACCATTTTACAAGAACATGGAATCAGATGCAGGGCTAATTATACTTAACACAGATAAGCTTACATCTATAGCCCCCCTGCAGAAGGAGAAACTGTTCATTTAGCTTTTATGAAAAATACAAGGCCAATGCCCCAACTTGATTCCTCAACCTTTCTGAAATATCAATGCAGTTTTATGTTGACCAAGTAAAATATGTTGTCGATTGATTGTAGAAATAATCTTTACTTGCCTTGATGTCTCTGTGCACAATGCATCCATCTGGATGTGTATGAAGGAATCTCAGAGCAAGAGCACAGTCTCTCAAGATCTTCACTCTCTCCTCCCATGAAAGGACACTATCACTTCCTGAGTACAGATACATATTCATAAACAAGTTAGACGTGTGTAAATAAATAAGACACATGAAATAAGCATAAGCAAAGGACAACAAATTACTTAGAAGATGTTGGGCAAGATTTCCATTTGAACAGAATTCATAGACTAAGAATTTCTCGCCGCCCTCCACACAGCAACCGAAGAGACAAACAAGATTTGGGTGTCGAATCCTTGACAGGCCTTCAACTTCCCTAGTGAAGGAATCAGACATGCTGCTCTTGTATATGTGTTTTATTGCAACAAGCTGCCCACTGGGAAGAGTGCCCCTGTAGACCCTACCAGCACTTCCCGACCCCAAGCACATCCGTTGGTTCCCATGGTTTATAGCGTTCTCAATCTCTGCCTTGGAGAACCGATACAAACCAGACCATGCGGAAATTTCTTTACCTTGTGGATTTCATGACAGGATGATTAAGAGATTAAACGTGTCAGTAATGGAATTCCCATTTCCTAACTAACAATATTAGTAGCATTTTAACAAGCACCATCGGTACCTTCTATGGGTTTGGGGGGATCATCCTTCTTGGTTACATACTTAACAAGCACCACAACTAGGATCAGCCCTGTAGTTGCAATAAGGACTGCCAGCAAGGCCTTTGCAACTGAACCTGGAGTTCAAAATTACTTTTTTGTTCAAGCATAAGCTTCAATATGTTGAATTAAAACATAAAAACTCTCACCATAATGCATATCATGTCATAGGCACTCTCTAAATGATCAAAGTAGAGCAGAAGCAGTTTTAGAAAGCGTGTGGCAACTTTAGAAGTGGGTGGGTAGGATATAGAGACTCACACACACAGATTACAGATTTATAATCCAGGAGAGCTGAAACTTAAACAATGAAGAGATTAACTCCATCTAATCATTTTCAATTGAATAGCTCAGTAAGGTCATTTGTAGTGAAGCTCTTAAATAGAAACAGCCAAACCTATTCCTGACAACCCCATCTTACCAAATGAACAAGTAGCTTGATTTCAACAAGACGACTTACTCTGAATTTTGATATAGCCTTTTTCACTTTGCTCTTGCCCTGCACAGCAATATGTACAAAATTACTAGGCCTTGGACAACCTATACGCAATTGAGCATAGTTTTGTAGAATTTACTGCAAGAACTCTTACTGCACTTACTTTTCATGTCTAGTAGAGGCAGGCACCTGTAGAAATCTTCTACCCAAGAAGCATTTTTAATCTGATCAGCTGCGATCGCGATAACTAGTGAAATGGTACATAATTCTGCCTCGGTCTCGTTAGATGTCACATGGAGCTGATCCAGGAAATAATCTCTGTAAGTCACTATGGAACTAGTGCATCCCTTGCATCGATCAACGAACGAGGGAGTATCAAACTGAGAGCAACTGTCAAGAAGGTCCTTGTAACGCTGAGGGTATCCTACAGTAAAATCTGTTAGTCGGATATCAGTACACTTGCTGCTTCCTTGATAGAGATTGTCGAAACTGCAATCATCGGTAAGGTTAGCATCAGGGCCAGTTAATCTGCAGCTTTTCCATTCCTCACTCTTAAGAAAAAGGTAATCGTTGCTAAGAGCACGCTGAGCGAGTGCCTGTGTATAGGTATTAAGAGCATTTCTGCAACAGGGAGTAGTGTCGATGCTGTCCCACACGATTATCATCTCTGTGTCGCTGATGCACTCACCTATGGGTTTGTTTGGATACCGGTTGTAGCTCAGACTGCAACCTGCATGGAGGGAAGATTATCAGACTCAATGCGACCATTAACAAAGGCCGAAGAGAGATATTTGAGAGGGAAGAAACCTGACGAACTTTGAGCTGAAACCCATGAACACATCACGGCAACGAAGCACAGAAAGAAAGGGAAAGGGAGCTTCCAAAGTGTTATCAACTTCATTTCAAACAAGCACAGTGGTTGATCAACCCATATGTAACAGAAAGGAGAAGATGAGAAGACAATAACTGTTTCTGCTACCTGGTTTCAAATACAGAAAAAGGATTGATGAATTATAGACTGTCAGCCGTTTCTATCGAGAAATCGACTGTCTTTAGCCTTGCAACGTCGTTGGATATTCTTGTTCTTTAAGAACCAAAATGGTTTCTCGAGGTGATTTGTTCATTGCGTCTTCTTTGATATCAACGATCACTCCGAACATCGTTCATTTGAAAAAACCATATAAGAAACCGAGAAGGTGACAGTTTTAACTTTATTATGCTGGATAGTATTTGTATTTTATGAACTTTCTCTTTCTTTTATGCAGTTTCATTCCTGTCTTCGGACTACATTGATTGTCAATTTCAAACGCCCCAAAGGCTGTTATTAGAATTGTACAGTGTTCGGCAATAATTTGTACGAAAAGTCGCAATCTCATGACAGAAAGAAAGAAGAGTTTATCTTGTTTAAGTTAGGTAACATCGTGGAAATTGAGGATTCTGATTTCTGAACTCGATCGCGGAATGCCAGGCATTTACAAATGTTCTACAACCTGTTTTATCCTTGGTCGATAAAAAAGGTATTATCCCTTTCTCCCTTCAAATATGGGTCTTTTCCACATCAAAAAGATTCTTCTGGAGGAAAAGTTTTTTTTTTTTAACTTCCTTATCCTTTCCCCAAGATCGCCGATCTCCTTTTCATCTCCTGGAACATCATCACTCTTTTTTCTTCTGGTTCTGTTCAAAAATCATTTCCCAAGCTTCATCCAAAAACGAGAAAACACCCAATGCAAGCTCTTGATGAATTCAGCTGGTTTCCAAAGTTTGATAGCATCATCAGGCATGGATGGTTTGTTTGCATTGGCCTGCATGTTCTTTGCTCGATATCTCAATTCCCAATTCCCCAGAGCTCTGTAGAAATAAATATGGAAAACCGAAAGCATTTTCAGTTCCTACCGCAGCTTTACGTAACCATATACCACAGCATCGACCACACTAAACTGTGTTTGAAATATGAGTAAAAACCAAACAAGTAAAAAATATTGGAGATCGTCCTTTTAATGGTCTATCAGAATTTATCTACAAAATACTCAAACTGTCACAACGCCAAAACACAGATATGACACGAATCCCTCAAATGTTAACACTATTGTACAAATAGAGAAAAATATTTAGTAAGACATCAAGAAGGCTTATTACAACATCCACCAAATGTGGGGGAAAAACCTCATGGAGACAGATTCTTAAATAGAAGATAAGACGCAGCTACAAGTCCAAGATAACCCTCATCCTAACTGCCTAAACACTGGGTTCATAATAGCACCCATGTATACCACCATTATAAACAGTAATATGCAATATGCACCCCAAATACTGCCTTCTCGTGTCAGGAACTCCTGATTAACGTTTTCCCATGCTTTAAAAGGCCTGCTCTCACTCCCCATCATCAGAATAAACAGTCCACGGAAATGACCCAAACATGAGAAATCACATTAACGTGACAGCTCAATTATTACCGATAGATTTTCAAACCCAATTCTTCCATACTTCACCCAAGCAAATCTCTGAACAGATTCGGGTTTGTACCTGAAGGTGTCACACCCACTTGCCTAGCAACTGCATCCTTTTCCAGTGAATCTTGTGGATTTGGACCCTTCATCATTACAGAATTCCCTCCATGATAAGAACTTTTATTAGTAGCAGCAGATGGTTCAGATTGAACATTAGTCGAATGTAAATCGGTTAAAGACGAATCCAATATGCTTACACTCAGTCCAACTGAAGGTGTGTCAAGGAGCCCCATAAGATCATTGGACTTTGGTTCCACAGCTGCCCTAGGGATATCAGATGATGAGACTTGGGGAGATTCCAACAGTCCTTCCAATTGATGAAAAGGATCTATAGGTGGAGTGCCTGTTGTAGTCGATTCCCCCAAGTCCAGTAAGTCTGGAGGCGGCTGAGGGGCAGATTGCTCAATGGCTTGCTGAGTTGATGCAGGAGATTTTGATCTTTCAGAATTACTACTCCCCTTCGAAGCTTTATGGCTTGACGAATGCCTGCTCTTCTCATTCCTTAACGAGGCACCACCAAATAACGAAGCAGCAAGTCTTTGCTTTTCAGCAGAAACTTCCGTCTGTTGTTTCCTAGAGTCGTGTGATGTATCTCGGGCCTGGAAGCCCACTGTATCTGATCCATTGGAGGGTGTGACCCCATTAGCAGTTCTCTGGGTGCTGGTTGCAGATGAAGATGGTGCAGGAGAGGAATAAGTAGGTCTACCCCACTTCTTTTGAACACCATCAAGTCGAAGCTTCACTCCAGTATCTGCTGGTAGGGAATCAAAGCTAGATGGCACTACAGAAGATTGACGGAATACTTTTGGTTGATGGGATTCTTGGACGCTAATAGGATCTGCTGAAGATGTGAGTACAACAGAGAGATTTTCTGGAACTGAAGGCTTTGGAAGCTCATATGCCTCAAACCTGAGAGCATGGCTAGATGATTCAATCTGAGCAGGATTTCTAAAAGGGCTCATAGCCACCATTCCTGATCGTTCATTTTCAGGGATGTATGGACTTGCTCCTTTCTCTAAGGATTTCTGTACAAAGCCATTGAGGAATGACAAACTTTTACTCACCTGCAGAAAGAAACGTGAAAATTCAGCAGGTTACTTGAATCAAAGCCAGCTAGCCAACATAATCAACACATCATCCGCTAATACCAACATAAAAAAACCGTTCAGCAGATAGAAAAGTTGAGAAGATTATGATGCCCTTATACACAACAAAGTACGGAGAATTAGACATACAAGCAATTTAGTCTTCTGTAAAATTTTGGCAAATTGACTCAGGAAAACAAAATTATGATATGGTGCAGCAGGAGGATTCCATCATTAAGTTAAGTAGCATGGATGAAGCTGACAATATGCTTGCTTAAGTGAGCTTTTACCCGACAATAATCATAGCAAGGTTTCTTCCAGGTTCATGAGGAATTGCATTAACAACCAATTCAGTTTAACACCAATTGTAAGAGGTGCATGAAGTAGAGAACTCACAGGTACTTTTCACAGAAGGCTTGGGAGCAAATCTGTTAACCACAGTAAGGCAGTCAACTAAGAAAACTCTCCCCTTAGTGGTGGAGAATTCAAAATTTGGACTGATTACATAAAATATTGGGTGGTATACATGGTGATAGGAATAGATACAACCTCTTAAGATTTAGCTTTAGTTCGAAACATTGCAACATTTATAGTATCATTGAAACAAATAAGTTTCCACTTTAAAAGCAATCAATATAAGTTAGTTCACCCTCAGTATCAGGTGGAAGAGAGAAACAAAAAGGAAACTTTAAATGAAGGACTAGGATGAATAGCATATAATAAACATAGATATTTTGATTCTGGTCCAAAATGCTACAACAGCTTAAAAAGTCAACAACAGGCTTTCCGAAAATAATTTTGTACACTCTCACAAAACTAAAGCTTACAACAACAACTCTTACTGAGATTGTCCTTTAGGTCATCTTCCATATTTACTCAAGAAAAGACCAGTAAATGTTAAAAACTTTAAAGAAGCAATTGAAGGCTGACCTCAATATCTTCACAACTTGCATCAGAGGGCATGATACTCTCCACAGCATGAGGATCCAAGCCTAAAAGTGCTTGAAGTTCATATGCACGTTGTTGCAAGTCAGTTGAATTAGATGCCAATAGTTCATCAATGAAGGATTGACACTGAGAAAAGTAAAGATTAGCCATTTGCTTGGTAAAAATAACATTACATGTAAAAGGTAGCCACTCAACATATCCCTTGCTACAACTATAAAAATTTGGGTTATCTTAATTACTAGTACACTTCTGCAACATCCAGTACTCTACTTTAAAAATTAGATTAGAGCTCCATAATTTAGACAGAAATAAAAGAAACTAGGAAAAGTCACATTGAATATTCAGAACAAGACAATTGATTGCAGCAGTGGTAAAAATAACATTACATGTAAAAGGTAGCCACTCGACACATACCTTGCCACAACAATAAAAAACTGTGTTTTCTTAATTACTAGTACACTTCTGCAACATCCAGTACTCTACTTCAAAAATTAGATAAGAGCTCCATAATTTAGACAGAAATAAAAGAAACTAGGAAAAGTCACATAGAATATTCAGAAAAAGACAATTGATTGCAGCTGAAAATAAAGAAATAACAAATAAACCTCCACAGAAAATGTATCTAAAAGAACATACTCTATCATTTTGCATGCACAAGCAAGTAAGAAGATACTGAAACTAAATGAGAAATTTAATGTTAAATGCATGAAAGGAAAAGTTCTGTTCAGAACTTCACATAAAACACCGTCTTACAGTATACCATACACAATCACAAGCCATCAGCTTCAAAGTTAAATATTGAAACTTATGCAGAATTGATACAAAAAACTATCAAAAAACTACACAAATTGTGGTTGTATGATATATGCTGCTTTAGAATACATCATCTTCTAGCAAGTAATTCATACTAAATATATTTTTACTAGCACACACCGCGACATCATATTTACTTGAGAAAATATGCTACAAGCATGTAGTCAAATCATCATCTGCAGATCCATGCAAATCAATTGAAAGCTTGAGCATTTCCAATTTTGTCACTACTACAATTAACGGAGACCTCAGATGCAGAGTGGTCATGGCGAATTGTATCCTCACTTTTTCCAAGAAAATGGTTTCCATCTGCTTTTTTTTCCTAGGAAAAGCAGTACTTGACTGGGGAAGGCGTAGGGTAGATAAAAAGAAAAAGAAAAATGTAAAGGGGCAGCTAGAAAGCAAAATAACTAAGAGGGGAAAATCTGTTCACAACAAGACATTGTCAATGAACCCCTTCTCTTGCAAAGGAATCCACAAATGAGTTTGCTGCTCTAGCCGAGCACTTCAAGAGCAAGGTTGAGATATCTTTGGTTTCAGGAGATGATAATCAAACCTCTATCTTTGATTTCAGAAGATGATAATCAAACCTCTACAAGTAAGAAGAGGTTGGCTCTGCCAAAAACAACTTGCTAAGGAATAGTCCCACATGGATTAGTGAGTACAAAAATCTTAAGTTTATTAGCTGGGAAAGAGGTTTCCTAAGTAGGCTGTCATTTTGGGGTGGGCCTTGGACCCCAACTTTACATGGTATCAAAGCAGGTACCCATATGTGGACCTACACCTAAACTATCCACTTGTAGAGCCACAAAAGAGGGCCTACACCTAAAACTATCCACTTGTAGAACCACAAAAGAAGACCTACCCCTAAACTATCCACTTGTAAAGTCACGGGCCTATACCTAAAATTATCTACTTGTAGAGCCACAAAAGAGGGCCTACGCCTAAATTATCCGCTTGTAGAGCCACAAAAAAGGGCCTACATGTGAGGGGGAGTGTTTAAGGAACAGTCCCACATGGATTAGTGAGTACAAAGATCTTGAGTTTATTAGTTGGGAATGAGGTTTCCTAAGTTGGTTAGTCATTTTGAGATGGGCCTTGGACCCAACTTTACACAACTCCTACATCATATCCTCCTAGACAGCAAGAGGGTCCTATCTCAACATAGTTGCATCTCCCTAAATTTCTTTTCACTTCCTCTTTCTACATGACTGGTCATATGAATGAAAAGTTGTTGTTAAGGCTCAAACGTGGACTCACATTAACAGACACAAAGAAGTAGCCATTAACCCAAGGATCAGGGGCACATTTTGTAGTATCTCTAAACCTGTTTTGGCTGGTTAATTATATGAAAGAAAGATTTACTCCAATTGTTAATTTTTACTCCGTAAAATTAGAAACATTAATTTTCCATTTAATTCTTACAAACAAGTCCGTTTTTTCTTTTTTTTTCTCTTTTTTATCAGCTAAAAAAGGAACTTTACTGATGTAACTATTTTAACAATTTTATTTTACACAAAAAAAAAACTCATCAACCTGGAAAGGAATGCCCCTCTCTAAAGCCGGAAGACACGCTTATTAACTCATATATCAATGGCATCCCTACTACTTCTTATTCTTCTTGAATTTCCCCACCAGTGTGGGTCAGAGACTCGGAAATTAATAACAGCATTCCTATGGCAAGGGGAAGGAAATGGTTTCAAACATCCTGTTAAATGGACTGAAGTCTGCAAACACAAAAAGCAGGAAGGTCATGGCATCAAACCAGCCCGAACCATCAACCAGGCGCTCTTGCTAAGTGGTGCTGGAAGGTTAACACTAATAGGGAGGCAATCAGGAGATGCTTTGTTGCTGCAAAATCTAGAATTGATTATCAAAGTTGGTACTGCAAGGTAACGATTTTAAGACTTTCACCCCTGTGGCATGCGCTGGCTAGGAACTTACCGAAGGTCATCTCACCTTTCCATATCCTGATTGGCACTGGACACGCTGCCCAATTGTGGCACAACAACTGGCTTGGTGACAAGGTCTGTAAAATCCAGCATCTGGACCTCTTCCGTCTTGCAAGATACCCTGACTTCATGGTGGCTGATGCAATCTCTTCGGGGGGCAGTAGCTCCCTCAAATGGATCCTGGACTTCAGAAGAGGTCTCACCAATGGTGGGGTGGCTACCTTATCTGTGCTCCTCCATCTTGAGCATCTCTACCTCAAGCATGACTCTTCAGACAGCCTTATCTGGACCCCCGAGCCAGACGAGGACTGTTCTGTTGCTTCCTGTTTCAGGCTTTTCTATCTGGCAATCAAACCAAATTGCAGACAATGCGCCTCTAGCTTGGAATCTCTCCACCCCTACAAAAGCAAAGTTCTTTGTTTGGAGTGCTCTAAGAAGTGTGCAGAAGAGGAACCCATATTGTCAACCCCAACTGTCATCTCTGTGGACTCACTGATGAATCTATTGATCATTGGCTTGTCCACTGCCTTTTGTGGAAAATCTGAAACCTCTTCTTCCAGTTATTGGGTATCAGTTTCTACACCCCCTGCATCCTTCTCTGCGTGGTTGATCAAGTTATGGGTCATGCCTCACCAAAGCTTTGCAGAATTCTTATTGATAGAAGGAACGAAGAATGATAGAATACCAAAATCAATTGTGGATATTTTTCTCTCTTGTTGAATCTGTTTACATGATGAAGTATTTATACATTACAGAGTGTATTCTAGACCCTTCTGGAATACATGGCAGAGAATACAGTATTCTAGACTCTTCTAGGAATACATGACTCGTTGACACCTTCTGGATTCTTCTGGAGGAGCTGCTGAGGTGTGGAAGTCTTCTTACTGCTGATACCCCACGGCGAGCCCAGCAGGCCTGGCAGGACTGTGAGGCTCGATCGGAGTGTGCAAAATCTGGTGATGGACAGGGGCTTGGTGAAGACATCTGCGATCTGATCTGTACCGGAAAGGAAGGAAACTTGAAGAGTCTTGTTATGGACACGATCACGAACAAAATGATAATCAATATCGACATGCTTGGTTCAAGAATGCATCACAGGATTCACAGATAAGTAAGTGGCCCCCAGATTATCACAATAGAGAATGGGTGGCTGAGATAAGTAGATTCCCAATTCAAACAATAAGGATTGGACCCAAACGAGCTCACTCGTAGCATGAACCAAGGCCTTGTATTCAGCCTCCGTGCTGGACCGAGCGATAGTAGTTTGTTTTTTTTAACTCCAACAGATGAGATTTGTGCCATAGAATAAACAATAGCCACTAGTAGATTTTCAGTCGTCGGGGAAGCCTGTCCAGTCGGCATCAGAGAAGGCAGCCAAAACAGGGGCCGGAGAAGAAGTGAGAGTCAGACCATAATCCAAAGTCTGTTTCAAATACCGTAAGATCCGTTTCACGGGTTGCCAATGAGAAAGACAAGGAGCATGCATAAATTGACAGACACGATTGACTGAGAAGGCTAAATCAGGTCGAGTGAAGAGAAGATATTGGAGGCTTCCCACCACACTCCTGTACAGAGAAGGATCTTCCATAGATGAAGAATCAAAAGCAGAAAGTTTAGTGGAGGGAGACATAGGAGTGCCAACAGGATTACAATTAGTCATATTGGTCTTGTGCAGTAAATCAAGGATATATTTTCGTTGGGACAGAAAAATCCCATTCGGAGTTCTGTGACACTCAATATCCAGGAAATAATGAAGATAACCAAGATCTTTGACGGGAAAATCAACACTGAGCAATTGAACAAGTTGAGTAATGGTAAAGCTATCGGAGCCAGTAAGGAGAATGTCATCAACATAAACTAAAAGATACAGGACAATAGACTGATGGCGGTAGATGAATAAAGAAGTGTCAGATTTGGAGATGACAAAGCCAAATTCAAGGAGTTTGCTACTGAGACGAGCATACCACGCATGGGGGGCCTGTTTAAGGCCGTAGAGAGCACGATTGAGCTTGCAGACATAAGTGGGAAATTGAGGGTGAACAAAGCCACTTGGCTGAGACATAAATACCGTTTCATCCAACGTGCCATGAAGAAAAGCATTTTGAATATCTTATTGATGAACCGACCAACTGTTAGAGAGGGCAATGGAAAGAACTAACCTGGTGGTTGTCGGTTTGACAACTGGACTGAAAGTCTCGGAATAGTCCAAACCCTCGAGCTGACTGTAGCCCTTGGCAACAAGTCGTGCTTTTCACCGCTCGACCAAGCCATTTGAGAGGTATTTTGTTTTGAAGATCCAGCGGCAGCCCACAACATGCTGAGAGGGGGAGGGAGGAACTAAGGTCCAGTTATTGTTGGAGAGAAGGGCTTCGAATTCGAGTTGCATCGCACGACGCCATTCCGGGTATTTTGAGGTTTCAGTGACAGAGGAGGGTTCATCAGGAGTGACACGGGATGTGAGGAGGGCTTGAGGGGGTGGCCAAGCAACGGTACCGTCGGTCCGGATTTTGGGAAAATGGAGGTTGGATTTGGATCGGGTTTGCATGGGATGAGGACGGGAAATGGTGGAAGGGGAGATGACGGAAGACTCGGGAAGTACAAGCTCACAAGGGGGAGATGAGGGCAGTGGTAATAGTGGGAAAGGGAGTCTACTGGGTGGGGTCAGAGGCGGAGGGGAAGGTGCAGTGGAACCAGGGGAGGAAGGAGGAGTAATGGGATTGGGGATGGTAGTGGTAGAGGGTTGTAGAGGGAGAGACGAGGAGGGCAAAGGAGTAGTTAATGGAGGAGAGGGGAGGGATGGGGAAGATTGAAAGGGAAAAACAGCTTCATCAAACAGAACATCACGTGAGACATACATACGAGAGGTCGGGATATGATAGCATAAGTAGCCATGATGATTAGGGTTGTAACCAAGAAAGACACAAGGAAGAGACCGATAATCCATTTTATGCCGATTATAAGGACGAAGATTAGGCCAACAGAGACAGCCAAAAGTTTTCAAGAAATTGTAATTGGGCTGACAGTTCCACAATTTTTCAAAGGGAGATTTGTGATCTAACACCAAAGTAGGTAAGCGATTAATTAGGTAGGCAGTAGTAAGGAAGGTATCAGACCAATATTTATGAGGGGCGAAGGAATGGGCAAGAAGAGCAAGACCGGTTTCGACAATGTATCGATGTTTCCTCTCAACAGAACCATTTTGAGAGTGGGCATAAGGACAAGCCAAGCGATGAGAAATTCCAAGAGACTGTAGTACAATATGAAGGGAACGAAATTTGCCACCCCAATCAAATTGGAGGGCACGTATTTTGGTATGAAGTAAATTTTCGACTTGAGACTTGAAGGATAAAAATACATTAACAACATCGGATTTACACTGTAATGGAAAAATCCACGTAAACCGACAGTAATCATCAACAAAAGAGAGATAGTATCGAAAACCACCCCTGGACACAGTGGGGGCAGGACCCCATACATCAGCAAACAAAAGTTGGAGAGGGGCAGTGGTCCAAGACGGAGAGGATGAATACGGTAGTTGATGAAGTTTAGCCTGACAGCAGGAAGAGCACAACCCAGGTTGTGGAGAGCGCTTGACTGGTAAAGAGAGCTTGGAGATGATGTGGTGGACTAATTGCATGGAGGGATGACCCAAACGAGTGTCCATTGGAATGGAGAGACTCTAGATCCAGTATGAGCTTGATAGGAAGAGGCGGCGGGAGGGAAGACATACAGGCCTTGACTAGTAGGACAGCGCAAAAGTGTTTTCTTGGTACGACAATCCTTCACAAAGAAACAAAATGAATGAAATTCAAAAAATACAGAATTATCTTCACAAAATTTTCTAACAGAAATTAAATTCTTAGAAATAGACGGAACATGATAAAGTTGAAGGAGGAGAAGATTGCCAGAAGTGGAAGGAAGAACAGAGCTGCAAACGTGGTGAATAGGGAGAGAATTACCATCACCAACACGAACTTTATCATCGCCTTTATACTCAGTAGGATTGATGGATAAATTGGAAAAATTATGAGTAAAGTGATGAGTCGCGGCCGAGTCAGGATACCAGTTATGGTCAACAGGAGGACTAGAAGCAGGGGAGGGAGGAGCGTGAGAAAAAAGGGCAGAAGTGAGATGGGCGGCTAAGGAAGGAGGTGAGGCCGCCTGATAGGAATGATCAAACCAGTGGTAGCAATGAAGGGCCATATGGCCGGGACGGTGACAAATTTGACAAGGAGGGCGATTTGGGGGAAAAGGGGAAGAAGGGGTTCGACCGCAACCACGCCCACGACTTTGGGAGCCCCCTCTGCCGCGATACCCTTGCCTGTCGAAACCCCTGCCTCTGGTGCTGGGGTTCGACTGGAGAGAGGCAGTGGCGTTCGCCGAAAATTCGGGGGAGGCCGGGAGGAGGGTTTGGTGATGGAGGAGTCAGGATTCGTGGCCGAGGAGGTGGCTGTAGACCTGGGAGGGCGAAAGAGGATCTATACATGTGGTGAGGGAGGCCACGACCGAATCGAAATCGGTTCCGAGACCAGCGAGAAAGTAGGCGATGAAATCCGAGGAGGAGAGGACCTTGCCTGCCGCCGCGAGCGTATCGCGAAGGATTTTAGCTTTTTGATAATAGTCGGTGATGGAATCCGACCCTTTTTTCAGGGTCGTGAGTTGGTATTGCAGCTGCATCACGCGAGCTTGGGATTTGGAGGCGAAGAGGTTTTCGAAGATGAGCCAGATTTCTCTGGAGGTCAAGGCTTCGATGACATGGGCGATGAGTGGCTCAGTGAGGGAAGAAATGAGGACGGACAGAGGGCTTGATCGTGTTGTTTCCAGATGGAATAGGGGGAAGGGTGATCTGTGGGGGTGTCGTCGAGAGGTTTGGGGGCAACGATGGAACCGTCGATGTAACCGAAAGCATTCTGACTGTGGAGGTAAGGCAGGAGTTGAGCCTTCCACAGTAGATAGTTTTCGTGATTGAGTTTGACAGTGAGGAAATGGGAGGGAGATGGGAGGGAGAATGTGAGGAGGTTTGGGGATTCAGCCATAGGTGAAGACGGACGTGAGTCCTTACGCGGCTCTGGATACCGATAGAAGGAACAAAGAATGATAGAATACCAAAATCAATTGTGGATATTTTTCTCTCTTGTTGAATCTGTTTACATGATGAGGTATTTATACATTACAGTGTATTCTAGACCCTTCTGGAATACATGGCAGAGAATACAGTATTCTAGACTCTTCTAGGAATACATGACTCATTGACACCTTCTGGATTCTTCTGGAGGAGCTGCTGAGGTGTGGAAGTCTTCTTACTGCTGATACTTATCAAGGCCTGCACTGTGTTCATTCCCTGGATGATATGGCTTGAGTAAAATCAGTGCCACTTTCAAGGTCACTCCTCTCAGTTGAGGCCCTCTTCTCAACATCGTATTACCAACAGCATCATCTCTTGGGTTTGTACTCTTAAAAGAATTTAAGCACTTTGAGGGTGGTTATGAGAGGCAGAACTGGGAATCGTCCTTTACTGATTAGTCGTGTATCAACTTTTTTGTTTTCTTATGTAATTTCATTATTAAGGTAAGGAAAGAAAACGTTAGTTCCAAATCCAAGAACTGTTCATAAATTCACAGGAAATAATTAATGGTTCCAATTTATTCTGAATTTTGGATTCTGTGCCTAGAAAGATTGATTTTTGAAGCTCGGGATCGAATGTTCCTTATGGTCCAGTTCCGAGACCAGACCAGGAATTCTTGTTGTTTCCCATCTAAGCCATAGCTAATAAGGCTACTAAAGCAGAAGAGAGGGAAGACAGACAAGGAGACAAAAGGGTGCAAGGAGGCCTGTTCATGCCTTTGTCCCTTTGCCCCTTTGTTCCAAGATAGCAAAGCTGCCCCTCTTCCAGAAATATTTTTCCTATCCTATTTTCTCCCCAAATCACCTATTTTTCATGGTGTCAGAGCAGTAAGGACAAGTTTATTTCAATTTTGTAGATCTTCTCTCCATTTTCAGCAATCTCCTTGAAGGTTTTTCCCAAATTTCTGGACTGGTAGGGTAAAAATTCCATTTTTTCCCTTTTTCTGCCTAACTTAGCCTATTGACTGATGATTACTGCTTCTATTTGATTGATCGTTGGGATTTAGAAGTGTTTGATGATCCCAATTTGAGGAAATTTCTCATATCTGCCTACATCATCAACCCAATGCTTGTGTCATCATCCATATAGCCTATGCCATCCTGGTTTCTTGCAATTAGGTCATTCTTTCGTCGATTTATGGTCTTATTTACTGGAATTGATCATTATTGGTTCTAAATTGAATGAATTGGGTGCTGAATTTTTCTAATTGAATTCGGTGTGGGGCCCACTTGATTACGCAAGCATAGAAATTTGGGGAAAGAGGCTTCCTAAGTTGGCTAGTCATTTTGGGATGGGCCTTGGACCCAACTTAACATGGTATCAGAGTAGGTACTCATATGTGGGCCTACACCTAAACTATTCACTTATAGAACCACAAAAGGGGCCTACACCTAAAATTATCCACTTGTAGAGCCACAAAAGAGGGCATACACCTAAACTATCCACTTGTAGAACCACAAAAGAGGGCCTACACGTGAGGAGTGTTAAGAAATAGTCCCACATGGATTATTGAGTACAAAGATCTTGAGTTTATTAGTTGGGAAAGAGGCTTCCTAAGTTGGCTAGTCATTTTGGGATAGGCTTTGGACCCAACTTCACAATAGTCAAAGTAGAAAGACAAGGACAGGACGAGCCGATGTCACGTAGGTCTTAGTCAAAAGCCTATCCAAGTCATGATTCACAGCTAAGGGTTCAGGAGATGAAAACAAAGATGAAAGCTAAGGGCTCAGGGGACTGCAGAAGCAGAAGTTTTTAAAAAGAGATACCTTTAATCTTACTACAGTGCATCAAGAGAATTTAACTGAGCGTTCAGGTGAAAGTAGGTCAAGTTATTAAGCTCTAACAAGACCAACCTCAGGTAGTAATTCCACGTTCCTTCCCTCAGCTATTTCAAATGCATGTATTTTCATAATTGCTGTAATTGCATAGGCCTGCATAGAAAGAAAGAGAAAAATATAATCACAAATCTCAAGTATAAAGAATCCAAATTTTTTGAGCAAAGAATCATAACATATATTAAACCACAGTGGTCCTTCTACAACACCTTTTAGCAATAATAATCACCAGACGAGGGCGATAACAATAACACCTATTCAACAACAACAAAAACAACAAAGACCAAGTCGTATATCACACCCAGGTTAACATGGGTAAGACTAACATCTGCCACAACAGCAAACAGAAATTGAGGCACCAAGAAACTGCATGAATCAACAATATTTTTTATTTTTTACAAAATGAGCAGACAATATATATGTACAAATTGTTCCTAGTTGAGGATTGGCCTCCTTAATTTATTGTATTCATTATTTCTCTAATGAAATTCACCATATGCATGTGTCTGTATATATAGAGAGAGAGAAAATGAGAGACTCAAATCATAGAAGTTACGTACACCCACTTTTTAATTTCATAATTATTTTTAAATTTAAAAGCTTAAAGCTCATTGTTCTTATTCAATACCTTTTCTTGTTCTATACTTTTTTTTTGGAAAGAGGAGATGATGCGTTAAAAACCAAAAGGCAAAGAAATAAATCAAGAGGGGGAGCAAGAGACAATGAGATATTGCAGGCCAAACCCTCATTTGCAAACTTATTTTTAAACCATTTATAAATCTGATTACATGAGACCAGAAGTAAACTCTTCTATAGGCAAACTAGTAAATCTCATCGAAACCATGCTAGTGCCTCCTTAGAGGATTCCTTGACTTTTACACCACCAGATGACTGAGAGAGTATCACTTTCGATCTCAAAGGGATTTGAGAACATGCTGCTACAGATCTTCACATCCTAGAGGACAGCTTGGATTTCTGCATTTATCGAAATCCCCATCCACCCTGCAAATGAGGGGAGAATAGCACCCTCATAGTTTCTAAAAACTCCCCCAAATCCAGACCACCCTGTGTTTCCTTTAGAGTAACCGTTAAAATTGATTTCAATTCTTCCAACTCATGGAAGCAGATACAGAGGCACCCAACATGCCAGAAATTAGCTTCCAATTGCTTCTGATTTTTTTTTTTGAACCCTATACATGATTGTTGACGTTGATTTAAACAAGTTTCTATTTTTTATTATTTTTTATGATGAAATTGAACGACTACGTTTATTGTAAACAAGCTAAACTTATTGGCAATGTTGTAAGTAATCTCCTTTTAAAGAAGGAAAACATTGGGTGGCCTGAGTCCAGCCCCCTGTGTGTCTGTGTGTGTCTGAGCCTGTCTGTCTATGTGCATGCATGTGTGCGTGCGTGTGCGTGCAGCTGTGGGTGTGTACACATGTGTGCACAAAGAATCTTCTAAACAGCTTAAGAAAATTAATGAGACTGCCATAGTGACTTATTCCCTTTTTTTTCTTGGAAATGAAAATATTATCTACTTCAGCACTAAATCAACTAATGGTACTGACTAACTAAAAAGAAATTGTATATACACAGTTAAGAGATCTTACTTTGACAGTGTCATCATTTGAATGGGCTTCTGCAACGTCACACAACTTTCCCGAGATGTAAGAAGCTGAATATTTTCCATCAGCAGTTCCATATTCCCCAAGAACCCAGCAGATGACCTATATTGGATAATTTGGGTCAAAAAGCTTTGACATTTTAATTAGACGTTGCGATTATAACTACGTTAACCAAAATCATTATCAATGATGAAACCTAACAAGGAGAATGAGAGTACTTGGAGAAACAAGGATGGCAACTTTGGCTCCCCAACAATCTTTAAATAAGATTCTACCTGCATAGGAAGCAATTATCTCCAAATTAAGAAAGGAAATGAAGTATTCGTGAGATCATATAGAGATCTGGAGAAAAGCAACAAAATAATAAATTCAAACAGGGAATCCATTTTCCATAATGTAGACAAAAACAAATTTTCCAAAAAAACTAAAATAAGATCAAAAGGAAACCAAGAGCAACTTTACATTTTAAAAAAAAAAAACAGCAACTTTCAAGCCATTCTTTTTCATTTTTAATTATGAGATTTTTTTGAGGAAAGTTATGCAGCTAAACTGCGGCCACGTTTTGAGGCTTACAGAAGGAAAGAAACAACTGAACACTTTAAGGTAGAAAACATAGAAAAAAAAAAAAAAAAATTAATGAAGATGTATAAACATAGAAAAGTTCATTCACCAAACTCTCTTTCAGACCAGAAAATTTGTGATTAGAAAAAATTTTAGAAAGCTAACAACTTATTTTGAATTTCAAGATCGAGAAAGTACATGAGAGGCCAGCCTATATTGAATTCTGACAGCAGCTTAAAGGACATTTAGGAGGAGCAGGATGGGGAGGTGTCTCCCCATCAAAACTCAAGAAGGATATTTCCGGCTTACTCTGCTTCTTTGGAGTAGCAGATTCAACTGAAGCTGAGATTAGAGCCCTATTGAAATGGCTAAAGCTTTTAAAGTTTCTTTTCGATTCTGCTGAAAGCTAAGGGTGACCATGTCACCGTCATCAGCTGGCAGCCAGACAATCTCCTCCTCCTAGGTGCTTTTGCAGATACATTTATGAGATTGAGGATATTTACATTCAGATCGGACCCCTGGATTCACATGCCAAGAGAAGCCAATTACCTTGCTGATTCTATAGCAAGAAGAAAGCTTCCAGGTAACACTTTTTGCTGTCCAGAGTTCACTTGTTGACCTGAATTAGTCCAGATGGAGCCATCATCTACATCTTTTACTTTTTATTTTCCTCATAAAATCTTTCCTCTCGAAGGCCTCCTTACAAATTTTCTTATGTCTTGCAATGAATTATATCACCATTATATATAAATATATATAGATAGATAGATAGATAGATAGCCACTTGAAAGAAATGTTCATAGCAACTCCTGAGAATATCTATGGTAAAAATCATATTATCTAAAATAACTGGAATATATTTATGCTGAACAGATAAAAATTTCATCCGGACATGGTCCAGCCAAGTCATATGACCACTAGAGAAAAAGTTATACATTCGAATATCAGTTCACTTCCACAACATTTGCCAGGTAAGCCACTTTTTGTGCGGATAAACTGCATGACGCCTCCCACCTTCCTAGCACTATCATAAGAAGGAATTCGAAGGTAGTAATCAACTCCTCAAATTGCATGATTCTTGACCTGGCCACTTGAACACCTCTGCCTAGGGGATGCTTAAAAGTCAATTTTGATGGCAGTTCACGAGGCAACAAGGGACCAGCTGGTGGGGGTGGTGCACTTACATACTCCTCAAGTAATATCCTCCTTGTTTACTCTGCTCCTCTCAGTTGTGGGGACATTAACATGGCAGAGTTGACACCCTACTTCAGGGCATCCAACTCTACATAGGAAGATTCACCGCACCTTCGATTTTTGGAAGGGATTCCTCAGTCATCATCAGCTGGACTAGCAGGAAAAAAAAAACTCCAAGCCATTTGTATTATGATGAAACTGAAAATTTATGTAAAAATAGGAATATTTCTTGGCAGCACATCCCTAGAAGGCAGACTCTTTGGCTAGGGAGGGGTTTTCCCAACAACACCTCGCTATAGGAGACTCATTCCCCCTCTAAGAGTCCTTGGCACTTCATCAAGGTGAGTAATTTTTTCTTAGTTTTTTGCTTCCTTCAGATATTCCTTGCACCTGTACTCTATTCTCCCTTGAGAGCCTTCTTAATGGAATCCTTTTTCCCATTAATATCAAAATAAAAAATTAAAAAAAAACATTGTACAGCTAATCTTACACAGGTATAGTAAAATATTTTAGTGACCTGTCCCTATCATACATAGATTATCTTTTCAAAGTGTACTTTCCAGAACATTTTTCTCGTTGGCTGGGATTCTGTGAATTATTTTTGCTCCTTTTGTAACATAAATCTATGGAAATCCAAACCTTCAGTAATCTTTTCTCTAGCAAGATCTAGTTTTATTGAGGCAGAGGTAAATATTCAAAGATTTACCACATTTGCAAACAAAATACCTTGAAGTCTCAGTGTAGCTTCACAGAAGTGCTCTTTAGGAAGTCATACTGCAAATCTACCTATCTTATTCTACATGAACTAACCAGCAGATAAATAGGACTTAGGGGGTTTCACTTAAATCATTAACATGAGAAAACTGATGGGGTTCAGATTGTCAGTCTTGGATTTCTTTTTGAATTCTTGAAAGAGATGGGATCATTTTATTTTCTTTGAAGAGAATCACTTGCTCATTTGAATCATAAAAAGTGATTTTGCATTCATAAAATGGCCTTGAGATAATATGAAAGTCAAATATTAAAAAAATAAGCTGTGTCATAGGGTTGCAACATAATATAACCCCTGTTTCTTTTTTCCCGTTTCTGGATGATGTGAACATTCTTCATTGACATAGTTACATCATCTTAGTACTCTTTTGCAAAAAGTAAAATAATAATTAAAAACTCTTATATGAAGTAAATGATTTTAAGTGCACTTACGAAATTATTACTCAGGAATGAAATTGAAACCTCATCAAAATTAAGGTAGCCAGCATGGTAGTTACTGAACAAGACAAAAGAAAAAAAAACTTTCCACCATGCATTTAGTTTCATGGAGAGATCACTTTTAAGTCTTGTTTCCATTTCTTTATTTTTTCTGGATATGTTATGAATATCAAGCATATTAAGATAGAATAGCAAGTAAAACAGAAAAATATAAGATCACAGTGAACAGGGCGTACAGCAGATGATCTAAGCTGACTATCGGCAGTTTCATCCTCCTCTCCAAACCCTTCAGCAATGAGACGCATCAAATTATGGGCAACTTTAGCATTCACCAGACCACCTGCATGCTCAAAGACCTTGTTCATGGTCTGAAGAATGAACTAGTTAGAAATGATACAAATTCATGAGTCTTAAATGGTATTCATAACTTAGTCAATGCCAAAGGTCAAAAAATACTCCAATTAATACCAGTGACTTCTTTTACCTGGATAAACCATTGGTTGCTTGGTGCAAATTGTTCGGCAAGCTCTACACATCGAGATGCTATTTCCGTCTTATAATGATTATCACTGATGCTTATCATGTAATCAATCATGCGATCAACAATAACTTCCACATTAGTGGACTTTGTCATTTTATAAAGTAGTTCAAAGGTCTTCCTCTTTAAAGTATCATCTGGATCCTGCAGGTCAGCATTTTAAAGCATCAGGAAGAGACTTCAAGTCCATGACTAGGGAAATGATATGGTGGCCTCTCTTCAATTTGGGGTCAATCGGCTTATCCTTCCTCATGCAATCCATTAGCCCTTGGAAGTTTTAGGTGATGCAAATGATAAGATATAGCATCAAGTTAAATTAGTGTTAAAAAAAACTTTGACTAATTTCAATGAGAACAAGGCCATATTAAGATGATTATAAAGAAATTATAATATGATAGAAAGAGCAGAAAGTCAGAGAACAGGAAAAGACAGAGATAGGACTCATATAGTTTTTATTTTTTATACTAGTTGAATTATAAGACATTAACTTAGGAACAGACATAGAATAGGAAACATATTGACATTCTAACTTTTCTCAATCAATGAACTGAATAAGAAAACTACCTTGCATAAATAGACTAAGACTTCTAGTTGAAAGATAGTTCTTAGAAATACCAATTCTTCTATATATCTAACAATAATTTAAGAAAAGGAGGACAAATATCACATTGTAATTCATAATCAAAGATACCATTACCAATCATCAAGAACAAATAATCCCAGCAAAGAATATAAATCTTTATCCTCAAAGATATCATTTGAAAAATGCTGACCTCCAAGCAATCAATCACAGCCAGCTGGTGCTCTTCAGCAATGTCAGGGTTTATCTTTATAAGTCGACCAAGAGCATCAATTCCCATATATTTTAGATTGTGGCTGTCACTCTGCCATAGAAAGAGATTATTCAAAGACAAAAAAAAAATTGAAAAGAAAAATAAAGCACCATACAGAAAAAGAACAGAAATTATAAACAACCTAGAATAACTGAGAGAAATATGAAAAAGTTGCTTAGTTTTTTCATTTAATAATCCCACATTCAGTGAAAAGATGATAAGATGCAGGACTAATAATGCAGTTCAAAGAGTCTTCAACATGCATTGAAGAGCAAAAGGCAGTTGATGCAGAATGGTTAGTGTGGATTCTCCTTCCATTTACAGCCTAGTTAGTGACCCTGGTATCTCGGTTAGTCCTTCCAAAGCAGATACCAAATGGGATCTCCACCTCAGTGAGCCTTTCCTGGACTTCAAGACAACTGAGTCTGAGAAGTTGAGAGGCTTCTCAGAAATTCATACACTTCGTTTAAATGGTGCCGGGCAGGATAAGGTAATTTGGTGCTGAACACTCAGGGAAATTTTGTGGCCTTGCCCTAGTTCTACCTTGCTAACACGAAGACCAGCCCATCCCCCTCTTCTGGTCCCCTCCCCCCCCAAAGCCAAACTCAAGGTATTTCTTTGGTGTGTTCTAAAAGATAGAATTCTCACTTGTGATCAGCTTTATAGACATGCATTCTGGCCCCCAAGTTTGCAAAGTAGTCTTTGCAATGAGACTGATGAAATGCTGATAATTGTTCTATGGCAATATGCCCCTTTCTGCTGAGGTCCAGAGACCTTCATTCAACACATTGGGCTATCCTCATGTCTTCCTGCTACATTTGCTGATTGGTTGGCTGAAATCCCATCTTTGCCTATGCGAAGCTTGGTCAAAAATCTAGGAAAATTGTGGCTCCATCTATCCTTGGAGCTTGTGGGTGAAAGAGAGCTGAAGAGTGCTCTCTTGGTTCTCTCTTGGACATGGCTTAAAAAAAAATCAATAATTATACTAAGTCAGCTCTTAGACTCACTCACACGAAAAGAAAAAACAAGTTGGGACCCAGCCCCAAACAAGCGTCTCAAGTTAAATTTTGACACGAGCTCCAGTGGATTATGGTCCAGGTCATATTGGGCCAGCTATCCACAATCATGATGTGGTAGTCTTATTATCTTTCTTGGCCCCCCATGGTGAAGCTGATTCCAAGGAGGTAAAAGTCGGGGCTCTTCTTTGAAGGATCATCCTTTGTTGTGAAGAATTTACTTTGCCATTGATTTATTAATCAATATCTCTTAAGGAGTGGCTGACCCCTGTAGGAGATGTGAGAGCCACTTTTTTGCATTTACCTGATCTTGTAAGCTTGTTGCATGTTACATGGGCACATGTGCTCCATTCAGCAAATTCACTGACCAATTCCCTTGCTAAGAGGAGGGGCTTTTCACCAACATCTCGTTTTTAATGTTGCCCCCATCATGTAATTCTGTATTTTAGACCTTTTAGTTTTTCGTTTTTATCTCTCTTTGTTCTCTGCATTGCTTTTTCTGTAAAATTTTGCTTCATACAGAAAAAGAAAAGACAATCCATACAGGGGATTCACAAGGGCGGCTGAACAAAAGCAAGATTGACTTTCCTAAAACCGATCCTGTCATGTGGGTGTTTGACGTAAGCTTTTTGTTTGCAATTAGTCAAGTGGAAGAGCTTTCTAGTATGAATTAGTCATGTATCTGATGTAAATTTTGACTCAAGTGTTGGCCTAATAAATGAACTTTCCAGTCTCAAAGTCAATTTTGCCACTTATAGAGCAGAATTTTGACTTTAAAAAAATTAACTGTTAGGGCTAAAGGTACTAAATTTAGCTAAGCAGATTTCAAGTACAGTTATAGGGAACCTATAGATAGAGGGTAACTACCATGTGAGCTACTTTATGTTCTTCTCATGAGAACACTTTTTTTTATGAAAGTGCATATATTGATGAACAAGGGGGGGAATACAAACCTAACTTTGGGGGCCGGACTCCACAACAAAGTGTTGGAGAGACACACCCGCCTTAGCCTGAGAGTCTGCTAAGTGATTAGCAGAGCGTGGAATGTGTTTCTATGTACAGTTTAAGCCAGAAAGTAAGTTACAAATTTCATTGAACATATCCCAATGACGCCAAGGGGGTGACCATGGTTAGCACACCAATTGATGATATCTTTGAGAATTCTGTTGAATCGCCTTCAATACAAAGGGGGTCAGAGAGGTGGTTAGAAAAGACCTTGAGCCCGTGCAGAAGGCCAGAGAGTTTTGCAGTAGTAGAATCTGAGTTGCCAAGGGGACCTGCATATGAGAAGAGGAGTTCGCTTTTCCATTGTGGATAACACCACTGAATCCCAGGACCAGGGCAGCCTAAAGCACTGCCATCAAAGTTGAGTTTTGTGTACCCAGGTGGAGGGGGAGTCCATATGGCCATAGTAGGGGGGCGAGAGGGCAAGGACATCCCAGCAATAGATTGCCAGTTTCCTCAAAAGTTGGAGTCACTGAATTTTTTGAATTATTTTCTGTTTAAGAGCCAGACAAAGACTTGACTAGATATTTGGACAGTTAAAACCTCAAAAGGACAAGATTTGAGTTTGAATTTCCTTCTGTTGCGCTCTTTCCGGAGAGCCCAGATAATATGACCAATACAGCAAGATAAAATCATTTTTCCTAGCTTTGGGAGCTGCGTACTGACTAGGGAGAGGACAGTGTCAGCAAGGTTTCCGGAGGCACAGAATTGAAAGCCAATTTTGTTTAAAAGGGATGTCCAGACTTGGTAGGCATACTGACATGAGAGGAGGACATGAGTTGCTATTTCTGGGGTATTTATACAAAAAGGGCAATGAGGATCCTGTTTCTGGGGTATTTATACAAAAGGGGCAATGAGGTCCAAGATAGGGGTACCCCGACGAATTAAAGCATCAGAGGTTAAAGTTTGTTTTTGAAGGCAGACCAAATGAAGAACTTAGAACGTGGGGGGGCGAGCAAATCCCAAGCATGTGCCGTAGGGTGCTTTGGGTGTGCTGAAAGGTTGTTTAAGTATGTATAGGCAGAGGATGTAGAGAAAGACCCCTTTGGACAAGGAGTCCAGATTAGAGTATCATTGGAGGTGTTTGGTTGTCTGGGTGGAAGAGTAAGCAAGAGTTGGGATGCAAGGAGGGCTTCAGTATCAGTAAGATGTCTTCTAAGGTTTGGATACCAATATCCATTTTCTGACCAGCTATCCGAGATATTGATCTCTGAGTTACCTGAGAGGCTAAAGATTTCCGGAAAGCTATTTTTGAGGGGAGATTGGCCAACCCACCAATCATTCCAGAACTTTGATGTATTTCCATTTCCGATGTAACATTTTGTAGCCATTTTGAATTTGGGGAGGAGTTGAGCTATTTTTCTCCAAGCGGGTGAGAGAGAACAAATTCGCCCTCCTTCTGTCCACCAGCCAGAGGGGAGGTTTGCCTTCTCCTTAACAAAAGCTCTCCAAATCAAATGATGATTCATATTAAATTTCCAAATCCATTTAAGCAGCAAGGCAGAGTTCGTTGTGGATGTGTCTCGGATTCCCAGTCCACCTAATACTTTTTGTTTGCAAACCTCCTCCCATTGAACCAGATGATATTTTTTTTCACCATTTGGACCTCCCAAAAGGAAACGTCTCTTAAGGAGCTCAATTCTGTTTCTGATATACGCTAGGCAATGGAACATGGACAAATAATAGTTAGGGATTCCTTGCAAACATGATTTGATGAGAGTTACCTTGCCTGCTTTAGAGAGAAATTTTCCTCGCAAGGTGGCAAGTCTTCCTTCCAATCGTTCAATGATAGGGTACCAGAAAGCCTTAGAGGGGAGACATGGGGTTAGAGGAAGCCCCAAATAGGTTCCAGAGGATGATTCAATGCGGCAACCAAGAAAATTGGCCATAGAGTTGAGAAGACCAGGCTCAATATTGTAACCAGATATAGAAGATTTCTCCCAACTGATTTTTTGTCTAGACGAGATTTCAAATAAGCTCAGCAAGGCACTTAAATTATGAATTTGATTGAGGGTACCATCGCAAAAAAGAATAGTGTCATTTGCATATTGGAGGAGGCTAATATCAAGAGCAGGGTTAGGGGAGAAAGGACTTAGCCATCCAGATGATTTAGCCATACGGATCATTGCGGCTAATTGTTCTCCAATGAGAGTGAATAGAAGTGGGGATAGGGGGTCCCCCCGCCTGAGTCCCCTAGAGCCTTTGAAGTATCCACAAGGCTTGCCATTTATCATAACTGAGTAGGAGACGTTAGAGATACAGCTTCTCATCCAGAATCTCCAACGAGTGGGAAAACCCATCTTGTAGAGGAAGTGGTCAAGTAGTTTCCAGTTAACTCTGTCAAAGGCTTTTTCAAAGTCAAGTTTGATAACCACTCTTGGATTATTCAGTTTCTTGAAGGAATGTAGGATTTCATGGGCGCCCATAGACGGGTCTAGAATATTTCTACCAGCAATAAAACCACTCAGACTGGGGCTGATTATTTTAGGGAGAACAGATTTGAGGCACTTGGCGAGGATACGGGCCAGGATTTTGTAAGGGCTAGTGGTGAGGCTTATGGGTCTGTAATCTTTGGCATGAATGGAACCGGATTTTTTGGAACGAGGGCAATGAAGGAGGCTCCAATAGATTTTTAAGTGATACCTACTTGGTGAAAATTGTTCACAAAGTTGTGTACATCGCTTCTAATAATGCCCCAGAACTGACGATAAAATTCCCCATTGAAACCGCCTAGGCCCGAGGCCCTATCTTTAGGCATTCCTAGGACTGCTGCATCAATTTCATCTGGGGAGAAAGGTTTTTCTAGATGAGAAGCATCGGATTCCGAGATTCGACAAAAGTCGATCTGGTCTAGGACAGGTCGATCGAAATATTCCTTTGTGTAAAGACCTGAAAAAAACTTTAAAAACTTGTTAGTAATGGAAATACTAGTTGTACATTCCTCTTCGTTGATAATGAGGGAGGATATACAGTTAGTTCTTTTTCTGCCGAATGCAATAGCATGAAAAAAAATTGTATTTCCGTCCCCATCAGAGAGCCATCTGAATCTGGAGCGTTGCTTCCAGTGAGTGGTTTCACTAGTTAGGAATTTTGATAGATCTTGTGTAAGGCTATTTCTACAAATAAGTTCATGGGGAGAGAGAGTTCTTTGTTCTTCCTGGAGGTCCAGATCTGAGAGCCGGAGACAGAAGGAGGCTTTTTGTTCCCTAACATCAGTTGTAAGGGAGCAAGCCCAAGGTCTTATAACTGATTTGAGAGCTCTGAGCTTGACTCTCCTTTTTTCAACTACATTGTTATACAAGCTAGTTTTTGAAATAAAGTACTAATCACTTGAAGCACTTTTCATCAAGTACCAGCTGTCTCATGTAGTTCCACGCTTCAGCATATTCCAAATAATGATGGCATGACTCAGACTTCCATAATTTTACTTCATTTTGAACAGAAAAAAAAGAAAGGAATGAATTGAACTTTTTCTTTGAATATCTGATTCTATGGGAAAAAAATTTAGAATGTAAAGTCAGCCAGCTTCCTACCTTCGTACCTAGGTCTCCCCATCTTTGAGTAAACCTAGAAATCTCTTTGAACCCCCATTCTAGACAAATTTGAAGGCAGATTATCAAACTGAAATTTGGAAAATGCTTTCCAAGGCAGGACGCCTTGTCCTTGAAAAATCAACACAAAATGTATCCATATCTATTACTTGTCCCTTCCCAAATGCCCAAGTAGCATTAGCAATAAGTTAAAAGTAATTGAGTATTGTTTCCTTTGGAGAGAATTGTCTAATGCCTCCAAATACCAATTAGAAAAATGGGAGGATGTTTGTACCCCAAAGAAGAGTGGTTAGGGCATCAGAAGAGTCAGAGACATAATGAAGCCCTTCTTGGTAAGTGGGCTCGGAGGTTTAAAATGGTTTGGAGAAATATAATCTCAGCCAAATACAATTATGATAATCACTGCTAGACTCCGCCCTTTTACCGCCGAGCAAGCCGTCCCCTCTATGGTAATACATTCTTAATTTTCCCATTGGTGGCTGGTAGAGTTAGATTAAGAGTAGATCTGGGCAGAATGTGCAATTTTGAAATGACCGTTGGCTTGAGAATCCTCCCCTTGCCACTGATTTCCCTTCCTTTTGCTATTAGTTCTCCCAAAGTATCTCAAGATGGCTGATGTTAAAAGTCCCAATAGCAGGAACTTATCTCTAAGAAGAAGCCTTTGGGGCAATGAGGCTCTTGAGGCAAGTCGTTTCATATTAAACTCTCAACACTTTCAGTGGCAAGATGCTGATAAAATGATCTGAAAAAGGGCCCTGTATGGGAACTTCTCTGCTTCATCTTTTCCCAATAACAGAAGAGGTGGGCCTCAGAATGCCATATTCTTTGTTTGGCGTGCCATTAGAAATCATATTCACACCAGAGATAACTTGGCCAGAAGAGGTACAGTTATTATTTGTATTCTTTGTGGAGAAATTGAAGAATCAATGGACCATATTCTTTTCTTCTGTCATTTTGCTTGGCAGATTTAGTCAAGCATTTTCCAGCTATTTGGTCTTCATATTTGTGTGCCCTTTTCTTCAGTATGTTTGTCCAGCAAAACACTTTGATGCAAATTGCCTACCCTGGGGAGAAATCCTTTGGCAGACTTGTCTTGCTATCACACCTTGGTGAATATGAAGTGAAATAATAGGGTTTTTACCGCAGAAAATGGTGCAAATTCACCATCATGTTCTTTCTTGGGTATCCACAAAAAAGAATTTTCGAAATTTAATGGTGCTTACATCAAAAGATAACTGGGCAACGATTGCAGCTATGTCAATCAGCAAACCACAAGTCGATCAGGAATAGGCCAGCCTGAATCTAAATGTTATAAGATGAATTTCGATTGGCAGCTCCCTGAGCAAACCAGGCCCAGCCAGCTTTGGTGGAATCTTTGGTGCCACCTTACTCTCCTTCACTGGCCCATTGAGACATCAAGACTCTAAAACTGCTGAAACTCAGGCCCTCCTCGACAGCCTTAGATTTTCAAAAGCCCAGTATAAATCCCCATTGGTTGTTGAAGGCGCTTCAGCTAGCATCATCAGCTGGTGAAAAAAGAAGAGTGACCCTCCATAATGCCTCCTCCCTCTTTTGGAAGAGATATGTGACATCTTTCTATTTTTTGGCATCATGTGCTCAGACCTGCAAATGCTGCAGCGGACATATTGGCTGATGAAGGACTAAACCTGTTGGATATTTTAATCCTTAATTCAGAAATGTAATGTTTTTCTCTTATTCTGTATTTTAATGTTGTTTTCTTGAGTGTTACTTGCCTATATTGGGATAGTCTTACTTTTTCCCCTGATCTTCAAATAAAATCTCTCACCTTTCATAGAAAAAAAAAAAAGATATCGGAAAGAGTAAACTTGTAGAAGACCAAACCTTAAGAAACTTGGAAGTAACTTCAGCAGCAGCATCGAGTAACTTAGAATTGGGATATATGGATGAGACACAACATATGCACTCATACAAAACAGCATTTCCTATGTTACTCGAGGATTCACATTTTCTGAAAATGTCCCCTAGAACGGTATACATATGCTCACTTGCTTGCTTATCACCAGCACCCAAAAGTCCCAGAATCTTGAGTAATCTTATCTGCAAGAGATTAGATAAAGGTATGATGCTAATACCAGTCTGAAACACGTAAATCCAAAGATAAGAACACAAAATAATCAGCTGTAGATGAATCCAAAAAGTAAAAGAAGATGTTTGTTAAATTTAGTTAATGTCCTAATCTCAAATGTTCCAAACTTCTGAGCCTTTGCAAGCATTCTAAACTTTCACAGACACCATGCAAAAGTAAGCTCAAAGATTTTATAAAAAATTACTATCTCATCACAGTACAATATGCTTTTCTCTTCTTTTGTATTTTAAAAAGCAGGACAATATCACAAGCACCCAAGATTCACCCAACAAATCTCAGAGACCAGAAGCTGATGCTTTTGAGTCTAACTGCAGGAAGTTAATCCCAAACTTGATCATGAACTTTAATAGCATATGATATTTACATAAATATGTTTAAAAACATCTAAATATAATTTTTTCTTTTGCCAGATATGCAGTATAATAACGATATCATAACTAAAAGAAGTGGCGCTATGATATTTCATGCAATTAACAATCTCTGTGCAATTTTCAAGAAATACAATAAGATAGCAGTCACATGTATATATGATGCCAGTTTTATTTCTGATAACAAGACCCTTTTCCTCCCTTTCAAGAGAGCATTTGACGGAAACTCCTGCTCCAAGGGGAATTTATTGAAAAGTCACCCCCCCACCCCAAAAAAAACTAATGGTCACCACAAACTCATCTTTGATGGTAGTTGTAGAAGCATCATGGGCCCTGCTGCAAGAAGCTGGGAGATTAGGGGCAATGAAGGAAGAATCAGGTTGGTATATTTAGCCACTCTCAGCAATGCTGACAGTACTGAAGCTGAGTTACAAGCACTCTTCCAAGGTCTTAAATGAATATATGCACCATCTCTAGTTTGCTCCAGGTACTTTCAAAACCGCAGTGGCCTTTGTATTTCCTCTATAATTGTTTATGCTTTAAGCTCTACTATAGACTTGAGTCAACTATAGAAACACTTGTGAGTATGCAGATTGTTATGATAATACCCTATATCTTTAGAGAGAAACGAAGTATTCTTTTATTGAAATGCATGCATTATATTTTCAGACAACATATCAATCACAGAGAAAAAACAGACAATAGATTAAAGGTAACTTTAACAGCAAAGTAGTAAAAAGCCTCATAAAGTACAAACTAGAGGCAACTTAAAAGGAAAGGAATCACTTAGTGGAGAATGCTAATTGTTTTTAAACACGTTATCAAATATAAATCAAGCCAAGCACAAAACTATGAAATAAGAAACTCCTCATATATGGAAAATAACCCACCAACCTGAATAAATGGAGCTGGCATTTGATGGTAATCATAACTCTTGGGTAGTCTGCGCTCTGCTACTTGTTTCAAGATGCTGACAAAGCTAACTACCAGATCTTTGTAAGAGTTTACATCGGTTGTAATAAGATCAAAAAGAGGACAAAGTGTTGCTCCCATCACACCAGGATCATTATCACAAAGCCTCTGCAAAAAAAGAAACAGGTGAGCGAAGAGATTACAGGACCACAAAATCTTTGTCTTTGTGAAGGTTCACTTGCTGAAACTGATAAATTGAATGATAGAGGCAACACAGAAACAATTTATGCCTTCCTCTTGCCTTTAAGGTAACTATTTTCTCTTCTCTTTTACTGGATTCTATCATTAAATATACTTGAAAAGATTAAGGAACTTAGCTCAAAAAGGAACATCCAATGACTTGGTGAGCAATATAACTGTATCCATCCAAACCAAAAGTATGTCTATAACAACAGATCAGTAAAACCATGAGAATGGATACTAAAGAGAAGACAACACTACATGCATAGTCAATATGCTCAGATTGGTTTTCAGGATTATGACTTTTTGTGTTCTTCAACAAATTGGTGAAGTATTAATGGTAGAAGTAAAGTTAACAAATCTGACACGAACACTGACAGGAAAAGCAAACGTTTTGCTCCCACAAGGTACCTAACTTTGCTGAGAGAAAAGCAGTATAATTAGCTTTATGTCCTCAAAATGTAGATCGAGATATTCTTTTAATGCAAAAAAGAGTTTCCACCAGGTCTAACCACGATAATTAGAGTGAGAGCCTTCTTATACTTGAAAGAGATCATCATGCAGCTAAATTTGGTTGATAAGTATTTCTGTTTGAGTTCATAACTGCAGTTCAGTGGCCATATCCACAAACAGTTACAATACAGTTCAAAATATAACCTAGAGTGCAATTAGCTTCACCTCGCAAGCACTTCAAAAGTGTTCAACATATGACATGTTTCTCAAGCATTTAACTCAAACCCTCATGACTAGGTGGATAAAGACCATTAGTGCTCGCATCCTTGTGACAACTGCACTAACAGGTGACTGTAGCTCTCACCCAAAATGTCAATGACAAGGACACTACCCGCACCCACAAAAATACCTTTCTGAAATTGGAGACAAGGTGTGTTACTGATCCAGGAGCCTTCTGGTAAAATCTATGCAGCGCCATAATCGCCTTCCTCCTCACCGACTCTTTCGGATGCGCCAACAATTCCACTACCTGTGGTAGGATAGCAGGGATCGTCTCCTCATTTATCAACTTACAGACTGCCGTAAGTGCAGCGCAGACCACCAGAAAATTATCCGATTTCAAATCTCTCTGAATGGTATTCACAATTAGAATTATCAGATCGTGATCCTCGTTAAGAAAAAGCGTGACTGCCAAGTACCCAGTTCGTTTTAGAAGAAGGGAATCATCATGGGTCATCTTGACAGCATGAATGTACCCAAAAGACGCGTCATGGCCCAACATTTCCACATAGACGAGTCTTATTATGTACTCCTTCATCTTCCGTTTGGGGACGTCGGGATCAGCGATCCGGCGCTTCAAGGTTTCGATCTCATGGAGAACAATGCGTTCTTCTTCGGCCTTCGATCGAGCCTCGCCAATTGACTTGACAAGGTCTAGGAACTCCTTAGATTGTCCCCACCCGCCCTGGGAGCCCATGGCGAGCTCCCGGCCGATTGTTTTTAGCTGCTCCAGGTTGAAATTGGGTCTTCAAACTCGAATTCTTCCACAGGCAAAGAGAAATAGTATAAAGAAGCGAGCAGAAACAACCCTAATTACGCGTTCCGGATCTGGATGCTTCAGCGATCTAGTTTGAATTTAAAGGAGCCGCAGAATTACAGAAGGTATAGAATTGAATCAGGTACACGACTGTTGGGAAGACGGAGAAATCCTTGCTTGCGCAGCTTCCCTGCGTCGGAGAAAAGTTAAAAGGTATAGAATTGCATCAGCTTCCCTGTTGGGCAGCGGCAGACGCACACAAGACGCAAGGGCAATAGAAAAGTGTCCAATGGACGACGGTAACTATGACGGGCCCCAGATCGCACGACTACTGTCAGACATACTGCGTTTGCCCCATCCCCCATGGTCCCGGACCTTGATTTCGCCCTGTTCTCTTTGTCTATGAAACATTTTTTTCTGTGGCTAATTTACCATGATGCCTTTGCCCCGCCTTCAATAGACTATATAAAAAATAATTTTGAAGGAAATTTATTAAAACTTAAACACCCTGAGTTCTACCTTGAGTTTTATCATAAAATAAATAGAAAAATAACCAAAATAATTTTTAACTGATATTAGATTAGCCTACTTTTTATATCATATGTTAGGTGAGTCCCACATAAGATCTGTGGGTATGTTAAAAGTAAGTTTTCTACCATATCAACAATTTATATGAACTATTTGTCAGAGTGGTTCCGTCCATTCTTGTAAGCAATAGTTTTTCATACCTAACAGATCGGTTTTTTAGGTGTATTGGCTAACCGTTGTCAGTATCTATATAAAACTTTATGAAGTTGTAAGGGTATATGTTGGATAGATTTGGTTATAGATCTTCATTCGTCCTAATTGTGATGATAACAAAGTAAAGAATCTAACTACAAGTCTCAAACAATTTCATGGCTCCAAGGAATTGAGTATTCTAATGCCTGAGCAACATTCAAATGCCACAGTTTAGAAAAATGCACTTGAAACGATCGGAAAAAAATAGAAAATTTTATAAAATACTAGCGTCTAAATGTCGGAGGTGCATCCAAGCACCCAATAAAAGATGCACATCAAAAATGTTGTCGGGAGTTTGAAGTGAATTATGAAGTTAAACGAGGTTGAGACGCCCATTTTAGATACCTTGGACTTATATATTTTCCTTGCAAACACAATTGAAATCTTCGGGTTGTTACGTAGGAAAATGCCTCATAATTTTAGCTGGTAATTTTGGTATGAACTTGGACCCAAAATAATATTGTGTTATCAATTGTATGGTTTATAATCATTGATATCCATCCTCTATTTTTAAACCTAATTTGATCATGTCCCATTTAATTTGTGCTCCAATGTTACAAGGTCATAGTTCATGTGTTTAAACACATGAATATGAGGGGAGATTAATGGGAATAGTTCCATATGCATCAATCTCGTTTCACCTCACATTTGTCTTTTTCTTATTTTCAATTTTTATTTTTATTTGTCTTTTTCTTATTTTCAATTTTTATTTTTTTTGTCTTTCTCCTTCTCGTCGCCTTCCTTACGTGGGTTCGTTTGTTGAACGCAACACCTTACCTCCATTTAGAACGTTTCCTGTCATGAGACCCCCTTAGCGTCTCTTTCCACCTCTCGATTGCAGGATCCCGGAGGAGTCCGAACAAGATTGATAGAGACGAGGAGAGAGGAAGGTACAGGTAGATTGATCAGTCTCCTTCCGTCGGGACGCTTCGAAAGATCCCCAATGCAGGTGCTTGTATGGGGGTTATGGTTCGATTCGTCCCTTGATCCGAGTCTCTAACAAACACCTACAGAACCCAATGTCGGCAATGGAGGCCCATTCTCGGGCTGGCGACGTTCGCATATGGATCGTGACAGTGGCCTTTCTGGGTTGCATTCTGACAGGCGGGGCGTTCTTGGTGATATACATCAGCCTCCCGGAGACACCGGAAATCGCGTGGTATCCCGTCTTGGGCATGGTCTTTGTCGGGATCCCCTGGCTTTTCTGGCTAGTCACCTTTTTGTACAGAGTCGTCTTGAAACGAAGACTTGTTAGGGAGTCGGGAGCCCCCTGGTACCCGAACGCAGCTGCTGCCTCCGCCACCGCCGCTCATGACAACAACCGCGCAACCAACGACGTCGACGAAGAGTGCGCCCCGGAATCTCGAACCGGCGGAGAAGCCGCTATGGACGGTGTGATGGTGGAAGGTAAAGAGGGTCAGGGCTCAGGTGAGAGAGGAGAGTCGCCAGAGGAGAGGAAACCCGGGAATTCGACCATGACCGCGTCGGAGGATTCTTCTCTTGCTTCGCGCGAGTGCGAAGTGCCGTTGGCCTTCGCAATGTCATCGTGAAGAAGTAAAATCGGAACCATTGCAATCGATTCGTATGTCTGTATGATTCAGTTTCACAATTTTGCCAATGAACAGGGAAGGATGTAAATCTAGGGCAATCAAAGGTTGTTTGATGAAGCCTCTTTTTCTCTCTTTATTTGACTTTTTTGTAGGATTTCAGGGGTCCAATACAACCCGTAGCAGTCAAATACCATGTAAGGAACTTCAAGCGCTCGTAATCTTTCTCTTTCTTTCATCCATCCAAGATTCCTTTTCTTTCTACCATTTCGGCTAATAACATCTCAAGATGTAGAACCAGGAAATTAGTTTATAACAGAGAGGAATTAGACCAACTTATTCTTTTGAGTGAACATAATAACATTAGCTCCTAATTTGCTCCTACCCATGATTGCAGCATGTAAAAATCCCTCAAAAATAAGATTAGAATAATTCAACTAGTCCAAGAAAGAGCTTGTGTAATCAGGAATGTTTTACATTAGCATTAGGTGTGTTATAAATGAACCACATTTTTGCATTGATTTATGCACGATATTTATATATAATTTACAACGGAAATCTCCTCAACCAAAGGGATAAATACAATCCATAGAAAATTATACAAAAGATATATGAGAAGAAGTATAGGAAGAAGAAGAACTTTCAAAGAGGCCAATTCAAGGACAATAACAAAAAGTCCTTTAAAAGAACCAACATTTGTTTGAGTGTGACAAAGTAGAGCATAAAATGAACAAATGGCCAAATTTAGAAGGAAGAACCCCATCCTCAACAAGGATTCTAACAACAGCAAGAACAAGATATTGATCTCGGATGAGGAGTCTACTATTTCGGAAGAGGTAATTGATTCAAACTATGATAACAAACTTGAGTTTTTACTAGGGCTCTATAGGTGTGAGGTTCCCTCATTCTATGAAAATTTTGGACCCTATGCCACCCTCCTAGAAAGGAATCTACCTATCTACCCGAACATGGTGAACGTGTTTTATACAAACCTTGAGGTACAAAGAGCTCAAACATGGAGTCTTAAAATTCAACTCTTATGTCTAGAATGATAGTGATAAACATAAAGATAAAGATAATGATATAGATAACAATAGAGATAAAGATAGCTAGTGATTGAATTAGAGACGGACTCAAATTATAGAGTTCTAATAATCTACTGTCTATGTTGTAACTCTATAAATAGTGTACACCTGATAAATAATAATCACGACAAAATTATCCCACATTCTTATATTCTACATGGTATCAGAGCTCTCAGTCGATTAATCAGAACTAGTTTGTCGTCCTTGGAAATCCTTATCGGAAGCAACCTCCGTCGTCGCCCGTACCTAGTACTTTTCTCTTCCTTCTCCGTAAAATCTTGTCAAAGATATTCTCAAAAAAATAATCTCTACTGGCGACCACCCTCCTCTGTTTTCAAACTTCCTCGAGTAGTCATCGTCTCTCTCCTCGTCGTTGCCTCTACTGTCGCTTTGCCCAACGTCCTCGTCACCATCGCCCCGCTACTGCCACTATCTACTCTGCCGGCAACCACGCTCGTCGACGCCACAACACCCCACGCGTCGTCTAAGCAGACCCTAAGTTGAGGGGGAAAATTATTTCCCCCCCTCGACGCCCCGTCCCGCACAGCATGCGAACTCGCACGTGCGACAAATATTAAAAAAAAATCTCGTTGTACAGCCTTTCTTCCCATCAAGACGAAGCGATTCCGTTCGCCCCAACCACTACACTACCACATGATGATGCGATTCCGTCCACCCCAGCCGTTGATCTTCCACCAAACGATACAATTTTGTCCGCCCCAGCCGTTACCCTTCCTTTGGACGATGCGATTCGGTCTGCCCCAACCGCCTCCAGTGTCGTTGCTCTTCCTCCGAATGATGCGATTCCATCCACCCCAGTCGTTGATCTTCCACCAGATGATGCAATTTTGTCTTCCCCAGTTCTGCCCTTCCTCCGAATGGTGCGATTCCATCCTCCCTAGCCGCCTCCGGTGCCGCTGCTCTTCCTCTGGACGATGCGATTCCATCCTCCCTAGCCGCCTCCAGTGCTGCTGCTCTTCTCAGTCGCTACCAGTGTCATTGTTATCTCTAAACCACTTCCAAGAACACGCTTCCTCTTTTAGAAGATCAAGATTGGATTCTCTTCTCGGAGCTCTATCTTTGCGGGGTCATGATAGAGATAAATATAAAGATAAAATAATGATAGAGATAAAGATAACTAGTGATTGAATTAGAGACAAACTCAAATTGTAGAGTTCTAATCATCTATTGTCTCTATTGTAACTCTATAAATAGTGTACACCTGATCAATAATAATCATGATAATATTATCATACATTCATATATTCTACATAGAAGACCTCCATCTCTTTGACCACCAATGAGCTCAATAAGCTCTTGGGCACACTCAAGGATGGGTCGAGACAATACATCAAGGAAAGTTGGCCCAATGACTTGGGGGGAAGAGTATCACCAATCCATCACTTATGTCATGAGCTTGGTCTGTCGAGCAGGTTGTAGGTAGCTCCTACGCAATCAAGATCAAGGATTTGTGCATGGAGTTTTGACGCTTCATGGAGATAGTGATACACAACATCAATCTAAGGAAAGGCACCTTCTCTAGATTGACCATTTGTGACATTTTCTGGCTCCAGGCATTGACCTAGCAGGTTCCTCTCAAATTTTGCACACTTCATATTCCTACAAATGGTATACGTAGAAAACAACATCACGGAAGGTGGCCTCCCTTGTAGACAAATTATCACTATGATCTTGGAGCGCCATAAGATTGCCCTCAAGTTGGAGGAGATCTTTGTACTAGCCAAGAAGATGCCCATTGGTCAGTTGAAGGTAAAACAAGTTTTGATTTGCAAAAGTGAAAGGTCAATGAGTATCCAAGCACTAAAAAGGAAGAGCAATTGCAGGACGATAAATTCTTAGGAGATGTGGCCAATCTTGATAAGACACAAGAGGATCGATATCAATATGTGAAGAGAAAGATAAATGTGGATTCCTATAGCTCCGATTGCCTTACATGAATTGAGGATGACAAAACAGATATGAAGGGAACTCTCGTTCACATCCAATTGCCTTACATGAATTGAGGATGACAAAACAGATATGAAGGGAACTCTCGTTCACATCCAATCTGCCCCAATAGAGCTCAGGTAAGGCCAGAAGGATATTCAAAACATCATTTACTCCATCATCAACTTTATCTCTCTATCTCATCACCCTCCACCACCATCGGTCTAGCATTAGCATTCACTACCACTAGCACTTTTTATTTTATAGGATTGACCTTTTTTGAAGCTCATGTATAAGTTTTCCTTATGGCTATATTTGGGTTTATGCTTCAATTGTACACACTTTTGAAATATGAATCCAAACCTTGAGAGCCAAATCTTTGGCTGCATCTATTTTTCTTTCTTATTCACAAATCTTTTTTATATATGACAAAAGGGGGAGGAAGCAAAACTAATATTAAAATCAACATCAAACCTATATGCACATATTCAATGGGAGTATATTTCTAAAAATTATGGTACTATGACTTTTAGTATTTATGGAGTTAGCTTTTGTCATCACAAAAAAGGGGAAGATAGTTGACCTAGGTTGACCATCGTCTATATATTGATTAATTGTATGTATGCTAATATTTTCAAATAAAAAATTCATGTGCAACGCCTTCAAGAGACACAAGATGAAAGTCTATACAAAAGAATTGACATATTCAAATCTTGAACTATCAAGTCATCTTGAAGAAGCACCCATGCGCAAATATTGAAGACTTGAAAATTAGAGTTTAGATGTCTTAGAAATATCTCAAGACTTCTAGCAAAGTATAAAGATAGCCACCGAAACTCCAAATCTAAGGTACACAAGAACATCGAAGCTTTAGGGCATTAGATTTTTTCAATTTTTTGTAAAATGTAAAAAAACAACTAGTATGCATGGGAAGCTATAAATACCCCTCCAAACTTGTTAGGAGCAATAATGTGAACATTTATTAGCAATTTATTGCATTCAACAACCATTATTCACTTGAAAATTATTTACAACCCTATTCTAAGAGAGATAGAACTATAATTCTTTCAAAGCTCAACATCCTGAGCATTCAAGCTCGACCATTCTATATCTTGTGCATCAAAGGATTGGAAGCTTGGAAATCACTAGGAGAAGGTGCCTCTCAATTCAAATAAGGGTGTAAGTTTCTTTTTTCTTTTTGTCTTTTCCTCTTATCTTCTCAAAGGTATTCTAGAACCTTGAATCTACAAACAGAAGCTTACTAGAACTGTAATCTAGTTGTAAAATCTCAGGGAGAGATTAATTTTGTGTAATTGGGCATTACACATGGCTTAAAAGAGAGTAAAAATCTCTTTTGTATAAATTTCAGCTAATATAGCTTATTAGTAAATTTTTCTTAAGCAAGGGTTCTTGAGTGGTGATTACCAATAGGTGAACATCGAGAAAAAAATTCTTTTATCTTCTATTGTGGTGTGTGCTTTTATTAATCGATTTACTTTTAGTTTTGCATATAAGCACCAAAGTTGTAATGTAAAATCTCAAACACCCCCCTCTTCATAAGCTACCTGCGCCAATAAAAAATACTTCTCCAACCTATTAAAATAATGGGTTACAAATAGATTTTCCTTCAAGGATCTGATCAAAGGAAGGTTGTACTTATAGTCTTCTATAAAATCATTTATAGACCATTTAGGAAATGATATTTCAAAAAATTTGATAAAAAAAAAAGAATTAGACTTTCTTAAAGAAAAAATATATGAACAACTAAAAGAAGGTTGTAAAGAACCAAAAAGAAACCAACCCAGTTACAAAATTCCTTCATTCCCGAATTGGTTTATAAGATTTATAAGCAATGAAGGAGAAAAAATATATCAGTGTTCTAAAAAAAATTGGAAAACTGAGAATATATTACCTTTATATACCCTCTTGTACCTTCTCTAAAAATTTTTAGAGGATCCAAACATAGATGCAAATGCATATGTGAAGGTCTCAATGGCTTTAAAAGAGTTAGGAGTTTTAGCCAAACAAAATAATTGCACCAATTTGTATCTCCACAAAATGGGAGAACATCTTCTTAGAATTGATGAGCTTTTGCAAAACATCAATGCAAAACTCAAAGATATTGACTCAAAAATTAGAGAACCAATATCTCTTGAACATAAAAAAGTGAAAGCTAAACCTATTATTCAACCTCAAGTGAATGTTAAAAGTTTTAATCTAGGCAACCCTAATGCCAAAGAGACAATCCAAATGATAGAAGAAAAAATCAGGGGATAAAAAATGAATACCCTTTCTGAAAATACACATTTAGACTTAAATAAAACTAAAGGAAGATCTAGGCAAATTGATCTACACTGTCATAAGAGATCAACACCTGTTGGGGTTCTCTTTGAAGAGAATGATAATTCTATCTTTAATGGGTATCGAGGAAATTGTATTTATGAATGGATTATTGATGGATATTTTAAAAACAAATTTGAAAATATGTTGTAAAATGATTATGTATGCCATTATCTGTAAACAAACTAGAAATCCAGACATAGAAAATATTAGATTTCTTACATGTCAGTTTATAGAAATCTTTGAAAGGTTGGTAAGATAATTACTTATTTGAAAAACAAAAAACTAAAATTTTAGGAAATGTCTAAATGTAAATAGACATTGAACAACTATAAGAGATAGTAGTATATGCATTCCTCACACCATTTGTGAGCATTTTGCTAGGTATTGTGTCTCACAAAGGAGAAAAATCAGATCTCTTTTACGAAATTTAAAATGTCAAACCTTAATTGAGTTTAGTTAGTAGAAAGATGTCTACCTTGCAAGAATGATGCAACTAGATGATCTGCTCGTTGGAAGCATAAATTTGTGGAATGTCTTCCATCTCTTTGAGATCAAAGAGAATAGCAGAATCTCAAAGAAAAAATATATGAATAAGTAATTAGATTATAGAGATCTAACCTACTAGACAAGATCTAACATTTTGGACAGATAATTAATACATGTATCCATGAAAGCTTAGCTTTATGTAATGAAATAAAGCTAAGGAATCAACTTAACGAGGAAAAACTAAATGAGAAAAACAATTGGGATAATTTTGCAAACAATTTGCAATTAATGGTCCTTTTAATTCTAGTAAAAAAGCTAAATTAAAAAAATATTTTTTTATCAAATTATAGGTTGCAAAAAGAATCTAGATCTTCAAATCTAGAATCTAGACCCAGAAAGAAAAAAAAAATCATAAAGAGAAATTTTGAAAAGATAGTCCCAATGTTACAAATGTGGAAGACTTAAAGTGAAATTAAGCACTACACTAATAATGTTTGGTGAAACAAAACATTGATGAACTAAAACTTAATGAAGACTTAAAAGATAGTCTTTTCAAGATTTATCTTTATTCAAATCTCTCTGAAATCTCTTAAGATGAAGTTTCTTTATCCTCTGATAAATCTTCTATCAAACAAAATTTTGAATTAGACGATCATTTATCTTCTTCAGTTGAAGAATATGATTGTTGTAAAAAATCACAATTAACTTGAATTATCTCCATAAGATCATTGGAAAGCATCTCTAAAATGGTTAATTCAGGATTAAATATAATTAAAAACCCAATAAAAGGATATCAATAGAATACGATTGTTGTAAAAAATACAATTAACTTGAATTATCTCCATAAGATCATTGGAAAGCATCTCTAAAATGGTTAATTTAGGATTAAATATAATTAAAAACACAATAAAAGGATATCAATAATATTCTTACTAAACTTACTAATCTTGATTCAAAAATAAAAATCTTAGATATTCTTTCTGAACATAAAAAGAAAAAAATCAGATACACAAAATACATATAGCATAAAAACACTTTAAAATATAGAGCAAATAAAAAAAAAGTACCGATCTCTATTGAAGATCTCAAAAAGAGAAATTAGTTACTATGAATGGAGTTGAAATCAATAAATTACATATTAGATCAATTGGAAGCCAATCAAGCTTGAACTTCAAATCAAGAAGAGCATCTTGATGAAAATCAAGAATAGGTAGAACCATACCTAAATTTGATCCAAACAAGTTATATCTCAATAATAAATGGCGTAGACATAAAGATTATTTATAAGTTATCGAAAGCCGACATATGCATAGAAGAAATATGCATATGTAATACTTCTTTTTAGTCAAAGATTTAAAGTAGCATATCAGTTTAGAAACCTCATTCCTAAATAAAATCATGCAAGTTGAAAAAATAGATCAAACTAGAACCTATTTTCAAAACCTAGGAAGAACTTTCCAATACAAGTTTATCTAAGATCGTAAAACAAGGATATTCAATAAAATAAGAGATTCATTGTTAAAAAGAAATAAAATTAATTTCTTACAATAATAACTCTCATCTTTAAAAAAATTGTTCAATTAAAAACATGAGAAACAGGACAAAATATCAAAAAAATTATTAAAAACTTAAAAAATGAAGGTTGCACTAATATTTCTTATGCATTTTGGGAAATAAAACAACGTAGTGTTACTCTTCCCAACATAGATGGATTTGATGAAAAAGATATCAAAACCCAAAGCAAGGTCATCCTAAATGAATCAAGAATACCTTGATTTATTTTTTTTTAAAAAAAAGATCAATGATCTACTTGAAACGAAATTAATTAGACCTTCACAATCTCCTTGGAGTTGCACAATATTTCGATGCCAATAAGAATTTTGAGAAAGAAAAAGGATCACCAATATTAGTGATTAATTATAAAGTCTCAACAAAGTGCTGAAATGGATTAGATACCCAATTCTTAATAAAAGAGATTTTCTTAAATTGTCTCTACAAAGCAAAAATATTTTTAAAATTTGATCTAAATCTGGGATATTGGCAAATTCAAACAAGTGTCCAAGATAGGTATAAAATTGTCTTTATTGTTATTTTTGGACATTATGAATGAGATGTCAGGCCTTTTGGTCTATTTCATAACATCATGAATAATATTTTTATTCCTTACTCAGGTTATATGATTGTATATATTGATGATGTTATAGTGTTTTCAAAATTTTGGAACAACACTATAAATATTTGAAGATATTTAAATATCTTACAAAAACTGGCCTATCTTTTTCAAAGATGAAACTATGTCAGAGAAAAATAAGATTTCTTTGGCATAATATAACTCAAGGACAAATTATTCCTATTGAAAGAAGTAGGATTAGGACTCTTTAGTCCCCCATGATCAGATCTCATCAATGGCATTAAACTGCAACATAATCTTAAATAGTTCTGTCAATACTAGGGAAAAATTTGCCCCATCTCAAGAGGTTAACAAGTTCATTTATTTCGCAAAACATGCAGGATTTCACTATCCAGAAGAAAATGTAAGTCTCCGTGGACGTAAAACTGGATTAATAGGAGACGACGCAAATTTCAAATCTGAACTCATTTACTGCCGCTGCCAGTTGCCATCAAGAATTCACCATCGCATACTATGTCACCACCCACGTAAGCTTTGCCTACCATCTTTGCTATTCCAAAGCCTTTCTGCAGCTTTACAAGTGTCATTCTCATGACCAAGGTGTCCCCCGCAATCACAGGTTTGCGGAACCTCAATTTGTCAATTCCTGCAAAGAAGAAGTTCTCCCGAGATCCCCCAACTTCTGGTTGAAGCATCACTATTCCTCCCACCTGAGCCATAGCCTGAATATCCACTATTTGTCAGTACTCACCAGCAAGTCAGAATAGATTGGAAATGGTCAATAATATATAAAAGTAACAACCAGAAGTGGGCGATGATGATAAAAACAAATAGCCATAATCCAACCAGCTGTGAGTCACACCAGCAGAAAAGGATTTTGCTCATAATGGGTGAAGGCATTTAGTGTGCGTGTGTGTGTCTTTAAGCAACGAACATATCAAGAACAGAGAAGAACAGATGATCCTCAAACGGTTTAGCAGCAGAAAACAGTGTTCATCCTTGACGGATTCACTAATCACCTGAATACCAAAATGAATGCTATTGCGATATTCTATTCTGATGGACTGCTGTACTCACGCACGCAAGGGGAGGTGCAACAATCTCATTCATGATATGATACTCAGATAAACTCCAATGCTCAAGGTAGACCACACCAAGGTAATTCAGCCCTTTACTTCTACTAAGTGGTGCGTAGCACCTTTTTCTTTTGGAATAAACAGTTCTCATCACAAAATCTATGATTCCCAAAATATTTAAGAGGAAGCTAGAAGATTCTTCAAGCTTTGAATACATAAACGTTTCAAAACCACTAGCATTAATGACCAACGAGTATGGGGGGCATATGAACAGCTCAACTCATACCACACAAAACAAGGAGGTTTGAGAAGAGCTAATTTTAACTTAATGTCATGCTTTGAGAAAATTTACAAGAAGTAAATCTATTGGACAGACACTAACAAGTAAACTATTTTGGACGTACATTTTAAAAAAAAAAACATATTCTGGTTTATATTACAAGGCCAAATATGCAGCACCAAGTACAATTAAACAGGACATCTCACCAACAAACTTATTAAAAAGTATAAGAAGAATATAGACAAAAAAATATGCAGAAGAGAAGATATCCGAGCAAAAAATAAATGGAGCACATAAAATAAAATTATTAACATCATTAAGTTTAGTTTTCCAAGAAAAGAACATGCTTTTCCCCAAGATTAAAAAATGATAGTTTTTTAAAGCACCTCGATCCTCCTACAAAAACATGATTTTCTAAAGCATACTGTCAAACATCTTACAGTCCTTTCCATAGTCTGCAGTGCAAACTCAAGTATCATAAAATAAAAATAAAAACTGAAAAACACAAGTAGCCAGCTCAAAGCAAATCAAAAAGTACTGCCAAAGACAAATAATGATAAAGTACCCCCAACATCTACAAAACTTTATGAAGATAATCTTAGACCAAAGCATCTTCTTCTAAAACTTTTTTCAAATTACTTTTTCTAAAACTTTCTTTCAATTTTTGAAACTGTAATTTTATTTAAGTGAAAAAAATTGAACTTTTTGAACCATAATTCTTTACACAAACATGATTTCTAAAACTAATAAAAGAACTCTTACAGCCATAACCTCAATCAAATTGGGAGTTGAAGTATAATAAAGTAAAAAACCGAATAGTAGTAATAGTTAGGCCATACCTAGGTAGCACTCTGAAGACCAAAGTTATAAACATCAGAAGTTCACAGCTAGACACTAAGGAGTGAGTTGTGCAATTTCGAATAGCTACTTGCTGTGAGAAATTCAAGCCTCGGATGACTTCCTTAGGACTGTGCTCTCGGAATCAATGAAAAAAGTATAGACTTTAAGTAATTGGTTATTCAGTTTATACGTTCTGGAGTTCTCACAACAACAGCTTCCCAACTCCCAATTTATACATACCAAAAAGGATAAATTTGTAATGAAAGAGCTATAATGGTGAAAGACAACCAAACAGCTCTTCTATGCAAAGAACAAAGCTAAACACAACATATTTAATCTTTATAATGAGGCAGTGAATGTTCAGCAAGATTAGATAGAACAGAGGAGGATTTTGGGACACTTCTTAAAGTCCTCAAACACCAGAAAGTATTTTAAGTTTCTTGTCATATTACATAGAGCACTTTGAGCCACTGACAGTCAGAAGAATTAAAAATAGGACTGTTTCAGATTCACCAATCAAGTACACCTACTCTTCTGATCCACTCTCTCTTCCATCCTCCTTTCCAATTCAGTAATAAAAGACCTTGGACAGCTAATCAACTGCCCGTTGTTATCATTTTCTATGTGTCTTTGCAATTTTATCTACTTTGTATTGCTCATTTTATTGAACAATACAATAAATTGAACATTAAACCCAAACTTTAACTGATGGAAGAAAAAAAGTCCTGCAAAATGTAGATGTTTTCCATTTTAATTCTCTGAAACCCACATTTCCATCTTTTAAATACTGCTGTTCCCCACATTTCCAAATGCTTCCATTCTGTTCATACCTAGAGTCATTATAAATCACATTTAAAAAAAAAAAGAGTCATTATAAATCATGCATTTGGAACCTTAGATGTGCCTCTGGTGGGGAGACTGTTTTTTTCAATTGGTACAAACCCGGGCAACACCCCAATCCCTCCGATGATGAATATCTAGGTTTTCCTATCCCCTTCTTTAAAAGACACAAGTCATAGATAAGGAAGTAAAAGCAAAAGTAAAATTAACTAGCCATGCATCCCAAAAATAAAATCATTATACCATCCTCTCTAGGTGAAATAACAAAAGAATCATAGCAATGTGAAAAGTTAATGGAGCACCTATGGGTCCACTATTAAAATTTGTCAAGATCCTGACTGTATTTGTTTTTTTTTTTTTTTTTTTTTTGTCTATATGAATATTGAACCCTATACCCTAGTGAGACTTAAATCCAAGGCTTCACACTAAAAATTCCATTATGTGAACATTGAGCCAAACACCCAATCTCCGTTTTAGGTAATTGATGAAGCAATGTTACTCAGGAAACCATGACCTCTGCTAAATGCTCTCGTCTCACTAATACCAGCACATATCAACATCTCTAGCAAGCACCACGATACTAAAAAGTCAAATTCCATCACTTACAGTAAAGGCAAAAAAAAAAAAAAAAGGTAAAAATTTCTGCTTCATTACATAAATAAGTCTGGACAGAAAAAAAAACAGTTGAAAAAGTCCATTCTATCAGCAATAGTACCTATTCAGCCTCAGTTAACTGACGAGCCTATTTCAGAATTAGCTCCATGGATTTCTTTAAAAGTATTCCTGTTGAAAAATGTGTGAAATGGAAAGACAACTGCTGCTTTCGTTCCCTCAGTATACTTCAATTCAAGAAAGTTAAAAGTTCAAGCAGCCTATGACATCCTTTCTCAGCCTCTTTTGCTTTTTTCTTTTTCTTGTGGAGAATATGACTGTGTACCATACATGGTAACACAATTTGGTCAACACTTTCACCCAACGATTTAGCCACTCAGCCGTTGATATAAAAGACATTGCAATAATAGGTAATGCATATTTTACAAAAAGAATTGAAGAAAGAACACAACTTAGATGCAGAAAATATAGATTTCTTCTAGTGCAGGGAGTGCGGATTTAGAGATGGAAAAATAACACAATTACATGAGCGAAAGTGAATGCCTTTAACCATCAAGAAGAAAACGAAAAAGAGTAATTTTCCAGATACGAGTAACCAAGCTCTGCCCAATCATATCTACTAAAGCCTGTTACATTTAACTCAAGCAGAAAGCTTTTACCTATTTTGGCACAAGCATAGACGAGAAAGTGACCATATCAATGGAAGTCCGCTTTCATTAGGAATTCTTTTAGGATAGTCCATGTGCATTACCATTCAGACAAGGATTAAACCAAACATTTTTTAAGAAACTATAAACTTTAGGAGACGAAAAGAAAGAAAGACAAATACCTCAACCATGAGAACACCGGGCATGATTGGTCTCTCTGGGAAATGACCGGGGAAAAAGTTCTCGTTGATAGTGACATTCTTGATAGCTACTGCTGAAACACCTGGGTTGTACTCAATAACTCTATCCACTAGAAGAAACGGAAACCTAAACGAAGACAAAGATAAATATGAAACTCAAATCTCAACAAATGCCTTTACCAAGAGAAAAGAAAAAAAAAAATGACAACACTAATGCAAATCTTCTTCAACGACATCATACCGATGGGGCAAAATGTCTCGAATTTTATTAATATCCAGAACTGTAGGAAATGCCGGGAATTCTGCAAGTTCCAATTCAGAAATGTTAAGAAAAGCAGTCAAAAAATTGCTAATTTCACAGAGATAAATAACCCAAAGGAGAATATCTAGTGAAAAAACCTTACGCTGTTCTAATGGGACTTTTTCATCAGTTTCCAATGAGCAGCGAGTAACGAATGCGCTTGTTCTACTGGAGGATCTGAGTGTCTTCCGAACAGAAACTGTGCCAGGGAGAAGCCTTTTTCCGGGCGAAAAATACAGCACAGGGAGGCGGTTTTTCCGGTGGGAAACAGAAGACTGAGAAGGGAGAGAAGGAGACACGATCGATCTAGCCATGACAGTTGCTTCCATTTCTCCGAGAACACGGAAGAGCTGAGAACTAATGCGGATAAAAAACGAAGAATGGGAGTGGGAGAGCTCTGACGGGCGAAGAGAACGAGGGGAAGATTCGTTGGTTTTCTGGTGGAAGAGAGCAAACTTACGGCTTCTATTTGGTATAGCTCGGCGGTGATTCCAACCCAAACGTCCTGTTGAAAAGTGGGAAAGCTCCCGTGGGCGACGAGAACAGAGGAAATTTAGCGTTGGACTCGGACCCCGATTTGTATAAATGACAAGTCGAGTAGGATTAGAACTCACTGGTTCAGTGGGTGGTATCGGCATAAGTTGAAGGGGACTTACTGGAACAGAAGGATCAATTCCCCCTGTTGACTTGGCCCCCCAGTCCTAAATTCAATCTAACTCACAGGACTCAGTAACTTGACTCCACAAGTAGGAAAACAGAGCTTGGAGTGGCCAAGCACACCCGGGTTGTCGTGGGCAAGGGTAGGTCTTCTTCTTATAGTAGTAGTTCCGATCGATGATTTTAATGTAATTTTTGGAATGTATGTCCTTTTTAATAACCATGCATTTTGTTATGCTTTACATGGAAATGGTAGGGTTAACCATTGAAAAGGGACCTTGTATGATTTCCAAAATGGGGTATATGTAAAAGGGAAAGTTGCTAAGCTTTCCCCACTATCTTTAGAGTTCACTCTTCTTGTTTCTCTGGTTGGAGATGAACAAGAGGTTGATGGTCAGTCCATGTTGGTTGAAGAGGATAATTTTAAAGGAGTTTCAAGATTTCATGCTAAAGAAGATGCCAAAGAACTTGAGAACTTTTACAGAATTCACCACACTGATCGGGGTGAGGTTCCATTAACATTTATAAGTGTTACAACATAATTACATGGATTTACAATTGATATGATTGTACACTAAATGGAAAGATTGAGCTTTATGAGCTCCTGAAATGGAGGGTCACGAACCTCTGTAAGAAAAGTTGTAAACAGGGCATATAATCTTAATTAGCGTAGATTAAGGTTGAGGATCTTCAACAGCCCCCAGCAAGCTAAGCGTCGGATTAGGACCGACGTGTAGCTTGAATCAAAAAAATGAAAGAGAGGCCGAGACACATTTTTGGTGAATATATTTGCAACCTGTAAGTGAGAGGGTACATACTGAGTGCAAAGTTTTCCAGCAACAACAAGTTCACAAAGAAAATGAATGTCTAACTCAACGTGTTTGGCCCGCTTGTGAGCAACAGGATTGGAGCTAAAAAAATAGCACTTTTGTTGTCGCATAATAGAAGAGGCTGCTGGGGAAGATAAACGGTGAGATCACAAAGAAGATGCGTGAGCTAAAGAAATTTGGCGGCAGTAAGAGCAAGAGCACGATATTCAGACTCACAGTTGGAACGAGAAACGGTAGGTTGCTTTTTGACACTCTAGGAAATTAAGTTGTCACCAAAGTAAATAGAGTAACCAAAGGTAGAGCAACGAGTGTCAGGACATCCGGCCCAATCAGCATCAAAATAAGCAACTAAAGATCCAGGAGCAGCAGATGGTCAAAAGGAGAGGCCAAAATGGAGAGTACCCTTGAGATATCAAAGAATGCGCTTGACAGCAAGAAAGTGGTCAGCAGTGGGAGAGTGTAGATACTGATTGAGTTGACAGCATGAGCCATATCGGGACATGTGATGGTCAAATACTGGAGAGCACCAACAAGAGATAGATAAAGAGTAGGATCCGAAAATAACTGACCATCAGAGGAGAGATGCTGAGAAACAACCATAGGAGTGTGAACAGGCTTGCTGTCAAGTAACTGAGCATGAGCAAGGATGTCCCGTGCATATTTCAACTGGCTGAGAAATAGACCATCAGTAGTGAGTGTAGTTTCATGACCAAGGAAGTAACTGAGAGACCCCAAATCCTTGGTAACGAACTCAGAATGAAACTTGCAAGTAAAACTATCAAGAAGAGAAGAGTTGTTGTCCATAATAATAATGTCGTCAACATATAGGAGCAAATAGATGATGTCAGAGTGTCGGTGAAAGACAAAGAGTGAAGTGTCGGCACGACTGCAGTAGAAGCCAATATGAGTGAGAAAGGAGCTGAACCGCTAAAACCAAGCACAGGGTGCTTGTTTGAGACCATAAAGTGTTTTTTGGAACTTACAAACATGATTAGGGAAGCGAGGATCAATATACCCAGGAGGCTGTTCCATATAGACTTGTTCAGTAAGATGACCATTTAGGAAGGCATTATTGACATCCAGTTGACGGAGAGGCCATCAGTGGGTAACAACAAGAGATAAAACAACACGAACAATGGTAGCTTTGATGACAAAACTAAAAGTGTCGATGTAGTCAAGACCTGGGGCTTGTGTAAAACCCTTGGCTACGAGACGGGTTTTGAGTCGTTCAATAGAACCATCGGGCAAATATTTGGTCTGAAATACCCATTTAGAACCCACAATATTGGTGTAAGCAGCTCGAGGGACCAAAATCCAGGTACGATTATTTTGCAGAGCTTGAACTTCTTCATCAATAGCGGCAAGCTAGGTAGGATTCTTGGCAACAGATTTGAACCCTTTAGGCTCAGTGGATGTCAGGAGAGCATAAAGAAGACCAGAAGATCTAGAGTAAGCAAGATCGGTCGAGTGACGGGGTTTGAAAATACCAGCCTTGGCTCGTGTGAGCATACAATGGGATCCCATCGGAAGTGCAGCAAGTGGATCCAGGTGGACGAAGATCTGTGGGCGGCAGAGGTGGTCCTGTAAAAGAATTAGTGGTCTGCAAAGACTCATCCACGGGATCAGTACAAATAACACACAAACGGGAGCCGAATTGAGTAATGTGTCGGGAATGGGGTGCCAGAAGAGATGGGGGCATGACAGTAGGAGAGGGACTGGGTTCCAAAAAATTGGAGAATTGGAGAGAGGATAGGGGTTGAGCCTGAGAAGAAGCTAAGGATGGGAAATAAGTCTCATCAAATTGAGCATGTCGAGTGATATATAGCCGAAAGGTGATGGGATCAAGACAACGAAACCCTTTATAAGATGAGTTATATCCCATAAGAGACATGGAAGACTACGCGGAGAAAATTTATTAGGCATATAATCACGTAAACATTGATAAACACGATAACCAAAGGAATGAAAATTTGCATAATTGGGAGAAAGACCATAGAGAATTTCAAAAGGGGACTTACCTCTGAGAAGTGGTGTTGGCAAGCGATTGATGATGTAGGCGACAGTGTTAAAAGCTTAACCCATAAGCGAGGAGAAATTTGAGAATGGAAAAGCAGAGCCAAACCAGTTTCAGTCACATGATGGTGTTTTCGTTCGGCGTGACCGTTTTGGGCAAGGGTATATGGACAAGATAGTTGATGATGATGCCAGTCGTACGAAGGTGGTCTTTAAAACAATTGCTAGTAAATTCTGCACAACCATCACTTTGAAATTTTTTTATACGAGCAGAATGTTGGTTTTCCACAAAATTTTGAAATTGAAGAAAGGTATTGTAGAAGTTAGATTTCAATTTCAATGGGTAAAGCCAAGTAATGTGAGAATAACCATCAACAAACAAAACATAGTAAACAAATCCCAAATTTGATGCTACTGGTGAAGGACCCCATATATCGCAATGAATTAGCGCAAACACATGATACTACCTTTTTTTCATTTCGAGAATAAGGTAAACGATGACTTTTAGAAAGTTGGCATGTATTACATAATTTAGGAGATGACAGTAAGGAGGTAAGATAAAGTTGTCCATTTTTATTTAATAAAGAAGGAACAAAATGATACACATGTCCTAGATGAGCATACGATAATTCATATGAAGCATGAAGAGATTTATTTTTCAAAACAGAAATAAAAGCGTAATTTCCACGCTCTAGCACATATAGGCCTCCATCACGTTTACCAGTTGCCACCACCTTTCCCGTTTGGCGATTCTAAATAGTTAAAAAGTCATTAGTAAACTTAACGAATAAAGGAAAATCATTCGTTAATTTACTAATGGACAAGAGATTTTTAGTAAGATGGGGAGTCACCAAGACATCTAACAATTTAAGATCTGGTGAAGGGGAAAGGTGACCCGTATGGGTAATAGGTAGAGACGCACCATTCCCTATAATTACACTATCCTTACCCATGTAAGAGACAGACTGATCCAACGCTGAGTGGGTTGGAGTCATGTGGGCCGAAGCTCATGTGTCCACGAACCAATCTGAGGCATCGTTATTTTTCGGACATGGAAAGCGTCGAGGCGAAGGACTCTGCGAGCTGCGCCGATGGCTCGTGCTGAGCATACCGTTGTCGACAACGATCGACATAATGGCTGTCCTGACGACAAATCCGACAACGTGGTGTTCGGCGACGGTGGATAGGGTTGGAACGGCCCTGACCGTGAGCGAATCGCTGCTCTGGTCGTGACCGGTGTTTCGGTCATGACTGTTTCCACGACCATGATTAGGGCTAGAGGAGCCTCCGAAATGAGGAGAAGAAGCCCGATTTGTAGTGAATGCGGCAGTGGAGGCCGCCGGAGGCTCGATCAATTTCTGAAAAATTTCAAAGCTTTCTGTTTCGACACCAGGTCCAAAAAACAGGGGAGAGGGGTTTGTGCCATTTGGGTAGTGGAGAAGCTCGAGAAGTTGGGGCCTAGACCGCGAAGAAACCAGTGCACCTTATCGATGCTATCGACGGGAGTACCAATGGCATGGAGTTGGTCACATAGAGCTTTAAAGGCTCAAGCATAAGCACTGACCGGACGAGTGCCACGTTTCATCAGTTGACGATCGTCTTTGAGACGAATTTCAAGGGCCTTGGAGTGGTGGCTGAATGTATTTTCAAGAGCAATCCACACCTCACGGGATGTGGTCAGACCATGGCCTCTTCTGAAAGAGACGACAAGATAAGGCTAAGGAGACGCTAATCTGTTGCCTTCCATGCCAGATACTTGGGGCTTGGCGTCTGAGAGGTAGGAGGGTCAAACGAGGGTGGTGGCACAAGAGTACCGTCCACATGACCCAACAATCTTTGACTATCAAGGACAGGAAGAAACTGACTCTTCCATAGGAGATAATTAGAGGATGAAGACTTGATGGTAACCATATGAATCATGGTGTTAAATGGAAGAAGATCGGGAGAAAAATCAGAGGCCAGTGAGGATCACGAGATGTTAATATTTATAAGTGTTACAACATAATTACAGGGATTTACAATTGATATAATTGTACACTAGAGGGAAAGATGGAGCTTGATGAGCTCTTGAAATGGAGGGTCAAGTATCTCTATAAGGAAGGCTGTAAACAGGGCCTATAATCTTAATCAGCGTAGATTAAGGCTGAGGATCTTCAATAGAACTAACCTCCGAGGAGGGAGGTTGAATATGTGATTGAGCTCGAATTGATTGCCAAACTATTAACCTTGGCACCATTTTAGATTGATCCAAAGGAGTTTAAAAAGCAACTCAAGGGAGACATGAAAATAGATTCGTCCAACATAAAAGCTTTTTTGGTGAGCCAACAAATCAGTTTTTCAAAATTGGCACGACTTTTGTGTCTCATGAGAACATTTCGAGGAAGTTTGGGAGGAGCTCAGCTGACCTGTGGATCACCAAACGATGGGACCACATCCATTTGGTATGTCTTTCATCCTAGCTTATCAAAAGGACAACACAACTACGACATTTGTGTTATTGCTAAGAGAGCATGATAGACCAAAAATGCGGCATAGGTGGCACAATCGAATATGGGCGTGTTAAACACCTAACCAATACTACCCAAAAGACCGGCCTGTAAGGAGCGGAGGACATAGGTACTTAACCCCAGGACCATAATAGTACCCCGCCCTTCCCCGAGCCGACGACCGCGGAGGCTACCACAACAGAGCAACTGGAGCCGGGTCGAACCCGGGTCAGTCCAGGCGCGTGACCACCCGCATCCGTTTTTGGGGGTGCCGGGATTCGAAGTCGGGATGCAGCCTAGCTCTGATACCAAATGTTAAACACCTAGCCAATATTACCCAAAAGACCGGCCTGTAAGGAGCGGAAGACATAGGTACTTAACCCAGAACCATAACAGGGCGAGGTGCAACTAACACAAGTGAAATAAAATGTGACACAACCAAAGAAGTGTGCATGGGTAACGTTGCTAAAATAAGTTTTATAAAGTGGCATGTCAACCCCAAATCAATAAAATGCCCACTTGGGGGTAGTAGCACCTTTAGGCGGCTCAGAAACACGAAATAGCCAAGGCGTAGGCATTGCAATATCAATTGGGTGCGGTTGATCAGTAGGCGTTCCCGTGTAGTGGCTCCAAGTGTTAGAGTATGTGCAACAGTCCAACAAGTGGCAGCTGGCTCGCTTGCTGGTTGTTCAGTCTGAAATTGTGGGCATATTTGATAATGCCATATTTAAATTTGAATAATAGGATAATTATCTTGTTTAAGTGGCAATATCCCATTAGTTATTGTATGATAAAGGGGTAAGGGAGTTTTATCCTTTCTTCTCTCCTTCCCTTGAGATCTTTTGGGTTTATTTGTTGGCCTTAGAAATCAACATAGTTATATGTTGATACTTTCGTTCGATAACCCCATTTTGTATAGGGGCGTAAGGACCCAATGTAAATCAAACAATGCTACTATGTGTTTGAAATAGCTATGAGTGAATGGACCCAACTTGTTAAGGTCTCCAAATGCCATTAAAAATTATTTCAATAGGGGAAAGGAACCATAGAAGGGCAACTTCATTTGTTTGTTTACCCATTCTACATGTCACACTTGTACTAAGATCCAACTTATTAAAATGAGACGGCAGCTCATTATTTAGTAAAAATTGAAATTGATGCAAGGTCAAAGTAGGTATGTCATCAATGTTGGCAGCATGTACGGTTAAACAATCTAAGTGTATATATTAATTGTGAAATCTTGTGGCGATGGAAAAAACCAGTTTCTAGCTAAAATCTGTTAGGGTTTTAGATTTCATCCATTCTTGCCTCACGGGCCAAATTGCAATCAAATACCTGCATTTAATTAGGCAGGGTTTGGCCGGTTTCCCTTCCAAGGTTGGGAACTATATCTCATAATTCCTCTTTATGTTATCTTATCCTGGTCGGAGCCTCTCCCGTCACCATACGTGCATGAACAACCACATTATTTAATTTATCTTCTGGCATAGTTAGTGGAGCACCACAATTTAATTTCGGGATTTCAGATTCCATAACATATTACAAATCATCCGGATGAAGCGAGAGATACGGCTCGGTTCTCCCTCTCTGTCTGTCCCGGTGTCTTTGTCGTAGTACACCGTTGTACCTTCCGGTCTCTTGACACTGAACATCGTCTCTGTAGCATCACCGCCTCTATCACAACCCTCGTAGAGCCTCCAACACAGCCGTCGCATTGCCCCCCAAGGCCGCCTCTGTTGTAGCGTCGTGATGAAGAAGACATCGATTTATTTTTTATTAAGATAAAAAAAATTAAACCATTAGTTCTACTTAAGTCCTGGAGCAGACCCACCTGAATTCTTCCGAGTTAATCTGGGTCAACTCGGTTTAAAAAAAATTAACTTATTTTATAATTAATAAAACCAATGATTTTAAATTTAACGAAAAAATATTATTAACTAATAATACATAAAAATATATAGTATATTTAGATATTATATTATATTTAAATATATTATTATTATTTTACAGGTTTAGATATTATATTTTATTTAAATATATTATTATTAATTACTAGTTAGCTATTTTTTATATTTTAAAGTTTTTAAAGAATTTTAAAACTATTTTTCCGTACACGTAACGACAGGCCTCCTCAACAGGGCTCCTGGTGGAAAATTAAAGACGTTTCCAAACGAAGTAAAGCCGCAAAGCCAACGGCCCTTTCACAAAGGACCACCTGCCCCAACTGCTTCGATTGACAAGAATGGAGGGACAGGTGCGTTTTGACTTTGGACCTGCTGGATTAAAGCAAGCGCAAAAACTTGAAAACACTTTTGTACCGCATTTGAGTGGGCACAGTTGCGTTGGTTCGCGTGCGTTCTTCTCCCGCGGTATCAGATCATACAATGGAAGTAAAGAATCCTGCAATGGAGGCATTGAGCCAGCGTTTACGGTAATCGACTCGAAGCCGCGATTGATGGCAGTAGCGTCTTCACTGTGGCTGGTCTGTGGGCAGCGGGGCGGTCGATTGATTCTTCGGTGACGGAAACGTCAAGGTGTGCGTTTTCTGCCTCTTTTAATATTTGGACCTCTTCGTTTGGATACTGAGTTGTACCCAGTGTTGATGTCTGCGGACTTGTACAGCTTTCCTGTACTCTTATCTCGAACGCTTCCAGTCCTCGTTGTGGCAAGGTTTCGGCTGAGGAGATGACGATCGCTCTGCATGCGAATCCTGCGTTCGTCTTTGGAAATCCTTGTCCGACTTCCGGGTTTTATTGTTTCCGTCGCCCGTTTTGCGGAACGAGGATCTCTTCATGGGGACCTGTTTACAGTTGCTTCCCTTTGGTCCGGAGGTCAAGATTCATCTGTAAAGCGGAGGGGACCCCTGTAAGTACTACTATATTTAAGTTACGTTCTGTGTCTCAGTTGATTAGTATTTTGTTGCATTGCTTTCCCATGACATTAGTTGTTAGATAATGAATGAGCCCTTTTCTCTTGGCGCGTGAAAATCCATTTAGGATCAGCATTCAATTTCGTTATTTCGTTTAAATGGCTTTGACTAAAACAGTCTGGAGGATTTGTTGAAGATTAAGCAGTTAGGATGCTTTGAGATGATTGTCTTGACTGGTGATAATCTTACATTCTTATTGCAGCAGCGTGTCACTGATCATGTTAAGAAATTGTTTGCATTTGATTCTTTTATTTTCTCTTTTCCCCTATCACTTGGTGCTCCCTGCCATGCATGTTTTCCGAATGTTGTCCTGTTAATTTCCATTCGGCGAATCATGCTATAATAATTGACGTTCTCTGTGTCATCTTTCTAGTTAAGAGTCGAATTTCATTTAATAGAAGAGAAAAGAAATGTTGGAAAACTAATGAAAGTGGAGCTTATCGTTGCTTACTTATGCAATGTAGCCAGTGACGGTGCAAGTTAGGAAGTGTTCCCCTCTTCTTGAGAGCTCATTGTTGTTGACTGGTGGTTCTTTGACCTCTAATGAGTGGATAGCAGTGCCTGATATTTGGAAGACGACTGCAGACAAATATGTTGATCAGATAGCGCTAGTGGACCCATATCATCATCCACCTTCAAAGCTGACTTACAAACAGGTACAGTTTATGTTAACCATTTATGTTTCAGAAGCTGCGAAAAGATATGACCGTTGTTTCTAGAGCATGCTCTGACAATAGCACGAGAATCATATCAAAAGTAAAACTCATTAGAATTTAGGAATTTGAAAATGTGGTCCATTAATTATTAAAATTTGTATTACCTTCTAATGTCATGTCATATTTGAGAGTAGACTAATCTATACTCTTGAACTGCTTGTCTGTAAATTTCTTAATTCAAGAACTGAATAAAAGAATTTAAATTAAATTTGAAACTGTAAATGTAGTGGGGACTGCTGATAAATTATGACATGATACTTAAATGTAAGGTATTTAGGACCATTAATTCTCACTTGTTTTTACGCTCATTATTTTATATAACATTGTTCTATTTCTGCCTGTTAAATAGATAGAAGTGGTATTTTCTTGTTTTTTTCATGTTTTTAGTCTTCTGACAGGTTTGATCTGTATTTATTAGAAACTTGGCTGTGGCAGAGATTTAGTATTCTAATCTTCTTGCATCTATAAAAGGAAAGAGGTTAACTCATCCACTGAGATCAACCACTCTTTTCTTACCCTTCTGTAATCCTTTTTGTTCATCCCACTTCTTTTTTCTTATCCCTGATTAATTTATTTCATGGTGTTGAAGTGCTAGGTGGATGTTCTTTACCTAATTGCCGTGTTTTTCTTCTGCTTCTCGTACATTACTTACATTCATTTTTCTATTTTTATGTTTTGATATACTAGTCGCTTGTTGAGGTTTAGAAGAAATTTTCAGTTTGTGTTTTGACTCTCTAAAGAAAACCTCCCTTATTAAGTGATTGTTAAAGTTGGGTCCAGGTCTAATCCAAAAATGACCAGCTGAACTTAGGAGGCTTTTTCTTGACTAGTAATCATAGAATTTTTCATGACTCTATCCTTTATGGTATTATTTCTACAAATGGATAATGGGCTAAAGTCATAGACATTATAATTGGTATACAAATAGAGATGGCAACAGGCAGGTTAAACATGGAAACTGCCCTAGATCGCCCTACTACATAATTTTTTTTTTTTTATAAAGATGTATTTATATAAACAAGAGAAAATATAGAAGAGGGAGCAGATCCTTGACAACTAGAGATCGTAGGGTAGCTCCCTGCTTAACAAGTATATCAGTTGCCGAATTTGCTGATCTCGGAATGTGAGGCCAACTACAAGATAAAACTGAGGTAATTTCAAGAATCTCCCGAAAAGAGTCCCAATGGCGCAAAGGGGAAGGAGATGCATACTCGCACCATCCAATGACCACCTTCGAGTCCCCTTCAATATGAAGGGGATTGATGCACTTATCTCTGAAAACACGAAGCCTGTTGAGGAGGCCATGAAGCTCCACAGACGTAGAATTGGCGATTCCTAAAGGGCATATGAGAAAAGCTGGTTGCCTGAATGATCCGAAATAACCCCTCCGAATCCAGAGATCCTAGGATTACCAAGAGAAGGGCCATCAAAGTTCAACTTAAGGTAACCAGGTTCAAGAGGGATCCATTCCTGCATAATCAGGACCTTTGTCCCAGAGTGCATCATAGCCAAATTACTCCAGTTTTCACGAATAGGGGTACCCACAAAGGTGGAGGAAGACTTCTTCATTAGGAGCCAAGAAGAAATATGCCCCACCACTCGGTCCGCCACACGGTCAGTTGCTCCACTTTTACCATCAAAACTCCTACGATTGCGTTCATTCCAAAGACCCCACGGGATAAAACTAGCACAAGCAGAGAACATCACCTTTCCGAGGCCAGGAAGGGAAGTACCAAGGAGCGACTTACTGAATGAGAGCAGATCAGTTGCCATGCAGAATTGCAACCCCAACATGCTAAAAATGGAAGTCCACACCTTCCATGAGAAGATGCATTGAAGCAGAATGTGACTTGTGGACTTGGCATCAATGTTGCAAAAGGGCACAGGAGGTTGATTGAGGGGTGACCTCTTCATCTAAGCACGTCTGTCAAGAGAATCTTGTCGTGACAGACACTCTACATGAAGAATTTAATCTTAGGAGGAGCACAAAGACGCCATACAAAATAGATCTCATGATCCTGTTGAGACGGATTCCAGCCATTGATGAATCCGAATGCAGATGATACCAAGAAAGTGCCTCTTTTGTCTGGCCACCAAACGACGAATTTTTACCGAGATTACAGAGTCCATCAAGATCGCCCTACTACATGTGGGGATGGGCTTTCTGAACTTGTGGGCAAGTATGGGGTTAGGATTAACCTATAAACCCCACTTTGTTTTGGAGTGGAGATGGGTTCGTCTCCAACTTGTGGGGATCCATTGTTGAGAAATTACACGTTTACTTTTTGCTAGAGAAATTTTTATGTCGAACTATTAATATTTTTTTTTTTTTTTGAAAATAAAGCAATGCTAGACATCACTAAAATCTTGACTTGAATAATACTATAAAATATTTAAAAGAAGAATAAATGGGGCTTGTTAATAATTTTGTTCTTTTTTTAAAATTATTTTGTTAGTTTTGAACGCCATAGGAGACGCTATAGGAACTCCTTTCTCCAAGTCTTCGATGAGTGCGAACTACTGATGAACAACCAGAGATTAGTATGTTAATCAATCTTGAAGGTTGGGGAACGACATGATTTCTTGCTTATCTTGAAGGTTGGCCTGCAAATTTGGCCCTAAAACATGTGCTCTTGAAAGGCCATAATGGCATTGGAAATCCAACTCCTTCCATGCACTGTCCTTGTATCCCTAGAAAGTCCCCTCATAGGCCCATGGTCTGTTCCATATTTAACACATACTTATAAATTTTTTTTAAAATTAGAAAACATAAAATTATGCAATAAATAAAATAATAGAATCTTAAGAGAAGGGCTTTAGTTTCATTTAATGATTTTTGGATAATTTTTTTGTCTTTAAATGCCCTTATTAATGTATAGATTTTTAAAAAAAAATTAGATTTTCTTTTTTTGAAAACATAGGATAACATTGTAAAAAGACCCTACATGTTAGGGTTGAGAAAACCCTTCCTCTACCCAAAGCATGCAGGTTTTTTCCCCTCTTCCTACCACTCAAAGGGGCCGACCTTGTCTTGGCCTTGCTCGGGTCAGGTCAGGTGGGGTCAGGTTGTGTTGGGTTGGGTTAAGTTCTTCATATAACTCGACCCATGTGCACTCCTATTTGAAGAGGTATTATTGCCTGTAACCATTTTTTTTTTTTTTATGTCCATGTTGCAAAGATGTTTGCTGAAAAATTTCTTTAGTTGTATTGTAGAGTAAAAAGTTTTTAATGTTTATGTTGTTGAGAATACTGCAAATCATGTTCGCATATTTCACAGAGTGTAAAACATATCCTATGTTTAAAAGAGAGTTTCTGTACTTTTTTAGACTTTATAGTTGCACCTTATTGCCTTATTTATATTGTTTAGGAAAGTTTTCTATGTTTAAAATTTTCCAAAACATTCTATTCTATAATGGTATTCCATATATATAAATTCAAGTGTTTTTGTACAATGGCCATGTTGGGGTATTTAAATGTGAGGTTGCTAGCTCATATTTCATCATTACAGTTGGGGGGGGGGGGGGGGGGGGGGTTACATTCTTTTATAAGTTGTTTCAAAGATTTCTCTTGAGTAATATTTTACTTGATTATTTATTCTGTTAAATGAAATGGTCAAAAGTTTTGTTTAATTTTAAGTGAAAAAGTGAGATTTAATATTTACTCCATATCTGGAATGATGTTTGGACTTACAGTTGGACAGAAGGTAACAACCCCTAGTCTCTACTGTGTAACCAGAGACATGGCATGACTATTGTGAAATTTCATGAACATAGGAGAGTGAATGAGGGAGGAGAGAGAGAGTTGGAGAAAAGTCTCATGTTGTGAGAAAAGGATTCATTAGGGTCCCTTCTTCTCTACTATTTATAATATAAAACAATGATAAAAGATATTAATGCCCTGCTCCCCTTACAATCTCGGAAATAAGCTTTTTTAAGAAAATACTTCCCCAGAAATCTAAGTAAACACAAATTACATCTTCTAACACTCCCTCTCAAGTTGGGGTTTACAACTTTAGTTTGTTACATAACATATCAATATAAAAATAAAAGAGAAATTACAAAAGTTTCTATACTTGGCTCTTCAATGTCTTCAATGAAGTAATGCGCTCTTTTAAAAAAAAATGAAGTAACGCGCTCTCAAATTTTCAGCTTGCACTTGGCTAGTTCTGAAAATCTGCATCTTCCAATTTCCTCATTGGATATATTGAGAAAACTTGCCTCAAACTGGGGGTCCATAAGAAAAAAAAAACTCCAAGCCAGACAACAAATCCCATACTTTGAGAAAACAAGTGAATCGACATCTACCAAGCACTAACACAAGAAATGATGAGAAACCTATCCCTTTTCACAGAAAGGGCCTCCCTTATACTCTAACTTGGCTTTCATCAATTACATTATCTCCTTTATGCTTCAGGTTCCCAAGAGTCTTTATGCTTTAATAAAATTATCTCTTACTCTATCTTTTTTTTCTTCTTCTGAGAATGAGTGTGAATTTATTAAAAGTGGAAGGGAAAAAACAAGTACAAACTAGGGGGACTCTCCCGTTAGAACAAGTGATTGAAGGGAGGTTCCCAATTTAGGTTGACCATCAGCAAAAGAGTTTGTTGAGCGGGGAACATGAGTCCAAGTACATTGCAAGCTAGAGGCAATGTTACAAATGTTTAAGAAGGCATCCCAATGTCTCCATGGGGGGGCCTTTATTTTGGCGCACCGATCAATAACAATCTTGGAGTCTCCCTCAATGATAAGCGGTCCAGAGAATCTATCACGGAAGATATTGAGTCCATGTAGGAGGCCAGCAAGCTCTGCATTGGTGGAGCCAGAAATTCCAAGAGGGCCGGCGTAGGCGGCAAGGAAGGAGCCATTGACTGAGCGAATGCCACTGCCAAAGCCAGCAGGACCTGGGCAGCTAGTGGCGCTACCATCAAAATTCAGCCTGGGCATTCAATCTCTTACTCTATCTTGACTTTATATTTTACAAACCTTAGAACTTTAAATGTGCAATTTTTGTAGTTGAAAGACCATGGGAAGTGAAACTTGTGGGTTTTTCCCTTTTTCCTTCTAATTGTTTTGCACACATGCACAAAAAACCCCTTTTCCCTGTGGACTTGAACCCAAGACCTCAAACTAGAAGCTCCCTTGTAACCACCGAGCTAGAGGTCCAATCCTCAAACTAGAAAACCCCCATGTAACTATTGAGCTAGAAGCCCAATCCCCTTGTGATTTTTCCATATGAATTATTGTTTGAAGTGCAAACTTGACCTATGGAGTTTTTGTCTGTTGCCACTCATTGCCTTCAATTTTTTGAAGCTTTTGCTTAACAGAAATTTTGTTCCCACTTTCCACATTGTTTTGGTAATTTATAGCTAGGGGTGTAAACGATGTATGGACGGTGTGGAATAAGTTATTTTATATGTAGTTCCGATTATTGTTTCTTCATTCCATTTCGTTTTCAATTGATTGTGAATAGGAGCATCTCACTTCTGTTTATTGCCTGATTACTGATCGAGTAAAACAGTAAAGTGAACAGAAAAATAGTAAAAACTAATAAAAATTTGTAAAATGCTTAAAAAAAAGTTGACATTGCTTTATAATACCTAACGACCTATAAAACATCATATAACAATATTCACATAACAAGGACCTAAAAAAAAGACATATCATCTTTAAGAAAAATTTATGAGAAGATTAATCTTATTTGTTTCTTGAAGGAAATTAGGACAATATTTTTTAAGTCATATTTTTGATATACTAAATTACTTTTATAGCCTTACAATTAAATGGTAATCGGTAATCTGTAATCGGGTACGAAATAACTATTAACTGATCCTGTTCTGTTTAATAAACAGTAAACGGTAAACAGGTAAATTACTCAATTACTTAATTGGGTAAGATTTCTTATTTCATTTCTGCTCTTTTAGTATCCGATGAAGGGAAATCGGTTATATGGGGAAATTGACTCCTCTATTTGTTGCTTGATTGATAAAGTATTGTAGCTTTGTTGTAAATTAACTGATACTGGGATGCAGAAAGAGGTTAAGCAAAGTATGAGGAGAGAGGGTTTGGTAACAGGAATAGTGAGAGAGAGACTGTTGAGGATGTGGAAAGTGAAAGAGAGAGTAACAGAGCAGTAGATGGAACAGCAAGCGGGTAGTGATTGGAGTTCATCTTGATCTCCCTTATTTATTTATAGTTTAAAAATACACGTGAGAGAATAGGCAACTAGTTCAAACAGTAACTGTATCGAGTATCACCATAATTTATCTGTCACTCTTGTTTTATATGTGGATATCGTTGGCTATGTATCACCATTCAGTTTTTGTTTTTTAAGATGGAGGAAAGAGAGTAATCTGTGTTTATGGGTGTTCTTTTATCTCTACTTCGTCTCCAATCTGCTCAACAGAAACATTCATGAGGAGATCAGTCTTGAATTTTTTTTTTTTTTTATTTGTGTTCATGTTTAAATGTGTAGTTTCCCTATAGTTTCCAAGTGGTTGCAATTACTTTTTTTTCAAAATAAAAGATTTTTTCAATGTATTATATTTATTTCCTTTTTAATTTCTCATGCTAGGTTTATTGTTCTGGTTCACTAATACATAGTTTTTTCATTTGAATATTTTTCTGATCTCAAAATGGCAGCTTGAGCTGGAAATTATATACTTTGCTGAAGGTTTAAGAGTTTTAGGAGTTATGCCAGATGAAAAGCTAGCACTTTTTGCGGATAATTCATGTAGATGGTTGGTTGCAGATCAAGGTGTGCTTCAAGTTTTTTTTAATCATTTCTGTCTTTTTTTTTCTTTGAAATGATGAGAAATTCATAAATAAGTGAAAGGATGTAAAATAGAGAAGCGAAAAGGACTGCTCATATCCTATAAAAAATAACAAAAATCAAAAGGAAAATAATCTGAAACTACGAGAGCAGGAAGATTTGCTCCATTTCTCACCACAGAATTTGCCATTGAATTTGCATTTCTTACAGTATGAACCCTCTTGATGTCAAGTTGCCTAGAATACTCAACGATCTCATCATGAATATAAAGAAACCGCCAAGGATGAGGTTTTCCTGGAGAAAACCAAGAGATAACCAAATAACTGAAGAACCTAAAAACTTCTGAAGGAAGAACTTTACACTCCAAAGAAGGGTCTAGTGTTCAGCCTCAGTGGAATCACATAACCTAATGGCACAAAGTATACATGAAGGACAAGACCAGAAGGGTCCCTAACCACAACTCTGGCCCCTAATGGGACTTGGATAATTCCTTGAATTCCCATCAAAATTGAGTTTCAGCCAACCCTTGGCAGTGAGAGACCACGAAACAAGAGTGGGAATTTGAGATTTAGAAGAAGCAGCTATATCGCCCCACAATGCATGGGCAGAACAGAACTCGATAAAAACTGAAGACTGGAAAATTTACTAACTCAAGAATGCGTGTAATGGACAATATGCTCAATCACCCCTCCTATATAATACTGCCTACCATTAGATGTTTGATTATTTCTTTCATTCCAGATAGCCCCAATAGTAGCAGCAAGGGAGACTTGCCATAAAGTCCTATCTTGGGAGGGCAAGGGCCTTTTTAAAAACTGAACCATAAAATCAGGAAAATGCATTGAAAAAACAAAAGTTGTCAATATGGCACCCCAAACCCCTAAAAAAAATAAAAATAAAATAAAAATGGACACCGACTGAAAAGGTGATACATCAATTCATCTACAATGTTACAAAGCTTACAAGACAAGTTCTCAACAATCTGACCTTGCTTGAGCAATTGATCTGTAGTAAAAAAATTTCTGTTGGAAGCACAGTAGGGAAATGTTTGACCTCATCTTGGGCAGGTACTTTACAAACCAAAGCAGAAGCATGATAAAACAGAGGGAGATCAAACATTAGGTGACCATAAAAGGAAGAAACGAAGGAAACGTTGGATACGTTGATCTTCCTAATTAAATCGTCATTATCTGAGAAAATAATAAATCTATTATCTAAAAGAGAGAGGAGGCATCCAACGTCAATGATTTCAACATTTAGGTTCCTGTGAAAAATAAAATCCCAACATCATCTATAAAGGACTGTGGAACCAAACATCTTGAAGCAAAACCACATTAAGGAGTCGTAGAAAAGCCATGTCCAAAGAAGTGTTCCTGATCCATTTATCCAAACGGAATCGAACTCTTGTGCCGCTACTGACATGAAAACAAGTTGCTTGGACAGAATGAGGTTTCAGCGAACAATTGATTTCCACAAACTGGATGCCTGAGTTGGAATGTACTCTGGATGCAACCAGCAGTTCTGAGTAGTTATATTTAATGACAACAAGATGCTGTCAAAGCATCTGAGGTTTCATGCCAAAACGCCATAACCACTTAGCAAGCAATGCTTTGCTTATCACAATAATGGACTGAAGACCTAATCCACCATTTGATTTTGCCAGCAAACCTAATCCCAACTAACTGAAAGTTATTGAAACCTATCCAAAGTTGTTCAGACAAAATATTTACATAACTTGTTTCTCTTTGCTTTTAAAATTGTAGTACCTCTCTTTTCTATTAACTTTTATATTTCATTTGAGGCATTATTGTTGACAATTTGCTGCAAACGTAGTCTTGAAATTGGTTGTATCTCATCATCTTGTAGACACATAGAGTAACTGCTGATTCTTCCTCTTCTCGTTGTCCATATTGCATTGTTGATTAGAACTTTCAGAGCGAGGCCGCCCACAAGTTTCCAATTCTCCATCTTCAGATTCAGTTTCCATTTCCGTCTCACGCTCCTGACCATCGTATCCATGCTTCTCCCTTCCAATGTCATCATTCTCCGCTGATTTCTCACGTCTTCGCTATTCCATTCCCAAGACTCTTGCACAACTTGGTCACTGTTTCTCCTTCGGTCATGCTCTTTTCTTCTCTCTTGCTCTCTTCCTCACTCCCAACGTCTTCCATTGTCGTGATCACGCACTTGATCTTCCCTTCTTCTTCGCTCCTTACACTCTGTTCCCTCTCGCTCTCTCAGCTCTCGGATCTTCCTCATCACTCCATTACATATGTCTTGTAAGTAAAGTTAAGAAACCTATTCAATCCCCTCTTGGTTTGTTCCTTATGGGACCTAACAGCGAGGGTTTTCTTTTCTTTTCTCTGTTTTCATTCCGCCGGTGATAATTAAGGTACAGAGGTAGCGGTAGCATTGAGGCAAGCCAGCTCATGAACTACTCAGGCTTGGCTAGGTGCCCACCCAACTTGTTCACTAAAATTAGCCTAGCGCAAGCCTGGCTTATCTCTGTTCGAGGCTTGCAAGCTGGCTTGAAACTATACCCTGGTATGAAATGCCATTTGGTAAAAAAACAAAGGTAGTGCTCCTAGAACAGGTAAAGTTTTTGGTTCTCTTCTCTCTTCCCTCTATTCTCTTCTTCCTCTGTTGTCTTCTATTCGTATCTTCTTCTCCTCTATTTTCTTCAGCTACCATAGGGCGGGGCGACACTGCCTCCCCTAGTAAAGAGAGGAGGGGACACCCTCTTCTCACTTTTCTTGAACCTTGAGAGGGGCGGTGCTGCTCATCCTGGTAAAAGAGAGAAGGGGAGTGTCACATCCCCTCTCCTCTCTATTGAAACAAGGAGGTGATCTCCCTGTTTTGACAGAGAGGAGAGGAGGAAAAGGCAACCCTCCTGCGCAGCACCGTGCTGTCAAGATTCACTGAAATGGGGAAGGAGGTGCAGAGGCCTCTCCTCCCATTTAACTCAAGATTGAGCCTCAAGATTTTTGCTTGAGCCAAAAATCAAGAGGAAGTACGAGGCTTTGGCTGGAGCCGAACCTGAACCTGCCAAAGCTTGACTTGTTTCCACCCCTGCTCTGTAATTGTATCACTTTAACTTATTTTGAGTGACAAATATGCTTCTAATCAGTGTATTTTAATTTTCTTTTGTAAACAACTTAAGCTGATTAATTATTTAGAGAGTAGAATTCAAACCTATTTATCTCAATTGACGCAATAGAGAAGTTAATTTGCTGGAATTGCTACCATTTCCTCCAACACTTCAGCTATCTTGTTCTGTTTTGTCTACATGCATTATTTACTGGAGTACTCATAACTCTTTGCATGTCTTATGTTTAAAAATCTTGTCAATAGGTATCATGTCTACTGGTGCAATTAATGTGGTTCGGGGTGCTAGGTCATCTGTTGAAGAGTTACTGTTGATATACAATCATTCTGAAAGGTAAGGGCACGACACCCTCCTCTTGGTGCTCTCTAGTTTACCCAAGGAGATTTTGATTATAATGGATATTTCTTTGTGTGTGTATTCTGTCATATTGGAAGATATCATTTTCCTTACAGTTACATATGCATGTCTTGTTCAAGCTGGGCAGTTCCTTACAGATGACTAGCTGAAGTTAGGTAGGCCCATTTGCTATTAATAAGCATAAGATCTTTTTAAGCGTAAACCAACATGGTATTGTGCTTCTACGCCAAATTTTCACTCATAGATAACTAACTTGAGATGTGGAGCATATGTTCAACTATAGAACGATGGGACTTTTTATCCACTGATGTTTCCTCATATGTCTAGGTCTAAACAAGCATAGACTACTAACATACCATTGAATAAAAAATATATGGACATATCGTTTGTACTGATATCATGTGCAATCAGGAAACTAAAAAGAGAAAAAGAAACTGAGTAGAAAAGAAGTCAGATGAGAAGAACAGGAAAAGTAGATGCATGCAGTAGAAAAGGGATAATAGGTGTGACCAGTTTAAAAGTCGGCTATCCTCTTCTCTTTTATACTATGTTAAGAGAATGATAAAGTTAATAACATAGACTTTCAAGTGGTCCGACCAAAGTATGCTAACCACTAATAGCCACTTCAGTGTTTGTTGGACATATGAGATAGGTATCCAGCATAGCCACGGCCATTGTGTCTATCCTCTTCTCTTTTATACTATGTTAAGAGAATGATAAAGTTAATAATATAGACTTTCAAGTGGTCCGACCAAAGTATGATAACCACTAATAGCCACTTCAGTGTTTGTTGGACGTGTGAGATAGGTATCCAGCATAGCCACGGCCATTGTGTTGACTGATAGAAAACTAATCCATCACTAGATAACAGAGACCAATCTCCCTCAGACTTACTAACCAAATCTCGGAAGCTGAGATCAAGCCACTTTTAGGGAGTCTATATGTATATAGCAAAACGAATAGATAGATGTATAGGCATGAATACTATTAAGAGATGAAAGGATATAGATGAGGGCCAAAAAAGGCAGTCATATGCAAGAGAGAAGAAAAAGAAGGTTACAGCAGCTGCACTTATATTGAATTATTGTTCTAGGGGTTGGGGGTGATTTTGAAGGAGTTCCAACCAACAAGGTATGGTCAGGAAGCTCACTCCTTGCAAAGGATTCTGCCAGACTATTGGCTTTTGTTGGTACTTGGACTCATGAAACTTTGACCTAAGCCATGATGGTCTTCACATTCCATTATCAAGTGACTGAAAAGATAAATTTTGAAAAACTTTAAACCTTGAAAGAGATATAAGCTTGGCCTTTCTGGAACCAACAATACAGATGCATAATTCATCTTAAATAACCATGCTATCCCTAAAAGCAATTTCACTGCATTGGCTTCTATTACCATTCAAGCTGGCATCATAATTCATCTAATCCATCCATCTCATCTTGCAACTAGTGGAGGTACCCATCTGTTGGAGATCATGCACTGCTAGCTAAGAATAACTGTTGATACACTTTCATCAGTAACAGAATAAATAATATATATATATATATATATATATATATATATATATATTTGTTTTATATTGATAGGAAAAAAACTTTGAAACATTGACAAGCTTTAAACTTTTAAAAGAGACCCTTTCTGGAACTAAGTATTCTAAAGAGAGCAAAATTGATTAGAAGAGACATTCACATACTACCTATCTTCCCTCTTTGGCTTAGGATTACCCTCAAGCAGATTTTGGGGTTTGTCTTGATCCATCAACTGGGGTAATCCAAGCTTGAATGTTCTCCATCTTGGAAATGGAATTCACGTGATGAAGCATGAAGATGTTCCTGCTTACAAACGTTCAAGTGCCTTGCTCAAAATAAAGAGTAACAGATGATTTTTCTGATGACTTCCAAGAAGGTACATGAACGTGTTGGCCATAAAGTTGAAAGAGATTTTGGGATTTGTCTTGATCCATCAACTCGGGAAGCTTGAATGTTCTCCATCTTGGATATGGAATTCATGTGATGAAGCATGGAGAGGTTCCTGCTTACAAACGTTCAAGTGCCTTGCTCAAAATAAAGAGTAACAGACGATTTTTCTGATGACTTCCAAGAAGGTACGTGAACGTGCTGGCCATAAGGTTAAAAGAGATTTTGGGATTTGTCTTGATCCATCAACTGGGGGTAATCCAAGCTTGAATGTTCTCCATCTTGGAAATGGAATTCACGTGATGAACCATGGAGAGGTTCCTGCTTACAAACGTTCAAGTGCCTTGCTCAAAATAAAGAGTAACAGATGATTTTTCTGATGACTTCCAAGAAGGTACGTGAATGTGTTGGCCATAAGGTTAAAAGGACACTACCCCAAGTCATCAGTGACTTTCATAGTTCCCACTTATGAACAGTCAAGTGCCTTGCTCAAAATAAAGTGTAACAATTAATTTTTGATGACTTCCAAGAAGGTATATATAGGAACATGCGGGTCATTAGGTTAAAAAGGACACTACCAAATGTCAGAGTTGAAGGCATGTGCTTGATTCCGTATTGGAGTTTTGTTAAAGAATAGTCCCACATGGATTAGTGAGTACAAAGATCTTGAGTTTATTAGTTGAGAAAGAGGTTTCCTAAGTTGACTAGTCATTTTAGGATGGGCCTTGGACCCAACTTAATATGGTATCAGAGCAGGTACTCATATGTGGCCTACACCTATACTATCCACTTGTAGAGCTACAAAAGAGGGCGTACACCTAAATTATCCACTTGTAGACTCACAAAAGAGGGCCTACACCTAAACTATCCACTTATAGTGCCACAATAGAGGGCCTACACCTAAAAATTATCCACTTGTAGAGCCACAAAAAAAGGGCCTACACCTAAATTATCCATTTGTAGAACCACAAAAGAGGGCCTACACGTGAGGGGGGAGTGTTAAGGAATAGTCCCACATGGATTAGTGAGTACAAAGATCTTGAGTTTATTAGTTGAGAAAGAGGTTTCCTAAGTTGGCTAGTCATTTTGGGATGGGCCTTGGACCCAACTTAACAAGTTTCAATCAAATTGGACATGGAACAGTGAAAAGTGTCTGGTAGGGTAAATATGCTTTTTTGTTTTTTGTTTTTGAAAAAAGGCAAGCTTATTTGGCTCAAGGCCGGAACAAGAGTACTAAAAGGAAGGTGGGAAAGGGGGGTAGGGGGTCAGCACAATGAAAGATTGTTGGGCCACCCTCTCATTTGCAAGCATATCAGCAGCACCATTAGCACTTCTTTTACTTGAGACAAAAGACAAACAACATTTGGGGCTAGGTTGCAAATTTTATAGGTTTGAAGATGTTGCCTGGGGGGGTTCTAGGGTGTCTGCACCAACCAATGACTGCTCTTGAGTCACACTCAACCTCAAGAAGGGCCGAGAATTGCTGCTGATAGAGCCTTAGACCATGGAGGACAGCTAAGATTTCAGCTATGGTTGGATCAAAATGTCCCAATGGTCTATTGTAAGATAGGATTATTGCGCATTTAAAAAAAAAAAGATAGGATTTTTGTGCCATCATGCTACCTAAACACCTCAACAAACCGGGTCAGCCCTGGTTTCCTTTTGAATATCCATCAAAGTTTAGCTTAATGTTGCCCGCACTTGGAAGTCTCCATGTCTGTGACCCAACTTGATTTGCGCTTGCCATCCGAGCAACCAGACTCCAGCTGCTTCACATGAGCTCACTAGGGATTCCATCAAAAGCTGGTCTAGTGCTAACCAAAGAGACAATCTGCTGGTCAGCGCTAGCAATTAATTGCTGCATAGAAGGAGGCCTTCTAGTAGAAGTGTTTTCCATTCCTTTCATTCCATTGCACCCAAGGAATCACAATCAAGCAAACTTTCTAGAGGATTGAGCCCAAGAGAGGAAAGCATTGGGAGTATTTTTACTAGTTGAGAGGGTAGAAGGAGCACCGGAGGGCACCTTGAAGTTTAAAAAGGCTCATGAAAGGTCCTAGATTGATGTTGCAATAGGGTAGTGGATGAATAAGTGGCTCACTGATTCCTTTTCCAGGTTGCAAAGACGACAGAGGCTGGACCTGTAGAACTTGTTTTTTTAATATTGCCTCCTCTCGGTTGAAGGCCTCCCATTCACTGGTTCGATTTTATTGATTTTTTTTGAAATTTTAATTGCTTCCTATTGGTTGAAGGCGATTTTGTCAATAAAGACCCTAGAGTCACCAAATCGGAGGAGGTTCCTTTTCCTTTGTGAGGCAATCGCATTAGTTCTCCATTTTGTGTTCCTTCGGATGATAGTTCATCTCTCATGCATAGAGTCCACACCATCTGCAACGATCCTTCCTTTGTTGTTTTTGTTTTTTTTTTTTTAATTTTTTAATTTTATTTTTGTTCTTTCAGAGTCACAATGAGTCTCCCTTTGACGATTGTCTCATTGGTTATCCCATGCTTCTCCAACTTCCTCCGTGCTCCCTGAGCACCGATCTTCTCTATGATCTACACATTCTCTTGTCATCTTCTCCCTAGCCAGCATCGCCCTGTTGTCTTCTCCTTTTTTACTCCCTTTAGTTGTTTATCATTAGTCTGCTCAATCTCACTGGCACAATGAAAGGCCACTTGCACAAGTTCCTCAAGGTTAAGGCAAGGAGATCTTTTCTCCCCATTCCTGTTTATAGTCATTGGGGAGGCACTTTTCAATCTTCAAAGCAGTGAGTGCCATGGCTGGGTCACAGGATTGTCTACTAGAGACAGTCAGGTCCAAGTTCCTTTCTTACAAATCATGGATAACACAATCCTCTTTCATGAAGGTGAGGAGGAGCCCGGTTATTTAAGCTGAAAGACTTAACTTCTTTGAATCAATCTCTGGGCAGAGGATTATTTGGGATTAATCTGGAGTGCAATGTATTAATCTTTATCTGAGAAAGGTGCAAAGGATAATGAGACTCCTGAAATATATTAAAAGGGATTTTCCTGCAAGCTATCATGGTCTATTAGGCCATCAAAGCACCTGTTGACTCAAAGTGAGATGGATTTGAGGTCATTTTCTTAAATTTCCATTTGGAAAAAAAAATCAAAGCACCTGTTGTCCCCAATAGTGGAGAGATTTGAAAGGAGGCTTGCCTCTTGGTAGGGCTGGCTCTTATCATTTGCTGGCAGAGTTGCACTAATTAAATCCACAGTAGCTAGATTTCCAAACAACTTTTATGTCATTGCTTTCATGTCCAGTGACTAAAATCTCAAACTGGAAGCATTGCAGCACAAATTTGTACCAGGGTGTCAGAAAACAAATTCAAGTAGCCACTTGCTTGGTGGAAAATTATTTTTTCTAGGAAAAAAAAGAAGCAGGGGGCTCGAAATTAGGCAGCTTAAGCTAATGTACTTTTCTTTCCTCACCAATTGGTTGTGGAGGTTTGCCTTCAAAAACAGCATTATGGAGGAGACTTTTAGCAACTAGGAGAGACCTTTCCTATGCCACTCTTAGGCTCGGATTTTGGTTTAGATGCTTTCTATCTATTGATTTTTGTCTGCATTCATTTTGAGCTATGCTTTTGAGAGCTTCATATTTCTTTCCTATGGTTAGCTAACACTGGAAAATATATCATATGTGGTATTTTTTACTGGAGTTTGTCGTTGATCTTTTTTATTTGAATGTTAATCATTTTGTTTGGATTTTTCTTACAGCCATAAATATTAACTACCTTATTATCCATCTCAGTGGCTCTGAAGTGGATTCTTGTCTTTTTTTTTTATTCTAGTGTTGCACTTGTGGTGGATAGTGTAGATCTATTCAATCGCCTTTCGGAGACTTTCACTTCAAAAGCAGATATAAGATTTATCATTCTACTATGGGGTGACAAAGCTCTCCTTGATGGTGATGTGACGAAAGGGATACCTCTTTTCAGCTACAAAGATATTATTGATTTGGGGCAAGATCACCACCAGTCATTTCTTGATACCCGTAATGAAGGTTATACTCTAAACAAATTTGAGGACTGGTTGATGAATTGCTTTATTTTGATATTTAGTACCAGATATTCCATCTAATTCAGTTTACTTGATCTCCTCACCCTTTCTTATCTCTATTTCTATCGTATAGACTTGTCTCTTTTCTCTCTTTTTCCTCAATCCATTGTTTTTTTATTTTTTGAATTGCTGGATATAAACTGATCTTCCCTTAGTTTCTGCTAGAACTTGTTATTTGGAGTTGGTTTAGTTTTCTTTATTTTCTAGGTAGTGTTTTCCTATTGCAAGTAGATTCCTTTGTCTTTGAGGTAAACATGGACATGATTGTCATTTTTGAATATTACATATGTTATAAATAGGGAAGAGAGGTCTCTAAATTTGTCTTTGAGGTAAACATGGACATGATTGTCATTTTTGAATATTGCTTATGTTATAAATAGGGAAGAGTGGTCTCTAAATCCTTACATCTCCCGCACTTTCCATTCTGCAAATTTCATATGGTATTAGAGGAGGTCGTCTAGGGTCTATAGGTTAACCACTCCCATAGAGGCGATGTTGTTCAATCCTTCTTCTTGGTCTTGCTTTATTTTGTCAAGTCTTCTTTTCCTAGTTTCATAGATCTACCTCTCTCCAAAGATTTGTCTTTAATTTTCAAGTTTTCCAGTTCTTGTGCTTGTAAATCTTTGATGCTTAAACAAGATGGCCACAGGCGATTTGAAAGTTGTTTCGAATCAAAACCCTGACCTGAGAATTGCTTGGGAAGTTTGCAGCATCATGCTGGATGGTAACGAGGGCGATCGGCATGACTTTGTTCATCTCTCCCCTATAGCGATTTCATAGTGCTCCTATTCCTTCGTGTGCCTCGAATTTAGAGTGCATTATGGGAGGGTAAGGAAATTAGAGAAAGAGTGGAAGAGAGAGTTTGTGGTTAGAGGGAAAAAACGTGCCTAAAAGGAGAGAACTTTGGTTGGGATTATTGGTACACCCCAACTCCTCAATTCAACTATTTAAGAGATTACAAGTCATTGAGTTACTTTCTCAAGGAAGGACTCTTTACACGTCCACCCACTTGTTAAAACAAGGCTGCAACACACATTCTCTCTCATTGAAACGAAACCATTCATGCCTACTAATAACTCCCCTTCTCTTTATTCATAACTATCCTCTTATCCATTACATAAAAAGACTACCCCTATTAAACTCAATAAATGCCAGCATCTATCACTCTATTCATCTCTTCGAGTTCCTTTGTGGCATCTTCAAGAGGAGCTTTATCCCACTCTACCAGAAGCTCCAACTTCAGACGGCCATTCTGATGGACTTAGCACTTCTTAAGATGGCAAGAGGCTGTGGGGGAAGAGAAGAATTGCCCAAGAAGAGTGGAAGGGAAGCTACTACCTGTTGTTGTCCCCTTCACGGTTTAAGTTGAGAGGCATGGAATACATGAAGCACAGATACTTCAGGCAATATTTTCCGCTTGTAGGCTATCTTTCCCATTCGTTGCAAGACACGGAAGGGTCCATAAAATTGGAAGGCCACTTATGGTGGCAGCAAGCTACTACGGATTATGGTTGTTAAGTCTGGAGCTTGAAATAAATCAGCTTGTTCTCTTGGAGTTCTTCTTGTCATGGTACATCTTCATATGGTCTTGGGTACAAGTAAAATGATGCCGCAAGGCCTTGTCTTTGTCCAACAAGGTGCGCTCAAGGTCCAGAACATGAGTTTTACCCAGCTCATAGGAAGGAAGTGTTGATGGCAGCACGCCTTATAAAACTTGGAAAGGAGTTGTATGAGTAGCTGTATGATAGCCAGTGTTATAAGTAAACTCAGCTGAAGGCAAGAACCAAACCCACTCCCTTAGCTTCTGCCCTACAAAAAAGACTGAGTTAAGTTTCCAAACACTGATTGAGGACCTCTGTTTGGCCATTCACTTAAGGGTGATTTGCAGTGGACATCTTTAAAGTGGGTCCTTGAAGTGCAAAGAACTTCCAAAAGGATCTCTGGAAAACTGAGTTCTAGTCTTAAAATGATAGACCTCGACATGCCATGCAATTTGGCAGTATGCTAAACATAAACTTTAGCCACCTTGGGAGCTGAAAAAGGGTGCTTAAGAGAAAAAAAGGGTACTTCTATATTTGTTTTTATCACGAGAGCTTTTCTCTTCCTTTTTTGTTCTATGTTTAGAATTGGACATCTCATGGTGGACTGTTTTTCTTTTTAAATGGTGCGAGATTCTATTTTTTTTATGAAATGTGAATTTTATTAAGAGAAACAAAAGGAGCTAACTCCTGACAACAAGAGATTGCAAGGAGGCTCCTTGATTGGCTAGAGCATCAGCCACAGAATTTGCTGATCTCGGAATGAGAGACCAGAAACACTCCAAGAGATTCTATTAAATGGTGCGAGATTCTATGAAAGAGAAACAAAGCAAAAGACAGAAATTAGTGGTGGACTGTTGTTGAGGAGATTAAAGAAGTTGAATGTTGAAGGATCAAAAGAGTTTCTATTATGTTCAAGTTGGGGATCATTAACATATATTGCCTAGTTTGAGGGGAAGAATGTAAGAGTACTGGTGTTGATGTAGCTTAGACCAATTTAATTATATTTTCTTATGCTTAAGAGTAGGGAACATTGTGAGACATTTGTGAAAATCCATGATTGAGAAGTAGAAGAGAGGAGAGAGGGAGTGAGAGGTGGGAATGGAGAAAAGTTCAAAAGCAGAGCTCCTCGGGGGTCATGCCCAGCCTCCTCTCTATTTAATTGTGAGTCTCAATAAATTAAAGAAATGCTCTCACTTACACAACAAGCCTTATTTCCTTATATCTCCCATTTAATATGTTCTATGTACATGAAACTTAAACCATAGATACAATTCAACATGTAAAACAAAGATTACATAGAAGAATAAATCTATGATGAGATGAAATGACCAAAATACCCTTGGACTTGTTTTCTAATAACATTTTTTTAAATAAACTGAAGCTCTATGCTCTAGCTTGAGGGGTACTATCAAAAGCTAGTTACTTTAGTTTCCATTATTTTCAGAGATAGTGTTTTCCTATAAATAGTAAATTCCTAATAGGGACATGATTGTAATTTTGAGTATTGTTTTAGTTATAAAAATGATAGAGAAGTATTTAAACCCTTATCTCTCCCACACTTTCCATTTTGCAAATTTCATAATTTTCTTTTCTATAGTACTATTTTCCTTCAAGTCAGAAAGCCTTAGGATTTATTTATTATTTTGAATAGTAAAGTCCTTGAAGATCATAATCAGATTAACAATCCTCATTGTATTTCATCTGATGTAGATACCGGTTCTTTTGAAAAAGTGATATTCTCTTGTCGCCTTAGAGATTATCTATTTTTTTTTGTTGTAATATGGTTGCATATGAATGGTTTTTTATGTTTTTATTCCCCTCTGGAGCATTAATGTTACTGACTAGTTATTTCATTGGTAGGGCAACGTTACATCTATAAAGCCATTGACCTGGATGATGTTGCAACACTGGTATATACAAGTGGAACAACTGGGACTCCCAAAGGTGTAATGCTCACACATAGAAATCTTTTGCATCAGGTTTGGAGTTGTCTCATTTTTGGAAGTCATGAGAGCTTTTCAATACTTATTCTTATTTTCTAGATTTCCATAAACAGTTCATATAGGAATTTTTAGGTGGAGTTAAACTTGTATATATATTTTTTAGAGTTTTTACCTTGCATTTGTAACCTGTCTGACTTCTCTATGACTTTTATCTAGATACATAACTTGTGGGATGTTGTACCTGCTCAAGCTGGTGACAGATTCTTGAGTATGCTTCCTCCATGGCACGCATATGAGCGTGCTTGTGAGTATTTTACACTTACTTACGGCATCGAGCAAGTTTACACCACCGTAAAAAACTTGAAGGTATTTTCTTCATCTCATCACTACTTTGTAATAGGAATACAATTTACTCCTGTGAAAATCTGTCTCTAATGAGGTTTAGAATAGAATAAAAGAGAGAAAGAGAAGAAACAGGGAGGGAGAAGAGACCAGAACTGCTGCAAGTCTGGCAGTCTTCTTAGGGGTCAGAATTCGAACCCTAATCTCCTTTCATTAATCACTTAATCATTTTACACTTAAAAGAGAAAAATGCCCCACATCATAGACAACATTTAAAATTTCTTTTCCAACATGATATCTCTCTAACTACTGACTTAACTAAGACTTATAACAGAAAAATCCTAGACTCATGAGGGACATAAATATATAGTGTAAAATGACTTCAATATCTTAGCATGATATTTTTGTAACCATTCCTTTGTACACACTGCATGCTTTGTCATAGAGTCATTATACATTTGTCGCTTCATGCTGACAGGATGAAATTACTTGTCTATTTTGGCTTTGTTAACATGATAAACGTGCTGTTATCTCTTGGTTTCACGTTGATGTTGTTTGGTATTTGGTTGATAGGAAGATTTGCAGCGATACCAGCCACATTATCTTATTTCTGTTCCTCTGATTTATGAGACACTTTACAGGTACATATTTTTCTTTTGACAGCATCTTCAAGTAAATGTTTGTAAAGACTAACAGAATTGATGTACAACCTAGTCATATTTTATTCACTGTTGCAAATCTTAGAATCAGTTGTGAGATGATATAATAATAAAAATAGGATGCTGGCACAAGTAGGATGCATTTGGGATCAGACGAAATGGCCTGCCACGGGAGACCATCCCTATCTCTGCCCCACCTCTCCGAGTGGGACAAGCCACAGACACCGGAATCGCCTAGATCCAACCAGCGCGGCTGCAGCAGCAGCCTCAGCACAATCCACCAGAAGATGAATCTAGAACGCGACAGGCCACAAATGACCCAGGATGGCAAACTGTCGTCAACCACACCTTGAGGAAGAGAATTAGGGTTGAGGATCCCGCAGCCCTAAACTTCCAGAATGGAAGCACCTCCACCTCCTTTCGATGGGCGAAAGAGAGAAATGGAGAAGCAATCCAGGTCCGGAACAAAAAAGTCCTTCATCTCCATTCCAATCAGAGCCGCAGAGGCTTTTGTTGCCGTCTTGGACAAGGTCTTGGTTGGCAGGACGGGTAGAAGCTCGGGAAAATCTCTCCTCACAGGAGATCTGGAGTTCCAAATCCACACACAATACCACAGAGGGAAACTCGAGTGCTCCATCACGCAGCGGCGGGGTCCAAAAATTATGGGTACGTTATTTCTTCCCCAAAGCCCCACCTCCGGCCTTGGCTGGAAAAAAAATCTCCTTTCACTCCTGCAAATCTTAAACCCCCCCCAACAACAACCACCCTCATCACCTCGCGTAAGAAAAAAGCCGACCCTCCTCCCTTCATCACTTCCCTCCAGGAAAAAATCACACCCCCCCAAAAAAAACCAAAGAGAAAATCCCACTCTTCCGCCTCTGCCCCCATCCCAAATTAGTCACCATGAGAGCCACACCTCCTTGATACTTCCGGACCAAGCCCTAATCGAAGGAGCTAAGCGACTGTCCACGGCAGTGATTTCAGTTCACCCGATTACAACTCAGCCAAGCAAATCAAAGCTTGGATCTAGAGCAAAGTCGTTGCGCTCAAGCTACAGGCCATCAACCATATTCAAGGTAGAAGATTGCTCATTATTTTCAAATCGAAAGAAGATCGATGTGTACTACAAAGCATCCAGAGCGAAGTGAACTGGGCTCCCGGCCTCACCAATCCATTCACTAGCCACTGGGTGATTGCTCGAGGCATCCCCACGGAGCTTCGATGTGGCCATACCCTGAAAAGTCTGGCGAGCATCTTCGGCGAGCTCATTTGGGCCGAAGACCAACCGGCGAACAATTCTCCCTCCGACCAAAATCTCCGGTAAGTGGCTCTCACCAAGTTCAGCTTATTTCCCGTGGCTATTCTGCCTGGGTCATCCTGGACTTCGAGGAGATGGTTGCTCTCCCCTCCATGGTTTCTGACTTGCAAGATACTGTACCGAGTCAAACTCAGTCTAACTCGGTTTCGGGGAATGTTGAGTCAAACCGGGTCCAAGCCAACACTGAGTTAAGATAGGAGCGAGTCAACACTGATCCAACTCAACAACGACCAGTCCCCTCGGAACCCACTGAGTTTATTTCCCCGAGAAAAAATTCAAATTTTGAAATTCAGAAAACCTGCTTACTCTCATATTAGAAAGGAAGACTACAATACTCATGAGCACAAGGTGAATTTGGCTTGGAAACTCTCGGCGCCAAGCAAAATCAAATTTTTTGTGTGGTCAACCATCAAAGAACATATTCTTACTTCAGACAACCTGAGAGGCTTCACTGTCCCCCCAATCTTTCTTGTCCTCTTACATTGTGGATTTTCATGGCAAGTTTGGATGAAGATCTTTCAAAAAATGGGGCTCCAACTGGGGCTACATTAGGACCTCTTTGGCACCTTTGAGATGGTTCAAGGGATTCTCCTTCCTCGGCTGGGCAAGTTAATTCTTTCGGCCTGTCTTGCGCATGTTCCTTGGTGCATTTGGCTCGAGCGGAATAATTGAAGATTCAACTCCAAAGCTAGCACCCCAGACAACACGGCTTCTCATGTCGTTGGCCTCATCTCGAGCTGGCTTCATACAAAGAAGGATTATGCCACTCTATCGGGGGTTTCCCCTGGGGAAATTTTGAATTTGATCGCTCATATGTCTGGCCCCAACAGAGCTCCGAGTATGGCTATCTGGGATCCTCCCCCTTGCGACTCCATAAAACTGAATTTTGATGGTAGTGCTATTGGATGTCCTGGGCCAGTAGGAGCAGGTGGTGTGTTCAGAGGTCACAATGGAGACCCTATTCTTTCTTATGCTGGTCCGGTGGGCATTGCCGATTCTAATACTGTTGAAGTTAGTGCTCTGCTGTTCGGCCTCAAATCTTCAAGGATCGTCTCCATGGAAAGTTAATTATTGAAGGCGACTCGAAGATGGTTATCAGTTGGTGTTCCAAAGACAACCTCCCCTCTTGGCGCCACTGGCCCATCACTGATAGTATTGCTGACATTGTATCTTCTACACATTGTAATTGTAATCTCATTCCTAGATCAACCAACTCTTTGGCTAATAAATTGGTAAAATTCGGAACTTCCCAGCAATCTCTCATTGTTTGGGAAGGCTTCCCTCCTTTGTAATATGCTCTCTTGAGCTTTTGCCTTAATAAAAATCAGCATCATTTCAAAAAAAAAAAAAAAAAAATTCAGAAAACCCTTCCCCTCCCTATCCTTTCCCTGACAACCACAAATTACTCCACCTCACCTGACCCATCCATCCATCAACCCTGACATATCAGTCCTCTCGACTAACACACCCTCCCTTACCTCGTGCAGAACACCGTCCATATGCCTGCCATCTGGCTAACTGCCAGCTCTTGGCCAAACCCCGAAAAATCTCCATCCTGATATTCCCCTTCTCGAGACATCTTCCGCCCATTCCCACCTTGAGCCCAATGCCTAATGGTCCACCCCCATCCTTACCCACAGAGAACCGCGCCACCCCCCACCCGTCCTCTCGCTGACACCAATCCAGGAAAACCAGTCGCATACCTCTCCTTCCTTTCTATCTCCCAATTAAAAAATTCCCTCGACTCCCCCATTACCTGTCAGCAACCTGATCCCAAAGGATCATAGCCCCCCTATGTTTTTTGCCATAGCTCCCTCGGTTAGCGAAATTTCTGCGCGGATTGAGACCTTTCCCCTCAAGTACACCATGTCCATTACCCTAGAATCCTTTATCCTTACCAATCCCCAAAATACACCCCAAAAACCTAAAAAAAGACCAACATCAAATCAACTCCGCCGCCAACTTCCAATACATCAAACTACCCGTCCATCCCTTTTGATCTAAATCTTCAAGACCCTTCTTCACAAACCCCCCCCCCCCCCCCCCCCGTCTAGCCCACCGTCCTCGAACTGTGAATCCCATAATGATAATCTATTTGCTAGTTCCCAAGATTTCTCAACCCCTCTCCGATAATCCAAAGCTTATAAAATGGCACAACACCCCCCCAACCAACCATCTTCCTACCATACGCCATACCCTACCATCCTTTGTCCAACCCCTTTGGCATCAAAGAATCCAACATCGAACAACCCATTGGTGGCCTCTGATGGAGAGTCCTCCAATAGATCCTCCATCACTCCTTTTCCCTTACCTACTCCCACAAAACGTCCAAAAAATCTCCCTCCAACTCCTTTACATTCACATACTTTAGAAGAAAGAAGAAAAACAAGGAAAAGAACTTGCCCCGCAACAATCCTGCCCAACTCCGAACCATCCCTCCACTCCCTCCCTTCCTAGATCCCAATGGCTAGACAAGTTCCCTGTGATCTCTCGTAGAGAACGTGCCGAAAATCTCAAACAACACCTCTTGGTCCATCTGGACAAATACTCTTCACATGAGATGGAGAAAATGCTGGAGTTAACATGGGACTTCTCCAGATACTACCATGGCCTCTTATGCTACTCGAAAGAGGATATTCTCAACTTCCCCCTGCCATGATAGTTCTCTCTTGGAACGTCAAGGGAATCAGCTCACGCTCCTAGCGCGACGTCATCAAGGCAGCTATTTTTTATTGTAAACCACACATTGTAATTCTTACTGAAACTAAGTTGCAAACTTTTGATATGTTTGTTGCTCGAAGTCTTTAGTATAAATTGGACCCTGAATGGGCAACAGTAGATGCGTTTGGTCACTCCGGTGGCATTCTTGTTATTTGGAACCCAAATTCAGTTGAAGTCATCACCACAAAGTCCGCCCTCTTTTCTGTTGGCATCCGTGTTCGTGAGAGGACTTTGGGAACTCAATGGGCCTGTTGGAAGATGGGCCCAAGCCCATAAGATATGTAAGCAGGAGCAGGCGCTAGGTCAAGATCGTGAGGGGGCACAGAGGAAGTGGAACCAAACTCATATCGACCACGTCTTCCATACACAAAACCAGGTTTGAACCTTTCCACAATTGTCGGAGAATCATAAAAGCTCGACAGAAGAGATAAAGATGCAAATGGCAGCTCAACATGAGATGGAAAGAAATACTGATTTTCAAAGAAAACCACATTCCTAGAAACACGTATACGATGAGCATGTGGATCATAACAAACATAACCCTTTTGAGGTATAGCATAACAAAAAAAACACACCTAACAGATTGAGCTGTAAGTTTATGTCGTTCATGAGCAGGGAGATGCACAAAACAAACACTACCAAAAATTTGAAGATCAAAATATGAAGGAGAATGGCCAAACAACTTAAAAAAGGGAGAAGCATGATGTAACGTAGGAGAGGGTAAGTGATTGATCAAATGAACTGAAGTAGAAAGCGCTTCACACCAAAAACAAGGAGGAACAGATGATTCAAGTAAAAGAGTTCTTACCACATCAAGAAGGTGACGATTTTTCCTCTCAGCAACACCGTTTTGTTGCGGTGTCAAAGGACAAGAGCGCTAAGAGACGAATCCTTTGCTTTGAAGAAAGTCCTGAAACTCATTAGACATGTATTCGCTGCCAGAATCAGAGCGTAAGACCTTGATGTTGGCAAAGAATTGAGTCTCAAGAAGCGTAAGAAGCTTAAATACTAAAAAAAATTTGGCTTTAGTCTGAAGGAAGTAAACCCAAGTAAAGCGACTAAAGTGATCAATAAAAGTAACAAAGTACTTGTAATGCGAATGAGAAACAACAGGTGCAATCCCCCAAACATCAGTATGAATAATATTGAAACATTGTAAGGCATGAGTTACATGATGAGGAAAAGGTAGAACTTTATTTTGCCAAGTTTGCATGATGGACATTCAAAAGAAAGATCAAGAGAAGAACATGCTTTGTGTCCCAATAAACCAGAATTAAACAACTGACGAAGTACATCTTAGTTTGGGTAGCCTAGACGTCTATGCCACATCTTAGTTCCAGAACTAATAACGTTGCATGCAAAGGAAAGTAAAGAAAAACTAGGAAAAACGTGAAGAAGAAAGAGGCTTCTCACTTCAGGCCCCTTCGCGATCATTTTCCCTGACGCTTGATCCTGCACGACACAACCAAAACAATAGAAATGGACATTACAATTATTATCAACCAATTGACCAACAGAAATAAGATTTGTGGAGAGGTCAGGAGACACAAAAACATCAATTAAGGAAGAGGAAAGATCACCAACAACACTGATAGACAGAGAACTGCCATCAACGGTGTTAATTTTCAGATTTCCATCATAATTTTTGACATTGGAAAGAGAAACAACAGTATTGGTCATATGGTTAGAGGCTCCGGAGTCAAAATACCATGGCTTGGAAGAAATGTTATGATTAACTGAGAGCCCAAAAGTAGAGAAAACAGAAATGATCATCTGTTGTACTATTTCAGGAGTGAGTATGTTCGGGTGTGCTAAGGCTGTAGGGCAGGAATAGGAACAACCGGTGAGGCAGCAGGCAATGCAGTAGAACTAGAGGCACCAACGGAGGCATGATAAGCAGTACTCTACTTCCTTTCAGGTTGAATGGGACAGGCATAGATGATATGACCTTGTTTCTTGTAGTAGTTACAGAACTTCTTAGGGCAATCCCGAGCAATATTGACCAAAAGTTTGACAACTAAAGCATTGAACAACACACGTCTCTACCCATATTCCTCCCTTGTGCTACATCAGCCACAGTAACAGGGGCACTAACATTAGCCCGATGTTCCATGCCAGCCTGAGTTACTATACGCTGCTCTTCACAAAGAAGTTCACTGAAACAAGCATCTAGAAATGGTACAGAATGACGATTCATCAGATTAGAACGTGGAATTTCAAAATCAGAACGGAGCTTCATCAAGAATTGATCTCTCTTGTTTGTTTCATGTACTGCTTGAACACCAAAGAGAGCTGCAATGGGAATATTAGCATAAACAATGTCGGCATAGTCAGCCCAAAGATTTTGAAAACCAAAAAAATATTCCTCAATGGAGAGACTTCCCTGTGTGAAATGAGCCATCTCATACTCCAATTGAAAATGTCAAGCCGTGTTGTCTTGATGGTAAACCTTGTTGAGGTAATTCCACATGTCAGCCGCATTTTTAATAGGCCTCAGATTGAGAACAAAGTGAGGCTCAACGGAGCCAATAATCTAGGACATGACCCGAGCATCCTTGACTTTCCACTTGGACAAAGCCTCGGTCTCTCGATGTGGGATCAGTCCCATATATATGACCTCATAACTCTTTTCCCATAACAAATAAACGAAACTGAAATTCCTAGGCAATGTAAGTTTTACCTGTGAAAAGAATAGGGAACAAGTCTAACCAATCAGATGACATGATAAAATCCAGATGACACTGAAACCTCTCTGGATAGAAACCCATGCCGAAATCCACAAAAAATTCACGCCTCAACTAGTATATATATATAACTTGATTCCCACCAAGGAGAAAATGTCCCTTCACCCCCTTGAGCAACAGTGTTTTATATGGAAAAAATCACGAGCTAAGTACACAAGGCCAAAAAACTTCGATTTACAGGGAAAATAGTTCACCTTAATATCTGCCGAATCGATCGCTTGCTGGAAACAGTGCTGCTCCCGGAAGGTCGTGCACTGAAATCACCGAAAGCCTCGAAGATGAGAACCTCAGCAAGGAACCTCCGAAATTCACTGCAAAACCCAGATGACGTCGCTAGAACCTTCAAAATCAACTGCAAACCGACGAACTGAGAAAGAGGGGGAAGATAGCCCACCTCTGAGAGCACCGATAGCGTCAAAGGATTACTCAGATAACACCGATGATCTCCAAACGCAGCTCTGATACCATGTCAATAAATTCTGAAATCGAGAATACTCAGAGAGATCTCTGGTAAAAGTCCCGTCCCTTATTTCCCTCCCTTTTCTCTATATAGTCCCTTAAGTGATAAGCTACAGAAAATTACAATAATGTCCCTCCCCACTTAAACTAGTAGAATTCCTAAATACATATCAACATTGTATACGATAACACTAGGGGGATCAGGCAGGGAAACCGCTATCACCTTTCATCTTCACCCTTATTGCTGAGCATTTGTCAACCATGGTTCAATTGGCCAAAAGTTCGGGATGGCTCAACCCTATTCCTTGGATCTTGCACAGGACATCGCCCTATTACAATATGCAGATGATACCATTTTCTTTTGCGAAGGCTCTATGAAACAAATTTCTCACATCAAAGCCTTGCTCAATCTATTTGAAATTTCCTCCAGCAAGAAAGCCATTTGGACAAAATCATCCATCACTGGTTTTAACATTGAACCCAACTTGTTGAACTCCATGGCTAGCTACCTCAGATGTAAAATTGAGATGACTCCCTGCACTTATTTGGGTCTTCCCCTGACCCCTAGATTACCCTCCAAGTGCTCTTGGCTCCCTATTATTGAGCGACTGGTTGGTCGCTTGGCTTCCTATAGAGGAAAATTTCTCTCTAAAGCAGGAAAATTGGTACTCATAAAATCCTGCCTTCATGGAATCCTTGGATACTTTCTATCAATGTTCCGGTGCCCCACCTCAATTAGAGACAAAATTGATCTCATCAAAAGAAGATTTTTGTGGGGAGGGCCAAATGGTGAGAAAAAAAGTTTCACTTGGTGAAATGGGAAGAGGTCTGCAAACCTAAACACTTGGCGGACTTGGTATCCGTGATACAGCCACTAAGAATTCTGATCTCCTCCTAAAATGGATATGGAAATTCAATCTCTTCCCTGATCTGATTTGGAGAGCTTTAGTAGCTGCCAAAGCCAACAAACATCTGGGTTGGTAGGAGAGGGGGAAGACACTACCGACTATCCCCTGTTTGGCAAAAAATAACATGCTACTTCCTGATTTTGAGAAAGTTGTTAAATGATACGTCGATAATGGGACCTCCACAAAATTTTGGTTCGATTGGTGGATTGGATGATCCAACCTCAACAATAGCTATGAGTCTATTTCAATCCTAGCAAGAAAGGTTGATGCCTCTATCTCAGATCTATGGTCTAAAACCGGAGGCTGGAATTTGAACCTCCGAAGAGCTCTCTCGGATTCTAAAGCCATTCTGGCGTCTAATCTCCTCTCGAGCATCTCTATAGGTAAACCCCGGATTAACCCTATTACATTGATCTGGACCCCTTATGCAAAAGGTACCTTCTCAACTGCTTCAGCGTACAATTTCAAATCAGTCTGACCACCCTACGGCCTCCGCCTGGAACCTACTTGCCCCGCCACGTGCAAAAGTTTTTATCTGGAGAGCCTGTAGAAATAAAATCCTCACCTCAGATTCTTTAATTTGGCGTGGAACCACCGTCCAGGATTCCTCTTGTCCTTTTTGCCAAAATGCTCTAGAAACTGCCAATCATATACTCTTATCTTGCCATTATGCCCATACTATCTGGACCACCCTCTTGAATAAAATTGGTTTTCAGTACTGCGCCTCACAAAACCTGTCATCCACTATCCTCTCAATTACTAGTGCTAGTCTCACAAAGCTTGGAAAGATGCTTCTCTCATGTTGCATAGGGCATATCCTATGGGAATTATGGAAGGAAAGAAACAAGAGAAAATTCAATTTTAAATCTTCCCCTTTTGAAATATTGATTGATAACATTACTGGCCACGTAACAACTTGGCTACTGACCCGAAAAGAATTCAGAAGTTTTAGCAGCTCCAATCTTAGAGGAAACTGGCAGCTATTTGTTGGGCTGTCTCAACCTTCCCGCTCCTCGATAATGGTTATTTGGGCCCCTCCACCATCGGGTCACTTCAAGCTAAACTTCAATGAGAGCGCCCTTGGCTGCCCGGTCCCTGCGGGCTATGGAGGAGTTATCCATGATGCTAACGGTTGTCTCCTCTTCTCCTTCGCTAGGCCACTTGGAGTCTCCGATTCCACCACAACAGAATTCTCTGGATTGCTTAACGGAATTCAAGTCTTTACAAGCCGGCTGATGGGCCCCCTCTGCATCGAATGGGACTCAAAGACGGTCATTAACTGGTGTGCAAAGTCTATCAGACCTCCATGGCGTCATTGGGATATGTATTCAGAGATTTTTTATTTAATTTCCTCTTTAAATTATAATTGGAAGCACATTCTTTGTTCTGCCAATCATTTGGCAGACATTCATGCTAAGTTGGGTATTTCGCTCCAACACCTTGTTATGGAGGAACGCCTGCCTAGCTAGGTTTGTTTGTACTTTACTCCATCTTTTAATAGTTTATACACCACATTTCAAAAAAAAAAAAAAAAACTTTCTGTTCATGCAGTGATTACTTGAAGTGGCAGACAGGCAAAACACCAAAAAATCAAAATAAGGTTGCTAGTCCAGCCAAAACCGTTTAGGCTACTTCAACAACCCTCTTGAGGGGCACACATCCTTTACCAGTACCTCAGGCAGCAGTACAAGCTATTAAACCAACTGGTTAGGGAACAAGAAAGGGAAAAACACTAACTTGGTAGTCTCTGCAGTAGAAAAAATATGAACTTTACCTCCCGTTGAAGCTAATGCAGGTTGAGGAAGGAGAGGGACTTGAAAGAGCTCTTCTAGATTGGGCTCCTTGAGGTTGAAAGTCTTTCTAATGCAGATTATGTTTGGGTCGAGACTAGATAGAAGGTCAACCAGTGGGTATTGCACTTTATGATGGAGCAAACCTGGTCACCTGAGAAGTGAAAAAAGAAACAATAGTCAAGGTTCAAACTGAAGCATGATATTGGGATATGGCACTTACAACTTGCGAATTCAAGTGGAGTTAAGTCTCTAATGGCAGAATTTGAATTTAGAATAAAGGAACTGAATTGTGATTGGATGTGATAATCAATCTGCAATATTCATTATAAACAATCCTGTTTTCTATAAGTGAACGAAACATATAGATATTAATTGCCATTTGATCAGGGATGTTATCATGAGTGCAAAGATTTCAACACCATATGTTAGATTAGCGGACTCAGGCTCTAGCAAACTGTCTCACAGGGTTTGGAGTTTCTAGGAATATATAATAAGTGAGGAGGGTGTTTCTGTAATCTGGTTTCATGTTTTAGTTTAGTGAGTAACAAAGGGGTTAGGGATGAAACAAAAACCCGTAATTTAAGCCTCTCTCTTTGCTGCAGAACCCTGTATTCAACCTCTCTCAAATCTTCTCTCTCTCCATCTCCTCTAAAATTTTAAAAATTTGCAATATATTAGATGTTTATATATAAACATATTTGTTAGGAAAAAATAATATAGAAAGAAGAAAGCAAAATCCAATTGAATTTGCATTAAATTTTGGAATTTTGGAGTAGAGAGTCAAATGTGTCTTTAATAAACGGAGAAATATGGTTACTAACGGTTTTGTCACTTCCTTGGAATCTCTTGTTGTCAAGAGTTAGCTCCTCGTTTTTTGTTCTCTTAATAAAATCACATTTCATAAAAAAAAAAAAAGGGTTTTGTCACAAGTGTATGGCATAAAATCATTCTCTAACTGAATATACCTTTTGAACACTGTAATTTAATCCAACTAATTTTCTAGGAATTCAATTAGATGGTTTCAAAATTGATTAAGCAGTGGAAAAGGTTAATCTGGTTTTTCTGACTGATTTGAACCTAAGAAATGACCCTGATAATTGATCAGGTTCAAGTTGGACTTCCTGCTGATTGAAACTAGTCCAGAAAGTAGTAGGTAAAAAATAATAAATAAGTAAAACTGACTTGCAACAAATGCCAATGATGACTTTCGACTATTAGAGACACATACCACATAGATTAGTATTTAGGACTAGGTGGGGGGAAAATAGAAATAGACAATGTATTGACATACATGGTTAACAAACAAGTGTGGGTAGGAGCAGAAACCAGATCATCATCGTCATCATCTTCTTGTTTTTTTTCCTTCCTCATCTTCTTCATATTCTTCTTTCTTCTTTTTCTCTTTTTTTTTTTCTTATTTCTTTTTCCATCCCATGTTTGATGCTCTGATTCCATGTTAGAATCTGAAAGTCAAAATGAAAGATAGAGAACTTGGGAAAGAAAAGAATCTGTCAGGTTGGATCTCTCAGGCATCAATTGACCTGCGTTTATAGCCACTTTATTAAGAGTTTGAGTACAAAAGAAGTTTGCAAATACGCAGAAACACAAAAGTTATTAGGATGCCTAAAGCTAGTTGACTTAGAACGCCTATCTAGAAACACTTCCAACATAATTCTTATCCTTCACCATCCAATTCTTCAATAAATTTAACAATTAGTTTAGTTATCTAATAGTCCATGGTCTATCATGACAGTACATAATTCTGCATACCATTTTTTTTTTTTTTGTAGTGGAATCCAGAAGCAGATTTCTACAGGCCCTATCCTTCGAAAGTTTATTGCACTTACTTTAATCAAGGCGAGCTTGTTATTCATGGAGTGGAAGAGAGTTTATGAGGTTCAAATGCTATTTATTCTTATTTTTGGATATAATTGACTGCTTGTTGCGTCATTTAGGTGAAAAAGATGAAGATCTGCATCTAATGAACTATATGAGTGCAAGATTCCTCAATATATATCATTAGACTGAATGTGTACCTTTAAGTAACTCATGATCTTTATATATAGACCAATCTTTTATTTGAATTTATTTCCTTAACTGACTTGAATTTTGTATCTAGGGAAAATCCCTCACTAAAGTACAGATGAAATATCCACCACTCCTTGCTGCATTTGAGTGGTTGTTGGCAAGAGTAATTTGTGCAATATTATGGCCACTCCATATATTGGCAACAAAAATTATTTATCGCAAAATTCATTCAGCAATTGGAATATTGAAGGTATTATTTTATTCTGTAGTTTTGTAATGTTCCTGAAATCGTATACTTTGTATCAAGTAATTTACATTTTGTGGTTCAGAAAGCACTTTCTATGGCAGTGAGATGTAAATTCAGTTAATGACCATATCGTACACCCAAATGTGCAAAGCGGTATTTTTTTTTGGAGCTCAGTGAATGAGTTTTTTTTCTGAAAAAAAGAGATTTGAGGGAGAAAATGAGAGAAAAAAGAGTGAAAAAGGAGAGGAGTGAGACCAGCCTTGGCTGCATTGAAGTTCATGCTAGAAAGGCACACACTTCATTCTTTTATTCTAGAAAAGCCCCTAGATACAAATTTTCGTATATCTCCTAAAATCACCCCTGTTTTGAATGAGACTTGAAACATAGGAATATAAAAACATTATCTATCTAATAGACATAAGCTAGGATAAAATATAATAGGAGAAATAACCAAAATACCCCTAAGCTGGCATTTTAACACTCCCCCTCAAGTTGGAGAGTAGATGTATTGAACAAACCTAGCTTGTCATAGAAGGACACATGTTCACGTCTTCCCAAAGGCTTGGTAAATACATCTCCCAACTGGTCTAAAGATTTCATATATGGAGTTACCACCTTCCTTTGCATAACTGCATCTCTAATAAAATGACAATCAACCTCTATATGTTTTGTTCTCTCGTGGAATACAAGGTTGCTTGCAATGAAGATGACAATCTTATTATCACTCTTTACAACCATAAGTTTTGGTATATAGATACCAAATTCAAGAAGAATAAACTTAATCCACATAAGTTCACTAACCGTGTGAGCCATTGCTCTATACTCAGCCTCTGCACTCGACCTAGCCACTACTTGTTTCTTACTTTTCCAGCTTACCAGGTTACCTCCAACAAAGCAATAGTAGCCTAATATAGAACATATATCCATCTTACACCTATCATAATCTACATTAGAATATCCAAGCACATCAATTTTTTCATGTTGAGTATACAATAGACCTTTTCCAGGTGCACCCTTCAAATGCTTTAAAATCATCTGGATAGCTTTGAAATGCACTTTCTGAGAATCTTCCATGAATTGGCTCACAACTCCCACATCAAAGAATATATCTGGCGTGGTAACTATAGCATAAATCAATTTACCTATCAAGCATTTGTACCGCGTTCTATCTTGAGAGTAGAACTTTGTGTGTCATGGAGATTATAGTTGATTTCCATAAGTGTCTACAAGTTTAGCACCTAACAGATCATATTCTTGCAATATATCTAATACATATTTTCTCTGAGAGAGAATAATACCCCATTCACTGAGCAACTTTAATATCGAGGAAGTACTTTAGAGGGCTCAAATCTTTTGTCCAAAAATGTGTGGCCAAGTACTTTTTAACTTTTGTAATGCCTTCAAAATCACCCCCAAATAGTACAATATCATCTACAGACCACCAAGATAACCACACTAGTCTTCCTTTTCAGTAGGAACATAGAATGGTCACAATGACTTTTGTAGAAACCAAACTGCATCACTATTGTACTAAACTTCTCGAACCATGCTCACAAACTTGTTTGTCCATAAATAACCTTCTATAACTTACATACCTTTCCTGTCTCTCCCTGAGCAACATACCCAGGAGGTTGCTCCATTTAGACTTCCTCATATAAATCACCATACAAGAAGGCGTGCTTCACATCAACATCAAGCTAAAAGAGAGGTCATCCTCTATTAACAGCCACAAAGACCAAGGTATGTATAGATGTAAGTCTGGCCACAGGTGTGAATGTCTCAAAAACATCAACACCGAAGGGTTGTGCTATATCCCTTTATCATCAGCCTTGCCTTGTGCCATTCAATAGAGCCATCAACATTATATTTTATAGTATAAACCTAACGACATCACATAATAGCTGCCCTTACTGGTGGATCACTAGACATTACAGCACTCATTTCATCATCCATAGCCCGTTTCCACTAAAAGAGAACACAAGTCATTCTGCATTAAACGAGGAATAGTGGAAGTAGACAAGGACATGGCAAAGGATTTAAAGGATGGGGACAAGAAATCAAAAGACACATATTTTGATATGGGATGAGAAGTGCAAGAACATTTACCTTTCCAAAGACTAATAGGAGAAATGACCAAAATAACCCGAACTGGTATTTAAACAATATCAATCGAGAACACACAAAATGTTGTCTGGAGGCATGACTCCTAGCCAAGGAATTTGCAAGGCAATTGGATTTTAGAGGAGTTAGCATCCAAATGATGGTGAAGGGGAGCAGAAATATCCTTTATCTCATTAAAATTCTGAAGGAAGCTCCAAGGGGAGATTTTTTTCCAAAGCCCAACTAATGATGCTTGCTGGATCCCTTTCCACCAAGATGGATTTATTTATGGGCATAAGTCTTTAGTCATGGAGAGGGCCCTTAATGTTGCCTAAATAGAAACAGACTGAAAAGTGCAGAACAAAACTAGAACGATATTAACCTTGAAGTTATTTTACTTGGTAACATTAGAATTTAGTAATTCTTGACTGCTTAGTGTCTCTTTGAAGCTCTGAATTTTCTATATCAATGGGACTCAGTGTCAAGTTCTGATGATTTTTCACAGGCTGGTATAAGTGGTGGCGGAAGTCTGCCTTCACACATTGATCGGTTTTTTGAGGTTAGATATATATTATTTTACAATTTTTTTAATGTGTAGGATGATATATCTTACTACATAATGATGGCTTTGTCAGCTTCCATAATGAAGAAGCTCCCTCCAAATCAGCCCTGTCCGCTCATATTTTTCTAACCAAAAAAACTGGACAAACCTTTTGTTGATGGCTGTGAGTTTCTAATTGAATGGTCTTCCTTCAATGATTAGAATAAGATTCCTCTTTCTTGGATGAAAATGGAATTAAGAACTCAATTAGTTGGCCATCCCAAAGACCACTAGTTTTAGATTTTTTTTTTTTTTTAAAGTTTCTATTGCTGTCTAATATATGCTTAGTCCTAATGCTTGTAGGCAATTGGTGTGATGGTGCAAAACGGGTATGGCCTGACTGAGTCATCCCCTGTAGTTGCTGCTCGACGACCTTTCAGCAATGTAAGGAGCATTTCTTAATTATTTGGTTTCATCAACCAATTGGTGACTCCGGAATTATTCTATGTTGACCTTTTGCATGCTACTGGTTTCCCTACCATGTCCAAAATAATGATTATGTGATTTTTCTATGTGAAACATTTAAAATAGCCCAATCTTTCTGCTGATTTGATCTCATTGTGTTAACTTTAAGATTGATATATGACTTAGTTTCACAAATAAAATCATCAAGGTTATTGGATCAGTGGGTCATCCACTTCGGCATACAGAAATAAAAGTTACAAATCCAGAAACTGGTGAACTTCTTCCTGATGGTTCAAAGGGCATTGTCAAAGTTCGGGGCCCACAAGTGATGAAGGGCTATTACAAGGTAAGTATTTTCTTTTAGCATTGCTTGGTACTTTATAAGTGCAATCTGCACTTTGTACATTAGGATTTTTGAGTACTCTAAGAGGCAGTTAAATAAATTTTGTTTATTTGTTACAGAGGTTTTCGGCCCTCTCATCATTGTGATGTCTGAGCCTTTTGAAATGCATTTATAATGTGGAAGCCAGGTGGCTAAGCCTTTTACACTCAATCATTTATACCAAGTATTTTGCTTGTGTTATGTAAGATCCAATTTTACTACCATATATTTCAGAACAAATCCATATTACCATTTATAAATTAAATACATGTCAAGAAGAAAAGTATGGCATGTTTTTTGATCTCTACAGTTTTCATTTGCACAAAAGCAATTTTTGTTCTGTATGAAAGTAGAGGATCATAAAACAGTAATCTCATAGTTCACAAAGCTTGCTTTACTTCTCAGAAGTTTGGGGGTATGTTTGATGAAATTGTCTCTGTCACATTGGGTTAAGACTATCTCATTGAGACATACTCTTTGATCAATGTTAAGGAATAGTCCCACATGGATTAGTGAATACAAAGATCTTGAGTTTATTAAAAGAGGCTTCCTAAGTTGGCTAATCATTTTGGGATAGGCCTTGGACCCAATTTCACATGGTATCAGAGCACATACTCATATGTGGGCCTTCACCCAAATTATCCACATGTAGAACCACAAAAGAGGGCCTACATGTAGGGGGAGCGTTAAGGAATAGTCCTGAATTCAAAGATTTTGAATTTATTAAAAGAGGTTTCCTAAGTTGGCTAGTCATTTTGGGATAGGCCTTGGACCCAATTTCACAATTAGAAAATTCGTTTTCTGATTAGCTAGTTGAAGATGGTGTTTCTCAGCAACACCTTGTCGGGAATGATTTCCTTCCCTCTTTTGAAAGATAAGTTGGCATGAAAAAAGTTATCACTATTTAAAGAAGAAAAAAAGAGAGGATCATGTACTATAACAAAAGGATGGCTGGCTAGCATTGTGCATGATAATCTGTAGGTTACCATTTGTACCAAGGAAAACAGATATGCTGTTTGATCTATATGCTTTTGAGTAATTTGCATGTTTGATTGAAGTTGCATTTTCTTTAAGAAAAGTGTCCACTTTCATCTGTTGATATGTTCATGTGTCATGTATATCTGTATTCATGTCTAGTTAAACCTCTAATGTTTTTTTTTATATATATCTAGTATTTTTAATGATCAAAAGATCCTTTGCTGTTTTATCAAAAAAAAAAAAGATCCTTTGCTGATATGAGTTTTTATTTATTGGAGTAGAACCCATCTGCAACAAATGCAATACTGGATGACGATGGCTGGCTGAATACTGGTGATATAGGTTGGATTGCTCCAAGTAATTCAACAGGACGTAGTCGTCGTGTTGGGGGGGTGCTTGTTCTTGAAGGACGAGCTAAGGATACAATAGTTCTCAAAACAGGTAGAATAACAACTGCCACAGACATATAAGACAAGATTTATATCAGAATAATTAATTCAATATTCTGCCTGGCTGTATAGTAGGTTGCTCTTGATGAGTACAAAGAGCACTTTTCATTCATCTGTAGTGGTGCATTATGTCCATTTTAAACTACTTTTGGATTCCATTACAGTCTACATCTTAACAATGTCTGTATATGTCTTTTTGGATGCATCTCCTCGAAGAGGAAGAAGAGTGTAGACTATAACAGTTTTTGTACACTTGTACTATATCAGACTTCTTACTGAAAACATTATCTCCTGTACTTTTTCTCAGTGTATTGACCTGATGCAGCTGAAGTAATAATTATTAATTATATAGAATGCTAGAAATACTTAGATGTTGATTACCTACATAGCCATGAAATAGGTAAAACTACCTATATGCCCCTGATTTTTTATTTTGAAATGAAGAATTGATGAAGAGAGAAGAATATACAGAAATATAATGAAGGGCAACAAACTGAGCTCTACAATAGAAAAATAAAAAATAAAAAAATCAATCCATATCTAGGGGAAAGGAATTTCACCACAACAATATGCTGAACCAACCGTACCTCTCTAGAGAATCTATATACCCCTGAATTTCAAATTAAATCTACATATCCTTGCCATTAAATTCTATCAATTAACTCTAACCATGAAGTAGAAAGGCATAAATGCCTTCATAGAAGTGACATTATGTCCCTTTAATAATGTCGGACTGTGAGTTGTTCAATGTTGGGTTGCATAAAGTTGGGGGGACCCCCACCACCAACCCAATTGGATCCTGAAATGTCATGGAACTCATCTAGCTGTGATTTGCTTGCCCACATTGTAGCTCATAGATCGACATATAGAAGGACAATAATATCATATATATGGTGTATATCTTTTTTTTTCTATATCATACTTGTTAAAATAAGAGAAGTTGGGAAAATAGAGATCAAAGAGAGAAGAAACAAGAGAGAAAAGGAATTCCAGAAGTGCTGCAGAATGTGGCACACTTCTCAGAGGTCAAAATTCAACCTCCCTTTTCATTAAGTAGGCCATGTAAGTGAAAACCTAGATGCCCCTCTGGACTCAATTACTTATATCACCTAGCATACACATCAATAAGCTTAAAAATTGAACCCAATGAATATAATATATATATATATATTTTTGAAATGATGCTGCAATGAATATAATAATTAGAAGAACACATTAGAGGGAAAACCTTTTTCTTTGAGAAAGATGATATTGTTAACAAAGGCAAAGCCTAAAGGCTACAAAAGCTCAAGAGATCGAATCCAAAACAACAACAGAGGAGAGAGAAGTACCATGCTTAGCAAGGGCATCAGCAACATAATTAGCAGATATCAGAATGTGAGACCAAGTACAATAAAAAAAAGAAACAAAATCCATAATTTCAAAGAACATATCCCACTGGTGTCATGGGGAAGCGGAGGCATGTGCACACCAGCCAATCACAACTTTGGAGTCCCCTTCAATCTGAAGAGGGCCATGGCAATGATCACGAAAAACGAGGAGGGCATGGAGAAGACCAAAAAGTTCGGTCGTCGTCGAATCAGCAATTCCAAGGGGGCCAACAAAGGATATGATTTGAATCCCATAGGAGTCCCAAATGACACTTCTAAATCCCTCAATCCCTAGATTCCCGAGCGAAGAACCATCAAAATTAAGCTTGAGAAATCCGGGTTGAGGAGGCGGCCACTCTTGGATGGAGGAGGGGCGTGAGGGGGTCTGAAGTTGAGCCAAAAACGACCAATTGTCCCGAATAGTCGACCCACAGAACGGAGAGAAAGCCTTCTTAGTACGCAACCAAGAGGAGATGTGCCCCGCAATAGTGTCAACAACTCGATCAACTACTTCAAATTTTTCTTTGAAGCGCCTGAAATTCCTTTTGATCCAGAGGCCCCACGAAATAAAAGCCACATAGGCAGACATCAGAATTTTTCCTAGCCCCAGCAGATAAGTGCTCAAAAGCATCTGGCTGGCAGCGATCAAATCCTCGGGCAGGCAAAACTTAAGGCCAATGCAGCATAGCACCAAGGAGCAAACCTGCCATGAAAAAGAACATAGAAGGAGGAGGTTCCCATCTTCTGTGGGACGGCGGCTGAAACTGTGAATCACCTCCTCCTTCACTGTGCTTCGCCTGGAAGGTTTGGACCTACATGATTGACAACATGGGACTCATCTTCTGCATCCCGCTTGACCTGAGCACCATGTGTCGTTTCTAAGCTTCTGTTGGCTACCTGCATTGCTTTCATTCCTCTGGAAGGAAAGGAACTCCAGACGGTTTGACTGTACTTTCCGCTCTGCTGCTGAGGTTTCCTTCACTGCCGCCGGGTTCATATCTACCTGGATTCGCACCCAGAAAGAGTTTGCTTGCCTCTCTTGTGCCCCGGTCTGCACCAATTGGAAGATTATCGCTCAGATGTCTGTCACCACTGCCCCCCGCCAAGTTGCTGTTAGGGAGCCTCCTCCCTCCAGATATTATAAACTAAACTTTGATGGTAGCGCCTTTGGGAACCCGGGTTTGGCTAGGTTTGGTGGGGTGATTTTTTATCCAAGGGGCACTACCATCCTCTCTTACTCTAGCCCTCTTGAAATTGCTGACTCAACCACTACTGAACACACCGGTCTCCTTCACGGCTTGCGAATTTTTCAAAATCTCTTCAATGGTTCCCTTATCGTGGAGGGAGACTCCAAGATTGTCATCGGATGGTGCTCCACCTCATCCCCCCCCCCCCCCCCCCCCCCCCCCTCTTCAATCTCTTGTTGTTAGGGAAGGTCTCCCTTGATGTATCTTCTCTTTCTTTGAAATAAAATTATCAACATTTAAAAAAAAAAAAAAAAAAAGGAGGTGACAAACTGTTTCTTCCTCCAATCCACAAAGGGGGCAGAGGGGGTCCATTGAGAGGAGACCATGTCGCTAGAGATTATCCGCAGTAAGGATCTTGTTGACAAGCACTCCACATGAAGAATTTAACTTTAGAGGGGCACATTGTTTCCAACAGAAAGCCACGTCATGCACAGTGAATGGGTGGAACCAACCTCTGATGAAAAGATGAGTTGAAGAAACCAAAAATGAACCTCCCTTATCAGGCCACCAAATCAGCCTATCAAGAATATGAGGGCGGAGTCTGACCATCTGAATAGTCCCCAAAAGGCCGCTAGCATCCAAATCCTTAGAGACTAAAAGCTCATGCCAAATCTAGAGGTTCCAACTACCATTGCTATGAGCATCATGTGCAGAGGTATCGATCTGAGAAGACGAGAGCAAGAGCATCAAAAGAACTTCTCAAAGGCTCGTCCTCGATCCACCAGTCGTCCCAGAATTTTACAGAATGGCCATTTCCCACATAATATCCAATACCCGAGCGAAAGATCAGGGGAAGTAAATAGATGGATCTCCAAATTGGTGACAATGTCCTTCTTCTACCCTAAGGTCCACCGAGGATCGGACCAACCAAGCTACCATGTTCTTCCATAAGTTGGGGGCGCTGGAATTGAACCTTCAATTCCATTTTAGCAAAAGAGCACTGTTCATATCTTTAGTGAGACGAATACCAACCCACCAAGAGACTTGGGACGACAAACATCCATCCAATTTTCCAGATGATACTTGAAATCAGCACTTGAACCTCTCCATAGCATGTGCTTTTGATTTTTTTCCAAATGCTGGTAGATGGAAGTAGGACAAGGCAAGAAGGATTAGAAGTAATTAGGAATACCCACAATACAAGACTTGAGGAGGATAAGTCTCCCTACCTTCCTAAGAAGACGTCTTTTCCATGTGACAAGCCACAATTCCAATTTCCCAACTAGAGGAGTCCAAAGATTTTTGGATAGCCGCCCAGTGACTAAGGGGAGCCCAAGATAAGAAGTAGGAACAAAGGAAATTGAACATACTAGCTCACTAGCCTTGACCGAGAGATTCTCAGAGTCAATATTGAAGCCCAGCAAATTAGTCTTTCCCCAATTAACTCTCTGTCCCGAAGCCAGCTCAAATAATGCAAGCACCGCCTTTATCCTTTTGATTTCTTCAAGAGTACCAACCCCAAAAATAATAGTATTGTCCGCGTACTACAGAAGAGGAATATCAAAAGCCGAATGCTGACTGATCGGAGGTAACCATCCCAGTTCTTTAGCCAAAAAAATCATTGAAGAGAGGAATTTGGCCACGATGTTGAACAAAAGCAGGGAAAGGGGGTCACCTTGCCTAATGCCTCTTGAGCCTTTGAAGAAACTACAAACTAATCCGTTAAGAATGAGAGATTATGAGGCAAAGGAAGCACAACTCTTGATCCAGAATCTCCATCTATCCCCAAAACCCAAACGTCCCAACAAGTCGTCCAAGTGAGACCAATTAACTCCGTCAAAGGCTTTTTCCAAATCCAACCTGAGACCAAAATGAGGCTCCTTTGAACGATTGAAATAGTCAATGATCTCATGAGCCACCATGGTGGAGTCAAGGATATTTCTTCCTTTAGTAAAGCAGCCTGGCCATGATGAATCACCATAGGAAGGAGCGGCTAAGCAAACAGCCTTGCAATGATCTTGTATGAACTAGAAATAAGACAAATGGGCCGAAAAACACAAGTTTTCTCAACATTGGTCTTTTTAGGTCAAGGCGATGAAAGAAGCACCTAAACTGTGATAGGTAATACTCCGAAAGTAGAATCCACTCACCATGGCACACACATCCTTTTTAATAATCGGCCAAGCACAATAGTAGAAATCGTCATTGAAGCCATCGGGCCCCAGAGCCTTATTGCAAGCCAAACCTAGCACGGTCCTTTCAATCTCACTATAAGAGAAAGGGCCCTCTAAAAAAGCAGCCGTTGTAGGAGAGATATTGGAGAATTGAAGTTGCTGAATTTTTTGCCCAATTGTACATTCTTCAGTGTAGAGGTCTGAGAAAAACTTGAGCAACTCCTTAGTAATGGAGGTCCTATCCAAAGTTACCTCGTTTTTGATACATAAGGAGGTAATTCAGTTAGATCTCCTTCTCGCCAATGCAATGGCGTGAAAGAATTTGTATTCGCATCTCCATCCGTCAACCATTTGAAATGAGCCCTTTGTTTCCCTCGGACCCACTCATGAGGTCATTTGAAATTGAAATATGAGTTGAAAATTCAGAATCGGAGAGTTACCTTTGCTCTTCCAATGAGTCCAAATCAACAATCTGAGCAAGAAGGGAGATCTTGTCAGCACCCAGCTAGAGACGATAACAAGAGGACCATTCCTTAAGTTTTCCTTTGAGGAGCTTCAATTTAAGGGGGAGAAACCATTCAATTCTGTCATGAGGATCAAAATTGAACCACCAGTCCTTTAGCACAGTGTCATATTCTGGCTCCATCGACCACGCATTTTCAAATCTAAAGGACACAGGGCCCCCATCTACCAAAGGAAGATGATAGATGGATAGACCAATGATCAGATCCCACCCTGTTGAGAACCCTCCCATTCACGCTTTCATGCAGATGAAGTCAATCTGGAGAAGCGAGAAAACGGTCAAGCTTGGACATAATTGGGCAATGTTGCCCATTGGACAAATGATTTCCCGGAAAGGGGTCTCCTCCAATGCACAACCCCCAATGAAATCAGTGAGGCCCCGTATGGTAGAAGTAATGGAGGTAGCAGGCAGCGACTTCTCATGGCAGTACCGGATGGCATTAAAGTTCCCCGTAAAAAGCCAATGGAAAGACCAGAAATCAATGAGATCAAGGAGTTCCTCCCCAAATCTCCACCTCTCCCCGATATCTAGTGGGGCCGTATACTCTGGCCAAACACCAATCACTGCCGGAAGAAAGGTCAGGGAAATGAACTCCAATGGAAAACCGCCTAGGCGAGATGTCCAGAGCATCAAACAGTGAGCTATCCCAAATAATGAGGAGACCAATTGCGTCTACAGCAGTCCAATTGAGAGAGGGACAGTTCCAAAGGTCCCTGACGAGAAGGTCATCCACAGCTTGACATTTTGTCTCCTGAAGGATCACAATTGATGATTTCAATTGCGCAAGACAGCAGCAAATAATAGCCCATTTATGAACAGACCCAACTCCCCTTACGTTCCAAGAGACAATGATCATTTATTGTACTCTCTCAGAATTTTCATCTCCCAGTAAGTAGCCACCATATATGATCCTCATCATCCTGGCTAAGTTTCATCGTCATACCGGTGGCACTCATTTTGAAGCCCAACAACCAACATCTGGGACATGTCGTTTGGAGGAGGGAGAGGAATTCTGTTAATTTCAGCATCCCCATGTAAACTAGCTGCAGCGCTGGATTCACCCTGTTGAGGTGATCTATTTTGGCTCCTCCGACAGTGTTGATATGTTGCTAGAATTGGGGGTGATGGGTTGGGAATAAGGGGGCCAGCACCCATAGTAGGTTCTGAATCTGAATTGTAGTTTTGTGCTGGAGAAGAGTGAGGGGGGGAGCTAGGAGGGGAGACCATGTCGTGGTTGGGGGTGACAATGTTCTGATTTGGAAGGGGATTTATAGCATGGCAAGCGTTAATTTTTGGGGGAGCTGAGGATTAGGTTACCAGTGGTTGGGTTTGCCACAAACTCAAGGAGGCTGAGTCAACACTCTAGGCATGGTTAAAGAGGGGATTGTCAATATGGTAGTTGGGTGGAGATTTATGGCAAGATGTCAGGTGAAATTTGGTGTTTGGGTAGTATTGGGTAATAAAGTGGTGCTGCCAACTGGTTCAGTTGTTGGTGGGGGGAATTGAATAGAGAGGTCTCGAAAGGAAGGAGGTTCACGGGAGGTTTTGTGTAGGGGAACAGAAACTGACATAGGGCAGGTGATTGGGACTGTGGCGATGGGAGATGTGGTAGGCATGATGATAGGAACACTGGCACACATGGCAGGTTAGTCAGCTGGAAATACTGGAGTTGCAGAGTGGCTCAGATACAGGGTGGGGTTTGAGTTTGAAGAGTTTGAGGTGGCCATCGATGTGCTGGATTGACTGGGTCGACTTGGTCGATACTGGTTGTCGGAATCGGCGGAGACTGACGTCTCTCCCATAGGAGAGGAGGTGCAGGAGAGTCCTCCGTGGACATGTCACTGAAGAAGATTTTGATTCAAAAGAAGTCCTCATCCACGATGACTTTTGAAAATGATAAACTCTCTTGGTAATTCATCGAAGCAATGAACATAATAGCAATATCGAGTCTAGCCATACTGCTCGTATCCTCTGCTATCTTAATCAATCTGCCGAAAAGCCCAGCAATGTGTCTGAAAGTATCTTCCGACCAAAGCTCCGCAAGTAATCCCCAAACTGAGATCCACTGTCCGAAGGAGCTGTTGAGCAAGGTGGTGGTCCATTCCGAAATGGTTGCAAGACCAGTATGATCACTCAAGGATATGTGCATAGCAGCTGCTTTAGAAAAGGTCAATTAGGGCTGATATCAGCCCTGAGAATGATGACACACTTAGTATATAAGGGCTGGAGACTTGTACAAGCACAGAATTGGGATAGGAAAACGACCTTCTAAGGCCACAAAAACTTCATAAAGTTATTACATAGACAACACAAGCCATCAACCCTAGGGTTATGGCACAAGAAAAAGGAAAAAGGTCTTACCTTTATCTTTAAACAATAGAAATTTTGTGAAATCCCCTCCTGGAGAATCTGCAGACTTGAGAAGTGGAAGATTCTTGCTAAGATCTCTCAACAATCAGATTGACTGTTTTGATACTACGTACAGAATAGTAGAAATTGGGAAAATAGAGAAGAAAGAGAGAAGAAACTAGAGAGAAAAGAAATTCTAGACGTGCTGCAGAGTGTGGCACACTTCTCAGAGATCGAAATTCGCCCTCCCTTTTTATTAAATAGGTCACCTAAGTGGAAACAGTACAATGACATAAATGCCCCTCTTGACTCAATTACTTATATCTCTTAGCATACACATCATATAAACCTGAAAATTGAACCTAATATATAGATTCTAAATAGACGAATACTCTCCTAACCCTAGAGGGGAAAACTAACAATGTAAAATAACCAAATTACCCTTGATACTAACAACTTTAACAATACTAAGGATTAACTCGCAAAACAACAAACCAAGAGTTGTTATTAAGCTTGACTTTGAAAAGGCCTTTGATAGAGTCAATTGGAAGCTAGTTGACCACATCCTTGATAAGATGGGTTTCTCCACCCGATGGAGATTCTGGATGAGAAGTTGTATCTCTAATGTATCCTGTTCTGTTCTGGTAAATGGCAAACCCTGTGGTTATATTAATGGCTCCAGGGGAATCAGGCAGGGGGACCCTCTTTCTCCCTTTCTATTCACTCTCATTGGAGAACAATTAGCTGCCATGGTCCGTCTTGCTAAAACGTCAGGATGGCTTACTCCTATTTCTTCTGACCCTGCTCTCAATATAAGCCTCCTCCAATATGCAGATGATACTATTCTTTTCTGTGATGGCTCCCTCAACTAAATTCATAATTTAAGCGTCCTTTTGAGCTTATTCAAAATCTCTTCTGGGCAAAAAATTAGTTGGGAGAAATCCTCTATCTCCGGTTACAATATTGAACCTGGATTACTCAGCTCCATGGCAAATTATCTTGGTTGCAACATAGAATCATCTATTGGATCCTATCTGGAATTGCCTCTGACTCCCCGTCTCCCCTCAAGCTTGTTGGCACCCTGTCATTGAGCATCTGGAAGGGCGACTCGCCACCTAGCGGGGGAAATTCTTATCTAAAGCAGGCAAGTTAGTTCTAATCAAATCATGTTTGCAGGGTATACCCACCTATTTTTTTTGTCTATGTTCCACTGCCCTGCATCTATTAGAAACAGAATTGACATTCTAAAAAGGCGTTTCCTTTGGGGTGGCCCGAATGGTGAAAAAAAATATCATCTAATCAAATGGGAGGAAGTGTGCAAACCTAAACTGTTGGGTGGATTGGGAATCCAAAACATCAACAACACAAACTCTGCTCTTCTTCTTAAGTGGATATGGAAATTTAATATGCAGCCAAACTTGATTTGGAGAGCCTTTGTAGCAGAAAAAGCAAATATTCATTATGGCTGGTGGACAGAAGGAGGGAGAATCTACTCTCTCTCACCTGTCTGGAAAAAAATCGTTCGGCTCCTTCCCAACTTCAAAGTGGCAACAAAATGTTACATTGGAAATGGAGGATTAACCAAATTCTGGTAGGACTAGTGGATTGGCCAATCTCAACTCAACATTAGTTTTCCAGAAATATCTGGCCTCTCAGGTAACTCGGAGGCTCTCTTTTCTGACATCTGGTCAGAAAATGGGGATTGGAATTTAAATCTCAGAAGACATCTCACTAATGCATTCGAACTCCTTCACCACCTCCCAACCAGACAGCCAAACACCTCAGGTGACACTCTAATTTGGACTCCCTGTCCAAAAGGTATGTTCTCCACATCTTCCGTCAACAAATTCTTAAACCACCTCTCCTCAACTCTCCCAAAGCGCCCTATTGCCTATGTATGGGACCTCCTTACCCGCCCCTCCACGTGCCAAAGTCTTCATATGGTCTGCTTGTAGAAACAAAATCCTCACCTCTGATTCCTTGATCCATAGGGGCACCCCTATCTTAGACCCTCTCTGCCCTTTCTGCAAAATACTCCAGAAACGGCAACCCATATTCTTCTGTCATGTCAATTCACCCACTTAGTCTGGACGTCCCTTTTAAACAAAATTGTTCTGCAATACTATGCATCCGGGAACTTAACAGACACAGTCCTCTCTGTCATTAACTCAAACCTTCCAAAGCTAGGTAAAATGCTAATATCTTGTTGTGTGGGTCATATTATCTGGGCACTCTGGAAAGAACGAAATAAGAAAAAATTCAAATTCAAAATCTCCTCTGTTGAAGATATGACTCAGCAAATTTCTAACCAAGTTTCTGTCTGGCTATTAAATAAAAAAGAATTCAGCAACCTTGGTGGTACAAACTTTAGGAGTAACTGGCAATCTATCGCTGCCCCTCGCCATCCTACTATGGCAATTTGGGCCCCTCCTCCCCTCAGGGTTCTTGAAGCTCAATTTTGATGGAAGTGCTCTTGGCTTCTTGGGCCCAGCAGGGTTCGGTGGTGTCATCCATGATGAAAAGGGTGATCTCCTCTTCTCCTATGCTGGCCCCCTCGGCATCTCAAATTCTACTACGGCAGAGCTCTCGGGTCTCTTACACGGGCTCAAAATCTTCTCTAGCAACCTTTCTCCTCCCCTTTATATTAAAGGCAACTCAAAAGTGGTCATCAATTCGTGTGCAAACCACGGCCATCCCCCATGGCGTCACTGGGATATGTTCAAAGAGATATGTAATTTATTTTCTTCTTTAAACTGTAAGTGGAGTCATATTCCACAATCCACTAATCACTTGGCAGATTCCTAGGCCAAGGCAGGTATCTCTCTCCAACACTTTGTTGTGGAGTCAGGCCCCCAACATTAGGTTTGTAATCTTCTTCTTTGTTTTCAATATATGCACCATTTTTCAAAAAAAAAAAAAACTCACAGAACACTGGCACATGCATGTAGGTAATTATCCAATACTTGCTGAGCCAGGTATTTGGATTGCCGTAGTATTAGCTGGAGAGGCTCATTGCTGATAATATTTGACTCAGATCCATCATAGATCTGTTGTATTGTCATGTATCTTTATTTTATTTAGCTTTCTGTAAGTTACTCTGCAGTACCTCATTGATTAGTTTTGATGGAACTTCTAGGGGAAAATGCTGAACCGATAGAACTTGAGGAAGCTGCATTACGGAGTAGTCTAATTCAACAAATTGTTGTCATTGGCCAGGTGAAACAGAGAAGTTCCATTTTACGTTGAAATGACTGCTAGACTTGTCCACAGTTAATGTAGTTTAGAAATCAAATTGAATTTTTGTCAACAGGATCAAAGGCGTCTTGGTGCCCTAATTTTTCCAAATAAAGAGGAACTTTTATTTGCTGTGAAAATGTCAACTCCCACTATCAATGGCTTTGAAGTTAGCAAGGAAATGATGACCAGTTTGTTACGTGAGGAGCTTAAGACATGGTATGCATATTTTGACTTAGAAGCTCATTTAAATGAGAAAAACAACTTTAGCTTAGAGTCTGACTTAAATATGAAGCATACTAACAATCTGATTACTAAATCCTATCAACTAAGAGATTGGATACAAATTACTTTGTAGAAATAGATCAAGACTTCAAACTTTACAGTTTTTCTGTCTTGAATAGTTTATCTACCCTCGGCATATGTATCATAAAAACCCAATCCGGAATAAATAAAAACAAATGAATCTTGCATGTAAACTGCAGTGAGGATGTGTACAAGCTGCAGAGAAAAGAAACTTCTTGAGGAGAGATTTCTTTGGTCTGGATTTTCTGGAATAGCTTTTTGTGTTCAAGCTTCTACAACTTGGGTAGGTAGGTCGATAGTGCTCCCTACTACGTGCCACTCATTTATTTTGTTTATCGAAAAGTCCCACATCGATAAGTGTTAAGAAAAGTTTTGTTTTATAAAATTGAGCAATAGTCCTCCTAAGTGGTTAGTTAATTTGGAATAGAATCGGATTCAATCTTAATATGGTATCAAAGCCTGCTGGGCCAGTTTATGCCTCATTGAGTTTGTATCCCGTCTGTATGTCTACGTCTTAGGCCTGTCTAAGCCTAAACGTAAGGGGTAGTATTAGTTGGAATAATTTCTCATAGATAAACGTTAAGAGTTGTAGGTTTGTAAAATCGAGAAATAGGCCTCCTAGGTGCCTAGTAATTTTAGGATAGAATGAGCTCAATCTTAACATCTTGACGTTCCTGAATTTGAGTAGTTTTTTTAGCTGTTGTTCTAGAGGGCAGACAATTTTTCCTTCATAGGGTTAGTTAGTTTCCTTTCTAAAAAATGTGAAATTATTCTCACCCCTTCACAAAATCATATTTTACTATCATCTTCTTGGATTTAGAAGATATTTAATTTTACCCTTTTTGATTATTTTTATGACTATAATTGGCAACTGTAAGCTTCTTTTTTTAATTGAGTCAACCAATTAAAAGTTTAAGTTTTTTTTTTTTTTTGAAACAATGTAAGTTTAAGTTTATTAGTAGCAACTTTTAAAGAAAGGTAGGGGAACCACCTTCCCTCCCTTCCAATGTCAAAAGTGAGTTGAGGGGAGGGGAGGCCCCTTTTGACTTGCCTTGAGCACCAATACCTGAACCCCCCCCTGCACATCATTGGAGCAGAAGGCCCCAACCTCCCTCTTCTTTTTTGTAGGAACAAAGACGGAGATGGTTTGGCCTCCCCTTTTTCAATTTATAGAAACAAAGAGGGAGGACAAGGGTTTCTCCTTCAGGATCCTACCATTTGTTGAAGAACTATGTCATTTTGTAAGAAAAAACAGGATTATATGTAATTTGGTTAGAAGAGTGGCATGCGTGTAATTACAAGAGAACAAGAGTGTTAAAATCTGCGAGTGTGGTAGGTGTCGAAATAGGGTAGGTGTGGTAGGTGCGTGTTGACTAAAGAATGTGTGGAAGTGTGATGGGTGAACCTCTTGGACACCTATAATAGACCACGATCCTTCATTGTAATATATGAATTCATAATCTAGATGAGCCTTTCACAAATAAAAATGAAAGAAAGGAAAATTTACACCCAAATACTTGGAGAGTACCTTCTCCTTGAGAGGTCAAAGCTTCCACTTCTTTTCAGCACAAAGTAGAGTGTGTTGGAGCTTGTCTAGAATGAAATGCAAGGAATAGGTGGAGGAAAGAGGAATGGCAATGCAATTGTGTAACACTCTTTCACTAAAAAAACACTTTTGAGAAGTATTGCAAGATTTGAGAATAAAGGCTTCAAGATTTTGCCAATAAATACTCATTAACTTCTCTGTGTGGTTTTGTGGGGTATTTATAACTTTTCCAAGCCGAACTAGCCCTTTTTTGCCCATTTGAAAAAATCAGTATGTTGATTGATCGATCAATCGATCATAACGGCTCTTTTTCTATTAGGATGTGACTTATTGATCGATAGACTGATCGATCAACAAGTTACCGTTGTTCCAAAAAAGTTAAGTTAAACCAATCATTACCAAGAGATGATCAATCAATCAGAATTCTCTCTAGCTGTGCAATGCAAGTATGAACCATCAATGAACTTCCTGTGATCGATCATGCTTTTTGTCCCTGATTGGCAAGATTTTGTTTGATCGATGAATCGTGTGGGATGATCAATCATTCCATGTAAATTTGTTTGCCTAGACAATATTTATCGATCATGCTTTATAGCATGATACGGCCTTGTTCTAGATGATCGATCAATCAATTATGGTTGATCGATTATGTTGTATAATCTTGGCCTACACACTTCTGGATGATCGATCATTCGAATGCCAGTTTGACTTTTAAAGTATGGAAATGAATTAATCTAAGTGCTCTAACATGTTCTAGAGGATGTATATGATGTTCCTAAACATGTGTATATGTCATGCATGTCCTAAAGCTCCATGTATACCATTGTACTTTAAAGAAAGGAGTTAAGATAGCTTTCTTACATTTTTGACTGAGTTTTGATATACATCATTGACACTTATTCTATTCTTGTTGTCTTCTTCTTCATGGGTACTTTTTCAAGAGATGTCCTTCTATGTTGCTTGAGGTCTTGTGTAAGCTTGATCATTTTGAAGCTTTAGACCTTGAGAGGTGTTTTCTCTTGAAGGTAAAGTTGTTAGTTCTGTTAAGTTTTATTATCATCAAAATCAACAAAGGAGTCAACCTAAGGTCAACGGGGGAGAGTAGCGAAGTGTCACGCTTGAGTAACTAGCTTGAAATATGGAGCACTTGTGTAAACTACAGAATGGTTGGGGCTTTTATCTACCAAGACTGCACCTCATTTCTGGGCTTAAAACATACAACCTGGGAGACACAGAGAACATACTGACAGGCCATCTAACTGATATAGACCAAAATCTCTATTTGATCTTATACAATATAGAAGTTGGGCCACGTCTATCTCAAAATTGTTAGTTGTAAATAGGCCTTTTTTCAACTAATAAGCCCATAACTAACTAGCAAATATTCAACCACTGACATGGAGCATTGTTGTTGGTCAGAAATTGGTGATATAATAGAAACTTCTTGTATTCATAGATTAAGGTCTGTTTTTGTTAGTTATAGAATCCTCATATCTTGTATGACAGCTGTTTCTTTTTTCTTTTTGTTGAAAGTAAAACTTCTTAGTAGAGCTGTTTATTCTTCAATAAAAGATAGTTCTTCCTACCAAATCAAATTCTCTTCAACACACTTTTCCATTTCAGATAGGAACTTCAGTGACAATAACGAGGCTAAGTCTAATTTCTTAGCGTTTTTATACTAATTACCAACTACATTGACTTTTCTTTCTTAAAAATAAAAATTTCTCAAAGAACGAACTATATCTCGATATTTGTATCTTAACAGCCTTACCATAACTGAGATTTTGTTCATCAACCTCTTTTACTTTCTTCAGGACCAGAGAGTGTACTTTTCAGATTGGCCCGATCTTGATAGTGGATGAGCCTTTTACGGTAATCTCTTTCCTTATAAAATCATAAAATAAAAACTGTTAGGTATTGTGCTTAAGAGATCGTATGTATTGAGTTGCAGGTGGAGAATGGTCTCATGACTCCAACCATGAAAGTACGGAGGGACAAAGTGGTGAGCAAATACAGAGATGATATTACCAGAATGTATAATAACTAATGTTCTTTTCTAAATGCATCTTCATAGGATAAAAAGCTGTGAACAGTTTGTGTCCATCTTGGAATCTAACAGTAATCTAAAAATTGTAATAAATGCACATTTGAAACTTGTAATAAAATAAGAAGTGCTTCCCTTATTGCCTGTACAACATCTAAAAGTGTTAAAAAAAAAATGATGTTGCCTACCTGAGGACCTTAAAACGGAAGAAGATTGCCATCCTTTTCTAGCAAATTCTTTGATTGAGGTGATCAAGAAGTTGAAAGTACTGAAATCTTTATCTACTCATAAGAGTAATAGTTTGAACTTTGTCCTACAGGTCTTTCAGAGCAAGCATCTGTCCTCTCCAAAAATATTCTCAACTTTAAGACCTTTTCACCGACCTAAAAGGCAAAAACTTTTCTTTTTTGTGGCAACTTGTGGTAACTCTCCTACAAGTCTGTTATTTTTAGTTGGGTGAGTAACTTTATCAATTCCAATGGCTACTGATAAACCTTGAGAGGAGGCGGCTTTTTTCATTTTCAAAACTCACTTTTTTGAAGGGTCAGACACCCTTTAGCTCTCCTACTAAAAGGCTCGACTCTTTTTAATTTATAACTTGTTGTTTATAGGGGTAGTTTTCAGTTTTTCAATTGAAAGTGTCAACTGTTTGATTCCTTTTAGTCTTTTATGTCTCAAGTCTTCATTTTAATTCTCTATTGAAGTGCTCAAAATCTTATGGATGGAATCATCTCCTTTTACCCAAATTTGTCTATTACAATTAAGTTACAAATATAAAAAAAAAAAGATATTCATTATAATCAGCAATATGAACTAATCCAATCCACACCTGATCCGATTTGCATAAAAATGTATCACATGTAGATTTTGAAGTTACCCAATTGCTTCGCAAGATCTTTGGGTGAAAAAAAATTGTAATTAATCCGATCCAATCCGAGTCCCAATAGTATTTGAGTTAAAATCTGACTCACATTAGATCGGATGTGTAACCCTAATTTAAAATATAAGAAGTGACCAACGGATAAACTGCTCTTATTGTAGGAGTGAAGTGAGAAAGGTTTCAAGCGACGGATGGGGGCATTATACAGAAGAAAATGCTGAAAAAACTGTAAGATACAAGGGTATACATCTCATCAAAACATCTCCATTTGGAAGATGTCTCAAATTCTCAGGAGAACGAAACATCTTCCAGATTGAGCATGAAACAGAGCAATCCCTATTCCATTCATGACTTTCCTGAGAAAGATATACAATGATAGAAGAGATGTAGTTTCACCTGTTTGATGGATTCTTTCTGAAGGCACTAATCCAATATCTCAAACATTAGCAAGAGAAAAACAAAAACGAACTCTTTACTTCTTTTGGCAATTATGGCTGACTATTCTGAAGACTTTATAATCGTAGACGTATAAGCATCCTGCAGCATGATCATTATGAACGACGTATTCTCCTTCAGTAATAATGACCAGCCAGCGGGTCCAAGTATTGAGCCAGAACCGTTAATAAGACAATGGGTCTTCATCTCGTAAACCTTGCTTTGGTACAGAAACCAAAAGAATACAGTAGCAGTCACTGTTTATTCTCAAGCTTTGAATCCCTGATGCTCTCGCAGCCTGGGCAATTGTGCAGACTCTCATGAATATAGATGTCACAAAAAAGGCAGAAGTGTTGCTTGCACTTTGGACATTCAACACGGATGATAGAATTGGTTCCTGAAAGGAATGGATTAAACAAGTGGAAAGTCAGTTTAATTTTTGTCAAGTAACTAAAAGTATATAAAGCATTGAAACCATTGACACCAAACATGGATAAGAAGATCATTACTAAAGGTCCGACTAAGTCTAATTCACACATTATAAGCCTGATTCTGAGGACTTATTGTGCTCTCATCTAAACAAGACTTTTTTTCTAAACTTAAAAAGAAAGGCATTCTACTGCTACGTGTACTCAAGACATGCTATGCTGGAAGTGCAAGTTTTTTCACCAGACAAGAGAAGGAAAAAACTTCTATTTTCAACTGCAAAAATAAAAAAAAGTTGTACAGCAGTAAGTTCCAGCTGTATTCTTATGCTCACATTTCAGTTCTGCTTGCTTCTCTAATATATCCATCTTGTCTACAAAGTGTTGCAATCACATTTCAGTTCTACTCACTTCTCAAACTTATCCATTAATGATGATTCTCCCACTTGAAACAAAAGTTTCCATATTCCTAACTTCACTTCTTAAAAGTTGCCTCAAAGACTCCCCTGGTACAACAGAACCTAATGCCACAACAATAAGACTAAGCTGTGGCCTCAATCCTCAACTGTTGAAACCTAAATTACAAACCTTCATTTGATGACATCACCTATTGATTTCTCTAATTGCGCTCGACGGTTCACACTGCTGTAAATTTTGCTCCATATAAATATATATAGATGTACATCATAGTTGATATTGGTGGGAGAGGAGTGGTTGGGTAGGGGTGTGCAAAGTCTGAAGTCTGGAAATCTTTGGACTTTGGTCAGATTTGAAAAAGTCAAAGGTAAGGTAAATTTTACCCTAACTTCAACAAGCCTGGACAGGTATCTATCTACAAATTTGCCAAAAAGCCCAAAAAGAAAGTCAGACCTCTAGATGTCAGGCTTTGAAATAAAAGCAGAAGATTTCTCCATCAAGAGAGACCCTCTCCAACTTCGTTCTGCAGTTCTCACATCCCAAGAGGAAGAGAGGTCCTCCTCCCTCCCCTCATTCCCTAGAAACAGAAAGGGAGGATGGTTGGCGTTTTTCCCTGTCTGTAAACCAAAAAAAGGGCAAGGCCAAGGACCAGAGGTCTCCCCCTCCCCTTCCTCTTTATGATTTTTACAGAGATGGGAAGTACTTGCCCCATTTTTTTCTGCACAGACCCAGGGCCTTCCTGCCTTTTCTTTTGCCCCGGGACGGAGAGGCCCTGTTTACTTTTTCAAGTTAATATTTCATTTTTTTATTTTTTAGATTTGAGTTTAACTTCTGTTTAGTTTACTATTTAATACTTATTTATACTTTAAAATAATCCATCTTATCTTAAAAAAATTTTTATTGCTTAGATGATAATTCTAGTTTACCTTATTAACTAATGTTAATTTTATCTAACTAACTTGAGTTTAAATTAAGTGCAAACTAAGAAGATTCAAGTATAAAATAATTCTAAAACTTAGATTAACTGATTAAATAGAGTAATTATAGTTTAGCATTGCTTATCTTTATTAGCTTTGGCTTTAGTTTGTGTAAAGCTTTTAATATTTAGTGCTTTTAAAAAGTATTTTACTCAAAATTAAACTTCTTAAAATAATTTATAAACTTAAACACATAGTTTTTATCAGTTACAAGTTAAAATAGCTGTATTTTTTATAACAAAGATAATTTTTTTTCTACAATTATTTTTTCTGCAAATCCATATGTACGAGATCATTTATCTCACTAACTCAAAATTTTGGACATCCTTTTCACCAACCTTTAGCTTTTAAAATCCATAGGATGCACAAAATTCTCATGAATCCAAGGATTAATAAATCCATAAAACCCCTCTCTCCCTAAGATTAATGGATGAATAAACATCTTCAAACCCTATGTTGTGGAGATTATTTGATCCAAAACACCTTCAAAGCATCATCCTATGGAGTGGCAGCAGTGATTAGACTTACTAATGTGTGCCTGTGTGTGTATGTGTCTGTGTCTGTGATCCAACTTCACATGGTATCAAAATAAGAACTCGTATGTGGGCCTTCACCCAAATTATCCACATGTAAGAGCCCAGAGGGCCTACACGTGAAGGAGAGTATTAAGAATAGTCCCACATGGATTAATGAGAACAAATATGTTGAGTTTGTTGGGAAAGAGGTTTCCTATGATGACTAGTCATTTTGGGATAAGCCTTGGACCCAACTTCACACATCATTATGTGGAAGTGTAATTGAATTGCAATACTCAAAAAGAAAGAAAGTACAAAGACATGAACAAAACCTAAGAAAAGAAATAGTATAAAGATGGGGAATCCACAGTTTCATCAACACACTTCAAGTCAGCATCAATTTAAAGTATCTGAATAGTTACTTTTTGAGAAACCATTAAACAACACAAAATGCAAATCATGACAATCATTACTTCCTAACTACACTCGTTATTAATATATATTATATATAGCTTAACTTTAATTTTTGACAAATTTGGTACAGCAATTTGAAAAGGGATCATTTTGCATTTTAAATACTAGTTCACACTCTACATTAAGAAAAGAGAACAATAATTACTTGTTAATAAAGGCCGTTGGTTAGAGAGTAATAATTACTTGCTAATAAAGGCCGTTGGTTAGAGAGCAATAATTACTTGTTAATAAAGGCCGTTGGTTAGCTCTCTAAAGTTCAATGCACCTTTCAGTTTCCTACTAGAGAGCATGTAATGCAGGATGCCTAGGGACCAAATAAAATCACCGGCTCCAAAACTAATATATGAATTACATGTGCCTTGATGCTTTATTGGTCAGAATCACTCAAAGGGGTCTGCTTATCACCCTGTGCAAGGGTGATAAAGACAACCATGTCATGTATAGGCTTTTATTAAGTTTTTTTTTTCGGTAATTTTAAATTCACACTTCAAAACATATTTTTGGTAATTATTTTTCTTTTCTTTTTCTTTTTTTTGAATGTGCTGCAATGACAACATTACAAAAAAATAAATCAATAAAGAAGAAAACAAAACAAAATAGAGAAGCTGAAATCATACTTGAAATTTCGTTTTTCAGAAAGGACGAAATCCTAATTTAATTCAAGGATTGGGTTTCACATGTAAATACTTGTTTTTGAACTAATTCATACATCTTCTTCAAAATAAAAAAATAATAAAAAATAATGTCATAAATGTTCAGAAGCTTTGCTGCACCATTGATGTGTTTCTCTGCTTATGAAAGGAAGCTTATATGTTTTTCATTACTGTCTTTTTTCTTTTTCTAGAATAGTGAGAAAAAATTTAACAGCCTCAAGCTATGGAGATAACAGCATGACATTTTCAACTCACAGAATCTAATCACAATATATGGATGACTCTCGAGACAAAAATTCTAAACTATATAATTTATAATATCTTCACTAGATACATACCAGGTTTTAGAAGACTTTGCTGGCAACCAAAACAAACTTTGGACAATTTGTGATTTACATAACTCTGAGGTACTTCAATGAATGGATCAATAGGAAATAGATGATGGTAGGATCTTGCTAAATGGGGAGATGATACAAGTGTCAGACCACATGTACGACACTCTGTAGGAAGTTCACAAACACGTGCTTTACATCTCGGACAAGTGTACACTCCACCAACTTTAGCTGTTTGATGACATGAACATATTGAGACGGCACTCTCGCTTCCCCTTTGAGGGAATCCCATCTTAATCAAATTGGCAGCAGCAAATTCCGCTATTGCTGGCGGTGGAGGTGCATGCTCTAGCAGCAGCTCTTTAAGATGCAACTGCCAAAAGAAAAGACAATTTCCTGAAATGTATTTGACATTGGGTAAAGGAACCCAAGTATGAAAAAAGTTTAAGCTATCTAACAAGTACCATACAAATGGACAGCTCATGTAAAAGAACCAATAAATCACACTCAAGCAGCAAAAATCCATAAAAAGGACTCACCTCTTCCAATACCACAGAATATACACCCCCCGTCTGCTCGCACAGATGCTTACATATGTAAATTTCAGCTGATAGGCCAATAACAGAACACCTTATTTTCGCTTTTTTACATTTTTGAATTGTCTCCATTATATCCCCTGGGTCACAGGTACTGAGTGCAGAATATAAGATTAAAACTTCCCGGTGACCATATGTTGGAATTTGGCAGAGGTAGCCATGAACCAGATCAAGGGCGTTTTGTAAGGAAGCATCACCTGAACACTCCAGTTTTCCAAGCAAAGCCTTTATATGTGAATCAGGACTGGTACCTAGGTCAGTTAAGCAATGAGCCACACCATCTTTTATGATTGCCAGACCAATGTGACTAAGTGGGTTCTGATCAAAGAACTCTCTAACAAATATCTCAACATGTTTTGCTACTACAGCTCTCCGAGTTGGCCGGAAATCCGTTTCGGCAGCTGCCTGCATGGACCAAATTAGAACTTCTTAGTTTACCTGTTGTTAACTGAAGCAAATGAAATACCCATCCACAGGAAACATGAGAGGGATGTGGTAAGAGAGTTTATGATAAACAGTTCAAAAAAAAACAAAAAAAAACTCAATTGCCCAGCCAGGAGGAAGAGGACACAAACATCAGCAATGTATCATTTCTAACACCACATTAATCGTTCTAAACTAACATCAAATGTATCAGGACATATATAACATATCGTGACAAACATCAAATGTTTCACTATTTATGAAGCCTCCATCGAAATCACTAAATCCCCACCCCCAAAAACGTATCGCCGACTAGACTCTCAGTTGATCCCAAAGTCCTTATTTAAAAGTTTTCTAGCTAAGATAAATTAATCAAATGATACTTCCACTAAAAAAGAAGATTTACTAAAGAGACAAAAAAGAATGGCTACATTGATGTATAAGGAGACCAACCCTCGAAAGATCGATGACGACGTAAAGATACCGAATAAGACCTTTCTGGATCCTGACAGTAGAAGAATACGACTGTACGCGGCGGCGGTACTGGGCGTGGTGGAGACTGGCACTATCGACGGGTCTGAGGAGACCATACTCGTCTTCCTGCAGCGATTCCCATGATCGCTCGTCAGCGTAAGCTCTCTCCCATGCCTCTAAGCCCTTCTCGTTCTCCTCGTCTTCTTCCTCGTCTTCCTCACGCTCAGGAATTTTTTCGCTTCGACCACTTTCTTCCCCGTTTCGCCTTCGGAGCTCCAGTCCGACGCTGTTCATCTCATCGCGCAACCGGCGGCTGCCTCACCGGCTTTGCTCGCTCTTCAGTATAGACTGTACCGAGTACAGGTCACACCACTTACAAAAGCCTGCAAATTTATATGTAATCCTCTAATGTGTTTAAATTTATTTGCAAACCATGTTTACAAAGATATATTTTTTCTTATAAATGAAATAAGCTTATTATAATGTTCCAAAAGACATTTATAGTAAAAATACATTTCCCGTGACCATTAGTGCCTCATATTTCTTAGACATTTTTCTATTTAGAAATTCTTACCAAGAAAATCATATAATTTTTTCAACCAAAATGGATCAGAAAACCATAGGAAAAATTTTTAAATAAGTATTTAACAATTAATATTGTAATACTCTCAATACAAGGTAATTTTTCAGGACAATTTTGTATTTGACATTTTATGTTAATTATCGAATAAATATGGTAATGTATGAGAATTATTATTATTAATTTCTATTTATTTTCCTAAAAAATGCACTAACATGTCTATTTAATTTTCCTTGGAAATTTCTAAAATTTTCCATGTAATAAGTTTCTTAGATGTGCATTCTAAGAAAAACATTTTAAACTTTTTTTTTCTGATATATAAATTTCAAATGAACATGAACAAAAAGTTCTTACAAATATAATTAATTATTAATAACATGTGAATGAATGAGTATATGAGTTGTGCCAACTAGAGCCCCATATTGTTGATTTCAAGCAAGGAGATAGTGGCCTGCAACTATGAGCCACCAAAGCTTTGTCAGAATCATTCAAGGGCCCTACCCATGTTCACCCTCCTTTTACAACAAATCAACAATGTTATTCAATGTCAAGAATCAGCCAAGGGTGGGTGTAACGTTTCCATATGTGTCAGATTGCTTAAAGTCCAAAAAACCCAAAAACAAATACAATTACTTAACATCCATGACACTGACTGTAACACATTGTCCCCCTTTTAACAAATGCTTTGACAAGTGCTTCTCATCAGATCACATGCCATCTACTTTTCTTTTCAGTTTTTTTCTCTTTCTTTATCTCCCCATGAGAGCATCTTATATCTCTGTCATCCCCTTTCCATAATCCATGCAGCTAAATCCGGCTGGCCTAAAGGAGAGAATCCCACTTTAGACATTATCAGGAATAAATTAAAGATGAGAGAAGTGAGGATCAACTACCCACCACCATGATCCAGCCTGATAACAGTTTATACTGAGAAACAACAATTGAGTAAAACCAAACTGAAATGTATCATAAAGAAATGAGCTTATAGATCTTGCAATCAGTCTTACAGATAAACTACAAATCAAGCTTGCTGTACTTTCCATTTCTACCTTCACTTTCCCTTGGAATGTGCCTAATTAAAGAATGAAAACCCATGCCTCCAGATTTGAAACACAAGACCACAACCAATTCAAAACAGGAGAGAAGCTGATAAAAGTCAAGAAACACTTGTGCTCTTCCATCATCTTCCAAATTCGACTTGAGAAGCGGAATTCCCACATGATTAGAAGCCCACCGTAGTGTTGCGTCTTCGTAATTTTATTGTGTTCTTTCGTCTCGCTCCCACTTCACCTAGCATTATTTGAGGCAAATGAGTGTGGAAATGCTGATGGCTCCATTGAAGTTTGGGAGTTCCCAGCTCGACTGTAGAGCAAATCACCTGTCAGAGAAGTGCCTTCATTAGCTTGCCATCTCTCCACTGCCTGGGAAAGACTCATGTGGAAACTGGAAGAACCCCCATCATCATCCTCATGAGCAGGACTAGTAGGTCTCCACTGTTCAACTAGAGGTGCCAAGGTGTTAACTGCGTGGCCCATGTCAGGTCTCTGGAAAGGGTCACGAGCAGTGCAGTGACCAGCAAGCTCTGCCACCGTGCATATACTTGCAAAGGTTTCTTCATCCGGATTAAGACTTGGATCCAAGGCCTTAAGCATGTTTTCCTTGTTAATCATAACCCTTCGCAACCAAGTCACCAAATGGGTTCTCTCATCGGGTTGGGACTCATCTAGCACTTTTCTGCCAGCAATTATTTCCATGAGTATGACACCAAACGAGTAAACATCTGCTTTAGTGGTCACCCTTCCGGTAGCTGCAGTATAAAACAAATTTGTAAGTCCAATATGACTTCCTACAAAGATGGCGCACAAGTTGACTTAAACATTTTCAGAACCGAAACAGAAATACATTCATCAGACAACTATATAGCACCCCATTCTCCTATATTTCAGGTTCTCCATGAAAAAGATATGAAGGGCAACAGCATTTTTGGAAGATAAATAACTAGGTAATCTAGAACTTCTAACCAATTAATTAGAACCTGGAGAAAAAGCAATAATGCCACAGTTTGTTATATATTATAGCAATTCAAAAGATCTACAGATAGAATTTCCAGAAAAAAGAAAAAAACGAAATGGCCCTTAAATTAAATGTACATATGCAAATGAAAGGTTCAGTAAATACTTGACTTCTTTGCTCATCAACAATCAATAGGGAGGAAAGGAAAGGGGAATACTGTAATGCAGAACCTAGAGAAAATGAACTCAAAATTTTGAAGACAGCAATCAGCAGAGATTCATCAAAATAAACATATGCAAAGAAATCTATAAAGGTTGGTCTCAAAATGAGTAAAACTACTTACCACAATACTCAGGTGCAAGATACCCAAATGTTCCTGCCAACCTAGTCTCTACAGAAAACTTCCCATCTGGAGCAAGCTTAACCAGACCAAAATCAGAAACCTTCCCTCTCATGTCATCAGTCAACAATATATTTGAGGGCTTTAAATCCCGATGTATAAAGCACGTCTGTGCTAGACTGTGTAGATACTCAACTCCTCTAGCAACATCCAGAGCTATAGTGATTCGCTGTTTCCAAGTCAGAGGTTCATATCCAAGCTCTCTCCACTCAAAAAGATGTTGTCCCAAGGTCCCCTGAGGCATGTACTCATAAACTAGTAGCCTCTCATTTGCTTCAGCACAGTGACCTGTGAGAGACACCAAATGGCGATGCCTCACCTTAGTAAGAACATCAATTTCAGACTGAAACTCTGTCAGCCCCTTCGAACTCACTACTGACGATTCCATTCTCTTTATAGCAATCTGGGTTCCATCCTGAAGTACACCTTTGTAAACTACACCAAATCCACCTCTTCCCACAACATAATCTTCACTGAAGTTGTTCGTCACCCTTCGAAGGACATGAATTGAAAAGATCATTCTTCCGGATTCAACTACTTGGACATCAGTATGGCCACTGCTTCCATGGCTAGTTGGTTCGCTTATTAGTGCACCATTTCCATTTGAGCTTGCCACTTCAATTTTCCCTACTCTGGGCTTGATTAGAGGACTTTGATCACCTCTAGATTTCATGCGTTTCCTAACATAAATTAGTATAGAAACCACAACCACAACAAACACTGCTATGATAACTATCATAATTATCCATTTGGTGGCAAAGGAAGAGGTTTTGTTTCCAGATCCATCTGGTAAGACATCCCCATTGGTGGCACCAGAACCTGAACCACCTCCACCTGATGGCAGTTCCTTTCCAATTAAAGGGTTACCAGATAAGTTCAAAGAGACATGATCTTCAAACGCAGGTATTCTGCCACTAAGATTATTATTGGAAGCATCCAGTGTTTGCAAACGAGTTAAATGCGTCAAGCTGTCCGGAACAGGACCAGTAAGACTATTATCGTTCAAAAACAACCTCGTGAGTGTTGTTATGTTTGCAATGTCTGGTGAGATGGTCCCGCTCAAATTCTGTTTCCCAAGAGTCAGCCCAATGATGTTACCTTTAGGATCGCAAGAAACGAAGGTCCAACTATTGCATGGATCATTGCCTTCCCATGCAGTAGCAAGCTTTGCCGGGTATCCAAACCCTTGAGCAACAGATAATAGAACCATAACCCTGGGATCGCAGGGACCGGGCTTAGGGTTACAGAATTTATTATTGGTCATTCTGTCCGCATCGACCTTAATTCCATCAGCAAAAGTGGGGAAAGGCCCCTGCAACAAGTTGTTCCCCAGAGAAATGTTTTTCAAGCTCCCGAGAGAAAAGACCGAAGATACAACCCCAGTCAAGACGTTATCGCGGAGTTGGAGATCGAAAAGTGAATCGCATTTTGACAGATCCGGAATCGGACCCGTGAATGAGTTGGCGTGAAGCCATACCTGGGTGATTTGTGTCATGGACGAGAGAACATCGAGGCTACCCGCGAGCTTCGTGGCGGATAACTGGTTATTTAGAATAAGAGATTGAATGTTGGACGAGGCAAAGGAAGCCGGAAGCTCACCCGTCAAATTGTTGTAAGAGAGCCGCAAAGACTGCAAATTGGGCAACTCGCCTAAGAAGCTTGGAATGGAGCCGCTGATGCTGGCATTAGAAGCAGAGAAATCAGCGAGGTTGGTCGACTGCGTCAGATCGTTCGGAATCGTCCACGGAGCAAAACTGTTGTCATCGAGACTCAAGGACTGAAGACTGGTGAGGCCGGAGAAGAAATCAGGCGGAATGAAGGTAAAATGGTTGCCGTCAAGATAAAGCTCCTGCAGATTGCTCAATTTCGCGAGACTAGGCAAGGGGCCCTTGATAGCATTCCGCTGGAGCTGTAATACTCTGAGATTAGACAGTTTGTTCAGATCTCCCGGAAGAGAACCAGTGAGTCCCTTCGAGGCCAAATTAATAGACACCACCCGGCCGTCCTCGCAGTTCACAAAACGCCACGCCGGTTTACACGGGTCACCTTGAGCCGACCATCCCGGCGGACTCAGCAGCGTCGCCAATTTCCGCATGACGGCGACATCGTCAGGCGAGGAAGTCGTACCCTGCGAGCGCGACAATGCAACAGAAAGCCAGATGCAGGCAATAAACAGAAGAAACGAAAGCGCTCGCCTCCTTGGCCCCTCTCCCATGACCCCTCCAGGGCAAAGGAAGAAGCAGCGAACAAAGAAAGAGACCCAAACACCCAGAGCAAGAGAGAGAGACCGAGAGAGACAGACAGAAACCCAAAAAACCAAAGGAAAAAAGGAAAAGGTTTTCTGTTTCGGCCTTCGTGGGATTTTTGTTCCGTGATCGGTAATGCAGCAGCTACGTAAGGAAAAGAGGTGGCTTTGTGAGCTTTTTGGTAAGCCTCCCTCCCTCCCTCTGCAAGCTGTGACGCCAAAACGCGTGGCTTTCCTTAACAGGTGGCTTCAATGCCAACCTGTCACCGTTTTTTTTTGGGAGGGGTTTTGCCAAGAATCCGATCAAAAACCTGCTGGATAATTAAGTCTTCCACCTCTCATCTCTCAATCAACCACAACGTGTCGCCGCCGTATTCTTCCGACTCGCGGCGATCAGATCCAAGGACAAACGTCGTTACAGCCTACCAAATGCCGAACTAAGAGCGGATGAGTCGCTTTAGATCCACGACACTTGTTCGATAATCCACGTTAGGGCAATGATTGCTTAGATGGTGATCGTTGACTCGGTTTAGCTCAGGTATACCAAATCTGGAGTGGAAGGCCAGCGTCTCCCTCAGCCCTCTCGATCCACCCTATTTCATTTTTCTCTTTCTAGTTCCAATTCTTGTTTCTCTCCTTGCCTATGCCCTTGCCTCCGCCAACTCACTGAATCCCTTTCTCTCTCCTTCGTTGAATATCGACATCACCTCGATAGCCCGATTCTCCCTCTTGGATATCGTTTTCTTGTTCTTTCGCTCTCTCTACCGTTCCATCACTTTTCTCCCTTATTTCTCCATTCAGACGATCGAACGTCACTTCTATCTCCTTCTCTATCAGTATCAGTTTCTCCTTGCACTGCAGCACACCGACTCCACTCAAACAGCAAACTAGCGTTTCCAATTCGTTGTTCTCTTTCTCTCTCTCTATTGGATTATAAATTTTGTATACTGAAGGTATCCTTCTTAAGAAATCCATGTTTGGGCTTTTTTACATAGAATGTCTGTTTATGACTTTTATAACCATGATTTTATATCTTTGTATTCATCTTTATATTTGACTAAACCAGCTCTACCCATAGATGAAGATGATAGCTCTACCCATAGATGAAGATGATAGTTCATATATTAAATGGCTTAAAAACTTTATCAAATTTCAATTTTGAAGTTGAGTAAATACTAGGGTTTCGAACATATTTCAAGTTAAATTTTTTCTATTTTTGTGTCACAGACATATCAAAAAACTCTAAGACATCTACGATAAAAAACGGCCATGGAAGAAAAAATGCATGCATTATATAACAATTTGACTTGGGGTCTTATTTCGTCTTTCTCTTGGCATTAAACATGTAGGTTGTAAATCAATTTTCACTATCAAACATAATCCAAATGGTTTCATGTTTGCCTCGAAGCCTTAGTTGCCAAGGTATACACTCAGTGTTATGGAGTTGGTTATGAGGAAACATTTTCCCCAATGGCTAAATTAAATTCGGCATATATCTTATTATCTCTAACTACTAATTCATTTAGGTCGGTATATCAATTGGATATAAAAAAATATTTTTTTGAATAGGGACGTAAAATAAGAGTTATGTATGCATCAACCACCTAGTTTTGTGGTTAATGGGGAGTTGGTATACAAATTAAGGAAGTCTCTATATGGGCTTAAACAGTTTCATCGGCCTTGGTTTGACAAATTTAGTCAAACAAAGTTATGGTTTGGATTCAGTCGGTATTCAATAGATCATTTTGTCTCTACCAAGAATATCTTAAAAGGAAAAGTATTATAAGCAGCTTATGTAGATAATATCATCTTAACTAGCAGTGATGCAGACAACATGACAGAAGTAAAAGATAAGATATGCCAATAATTTAAAACGAAATATTTTGGACTTCTAAAACATTTTCTAGGTATTGAGGTATTCCAGTCAAAGTATGAGATTATATTATCTCAAAGAAAGTATGTCTTAGATCTACTAGAGGACACATGGATAATGGAAAGTCAAACTGCTAACACTCCTATGGATGCCAATGCAAAACTCTGTGCAAGTTTTAGAGAAGATATTGATATAGGTAAATATCAGAGGCTTGTGGAAAAACTTATTTACTTCACGGTGACCAGACCTGATATATCATATGGAATAAGTGTAGTAAGTCGGTACATACACAAACCACAACTTTCCCATTGGCAAGCCTTGGAGAGGATACTGAGATGTTTTAAAGGAGATTTGAGAAATGGCTTATCTATACAAATCATGGCCACTTTAACATAAAAGGTCTGTCAGATGCAGATTGGGCTAGATCACCTGATGATGATAGGACATCTACTTTAGGATATTGTATCTTAGTTGGAGGTAATTTGGTTACATGGAGAAGTAAAAAACAGAATGTTGTTGCAAGGTCCAGTGCGGAAACAAAGTACAAAGCTATGACCACACAATCAGTAAGTTTCTACCTGTATCATCACAAGGGCAAGTGGCAGACATTTTTACGAAATCAGTCACATTTAAGATCTTAAGCACTATATACGGCAAGTTGGATATCTACGGTATTTTCTCTCCCCCAATTTGAGGGGAAGTATTGCAAGACATTTCAAAGTGACATTAAGATATCTTCCCCACGTCAAGGAGGTGACAAATGATGTAAAATTTAATGGTCTTCTCATAAAGATGACACAAGGGTGTAATTAAATAAGGTGATGTATGTCTACTCATGTCTTTTTTTTTTTAGAGTTGTAGCCCTAAAGGTATTATAGTTATTTTAAATTTTTTTCCTCACTATGTCTCCCCTCTTCTCTCTCAAGTTCATCCTCTCTCAAACTCTCTCTCTCTCTCTCTCTCTCTCTCTCTTTCCATCTCCTTAGCCATCCCTCTTAATCGAGGACCTTATCATGAGATCCTTAATTCAATAATATGTAAACTGGTGTATGTCGTCCTTTGTCTTTTTTCATTTCGAAGTATGTAACCCTAAGAGTATAGTAGTCATTGTAAGTACCTTCTTACAACTATAAATATAACCTCAAGGTACGAAGTAGAGTATTAAAACTTCTTCCTCTTGGTTCAAATTTGTCCATACACCTTTCTCTTTTCCCTTTCCTTCTCCCCCTGTATATTCTCTCCTCTCTCCCAATAGGTAGAATTCGTTTTTTCCTCCTTCCCTTGAGATCTCTTGTGTTTATTGTGTTTTCCCTATAAATCGTGATAATGACAGAGGTAATGAAAATGTGGTTGGTACAAATGAAGGACATCATAATGATGCAATGGATGCCAAGTATATATCCAAAGAGGGTGGTCATGTTTATTATCAACCACATGGGAGATATAATTTGATGACACAAATACCATCACACCCGACACAAAAGATGTTACATGCAACACCCTAGGTCCTACATGTTACGGTCAATACGGTGCACCTTATCGGATGAATAATTACAATTCAGCAATTGACCGAACAACATCATCCTCACAATCTTTTGGTCTCCACCAACCATCATAATAGAAGGGTGGGTTATACAACTTCATATCCCAAGGTCCTACAAATTACACATTTGAACATCCAACATATTTTAACCCTGTTTACAATTCATCAATTTTAATAAGAAATTATATCATTTTGAATATTTAAAAAAAATAAAAAAATTCTGGCCGAGTCGGTCTGTAAACAAATGAAGGCCGACTCGGGATCGACCGATGGCCAGTCCGGTCTCGATCCCGAGTCGCGGAACTATGGTTTCAGGCTTTAGGGCCCACCGTCTCTTCCCAATTCCCGCCAAGACCAATTTCTCTCCTCCTTCTGTCCCGGTCTTTTTTTTCCCGCCATCACCTCGGAATTGCTCTATTGCCCTGTCGGTGTCTCTGCTTCAGCTGTCGCAACCTCCTTTCTCCTCCTCACAGCGCAGAGAAGGTCAAGGCCTCATGAAACCAGGGAGAGATTCGAAGAGACGCAGGCTCTCCTCCCCTAACCGTCTTTTTGGCGGCATAATCACACGCAGCCGCGCCGAAATCTTCCTCCACCGCAGCCGATCTGGTCGCGCTCGACCCGATCCCAGCCGTCGGCAATTCTTCTCCTCCTTTGGCAATATTAGACAGTCTGAATCTTCTTCTGGAAGCTGCATCAACGTCTTATCCGTCCCCGAGGGTATATCACATTCCTCCGTTAAAGATCTCAGGGCTCGAAGAATTTTCTCACCAGCTTCTGTTCCTGCCGTGAGCCTTGAAAATGTTGAGCAAAAGATTGGGGGGAACCCAGCTGTTGCCAATCTTCAGTTGCGTCGAGGTGATGAGCTTGATTTCGGAGGAGGGTTCTCTGAGGTGAACATGGGAAATGGAAATTCAGAGGGGAATGAGGCGATGCATCAGGATGGTGAAGTTTTTAGTAAATTCGTCCATGAAAAGCCTGTCAACATGGGAAGTGACGAAGCAATATCAAATTGTGGCGAACTGCGTTTTCAGACGACTCCGCCAGATAGCGATCTTTGTAAATCTGAGGCCGAAGAAGTCGCGCACAATGTTGACTTGGGAGAGTCCATTTTGAATGTATCCATCGAAAGGGAAAGGGCCAATCTATCAGCTACCGGTGTGGCTAGTGAGTCTCTAGTATCATCCATTCGAGGCGGATGCGTATCTATGAACAAGGAGCATCCTTATGATTACGGAAATAGACTAGTAAGTGAGATGCAGGATTATTATCTTGGTCCTGTTCAGATGTTAAAACTTGAAGTACATCATACTTTCTTATTTTTTGGGTTCATGCTGCGCACCTTAGATACGAGCTCTCTTAGATGGTTGGTTCAGTTTGATGCGCTCATCTCAATTCTTGGGATTTAACTGCAATATCATTTACATCTGGCGCCTGCACGACACAGATTTCATTTAGTATGTATATATTCTATTATTAGATCGTGCTAGTTGTAGGAGCTTCTGCCTGTGAAACGAATAGAGAGCGTTACAAATGGGATTAACTTGCCAGGAGCACTGTTGTTTATTTACATATTCTAACGGTATTTTTGGTGTTTTCTTCAGCAACTAATTCCGTGTCCACGTAGAAAGCTATTCCGAAATTCTAACTCATTGAGCTACAGAAGATTGTTGCCATATCTCATGGGTGTTTCACCAGACAATGCATGTAATTTATGGGGTATTGGCTCTTTATTTAGTTGATTTGCGTGAGTGTGTTAAACTTTTGCTTGCTTGAATTGGATACTTGATTTGTCACAGGTCATTCAGAAAACCTTTCTTCCAAGAGCCAGAGTCCAGTAAAGCTCCACAAGCATGCAGGAGAGGATCTTAAGTTATCCAATTCGGATTCTGTAGCTGAGGAAAATGATGTAAATAGTGAAAAGATGAGCCATCTGAGACATCTTTCTGGAAATCTAAAAACTTCTCTGACTGAGAATTTTACAAAAAATGACCCTACTATTGCTCTGTTCTCAAGTCCAGATGGTCTGGTAGGACTGGGAGAAAAGGCTGATACAAAATTTTCAGGAAAGCATGTGGTTAATGAACTTGCACTTACACCACCTTATATTCACTATGATGGATCTTCACTGGTCGATGAATCTATGTTGAAATATTCTGATGGTCATGAATCAGAGATTTGTACCCAATCACCTTCTACTCCAGACAAGAGTCCTCAAGTGCTTGCAACCCAAGATCCGCAAGAGCTTTCCTTTAAAGTCCAGGAGGGCATAAAAGGTCCCTTTCTTGCACCCACTAAAGGCATACTGAAGACGAACCCCCAAAGATGCAGAGGGTTTTGTGATTGCCTTAGCTGTTCTCATTTTCGCCTCAATGCAGAGAAGTCCTATGATTTCTGTAGGAAGCAAATGCTAAACACTGAACAAGTGGTTATGGGATTGCTGAAGGAAATGTCACACTTAAGAAGTGTAATGGAGAAAAGGCTCGAGCCCCCTGTTCATGGTGCAAGTGATAGTTGTCTCCACCCCCCTCAGGTACATGATCCTTTTTCGTGGAGGTTTTTGGTGATTTATGTGTTGATCTTCTCAAACTTAGGCTAACATATGTTACAAGAGCTAGTATAGAGCTTTCAGAAATCGGTACATGTTGATTAAGAATCTGTAAAGCAGGCACTAGTTTCATTTTGTTTGGCTATCGTGAGAACCTTTGATTCTAGAACATGAGTTGCATAGTGAATAGCCAGATAGTGGCAGCATCCATGCGAGTCTAGAGTGTGATTTTTAAATCCAAGAGCATTATAAAAATAAGAACCCAATACCCTCATACGGTATTCTTCTGTATCCTGATGTTTTTATGTTTTTCCTTTTATGCTTTCCTGTTTTTTCCTGCATCCTAATCGTGTAGTTGAAAGAACAAATTGACCTGTAGATCAGGATAGGGGTCTGTTGTCTTATCTTTCATTTTGACCCCTTTTTAAACCAGGCTGAAACTCTTTATCAAAAGAAAACATAGTATGTGTCTAAGTCCTGACACATTTCAGAGGTGGAAGGTCTGGAATGCGAGAGCAAACTGAAGGAGCAGTGTTATCCTCTTTCAGAAACAAATAGGGAAGGTAATCCCACAAAAATTACAAAATATAGTTGAAGAACAAGGCAGGAATATGAGTAACCTAGCCACAACTGTTTCAACTCTAAGAATTTCTGGTTTTCAAGTTCCAGGGGAAAAACTTGAACCTGCAAGTGTTGTTTTGTAGTTACGAGTAGCTAGCAGACCAAAATAAAATCACAACTATTCTTACAATAGTAATTCAGCAATCAAAAGAAAACTTGTATTAACTCAACAAATTCCCTTGCTTGTAGACTCTAAAATTACCGTTGACGTGCGAAAATTACTCGCATCTTTAAAATACTACTTGCCTTGGGCTAAACTTAGTACTATTGATAATTGACTTGCTACATTGAAAACCAGTTGTTAGGAAAGAATTCTAGCAACTATCTTTGATGGAAACTACTAACAATGGACTTTTTAACTTTGAGACTTTCCTAAATTGTCTACCACTAAAGAAGACATACTAACTAATGGGTTTTCCACAGAAAATCTCTTTATTGATACTATTAACAAACTAAGAAACTACTAAAAGAAAAAACCTGCTGATACTATTGATGACTGTAGTCTTTGGCCTCGAAGGTATTAACTTTCACTAACTTATTTTTCTTCACTTGAACAAGTTGTATGTTCTCTTGAATCTTCGATAGTATATAAAAAATTACCCACTCTTGACTTCCATCTTCATGGACTAAGAGCTGTTGCCTAACTTGTGGACATTGGGTTTTGTTGTGACTTGTCTTTCCACACATAAAACATGCACAAATGGGTTTATTTTGGGCTGGTGAAGAGGTTGGAATTGTGGAGGCTGAGGTGGTCTTTGAAAATGAGAATGAAGGATGGGTTGTATCAAAATGTTGATTATTGGTTGTAGGTGAATTAAATGCTTGCAAGAGGTAAGGGGAATTTTGTGTTCTAAAAAGAAGTCTTTTCATCTTCTTCAGTATATTGAGTTTTGGGGAAGGCTTCTGAAACAAAAGTTAGGGTAAGCATCCATAAGTTCCTATAGATAGAGAGTTTTAGCCCACTAACATATTGAGAAACTAATTGATCTTGAATTTCTCCGACCAATTCCTTGTTATCCGTTTATAGAACTCTTTAGTGTATTGGAAACATATTTTCTCTCTTATTTGAGTTTGTGAAGTCTTTCATACAAAGCTTGTTGGTAGTTAAAGGTTAAAAACTCTTGTCCTATTAGCCTCTTCATCTCTTTTCCTGTAGTTGTATCAAGTTCAAAGATTTGGCTTTGGTGGTATGTCATGGCTTGCCCCAATGCAGTAGTTCACACCTTTAGCCTTAAAACTACAAAAGCAACTTATTGCTTTGATGGGACCTCCTTGAACTTAAAGATTTGTTCTACTATTGTAACCCAATTGAGGTAATCTTGACCATCAAGGCACCCATTAAACTCTTGAACTTTAATTTTGGCTCCACTCACCCACTAGTTGTATGTTGGTGGAAGATTATCATGGATGTGTCTTGGGTGTGGGTTTAGTGGTCTCACAATAGAAGCACATCCCTGAATAGAGTTTTCATGAAATTTTCACTTACTTCATAATCTTCACATCCCCCATTGTCAAATTCCATGTTAGCAACAGTATTTGTGGTGGCTTGTGATGAGTGTTTCATGAGTGGCTCAGACATGTTTGTGATGTTAGCTTTAAACTCTTCAAAATCTGGACTTGACACTCTTTCCATTTGGCCTTTTTCAATATCTAGAGACTTAATTAGGCATTGCCTTGATCAAACACTAGCTCTTGTTGCAAAAATAACAGAAGTAGAAGAACAAGGCTGGACTATGAGTAATTGAACTAAAACTGTTTCAACTCTTTAAGGATTTCTAGTTTTCAAGTTCCTAGGAAAGAACTTGACCTTGCTTTGTTCTGTAGCTAGCAGGAGCTAGCACATCAAAAGAAAACCACGTAGGTATTATTTTTAGCAAAAAGAAAGGGAAACTATGGTGCTCCAACTACGAAAAGAAAACTTTTATTAACTCTTCAAAAAACTAATTCAAATTTACATAGATTCCCCTATTTATGGACTTGTCAAAATTAGTTACATCACTAACATAGAACTTTAGAACTTTCCTTCTACTAAACTTTCTAATTACAGTTGAATTTGACTTGCTAAATTAAAAACCAGCTACTGAGAAAGAACTCTAGCCACAATCTTAGTTGGGAACTAGTAACAATGAACTTACTAACTTTAAGATTTTCCTAAATTGACTAGGTAAAGAAGATATACTAACTGATGACTTTTTCCCAAGAAAATTCTCCTAATTGAAACTGTTTACAAACTATGAAACTATGAAAGTAGAAACTTGCTGACTTTCCTAGATAGAAAGTACTCAAAGTAAGTACTTTCTTAAATAAATACCTTTCCAAAAACAATAAACTGCTCTTTTAATTTTCTTCTTTTCTTTTCATCTTCCTTCTTTTGTATAGTTTCAATAGTTTTTGAAAAAAAATTCTATCTTCATATCTTTAGCCTCTTCTTTTGCAATTGGGTCTCTATACAAGCAAAAACTATTTTAGTTGTATGCCTATCAGTGGCAAAGAATGTGCTCCACCTGCATGAGTCCCTCCCTCCCATTAGTGCCACCACCCATAGTAAAAAATGGTAATGGGAAGTGTCTGTAATCAGTTGAAGTGTATGGATAATCTTGACATCTACTGTGTTATGTGGTGATAGTGAGATCATTGATTTCACTAAGGTTACAAGTGTTTCTTGTCATTGATGTTTAATGTAGAAAATGTAGTAATTGAAGCTAGTAATTGAAGAGGTCTAAGCATGCATCAGTTTTCTTTTTCTTGCATTTTTAGCATCCGAAATGGAAAAATCTGACAAGAAATTAATGTTATTACACTAATAGTTGACCAATTATTGTTATTACACTAATAGTTGAGCATATTATCTTCACCATGTTTACCTGCTTTATGATGTAAAGAAATTTGTAAACCTATTAAAAGTTGGCATACTATTGCAGTGGCCAGTGTATTTGGGCACTGATTTTTAGTACTCAAACAGCACATCTATCTTTGCCTAGGCTTTTCAAAATCACTGATAGAGTATGGTTTAGAGATACACTGTTCAGAGGATAAGTTGTAAATAAAGGAGAGAGAGAGAGAGAGAGAGAGAGAGAGAGAGAGATTCTCGGGTAAATTCATGTCTATGTAAAAATGGCAGTGCACTGCCCTCTCTCACTTTTTTTGTTTGGACTGTCCTGTTGGACTGGCAAGATTGCTGCTTTGATTTATTATTTTTACTCTTATTACATAGTTATATGATGTATTTCACCTATTGGAGATGCAATCTACTTCACAAAAAAAAAAAGAAAAAAAAAAGAAAAGAGTAGTTACCAAGAGTATATTATCTTCCAAGTCAATCCTTATTTAATGTGAAATGCAGGATGAAGGAATTTGCAAAAGAGTACATAGAGCAGAAGATTTGGCTCGGGCTCGTCTAAGACAAATGGTCCAGAATGTCAATATCCACTGTAAAATCATGGTATGACGCTTATTACCTGTTCCCAGAATTTTTAAACATTCAATCTTTAAGATGTTTCTTTGACAATCATGTACTCACCAAGATTTCTTGTTTCAAGCAGCGATTGCAGCGTCCGAGGGTTGCATTTGCTGATCTTGTTGAGGAGAAGCTCATTTTTGAGGGGTAGCTAGTTACTTGGGGGCAGCATGAAATAAATTATAGGCCATCTTCACAAGTATGTGGAACTAAAATGCAATATCTAGATAGAACCTGTAGTTATATACGATTTTGATGAGCTCTATAACATTACTATCCTATTGTATTTACATAAGCAGGTTTAAAGCGGTGATGAGGGTAAGGAAAATCCCATTGATCTCCTCAAGCAAAATTGTGCTTTTAGATGTATTTCCATCCTCTGGGTATTGTTGGGATATGAATCTCAGCATTTCGGACCGGTAATCTCTCAATATGGTGCCTTTAATGGATATTGCCGAGTCCAATTTAGCTCATTTCCTCTGGCACTCAGAGATGAGAAATAGTGCTATGGAGGTGTAATTTTGAGAAAATTCTCATAAAAGCTAGATGGAGTGCTCTCATTGTGATTGGTTTATCCAAGGAAGGATCCTTTGTTATAACACATAACACATGAATTGCTATGTTGTTACTGTTTTGGGAAGTAGGCAGTAGCTTCATTCAACAACCCTTTTGTACCTCCCGCTAGTAAATTTTATGAGTTTGGATAATGTGTAATCTTTTTGGTTGTATAGTACATGACTTTATATCCTATGATGTTCTCCTTATTCCAGTATCCTTTAGGAGTCCTTGCTTCAAAATTTCAGTCTCCTTTTTATTTAATATCAAGCTTGCCCAAACGATTAGATCAGGTATAACAGGGATTGGTTCTAAAATCCAACAAGAGCATCTGGCCCATTATTGGGTAAAGATTTAGGGAAAGCCAAGGGGTAACAATTATTGAGTTTCGTATTGTGATAGATTTTACTTGAACTTGCTTTTACAGGGTTAGTCCAAATTCGAGGTTGAAAAATACAAACGCAACCCTCTCGATGGTGTAGCTTTTGATTGATTCGTTCGTTATAATGATGGCCATTTTATCCGTTTATTTGGACATAGAATCAGTGAATTGTATTAGACTATTTGGAATTATTGTTGCTTTGGAGAAAGGATTACTGATCAAGAGCTCTGATGTGTTTCAGGGATGGGAAACGGGATCGCTGATGGAGAGCTTTGATACCATGAAATTGAATCGAAAGAAGAATAAATTTGACATGTTTTTCATTGAAGAGGAATGAAATATTTATAGAGTTTACTATAGAGACTGTAACAATTACAACTCTTCAATTAGATATAAGATTATAGTTTGAGTTTGAGTCGAACTTGTTTTTCAATCAACCCTTACCCATCAGCTCTAAACAGACTTAATGTACATGATAAAATGACCATAATACAACTTAAAATTTAACTCTCATCTTCACTATGTAGTTCTTGTTTTTCATTTTTATAAAAGAGAATTTGCTGGGGAAAGGTTTCAATTGAGCCTAGCTTCGAGGATTCAACTACTACTCGAACCTTTTGATTGCTGCTCGAAGAGAGTTCGCGTCAAAGAAAATTGTTAGGGTTTAAATGGGGCCAGTTCATTCTGGTGCAATGTCCTTTAAAAATTAATTTAAAATATCTTTTATTTACTCCCCCTCATTTTGAAAATATGCAGTATGCAAGTTGCTAGCTCTTGTTATTTCTTCCTGTCTGAGGCAGTGAAAGACAAAAAAAAGTGAATAGGAGATTGGAGCAAAAGCTGCTTGCCTTGATTCAAGCTGTGAAACCTGTATCATGTTTAAAATGGCAACATGGTCTTTCCTCTCAGTAAACTAACAACATCGGAAAACAGTAGCACCATCTGAACAGAAATGGCTAATATTACACTAAAAAATTCTGGTGCCAGACAATTACTTGTTATAGCAGTGGGGTTAATATTCTGCCTCATCATTTTGTCAGATCCTTAACGTGCCAGAAAGAGGCTTCTGCTTTGAAGGGTTACTGCAACATGGATCTTGCAGAAGCTACTGAAGAGGTTGCTCCAGCTGAAATATCAAAACCAGGGGGTATGAAGACAACATCATCCCATTTTGATACGGAGCTCTCCTGCAAAATTTTCACTTTCAGTGGCATCATATACAACTAATGAATGAAATCATATCGGAGTAAATTTTGTCCTTGTCCAACTGGACCAAGAACAGGATTTGTTGTTGAGTATTAATGAGACCTGTAGAAATGGTCACAGGGGTAGGTGCCATAATGCCCTTCAATAAAAGTGGATGAAGATAAAAAAGCACCTGGGTTTTCTTGACTTGAAATAGAAAAGTGCAGAAAAAGAACCCTTACCTTCATATCTTTTATTATTTCTTCCAGCACGCGAACCTGCATGAGTAGAACAGAATGAACACACCTTTGAAGCCAGCATAAAAATGGGACTAAAGTTTGTAAATAGTTCTGCTGGTTTAGTTTTCTTTGTCTTTCCTGACACTGATGATACTACTGATTAAGTTATTAGCTTCATTGTGCTGCCAAGTTTGAGAGGCCAAGAAGTAAGGATGATTGATCACATTCAGTGAAGCATGTTATTTTAGATTTCGTTGCCATCCAAAAAAAAAAAACACTGAACCCTGACTTGTCTAATCTTGATTTCATCGCCATCATGTGCATGACTATCCATTCTGGCAAACAGAAGTTTCTTGGCCTCCATAATTGATAGTTCATGCATAGTTCTACTTCATTATGCAAATGACAATCTTCCAAAGCTTTCTTTATGCAAATGCTTTTCTTTCTGAGAGTAAAGAGCAAGAAGTTGGTTAATTAAACACTTAAAGAGCTGGAATTCTCATCCAGTACCTGCTTCCATATAAGCATCGGATATTAGGGTAGAAATAAAAGTTGCTCATATACTTAAGTTTCATTATCAAAACTATCAAAATTACAATATTAAACTCTACTTGTACTACATACAACAAAATTAAAACCCTTGGGCATCTTCCAGCACTCCAAGTCTTTACCTGAACATCTCCTTGTCTGTAGCTAGGATTCAAAGCCTTGTGCTCACTAGAAGCTCTAGAAAGTGATCGCTCAAGATCCTCCTGAGAAATATGGAAATAAAAGATTAAAAACTGATGCACAAACCATATGATAATATCAGTGGTAGTACCCATTTCCTCATCTGACCTTTCTAAAGAAAACTGGACGATATCTTCGATTCTGGCTACTCAAGATCAAGCTCTGAGACTGATAGATCAAAAAGTAAAAAGAAGTCCATGAACAACTAATGTTAGTATCAAGTGCTACATTTTCGAATAAAAAAAGTACTCTACTGGTCTACTCTGAACCATGAATTCATGTCTGATGCAAAAACTTGAGAACACTGCAGAAATTTTCCACTGGTATCTCCAGTACCTTACTTGTATAAAGTATAACAAATTCCTGTTGTAAAAAATCTTGTCTCTGCAGCATCCAATGGTTCAACAGTTTCAAACATATATTCAACTGGTTTAGAATTCCTTGAGATCTTTTTCAAGCATTACTACAATAAAAACTCAGACGCCAACATCTCTAAAGATTCCAAGAAAAAAATACATCATTCTTCTGTCTCTCATCACCTTCACATCTGCTTCTCTTTCAAATAAATTAAACTTTTAAACTGAAGACTCAGGTGATATGCATTAATCTATCATGCAAACTATTACAAATATTTTTTTTTTTTGAGGGGCGTGGCACGATTTGAAGTCGCGACCTGACGCACCTAATGTAAACAGAATACCACTAAACCAAATGGCCTTAGGTCAAACTATTACAAATGTTAATGCACATGGAATGGATGAATAGATGAAAACCTGAAACACAGGCACTCCAGGAAAGCTCTGATCAGAATTACCCATCTTTTCTCTTTCCTGAAGAAAGGAAACTAGCAGTTAAGTCTTTGCTGTGGGCAGAAAACCACAAGAAATAGTGACCATATAATTTTCTTTTGCACTACAAAGAGGTGTCATAAATATTCTCGAATAACATTCCCTTGCATATGTCAGTTTTTATGAAAGTCGTAGATAATTCAAGTGAGTATAACAATATGAACATAAAAGTTTACTTAAATCATTTATTTGAACTCTTTAAAAAAGATTTTTAACAGAATTTGAAGTAGAATAAAACTAAAGAAAAAGAAAATTTAAAAAACCATTTTTTATTAGATTTACAGAGTAGACACACCCTCTGGGAGGAAAATCGACCTCTTACAAGCCAGTATCCTGACCATATCTTTCTGATATCCAGATTCTCATCCTTATTAAAGGACAAAGCAGTTCAATTATATGTCTCAACTACACTTATTTTCTATTCTAGCATATACAAGATTGCAACTCAAATGGTTTTCCTCGCATGGGATCAGCTCCAAATTCTGGAAGCACTAAAATTTAGTTTTTCTCAGGAACATGATGCTTAAAGATTGCAAGTACAAATGCTAAAAACTAGAACTATGAGCTAACGCACTCACTTTGATTGCATTCTTAATCTCACTAGCGTCTGGTATGAATCTGAAGGCCACTCCATCCACCTTGAGTTGGAAAACCTGTTAAATCTTGATGTCAGAATATAAATGATAACCAGTAAAGCGAGAGCTATAGGCAACAGGAATTGATCTCAACACTAGTCAATCGACACAATGGAAGTTAAACATGCAGTCACAAATCCTGCTAGACGAATACATGTATACGAAGTCTCAGTTGTGCGAAACCAGTTATGAAAACTTGATTAATTTCACCACTCGATGATGGCTATGTTCGATCACTTGTTCTCAAGCTGACTATCTATCTACTGTTCTGCCTAAGACTCTGTCCTTAGCCCGTACAGTAACAGCGAACAGGAAAGCAACAACAGCAGCATATTGCCAATCAAATGGCAGCTATATCTACAATTCACCTTGTTCAACGCGACAGCGACGACTTTAGAGCCGCTGCGCATTCCGGGGTCCATGATCCTCATTTGCTGCAAGAGCGCCTCAGCGTCCTCCCTCCTAAAACATAACAGCCCCAAGCTCTTCCCTGTCCTCACGCCGGACACCAAAACGAATTCCTCCGAAGAATTGCTGAGAGCATATACAGGAACTCCTGCAAGCCGCTCTTCAATGTCTTTACTGGACATGGGTCCAGTGGACCTGTCATAATTGCGCCATGCGGAAGAGGTCGAGGCCCAAGCATGGTTCTTCCTAGAGGAATGTGCGGAAGCAGATGGACGAAGAGGTGCTAAAGGTTGGTGGGTAGGAGAAAAATGAGAGAGAGCAGATTGAAACGCTTGATTGACATGGTTTTGCAGGTTTTGAATGGAGAGCTGAATGTTGGGTTCCAAAGAAGGAAGGTGTAGCTTGGAGAGGTTGTCGACGAAAGCAGAAAAATGGGCTTGAAAGGTGGACAAGGGGTTTTGTCCATTAGGTTTTTCCGGGTTTGTGGAGAAGAATTGCATCGTTTTGGTCGAGCCTGAAACGGAGGCGAGAGGAATCTTTTTTTCTCAGAGGTCACACCAGAGTCTTGTTTTCCGCCGCAGGGCTTTTCGAAAGTAAAGCCACCGATAGCGAGGCAGTTAAGGCAGAGAGTGTTCGGTGTGGGGGCGGCCGTCGACAAAACGATCCCGAGCCGAATTCGAGCTTAAACTTATATTTAAAATTTTGTATAAAATATATATTAAATAAATTATATATAAAAATATGCATATATTTTATATAAAATAGGGCACGATTCGAACAACTGCAAAATAAATTTTTTTTTACTAAAATATGTAATAAAGCCAAATATTTAATATTTATTCATGTAAATAAATTCAAACAAATAAATCAATATGTTATTATAATGTTTTATGTGGGTTTATATTATAACACATAAATGATTTATATCACTTTATTATGAGATCAAAATTTGTTTGTCAATAAATTTTTTATGCCTATGGGCAATTATATTTTTTTTTAGTATTTCTTTTTCATTCTAGATTAATCACTTAAACATTTACATTGTGGGGTTAAATAATTATATCTCTATATTTAATTACAATTTTTTATGTCATTAAATTTTTATGACTAAGTTTAATGTCACTAGAAATTTTCATAATTAAGAATGTTGTGGCTATTACTCAATTATTCAAATGTATACAAAAATATGACATCAAGATAATTGACTAATATTGATGTCAATTATTAATTCCTTATATTTAGGTTAACCAAAAATATGTATAGAAAATTAAGTATGCATAAAGGACTAAATAAATTTTTTCATAAATATGTATTTATAAATTCATATTTGCATGTAAAATTATTTAATTCATATGATGTAAATGAGAAATAGCATAAAAAACAAATATATTGATTTTCTAGTTATTTAAATATCTATTAAATGTATCCAAAGATATCACTCAAGGTGACATGGATTAGAGGTCATTTTCTTAAATTTTAAGTTGAGGTTGTGGGTTCAAATCCCACACTCAACAATAAAATTTATGTGTTTTTTTCCTTAGGATTTCCCAGACGAGCTTGCATCAATTCAGTTCGAACCATCGTCTACAACCTCCAGTCCTATGCCAGCCTTCGTCACCACCTTGTCGTCATAATCGATGTTGGCACACCTAGCAAACAGAAGTTTCCTCCACAAATTTTAAACCCGCAGAGCCAAGAACACACGATCAAAGCTCCCTCATTAGACTCACTGGTCATCGTCAGCTATGAAGACTTGGACCAAGAACGGTATCTCCACTGCCCTAGTGTCTCAAACGGACTGATGTGCATCCAAAATCTTGACAAATCCTTTACCATCGCCAACCCAGCCCTTCGCAAATCTCTCCGTCTCCCACCACTTCACCGTCCATCACACAAGCCAGCTTCTACTACATCCCCTCCACCGAGGAATACAATGACACCAAAGAACGAAGATGTCGAAGAAGGATAACGCCGAAGAATGAAGACGACGAAGAGGGAAGACACCCTCTCGAATCCCTAATTCCCTACTCCTCGAAATCAAAGCCCGAAGACGGAACAAAGCCAAAGAGAGGAAAGGAAGACTAAAAGTCGAAAATATTAAGTCAACCCGAAATTGGTCGTTAAGTAACAAGCCGGATCGCGAGTAACCGAATCGAACCACGGTTTGCTTGAGCCCGACTCGTTTACTTAAACGAACCTGAACCTCATCTCGAACTCAGTTCGAGTTCAGGATTTTTCGAGCCAAATCGAGTTGGGACCGAGCCGAACTCGAGTTGTTCGTGAACCAGCTTGGTTCGATGCCACCCCTATCTGCAAGCACCCCCTGCACACATATTAATATAATCATATTTTATTTGTATAAAGATTCATGTATTTATACTTGTAAATAGTTGGTAAACCGAATAGAGAGTGAGAAACATACGTTTATTTCTAAAAACTTCAGAGATGGGGAGGGGGAGCACAACTACAAAGATGGGTAATTATATCATTTTCTATAAAAAATGAGAGCAATAAAATATAAAATTAAAGATTAAGAGTATTTTTTAGTTCTCTAATGGGGGAGAGAATTGTTTTAAAAAATTTCAAAAGGTTTAGTGCAGAAGGGAGAGTATTTATTACTCCTATGGCAAAATTTACTCATCTTGCCTCTTTTTGGGCTAGTTGTTTTGAGGACTATGGTGAACGATCTTTGACATAGAGTTTTTTTTTTCTTGTTTGCTTTGATGGTTTTTCTAGGACATTCAGACAATGTGCTTTCTGGCATGAGTTGTTTCCTCCCCTTTTTGTATGCGCCATTAGGATGGTCTTTGGACGAACAAACAATTACATTGCTAGAAAAATCCTATGGGGATTTTGGAGTTGCAAAGTATTATTAATGTACATCATTAGTAACTTAAAGTGTTCATAATCATCAAAATTATCATAGTGGGGGATCATGAGACCAACATTCTCTCCCTTTTTTATGGTGATAAATGTTGACGGAGAGTTGACTCCCATCCATAATTTGATGATAAAAAAATTTAATCAAGCTAACAATTATAATTTAGCATTTTAGAGGTTTTTCCTTCAAAAGACACAAAAACCAAGGTCTTTCCAAAGGAACTGACATATGCATTTCAAGACTTCAAACTCCATTAGTATGACCAATCATCTTAAAGAAGCACCCACAAGTAAAAAAATGAAGAATGGAAGTTTAAAGTCCAAATTATCTAGAAAATCTCAAGAACTCTATCCATGTAAGAGAGCATCCCCAAATCTTCAAAATTGAGGTACAAATGAAGTTTTTGGAGCTATAGGGTATATTGTGTTCAAAACATGTTTTATCGATGCATATCTAACTTTTTAACATGTTAGAATCACTTAGGATAATTTTTTTTATCATGCTTTGAAGCCTAGATTAAAAACCTAGCTTTGGCATGACCGATCATTGTTTGCTAAATGATCGATCATCTAGAATGTGCACTAGTTGTAAATATAAAACATGATCGATTAGATAGAACTTGGCCAAAATGAGTTGTAAAGCAGGATTCGTTAATCCCTTTGGACTAATCGATCAACCTTGTCCAGGCATTGAAAAATTATAAAACATGATCCATCGTACCCACAATATTGATCGATCATACAAAATTATGCCAATGAGGGACACAATGCATGATCGATTAGACACAAGTCACTAATCGATCATACATGGTTTTGCATAGCCAGGAGGACCAATGCATGATTGATCAATTGGGGGGGACTAATCGTTCATATTAAAATTTTAATCAATCAAATTGGCATAGGATTGATCAATCAACCTAAATTCTAACAAAAAATAGTTGTTACACATGATTGATTGATCATTACTTTCTGTTGATTGATTATTGAGTTGTCAACTTTTTGCAAATGATTAAATAACAACCAGTTTAGCTTGGGGAAGCTATAAATACCCCCACCAAATATGCATTAACATAGTTACTAAGCATTTATTTGTAAACCTACCATTTTCAAAGGATTCAATACTTGAAATTCATTTCAAAGTCCATTTCAAGAGAAAAAGAGCTAGTGACCTTGCAAAATTCTTATCTCTCTCTAATTTCTCCTTGCATTATATTCTATGAAGCTCCAAAATCACTTTCACTCGTGCTTCAAAGTTGGAGACTTGGAGATTCCAATGGAGAAGGTTGTCTCTCCACCAAATATAAGGGTGCAAGGTTTTCTTTAATTTTACATTTATATTCATAGGTTGATCTACGAGCTTAGTTCTAGATAGAAGAGTTTGTTATATCTATAATCTAGTTGTGAATCTTAGAGGAGATTATTGTATTCGTATACATGTGGCTGAAAAAAGAGCCAAAATCTCTTTTATGTAAATTCCAGCCAATAGAGCAAGTTAGTGAAATATCCCAAATAAGAGTTCTTGGGCAGTGAATAACCCTAGGAGAATATCGATAAAAAAACAACTTTGTGTTATTTGGGATGTATGCATGTTATACTTTATAATTGCCTTAAATTTCAAATTGACACACTTGTGTTAAAAAATTATAAAAATTCATTTACCTCCCTCTTAAGAAGCCACCTAGGCCAACAATAAACACTCATAAAGCATAAAAAATATAAGTGTAAATCAGTGTGTAACTATGAATGAATATTGAAAACCACCCTTGAGTTTATTGCTTGATATATTGATGGATTCATGTAAAATTTTGGTGTTTGATTATCTAATTGGTCAAACGATGTCAACCAATATTTCAAACGATGACCAATAGGAAATCGTGGGGTGATTCAAAACTAATCGTTCGAATTATGATTCGACCTACGATGAATGGAGAGTTGTGCAAGTGATAACTAAACGCTCGAATGGTGACTCGAACAATGACTAATAAAGAGACTCTAAGTTATTGGAACGATCATTAAGTACCATTCAAATGCTTGCATGTTAAGGATAAGACTTTCAGACAGTCAAGGAAGACCATTCAAATGCCTATTTTTTTAGAGAAAAAAAACCCTAATGACTAGTTATCTCATTTCAAAAATAGAAACTAAAACCAAAAACCACTTATGAGAAAGGATTAGAAGATGCTAGGGAAGAGGAAATTTCCAAAAGGGTATCCTTTGATGACATGAAATTAAAATTTTTGAGTGTGTTCTCTAGCCCTAAGAATATGGCCCTTGGAGGTAAAACATTGTCAATTGACAAAGAGAAAAAGCTCAATGATAAGGTCACCTTAGTGTTGAAAAATTGGACAAGAACAAGAAATGAAAAGTTTGGTTGAGATGGAAAGAAGCTACTAATGAAGAAGTGGTTAAAATTTTAAATAACTAAGTCTCATTTCAAGTTTGTAAAAGAAGAAGAAAGACATTAAGAAAAAAACTTCTTAAGGAGTTTGAGTGGGAGGGGAGAAAAACATGAAGAGTGGCTGAATTTATGTATGTCATGGAGATGAGAATGGTAGCAATGAAGAAAATCAAGTGAAAATACATGATAAGAGGATAACTTAAGAAATGACAAAGAGATAGTAAAAAGAAAATGATGTAGCCTCGAAGAAGGTCATGGAGCCTAAACAAGGAGGGAAAAGAAACACTCTTAAGAGAATAAGACCCCAATCTGTAGAAAATCACATAGCATTTACAACTTACTATGGAGACATTGCTAGTTCAATTCCACAAGAAAAAATTACCTCTAAAGTCCCTCAAACGTGCATATGATGAATTGCACGTATTTGTAAACTTTGAAACAATGTCTAATCTCAAGATCCCTCCAAAAAAGGCTATGACTTTGTTATGTATGTTTGATTATGTGTGTTTGCCTCAAAATATTGAGGGGAAGAAAGATAGATGAGTGTATGTTTTTCTAAAGATACATAAATTTATGGGGAGTATCATCTATGAACGTTGACTGTTTGTTCGAGAGAGCTTGAAATTTTCCAAGATAAATTCATGTTGCATGTTATGGAAGATATAATATGCATCATTGTACTTTTATGTTTATGAGAGTGTTTGTCATCATAAAAAAGGAGAACATTAGGAAGACACTGGTTTTAGGATTTCATTCCACTGGGTTTGGATGATAACAAACACTTGGAAACTAATCTTATGCAATGAGATGTTTTGGACTGTTGAATTTAGGATCCCATGATTAAAACCTCGAGCAAAGTAAGAGATGGAGAGGAAAAGAAGAAGAAAAGAGAAGAGAGAAAGGGAGAGAGAGAACCTTTAGGTTAAGAGAGAGTTTGGACGAATTAAGAGAAGGGAAGAGAGCTTGAATGGTCTACCCCAATCCAAGAGCCTCTATTTATAGTTTTTGAAGGGAAGTTATAATATCCATAATGCCCTTAGGGCTACAAATTTTACTTAAGAAAAGGCATAACTAGACATATTCTTCCTTGACTAATTACATCCTTGTACCATTTTTTTTAAAGTCTTTTTATTTACCATGATGCCACCTCTCTTGGAGGTGTGAGCCTTCCTTGGTCATGTGGGTTTTGGTCCATTTTCCAACATAGATAAAATTTAAAATCATATACAAGTTCTATAGCTCAAACTATTCAAATGTCTAGAAAAAGTGTTCGAATGATTACGTAAATAAAGAATGAGGATTAAAACCTTACCATTCAAATGACCACACTCAACATCCAAAACTTGAAGCAATAAAAAGAAGATTGTTTGAATAATAAGATGGGGGTGCTCGAACAATAGAAAATGGAGAAAAAACATAAAAGTGAAGGCTGTTTGAATGACTAATCGAACACTAGAGAATAGAAGTTGTTGAGTGCATTTAAAGAAGATTGTTCACTTGATTGTTTAAATGACTAGTTTAATGACATTATGACAACATGCGTAGAACTGATTTTTGGACTTCAATTTGGATTCTACCTATCTCTAAATTTTGTAAGTGACTTATCGTTACTTTCAAAAGTTCAAACCGTACATTATGATTATTTTTATGTAATTTTCATTGATTTTTTATTGGATTTTTTAAGTGAGAAAGGTACTTTTACAATACTAACGATCATATTTTTAAACATTGGAAGTTTGCATGTTTAAGTGAGTCTTTACACAATTTTGTTGTCGGATGATGCCATAACACCCACAACCCTCTCCCAAATTCTTTTTCATTTCAAATCTCTTTTGGAGATCATAATCTGGAATTTAAGTCTCATCTCTTTTGAGTTTTAAACACTAAGTACAAAAAATCATTTGTCTTTAAACTTTTGTTTATACTTGCTTGTTTCTTTGTTGAATTCATATACATTTACTTTCAAATCTTTTATTGAGGTTCAAAATTTCAAATTTGTTGTATAATTGAGTCTTTTCTCTCAAGCTAAGCAATATAGAACTTTTATTTTCATATTAATGATTACTTAAGCATCAATTTGAGGTAGAATTTGGGTTTCTTGTTTGTTAAAAATGGTTTGTAATTGCTTAACAAACGTCTATGGACCTTATTTTAAATTTGGCATATGATTGGGCTGAAATTCTAAGGAGCTCAATATAATTGGACTTTTTATTTTAAATTTTTCATTATACTTTTTTCTTTAAAGTTGAGCTAGTTCTTTTTTACTTTAAAATCATCAGTTGTTTTTAGTCGGTGCCTTTTAACTTGGGGCTCTTATTTTTCAAATCAGCTACCACATTGGGGTTATTTTAATTTGGGCTTATACTTTTGAAATCTTAAATTGAGTTTCCAAGTTATAATTTGACTTTGAAATCTATTACATTTGCAATTGAGGAGTAAATAATGAATAATTGAAGAGTAATGATAAATAATTTTTTATATGACCAATAATGAAGAACACCCAAATAATGAATAATTGAAGAGTAATGATAAATATATTTTTTTATATGACCAATAATGAAGAACATCCCACTAAACGGGAGAATTGAAGATGAAGATTTTGCACCTTAAAAGAATTTTCGCAACCCAAAGTGTTGAAGAAGAAGATATTTTTTTTTTTTTGCAAACTATAGTTAGCAACTCCAACGTGAGATAGAGTGTTGAATAAGTAAATATGGAAGAATCTTAAGTTGCTAGAAAAGAAAAGAAATTGATAATTTGACAATTATTATTCTAAAAAATAGTTAGTGAAAATAAAATAATGATCATATTTTCCTTTTTAATAACTATTTTTGGGAATAATAATGGTTAATTTTTTCTTTTTTTTCTTTTCTTTTCCCCGGGTTCCAACAGACTCATTCTAGGTTTTTGAGAGGGTGAGTTCAAACCCATCCTAAATCCGACCTATTCTCACCCTTATAAAATTTTCTTACTCTTAAAAGGGGTCCCCCTTCATATGTTTTCCTAACTTAATCAATAGTTATACATTAATCGATAAAAACAAAGGGTACTTTTCAACTTTGAATAAATATGAAAGGGATATATTTGAAATTAGAAGGGGTAGTTATCTTATAAAGGTGTTACATTTTTTTCTTCAAGAAATGAAGGGGGATAACTTTTTTCTATTTGTGGAGCCCACAATAGCCTACAAAAAAAGATGTAACCTCACATTAAGGTGGCCTCTCACCAAAGATTAGCATATTCCATCATACTCCATTTGTCTTTTTATCCTCTTATCTTTCTACAGATGGAACTAAAGATCAATAGAGAGATGAAAGATTAACCAACAATCAATTTGATGGAGATGATTAGGGTCACCAAGACAAGAAATTATTGGTTGACATTGGTTGACAAGAAATTATGATGAAAGTAACACATGATGTACTATTATTACTCTCACATTAAGTTTAAGTATTTAATAGAAAAAAAAACTAATTGTGTGAATTTTTTCCAAATTCTAAAATGAGTTTTAAGCGATTTTTGGGAAGTCATATCAATTTCACTGAGGTAGAACGACTATGGACATTTCGTCTCATAGCAGATATAACGAGAGAAATGAACAGATGAACGAAAAAGATTCAACTTCAAGTGAAGTTAATGTCTCCGACTTCTATGACTACTCTAGTGGAAGTTTACATACAATTCTTTTGATGTATTTTAGAACATCCGACATTTAAAGATGTCAATAAATTGATAAAAAAAATGGTTAAAGTCAATCGATTCTTATATAAACTTTGATTATGAAGATGTAATAGATGGAGGTGAGGGTGGACCTCCCCATTCTCAAGAAGAATTAGTGACAGGCCTTCCTTTTCCCCCTCTAGTCTATGTCATGTAACAAGTCTTTCTCCTTTTACTTTTTTTTTTCTTCTATTAATGACATGGAAATGAGAGGAGAGTGGTGTCATGGAGGCCCTATGCCTTCTTATCTTTGGTCACACAAATGATAGAGCCAAGAGGGAAATGGCTCTTTACCAATATTATAAGTATAGACATGAAAATTTAATTATTATAATTAGGACCCGATTAACAATCCAAATCATTGAGTCTCTATTCCGTTAGAAGCTCCTAAGAATCCTCAAAATTTTGCTAGTGTCCTTTTCTCTGACTCGCGAGTCAACTCGCCTTTCGGATGCTCCGAAGCGGGTTTGATGACCGAATTGGCCCCAAGTACTGGCATTGACTCCAGATATCTAACCCAACCCCACTAGGATCTCACCGTACTTATGATTACGGTAATTTACGCGGGAAACGGTGTGGCGCTCCGATCGACCGACATATCGCCGTTGTGAAAGGAGGAGAATAACGTCAAAGAGGTGGGCTGGGCCCCGCAAGAGATGGAGCCCACCGTAAAGCGGCTCACATGGGATGGCCGGACGGGGCTTGAGAAACTTGCCGTAGAACGTCGCTGTCTCTCTGTTGCTACGGCGGGCACTGTACTCCATTGCGAGTCTTCTCTTCGGCGACTTTTGGCACAGCAGCACAACAGGGAAAGCTGCAGGAAAAGGGAAGGAAGAAGCGGACGAGGAAAGAAATAGAGAGAGAGTGAGAGGTTTCCTCGCTCACATTGTTCTTGTTTTCTGGACACGCACAGGGGAGATACGTAGAGAGGATGATGAATCACCAACCAGGTCCCCTTCTTTGATTTTTTTTTTTTTTTTTCGTTTTTTTCTTCTTTTGGTTCTTATGTTTTTGACCCCTTCTGATCATTTGCGGTTCTTTTGGTTCCTCTGTTTCGTCTTTCTGCTTGGAGGTTGGTGTTCTCTAAAGGTTTTTTCCCTTTTATGGATTCTTTTTTCCACTATGGGTTTTTGGAATCTAGTTTCAAGAGCCTTGAGCTTCGTGGCGTTTTTTTGCCTTTGCCTATTCTTTCTTTCTTTTGATATGTAGGGTTTTTGCTTCCGGGTTCATTTGATGTAAATGTTTTAGCTGGTTTTTCACTGTTTTGTCGTCGGACTCAGAGTTTCAGTTTTGGACTTATGTTTTCGCAAGTGTTTGTTTTTTGGGTTTCTACTGATAAGAGCTGTCTCTTCTTTGTTGTGTCTTTGCCGTTTGGGAAGTAATGTGCCACTTCTTGGCCCCGGCTGTCGTCTTTCTGCTCTTGTTTATATTAGGAGATTTACTTTTTATGGTGTGAGTTCTTCGTCTTCTCTTGTTGTATGCTGTCTTCTTTGTTTTCTTTCTTGGGTTTTAGTTTTAATATTTTCTTTTTAAAATTTATAACTTCTAACATAGACGGCTGTTTGGCTATTTCAGAACATCATGGAGTCCATGTCTGTCACAAATGTGGCTGGAGCTTCCCAAATCCACACCCGAATGCGAAACATCGCAGAGCTCATAAGAAGGTCTGTGGAAAGATTGAGGGGTTTAAGATTGTGGATTCAGTAGAAGATTCTGATAGGAGCTATCTGACAGATCCGAAAAATGCGCTTTCCGACGATGATCGCAAGTCCCCCGGTAAGATGTCGTATTCCTTTCGCCAAAACTTCTGGCAACTGACTTATTCGACTCTCCTGTATCTGAAACAAACTGCTGCTTTTTGCCAGTAGAGTCTACTGCAGAAGGCTTAAAGAACGACAAAGTTGAAGTTGAAGTTGAAAGGCGAGTATCAAACAGATCGGAGGAGGAATTGTTTGCGGATGCTATCTCAGACTTCACAGATGCAGGTTCCAGCCCAATAACAGAACCGGTTGCTATGGGGCATCCTGAAGATTCTGGTAATGCTGAACCTGGTCAAGGGGTTCTCGACACTCCCACTGCCAGTAAGTTCTTGAAAAATGATGTGGCATTCATGCACTTTATTGAATTTGTAAAGAGTGTGCGACTCCTCTAAGATTACGACAATGCAAGGAACAAGCTCGGGAGAAAAGAGAAAGAATGGTGACTATAGGTGATTCGTTTGTTAGTGTTTTTCTATGTTGGTGGACATCATGTATTCAGAAATTCAGATGGATTTCAAACAAAGCAAATAACAAAACCTGGAAATTTTTAAGTTAAAAAGAAACTAGGAATTTATTTAACAATATCTGAAGCTGCAGAAAGTCAGTGGGATCCTTTATATTTATGACAGGTAGCTCAGCTATTTTTTTTACAAAACCGATATAATATTGAATGCATCATTTATGGCAACACTCTTGTCTGGTATCATTAATGTTCACTACTTCCAGGTACCTGGGTCTTGTCTAATATATCTGCTTAATGTTCCAATCTGGTGAAATGGCACATTTCCATTGTAGTATGATCTTTTTGGTGCAATGTTAGATTCATGCTGGATGTTCCACATATTGCATTAAATGTCTGTCCTCTCATGAAGATTTGTTTTATTGTGTTATGCTCGTGGCCAACTAAGGCCTTTCATTTGCACATAGAGCAAATAGCAATCTGATTTCCCTTACTGACCGAGAATTCAGTTACTTGGGGTAGACTGCATCAAAGCAGCCAACTTTGCTGTGTGTAGAAACCTAAAATGATTTTGAACAATTAAAATGATCTATTTGAACGGGTGCAATTACTTATGTTTTAGGTTTGCAAATAATCAAGTAAAAACTTTTGATCTCATTTAAAAAAAATGGAAAAGATTGGAAGAATTCATAGCGGTCATGTTCTTTATCTTAGCTAAGGTTGAAAGCAAATCACAAACCTTTGTCTTGGAGTAATATCTCTCTATCTATCTCTCTATCTAGGGTTTAGGGTTTAGTTAAAAAAAATCTTCAAAATCTCTACTCATTTTTGGCATTAAAATAATTCTCAACAATAAATCTTTTTTACATAATGTTTATCATGTTACACCTCTCATTCTTTTTTACCTAAAATCTCAAAGATTTGGAATCAGAGTGATTTTTAAAAAGGTTTGAATAGTTTTTGTATTGTAAACTTGAAAGAAAGAGCTTCTCTGCTCATGCTTTTGGTGGGCCTTGTTGAAAGGTGTTTCAGCTGACCCTGTTTCTATTGCAGAAATTTTATCTTCTTACCTTCTTCTGCACAATTTAAACTGTGTGAATTGGCATATCCATTATTTTATCACGAGCAAAGTCTGTCTGATGCAACCTCAGAGATAGAAAAGGAGTTTGGAGATAGTATAGAAACCTTTATGTGTGGAATGTATGAGTAAAAGATGTCGGCAGAAGTGGCTCATGATATTGAATAAAAAAAGTTCACAAAGAAAACATCTAGGAGATTGAAGATATTTGCAAGGAGAGCACACATGCAAAAAAAAAAAAAAAAAAAAAAGTGTTAGGAGTCCTCTTTTTCTTTTTCTTTTTTTCACTTTTCTTTAAATGATTGCTGTAGAAGCCCTTGACGCAATTAAAAAAGGTGTTTTAACCGTACTTTCGAAAAAAAACCTAAGGCCGTTTGGTCTAGTGGTATTCTGTTTACATTAGGTGCGTCAGGTCGCAACTTTGAATCGCGCCACACCCCTCTCAAAAAAAAAAAAAACCTTGATGCATTGGGGCATGAACCCAACACCTTTCATTTTCCTTTCTGATTATCACATTGAGAAATTCGGAAAGCCGAACTGAGCCAAATATAACAACAGTTGCATTGTCATGTATTATAAAATGGTCAAATAGTTGCTATACATACTTTGCAAAAGTGGAGTGTTTTGTTCATTTGGCCTTTTGTCTTGTTGGATTAGTTTGTCTTGCATGTTTTAATTTGTAAATGACTTACTCGATGGTTGAAAGAAGTGATTATGGGAAGTATGCTTCTCTTTTTGTCAGTATAAAGTAATCACATCTACCATAAAAGGGAAAGTAAGAAAGAGGTCATGCTCATAAAACCTGCTGGTTGACCTCCATTCATTGTTGACCACTGTCGTCAAAGTTTTTTGTCCTTTTGAATTTGGTTGGTGTTTAGTGCAAATTGACTGGTTTGCTGTTCAACCTATTTAACCTGTAGAGATTAAAACCTGCATAATATCTGCTGAAAGTTATTTGAATTGCTGATTTTTTTGTTTGTTGCTTGAATAATAAAATTTTGAAAAGATACTCTGGAATGAAAGCAAAGCTAGGAAAACTATGAGATGTACCTGAAAGACATAATGCACAGAAAGTGAAACTAGATTTTATGCATTGCTTTGTGGACTATGAGAGGTATTGCTTGTTGTCATAATTTAGCAAATTTTCTTGCATACTCTGATGTTTCACTTTCTTCTTACAACATTATGTATGCATTTATATGAAACTTCCCTTTGGATATGATTCATTTGTTTTCTTGTCACTTTCATTCTGTTTCTCCCCTCAACTGATTCATGTGATTTTAACAATAAATCATCTATTTGGTGCTATAAAATACTTGCACTCATTATTTTCCATGGCATCGGCTCTTGAATCATTGAAGTTGTAGCACAGATTTACTTCCTCATGTGATTCTGCAGACAAAAGCCTTCAATTGACCAATCCAACGTGTGATGACCAATTTTGGAGTCCTGATGCCTTGTCTTCGAGCCCTGAAAAGAGAATTCAATCTGTGGCTACCCTCAATGAAAGCGATAAAGTCTCCACTGGTCTTTTACTAACTGAAGAATGTGTCGCAGACACCAAGTCATTTGCAAGTGTTTTTATAAACAGTATGAATGTGGAAACTTGTCAAAAATTTCAAGGTTCTGAAAAAGAACATATGCCTACAACAATGACTTTACCTAGTACACCTATGAGTGAATGCACTGAGATGGGATGTGATGTAAATGAGAAGGATGGGTCTGCAAAAGCTGAAGGTTTTGCAGACCTTCCCCAAACGTGTGCCATCAGAGTGACAACTGCTTCCAGTGAAGGAGCTTTTGTTTGTTTAAACAATCAGGAGGATCAACCCTATAGCGATGGGCACCAGAGTCTCATGACTGAGCCTTCTATTTCTCAGCCAATGTCCACTGTATCTTCTAGCTCTCATCCTGAGTTTATTGAGACTGAAAATTTTTCTCATGTATCTCAAGATTGCATACAAGTTGATTCTAAGCATGAAGTAGATCTGGGGAATAGAGCTACTGATGGAGTCATTCTAGCCCAAGATTGCATAGAAATTGATCCAAAGTTTGAGGTGGATCCTGAGGATAAAGTTCCCTATGGAGGCATTCTGACACAAGATTTCACAGAGTTTGGTTCAGAGCATGAAGTGAATCCAGAGGATAAGGTTCCTGATGGAGGCATTCTAGCACAAGATTACATACAACTTGGTCCTATGAATGTAGTGAATCCTGAGGATAAAGTTCCAGATGGAGGAGTTCACAGGTGTGAAATAGATAAGAAGGAACTGGACTCTATGACTTCCTTTGCAGAGGAAAGTTCGGAAACTCCTGAGTGGCTGCAAAAATCTCCAAATGGATTCTCTTCTTCTATCAGTTCGAACCATGTGGAAGTTACAACTTGTGATTCAAGTGCTTTGGGTGATCATGATCAACTTCCAGAAGGCCCCCAAGTTGATTCAGCCCAAGAAGGTGAAGCTGCTAGTCAGTTTTCTGCAACAGAGTCTTGTCTTCTGGAAGATCTTGGACAATTGCAACCAGAGTTTCTGATAATGTCTCAGTCAATTGGAGATACTGCTCAGGCTCCTGAAGGAATCACACAAATTGATTCTTCTGGGCAAGTTGCAGCAGAGGAAGACATATCCAAAAATAAACCCACAGTTTGTGAAGAGCAAACACCAGGGGTTTATGTGATTTCTGGTGGTCTTGAAGAAGCTAGAAAGATAGAGTTGGAAGCAACTCTATTGCATCAAGTGCAGGAAGAGGTTTGTGAAGCTGATGGAACATTGGGAAAAGCCATTCAGGAGTCAGTTGACACTGATCAAAATGGTGCCAGTAAGGATCAAACAGATGACATGTCAGAAGCTGTGTCTAATGCTCTTACTGAAAAAGCTACAGAAGATAAAAAAACAATTCTAAATGGTGAATGTGCTGCATCAAATGAAGAAACTTCTCCAGTGCTGGTGGAGGAAGTTGTTTGTAAACTGGATGCCACCTTGGTAGAAGGTAGTGTAGGAGAGTCGGTTCATGATGTTCAAACTAGTATCAGTAAAGATCACACAGATGATAAATCAAAATCTGATTCTGGTGAAAGCAGCGGAATAGTTACAGAGGATAAAGAAGCCACTTTTAGTAGTGAGTGTGTCCAATTGAGCAAAGAAACTCCTCTAGTTCAAGTAAAGGAGGCTGTTTCTAAAGTGGATGGATCATTGGGAAAAAGCATCCAGGAAGAGTCAGTTTGTAGTGATCAAAGTATTTTTGTTAAAGATCACACGGATGGCAGGTCAAAAGTTGATTCAAGTATTACCAGTGAAAGAGCGAAACACAATGAAGAAACCACTGTAAATGGTGAATGTATTGAATCAACAGAATTGAATCCTGAGGTTCATGAAGTTGTTAGTGTTTACCAAGAGCGGGCAATACCAGAGGCCTTTTTAGTTTCTGGTGCTCCTGGAGATACAGATGCTGCTCAAGCTCCAAAAAGAAATCTTCAACTTGATTGTGCTGAAAAGGATGTACCTGTTTGGCAACTTTCTGAAATTGGGACTGAAGTTGGTGTGAAAGAACAATCAATGGAAGCAGAGAGTGATATAGCCTGTGCTGGTGTTGGAGAACCTAGGGAGATGGAAGTTCCATCAATATTGCTAATGCAAGAAGATGTCGTTGAATTAGATAGCACAACAGGTCCAATTATGCGGGAAGAGTCGCTTCAAAAGGATCTTAGTCATGGTACTAAAGATTATTTGTCTAAAAATACTGTTTCCGATTTGAATAACACCACTGAAAAAGCTAGCAAGGAAAATGAAACCACCGTACATGCTGAATATATTGGATTGACTGATCTAGGAAGTGAGTTGCATGATGCTGTTCATGAAAGGGCTCAGGCTGATTTAGGTGACTCAGTGGTAGGGGCCTATGTTCTGTGGGGAGATGAAGATAAAAGTGTTCTTTCTTTGAACAATTGCAGTTCAGAATTTGTGAACAAAGGTTCTGGAACTGATATCGAATGCCACGGAGATCTTGGAGTTGGTGAAGCAAAAGTTAACCCACAACTAAATGAATCAGTTCCCTTGGATACAATTATAACTTCAGAAGTAGCAAGTTCCAATACCTGCCTTTTCGACAATGTCTTGGAGCCTTTTGGTCATCAACATCAATACAGAGAAGTTTCCCTGGAGAATTTGCAAGAACTTGCATTTAGTGATTCAGTGGAGCCTTCAGTTGTAGAACCTGGAAAACAAGTGGAGGGCAGTAAGAATGAGAAATGTGTGACTTCAAAAGTTGATATAGATTCCTGTGTCCAGAGTGTAGTCTCAGAGGGGGGCTATGGCTCCAAGGACTTTTCTGAAGGAAATCATTTTTCACAAGAGGGGTGTGGAGACACTACTCTTAAGCAAAATGCAAATGCTTCAGTTGTGTTCAGTGATGCTTCTATAGATTCTATGAGCCAAGGTGACAGTGTGGAAGGCACTTGGGGCTCCATTTCTGGTAAGATTTTGTGTTGCAAAAGTATGTTGATTGTTCTTAGTGTTTCTACTGTTTCATTGAAGTGGCACATTTTAAAAAAAAATTCCTCATGCAAATTCTTCAAATTAACATGAAAAAATTATGGTAAATTTTATGTATTACCTTCAACGTGCTGCTGGAAACATCAGTTTAACATTTAGATATTAAACTCCCTGAAGCTTTGTTGGACTGCTTCTGGGATAGAGGAGGATTTTTAGTTTGGAAAAGCAGTAAAGCTAGGTCATAGATGCTGCTAAAGTGATTGGGCGGCTTCTACTAGGAAGAATTTGAGGATTCATGGCGGCACAAAATATTCATATACTCTATAAAATATTACACTATAAATGACTTAACGGGTGTATGCATTCTAAAAATGTTCAGAAATTTGGGAAATTGCATGATTTATGTTTTCCACTAGGTTGATGAGTTGATGTCTTCAATGTAGCAGTGTCCATGTGTAATTTATAGAATTCTTAGGAATTTTCTTATTTACCTCATAATTTTTTTTCTTAACCTTTTGGGGTGTGTTTGTGCCAATATGAAATACAGAACAAAAGTAGAAAAGGAAAATTTCCTGTTTGAAATTTTTTTTCTGGTGTATGCTTTTTTTGTGGATGGGAAAATTTTCACCCCAAGGCATCTTATTCTTCAAAAAATTAAAATGAATAGGAGAATGGGTTTTCTATTGCTCCAACAAGAGATGAGGGAAAAATAAAACAATAACCATTAAGTTGGTCCTTAACCATTCTTGCCTCTTTCTTTCACTTCATTTTTTGTTATTTATAAAACTTTTCCTTTTTCTTTCTGTTGTAAGCCAATACACTACTACTAATTTTATTGTTATTTCTTATAGCAGCATAAACACAAGAAAATTGGTCAAAGAAAATTGGTTTAAATGAAAATAGTTTTTCTTTCATTTTGTTTCCCTAGGCTGCAGAAACGATCCTTTAGCTTTATGTAATATAGACTTCTTAAAATGTGTCTCAGCATTTTGTTTCTTAGAAAGTATGTGTGAGAGTGCATACCTGCATGCATGGCTGCGTAGTAAGTGATAAGTCTCAAATAAATGTCTATCTCGTATTTCTTTGTGATATCAGTTTCTATTGCATGTTATATGCTACTCTTCGTGGATTGTTGTTCTTCTATTCCATTAGTTCGGAAAAATACTCAGAAGCCAAACATGTCTTAGATGGTTCTCTCTGTTGGCATTTTTTGTTGTGTTTTTTCTTTGTAATTGTAGTTTCTTGCATCTTTTATCTGGACATTATTGGCTATTCCAACCTCTTCCAGGTGTTAATCTGGAAACCCCAAAAGAAGAAGCATCAGCTGCCAATCTTAAGAAAGAAAGTAATTCATATGAAGGTCAGCTTGACCACAATGACGTTTTTGAACCTCCATCTTTTATGACCTTGGTTGATCCTCAGCTAGATGACAACAAGCAACTGGCCTCTTCGTCCACTGAAATCCAGTTGGCCGATAACTCCCAAAAACCAACATCACCTCCTTCCCAAGCAGCGTGGTTTCCTTCTGTGGTCCATGGTAGCAATGAATCACAAGGAAGAAAGAAAAACGAAGAGATTATTGCAAAGGTAGTGAATTGGAGTTCAGGAAAAACCCACACTCCTTTGAGAAGTCTGCTGGTGGAAGCGAGTGCCGAGAAGAAACAGCTTCAACAAAAGGTACCAACTTCACGAGAACACGAACCAGCTCCAGTACAGGACCACGACGGATCGGTGGGGAAGCCAGATTCAGAACATTCTGCAGAACCCAAGGCTAACATTAAAGGGGTGATGGAGGCGGAATGGAATTCGCCTGCAAGGTTACCAATCAGTAAAGCAGAAAAGAGGAAGGTGAGAGGGAAAGCTTACTGGGTCCCGTTTGTGTGCTGCTCCTCGGTGAGTTGATCATCACTCGGATCTCTCCTCGTTTGTGTAGTTATGTTGTTATGTAAATGTGAATATTGGCTATGCTGGTGTGTCTGTGGCTACAGATTAGCTACATCTCTCAGATAAATCATTTATTTTTATTGCTTGTGTTGTTGTCGGAGATATTTGTCATGGAGAACTGCATCGAGGATTAGTCCGTGGGGAATTTGGTAAATAATAATTCCTGTGTTTGTTTTTGGGTATAGGACATAATCTACTATCAGTTATTTGAATGAAAGAGATTTTTTGTTGAAACATCTGAATCTAAGAACAATAAAAGAGCTTATACTGAATAAAATTTCTTCTTGTGAGTACTTAATGATATGTTAACATAAAATCAATCTTCGCATTCATGTTTTGTGTCCAATTTTGACTATTTTCCCAAGTTTTTCTCTGAAATGTTTTTACAAAGAAAGACTATTTGTTCGGTATTTAATTAAATCCATCAGATCCGAACATTGGAACCTCCTGGAGGTTGAAGACGAGTTGGGCATTGATACGATTACCTGGTCTGCTTCTTTGTTCAATGCAACACCCTGTTGGGCTTCCCACATCCACGAAGCCACCTGCATTTACCATCTCCTTCTACTACTGTTCCTTTGGCTAGAAATAGAGTTTTTCTTTCAAAAAAGTAGATGGCTATTGAATGCTTTGAAAGTTTGTAAGTTAATGCTCAATTAATTGTCTAAAACATGTTTGGTGGGGTATTTACAAGGAATCCCTGCCAAACTAGCCATTTTGTAACCATTTATAAAAAGTTGACACATACAATGATTGATCAATGGAAAGGTATAATCCATCAATCGAGTATAACAATTATATTTTTTTGAGTCTGTAGGCTTATTGATCGATACAGTTTCAAGCCTTAAAAAAAAAGTCAATTGATTGATCATGCGGTTAAGTTATGGCTATGCAAAATTAAGTTTGATCAATCAATATTAGATGTATGATAGATCATACTTTATGTCCCTTAAAAGCAAGGTTCGGTCCGATCAATCAATATTGTAGGTATGCTTGGTCATACCATGTATTTTTCATATCTTGGACTAGGTATGGTCAATTAATCTAGTGGGGTTATGTTTTATACCTCATTCTGGCATGCCTCTGGGTGATCGATTATGCTTTATGCTGCTTGGCAATTGACACTCAAGGATGATAGATTATTACCAATAGTATGGTTGATTGTTCTCTTACATAGCTAGAGTTTTCAAGTTTTATCTACTTAACTCTAGTCTTCAATTTTTTATTCTTCATGTAGGCTCTTCTTCAATATAACTTGTCTTTGAGCTTGAGACCTTGAAAATTGTGTCTATTGAAAGAAAAACATCTAAAATACTAAATTTGTAATTATCAACCCTATTAAATTTTATTGTAATTAAAATATGAATGAGAATCAACTCTAAATCAATAATCTTCCCCTTATTTTATGACAAAAAAAGCCTAATATATATAAAAATAAAACTGCCAAATGATTGAATTTCAAATTAGAATTACTTCCCCTTGAATTTATGCATACGTTTTGTGTAGCCAAACTTTTCTCCTATTGTCTAGTGTACAAAATAGTGATAACTTATTTTTGGCGATCAATCTTGAAAATCTGATGAAGAAATGCATGCGTTTTGCTGGAAGTAGGTTTTAGGGACTACTAAGGTCTGTTTCAGGGGATAGCTTCTGAGTTTTAGAAAAAAATCTGCCTCGAAGCCAACCCAGGAGCCATGTAAGCTGGGCCATTTACAGGGGATTCAAAACGTAGCATGTCGTCGTTTCAGGGCCATCAACTCGCTGCAAGTCGCAGCAGCCCAGACTGGACTGCGACGACAATGGCGACCCTGCTATTACATAGCTACAGCTCCAACAAACCTTTCAAAATTCTCAACTGTACATCCTACAAAGCAGCCGGCATCTCTTCCGCACCGCCAACATACGGAACCCCAAAGCCTGAAACGCCCCAGAATTTCTCAGCACAACACACCACCCTCTTGGTAGATTCCTTCCATCAAAACCAGTCGCTCAGGGCCTTGCTCGCCAAGCTCAGGAGAAAAGGCTCAGACCCTCTTCAACTGCTAAAGGATGAAGGAGACTGGAGCAAACAACACTTCTGGGCTGTTATGAATTATCTTAAAGAAACATTTCGGATTAAAGAGGCCCTCCAGGTTTTGGTTTCCTTATACCCTTGTCTATTTTATTTTATTTTTTCTTGAATGTTGCGTTCTTTGGGGTTGGGAGTTTTCTGGAAACTAATAGGGAAAATGGGAAAAATTAGAAGCTGCTTTAAATTTATGGAGTGGGTGAACATATATCTCTTGGGTTTGAAAATTTTGGAGTTGAATGGTAGAAGGTTGAAATAGTTGAGTTTAACCTAGTTGAGCAAAATTGTTGGTTAGAACAAACAGTAATTGAACCACACGCCTGCTGCACTTATTCTGTATGTAATGTTTCTTTTATTGAAAATTTGAGTTATCTAGGCAGGTTTTTGATTACTGGAAGAACATAGAGAATGCTCGAATCAACGAATATAACTATATGAAGTTGATGGAGCTTTTGAGTATGGAAGGTCTGATGCTTGAAGCAGTCTCAGCACTCCACGAGATGGCTAGCTATGGTCTTAAGCCATCGGTCAAAATCTACAATTTCATCATTCATGGGTATGCTAAGAAGGGAGATTTTGAAAAAGCCGGATTCTTTCTTAGAAAGATAGTACAAGATGATTTGGTTCTGGATCCTGAAACATATGATGGACTTATTCAAGCATATGGGGAGTTCAAAATGTATGATGAGATGTGCAAGTGTGTGAAGAAAATGGAGTCGGAGGGGTGTCATTCTGACCATGTTACATATAATATACTCATTAGAGCTTTTGCTAGAGGGGGTTTGCTTGCAAAAATGGAAGAAGTGTACCAAACTGTTCTCTCAAAGAGGATGAGCTTGCAGCCATCAACTTTGGTCGCAATGCTAGATGCTTATGCTGATTTTGGAATCCTGGAGAAAATGGAGAAATTTTACCATAAGATTTTGAACTCAGACGCCTATTTGACGGAGGATATGGTAAGGAAAATAGCTAGAGTATACATAGAGAATTACAGGTTTTCCAGGTTAGAGGAATTGGGACTTTCACTTGCCTGTAAAATTGGGAAAACTGACCTGGTTTGGTGTCTTCTGCTACTTTCAAGTGCTTGTGTTCTCAGCCGTAAGGGCATGGAATCGATCATCCAAGAAATGGAAACTTCTGAAGCTGGACTAAACATATCATGTATGAACATTATTGCATTAGCTCTTCTGAAGATGAAAGATTCAAGACGCTTATCTAACTTGCTCTACCAGTTTCGATCAACAAAAATAAAACCTGATATAGTAGCTGTTGGTGTTGCATTTGATGCATATGAAGCTCAGTTGATTCGTTATGAAGCTTTAGAAGAATGGCGAAAAATGGGATTTTTAAAAGAAAAAGCAGAGCTGAACACTGATCCATTAGTTCTGACTGCTTTTGGTAAAGGGTTCTTTCTGAAAAGTTGTGAAGAACACTACACTGCTCTTGGCTGTAGAACAAGGGAGAAAAAAGCGTGGACGTATGGTGATCTAATAAATTTAATTTCAAAACAGAGGATATCCCCAACTCAAGCAAGGTTCTAATAATCCACTCAAACATTTTGCAATTTGAGTTGCTGTGGTATATACTACTTGTATTGCAGCTTTGCAATTTCAATTGTAATGGGAGTTGTACTCAGATATCTGGTTATAAGGATGCAACTTTGAAAGAAATGACTGGATCTTTAAGCTATTCTTGTAATTCTCTTTCACGTGACTGAAGGAAGAACTTTTCAATTTCTTCCAGCAATCTCTTCTTCTCGATTTGAATATCACAGTTTCCACATGTAGATGACATCAGATGCATGAGCATCCGGGGTAACTTTCTCAAATCATCAGGGATGAAAACCACCTGGTCAAAGTGCTCTTGTATACATTGCTCTTGGTTGCTCTCCATGTATGCATGTTCTCTACATGCCTGCAATGCCAAAAGAAGAATTTAGTAGCTGATAGTTTTCTCTTTTTTTCCCAGTGAATGCCGGTATGTGTCATTACTTTGGTGAGATTGCCAAGTCCTCTCAGTATCTAAGCTACATGCCTATTTTGAATGATGATAAAGATGTTTCAACCAACCCAGTTGCGGATGGGGTAAAAGTTTTGGAATTTGACTTTGATTCTACATACTACTCTACATAAACTCAAAAGTGATAATAAGACAGTTTTCTTGTAGAAAGTATATTCTTTTGTTTCTAAAATATGAACATAAATTTTTTATGGAAATAGAAAAGGAAATGTCAAAATGTGAACGAAAAAGGTTTGAATGATTTGAAATTGAAAAGCCCGAAGTCTGTCTTGCTTTGTATTCAAGCATGCCCTGATATCTGTGTGTGTGTGTGTATGTAATTGTGTGTGAGAGAGTGAGAAACCGCAAGTATCCACAGGTTTTTGTGAAACCTATTGGTGTAGCGGGTTTCACTCTTAACCCATTCCTCTCTCCGTCTAAAACAGGGTGCAGTCAGGTTGGTCCCCCTGTCAATGCAGTCACTGTTATCCTCATCAGAGTGCCAAAACCAAAAGATGCTCAGCACATGGCTCACCACAGCTGGAAATTTTCAATCAGTGGCCTTCAATGCTATGCAGATGCAACATCAATGGCTCACTACACATGACATCTCCATGGAATTTCCATTTGAGGGGGCTAACATTTCCTGATGTCTTACTCTGCCTCGTGTAGATGAATTAGAAATCCTAGGAAACTCCACTGTGGATAATGTACCTGTTTGGACAAATAAATTGATGAAAATTCTTTTTTACCTGAAAAACATGATTTAGACCCGCAATCTGCTTATCATTTAAGTAGTTTTGGGCTGCTAACTCTCGAAAAAGCTGGACCGTCTCTACAGTTACAGAACTTGTTGAGAGGTTGCCAATTATCTTGGAGATGCAGGAAGCATCAAATACATACTGCACCCACTTCAGCACTTGATTTAGTTTAAGCAACGCCCTGGCAACATGATATGCAGCCTTGGACTGATCTGTGAACGACTTTGACACAAAACTCGGAGCTGCTATTGACATAGCCAACTCATCCACAACAAGTCTACACCACTTGTCTTCCTGAACTGCTATTTGTTCTGGTGAACCCAGCTTCACCCATCCAAAAATAATTGATAAGCACAATCCACAGTTTGTAGCTACTCTAGTGTCTCCATGAAAGATAAAACCTTCTAGTACTGCCACAACAGATTGAAGGTACCTAACAGGACACTTGAGCTCTTCATGTTTTACACTTCTCTGATCTGATATTCTTGTCAGCAACTCTAACAGGCACTGTGAAGCAACCCACTTGATTTCAGCTGACCCAAAATATATGAGTTTGCACAAGTCATCGCAGCATATTCTGATGACAGAAAGAGGCTGGATCCCACTGGAAGATTGAAAAAAATCTTGCCAGTCCAAAGTACCTTGTAAAAGTGCATGACAGCTGAAGAGCAGACGCGTGAGTTAGCTTTTAGATTCGTATGGGAAATCAAGTGGCTGCAAGAATGTAAACCACTTGCCTTTTTAAAGAGAAAAAGTAAATCAGAAGCACATAGATTATCGTCTCTCCACAGCTTGTTTCTTCATTGTGATCAGCTAGAGCAGAGCCCTTTGCACAGGCTGTTTGGATTATGTTTTTAACAGCAGCAATCAGCGCATTACTTAGCAGTATTGCTGATGAAGCTTCTTTGAGTGATTGCTTGGTAGAATGGTGTAAAATTAGAGACAAGATGCTCATTAGCAAATATTCTTCTTGATGACATGTGTCAGCAGCCAGTTCGGGGGTCAGAAGATTTAGCAGCTAGAAAGAAGAGAATCAATCATTAGTTTAGAGAACCATTGGATCCTTATTGGTTTTGTTTGTTTACATAAAAGAATCAATCAGCAACAGGGGTGTATGAAATACCTGTATAGTAATTGAAAGCCAAGCATCATGCTGCAAGAGTTTTGTTGAATTTGCTGAATGAAGAATGTTAAAGATCATAAGTGAGCAAGTGGTAAAGAGGCCAATGGAGTACTTTGAAAAGTACATGCTTCGAATAGTATCACCAATGCCATGGAGGCAAAATTGGTCTGAAGCAGCAGGATGGATATTGATCATTTTTATTATGAGACTAACCACAGATATTGTATCCTCTTTGTTTCCACTTTCGGAAACTTGCCTAAGAAGAGATACAATGATACTTGCTGCAAAATTATCTCCAGATGCCACCAACTCAGCAATCTGTTGGGTACTTATCGCCCGTGGCTGCTGGTTTCCATGGCTACTTCTGGCTTTACTAATACTTATCAGTCTACAAAAGCTTAGAACATTATTAGACAAGGTTTTGTTGATCTTGTCCTGTTGAAATAGCCATCTCAATGCTGCAGGGTGAATTAGTTCTGGAAGCAAATCCCATTCTCTTTCAACCATTAGGAGAAACAGGAGTTTCTCTGCTTCTTGACTATAGGATTTCTGGTTCTTCACATGTGCTCCTCTAAGGAGGCTGTATAGATGGATCAGTTCAGACAATGTGGTAGAATCAGCAATTTCGCATAAGAATCCTGTACAGTTGACAAGAATACATTGCTCTAAAGAAGCCAAAACTTGTTTCTCATCTGCAAGTCTGAGGAGAAAACTATAAGAAGTTGACTAAAGAAACTGTAGGTAGAACTAGTGATAGAATATATCAGTTTCAACTTCTTTTACCTTTCATCATGCAATGAACTGGCATATAATATTGTGAGTACTGCAGTTTGACACAAAACTAAGTCTGAACCATCTGTGCTCTTCTGCCCAAGTAGATATAACAAGTCTAGGGGATCAGGTGGGAGATGTAGAGAAGCATCTCGAATGGGTTGCCCACGTCCATGTCCCAAAATGCTGTCAATTATTGAACTGAGCAGCAAATACACTCTGAGTTTCATCTTGTTGGATGGAAACAAACCCAAATATCCAAAGGATAAGCTAAACCATGATGAGGATGCCAGAGTTTTTGCAAATTTAGCTGTTTGAATTTCAGAGCCCTGAATTAATATTGAATGGAAAGTTTCAAATACTCCCAGAATGTTCTCCTCATCCTCCATGTCATATTGCTCCCTTTTCAACCAAGGCAGTAGATTGGTTTCACATATGTGTATGATAGAGGTAGATAATTTCATAGTCTCAGAGTTTATGTTGGAATTGTCTGCATAGCAGTATGCATATGATTCTTTCAAAAGGTATAACGAGTACAACACCACTTGACTGGGATGGCTTTGTGGTGCAGATAGAGAGGGTAGAACTGCATTTTTTGACACTTCTTGAACTGATGCTGTTAATTTTGGAACCACAAGAGAAGAGGGCAACTTCAGGAGAGCTACAAATGTGGTGCAGGCATTAGTGAAAGTTTCTGGTAACATTCCTATCTCTCCATTGGCATCCCTTCTGAACATTCCCGACAAGATCAAGGCAAGCTCCTCAATTTGTATTGTAGAAACTACACCTGGGCAATCCGTAAGGCAACTCAGAATAAGTTTCACCAAGTCAGCTTGAGTTGGATGGAGCGGTATTTCTGCTACATACTTCAGAACTAAAATTAGGGTGGGAAATCCAATAACGAGACTTTTTCTAAAAGCCTGCTCTGCTGTTGCTAACAGTCCGAGAACTCGGATGCATGAAATTATCAAAGGTTCCTTATTTCCTGGCAATATGTCCAAAAAATATAGAAATAAAAACAAGAAATTCAGTACTCAACTCAAATTTTGTTAGTCCAAAATAGTGGAGTCAGCTGTATTCAAATTGGATCACCTGACAATCTCAGTACTTCAAATATATAGTCTGAGATATTTTCCTCAAAGAAGACGTGCGTTTGTTTAATGGGAACGGTATCCGCTGATAGGGAATGAAAGATCAAGTCTAACGCACACATCTGTACTTGGTGATCAGAAGAGAGTAACGGACCTTTTATGGCATCAGCAAACAAGGTAACCAAAGGTACATTACCCACAACCTCTGAATTTTCCATGAGGTCATCTGCCTCCCATGGATTACCACTACGATGCTGACTTGAAAATGAGTGTTCTAAGTGTCCCTTTCGAGCTAACACTGTCAGTAGAGCTGTAGAATTAAACAAGACAACTGTCACTATACAGAATGAATTATTGTCATCTAATACATTTTGGAATATCTAATATATGATGCTTATATTTGACAAAATTATTTGGCATTTGGCATAGGAAGGCTAAACACATAAAAGGATGATAAAAAAGTTACTTACCTAAACAATTAATTCGGACATCATCATTTTCTGTCTTGATCAGAGCTTCCAAAGAAAGATTTACAAGCTTGGGGCAGAAGCATGAGAAATCATCATCCTCTTCCTCTTGAAGGATGGATAGCTTATAAAGAACAAATAAGACTTCCCCACGGATCTCATCACTGGGCAAACCAAAGAAGAAGAGTAAAGACAGAAGTTAAGGAATGAAGCAACTACAACGAGAGTGACAGTCCCCAGCAAATACAGTATTTTGTGAAGGGATTCAACTGACATCACCTTGGCAACCGAAGACCGTTCATGAGGCTGGAGATGAGCGCAACTCTGTCATTAATGTGGGCGGAAGGATTATTGTCAGCATGGCGGTCTAGTAGTACCCCTAAGCAATGGAGCTGCACAGTTATGCGAGCCCCAGTTAGACACATGGCACCAAGTTATATATGTAATTTACTAGTTTTCGCCTTAATAGCAAACCCGACTACAGTACACCAACACTGAAAGTTCTTGGCCATTGAGTTCCCTTCATTGTGATTAGACAGCATTTGTTTTAACTCTTAACAAACCGGTTGGACATTTACAGGTATAAGACTAACTGTCCAACTCTAATCGAATCACGTCATCAACGGCTCAATCATCACGCTTTCTGGCTACTGACCGACTTTTGCCGTAAACGCGATGAATTGATCAGAAACACATTACACACTTGCCATGAGAATTAACTAAGTTCAAGTTTCTTCTCTATCCGGACAACTGAGTCAAGTTTTTCCTATATATAGAATTTTATATCCGGCGCATGCTTCTGGTACAGCTCACATCAATGACCTGATCCGATATTCTGCTTTTCGTAAGCAGTCTGAGTCTGAGCCCATAGGGATCCGATATATCCTAAATGTAGCCTCGATACAACAACGGAGCAAGACGGAAAATCCAGTCAACAAAAAGGTAAAAACGAATCTTTTACGCGAAGAAAGAAAACACATAAAAAAAACAGTAAAATTGCATAAACGAAATGATGAAGTAGAAATGAACCATGTAGATCAACCGCTGACTCCATGCCAGCGATCCGGAGGAGATACAATCGGAAGCACGCGCAACGAACTCTCCTGACAAGGAATCATCAGCTCCACCGGTGGACGACGAATCACAGAGATCACAGAGTAGGTCGATAATCTGGCGCGCGAGGGCCTCATCATCGGAGGAAGCGAGGGCGTGTACTAACGGAGAGACGAGGAGGCGGGCGTGGAAGCGGTGGAGGGTTTGGAGAAAGGAAGGGCTTCGGATGGCCTCGGAGAGCTGTGAAACAGCGAAGGAGACGTGGATAGAGAGGGAGGCCGGTGAGGAAAGGAGATTAGAGAAACAGACGAGGCATATTGTCCCCCCTTGGGTGGTTTGGAGATTGAGCGAAGATCTGTGGCCGTGAGGGCAGCTATGAGGCAGAGGAAGAAACTCCACTGCATCATCTTCTTCTCCTGCTCCATCGTCGTCTTCGCGCCACGACTGGTAGTGATATGCGGCTTCTGGTTGGAATGCCATTTTTGTTTCAGCTGCCTTCTGGCTGTATGAGACTGTTAGCTCTGTCGGTTTCACCGATCGAGCGAAGCGTTCGTTGGTTTTGGCGGGCTGACTTCAAAAGTGAACGAAATCGAAGCTCTTGTCGTCTTCAGATTGCCCATGAACCGTCGTAGCGGCAAATTCCAGCGACCCTGAGTGCTACAGAACCGAACCGGTCATCAAACCCGTGGGTGAACCTACCCAGATAGTGTTTGGCCAATCGGGTGGATGCTTGCCAATTTTCTTTGAGATTTTTTGCTAATTTTAAAATATTTATTATAATTAAAACATGTTACTAGCTGAGATTAACTCGTTGAAAATTGAAAGAAAGTTTCAAAACACTGAACCACAAAGTAGTCACTACGCAGCATCTCCCATTTATGTGTAACAATCAGATGCACAACCCATCACATTTTTTTTTCAGATAGGAAGTTGATCTAGAAAACCGAAGAAATTAAAAGACTCAGGACCCAGCTTGACATCCAGCAGAGACTAGAGTGGTTAAACTAAGCTGCACTGTCGACGCTCATGGGCTCCGATTCAGGTTGGGTAGCAGCTGAGGCAGACTTCTGCAATAATGAGTACACGCAAATTAGTAAAAGCTCAGATAGCAAGAACAGTGTGAATTATAACAGATCATGTTACTTACGTTGCTGTCAAGATGCTCCAATTTGCTCATCCTTGCGAACATATTTCCATAGAATCTTGCTTCCTTCTTGTTATATTCCTTCATCTTCTCTTTCAGAGTCCTGTATTCCAATTTCACATCCCTGCATAAAAAACCAGTCGTAATTAGTAATGATCTTCTCAAGTTTGTTTGTCCCTCTCAGGTGGAGGGAGGCCTCTCCAAAACATACACAACCCATCAAAGCTCACCTGTTTTCTGGTTCTATTTCAAGAGCTTTCTTTATGTCTAACTCTGCCAAATCTAAGTCGGCCAGCTGGATATATGCTTGAGCTCTTCTGTAGAGGGCCTTCACATTCCGGCTCTCCACTTCCAAAACCTGTTCATTCCACCACCCCCAAAGAGGTTAAACCAATCAGCTACAACATGAAAAGCCTACATATGGCATTGCTTGAGAAAATTATCTGATGTAAACACACCTTTGTGCAAAGCTTCTCCGCCTGTTTGTAATCTTTCAGCTTCAGCTTGCATGCTGCATTATTAAGGTTGCAAGAGACTTTAAGTGCCTTGGATTGTTTCTTCTCCTCCTCGCTGAATGAAGAATCATACTCCACAAACTTGGCCGCCTGCAAATTCAGCATTTTCGCGTTAAATACTGAGACAGCTTAAACTTTAAACCACTGATTCACGAAGACAAATTTAACTATTATACCTTCTCATATCTCTTGGAAGCTCTCTCATACTTTCCCGCCTTGAATAGTGCATTTCCCTCTTCCTTCTTCTTCCCAGCAGCTTCAATTTTCTCGGCATTGTTCATATCCCATGATTCCTTATCCTAAAAGCAAAAGAACCACTTCTTATTTGAGAAACTTCGGAACATCTGCTAGCTAACAACAATGACGTGACACCGATAATATAGGCAATTTATGCAACCACATACCTTAACAAGAGAAACAAGCTCCACTTCATAGTATACAGTCGAATTAGGAGGCACCACAGCTAATTCCTGCTTAGACTCGGAAGAACCGAAGGCATACTCTGGTGCAACAATCACCAGAGCAACTTCACCCTTCTTCATGGTCAACACAGCTCTGTCAAGTCCATCTATAACTTGCTCTGTCCAAACATGATAGCAGGAGTTGTCAAAGGAAATAAAACTAAAAACGTTAGTAGTCAAGAGTTTTTCTGTGAAGGAAACAAGAACCAAGGAATTTTTTAGTTACCATCATCAGTTTTGAATTCAAACAGATCTCCTCTCCATGCCCTTTCTTCGTAAACACCGTTCCATCTCCCAGCTTTCCAGTCAGTTTAACTGCAAATCAATCAACCGCAACTGACTACATGATCACAGAAAACTCATTTAACAGGAAACTATAACCAGAAATCTTCTAATTCTCAAGTCAGAGTGTAAATAAATCTCTAGCTAGCTTACATACCTCCTACAACAGCCCCTTCATTTGGCTTTTCATAGCCTTCTCCTTCCTTCAAAATCTTCTTCAATACCTTCTTATCTGTGGTAACCTCTGTAACTGTCTTCCAAGAAACCAACTCAAGATCTACATGGAGAACTTCATTGGGGGGTACAGCAGCTTCATTACCAGATGCTGGTCTACCTTTCTCTGCAAAACCATCTGTCCAGAAACATGGGTACAAATATCAGTAACTAGCACACGTGGATTATATTCACTTCAGAATGAAACTTCAAGCAGCAGCTGTTTTGGAGTTAACGTACATTGTGGTTTAACTGTTAAGAGAACCTTCTCCCCCTTCTTCATCGTTTTCACAGCTTTAGCCAATGCAGGGCAGAAATAACCTGGCATGAATGATAGCAGCACAGAATCAAATCAATTAAATAGCTAGAAGTAACAGTTATTATGGTTATAAAACCCATGAAAGACACTCACCTTCATTAACAGTGAACTCCACCCCGTCAGATTTTGAGACAATAGTTCCGTCATCCAAACGTGCTTCATATTTCACTGCACAAAAAGAACACTTTCACCTCGCTATCTAACTAAACTAAAACACAAGCAACAACAGCATAAAACTAACATCGAGAATATCAGTGAAGATGGACGTACCATACACCTCATCTGCATCTTTTGGATTTTCCCACTTCTCGCCTTCTTTGACAATCTTCTTAAAGATACCTCCGTCCTTACAAATGTCTTTCACACTAGACCAAGAAAGTAACTCGACATCAAACTGTAGAGTAGCATTGGGGGAAATAGTGGGAGGATGGCCAGACTCGCCATAAGCAAGTTCCGGAGGAATTGTGAAGATGGCATTCTCCCCCTTCTTCATGGTCTTTATACCCAGGTCCCATCCCTTTATCACTTGGCCTACCATTGTTCAGAAAATTCGCAAGTGAGAGAGACACAAAGGGAGGCATCAAACCATTGAAGTGAGCAATCTCTATGGTTTAGATAATATCATTTGCTTTGGACTTTGCATGACAACAAACGGTAAAAATTAAGCCAATCTCTGACTAATAGGTGTTACCAAGATAATGTGACATAACAAAGATGAGCAGTTGAACAAGGTCCGAACACACTAGAACCGTAAGGATTTTGAAGACGATGAGGCTAGCACAACCAAGAGATCTAATATAGAAATGATCAAATCTTCTCGGTACCATTGATCTCATAAACGCGCCTAAAAAGCGGTTATATATCGCCAATACAACATAGTCATGAGCAGCAAAATTCATCAACTTAAAAGGTTATGAAAAAGTCAATAATCAGCAAATGAAACCCAACAATCGTTATAAAACATGTCAAATAAAAAATACAAATATAAATACAAAAAAAAAACTACCTTGGCCAAGCTTGAACTTGAATGGTGTGCCCCTGTCTCTGCTCGAATCGAACTGGGTTCCATCCAACAACGTCCCCTTATAGTGAACTGAACACAACAGAAATCAACCCCCAATCAGGAAACCCCTCTCCACATAAACCCCACTCAGACTAGTAAAACACTCTGCAACCAGAGAAACATACCTTCCACTTCATCACCATCCTCGGGCGTATCCCAGCCCTGTCCCTCCCTCACGAGCTTCTTCTTTAACCCCTGCTTACCGATCTCTTTCTCCTCCCCGACTTTCAAAATCGGGTTATCATCCCCAAGATCCATGTCACCGGGCATCTCCTCAGGGGCCGGGAGATCGAAATCCTCATCCATGGCTTCCGGAATCGGAGAAAATTAACCTAGTCGTAACGAGTCTAACCGGGAGTGTACCAAAATCCGATAGCACAAAATGCGACCAGAATGGCGTGATCGTTCGAACAAGCTTTTCCTATGCAAGACAAAGCAGGTGAAGGGGTAGGTTTTATAGAGTGAGTAGAGAGAGAGTGCGGGAGAGTTAGGGTTCTAGAGAGTTCTATAAGGCTCCATCAAGGGTCCAGATGGGTCGAGAGCTGGGATTCTGGAGAGTCGTGCATCCTGGTCCAAAGCTTCCAAAAGCTGGGTTTGAGTTCACAAATATCAGCCTTGCCACTCTTACCATTTGTAGAGAGATTGATATAAAAAAGGTGTTTCATTTCAGGCTTCAATTGTTTTACATTTCTTCTATTTTTAAGTTTTTAATTATAATTTTAATTTTTAAATACTATATAATTTATTTGTAAACTATTATATGGAGCAAGATACAAACAAAATTAAAATCAAACTATTGTAGGAAAGGTAGAGTTGTAAGATTAGGCACCGTGATGGTCAATAATGACTCATTGTTCAATGCGGACTCGAACAGCTAACGTGGGTAATTAATAGCCAAGGGAAACATGTAACATTCTTGGCTTTTTGGTGCCACGACTGACGCTATTTAATCGTAACAGCGAACACAAGTTCTCAATAAGATGAATATACTGATGGTCAGAAGGAAGCTTTCTACCATGGGACTTCAACTAGTATTTCTATTGTTATCAAGCCGATTCAACCAGACTTAAAAGAGTACCTTCTTTGAGTCTTAAATACAAACACCAGAAAAATTAGAAAGACTAGCTAAAAACAAATAGGGCGTAGGGGCCCTCCTTCGTCATCCATTCCCCTCTAATTTTAGCATCAGTTGGACCTGGCTCTCACCAACAGCAAACAGAGGGGGGATGGGATCCCTCGTACAGAAAAACACTGGGCAGGATGGTCGTGGCCAAGGGACAGTGGAGTTCCCTGTACTAGTAACCACCAAATTTATATTTCTCTTATCACATTACGATGGAGAGGCGTCACAAGTTACAGACAGAAAAGCTACCCTGGGTGGGAAAAAGATCATTGCTGATTTTAACTGAAAATTCACAGTTACCATTTGGGGTCCTCAGATCATCCGTAACAAGTCAAGAAGAAGAATTTTCCAACGTTCCCAATGCTAAAAAGCAATTTGACTATATAATTCAGTGTCATTGAACAGCTGCGCTCGTATTTCCCAAAGGAAATTGAAGTTTATAAGTTGCCAGATTAATTAAAGGCAAAAGACCAGAAGAGGTGCGACTACCTCATCTATAATTCATCATCTTCTGTGGGTTCCTCTCCATCTAGCTTTTTCCCATTCACAGCTACAAGCTCCGTATCAAAAACTAATGTTGCTCCACCTGTCATTTGTTACAGACGTGAATAACTCTTAAACTTACACAAACCTGTATACACACATGAGGTAAAAAGGAAAAGAGATACAAGCAGAAAAAATGAAATATTATGAAACTTCGGCAGTTTCCAATTAACTACTCATAATAAAATGAGGAAAAGAAGGCAAAAATTAAGTCCAGCCAACATTAGCTGCAGCACATGCTCGTTGTTAGCAATTTACAAACATAACGAAAATGACAGATGCATCTTTTCTCCAACTACTATGTGAATAACTTAAATGTCCAGTGCATTAGCAAACTCCCCAAACACTCATTACATAAAATGAAACCCAAAGAAAGGCCGGTATTTTTCATCTTGAAAACCTTATTTGTCCTCATATGTTAACTTTTTCCTTAACAACACCTCCATTTTGCTTAATTTGGTCAAAAGCTTCAACTCTCCCGCATCAAATAAAGGCAAGAAAAAGAATGGACTTAATTAAGATGGACTCGGCAGGAAATTTTGGAGCAGGGCAATGGACCACGTAATTTACTTTCTTCCTATTTAATCCATAGAAAGTATTACTGTTTAAGGATTTTAAAGCACTAAATAGCACAAAAAAAAAGACTAATGGATGCTTTAGTTAGGACTCTATTACAGAGGAAAAACAGATTGCAGGAAAAAGGTCATTTCTAATAAGCATCAGTACTTGCCATGTGCAACTAGGTAATAAAATAATAACAAGACTGATCCCGCCGAATTAGGTTGCAAAAAATGTTAGTTCTATATCTATTTATAACTTCAAAATTCCAGGTTTAGCTTTCTGTGTGTGTATATATATATATATATACACACACGGCTAATCCAATACGAAAAGTCATTTGGTGCAAAACATGATCAGACGGCTGCGATAGCCGCTGATTGGACGGCTGAGATAGCCATGGATCATGATCGGATGGCTGAGATAGAGTTTCACATGTTTCACACCAAATGACTTTTCGTATTGGATCAACCATCTATATGTATAGTTTTAAATACAATTCCAGGCTTAATTTGATCACCAAAAGATGCACACACAGCAATATCTTTTTAATTTTTTGCAGATGGTTGGGCCATGTTAACATTTTCAAAAAACATATACATATATGGATGATGTTAGACACTACAAGTTTCGCAGGATTTGCAAGTAACTTTCTGGAGTATTGACCAAAGAGATTCTTTTTGTCTCTGAATATCTGGATTTTTTTGCAGATGGTTGAACCAGGGCAATGGACCACATAATTTACTTTCTTCCTATTTAATCCATAGAAAGTATTACTGTTTAAGGATTTTAAAGCACTAAATAGCACGAAAAAAAAGACTAATGGATGCTTTAGTTAGGACTATTACAGAGGAAAAACAGATTACAGGAAAAAGGTCATTTCTAATAAGCATCAGTACTTGCCATGTGCACCTAGGTAATAAAATAATAACAAGACTGATCACGCCGAATTAGGTTGCAAAAAATGTTAGTTATATATCTATTTATAACTTCAAAATTCCAGGTTTAGCTTTCTGTGTGTGTGTATATATATATATATATATATATATACACACACACGCGGCTGATCCAATACGAAAAATTATTTGGTGCAAAACATGATCAGACGGCTGCGATAGCCGCTGATTGGACGGCTGAGATAGCCATGGATCATGATCGGATGGCTGAGATAGAGTTTCACATGTTTCACACCAAATGACTTTTCGTATTGGATCAACCATCTATATGTATAGTTTTAAATACAATTCCAGGCTTAATTTGATCACCAAAAGATGCACACACAGCAATATCTGGATTTTTTTGCAGATGGTTGGGCCATGTTAACATTTTCAAAAAACATATACATATACGGATGATGTTAGACACTACAAGTTTCGCAGGATTTGCAAGTAACTTTCTGGAGTATTGACCAAAGAGATTCTTTTTGTCTCTGAATATTGATAAGTCTACCAATTTGTCAACAACAAAACTGGAGGACCACCAATAAGGCAGAATGGAGCTATTTTTAAGGGGAAAACTTTATCATCCATCTTGTGTCAAGTCGCAAAAGATGACTCATTTATGGATTTCTTTTCCTTTTATTCTTTCCACTTTTTGGTCAATTGAGAAGTTATTTTCATGTGTTCTTTGAGCCTATGACTTCATGTTTGCAAATACTGGAGCACTGCAAGAGCTCAACCATATGTGTCCTCATCTAGTTCTTACATTTTATTTTATTTACATATTTATCTCCTCAGTAGTTCCCCTATAAACCCATGGACTGCAACACTGCTGCCAGGCTTATACTTCTACCATAATTCTCATTCAATTATCCCAAAGGACATTTTAAGATAAAAACAAATTTTAAGCAAAGCGGTTATATTATCCAAAAAACAGTAATTTTGCAACTCAGGAAAACATAAATACCTGGAATTGTAGGTGGTGAACCATTGTCTCCATAACCCAGTTTTGCAGGAATCTTCAGCTTTCGCTTCTCTCCCACACACATTCCTAAGAGTCCTTGGTCCCACCCTGTGGAAATCAATATATATTTTACTCTCTCAATGGCATACTTATTTATGAAACAAGCAAATAGAATACAGGGTTGGGAGGGCCAAGGTAGCCCCCATCCAAAACCCTACCACAGCATGTTGAAGTCAAGCACCCTCATTTGCAAGTGCAATCAACAATTGAGTTTGCTGATTGAGCAGTATAGTATTCTTTATAATCCAACATTTATGGTTATCATCTAATTCAACAATCCCAAAGTTTCCTATACCCTCAAATGTTTATGGAACTGCTTAACCATATAAGGAGATAGACTACTCAAAACTTATCGTAACAACAAAACCTTCGCAATGCACTACAAATATTTATATTAAAACTAGATCCTCCAGCATTAACCTAAACCACCAATGGCAAAACACTCTTCAAGTTTCTGTAGAAGAGAAAGTCACATGAGTGAGAAACCTGCAGAACAAGCTGCACAACCTGGACATAGGTACCACCCTCTATTTAGAGGCTTCACAGGAGCCATTTAGACAGTTTTTTCACTACATGCAAAATATGATAGCATACTTCCTAGGGAACAATCTAAATAGCTTAATACAATAATGCCAATGCTGACACTTCTCGGTATTTAAATTGTGTATATAACACCCAACTACATATAATGAGAAAAGGAAAAGCCATACCATGAGACACATAACAAGATCTAAATGAAAGGAGTGGTATCTAAAGGAAGTTTTGTTTAAAATAGACAATTTTACAATTCCTCGAAGAAAAGAAAGCAAATTGATAAAGTTGCGGCAGACTTTTAGCAAAACTCCACCACTGACATTTTTTGCTGAAAGAAAGAAAATCATTTATTTTACCCACTAAATTTGCCACTTTCACACATTAGATCTTCTTAAGGAAATCACCAAACTGACAAAACATATTCTTTTTCTCCTATCAGAACAAAGGATATTGACCCATCTTGAAGTTTCAAACTATCACTGTGAGAGATGCCTACCTACACTCGAGCATACGCCTATGAAGCAACAATGTTTTTTTTCTAAGTTGGCCTATGAATCAACATAATTATTAATACCAGAAGAACCATAAAAGAAAGCTAAAAAAATTACAAAAATATGGAAGACGTAAAAGAAAGCTATATAGAACACTTCCACATCAGCACACCTTTGATGACTTGGCCACTACCAAGTTGAAACTCAATTGGGTCACCCCTTTCAAAGCTTGAATCAAAAACAGTGCCATCGGTGAGTTTTCCCTGCCATGGAGGTTCATCTGGTCAGGACTATAATAGTGAAGTAACTGTTAACTCCATAACAAGTGCATTCAGAAAGGCAACTTACTCGGTAATGAACTTTGATAGTATCTCCCTTGTGAGCCTGAATATCACAAAACTTTGGCTTATACTGCAAAAAGTAAAATGTAGTTGATTAAATGACAGATGCAATTAAGCTTATTGTGTTCCAAATATGTTTGAATGAATCTATCTTTCAGTTAACACAGCACATTCCTGATGAATTAACAGATACTATCTCCCAGTTGTACATGACACAATCTTGGTGAATACATAGAAATCTAGATCCAGATCTTTAAAGCAACATTTCAATAGTCCACTTAGGATCCTACAGGTACTTTATTGAAAAGGTGAAGAGATTCTAGCAAGTAGCAATGAACTCTTCATGCTCACAAACTTGACCATTCACCTTTAGATTTTGGTCTCGCTTTCTGTTAATTTATTCTCCTGTCTAATAACAATAATCAAACATGATGCTACAAGAATACAAAAATTTCAAACATGATGCTATAACAGCACAAAAATTTCGAACACGGTGTAGTAGGAGAGAAAGATATCAAACATGAGGCATCTACAAAGCTATGAATAACCACTTCCCACTGACAAAGTAACTTTTTACTACTGTTCTATAATGTGGTTTTTTAAGAATCACGGTCTGTCTGTGAAGCAATCCAGTTTTCAAACATTAATTCATGAAATGGTCATTCCCTTGTCCTACTATGGTAGTAAGAAAAGAGCATTATAAACTATACTGGTAAAATCTTAGGACACAAAACACACTTGCCTCATCCAATAGAAGTTTCTTAATTTTTTTATTTTGAAACCCCATAACCAGAGAATTGAACCCAATACCTCACATTGAAAAATCCCCTGTAGTAGTTTTTTTTTCTTCTTTTTTTGTCCCCACGTGGTAGTAGAACCAAAGGTCCAATCCCTTATTCATTAAAAATTCAATCGCCACGTTTGTCACTTTTTTGGAAGCTAAGCTAAGTTTTGAAAGGGACTAAAAAGCTAGAAATACTACATGCTAAAAAACAGTTTTTTGCTGGCCCTTCTTGTGATAGATTAGAAGAACTCATCCTGAAAAGACAAACAGTGGGCGAACAGCTCCTTGCGTTCACAGTATACCTCAAACAGCCCAAACAAATATTCAACATTAAATGCGGCTCTGAATGTGCGAATACAGTTCGATGTTCAAAATCACCAAGGAATTCTAACTAGTTAGGATTACTCAAGCCCTAAAATCAACAGAACTTCGTAAATCACAGAAATCTTACAGTAAGAAACTGTTTGAAAGTAAACAAGCACATAAAGGACGATTAAGTTGAGGAAGTAAAAATTGAAAAGGAGACCGTAAAAGCTACCTTCACGCCGATCTGCAGTTCAGTAACATCCCCAGATTTCTTTGCAGAAACTGTGAAAGTAGACGTAACAGAAAATGCTGGATCAGATCTCAATACAGACTTACAATAATCGGCACTAGATCAATTGTCTTCAAAACTCAAAAGCTTTAGGAATTAACAACGAAGAAAACTCAATTGGATGCAAAATGATGTAAATGAGAGTAAAACAAAAAACAAAAAGTTAAAATACCGGCTAAAATAACTGCTAGGAAAAGCAGAGCTATTGCTAAGAACGACATAGAGGAAAATCTCTTAGCCGTTCTTTTCCGTTGGATCCAATGCAAACTCCCAATCGAAACGAAGCAACTGACGGAAACGTGAAACGTAGATCCGAAACGACCTAGGTCTTCTTAAAAAATCACAAACCAATGGGCCGGCTGATTCAGACCATATCAACCGGTTGAAGACGAAAGCGGTCAGTCGACATTGCACAGACGAACCATGGATCGGTTTGATTTGCAACACCTGGATTACTGTATAGAGTCAACAAGTTTACATTCAAAACCCAATACAAACTCAATAATGTTAGTGACTTAACAACAAGGTTCATTAAATTCAAAGAGACAAACATCCCATGTACAAAAGACGACCAAAAAAAAAAAAAACTGTACAAACTTTAGTATTATAATTTATTATAGACAAATGATAAATATACTATTGTCATAATATTAATGAAAAAATACTCATAAAAATGGTGTTTTTATAAAAAATAAAAATACGACTTTAAACTCTAGATACAAATTCCTCATACGATAAACTAAACTACGATAATGCCATTTTAATTAAAATTTTAGATAAAATTTAAAAATAATGAAAAGATTGATTTTTATCTATTATTATAATTTAAATGTTACACCCCTATGGTCATTTTGTGTATTGTGATATTTGTAGTTAGGGACAAGATGGACGGTGGGAGCTTCTATCCAAGTAATTTAATTAATTCATTCGCTCTATCTTTTTCATCCAATGACCAGTTATATGTTTTTAATGGTTTAGAGGGTAAAACCTAAAATCTCATAGGTTTTTTCACAAATTATACCTAGTTCTTTGCGGGTATTTGTTAAAATAATTACACAATATTTGTTAAGAAACAAGTATTTGTTCGCTTTACACATCCAAAATTTTATAAAATTCATAATTTTATATTGAATTTATTCAATTTTTTTTTGTATTAATCATATTTTAATCGTAACCAATTTTTGTGTTAATCTAATTTAAGCCACTACCATGATGTGGATTAAGCTATTTTTGTTAGACAGATAACACAATAATACATTACGTGTAAGAATAATTTAATAAATATAAATCAAACCCGTTTTAATTATTTATAAAATGATATTTAGACCGAGTTGTTCTTAATTTTAAATTATCTTAATTTTTATTTTTTGGAAAGAGGGAGAGAGCAAAAGGGGTATTATTGTGTTTTCTAATAAGAGGAGATCGATAACCCACCTCCTATCGGTATTAATGTTTCCATGTAGAATAAAGATAGCTCCCTCCCTTGTTTCTATTGTTGGCTAGGAGAGGCATCCCTCCTCCATTTTATGCTCCAAAGGGAGAAAAAGACATAATTTTGGGGTGAATCCACAACATGATTTTGATAAATATTAATTTTTATTTGAATAAATCGAAAATTACTATTGAATTGGGATTCTCAGAATTGCCATTATGCTTTCCCTTGATTGTAGGAATGGTAACTACACGTCTATTTGGAACTCTTGAGCCGAACCCGGTTTCTTGGGGCTGCTCTTGAGCCGAATTAGATCAGGTTCCGACCGGTCCTTCACCGTAAGCTGAACCAAGAAACGGGAACGTGGAAATTTAGAGAAAGGAGGTGGACTGGACCCTACTACAATCCCGGAAAACTTTAGAAAAAAAGTGGACCCACTTTCTACCCTGGACGATCGAAAACCAGCACGGCAACGAAACCTTCCCTGTCAAAAACAAGCCCTCCTGCTCTCAGATCTGCTACCCCCTCAGAAATCTCTCCTCCGGCGACTCCCAAGGGGGTCTCTCTCCAAATTTTGATTTTTCCTCTTTCTCTTCTCCTTGTCGCCTTGACTAGTCGAATAGGCATCAATTGAAAATGTCGGAGACGCCAGGGTCGGAGGCGGACGGGCCGGAAGGTGTCCGGATGACCTGGAATATTTGGCCTAGATCCAAAGTGGAGGCTAGCAAGTGTGTCATCCCGGTCGCGGCCGCCGTCTCTCTGATCCGCCACTCGCAGGAGCTGACCGTTCTTTCTTATCCGTCCCTGCGTTGTAAGACCTGTATCGCTGTTCTTAACCCCTACTGCCGCGTCGACTTTGTTACAAAAATGTGGATCTGCCCCTTCTGTTTTCAGCGGAATCAATTCCCGCAGCAGTACGCAGCCATATCTGAGACCAACGTTCCCGCAGAGCTTTGGCCACAATTTACCACCATCGAATACGCCCTCCCCGTCACCGATGCTACCCCCCCGCCCGTCTTCCTTTTTGTCCTTGATCTTTGTATTATCGAGGAGGAGTTGGAGTTCGTCAAATCGGCGGTCAGGCAGGCCGTGAGTCTGTTGCCGGAGAAAGCCCTTGTTGGGTTCATCTCTTTTGGGACCCAGGTACATGTCCACGAGCTTGGCTTCTCGGATCTCTCCAAGGTTTATCTCTTCCAGGGGAACAAGGAGTTGACGAAAGAGCAGATTTTGGATCAATTGGGATTGTCCGTGGGACAGAGAGGCCCTGCCAAAGCGATGCCGAGTGCTGTTGCCATGAGCCATCACGGAGTTGTGAATCGGTTTTTGTTGCCAGCTTCAGATTGCGAAAACACACTTAATTCGGTAGGGCTACTTAAATTTATTTGTACAATTTGGTAGAGTGTCTGTTCTTTTTACTAACAAATTTTGACATTTTATTTTTTCTCCAGTTATTGAATGAGTTACAGACGGATCAATGGCCTGTGCAACCTGGAAACAGGTACTTGAGGTGCACGGGAGTTGCTTTAAGTGTTGCAGCGGGTTTGCTAGGTGCATGCGTTCCCGGCACCGGGGCCCGAATTATAGCTTTAGTGGGGGGACCGTGCACAGAAGGTCCTGGCACGGTAAAGAGACTTTATAGCTTTCGTTGCTGCTCATGCTTTATAGTTTCTAGTTTCTATTATGTCCTTCTAGGAGTCCGTTTGCTATTACATTTGGATTTGTATTTGACGGTTATCCTTGGCATTTTGGACGTATCTTGTGATTGATTTTGGTTTTATAGCCTTATTATGTTTCATAAGATTCAGGTTGCATATTAAAATATTGAATCCTTCTTCTTGCTTGTTTTGGTTGTTCATACTGTTCTTGTATTTCGTGTCATGTTGTCTGGACCTAGGTGTTAACAGTTCAATTTAGCCTTTGAAATTGCTCCTCATATAACAGAAAAGATAGCAAAAACTTTACTCCGGACACCTGGGGAATTGACCTGGTTTCTTTGCATCAGGTTTTTGATTAGCAAACAAAGATAACAGGCTTATTGGCAGCTGTGTCTATGTATTGGTATAGATATAAATTTTGGGTTACCTCTATTTCTTAACTCCAATTTTGTCTATCTTCTTTTTCCTTTTGTATTTTTTGTTGCCATTTTTTGCAGGTCTGGTCTTCTGGTAATTAGACATTTAGAAGTGGAATATTGGTTGTCTTTGTTTGGAAGTTTCATTTGTGGTTTTTTGTTTTCCTCTCTGGTTTAAGAATGTCTACAACATGGGCTAGGAATTCTAGGGATTGGTTTTCTAATGCATTAATTTGATGATGTTCATTTTCTCCTATGATGGTTGACATAATAACTTATTGAGAAAGTTTCAGAAGTAGTTTTTCTTGGCAGTTTGGCATTGTATGAAGAGGTGTATTAATGTTGTTTGATCTTCTCATGTCTTTTATTGTGGCTCTATTCTATCACGTTTTTGAAATTGGACTCTATCCAACATTTTTATTTCTTTCAAGTACCATATCTCCAATTTCAGATAAGAGGAAATACAAAAGCACATTGTGTTGGTTGGTGTTGAAGTCATTTGGTTTGTCAGTAATGTTAAAGCTGTTATGGGGTTTCTGCAAAAAAATATTTTTCACTTATCTAATGCTTGTTGATTTCTACCTTGAGTCTGTTTGATTTTTTATATAAATAGATAATGACATGTCTTGAGGTTTAGTGATATTGTGAACACTGACATTTCTCTTCTCTGCAGATTGTGTCAAAAGATTTGTCGGAGCCTGCCCGCTCTCATAAAGATCTTGACAAGGATGCAGCACTACACTTCAACAAAGCTGTTAAATTTTATGAAAATTTGGCCAAACAACTGGTTGGACAGGGTCATGTCTTAGATCTGTTTGCTTCTGCACTTGATCAGGTTGGCATTTGTCATGCTAATTTACTGATAATTTTAATATTTTTTACACCTTTTTTTTTCTTGTAAAAAGTACTGCTATATTTTATTAAACTCTTGGCTTTATTATTTAAAAAAGAAAAAGGTTTTTAATTTCATGCATATCCATGACATGGGGGCGATGCTTAATGTGATTCACCTCTTACTGTGCATATCTGGTAATTGGAGAGACTAATTTCTGGCTGTGGGATATTCTGCAATGGAGTTTTATAGCTCCATATCTCTCAATGTTTTCAAAATTTTGTGCTGGAGAAGAACTAAAGATTCTTAAGCTGTTTAAGGGCTATCTTTCCAGCAAACCCAAATTTCCATGAGAAAGAGGAGTCTGCTTAATTTAAAATATTTTCTGTTTCTAGTCACATAATAAACTAATCTGTGTGAGCTTGCTATAGAGTTAGACTGAGAGCTGATAGTATATATATATATATATATATATATATATATATAGTATCCCAGGTCTTAACTGTCTGCTTTTGACTTTATCTACCAAGAAATATGGTTGAATTTTTAGATGCTTGATTTTTTTTTTTTTCCATCTTTGTCATGTCCTCCCATTTAGCCATATATGGATAGAAAAAATATTTCTTTTCTTTAACCTTTTGCAAGTTCTCTTCTCAAACTAAATGCTTGTGGAGGCATCCGCTGAATACTCTCACAACTACTGTAAACCTGAAACAGATAGCTCCATTCCATGGTGATATGTAGCTTGATCTTTTTATGATTTCTTTTATGAGTTTGTAATGACAAATGTGCAAAGCAATGAGTTGGAATCAGTTTTACGTGAGATAGGATGGTGAAGGAAGAGTGTTTTGGTATCAAACACCAGAGATAATCTAAGTTTTTAAGGAAACCTTATCTTACTTACACAATAAGAAGTACAAAACACTGAATTAAATGAGGGTGTAATTTCTAAGTCCCCTTCTCCCTCTTTCCACAAGTATGTATCGATCCTTTAGGAAAAGTACAAAGTCCACTGCCCCTTCAAACTCTTTTTCAAAGTAAGTCTCCTCCCATTCTCAAAGATCTACTTAGAGAAAACAACTAGTTCACCCAAATACATGTCTTCTCTCCTTCCACCGACTTAATTTCACTAATGTCCTTTATCCTATGCAGAGGTCCCTTTTATATACCCTAAGATTCTTAGTACTCTACTACCCTTTGGAGAACCTTGGCCTTGGGTTTCAAAAGGGTTATTTCCACTTGAAGGGCTTCCAAGTGTGAGGTCATGCATTCTAAATAAAGATGATTAACGAAAGGGAGCAAGGAGCAAAAGATAATTTATTTTCTCCTCATATCTCTCGCAGAGCTTACTAGCGGCACTCAATGGTGTGATTATTTCTATTGAGCTTTTCAGCATTGAAAATTTTACCTTTTATAGTGCATTAAGTGAACTGCCATACCTCTCGAGGGTGCAGGGATGCTCCAAGAAACTACTACTGTATGGCAGACTGATTGGTTCAGCCAAGTAGGTAGGCATACTGGAAGACAACAAGATAGGGATTAAATGAGCTCCTGTTCTGGATGGAGGACTTCCCTTTCTACCCCCCTGGCATACAAGTAGTTAAAGAATGGTGTTTTGCTCCAAATCCAGAGAGGGTTCTCCTCAAATTAGTTTTAAAAGCCAGAAGGAAGAAACAGAACTTTGGACTGAAATTTTGGGGATTTAAACCAATCCAAAAAAATGTTGGGATAGAAAGTTGATGATTTTGTTTTCACAGCCAGAATATTGGGTCAAAATTTTGCTTGTTTGTTTCCCATTGGTATGCTGGTTTTTAGGTTGCAGATTGATTTCCAGAGGTTGGTCACAGAGTATTTTAGAGCCATTTTGTTCACAAAGCTGTTCATAAACTTTATCCTTTCAATACCAAGGCTACTGTTATCATTTGGCATGTAAACCTCCTCCTTATTTATCAGATGGTATATGAGATCGGAAGATCCCTTCCAGAGAAATTTTCTTTCTATGGCCTCTATTTGACGGCAACACAGTTAGGATAGCAAAAATTGCTGTTAAATTGCTGATTTTCTTTCTAGTTAGAAAGGTGCCCGTCAAATTGCTGGATGGGATTTTAAGTGGGGTTCGGAAGGACTTGGTAGAAAGAGGGGGAGACCAAGGTAAGTGGGAAGGGGCCCAGGTTTGCAGTCAAAGATTGAGGTGAGTAACAAGTACAAAGTTCTATCTCTTGTGGTTATTGCTGCAGGTTCAATTCATTGGATTCCTATGCTGGTTAGTTTTGTGGGTACATTGCAAGGTTTTTTTTGCTGTGCTCATGACATTGTTGTTTATCTTGGATCTTTGAAATCCATATATAATATTGTTTTCCTAGTTATGCGATTTTTTTCTGCTAAAAAAATGATGAGTAATGTAGAATGAAAGGACTAAAATTTTGCCATACTATTTGAACTCATTTTATCTTCTATTCTGCTATAATAACAGGTTGGGGTTGCTGAGATGAAAGTGTCGGTTGAGAGGACTGGTGGCCTTGTTGTCCTAGCTGAAAGTTTTGGACATTCCGTGTTCAAAGACTCTTTCAAACGTATATTTGAGGACGGTGAACAGTCTCTTGGCCTGTCATTCAAGTGAGTTAGCTTCTTTCTTTTCTCTTACTTGTGTAAATTTCTAATGTACTGTGGTATTTTGTGTCTAATTTTGACATAACAGTGTGTAGAATGTGCTTTTCTCTTTGATTCCTTTACACGCAACCTTCATTGTTTAAGTTTTGTAGCATCTTTGCACACTGGGCACTTCGTATCCCTTGGTTGGCAGTAAACTTGCTTTAATTACATATAAAAAACAACTAATTATGTTTGCCCTCTGGTCAGTCTCATGATGCTGAAACTATATCCAATTCATGAGTAGTTCCATATAGGAAAAAAATAGACCTTTGTTATTTGTATATGGAAGTATTTCTAGTATTCAATTCAAACATGATTCCCTTGCTGTGTTTTATGTTGGACATCACAGAGTCCTCATTGGTCAAGTGTCACCTTTGATACTGTTTTCTTCTCCTCTTCCTCCTTGTCATTCTTTTTCTTTTTCTGTCTCTCACCATCTGTTTTCTAATGTTCCTTGAAATTCAACTCAATGTCTTTAAGTTCTGTGGTTGCTTGAAAATATATGAGGAGGGAAAAATCAAAACACAAAATCAATACTTATGGAGACTAACTGTTGGGAATGCTGTCATTTTGGTGATTTTGAAAGGTTTCTTGTCCTCACCACTCTGGTTCCCTTGACATACTTCAACTAGAAGTTTTACCTTTGGTTGTTGCTGCCATTTGGTGACATTTAGAGGTTTCTAGCCCTCACCTCTCCGGTTCCCTGGGCATTGTTGATTCCTTGGAGCCTGAGTTTAGAAATTGCTTTAGGTTTTTATAGGACTTTAATGGAGAGATTTTCTCCTCTCCTTGAAGTTGAATGAGATTCCATGTTCATTATCAGCTGGTGCAGGAACAGTATTGTCTAGCCGTGGGTGTTATTACATATTTTTGTACCTCGCTATTTTGATTCTAATTCCTTTGAGCCATGTCACTAATGCCACACAACCTATGTTCCACTAATTATGTTAGGCACACTCTTGAGAAATAAGGGATTAGCACTGAGAGTCCAGTTCTATAGATTTTATGGATCTTGTAATAAATATGGGCTCATGGCTTGTGGTGAAGTCTCCTGCATCTTTGTTTTTTTTTTACTCATTCTTATCTTCTTCACTGATTAATCTAATTTACACCAGCCATTTACTTGCTCTTAATATGCAGTCCAATCTGGACTCGTTGAGCCAATCTTGTCTGACTTCGCTTACCAAGCTAGTCTTTTCCAGAAGGTTTAATAAATGATCAGCTTAAATTGCCTTTTGATTTTGTGCAAATCTCCAACTCTTTGCTCACTAGAATACGGTTAATTGGCTTGAAGGCAGGATGTTTTACATATGTCACTGCACCTTTTATTCTAGTTAGACAGAAGTAAAATGGGGCTCATGGGTTTGAATTTTGTGATTATATCTAATGCATTTGGGGAAAAAATGGTCTTTTGGTTTGATTATATATTCAAGTTTGCCTTCTCTGTTTCAGTGGTACACTGGATATCTTCTGCTCGAAGGAAATTAAAATTCAAGGAATAATTGGACCATGCACATCCTTGGAGAAGGTTTGATCCGTTCATACCGGAGGATATATCTCCTCATTTGTTTATAGAGCATGCTTCATTGCCTTCATGAGAATTGAAGATTCTGATGCTATTATGTTGCTACTGATTACGAGAAGTTTTGCAGAAAGGGCCTGCTTGTGCTGATACTGTTGTTGGACAAGGGAACACAACTTCCTGGAAGATGTGTGGTCTTGACAAGAGCACCTGTTTGACTGTTTTCTTTGATATTTCACCCAGTGACAGGTCGACCTCACCTGCAACTCAAAGTCAGCAGTTGTACCTACAGTTTGTGACAAGGTTAATGACAGACCCTGCATTCCATTTCTTAATTCATCTCTCATTGCTCTGTTTGTTTTTGTGGGATTTGCAATGTTTTCGTGAACTGTATTTTTTTTAATTATGTTGCAGTTATCAGAACCCTGATGGCCAAATGAGGCTCCGTGTTACAACAATTACTAGAAGATGGGCAGATAGCTCTGTGAGTACTGAGGTAAGACAATTGACATTTACAACGATGATATTTTTTCGGAGTAATGCTTGTTAAATTGGTGGTTGGTTAGCATGATTCTGTTGATTGCACATTGACACAAATTCGATAGAGTTGATGAGCTCATTGATTGCCTCACATAGTTTGAAAATCCACAACCTGTATTGCTTTTTTTTTTTAAAATTTTAAACATGTTATTATCTTTTGTAATTTGTTTGGATCAATCATTTGTGTGAAATCAAAGAGATCCGGTAAGAGGAGTAGAGGAAACAGCACTAAGAAGAAAGGAGAAGAATTTCTGGAGTCAAGCAAACTGCCGCAAATCTTGATAGTTTCATTAGGATTCGATTTCCTTTTATTAAGGAGTTACGTGAGTTACAATGAAATAGCCAAAAAAGCCCCTTTCACTTACGATGTGAATGAACTATCCTATTTAAGTAGCATAAACGCTAGAACTCTACCTCACTAACCTGTATTACAACCCTACATGGGAGACGGTCAATTACATAAATATGGAATGGCTAAAGTAATATATCTCTTGAGTCATGTCATCTTTGTGAAATCTGATAGATTACTATTGGAGACAATTAGAATCTATTAGCGCATTCCTCCTTGTAGTGCAAAGAGAATAAATTATAATGAATCTTTTTTTACTCTCAACTAGTTATAAAATAGAAAATTCTCAGATTCCTCCTTGAGAAGATTGCTAGGTTCTACTTGCTTGGAAAATTGAAAACATTTGCAAAAACACTTTATATTATCACGAAAGGGACGTGACGAGTACCTTTAGAAAATTTTATAATCTTAACATGTGATGCTTTTGTTGTACATCTTTGTTTTTGTATATGAGACTGCTACTCTCATTGGGCCTTTGGTCATAATTTTAGAACTTTATTTGGGGCTGTATATATAATGAGTGCAACAGCTCTTAACAGAATTTTCAACAAATTCAGGTTTGTTTTAAGAAGGTTTTACTGAAATGAGTGACTCTACATGCTGTACTAGACAGAAAGAAAAAAATTGAAAATCTAAGAAAAAAAAGTGAACATTTTTTGTTTTTTTCTGTTTTTGAAAATAACTATTGCAATTCTTTCTAGGTTAGAGAAGAAAGGATATGCAAAGTTATTTGTTGTCAAGGCTGCCTCTAGGCCAGAAGTGCAAAATTAACCTGTTGATATATTTCACTTCACACCAACTTCAGTTGGCTTTACTAGTTGTACTCTTTTTTCATAGAAGTTAATCTATTAATAATTCTCATTGCTTAGGGTGAAATCCTGTGGCATTGTAATCTTTAAGGTCGTCAGTGACCTGAGTTGCTAGCTTCATGTGGTGCTAGAGATTGTGGCATTGCCATCTTTAAAGTCATTACTGACCAGCAATTTGCTAGATTCATGTGGTAGTAGAGATCACCATTTTTTGATGAATCAAACGGAAACAAGGTGTTTTTTCTGCAACAACATTGACACTTTTATAAGCCTTCATTTGCTAATTTCTGAGATCCAAATTCAAAGTCAGTTGGACAAGTGATCTTTTCGTGGTTTCGAGTGTATGATGTTCTTTGCTTGGTGACCTGTAAAATCTATTGTTACTCATACCACATGTTAAAAGTTTTTGGGACCTCCTAATGAATAGGCGTGGTTGCATTTTGTTATTAGCTTCCTTTGATTTAAGTCATATGGTTATAATTAAACATAGGGAAAAAATGGAAGAAAATAAACACACAACTGGTAAGCCAAAGGAAAAAGAAACACAGTGCTAGTGTGGCACCTCTACTTTCTCCAGAATTGTGTTGGAGGATGGTCTTGACTTTAGGTATAATTGCATTCGCAGGAATTAGTTGAAGGATTTGACCAGGAAACTGCTGCTGTTGTAATGGCTCGACTAACTTCTCTGAAGATGGAAATGGAGGTACGCCTGTTCAATTCTGCCTCATTTGCATTTAAGTCTGTTTTTCAGTCCTGTCAATTATGTGGCAATTTTTTTGTAGTTGTCAGACACTGACAAATAGTTTCATTGAGCCTATTCAGTTATTGACAAGAAAGTGTGTTGTTAAAGAGAAATAATTGTTGTTTATTCTGGTACTTACTATCCTTGTGGAAAAACTATGAATTCTGCAAAGTAACATCATGGTCTCAATATATGAATGGTGAATAGCAATAAATTGAGGGGCTTGGTTTCAGAATTTTAGGTATGCTCATGCTCAACCATGTTCATTCAAAATACAATACATATGCTTCCAGTCTTTTTTGTTTATTTGAGAAAAGGTGCGATTATATTAAAAAGCCAAAAGACAACCAAAAGAAATAAACATCAAGAAGTGGAGTCTCTTCTTCCACTGTGTTGACCTTTTGTTGCTCTTTGGGAAATTTTCATTCTATTTATTTTCTTTATTTTTAGTTTTTGCCTTCTATATATTTCTTATTTTAGTTTCTTTTTAAATCCTTTAATTAAAAAAATATATATTTGAAAATGGTGAGAATTTCATTAAGAGAGGAGTAAAAGAGCAAATCTGAGGGATAAATCCAGCAACGAAGTCCAGATAAAAAAGCAAAATGCAATGAATCAGCCTATCTATCTTAGAGAGGAAAATGAGAATGAAGATATGTCTGAGATGCTAGTCATGGTCTCTCGTTTTACTATTTATAAGTTTACAGTAGATCTTAGTTACAACAAGCTTCTCAGTTTTCTTGTTTATGTGAGATAAAAATATAGGAATTTGACATAAAGCAACTATTCCCAAACTAAGATCCCCTTTTTCTGATTTTTCCAAATGCATCTCGCCTTTTTATGTAATATACTCCGACAAGCCCAAATCAAGAGGAAGTAAACCTCCCACAAACAGGATGTGGGAGGGAGACTCTACTTCTAGCTAGAGGATCTGCTATGCAATTGACACTCTGCACCACATGAGATCATCACACTATTCTAGATTAACAAATCACTTAAATTTCATCATAAAATGGAATTAGCACCAAGGTGGGTTATCCCATGAAAACCAACTGATGATTTAATTATGAGCGTTTATTTTTCTTTTTTCCTATACCAGGAAGAGTTTGATGCAACAAGATGGCTTGATCGAACTTTGATTCGTCTATGTTCCAAATTTGGTGATTATAGAAAAGATGATCCGTCATCCTTTACATTAAACCCAAACTTCTCCATATTTCCTCAATTTTTGTTCAATCTGCGGCGGTCACAGTTCGTACAGGTAATGGGAGATTGAACCTCTTTTTTTTTTCTATGAGAAAGGTGGAAACCTAATTGGAATAGTTCTTGCTGCAGGTTTTCAACAACAGCCCTGATGAGACTGCTTATTTTCGTATGTTGTTGAACCGGGAAACCATCTCGAATTCTGTTGTTATGATTCAGCCATCATTGCTTTCATTTTCTTTTAGTTCACCTCCTGCACCTGCATTGTTGGATGTGGCTTCCATTGCCGCAGATCGCATTCTTCTGCTTGACACTTATTTTAGTGTTGTTATTTTCCATGGAATGACAATTGCACAATGGCGCAACATGGGTTATCAGAATCTACCTGAGCATCAGGTAAGATAATAATTTTACATTTGTTTAAGTTATGCCATAGGCTCTGAACTCTCTTTGTATTTGTCATGTCGGTAGAATGAGTTACTGTGTTATGAACTTCAAAATAAAAAATATCCTTGGTGGGAAATATTCTTGCAACCTGGTTCCTCATAGGATTTGCACTTATATGTGTCTTGTTGACAGTATTTTTCATTTGTCTGAATTAGTCAATGCAAATTGTTTGGGATGATATTGTGGACTCTATCCAATTAAAAAATTGTAGACTTGTGTTCCTTCTAGTTAATCTAGATGTTGTTCTCCTAATAAAGATTATACTTTCAGTGAATCCGATCTGTGAATGAATATGGTTGTGGAATTATGTCCTTGTATTTTGAATGTTAAGTCAATGGATCAATATCTACCAATGAATCTTATTAAATATCTTTTCTGATGTTATTTCTGGTGGTCATGTTTGGTGGATAGTGTTTACCCTTTGTTCTGGCATACCTAAAAGAATGAGTCTCTTTCTCCTTGTTTAGGACGTTTGTTTTTCTAGTTGGCAACTGCCTTCTTTTCTAGAAGAAAAATATTTCTTTTAGTTTCATTAGGTCATGTTGCTTAGTTGATTGACCATAGTTCGTAAATCCACAGTAGCATCAAAACATGTGGTACCTAGTTATATGTTTCAGATTTGAGGTATCTGTTGTGGGGGTTTAGTGGCGAATGCAAAATGGTGCAACATGCGGTATCATGCAATAGTGTGTCAGATAGAGTAGCCAATGGCCTTGTGACAGACACTGCTATTGATAATTCAAATACGTGAGCCTTGCAAACCACTGACTGGTGGTGCTGATGCTATTTTCAAGATTTATATCGTGTTGTCTTCCACTTTAGCTCACATGATTGTTCTATCTTGATGGCCTCGTGGCCTGTTCATAGCTTAAGCTGTGAAAATCAAGAGTTTGAATTATTTTGCACATCAAATACAAATCTACATGCATGAAATGTGTTGAGTTGCTTTTGAGGAAAAATGAAATATGTTGGGTGAAATGACTCTAATGTCATGCCTGCCTATCACGAAGTGCAAACCCTAAACTAGGGTTAGGTTTACATACACAAACGTATTGAAGAAAAAAGGTAAATCAGATGTGGAAAGTTGTTTATTTAAAGATATACCTTACAAGACCCCAACACCCCTATTTTTAAAACTTAGTTGCTTGCTCTACAAGCAATTTTGGGCCAATGAACAACTTAAATGATGAATAAGCCACTTAAGGCCTACTAGCTGGGCCCAGTCTTCTTCAAGAAATAAAAGATTCAAGACAAATTAAATTATTAGACCGCCCAACTTAAAAAGGAATATCCAACTAAAGTAATATCCTTGTCTGTAGTTAGTTGTTCTTTTGGGTTTCTCAAAAGGTGAAAAAAAGTTGTGTAAAATAAATGGATGGAAGAGAGATTGAAGAGAAAAGAGAGGCACTTAGAAGGGGAAAGGAGAAAATAGGTCTGCAAGGTGCAGCCTACTCCTTGAGGGAAAAGACTCGACCCCAATCCTCTTTTTAATCTCACCTAAGTGATTTTACAACTTGACAAAAATGCCCCTCATAAGAGGACTTATACACCAGTGAGTAAAAAGACTTTAAAGCATCCAGACTTATGCATCAGAGATTGACAGAAGTGCGTGTTAACGTCTCCTTACTTTAACCAGCGGTACTGAGCTTGCTGCTTCCACTTAATTCTATCATGTTCGAAATTAATGTTACTAGGAATCATATATGAAAATCACCTAATCATTTTACTAATGATGTAGCTAATCTGCTATCTCAAGTACTTGTATTACAGTTAGGGAATCCATTCTTCTTGGGGCTTGAGGAACTTCCTCTCCCTCTCTTTGTTGTGCTTATTCTCTTTCAATGAAATTATCACCATTTCAAGAAAAAAAGAAAATAAGAGGGCACACATTTTTTTTTTTTTTTTTTGAGCTCTATTGGCTTGAGATAATATACTTTTTTTCATGCAAAAGATTTAAAGAAAATGCAACTCTGTTCTGTTGGGGTCTCAGTATGTGGACTAAACAAATTGGATACTAGAATTATTGTCTGTGAGAGTTTTATGTACAGGTGTGAAAATTCCAGAAGGAGATATTTAGCCTGTAGTTCATCACTTGATTAAAAAAAAAAGTCTTTAACCTGTAGTTTTTTATTTTAGATACCAACTTTTTGATGTTAAGTGTGTTAGAGTGCAAAATGTTGGGTTCTTTGGTGATACAGTTGCTTTTCTTTTTGTTTTAAAGGTTTCTTTTTGGTTTTTACAAAGAAAATAATGCTGTTCTTTATTAGTCCTTCAGTTGCATGAATTATGTGAAGATTAGATTTAGAATCTAATCATATGCTGTTACTGGAATTACTATTAGCTACAAAGTAATAGTGAATACAATGTTGCCACCATTTCAGCTAGAAACTGTGGTATAATTGAGGTATTTGGAAGTCAGCCCCATCGGTAGCTAATGAGTGAGGTATTTGGAAGTCAGCCCCACCGGTAGCTAATGAGTGAGCAGACGGATATTTGGCTAGTAATGGGCTTCTTTTAATTAGGAAGCATTACTCTAAGAAGAAGTATAGTTTCTAATTGCTAGTTACCATCTCTATTACTTTCTGAACATCTGATTTATTTCTCTATCTTAGACTAGGGTAGAAAGTACCTATTTTCCATAGTCAGAAGGAAGTTCTAGTCCTTGGAACTGTGTAGTTCTATGTTTCAAATCACCATGTCCATTATTAGTTGATTTTTACTTGAGCATTACATTTTGAGCTGTTTTTCTCAAGTTATTTAGAGATGAAATGCAGTGAAAAAAGAAGCAGATAAAAAAAAAAAAAAACTGATTCATTTGAGAGATCCTTTCTGTTGTTGCTCTTATTTTTTTTTTTTTTTCATATATTTGCTTATTTGTAGGCATTCAAACAATTGCTGCAAGCTCCTCATGAAGAATCTCAGATGATAATCAGTAGTCGATTTCCTGTCCCTAGATTGGTGGTTTGTGATCAGCATGGTTCCCAGGTTTGTACTATTTTATCAACCCTTAGCTTGGATTGCTGTTATAGTGTTTTTTGTTATTTTTTGGTCGGGCTTGGAGGATCATGAAATCTAGAAATTAGTTTTGAGCATACCAACATCAATTGTTGATGGTACAAATGGTTTTGGCTTAGAATTTCTATCAGTGGGAGTTTAGCTCTCTCACAATTTAATGAAAAGAATTTGGAAGGCTATCGGACATGAATCGACCAGCTCTAAAGCTAAAGCCAGAAAAAAATTAAAGTGGGAGATGGTTTAATCAATTCTCCATTATCAGTGAGGGCACTTCCTTTTACAAAAAAAACAAAGTTGATCATATAGAGTACTTTATTTCTGATTATTTATCTTAACAAACGTGCAGGCAAGATTTCTTTTGGCAAAATTGAATCCATCAACAACGTACAATTCTGCTCACGAGGTAACACCAGGATCAGATGTGATCTTCACAGATGATGTGAGTCTCCAAGTTTTCTTTGAGCATCTCCAGAGGCTTGCTGTGCAGTCTTAGCATCTGTCAAGGGTTTAGTTATTTCACCTGGTTCCTCGGATGGGTTTTAGTTGTGAGTGAGGCTGCCCCAGTTCTTTCTCCTTTTGAGTTCTTTAACATATTTTGAATAAGCAGCGTGTATATCATTCTTTTGGTTATCGAGAAAGTTATAGGAAGGCAGCACAAGCTAGGTTGATTGGAGAAGAAGAGAGTATCTTAGGGGGAATCTGCACAAAAGGCAGGGTTGTTATTGGTTAATTTAGGTAGGTTTTCCGTTGTCGTTTCTTTTTGTACGTCAACCTAGCCCAGAAAATATATGGTGAATTTTATACGTCTCTTATATTCTCTTACATCTTTCATACATCATGGCAGCTGAAATATCATCCCCTGTAGTCATTTTTACTTCCAATTCTTTCTGAACAATTTTTCTCAACATACCAATTATAAAACTAACTCGATGAAGGTTCATCTAATACCAAAAATTATTTGGTGTGAAATATATGTGATCGTTGATTATGTTTTGCATTAAATGATTTTTCGTATTGTTACTTATTTTATGTAGTTGGTAGGTCCGTATTTAAATTTGAATTTTAAATTTACTTATGTATATAAACCTTAAACCTTAAACCCTGTTCCTTATCGATTAAGGGTTGCATATATCAGTTTTAGGTATTTAAAACTCAATAAATTTATATTTAATATTTCAAAATAGAATTATTATTAAATTAGACGTTTAGAAGTTACAAAAGTAACAAAATGATATATATACAATAAAATCAAAGAAAAAAGTGAATTAAAAAATTAGGTCAAATTGAGAATAGGATTAAATGATAAATAGATGATTAGTAGGTACCGAGCAATAAAAAGATTTTGTAATTTTGCAAAATATTGCTTCTGGGTTGATGTTTCTTTTACGGTACATTGAACCGGTCTCGAGGAAAAGGAAAAGGAAAACGTGTCTTTTGGCAGACCAAAAGCGCCCAAGGCTTACGGTCTAAGGTGCAGGTTGTCGTCGTCGTTTAACGTCAAATGCAATCCGACGGCTGAAACTACGCCGCGCTTCCCTCTCGGACCCGAGAATTGAGATCTCCCCGTCCGTCTCACTTTTTTTTCAACTACCCTTCTCGAGACAAACACAATCTAGGTTTCCGGATCCACTGGACAACCCACTATCCCCGCATCGTCTCACTTGTTCTTGACACCTGTACTAAAGGCGTCATCAGAATCAACGGGTAGGATCCTTTCGGCTGGTCAGAGTTGCACGGAGTTTAATGCCAGTGATGACATGTCCTTTTTAAGAGGCGAGGCAAGGCCGAGGCGTTTCTGGAGACGAGACGGAAAGAATAATTACGGCGCTAAATTTTATTTTTGCCGTGCTGTTCTAGTTTTTTGTATTTTTTTTTGTTAAGCACGATTCTGAGACAAGAATTCACGGGGTTTCCCGATCAGGGAGAGGGAGGTGGCGGCGAAATCCACCGAGGCTGGGTTGTCTTCTAGGTACGTCGCGGCCACTGAGCCTGGCGCGCTACCATGATGCTGTCGCTGCAGACCGATGCGCGGCAACAGCAGCCGCAGCATCATCATCATCAGTTTTTCAGTTCGACCGGTGGTGTTGGAGGATTCTCTAGGGTTGCGTTTAATACGCCGGATCGTGATGATGCGTTCCTTTTACAGCCAGATCTCAAGCCCGCTCAGGCGGCTGATTCACGTGAAGGTTTTTTTTTTTTTTTTTTAAATTTTTATTTGGCAATTTGGTGAATTCTGTATGTATTTTTTTTCTTCTTCACGCTTAATACTTGTGTTGAGAAATATTTAAATGATCTTTTTCTAGATGGAATTTAATTTGATGTCCAAAATTTCTTATTTTGGGTATCTTTATTTTTCTCTTTTCGAGGTTTTTTTTCAGCTCGGCTACTGGGTTAAAATTCACTCTCCACATGTCTGAGTGTAGTTTTTGTGATGTGATTTGCTTGAGAAGTTTGAATTTCTTGTCAAACTATTTTTATCTGGAAGTGAGTAATGAACCTCTGGGTTTCTCTACAAAAATACTAATGAACCTCTGGGAATATATTGTGCTTGTTGATTGAAGTAGGGTATATTGTCGTCGCTCCGTTACGCTTGAACGTTGGTAGTGTCGATTTCTTTATGAAGCGGTCCAGTTATTGTGAAAAAAGGATTCCCAAACTTTTGCCAATCTTTTATAGATCTATTTGGTTGTCTCTATTCTTCCAAAAATTGGGGACCGGACTGTTTTGCTTATGTCTTTATCATTTGTCTTTTATGGACCCGGCTTGGGAAATTTGTGACCTTTTGGGCCTTTTTAAAGGGTTTTACATCCGATTTTGCTTTACAAATTCTTATTATATGGTCCCATATCGAATTATTTGGGCAAATGTTGGATACTGGGCTTTTTGCTCCTTTTGCCCTATATTGAATTATTTGGGCAAATGTTGGACACTGGCTTTTGCTCCTTGAAAGGCGATAAGATAATCTTTAAGCGATATTGGTTTATAGAAACTACTGACTTTATTTAGTGGGGCCTTTGAATGGTTGATACATACTCTCTTCTCTTCCAAGTTGTTCTAAACTCTCTCTTGGCCAATTATGTTGTTTGTCTTCATTGGCTCTTATGTCCATCCATCTGTGTTAGTTGCATACCTTTTTTTTTATCAAATCTTAAAATAAATTCTTCCTTGCTTTTTTCGATTGTAAATCAAATTGCCCGTCCTTTTCTATGTTATGTTTCTCCTGCATGCAGGAGCTATAATCTTGCTTGAGAATGTTGAATATACAGTCATACGTCATTATGGCTTTAAGCATTTAGTTATGTAGCAATGTGGTTCTTTTTATTTATATATTTCTTATTAACTTTTTTTCATCGATTCAGTTGATGAGGATGCATTGTTGACTCTTGCTCATCAAAAGTATAAATCTGGGAATTATAAGCAAGCATTGGAGCACAGCAATGCTGTTTATGAGAAAAGCCCTCGTCGAACTGATAATCTTCTCCTCCTTGGTGCTATCCACTATCAGGTGAATTAATCTATATTTCATGTCAACAGAATGGGTGCTCAGTTTGTTTTTTGACATCTAACTGTTATGTGATTTTGATATGCTTTAATTCCGAATGTGCTCTAATTTGCATTTTACTTTTTGTTTGTAGTTGCATGATTTTGATATGTGCATCACAAAGAATGAAGAAGCTCTTCGACTTGAGCCACATTTTGCAGAGTGCTATGGAAACATGGCAAATGCTTGGAAGGTAAATCCTAAATTATCCTTTCCAGTTTCTGGTTACATAAAATTTTTAATTTGCTGATGAATGGATATTCACTGAAATTTGCTCGTTGGCATATTTTGAACAGGAGAAAGGCAACATTGATCTTGCTATTCGCTATTATTTGATTGCTATTGAGGTTTGTATTATTGCCTCTCTTTTTATTTTTTTTTGGCTTTTTGACTGAAAGTTCCAAAAATCTTCTCTTAGGAGCCAAAGTCTCTCTATTTCTCTGCCACTCTCTCTTTTTATTTTTATTTTTTGCTTTTTGACTGAAAGTTCCAAGAATCTTCTCTTAGGAGCCAAAGTCTCTCTATTTCAAGAGGGTCTATAAAAGAGGGTCTATACTCCTGTGGAGTCAGAAAAGAGGGCACCTTAACTATCCACTTGTAGAGCACTTGTAGAACCACAAAAGAGGGTCTATACTTAACTATCCACCTGTGGAGTCATAAAAGAGGGCACCTTAACTATCCACTTGTAGAGTTACAAAAGAGGGTCTATACTTAAACTATCCACCTGTGGAGTCATAAAAGAGGGCTTACACTTAAAATAAATAAATTATCCACTTGTACAACAACAAAAGAAGGCTTACACGTGAGGGGGAGTGTTAAGGAATAGTCCCACATGGATTAGTGAGTACAAAGATCTTGAGTTTATTAGTTAAGAAATAGGTTTCCTAAGTTGGTTTGTTATTTTGGGATAAGCCTTGGACCCAACTTCTCATTTTTCATAATACATTGATTTTGTGAAATTCACTATGAACACAGCGTTTGAGCATAAAACGACAATAAACGGTAACCGATAAAAAGTCAGATTGAAGATCTGATTGTATGGTGAATTGTCCACCAATGATTCTCTTTGTATGATAGTTTCAAATTGAAAAAAATTGGAGGGTTCAAGTTAAAGAGACCATATTTTGGCATTTCAGTTTGAAAGACTGTCTAGTAAGGGATAAAATATTGGTTGATTACTAGTTTGCGCTTTCTTCTAAAAGAAAAAACAAGAAAAAGTGTCATATAATGTGGGTTATGAGTTGCTCATGACAATTCTTCTGTGACAAGGGTTTTTTTCCTCTGTCAGTTGCAAATGTTTTCTGACTGGGAACTGCAGAATAAATTCTGATTGATGGCAACAATATACTCTTACTGGAAAAGTACTGCATATTTTTGGGGCATGCTGCCATGTGTTTATGGCATTGAGACAGAATTTTTTTATCTGGGAAACTGATTTATATCTTGTTTTGTCGGGAGATATTTGGTTGTCATTTGGCATTTATTTACAATCTGTACATGTATTTACTGATCTGGTTGCCCTTATGGTGCACTTTGATGCTAGAAATCTGACACAAGATGCAGCTGACCTATGTTGGAATCAGCAAATATGTTTTGGGATGAACCATCAAAGTTTGAAATAGTTTGATATTGCAATTATTGAAGCATGGAATTTATTCTTGTGTAACATAGGCAGCTCTAAGAGGTCTAGCCAGTGGAGATGTATTCAAGCTATGATATGCAAAAAAGTGATTCTTTGTCTAGTTTTTTTGTTTCTTTCAAATGTTGGGGCTCATTATCAATGCCTAGGAAGCACTTTTTTGGGGTTTGGTGTCAAGGAAGCTCTTCTTAATATGTTGGAGCAACGTAGAAAATCTCTTAGCTGTTGTCAGTGGATGTTGTTCTGATAGTTGGTTAACAGAATCCGGCTTATGTTAGACTTCAGCCCCTACTATGTTGGATAGGCAAATAACTGTCCCATAAAATGGTGGATTCCTTGTTGTCAAGTGAACTGGCTAAGACTTTTTGATCTTCTAGTTGCTTCTTCCCTTAGGAAACTTGCTATTTTCCTTCTCCAACAAGAAAGAAAAAAGAAAAAAAAAGCTATTCTGGTTAATGGCGGGCAATTGCTTAAAATTTGTGGATTTTAAAGCTTATAGCCTGATGGTGGTATAAGCAACTGTGGTTTTTTTTATTTTTGCCATGTTGTTTTCTGTTCATCTGTTTGTTTTTGTGGTCTCTACTCTTGATACCCCCGTGTTTTATTTATTTTAGGTATTCTTTTTTTCTTTCCTCCCAACTCTGCATTTTTTTATTTTAGACGTGCTGTTTATATGCAATGTCTTTGCATTTGTGACCTCCAGGTTCTCCTGATTTCATGGGCCTACTTAGTGTTCTTTGTTCTCTAAAGCAGATCTTTATAATTGTTTATCAATTTTTTTATATTTTTTTTCTATGTTACTTTGTTCTTTGCTCCCTTTCTCTCATCATGTTAGAAAGTGCCGTGTGCTTATGATGTTTAATATAAGAATATACTGTAGCCCTTTGTGGTTAGAATGATCCTACATCTGTGTATTGTTTTGCTTCTCATAATCATTTAATTGAATATGTAAACTGCAATACTTTGCTCAAATTCTTTAGAATGTATAAAAGTTTTGTTTTCTGGGGCATTGTATCAGTCAACCATTGTAGGCCGTATTATCATTTGAATGCCTTGGAAGGAATCACTTTTCCATGTGTTCACCCAGCAGAGTTTATATTTAACTTGAGGCTACTGGCCATAAGCCCCCTCCTTTTCCCCACTCACACACAAAAAAGAAAAAAAAAGGAAAAAGGAACGTGGAAGCAATGTCCTGGTGGTCTTGGTTATATTTTACATGCTGCTATCTGTATCCTCTCATATGAATGTGATTATAAATCATTGTGCATCTCAAATACTTCTTGTCCTAGTTTACTTCTATAACCAACTATACTTTTATAATTTTCTTAATTTTTATAGTAATCTGTTGGATATTAATTGCTAAGGATGCTACTTTTTCCTGGTTATAATTTATCTGTTCCAGGTGATAGAATCTGGGTGATTCTGGATCCTTTCTGTTGAGTATGCCAGTCAAATTTTAAATTTTGGTTGCCGATTAGAGGCTTATCTATGTTTATTCTTTGTTCTGGACTTTCTCATGATTTTATATATTTCTTGCTATTTCATAAAAAAATGGCATTGGTAATTGAATTTTGCATCTTCTGTTGATTCTGATTTGCAGCTTCGTCCCAACTTTTGTGATGCATGGTCAAATTTAGCTAGTGCTTACATGAGGAAAGGAAGGCTTAGTGAAGCAGCCCAGTGTTGTCGACAAGCACTGGCACTAAATCCACGATTGGTGAATCTTTTTTAGTTTTCTTTTTGTTTTTCTATTCTTATTGCTTGTTTTAGTTATTGGAAATTATTGGTGGTTATTTGATTGGCAGGTGGATGCCCATAGCAACCTTGGAAATCTGATGAAAGCACAGGGGCTAGTGCAAGAGGTATATGTTATACTGAAGTCTAGCAATAATTATCATGTTTTGAAATTCGGAACCCCTCAGCAATCTCTCATTGTTTGGGAAGGTTTCCCCCCCTTGTAATCTGCTCGTTTGAGTTTTCTCTTAATAAAATTCAGCATCATTTGAAAAAAAATTATCATGTTTCTTTATGGGAGTAGAAAGACTGTACTTGAGACTAGAGATCACGGGCAGTTTCCTCACTTTTGAATGCTGCCATGTTTAATTCTATGGTTGAGACTTTCTTTGAAATGTTTTAAAATTTTCCAGTTGCTGTTGATTCTTTTGTTGTTAATATAACTGTTTGAAGAAATATGATATCAATAATATATCATAATGATACTAATTCTTTTCTTGGATTAATGGTTGAAGGATACTTATTGGGACGGGTGATATCTGCACATAGTTGGAATAAGCTGTACTTCCTTTTAATTTTATTGTCTTCGTACTAAATTCAGTTCTCATTGCTTCTGGTATCTGTAACAGGCATATAACTGCTATGTCGAGGCTTTAAGGATACAGCCATCTTTTGCAATTGCTTGGTCAAATTTAGCTGGTCTTTTCATGGAGGCAGGGGATCTCAACAGAGCCTTAATATATTACAAGGTAAATCATTCATGGCTTTGATCATGTATTCCTGTTTTTATGCCCAACTTTGAAACGCAATAATTACTTCATTACTTGCTTTTCAGATGAAAAAAATCCTTTCTTGTGTATGTGTGTGTGTGTGTGTGTGTGTGTGTGTGTATTTATAAATTTGTTATTTACTTCGGTGCTAGTGTTTGTTCATGTTGATGCTTATGTGCTATAGATTGTTTGTGCTAACATATGCATAATGGGGTTTACTGCTAGTGGGTATGCCTACCCTACAGCTGATGTTTAAATCGTTTGTTTGAACTATGCATTTGATGGGGCTGATACCAGTTACTGAGATTTTATTGTAGGAATTATCCAGAACATAATTTTTTACTGTTATTTGTTTATATTTGGTTTTTCAGGAGGCAGTGAAACTCAAACCAACATTTGCTGATGCCTACCTGAATCTGGGAAATGTCTACAAGGTAAGAAGTCATCACGATGTATTGTGCCAATAAGGTCAGGGTAGCAGCCAAATGCCCAGGGACTTATTTCTGGAGAGAAAACAGATGTTTTTTTGCCCTTTTCCAGGCCTTGGGAATACCTCAAGAGGCAATCTTGTGCTACCAGCGAGCTCTTCAGGCCCGACCTGATTATGCTATGGCGTATGGTGAGTAGGACTAGATTGTTTAATTAATATGCATGTAGTTTGCTATTCATTTACTTGAATATTAATATGTGCCTTCTTGGTGCAGGCAATTTAGCCAGTGTCTATTATGAGCAAGGCCAGCTGGACATGGCTATTCTCCATTACAAGCAAGCAATTGCTTGTGATTCAGCATTCTTGGAGGCGTACAACAATCTGGTTGTTGTATCTTATTTTCATTACCTTGAGCTACCTGTAGGTCTTTTCCATTGGTTTGCAAAATCTTGTCGTACTAATATGGTTTGTTGTGACTGTTTTCCAATGAAAAGGGCAATGCCTTGAAAGATGCTGGTAGAGTGGACGAAGCAATCAATTGCTACCGGGTTGGTTTCTAATTCTTTCCATCTTCATCGTTTTTTAATTGAAGGAAATGATCTTCAGGTAACTTGTTTGAGTTCAACATTTTTATATGGGATCCTGATCTTCTTATTGTCATTGGATGAAGTCCTGCCTAGCGTTCCAGCCTAACCATCCCCAGGCTCTTACTAACCTTGGAAACATATACATGGAAAGGTAACTTACTAAACATATACATGGATATTTTTTCTTTTGGAATGCTGTTATTAGTTTGAACTGCATCTAAATAAGATCCCTATTTTGTTCATGCAGGAACTTGATTAGTGCTGCTGCCACATATTATAAAGCAACACTGGCTGTAACATCTGGATTATCTGCTCCTTTCAGCAATTTAGCAATTATATATAAACAACAGGTACTGGCTGTCAAAAATATCCTTCAGAATGATTGTGACATCAAATAAAATGCTTTGGTTGATGTTAGTATAAGGTTGCTGACATTTACTTTGGGTTTTGGGTAACTCTGTTCATAATAAAAAGTATCCCTATTCTTTGTTGGACTAAATCTGCTTTACATGTAATTGACAGGGAAATTATGCAGAGGCAATATCTTGCTATAATGAAGTACTTCGCATTGATCCTTTGGCAGCTGATGGACTTGTTAACAGGGGAAACACATTTAAGGAAATTGGCAGGGTTAGTGAAGCAATCCAGGACTATTTACGGGCTGTTGCCATCAGACCTACTATGGCCGAAGCTCATGCAAACCTGGCTTCAGCATACAAGGACAGGTATATATATTTTTTTTTTGTATTTCTTTACATATTATAAATTTGCATGCTGTTATATTTCTAGCTATCATAAACATTTTCTTTATCTAACAATCTCCCATGCTGTATTTCTAAAATTGTGCTTTCTGGTGATGGTTAGTATGGTTCTTTCATATGTTAGTGGCATGCAATATGAAGAAATTCCAATAAAAAATGTTCCTGATGAAGACATACCAAAAACATTCCCTGTCTGCAAAGGAAATTTTTTGATTGAATTTATTTATAGATATTGAAAAGGCTGCTAGCCAGTAACATTTTTCCTTTGAACACTTGAGGTAACTAATTATCTTTTTCCCCTTGTTTTCGTTTTCTGCATTATGTAGTTCTTCACATGAAAACCTTTGTAGCCCTGGCCTCATGTCTTCAATTTTGTCTTTTTTTCTTCTTCCTCTTTTTCAAATTGGTTAAGCTCTTCTGCTTGGGTACAATTTTTATCACCATATAAAAAAATAGTCTTCCAATGTATTTGAACTTCTTTTTAAACTCATGATTAAATTAAGAGAAAAGACAGCATCATTTCAAAAAATAAAAAAAATAAGTGAAAACAAGAGAGTACTCCTGATTAAATTTACTTCCATTGTTGAAACTCTTTGGGTGGGTAAAATTTGCAGTGGACTCGTGGAAGCAGCAATAAAGAGTTATTCCCAAGCCTTATTACTGCGTCCTGACTTTCCGGAGGCTACTTGTAACTTGCTACACACCTTACAGGTAAAAGTTACATTTTCACATGGAAACACCCTTGGGCTCTTTCCGGCAGCTTCCTCTAAGATGGATTGTTGTGTCATGTTTTTTGGTACAAGAAGATAATTGAGACGTCCTTTAGTTGAAATGTATTGTTTGGCAAGTTATGTTACTCATTTGTTTCAAGAAGCATAAATTCAGATGTCCCTCAGTTGAAATGTTATAAATTCTTTGGGAAAAAGGTTTTCCCTTCAGAAAACATATTGGGGCAGAGGTACCTGTAATAGTGGTCTTGCCGTTCCTTTTGATTAAATTGTACTGTTCTTAATCGTTGATACATCTATGCTCTTTCATTTTCATGTTGATTTATTTTAAAAAAATTGATGGTTTGTTTGCTTTGTTACATAAAAATGAAATTCTGCCTCTTGAAGATGTCTTTCTTTTGGTTGCTGCATGCATCCACCTGTTTATCTGAAGAACCATCACCTACTAAATTGATGTGTTGTGGACCAAATAAATCAGGAAACTGTTAAGTAGGTGAAAGTAAGTATTTCTGTGAATGCACCTGTCCACTTGGTATTGGTTTCGGCCACAGAGAACCTCTCCAGTTTCTATTGTTAGTTTGTGTTAAGGTCTCCATGAAGGGGTCCGAATTGCCTTGATATATATCCTAAATACCTGGCATAGTTCCATAACATGACTATCTTAGTTCTTTTTGCCCTCTGCTGCATCTGTCTTTGGGTATTGTGCTCTATTTTAGTATGAAATTACTTGGTTTTATATAGAAATTTTGCAAATGCTAGTTCTCTGCTGGTTTGTCGACTGTGGAAATACATTCATTTAAAGATATACCTGAAAAGCTATAGTGCTTCATTGATGACAAAATAACTGGGGTTTAACATTTTTTTGTTCTATAAAATACTTGGATAAAGCTGATCAAACATGTTTGTTTAAAGTTTAGGATTCAAAAGTTCCTAAAGATAGGTTTTGTATGTATCTGCTTTTTTGTCATTTTCCTTAATACAGTGTGTCTGCAATTGGGATGATCGTGAAAGCAAATTTGCAGAAGTTGAAGGCATTATCAGGAGGCAAATAAAGGTATATTCTATTCTTGGACTGGCTGAGCATTCTTCTTTTGTCTTACTAGTAAAAATCTTGCCTGGGGGAGGTTATTTATCCTGAAAGCACTTTTGCTTCATTATCAGATTTCTGTTCTTCCAAGTGTTCAACCATTCCATGCTATTGCTTATCCACTTGATCCCTTGCTAGCTTTGGAAATCAGGTAGAATGCCTTTTTGAATGTCTGTTTCACAATTGCCTCTGTCACTCTTAAAAAGCATCATTTGATTCCTTCAATCTTTTCATTGCAGCCGAAAATATGCAGCACACTGTTCTCTTATTGCTTCTCGTTATAGTCTTCCTCCATTCATGCACCCCCCTCGCTTCCCTGTTAAAACTGACGGAGGGAATGAAAGACTGAGAGTGGGGTAAGCTTAATCTTTGATGTTGGCAAAACTATTGTTTTTACCAGGTATTATTATCTGACGTCTTGTGCATTTCTCTCCAGATATGTGAGCAGTGACTTTGGTAATCACCCACTTTCCCATCTCATGGGTTCTGTGTTTGGCTTGCACAACAGAGAAAATGTTGAGGTTTGTGATGATCACGATTTTCAGTTACATTTAGTCTCTTCTTGCACTGCTTGTTTTAGACATGTTATGTAATCTCAAGAAGTTGGTATATGACATGAATATACAGGTTTTCTGTTATGCACTAAGCCAAAATGATGGCACTGAGTGGCGACAGCGAATCCAGTCTGAAGCACAGCATTTTATAGATGTGTCTTCCATGTCTTCTGACCTGATTGCACGTATGATAAATGAAGATGGGATACAGATATTGGTCAACCTCAATGGATACACCAAGGTTCTGTCTACATGGCTCACTTCAATTTAAGTTCTGCTCACTGTGGAATAAGCATCATGTTTGTTGCAATGACAGGCATTACTGCAATTTCATGGTGACAGTTGTTAAAAAGAAATTTCCCTTATGTAGTTTCTGAATTGGTTCTTGTTCATTTTGAACTCCAGGAGCAGTGGTACATAGAATTAAAAGTCTTAAACTGTTCTGGCTGTTGTCTTATTATAGTTCTATATGTGCGATCCTTGTGGGTTCTTGAAGCATTAGGCTAGGAAGGGGGATTATATTTCCAGCATCGAGATGAAATTTAATCTACTTGGATTGTTTTTCTTTCTGTGGCTGTATTCTTCTTTACTAATGTTTTTAGGTCACATTCTTTAGGGTGCTAGGAACGAAATATTTGCAATGCAGCCAGCACCTATTCAGGTGTCATATATGGGGTTTCCTGGGACCACAGGTGCCGCTTACATTGACTATTTGGTTACTGATGAGGTATGATATCGATTGTTGAAGGTTTTGTTTTCTTGTTCCCATTCTTGACCTTACAAACTGTGAATTTCCCTTTAAATTGCAGTTTGTTTCACCTCTTAGCCTTGCACATATTTACTCGGAGAAGCTTGTGCATCTCCCCCATTGTTATTTTGTGAATGATTATAAGCAAGTAAGTACTTGATCTTGAGGTTTGCAAAGGGTCACAGAGCTGAGCAGCTAACTGAATGCCTCTGTATGTGTTTTCTTAGAAAAATCGAGATGTTTTAGAGTCAGTCTGTCGACACAAGCGTTCTGATTATGGATTGCCAGAGGATAAATTTATATTTGCCTGCTTCAATCAGCTTTACAAAATGGATCCCGAGATCTTCAATACATGGTAACACTATTTGGGTTGCTTAGGTGGTAAATGTTTACGTTTAATGTTTGTAGTTCTGTGTCCTGGGTTAAATTTGTATATTGTTGTTTCAGGTGCAATATTCTGAAGCGTGTTCCTAATAGTGCTCTGTGGCTTCTGAAGTTTCCCGCTGCAGGGGAGATGAGGTTGCGTGCATGTATGTTTATTGAATCTCTAGTTGTTTTGTGCATTTCTGTCATATTTATAAAGTTTTACAGCAGGATTGCTTGATTGCTTCAAATTTGCTTGTCTAATTTTCCATAGATTTTTGCTCCAAAAAAACAAGAAGAAGCTTAGATTCAGTTGTGTTTGCCTGGTTATTTCACTGATTGGTTAATAAGCAGCAGCCTGCACTCAGCCGAGTCAATTAGTTAACAAAATAACAATGTGCTACCTGTCCAACAATACCCATTTTTGGAAAACTTGTGTTCATTTTTGCTGCAAATTTAAACCATTAGTTAGTGTGCTTGCGGGCTGTTCATGTTCTTCACTTTGTTACTGTCAGATGCTGCTGCTCAAGGGGTGCACACAGATCAGATTATTTTCACTGATGTAGCTGCAAAAAATGAACATATCAGAAGAAGTGCTTTAGCTGATCTGTTTCTTGACACGTAAGTAAATTATTCTTTTATCCAAATTGCACAATCTTTTCAAAAGATGATATTTGGTGCCATCTGCTGTTGGTTTTTTGCTAAAATATTGTATTTATTGCTTAGGCCTCTGTGCAATGCGCATACAACCGGAACAGATGTGCTTTGGGCTGGGTTGCCTATGGTGACCTTGCCTCTTGAGAAGATGGCAACAAGAGTTGCTGGTTCTTTGTGTCTGGCCACTGGATTAGGAGAGGAGATGATTGTGAACAGGTAATTTCCGATTGGTGGATGATTCTTTGGTCCAATGTGTTCTTGGTAATGGATTAGTGGAATCATCTGTCAGATGGGTGTTTTGATTATTGTGGTGGATGTGTTGACATGTAATTTATGAGAAATGCACAAACTTTAAAAGTAATGGTGAAGTATTATGAATATGTTTGGCATGGAGCCGGTTACTAGGGCTATAATGGTTTTAGACCAGAACCAAGCTGGTCTCCCCAAGTTAATGTCTAGATTGGGATTTTATGATTTTGTATTTTTATCTGCCTGCATCTAATTTTGGTTCTTTATAGTGTTGTACTTCTTTTATTGGAAATTAATCTTAATATGTTAATATTTTACTTTATGTTGTTGTAGCATGAAAGACTACGAAGACAAGGCTATTGAACTGGCTGAAAATCCTCCGAAGCTCCAGGCATTTACAAACAAGCTTAAGGCTGCTCGGTTGACATGCCCTTTATTTGACACAACACGTTGGGTAAGTTACCTTGGAAACAGCGTATGTCTAAGGGTGTGATCATATATTCTTTTATGGTAGCAGTGGTTTGGTCATTTCCTAAGCTAGTTTTACTTCGTTTTGGACTTACATTTGCTCTGTACAGGTAAAAAATTTGGAGAGGGGATATTTCAAGATGTGGAATCTATATTGTTCTGGTGCGCAACCACAGCATTTGAAAGTGACAGAAAATGATTTAGAGTTTCCATATGACCACTAGATTTTTGGTGGGAAAGCAGCTGAGTTGTAGATAGATTAAAGAGAAGCTATATGTGTTATTTAGAGAGATACAAAAGGGGCTGAAGATTGGTGGTTATCCGAGTGAGGTGCCTAAGAAGTCACATCGAGTCGGTTGTAGAGTGATAAGTACATGATCTCCCTCCAATTCTGATGGTTTTTTTTTTTAATCATTCTTTCTGAACCACTTTCCCCTTGGAGCGGTACTTATGGCACACGTCAGGTTTGTTTTCCAATGAGGTCACTGGTTTTATGGAGCTTGATAGTGGCAAAATTTCCAGTGTGGAGGATACTTGTCTTTCTTGTCTGAGCTCTGATATATTGTTTGTCAAACGGTTATGAAGGTAAGAATATTGTTAAGTCTTCAGTTGCAAAAGAATTTGTAGTGTCCTGGAGAGCGATATAAATATTTTCCCGATGAAAATGATACTTAATTCGCTATTTGCTTGTCCTTGCTTTGTAAATGATGTCAGAACTGTGTTGATATGGAAAGGAGCAGATATGTGGATCTCTTGTTTGGTTTAAAAACTGGTTCGGTTATTATGTTTTGAAGTTGGGTCGGTATGGGGATTGGCCTTGTGATTTTTTGGAACTCTCCTGTTGCCTGGTGTTTCAAAGCTAATCATGGAAGTGACAGGATTTGATCAACTTAACCTTCTCTCCATTATTACAACCGCAGCTAAAAGACTAGGGAATAAAAGGGCTCTGATGGGGGCTAGGATTGCTAGTCTTTTCTGGCAACTTGGTCTCGTTTGATGGAGATTAAACTGCCTCCGAAATGTGAGTAAAGAACTTGGCCTCAGAAGTTTCAAGAAGAGATCATTATTCATTGGCAAGATACCCAGTTAAAATGTATTAGCCATCAAGTAACTAGGGTTATGATATGTAAACACTTTCCATGCAAATCATATGTGGTAGTTTGAGAATCTTGTCCTGTTCTTGCTTATACCACAGTTTTTCATGTTCCTGTCGGTAGGCCCTCCCTCACCACTCATTAACAGATAAGTTCCATGCATATTAAAATTGCAATTCCAGATCTGCCTTCCCCACATGAAACCCTTTTAATAGTTAGACGACTACTTGGCTGTTTAAAATCCACCCAAGTGGGATTTCTGAAAAAACACAGGAGCAAAAAGGAGATGAGAGAAGCCCACCACATCGGTGACCCGGCTTCGCCTCCGACGGCAGTGCCTGGAAGTCAAGTCAGCTTTGGAGTCCACGTCCACAAAAAAAACGCTCACAGGTATCTTGGCTCTTGGGAGCCTCTGCCCTTCCATTTTGGCTTTCATGAGCTCGTAAGGGCAGACGGCAGACCAGAGATTCCCAACTACTCCTTTCACGTCACATGCCCGGTCTAGCCCTCATCATAATTCCTTGCACGCACCCTTTCTCCTTATTTTATTGCATGGATAATGCTCGGCATATCCCTTTCCATTCCTCTCTCCCTTCAACTAGTTTCCGCATATTTGACACGTGGGTGTCTGCTCCCACCCTTTCTCTACCCTTTTTTTTTATTCCTTTTTTCAGAGTCTTTCGATTTTTTTTTCACTTGTAATCATGAAGAGTTTGGATAAGATTTAGAGTAGTTGCTTTCAATATTTGAAAGCTGGAGCCTCCCACCAATCGGTAGAGGATCCCATTTAATTTTCCCATCACCCACTTGTTTCATTTATATTTTCACAGGTGAAAACATTCTGAAAGGGAGAGCTCAAGCGAGGAATTGATCTCCATTTTTTTGTTGGCAACAGGAGATCACAACGGGCTCTCAGAGACTTACCAGAGCCATTTTCCATGGGACCCTGCTGTTTTAATACCACCGCTCCATTGCAATATTTTCCCAACAAGGACGAAGAAACTGTTCTCTCCAGTTTGCACTCCATTGAAAGCAGCTTTACCTTACAAACGTACTTTAAGCTAAGAAAGCAGAAGCTAATCTGGTTTAAAACCAGAGGCACATGGTTGACATCGGAAAGCAGAAACAGGTCTGGCCCACAAAAATTTCCACCCTCCTCTTTACTTATCCTCACCTAATAATTAAAGTGACTGATAAGATTAGAACCCACAAACAGAAAAAAAAAGAAAAAAGAAAGAAAGGTGGAGAAGCATTGTTTAACCGTATATAGCCAGTAGAATAAAATTGATTGATAAGAGAGGAAGGAGCAGCGGGTGAAGGAGGAACAAGGGCAGGCATTGAATATATAATAGAGGAGAGAGGAGAGAGGAGAGAGGAGATGAGGAGGATTGTCATATTGAAAGGCTGTACCTGGAGTGATGGGGACCCAAGTTGGATTATGTATGACGAGGGTGCCCTGTCGAGGATAACGCTGGATCACAACAGACTTGGATAGTACAAAAACCTTTGGAGTCTTCCGTCCCAGTACTTTTTACCCCACAGTCTAGAAACAACATGATTCATGCGCTGCTTATCGTGTCGGTCCTTCTTCTTCCTTGGGTTTTCTCACAGTCGGAATTCATGTCTGCTCCTCCAAATTTTCGCATAAGCGTGATTTATTCAGGAACGGGTTCTGCAGGTTGAGCGCGCGAAGAGAGAAACTGTGATCTGAGAAGTTTTCAAAACCAAACTGAAATTTTGTTTATTGAGATCCAGCTTCATCATCTCCCATTTTCCGTTTATCATTTTCTTCACCATTAATATTCTTTTCAAAATAGAACAGGGGGTCTGCCGGGTTGAGTTGGATCAAGATTTTTAGGTTAACCCGGAGAGTCGCACCTACCTAAAGAGGAACGAGTTAGAATTAGGTTGGGCTTCATCGCTGATTGGGCTTGTTGTCATCGTAATTGGTTAGGTGGGGAAGGATGACAATAAGCCCAATTAGGATGACAATAAGCCCAATTAATTAATAATAATAATAATAAAAAGCATTTCATTTCCACTTCCCTGTCACGTGTACTAAAAATGGATAACGGGCCCGCATATCGGAACCAGAAGGTTCATTGAACGTGGACAACAGAAGAACTCGAGTTTAAGAAAAGGCAAAATCCGGGCGGAAACTCGGATTTGAACTCAGTTAACTGCACCCCTGTCGTCCCGAAGAGACGGGCTTGCGGGTCACGCTATTCCCTCTGTTGCGGGACACGCGTACATTTCAGCTCCCGCCACTGCTTCCATGGAATAAACGCAGGTGAACCGAATATACCGCCACGTAGCCTTCGCAGTACCCCCGGATATCCTCTTCTTTCTCATTTATCGTCTCCTTCTCCCTCTGAAACTCTCCCGAATATTCACTTTTTAATCTTTCTCTCGTCTCCGCCCTATTTAAATGTCACCATTCTGTCCTCATATGACCACATCTCCCTTCCTTCTCTCTCTAAAACGCGCCTCTACGTAAGCCCTCCCGCCTGAGGAAGAGTGAGGACCACCGGGAAATGTCGCTTTACGTGAGGACGAAGCGGGTGACCGACCCGCTCGACGACCGTGTGAAGGCCTGCATCTGCGGCACGGGCTTTCGGCAATCGGATTCCGTCGCCAGTAACGGCAGCGGCAGCGGCAGCGAGCACGAGGCGGATTCTTGTTTCCTTGACGATCTTGTTAACGGGTTCTTGGTGGAGGGTGATGACTGTGAGGACTGTGGCGGAGCTCAGCATGACGCTGCTGGGGAAACTGACGGCTCGGATGATGATTCGGTTTCGGCCTGCTGGGCTGATCCGAGCGAGGTGCTGAAGCCGCTTGTGAATCCGGTTGGTGGGGATCGGTTTCGGAAGCGGTTGTATTCGGGCGTTGTGAAGGCGGCGGAGGTGTTTTCGTCGCTGCGGGCGAACAAGAATGTCTTCCGGCGGGCTGTGATGGCGTTCTTGAGGGAGTTGGGGTACAATGCCGGGGTGTGCAAGACGAAGTGGGAGAGCTCCGGGGGTCTGACCGGAGGGAACTACGAGTTCATCGACGTGGTGAGGCCGAGCAGCAGGGAGGGAGGCACCTGGGTGAGGTATTTCGTGGATTTGGAATTTTCCGGAGAGTTTGAGGTCGCCAGACCCACTGAGGAGTTCTCCAAGGTCGTTAGGGTTCTGCCTAGGGTTTTCGTTGGGAGATCGGAGGAATTGAAGCAGATTGTGAGGTTGGTTTCGGAAGCCGCGAAGCGATCTCTGAAGAAGAGGGGAATGCACCTGCCGCCGTGGAGGAAGAACCGCTACATGCAGGCCAAATGGCTGGGTCCGTACCGTCGGACGGTGAACCCAGTGGCTTCCAATCACAACCCGTCGTCTTTCTCGGCAGAGATGGATCGTCCGGTGGTCTGGTGCCGCTCCGTGGGGTTCTTCTCCGTCCAGGAGACCACCCCCGTTGGCAAGAGAGGCTTCGTCGTTTAACCCGACGGAACCCCCAGGGTCCCCAATCGGGGACAAAGCCGAGAACGAAGAAGACTATCAGCGAGTTATTTTCCTCAAATGATTAATTTTTTTGGTTGAAGAAAAGGAAAAATAGTTAAATGTTTGTTTATACGCGGCGGACGCCACCGCCTGGAAGCGGCGAAAGACAGCGATGAGGAGGATCGGGGCGCCTCTTCCATTGGGTTTTCTTTTGTCCATACGTTGAAGGCACTGACACAGTGTAATTGAAAACATGGAATACCAGAGAGGAAAGAGAAGAGGCGATGCCAGGTGAGGTGGCAATTTTGTAAAGAGAAGAGCCGAGTCCGTGTCTGTAGATCTTGAAAATCTGCAACTGATACGCCAGTTGAATAAAATTGATTTATTTGTGGATAGATTTTTTTTTTTTTATCGTATTTGCGATTGGAAGAGCTCTAATCATGCTCTTTCATCATTCATTCGTCTGACTCTGCTGGCTCCTGAAACTAGGAACTTGGGCAGTTGAAAAACGATGGGAACTCTTCTTCTACTTCCGGAAACTCCTCAGCTAAACACCAAGCTGGGTGATAAAAATGGAAAAGAAAATGCCATTTCCGTATAAAATTGGAGATGTTTCCCCTGGTTCGATATCGTGGAAGACGATGATACATGCCTCGAGTAGGTCAAGTCCTAACCTGGGTAGGGTTAAAATGCCACTCGAGTTAGCAAAAAAGGTGACAATGAGAATGCTACTTCGCTTTAATACTTACGGTGGAAGAGAAAAAGAGCAGAATATTATCATGGCTCGAGAAATTTTGAGTTAGGCGGAACCCATTTTGGTAGAGAAAGAGATTCATTCTACACCTAAAATTCACTCCCGTGGGATTCAACTTACCCTCGGTAGGGGTTGCTTCCAACCAAGCCGGTTCACAAGCGGCTTGAGTTCAGTTTAGTTCGATTCGGTATACCTGGATTTTGAAGTTCGAGATCCGATATCGATTCGTTTAAATAAACGAGACCGAATCAAGGTTTGGCTTGAAAACTAGCGACCCGCCTCATTAACGGGCTGAGTCGGGAGCAGGAGTGGGAGAGAGAGCAAGGGGAGGGGGGGGGGGGGGGTGAATTCTTCCGCCCCTCGTCACCGTCGAGTCCCTCCCGTCTGCTATTGTCGCCGTCGACACCTGCTTGTCGGCTGCCTCTGTCACCCTCGGTTCGATGTCTTCCTCCTCTCATCTGCCGTCGCTTCTGTTTCTGTCGTCGCTTCCGTCACAACCGTCATCCCCGACAGGTCCTCGTTGGCGCCTCTAACCCCCTTCCCTTCGCATCATCTTGGCGGAAAACCAAAACTAGAGATACCTAATCACGAAGACGATTTCGCACATGTGATGTCGCAGTGCGAGATTATAAAGTAAAAATATATTTTTTTTTAAAATCTCCTTCCCCATGGCTCTTGAAGAAATTGAAAATAAATTTTAGTAGAAATAAGTTTCAAGGAACTATTAATGTCTCATGTTTTTTGTAAACATTTTTTAATTAAAAATTCTTATTAAAAAAATCATATAATTTTCTAAGTAAGATTTTCCTGCCAAGATGGGTTAGAAAATCGTATAGAAATTTATTGAATAAGTATTTGACTGTTGATGCTGTAAATTTTTTAGCATGAGGCAATTTTCATAGCAATTTTGTATTTGACATTTTATTTGATTAAAAATTTATCGATAAGTATAGTAATATATTAGATTGATTATTAATTTTTATTTATTTCCCTAGAATAGGCAACAAGAGGTCTATTTAACTTTCCTAAGAAAATTTTAAAATATTTTTTGTCATTTTCTAATAAGTCACTAATAGTAATAGGATTTTATTTAAAGGTTTTTTTTGGAAATATGTATTGTAGGAAAAACGTTTCTAGTTTTTCCTAGAATATAAAATTTCAATTAGGGGCATTAAGGAGGCCATAGTAAATTTATTGCCAGATTCAAAAATTACAAAATAAGCTAGACAACATTTGGAGTAAAAAAGATTAATAGTGGTGCGTTCTAATCCATTATTAAAATTCAATCCTTTATCTCCCCTATCATTCTTTTTTAAAATGTATGCATAATTTTATATATAATTTATTTGACATATATTTTATATAGAGTATTAAATGTAGGTTAAACTCGAACTGGGTTAAAATTATTAGGCTCGAGTTCAATTACAACTTTAGGCTCGAGGATAGGGTCACCTTGAGCTCGAGTTTGAAATATTTAAATCAAGCTTGACTTGAACAAGGTTCGGACTCAGTTGGATTCGATGCCACCCTTATGCCCAATTTTAAGTAGAGGTCACCCCCAATTTTATGTAAAATGTATGCATATTTTTATATACAATTTATTTGACATGTATTTTTTGAAAAATTTTAAATGTATGTTGGTGCATGAACTCGAGACATATATTTTTTGAAAAGTTTTAAATGAATACTCGAACTCAGTTAAACTTATTAGGCTTGAGCTCGATAACAATTTTAGGCTCGAGCTCGAGTTCGAAATATTTAAATCAATCTCGGCTCGAACATAAGCAGGTTCAGGCTCGGCTCGGCTCGATGCCACCCCTACCTTGGCCTTGGGTAACTTGACTAGGGACTAGTCTCAAATGTCACAACTCGACTCGATAAAAAAAAAAAAAAACATGATCAAAACATTGAAAAAGTCTCACTTATTATATGTTAAGTCGTCTCTTACTAACTCGATCTTTTCACTGATGCAATTAAACTACATTCTTTGGTTAAGAATTTGATTATTATTATTCTAAAAAATAGTTAGTGAAAATAAGATAAGGATCAAATTCTACCCTAAGTTCTCTTTGAGCCAAGTAGAGTAGTTGATGTTGTCATGTACTAGAAGTGAACATATTTCATCAAATTCAAATGTTATTCCGTTCTTAATGTAATATGGGTGAGGTTGGAGTTTTTCTCTTTTTTTTAGTATTAAAAAGAAGTATCGGGTTTTTTATGAGGGTTTTGGGTTTTGAGGAGAAAGTTAGGGTTTAAGACTTTTGGTGTCATTTCTCATCTTAGTTTAAAATTAAAGGAGGGTTTTGAAAAGAGTCAGTCATCACTGATTGCTGAAACCTAAAAAGAAAAGAAAAATGGTGGGCAAACACCTACCCAACAACCCTTTTTTAAATTTTCTTCACCAATCCCTGATCGACTGCTGCCGCGATGTGATTCCCTGCTTCTCTCCTCTTATCCTGTCTTTTTGGATTTCTTCGTCTTGCTTCTTTCCGAAAGAGATGGATATCCCAGGAATCTGCTTCTTTGATCATTGGATAAGGGCGAAGACGTTGAAACGTCAATGTGAGTCATGTGATGATGCTTGCCTCCTCTCCATTCTCGATTCTCGACAACAACTGCCCCACCATCTCCACCTCTTCTTCTTCTTCCAACTACGTACACTCGCTCCCACCGGAAAGATTACGATTTCTCTCAGCTCTTCAAAAGCTCAAGAAAAGGGAAAAAGAAAAACACTGTTATCTGAAACGAAGAAGCAGTTTCTGACTCAGATATGTACTCTCGGCAGAGTTTTATTTTATTTAACTTGTCATCTTCTCTTCTATCGATAATTCATTCCCCAAAAACAAAAACAAAAACAAAATAAAAAAATCAGAAACGAAACACATGGTCGCGAATATAATTTTGAATGATTTTTTTTTAGCTTGAGAGAGACTGATACGAAGCTGGGAGGAGATCAAATCCAGTTTTCAGTCGTATTACGAATCAATTGAAATTTCTTATTATTGAATTATTGAATCAGTAAAACCCTTGTGTCAAAATGGGGTATAAAGAATTAAACACATCCATGAAACTCCCTTATTTTATTTGCCTGTCTTCGTCATTAATACAGTTTAGTCAGGAAATAAATAGGTGGATCAGGGATCAACTTCTTGACTCCATTAAAGCAAGTCGCAATCCGGAAGACTTGAGCTGAAGAAGATATGCTGCCGCTTCTTGTTATCTATCCTCCATTCCACGTTGCTTCCAACTGACGACTTTGTGAGGAGTATTTCAATTTCAGTGATCAAACCTCGTGGGTTTCTCTTTTTTCCTTTAATATGTATCAGGGAGAATAAGATAACCAAATAGAATCCTTGAAGGAACTCAGTTCAAAGCGATGTTTTGGGACTCTAAAGAGCCCAAAAATTTTAGCCAGAGTTTGAACCCATACCTCCGGTTTACTGGTATGATCCTGGGTTAAGTACTAATGTCTTCCACTCCTAACAGGTCGGTCTTTTGGATAGTATTGGTTAGGTGCTTAACATTTGGTATCAGAGTAGGCGTTACATCCCAACTCCGTTGCTATGTTATGCTGTGTTAATGCCACCCAGGACCATAATACTTACATTTAAAAAATTTTAAATAAAAAAATTAAAAAAATATTATTATGATGAATTTAGTACCATTGAATTGCAATGTAAGACAGAGTAATCTAAGACAGCCATCGAACATATTAATGTATAATAACCAGTTTAATAGATTTAAAAGAAAGTATAAATATTTTCACTAATAATATTTATTTTATTGGTAAATTATAATATTAGATATCGAGGGACCCAAAAAGGCTGAATGATCGATCGTTTTTTAGGTTTAAGGTAAATAAAAGTAACTATGAACCAACTAAAGAGAGAATTAATGAGAGCAATTAGAGTGAAGGGTATGTTATCATAAAAAACCTATGTTAAGGAGTCAGATCGGGACCTAACAAGTCAAATTTGGAAAATTTGGAGCTTTGGCTTGTTATATTTAACGAACCTTATTTCAAATTTGAGTTCGATCTGAGCTCGATTAAAGCCTTATTAAAACTTGATGGATAGGCCGAGCCCAAAGCAGATCGAACATCCTACTTTTAGTATCCTAGTTTTAGTGGACTCTCGATGATTTGGTTCTGGACCCTCTTGGTATCGATCCAGTGGTTCATTGATCATTTATGGGCCGAGGCGCAGTCACGATTCCAGCCTTTCGAGTTGACACTTCAGGGTTTAGGGGATCCAAGAGGAACAGAGGCCGCAGCCCTAAGAGCTCGTTACTCCATTATTTGCACTTGACTCCTGGTGCTCTCTCTGTGATGTGAAAAATGCAAAACCTCCATCGAATTGTTTCAAAAGCGGCATTGTATTCGAGGGTTCCGATTTACCGCCGCTTGATCTCCAATAAGCCCAATGACGCTAGTCGTTTCGAATCGCCGGCCGTTTCCACTTGCCGGTGGTTTTCGTCGAAATCCGACGGAAAGGACGGAGACGCGTGGGAGAAGGGATGGGAGAATGTTGGTTCATCCTCGGGTACTTCGGAAAATTCCGGGTCCGATGCCGCGTCTGATCTTGGGTGGGGCGCCGTCTCGTCGTGGTCGACGGGACTGACGAAAGACCATTTTGATGGACAAGCTGTGGGACGGCAGGTCTCGTCGGAAGGTTCTCTTGTGTCGACCCCTACAGCGGCGGAGACGGACAGCGGCTTCGTAGAAGAGTTGGAGAAGGAAAACCGGAAGAGCCAATCGTTTGTCGACGGATGGAAGGATCGGATGAAGGACATAAACGTATTGATGAAGCAAGTCAGGGAGCCTGGTGCTAGGGGATCGTATTTGAAAGATTCGGAGAAGGCTGAAATGTACCGTCTTCACAAGGAAAATCCTGAGGTTTATACAGTTGAGAAGTTAGCGAAGGATTATCGGATTATGCGGCAGCGGGTTCATGCAATCTTGTGGCTGAAAGAGCTCGAAGAGGAGGATGAGAAAAAGCTCGGTCACCCATTGGATGATTCGGTGGAGCTGTTGCTTGACACATGCCCTGAGTAAGGATTCGCAAGACTTCCCTTTAGGAACCCCCCTTTGTGGTTAGTGAGCCTAAGGGTTAATCGCATATTACTGCATTTTTTAGTGACAAAGTTGGATACCTTGACTCATTTTAAACTTGAAACATGAAAACAAAAGCATGCATTATGACATTCTCTGTCTGGTGTTTTTTGTCCTCCTCCCACTTTTTACTTTCTTTACGGTTACTATTTTACTTTAAAAGATTTCCTTGGCGTTTCGTATTCATGAAACATTAGATACTTCTTTTAAGGATTAATGCCTTCGTTGTAGCTGATTTGATTTTTGAATGGCTTACGGATCTGGCTGGGTTTCAATGTAATCTTCTTTTTTCTTTTGAAATTTATTATCAACGCTGAACCATTCATATCAATCTGACTGCTATAAGTGAGAGGAAACTTTTGCTCATGAGGATCTCCATGCATTTATTCATGCCAACTTGGAATCTCATAGACATTCTGGCAGATCCCTTCAGAGCCTATGTTTAAGTGATTCAGAATGTCAATCGATGAACAACTGAGAGCTGATATTCTGTGGATACAAAATACTACAGATAATAAGTATGAAAGAAAAAACAGTAATGAAATGATGGGCGTGATGGAGCTGAATTTGTCGTGTACTTCTTATACATATAATGCTTCTTATGCCAATTTGTTTCTTCATTTTGAGAGCTGTGGCATCTATGAGATTTTCTAGCTTTGATATGTTGGCTACAAGTCTTATTGAGATGGCTGAGTGAGGTTACACTACACATATGCACTCTTGGACATGTTAAAAGAAACAAGATGCGCCTATGATGGGGATTGAAGAGCACCACTCAGTTCTTTTCTTTTCTTGAGATGTTAAACTCCTGTTGCAATGTTATGGAGCCTTTTGTTGGAAAGGGAGATCACATTATTACAGAGGAAGGTTGGTCTCTTTGTTGCTACTATTGAAAAGAAAAGAAACTGAAGATAATTTTTCGGTTGCTGGGAAGAAAGATTTTTGTAGTTATAACCTCTCTTTCTATGTAAAGAAGTAATTGAGTTTGTGGCAGCCTTGGCTTAGCAATTTAGCTGTCACTGATGTGGCTTGGCTTTTTCTAAAAAACTCAAACATTTTTCTCTGGTAGGTAAGACATGAATGTGAGTTCAACTTCAATTATGATGTTCTATAGGTGATTTTAGGTTTGTCTAGGTTGCTAAAAAGTTCTTTCTTCCTAACTGTATCATGCCCAAGTAATGGATTCATCCCTCATTCTAATTGTCACCCCATCATAAAGCATATCTAGGCAATGCAGGCCAAGAAACATAAATGGCAAGACCATGTGCCAGTTGTAGGAGAGTTTCTATTGCTTATTGAGACAGTCTGATACTAAAAACGGTGGTGGATAAAAGAATCGTGGATTTAGCTCTCATGTTATTCTTTGTAATGGTGATATGTCAGGCTGGCCTCAGCCACTCCTTTGGTAGGGAAGCTTCTGCCAGACCTTTGCTTAGCAGGTCCAAATTCTATTTTTACCAGCCGAGAACTGTGAGGAGAATGTCAAGAGGGAGGGTAGCTTTAGATTATGTTCTTTACCAAGTTGTGAGGTTATGCTGAATTTTCATTTTTAAGTGCATCTCATAAACTACCTTTTTGTTATTGCTTGGCAGTATGTAGGCTATCTGAAAGCTTGTAAATGCATTTATACTGGTGATATTTGCTATACTAATAAAAAAATCAAGACTTTTTAATTACCATGAGAGAATCTTCAGTTCTTTTTTAACTCCTTTTGGTTTTCTCTCAATATTGTAAACACAATGTAATCACAACAAAACCTCAGTTGCCCATGAGGCTTGAACCCAAGAGCTACTTTAAGAAACCCTCCTATGTGGGCATTGAGCCTAAGGTTCAATCTGCATTTCGTTCAGACTTATAATCAAAAGTCCTGCATTAAAGTGCAGAGCTCGAGTGACCCTTCCTTCATATTTGCACAGCCAGAGATAGAGTAAAATGCCAATTGACATAAGATAGTAAGCTGTAGTCTCCATGTTATACTAATTGATTATGCCTAAGCCTGGAGATGATGAACATGATCATGCCTTGAAGTCCACTCACAAGGTTTTCATCAGAGTCTATGTGTAGTTTTTTAGCAGAAGCAATCAAGCTTGGTCTTTTTATTAATCGCTTAATAAAATAAATGAAGTTTGGGGAACTAGCCTCTGTCATTTGTTGATGAAGATTGTTGCTGTTGTGCATATCTTCCCACATAGGCCTTGTCCTAACAGTATCTCTTTCCATTATATGTTATTAGTCTAATCTCGAGGTGATAATTGTAAACGGTATTGCAGCTCTTGCTTTTGTTTCCTAGCTTCAAAAACTTGGAATCTGAGGAATGTAGTTGAAACACCTGTGATGATTTTGAATTTCCATCTATTGAGGATTTCCACAAGGGGGGGCTGCATGTACTACGGCTTTGCCTTGCATGCTTTTACCAAAATTTTGTGAAAAGATTTTGAATACTTGGGTAAACACTGTTTGATGTAACCTTGGATGCAGAAAATTTTTAAATGGGTGAATTGGTTGTATCTTTACATCTATCTCCAGTAATCATTTTCTTTGTTCAGTTGTGAGTGGCCAATATCCTATTCCATACTGATTAGCTTTTTTTTTTAAAGTGTTTTCTTTGTTGACATGGCATTTTAGCATTTGATCTATATTTTTCTTCCGCAGGTTTTTCAACTCTCATGACAGGGAATTTCATGTGGCTTCTCTTCCTTACAAACCAGACTTCAAAGTGATGCCAGAGGATTGGGAGGGAACCACCAGAGATCGTGATGAAGTTCACTACGAGATCTCAATGAAGGAGGACGAAATGCTGTACCAAGAGTTTGTGCAAAAGATGAATTTCAACAAGAAAAAGGTTAGTTCATACCTTCTCTTTAATTTACCTGCCAATGTAAATTTGGTCTCTATTGAACACATAAAGCCAATGGTGTAGTAGTGTTCAATTCTGAAATTTTGTGCCAACTTTGAGATGGGATCGAGATGCTTGATGAGATCTCATAACGTTTCTTGATGTGTTTGGCGTCCCTCCATATGTTACCAAGTGTTTTTTTCTTCTCTCCTAGCATGGTGTGTTTCATTGTCAGTGTGTCTCTGCCATGGTTTTTTTTTTTTTAAACTCAATTGTAAACGTTATAAAGTTTAGTTTGGCACCTGTAAAAGTAGATTTATTTGCCTGATTGCAGATGGCTGGGGAAGTGAAGTGCCACAAGTACAGTAGGAGACGTGGGGATGATGGGTGGAAGATTACAGTGGAGAAGTTGGGCAAACAAGCAAAACGTGGCGGAGGTGGTGGCTGGAAGTTTGTGAGCTTGCCAGATGGGTCAAGCCGACCACTAAATGAGATGGAGAAAATGTTTGTCCAGAGGGAGACGCCACGACGTAGGCGTCGGATTCTTCCATGATTGAGTTTATCCGAGAGGATTTTGCAGTTGGAAGACGGGGTTCTGCAACAGTGCAACTGTAGAGCTCGAATCTTACGGTGTTCTTTTGCAAGTATATTTGGTACTCGAATCAACTGTTTGATCTGTCAATGGTTCCAAAGTTGGGTTAAGTGAATTGTGCTGACGCGAGTGGAAGTATTGGTCTCAATCATCAATTGTTTTCTAGTCACGTCCGGTAAAATGAATCTTCAACCAACGAAATGTCGTCTCCCAGATTGTGAGATTAGTTCTCTTCAGGGTTGCTTCTGCTATTGCCTTTTAAAGCCTTCTTCAATTCCATTATCTTTTATCCCTTCCTAACCATTACTTTTTAGCTCCGTTCTTTTCTGTCTCACTCACTTTCTCGTTTTCTGTTTGTTTCAGCTCGTCTCCCTGTTTTTGTTTTACCCTTTTATATTTTTCTTGCAAAGCTCTTCCATGTTTGGATATGTTTCTCGTATTCTTCGTTGGTTTCCATTCTTCTTACCTTGTTTGTATGCACTTTTCGTTCTCCATCGTTCCTCTCTCTCGTTGATTTTTGAGACTGGACTTGTCTTTTAGGTAGATTTTACTTTTATAACTTATGATAAATAACTTAATACTTAAAAATTAAATTAATTTTAGTTAATTAATTCAATATATAAAATAGTAATTAAATAAATGTTTACTTGTATACATGAAAATGGTTAATCAAATTGTTATTGTTTAATATCTAAACTCTCACTCCTAAACTAGTAATTAAATATAACATTAATCATCATTAATTTGTATAAAAATGATTTTTTATTATATAATATTAGTCTATTAACTCTTAAGATGGTTGTATATAAATTTTTTATTAATAAACTAAGATAGATTTTAACTTGTGATAAATTAAAAAATTATTTAAAATCAAATTAAATTTTTTATTAATTAAATAAAAAAATAATTTAAAAAAGGCTTACTTTTGTAATATCAAAAAAGTTAATCAAATATTTGCCCGTTGCTTCAAACTTGTAAATTTTTTTGTGTATATGACACATGCAAATGATTATGAGATTTCTTCCACTTCTTATTTACCTCCATCATCTTGATGCCATCCACAACATCAATCGAATTTTCCAGTTCAATACTTATCATTATGGATTGGTAAATTATTCGGTGAAAAATTAGTTTTTCTTAGTATTTTTTTTAGAGGCAAAATAATTGACACCTCTTTTGTTGTAATTATGGGGAATGGTCTCCTTACCTATCTCACACACTGGTATTTTCTCTCCTACTTTACATATTCAGTTGTTCCTTATCTCACAAAGAATCTAATCTCCATTAGTAAATTAATGTATGGTTTTCCTTTATCCATTATATTTACTAATAATCTTTGCATTGTTCAGAATCGTCTCACAAGATGGGTGGTGGCAATCGATACGAGGGATGAAGACTTATATGTGTTGGAACGTGGCAACCCTGCCCTTATTTCTATCCTTAGAAATAAATCTTTACATGCTTCCAATGATTTATAACATACTCGCCTTGGACATGTAAATCATTCTGTTATTTCAACTTTACATAAATGAGTACATCTTTATTGCCCTCCCCATCATTATGTAATCCATGTCAACTTGAGAAAAATCATCGTATGCCATATCCACATCATGAACATAGGTCGTCTCATGTGTTAGATCTTATTCATTGTGACATATGGGACCCTTAACCTGTCAAATCTCATCCAAGATTTTCTTATTATGTTGTCTTCATTGATGAATTTTTATGCTTTACTTGGCTTTATCCATTGAAATTCAAATATGATTTTTATTATGTTTTTACACAATTTCAAAAACTTGTTTAAAACCAATATTCGGCTTGGATTAAAATTTTCCAAAGTGATGGCGGGGGCGAATTTACTACCACATGCTTCCAAACTCATCTCCATACCTTTGGCATTCATCATCAATTTTCATGTCCATATACACCTACTCAAAATGAGCGTGCTTAACGCAAACATCGTCATGTGATTGAGACTGGTCTGGCACTTTATTTTCACTCCCATCTCACTCCTCGTTTTCTGGGTTAAAGCCTTCAGAACTATAACTTACATCATTAACCGTTTGCCCACACCACTTTTTGGAGGTAAATCACTGTTTGAACTTTTATATGGTTCCTTTCAGAACTATTAAAATTTTCATCCCTTTAATTGTCGTGTTTATACTTGCTTTCGCGATTATAAGTCTAATAAGTATGCCCTGTATTTTCTATATGGTTACAATCCCACTTATAAAGGGTTTCACTATCTTGATCCCATTACCGTGGAGAAGTTAGGCAAACAAGCAAAATGTGGCGGAGGTGGTGGTTGGAAGTTCGTGAGCTTGTCCGTAGGGGTGGCATCGAGCCCAGCCGAGCCGAGCCTGAACTTACCTATGTTCGAGCCGAACTTGATTTAAATATTTCGAACTCGAGCTCGAGCCTAAAATTGTTATCGAGCTCGAGCCCAATAATTTTAACAGAGTTCGAGCCGAGCTCAAGCTTCAACATTCATTTAAAACTTTTCAAAAAATACATTGTCTTGAGTTCGAGCTCGAACATACATTTAAAACTTTTCAAAAAATACATGTCTTGAGTTTGAGCTCGAACATACATTTAAAAATTTTCAAAAAATATATGTAAAATAAATTATATATAAAATTATGCATACATTTTACATAAAATTGGGCATGTCATCTACTTAAAATTGGGCATAAGGGTGACATCGAATCCAACTGAGTCCGAATCTTGTTCGACCCAAGTTTGATTTAAATATTTTCAACTCAAGCTTGAGCTGACCCTAGCCTCAAGCCTAAAATTGTAATCCAGCTCGAGCCTAATAATTTTCACCGAGTTCGAGTTTAACCTACATTTAATACTCTACATAAAATATATGTCAAATAAATTATATATAAAATTATGCGTACATTTAAAAAAAAAATTATGATAGGGGAGGTTTGGGATTGAATCTCAATAATGTATTAGAACGCATCAATATTAATCTTTTTTACCCCAAATGTTGTCTAGCTTATTTTGTAATTTTTGAATTTGGCCATACATTTACTATGGCCTCCTTAGTGCCCCTAGTTGAAAATAAAAACTTTAAATAAAATCCTATTACTATTAGTGACTTACTAAAAAATTACAACAAATATTTTAAAATTTTCTTAGGAAAGTTAAATGGACCTCTTATCGCCTCTTCTAGGGAAATAAATAAAAATTAATAATCAATCTAATATATTAATATACTTATTGATAAATTTTTAATCAAATAAAATGTCAAACACAAATTGCTATGAAAATTGCCTCATGTTAAAAGTATTACAGCATCAACTATCAAATACTTAGTCAAAAAATTTTATACAGTTTTCTAGCCCATCTTGGCAGGAAAATCTTATTAAGAAAATTATATGATTTTTTTAATAAGTATTTTCAATTAGAAAAGTATTTTAAAAAATATTAAGCACTAATAGTCCCTGGAAACGTATTTCTACTAAAATGTCTTTTCAATTTCTTCAAGAGCCATGAGGATGGGATAATTAAAATTTAAGAAAGAGTTTTTTTTTTATTTGCTTATGATCTCGCACGTGCGAAAAAGGGGGGGGTCTCCTTAACTTAGATTTCTCTAGTTTTCGCCGAGACGACGTGGAGGGAAATGTTTGTGCAGAGGGAGATGGCACTACTCCCATCTCTCTCTCTCGTTGATTTTTGAGACTTGGCTAGTCTTTTAGGAGAGAAAATTAGGTGAGTTCAGGTCAGATTTTGAAAAGAATATAGGATAATGCGTAAGAAAATACTAGATAGGCCCCTAATTCATAATAGAAGAAGTTAATAAAGTCCAAATACAATTAAAATACACTTGTCCGCCCCAAAGTCTAACAACATATCAAACTTTCTGGTACGTGAATGGCAGCTTGAACTTCCAATTGCTGGCATCATGAGGAGGCAATTCGGTCATCGTCCGCTTAGAGATGTCATAGCAAACCAAACTTTCTCCTATTTGTAGATGGATCACTTGAAGGTGCTCATTGAAAGCACAAACCCGGACGGAGTTAGGATGGAACCGTTGGGCTGAATCGACGGCCTGAATACGCATGGAGCTCAATGTTGTCACGGAGACATGGTAGATTTCTCGCCACATACCTTCAGTACCGATCACCTCGTCCATAACCCAGATGTAGAGTCCATGAGTTTCACAGATTTGACAGTAGTGGAGGCGGCCCTCTGATTCGCATAACAGTCCACGCGAGAAGTACGCAGCCATCGGCAATTTGATGAGTCCAAAAAGCGCTGTCTTAAAGCAGAATATGACAAAGTACGAATCCCGAACCCAATACAGACTCCCATCGAAACAAAGGGAAGAAGCACCCAGACAAAATCTGCCAAGAAAGAGACGCACAAGCTCATCATTATAATCATCAGAAAGTTTTGCAGGTTTTATCTTCCATTCACTGGTCTCTGAGTTGAAGATTGCAACATCGAGATCACACGAGAATCGTCTTCTGTTCGCTCCACTGGAATGGCGCAGGTAAGTGACCATAAATCTGTAGTGATTGCCTTCTGAGTTGGGCATAAGACCTAAACCAATCAGGTAACGATCATACTCCATTGATCTGAAAAGACGATGCCGAGGAAGAACTGTGGTAAGCTTGGTACCAGGGCTGTAAATATGGTAATCGAGCTCATGATCCTTTTCGTTTTTGTTGCAGTAGAAGATGACGCCGTTGCATGAACCCACATTCCAAAAAGCGAGCAGAGAATGGAAGACGACAGTGTCTTCGAGTGTGAGAGAGCCTTTATCGTCCATGCGATAGAACAAGCTTTTAAGTGCGCTTCCACTGGAGGACCGCATGAAGAGGACGAAACCGAAGTCTGTTGATTTGGTAGGGAAAGAATCAAATTCAGCAATCAGATTCTTCCAATCCTTTGAAACAACTTCACACCTGAACCGTGATTTCTTCGGCAAACGAGAAAGAATATCAATCAGTATATCTTCAGGCAAACTGACCTCCATTAAAACAACAAGAGTAGAACCGCACAACGAAACAAGGATGGAAGACGTCGATCAAGATATGGCAACGCCTCGAGAACTTATACGGTAAAAGAGCCTACCTGTTTGAGTTTAATTTGGATTCTAAGAGTTGCCCTTCTACGTAGTCCTTGTTAAATTAGGAATCCTACTTTTCCTTCCATGATCCTTGGCTGACCTGCTTGGATCCTTCGCTGCCCGCAGCTTTAGACAGTTAACGGAGCTCGGTTTAGGGTGGGGGGGTATAACTTTACTTAAATTTTTTATTAATAAACTAAAAGGTAGATTTTAACTTGTGATAATACTTAAAAAAGTAAATTAATTTTATTTAATTAATTAATTATAAAAAATAATTAAACAAATACTTACTTTTATAATATTAAAATAGTTAATCAAATTGTTATTTTTTAATATCTAATTTCTCACTCTTAAACTAGTAATTAAATATAATATTAACCATAATTAATTTATATTAAAATGAATTTTTATTATATAACGTTAGTCTATTAACTCTTAAGATAGTTGTACTTAAATTTTTTTATTAATAAAATAAAATAAATTTTAACTTGTGATAAATTAAAAAATTTAACTTTTATAATATCAAAATATTTAATCAAATATTTACTGGTGGCTTCAAACTTGTCCAAATTGTGATGTTTATGACACATGCAAAAGACTATGAGATTTCTTCCATAATAGAAGACGAATATAAGTAAAACACCTTTTAACTAAAATTCTCATGTGAGATCTCTTTCCTTAATAATTTTGGCTCTGTAGTACTTCTTATTTTGAGAGTTATGTAACACTCTTCCATATTTGATCTTTAGAGGGATTTTGCAACGAAATTTGCCAATAACTTCACATAAAATAAAAATATTTTCTGTCTAAGACCTTTTCTATTTTTGTTCCTCGGAGAAAAATGAATGAAAATCATAGAGAAAAACAATTAGGGCTGGAAATAATAAAGATGTTGCGGACCCCTTGAAAAAAATACAATAAAAAGCAGATTAAAAAATATGATCCAGATAACAACAGGCACAAAGGGCTATGCACATGTGAGCAGCTTACCATAAATCTGACTCCTCCTTTTGTCTGTTTCAACAACAATGGATTATGTGTTCAAATTGGTGGTTATTGGCGACCATCAAATTGGTTGCACTTTCACTGATCTCCACGCTTCATATTAAAATACTCCTAATTTGGTCACCCATTGGATGATTCAATGGAATTGTTGCTTGGCACATGCCCTGAGTAAGGTTTGGCAAGACATCCCTTTACTAATGAAAGTAAAAGTGAATTACTCTGTTATAGTGAAAGTGAAAGTGAATTACCCAGTGATAGTGAAAGTAAAAGTGAATTAATTTTTTATGTTAATTATTGCAATTGGAAAGTGAACTGTAAAGTACTTTTTTACGTTAGTGTGCACAATGAAAAATGTGGTGTAATTTGCAGAGAGAATTTTTATAAATAAAGATATTGATAGATTTGACTTTTATAACTTTTACTTAAATTTTTTTATTAATAAACCTAAAGGTATATTTTACCTTATGATAAATAACTTAATACTTAAAAATTAAATTAATTTTAGTTAATTAATCAAATATTTGTTGGTGGCTTCAAACTTGTAATTATTTTGGTGCATATGACACATGCAAATGATTATGAGATTTCTTCCAGTTCTCATATACCTCCATCATCTTGATGCCATCCACAGCATCAATCGAATTTTCTAGTTCAATACTTATCATTATGGATTGATGACAAACTAGTTTTCTTTAGAATTTCTTTTAGATGCAAAATACTTGAAACCTCTTTTGCAGCAATTGTGGGGAATGATGTCTCCTTACATATCTCGCACATTGGTATTTTCTCTCCCACCCTATATATTCAGTTGTTAGATGTTTTAGTTGTTCCTTATCTCACAAAAATCTCCTCTCCACAAGTAAATTAACATATGATTTTTCTTTATCCGTTATATTTACTAATAATATTTTCACTGTTCAGAATCGCCTCACAGGATGGGTGGTAGCAACCGGTACGAGAGATGAAGACTTATATGTGTTGGATGCCCTTATTTCTATCCTTATAAATAAATATTTACATGGTTCCAATGATTGATAGCATACTCGCCTTGGACATGTAAATCATTCTGTTATTTCAACTTTACATAATAAGTAAATCTTTATTGCCCTCCCCATCATTATGTAATCCATGTCAACTTGAGAAAAATCATCGTATGCCATATCCACATCATGAGCATAGGTCATCTCATGTGTTAGATCTTATTCATTGTGATATATGGGACCCTTAACCTGTCAAATCTCATCCAAGATTTTCTTATTATGTTGTCTTCATTGATGAATTTTCATGCTTCACTTGGCTTTATCCATTGAAACTCAAATATGATTTTTATGATGTTTTTACACAATTTCAAAAACTTGTTAAAAACCAATATTCGGCTTGGATTAAAATTTTCCAAAGTGATGGCAGGGGCGAATTTACTACCACATGCTTCCAAACTCATCTCCATACCTTTGGCATTCATCATCAATTTGTATGTCCATATACACCTGCACAAAATGGGCGTGCTTAACGCAAACATCGTCATGTGACTGAGATTGGTCCGGCACTTCGTTTTCACTCCCATCTCTCTCCTCGTTTTCTGGGTTGAAGAGTTCATAATTATAACTTACATCATCAACCGTTTGCCCACACCACTTTTTGAAGGTAAATCACTTTTTGAACTTTTATATGGTTCCTTTCAGAATTATAAAAAATTTCATCCCTTTGATGGTCGTGTTTATACTTGATTTCGTGATTATAAGTCTAATAAATTTTCACCATGCAGTATTCCTTGTATTTTCTATATGGTTACAATCCCACTTATAAAGGGTTAAGCTGCCTTGATCCCATTATAGTGGAGAAGCTGGGCAAACAAGCAAAATGTGGCGGATGTAGTGGTTGGAAGTTCATGAGCATGTCGGTAGGGGTGGCATCAAACCGAGCTGAGCCCAAACCTACCTATGTTTGAGTCGAGTTTGATTTAAATATTTCAAACTTGAGCTCGATCCGAGCCCAAGCTCTAGCCTAAAATTATTTTCGAGCTTGAGCCCAATAATTTTAACTGAGTTCGAGTTGAGCTCAAGCTTCAACATTCATTTAAAACTTTTCAAAAAATACATGTCAAATAAATTGTATATATAATTATGCAAACATTTTACATAAAATTGGGCATTACCTCTACTTAAAATTGGGCATAAGGGTGGCATCGAATCCAGCTGAGTCCGAACCTTGTTCGAGCCGAGCTTGATTTAAATATTTTCAACTTGAGCTCGAGCCGACCCTTGCCTCGAGCCTAAAATTGTAATCGAGCTCAAGCCTAATAATTTTAATCGAGTTTAACCTACATTTAATACTCTACATAAAATATATGTCAAATAAATTTTATATAAAATTATGCATACATTTTAAAAAATTAATGATAGGGGAGGTTCGGGATTGAATCTCAATAATGGATTAGACATAATCAATATTAATCTTTTTTACCCCAAATGATGTCTAGCTTATTTTGTAATTTTTGAATCTGGCCATAAATTTACAATAACCTCCTTAGTGACCCTGGTTGAAAATTTATATTCTAGGAAAAACTAGAAATATTTTTCCTATGATACATATTTCCAAAAACATCTTTAAATAAAATCCTATTACTATTAGTGATTTTCTTAGGAAAGTTAAATGGACCTCTTATTCCCTCTTCTAGGGAAATAAATAAAAATTAACAATCAATCTAATATATTACTATACTTATCGATAAAATTCTTAATCAAATAAAATGTCAAACACAAAATTGCTATGAAAATTGCCTCATACTAAAAGTATTACAGCATCCACTATCAAATACTTATTTAAAAATTTTCTATATGGTTTTCTTGCCCATCTCTGCAGGAAAATCTTACTTAGAAAAATATATGATTTTTTAATAAGAATTTTCATTTAGAAAAATGTTTACAAAAAAATTAGGCACTAATAGTCCCTAAAAACGTATTTCTACTAAAATATTTTTTCAATTTCTTCAAGAGCCATGAGGTAGGGATAACAAGAATTTAAGAAAGAGTTTTTTTTTTTCTTATGATCTCGCATGTGTGAAATTATTTCTCCCCTTAACTTAGGTATCTCTGGTTTTCTTCGAGACGACGCGGAGGGAAGGGAGTTAGCAGGAGTCGGCGAGGACCTGTCGTCAGTGATGACGATGACGATGACAGCTGCGACAGAAATAGAGGCGAAGGCGGGGAGGAAGAATCTCCCTCCCCCTCCCCCCCCCCCCCCCCCCCCCCCCCCCCCCCCTAAACCATCGCCCTCGTTCTAGCTCCTGCTCCCGCTACCGACTCTCAAGCCTGTTAACGAGCCAGCTCGAACCATGGTTTAATAGAGCTCGGCTCGTTAACACAAATGAAAGTGTTCGAGATCCAAATAAATCGAGTCGAACCGAGTTGGACCCGAGCCGCTCACGAACCGGCTCGATTCGATTCCATTTTCTTTTCTTGAAAATGAACTTTACCCTGTCTTAACCTTTACTTTTTAGCTTTGTTCTCTTCTGTCTCCCTATTTTTTTTTCGTTTTAAATTTTCTTCTTGCAAAGCTCTTCTGTTTCTCATATTCTTCGTTGGTTTCCATTCTTCTTACCTTCTTTGTTTGAACTCTCTCTCTTTCTCATTGATTTTTGAGACTAGACTTGCCTTTCAGGAGAGACAATATAACTTGGTTTTGTAACTCATTTCAAATCTTAGATTGTGGATCCATCATTTTATAAGATTAGGTAAGTCCTATGTTTTATGTGTATCGCCATAATTAACAATAGAACCCTTAAATATAATACTTATTAAGTGTAGACTCGTAGAAAATGTGTAAGACCATATCGAGTAGATGTACAATTTTTTTGACAATTAGGTGAGTTCATGTCAGATTGGGAAAATAATATAGGATAATGCATAAGAAAATACTCGGTAGGCCCACTAATTTGTTACAGTATATTATCTCATTTAAAATGTGTATGATAATAAGGAAAGACACGTACCACCGCCATTTTTACGAAGTACATCATATAATTTTTAAAATGATTAAGATAAATTAGTCTAATGAATATTTATTATTTACTCTTTCAATTAAGATAATCTTCTTTTAAAAAAATATTTTAAGCTTCAATTGAGAGGTAAATTTATTCCAAGGGCTCTTTCAAAGAGCCAGACAACCAAAATACTTTTGAGCATAAGAAATTGTTATGGGTGGCGCTAAACCAAATTGTCTTGCAAACTGCTTGAGTTTGACTCAATTTAGCTTTTACTTGAGTTGGGAAAGTTGGAATAAGATTTGTTTAGTATAACAAAACAAACTCAAGATTTTTCAAATTCGTCTTGTTAGCTCGTGAGCTAACTCATTAGCATAGATTTTCTAATAAAAATTGCCTATATCCTAATTGCTCTTTAGTTTGCTGATAATTGCTTTTATTTACCTCAAAACTCAAAAAAATTCAGTTGTTCAACCTTTCGAGTCCCTTAACATCTAATCTTACTGTTTGCCAATAAAATAAATACTTTTGATGGAGAAATTTGCTTATTCTATTAATTCAATTAAGATGCTTATTATATATTAGTATGCTCCATAGTCTATAACTCATTTGTATGTTCAACTCAATAGTATTAAGCTCATTACCAAATTCTCTCTTTATTTTTGTAATTTTTTGTTCTAATAGTTTCATATGTATATTGAGTTCAAACACAACTTCCTTATTTAAAATTTTCAAGCTAGAGCTCGAGTTTGAGCGCTCGAGCTTGACTCAACTTGATGTCACCCTGGAAGTTGCTATTTGGGCCCAAAAAGATGTTTTTTTTTATTATGATCTTCCTTGGAATTCAAAGAAGAATCTAAAGCACTTGCTTGAATTTATAAAGAAGCTTTAGAGGGTGTTGAATTTATGAAAAAAAGACAAAGTTTCCAATATAACTTTAGTATATAATACCTAATTCATAATAAAAGAAATTAATAAAATCCAAATACAATTAAAATACGCTTGTCCATATCAAACTTTCTGGTACGTGAATGGCAGCTCGAACCTCCAATTGCTGGCATCATGAGGAGGCAATTCGGTCATCGTCCGCTTAGAGATGTCATAGCAAACCAGAATTTCTCGTATTTGTAGATGGATGACTTGAAGGTGCTCATTGAAAGCACAAACCCGGAGCGTGTAAGGATGGAGCTGTTGGGGTGGATCGACGGCCTGAATAAGCATGGAGCTCAATGTTGTCATGGAGACATGTTAGATTTCTCGCCACAGACCTTCAGTACCAATCACCTCGTCCAGAACCCATATGTAGAGTCCATGAGTTTCACAGATTTGACAGTAGTGGAGGCGGCCCTCTGATTCGTATAACAGTCCACGCGAGAGGGGCACAACCATCGGCAATTTTATGAGTCGAAAAAGCTGTCTTTTCGAGCACAATATGACCAAGTAGGAATGCCGAACCCAATACAGACTCCCATCGAAACAAAGGGAAGAAGCACCCAGACAAAAGCTGTCAAGAAAGAGACGCACAAGCTCATCATTAGAATCATCAGAAAATTTTGCAGGTTTTATCTTCCATTCACTGGTCTCGGAGTTGAAGATTGCAACATCGAGATCACACTGGAATCGTCTTCTGTTAGCTCCACTGGAATGGCGCAGGTAAGTGACCATAAATCTGTAGTGATTGCCTTTTGAGTTGGGCATAAGACCTAAACCAATCGGGTAACGATCATACTCCATTGATCTGAAAAGACGAAGCCGAGGAAGAACTGTGGTAAGCTTGGTACCAGGGCTGTAAATATGGTAATCAAGCTCACGATCCTTTTCGTTTTTGTTGCAGTAGAAGATGAAGCCGTTGCATGAACCCACATTCCAAACACCGAGCAGAGAATGGAAGACGAAAGTGTCCTCGAGTGTGAGAGAGCCTTTATCGTCCATGCGATAGAACAAGCCTTCAAGTGCGCCTCCACTGGAAGACCGCATGAAGAGGACGAAACCGAAGTCTGTTGATTTGGGAGGGAAAGAATCAAATTCCGCAATCAGATTCTTCCACTCTTCTGAAACAACTTTACACCTGAGCCGTGATTTCTTCGGCAAACGAGAAAGAATATCAATCAGTATATCTTCAGGCAAACTGACCTCCATTAGAACAACAAGAGTAGAACCGCACAACGAAACAAGGATGGAAGACGTCGATCAAGATATGGCAACGCCACGGGAACTTATACGGTAAAAGAGTGTACCTGTTTGAGTTTAATTTGGATTCTCTTTTTCTAAGAGTTGCCCTCTACGTAGTCCTTGTTAAATTAGGAATTCTACTTTCCTTCCATGATCCTTCTGACCTGCTTGGATCCTTCGCTGCCCGCAGCTTTAGACAGTTAACGGAGCTCGGTTCAGGGAGGTGGGTCAAGCTTTAGACAGTTAAGCTTTAGAGAGAATTTTTATTAATAAAATATTTTAATAGATTTTAACTTGTGATAAATTACTAAATACTTAAAAATTAAATTCATTTTAGTTAATTAATTAATTATAAAAAATTAATTAAACAAATACTTACTTTATAATATTAAAATAGTTAATCAAATTGTTATTTTTTAAGATCTAATTTCTAACTCCTAAACTAGTAATTAAATATAATATTAACCATCATTAATTTATATAAAAATGAATTTTTATTATATAATGTTAGTCTATTAACTCTTAAGATAGTTGTACTTAAAATTTTTTATTAATAAACTAAGATAGAGTTTAACTTGTGAGAAATTAAAAAATTAATTTATTTATTTATTATAAATTAAAGATTTAAAAATAAAATAATTTTAAAAAGGCTTGCTTTTATAATATCAAAATAGTTAATCAAATATTTGTTGGTGGCTTCAAACTTGTACAAATTTTGGTGTATATGACATATGCAAACGACTATGAGATTTCTTCCATAATAGAAGACGAACTAAATACTCTTGAGCATAAGAAATTGCGAGGGGTGGCCTTAAGCGAAACTAATTCCCAAACTATAAGAAATTGCAAGGGGTGGCCTTAAGCGAAACTAATTCCCAAACTGCTTGAGTTCGGTTCAATTTAGCTTTTTACTTGAGTTGGAAAACTTGGAATAAGGTTCGTTAAGTATAACAAACCAGACTCGAAATTTTCCATATTTGGCTTGTTAGCTCGTGAGCTAACTCGTTAACATAAATTTTCTTATGAGAATAGCCTATATCCAAATTGCTATCGTTAGTTCCCTCTTTAGTTTGTTGATAATTGCTCTTATTCAACCTTTCGAGTCCCTTAACATATGGTGCTACTATTTGGCAATAGAATAAATGCTATTGATAGAGAAATTTGCTCGTTCTATTAGGTCAATGAAGATGCCTGTTATATATTAGTGTGATTTGTTGTAAAGTCTTAAACTCATTTGTAATAGTGTATAGTTCGATAGTGCTTAGTTCATTACCAAATTCTCTCTTTATTTTTGTAATTTTTTTAATGGTTTCAAATGTATATTGAGTTCAAACACAACTTCCTCATTTAAAAATTTCCAACTCCAGCTCGAGTTAGAGCTTGAATTTACTACCACATGCTTGTAAACTCATCTCCTCACCTTTGGCATTCATCATTAACTTTCTTGTCCACATACACCTGCTCAAAATGGACGTGTTTCACACAAACATCATCATGTGACTGAGACTAGTGTGGCACTTCATTTTCACTCCCATCTCTCTCCTCGTTTTCTGGGTTGAAGCATTCAAAACTATAACTTACATCATCAACCGTTTACCTACACCACTTCTTGGAGGTAAATCAATGTTTGAACTTTTATATGGTTCCTTTTAGAACTATTAAATTTTTCATCCCTTTGATTGTCGTGTTTATACTTGCTTTCGTGATTATAAGTCTAATAAATTTTCACCATGCAATATTCCCTGTATTTTCTATATGGTTACAATTCCACTTATAAATAGTTTCGCTGCCTTGATCCCATCACAGTGGAGAAACTAGGCAAACAAGCAAAATGTGGCAGAGACGGTGGCTGGAAGTTCGTGAACGTGTCGGATGGGTCAAGCCAACCACTAAATAAGATGGAGAAAATGTTTGTCTGAAGGGAGACACCACGGCATAGGCATCGGATTCTTCCATGATTGAGTTCATCTAAGAGGATTTTGTAGGCAATAGTGCAATTGTGGAGCTAGAACCTTACGATGTTCTTTTGCAAGTAAAACCAAGAAGGTTGATTAAAACGACGTGTGGTACTCGAATCAACTGTTTGATTTGTCAGTGGTTCCAAAGTTGGGTTATGTGAATTGGTTTGATGTGGGTGAAAGTATTGGTGTCAACTATCAATTGCTTTCTAGTCAACACGAACTTGTTTGGTGAAATGAATCTTCAACCAATGAAATCTGGTCCCTCTCTTTTTAGCTATGTTCTCTTTTGTCTCCCTCTCTTTCAGCTCGTCTCCCTATTTTTTTTTTTCCTTTGAAATTTCTTCTTGCAAAGCTCTTCTATTTCTCATATTCTTCGTTGGTTTCCATTCTTCTTACCTTGTTTGTTTGCACTTTGGTTCCTGTTGGAAGACAGGGTCTAAGCCTACACGACCAAGGAAGACCCATATATCCAAGTGTATTAGAAGATGGGCCCAAGCCCATAAGACCATGGAAGACCCATGCTAGCAAGAGATATAGAAGATGGGCTCAAGGCCCATATATCAAGGAGAAGGCCCATAGTCCCACATACATTGATGGCAGGATGGTAAATAAAAAGTCATCTAATAGAGATGGCATTGATGTAATGAAGTTAAAGTTCAAGGGTATTTTTATAATATAGTACTTTCATAAATCTATAAATAGAGCTCAAGGGGGAGGGTTAGGAATCATCAATTCTATAACCCTTCTTCTTCCAGTTTTCTCCCAATAAGTTTCTTTCCCTTTTTATCCATGAGCTAAATTCATGGAGTCCTGAAAATCAACAGTTTCATTGTTCATCTCTCTCTCTCTCTCTCTCTCTCTCACAGGAGAGAGAGTATAGCTTGGTTTTGTAACTCATTTCAAAGCTTAGATTGTGGGTCTATCATTTTATAAGATTAGGTAGGTCCTACGTTGTATGTCTATCACCATAATCAACAATAGAACCCTTAAATATAATACTCATTAAGTGTAGACTCGTATCAAATGTGTAAGACCATATCAAGTAGATGTACTATTTTTGGACAATTAGGTGAGTTCATGTCTGATTGAGAAAATAATATAAGATAATGCATAAGAAAATACTCGGTAGGCCCACTAATTTGTTACAGTATATTATCTCATATAACATGTGTATGATAATAAGAAAAGATATGTACCACCGCCTTTTATACGAAGTACATCATATAATTTTTTAATTGATTAAGATAAATTAGTCCAATGAATATTTATTATTTACTCTTTCAATTAATATAATCTTCTTTTTAAAAAAAAAATTAAGCTTCAATAGAGAGGTAGTTTTATTCCAAGAGCTCTTTCAAAGAGCCAGACAACCAAAATACTTTTGAGCATAAGAAATTGTTACGGGTGGCACTAAGCCAAATTAACTTGCAAACTGCTTGAGTTTGGCTCGATTTAGCTTTTACTTGAGTTGGGAAATTTGGAATAAGGTTTGTTAAGTATAGCAAAACAAAGTCGAGATTTTCCAAACTCGTCTTGTTAGCTCGTGAGCTAACTCATTAGCATAGATTTTCTAATGAAAATAGCCTCTATCCTAATTGTTTTTGTTAGTTCCCTCTTTAGTTTGTTGATAATTGTTCTTATTTACCTCAAAACTCAAAGATTATCAGTTGTTCAACCTTTCGAGTCCCTTAACATCTTATTTGACTGCTTACCAACAGAATAAATACTATTGATGGAGAAATTTGCTCATTCTATTAGTTCAATTAAGATGCCTTTTATATATTAGTATGCTTCATAGTCTAGAACTCATTTGTAATAATGTGCAATTCAATAGTATTAAGCTCATTACCAAATTCTCTCTTTATTTTTGTAATTTTTTGTTCTTATAGTTTCATATGTATATTGAACACAACTTTCTTATTTAAAATTTTCGAGTTCGAGCTCGAGTTTGAGCGCTCAAAGCTTGACTCAACTTGATGTCACCCTAGAAGTTGCTATTTGGACCCAAAAAGATGTTTTTTTTTATTATGATCTTCCTTGAAATTCAAAGAAGAATCTAAAGCACTTGCTTGAATTTATAAAGAAGCTTTAGAGGGTGTTGAATTTATGGGGAAAAAAAGTTTCCAATATAACTTTAGTAATATAATACCTAATTCATAATAGAAGAAATTAATAAAATCCAAATACAATTAAAATACGCTTGTCCAAATCAAACTTTCTGGTACGTGAATGGCAGCTCGAACCTCCAATTGCTGGCATCATGAGGAGGCAACTCGGTCATCGTCCGCTTAGAGATGTCATAGCAAACCAGACTTTCTCGTATTTGTAGAAGGATGATTTGAAGGTGATCATTGAAAGCACAGACCCGGTAGGAGTAAAGATGGAACCGTTCGGCTGAAAAGACGGCCTGAATAAGCATGGAGCTCAATGTTGTCACGGAGACATGGTAGATTTCTCGCCACCTACCTTCAGTACCGATCACCTCGTCCAGAACCCAGATGTAGAGTCCATGAGTTTGACAGATTTGGCAGTAGTGGAGGCGGCCCTCTGATTCGCATAACAGTCCACGCGAGAGAGGCACAACCATCGGCAATTTGATGAGTCGAAAAAGCTGTCTCTTCGAGCAGAATCTGACCAAGTACGAAACCTCAACCCAATATAGACTCCCATCGAAACAAAGGGAAGAAGCACCCAGACAAAAGCTGTCAAGAAAGAGACGCACAAGCTCATCATTAGAATCATCAGAAAATTTTGCAGGTTTTATCTTCCATTCACTGGTCTCGGAGTTGAAGATTGCAACATCGAAATCACACGAGAATCGTCTTCTGTTCGCTCCACTGGAATGGCGCAGGTAAGTGACCATAAATCTGTAGTGATTGCCTTTTGAGTTGGGCATAAGACCTAAACCAATCGGGTAACGATCATACTCCATTGATCTGCAAAGACGAAGCCGAGGAAGAACTGTGGTAAGCTTGGTACCAGGGCTGTAAATATGGTAATCAAACTCACGATCCTTTTCGTTTTTGTTGCAGTAGAAGATGACGCCGTTGCATGAACCCACATTCCCGAGCAGAGAATGGAAGACGAAAGAGTCTTCGAGTGTGAGAGACCCTTTATCGTCCATGCGATAGAACAAGCCTTCAAGTGCGCCTTCAGTGGAGGACCGCATTAAGAGGACGAAACCGAAGTCTGTTGACTTGGGAGGGAAAGAATCAAATTCCGCAATCAGATTCTTCCACTCTTCTGAAACAATTTCACACCTGAGCCGTGATTTCTTCGGCAAACGAGAAAGAATATCAATCAGTATATCTTCAGGCAAACTGACCGCCATTAAAACAACAAGAGTAGAACCGCACAACGAAACAAGGATGGAAGACGTCGATCAAGATATGGCAACGCCACGGGAATTTATACGGTAAAAGAGTCTACCAGTTTGAGTTTAACTTGGATTCTAAGAGTTGCCCTTCTACGTAGTCCTTGTTAAATTAGGAATCCTACTTTCCTTCCATGATCCTTGGCTGACCTGCTTGGATCCCTTCTCTGCCCGCTGCTTTAGACAGTTAACGGAGCTCGGTTCTAATTTAAAAAATGCTTACTTTTATAATATCAAAATAGTTAATCAAATATTTGCTGGTGGCTTCAAACTTGTACAAATTGTGGTGTATATGACACATACAAAACTAACTAAAATTCTCATGTGAGATCATTTTCCACAATAATTCTGACTCTTCTATATCTGATCTTCAGAGCGATTTGCCAGAAATTTGCCAATAACTTCACATAAAATAACGGAATTAGTTATATTTTTGCTCTTTTGCCTTCTTTCCTAGTATATTGCAGGGGTAGAACAAAAACTGGTAAATTGCAGGGGGGCGTGTTCCCAATCCGAACAGTAACGCGAGGGAGAAAAAAATGCAATACAATCAATTCTGCGTTCAGTTTTAATTTCATCCATCTGCTTAGGCCCCATTCACAGAAAAATGGTTGTCATGCAGCTTTCATACTTGCAACTGCTCCAAGAGTCGTTTGGGAGCTGTCAATATTCTACAATGGTGCAGAAAATAATATTTATCTACCAGAAAGCAAAATAGTTTTTCAAAAGGAAAAATAAATGAATCTCCACCTGCCATTTTCAGAGACTAACAAGGCTCTATCGGCTGGTAGTGAAAATCATAGAGAAAAACAACAGAGGCTGGAAATAATAAAGATGCTGCGGACCCCTTAAAAAAATACAGTAAAAAGCAGATTAAAAAATATGATCAAGATAACAACAGGCACAAAGGGCTATGCACATGTGACCAGCTTACCATAAATCTGACTCCTCCTTTTGCCTGTTTCAACAACAATGGATTATGTGTTCAAATTGGTGGTTATCGGCGACTCTGCTGTTGGGAAGACCCAGCTCTAATGCAGATTCTCCAGAAACGAGTTCTGCTGTGATGGGATGGCCACAGTTGGAGTAGAGTTCCAGACCAAGACGATTTTTATAGAGAAGAAGCTCATCAAGGCTCAGATATGGGACACTGTGGGTCAAGAAAGGTACAGATCAATCACAAGTGCTTACTACCGTGGGGCGCTTGGTGCTCTCATTGTGTATGATATAACCAAGTGGCCGAGCTTCGAGCAAGTGCCTCGGTGGTTAGAGGACCTTCGGATGCATGCAGACCCAAGTGTAGTCATCATGTTGATTGGGAACAAGTGTGATCTTGAAGGGTTGAGATCTGTATCAGTGGAGACAGGACGGGAGTTTGCAGAGATAGAAGGGCTGTTGTTTCTGGAAACTTCAGCCATGGATGCAACTAATGTAGAGAAGGTTTTTCTTACAGTATTGGAGCGGATTTACAAGGTAAGTACCCGGAAATGTCTCGACATCAATGACCTTAGGTGCTCAAACCTAGTTTCCAAGGGACAAGGTTGGGTGTACAGGAAGATCAAGAAAGATATTCTTGTTGCTCTGCCTAAGTACAAGGGATGGTTTTATTTTTTCCTTATCCACTGAACCCAATGATATGCTGTGATCTTCAATCCTTTCAAATTTCCTCCCACCTACTTGACCAATCAGTTCATTTCCATTGGATGAAATTTAACATTTTCTTATGGTGAAGGAACAAAAATTCCAGACTAGGTTCAACTTATCAACATAAGTACACGAAGGATCCTACTCATCAAAATAACAACTACATGATCATAAATAACAATCCATTCCTGCAAATGAAATGCAAGAACAATGGCAATAGTAACAGGTAGTAAATTTGCAATAAAGAAGTTTTAAGTGCCAGTTCAGAGTCTTCTTCAATTTTGGGTAGTGAATACTTTTAAAGTGAAGTTTGCTGCCAATAACCATATAAAAATGCTGACCCATACATGGGAACTTATGTTACAATAGTTTACAGAACATCATTGCAGGCAATATGTAGTACCACACCTCCAAAGAAGAATGGGTAAAATGTTATACATAGTTGAGAACAGGTGAATACCTCAACATGCCCACAATGCAAGACGCATCCCTTCCTCAGAAATCTCTAAAACTCATTCTAGGGTCGACCTGTTTCCCCTTACCCCGATGACCCCTTCCCCTACTCCCACTTCTTCCTCTTCCTCTTCTGGGGCCTCTCCCACCTGAACGCTTATAGAATGACTTTCCATACTTCATCTCAATCAGAGAATGGAGCAATTCATCACAAAGGATACATCCGGAGTACAAAGTTGCTCCATCAGTTAAAGGTGTTGTGTTCTTGTTAAAATCCACTTCAATGATTGTTGAATCACAATCACTGCATCTCTCCCTTGTAGTAGATATACGGTGGGCACCCTGGGGAAGGAACACAAGGCAGTTGCACATGTTGCAATAGAGCCTCCACTTGGGAGCACTTACTGGGTCAAGGACAAGTGTCCCACTGCACTCCGGACAAGCACATACTCCTTGGGATATCAGAGAATGGCGACAAGTTGGGTGTGGGCAAAGGAAGCAAGGCATACCAGCACCTTTACCCAACTTGTCTGAGCTACCCAGCTTCAGAGCACCAAAAAGTTTATCAATGCCTTCGAAGGGAGGGCTATTGTAGCAGTAAGGGCAGAGAGGAACCGACTTACCATCAGGACCGGCCATGGAGAAAAGTAACAACTCAAAATTGTCCAGAGGACAGACAAGTTCCTTGTAGAGCTGGACAAAACAACACAGTCAATTAAACAGCAGTGCAACTTATTTGTCAAAATGAAAAGAATTGACAAATACAATTAGCAGAAAGGATCAGTTTTGCTTAGGAATTTTCATTTTTAAAAATGCTGGACTAAAATATAAAGTAGACTTAACATTCTAAGCCTTCTGTGTTACGTTGGAAGATATCTACAAATGACCAGGACTTCCAGCTATGCACTGATGGGGCATTGCCAACTAAAAATTTAAAGGCAAAAACAAATAAAAAACCATTTTCAATCCATTCTTTTGTTCAAAAGAGAATAACTGAGTGCCAGCGTTGGCTTAGTTTGGTAGCCATAATGTTGTGTAACCATCAAAACTAGTAATCTATATAGGGATGTGGCAGCTGTAAGCAAGCAACATCAAATTAGAGATAAAATAGATACAATGGGGCTGAAACTCTATCAACATCATATGTTACCTAAAGCACAAAAGATTACCACAATAGTTGAATAGGAGCAGCCATTTGAAAAAATTTCAAAAGCCCAAAGATGCCTACAGTTCTCAGTCACTTGATATTGTTACACCAAAGCAAATTTTAAAATAAAAACAAAGAAATACAATTAAATAAGGTTGTCACAGCCACAAACAAAAAAAAAATGAAATGGTACAAATTTTTTGAAGTTGGGATTGTAAGTTCTGAGCCTTCCCAAAGGATATCAGATCTGCCAACAGACTTTTTTATTTTTTTGAATGGTAGATTTTTTTTGGAACACATCAAATAATAGAATTTTATTGACAAGAAAAAAAAAGAGACGAGAGCTATCTATGGAAAATTTTAGAATAAGATAATTTCAATGTTTTTCTTATCTTAATCAAAAACTTTATCCCTGGAAAACCATATAAAATAAAAGGCCTAGTAACAAAATCACTGGCCTACCTTGAGCTACACACAGAAGAAATGGAATTAGATAAATAAATTAATAAATAAGTAATAAAGAGAAACCAAAGAATGAAAAAATGAGGATTATATCTTACTTTGACTGCCCCGTTTTGGGGAAGATAATAGACCTCCTCACAACTACTGCAATACAAACGAGATGGTTTGGCTGATATATACTTCATGTAGCGAACACATTTACCACATTTGCTTAGTAACCGGCCAGAGTCAGCCAATAGAGAAAACTGTGCTTCAAACAGTGCATCCATATTCTCAATCTGTAAGATTAGAAAGAATCATGTGAAGAGAAATATAGCCGCAGTTCTCACATTAATGCAGTCAGTATGTACATGCATAAAACAAGTGCGCACACACATACACAGGTAAGATGACACATTTTTTTACATTTTACACCAATAAAACAAGAGTGTAATTAAAGGAGTTACACAAGAGACGCACCTTCTTGACAAAATAAGAGAACTTCTGCTTAAATTGTTGCAAAACATGCTGCACAACATGAAAATGATGCACTTGTCCCTTAGAAATCAAGGTGATCTGTTGTTCAATGAAGCGTCGGATGTCTGGAAGAGAGAGGTCCGGGTCAATAGATTGATACCCTCTATATAAAGTAGTTCCTAAGTTTGTAGGGATTAACTTCCTCCCAGCTTGAACCTTCATTACAAAAAGTCGCTATTTAGTCTCAAAATGTCCTTTGTGAAGGCACATAATTCATATCTTTATTGAATTTTGTAAATTTGTGCAATAAAGAAATTAAGAGAAGAGAGAGAAGAAAACTGCGTGGAAAGCAGCAGCCATCAGGGATCCACTAGATCCCTAATTTCTCTTTATTATATCACTTAAGTGAAAATACAACTGAAAAGATAGAAATGCCCTGAGTACAAATATCAGCTGTATACAGCCATATAAAGTCAAAAAAGAAATACAAACATAGCCAGATTGATGTAACGCTAACTTATTATCTTCCTAACCAACAGATCATGAATATAAAAATTTAATGACCAAAATGCCCCTGACTCCATATTTCATTATAAATTTATGGACCTGCACAAAGTTACGCTCGCATATGTTGTTGATGTGCACAGGAATTGATGCATCTGTTCCAATACCATTCTTTTCCATAAGAGAAATCAGCTCACTCTCACTAAGGTAGTCTGGAGGTGTTGTGCTCCCCTGAAATCCGACAAAGTTCAATCATTTTTTTATGTTTTTAGAAAGATAGACAAGTCCAATCATGACCAATGCACTACATATATTGCAAATATAAATATTTGCTGGACAGTATCATTTCAAGATGAAACTTAAACAATTTTAAAAAATTAAACAAAAGATATCCACACCATGGTCCACCAACTGACAGATGGAAGGCATCTCTCCAAGGTTGATCAAAGAATCTCACTCACACAGTAAATCAACATATAGATAGGCACTTAACAACAACCATCTAAAGATAAGCTTGAAATAATTCAAATATTTACATTAGGAAACTGTTTCTTGGATTATGACCTATATGCATCAATCCTAACAGAAATCTCAGCTTGTCAGGTTTCCAACTTCTTTGGCTTATGATAGTTTTTAACTTTCTTAGATAATCACAGTCAAGTGTAACTCCAGGATGTATTTGTCAAACTTTTTAATATAATGAGAAATCAATTTGGTGCTTCAACTTGCATTTTGGTTTCAATAATGGCCTTGAGTTCATGAATCATCAATTTTCTGCATATTGTCATGGAATTATTCATAAATGTTCATATGTTTACACCCCCAAACAAAGGGGGTGGCAGAAAAGAAAAATAAGCATATCTTAGAGATTGCATGTACTCTCTTATTGCAAAGAATGTTCCCAAATCACTTTGGGATGCTGCTATTTTGACTTCCTGCTACTTGATTAACCAAATGCCGTCTTCAATTTTGGGTTGCAGTGCACCAATGCAAGTACATCAGCCTACTTGTCCATTGTTTGAAGTAACTTATCATGTGTTTGGTTCACACAATGAATGAACTTATGCTGGTGAAGTGAACTTTAAAAGAGTTCAGATTTGCCTTTGATGACCCAATGGTATTAAAGTGTGATAATCAAGCAGCAATCCTTATGGCTAGTAACCCTTTTTTCACAAGATGACTGAGCATATAGAAGTTGATCTTTATTTTGTACGTGATGTTGTGATAAGTGGAAAAGTTGTTACCCCCATGTCAAGACCACAAATCAGATTGGATACGTGATCACAAAGGCCCGTTGAAAAAAAGTGTTTGGAAAAAAAGTGTTTGGCAATTTTTGTAACCAGTAGGGGTAACTTGATATATATGTTGCAGTTTGAGAGGGAGTATTGAGTTCAAGGGTATTTTGATTATCACACAAGTGAGTATTTGAGTCGTTAAGAGTGATTTTTCCTTTTTTAATGAGCTGTTGTACGTGTTAAATCATGAAGAGGATATTGGTCATTCTGTAACTTCTCACTTAAATGATAGTAATAAAAGAGTTTAGGATTCGTGGTTAGATCCCTAACGAGGCTGCTGCACATCACTGCTTTCTCTCCCTTATCACATTCTTCTCATTTCTTCCTCTCTTTCTTCTCTTTCTTGTATGAATTTTAGACCTACCAAATATATGAAGGTTAAGCTCTCAATTTCAAAAAGGAGCTTTCATATTAAAAAAGCCTAATGCAGTGTAATCCCTAGTTTAAATAACAAGGAACAATATTAAGGTAACTAAAATTTTCACAACAAAATTAAGTTAGAATGGTCAAGGAAATTGACTTATAGAGTTTTCAAGTGAGCAAATCTCTCAGAATGAGAAAGTCTCATTAGGAATGACATCCTTTGCACATAACCATGAACTAACAACACGAAACAATTTTAGAAATAGAGCTCCAAGTACAATATAAGGCAAAGACCAGTACCTCATACAGGTCGATTTTCGATATTTTTATTTTTTCCCTTTTGGTAAATTGAGGAAGACTTTTTTCATTCACTGCCATCCATGGCATGATAGAAGTAAATCCCTTAGCTAAAACCAGCACGCCGGTGCAGTAAAAAGATTCTCTTCCAGAAGAGAATTCCACCTTGGTCCTGGAATTGCAATAGTAACAACCTGTAGCATTAGACTTTGTGAAAAGAACATGAAGAAGACAACTCATGTAAGAAAAACTCAAATGCAATGCATTCCTATCCATATGCAATCTAGTTTTCTAAAATTCTCTACCATGCATTACATTGTTTTCTTGCTTCCTATTTTAATGGAAACATCACATTACTGTTTTCTTTCATTTTTAATGGCAAAATCACACACTCTAAAAAAAACCACACCTTTGTGTTTTAGACATACTCAAAAAGAGAAAGAGAATGGGCCATCCACAGCTTATTTGAACACAACTGTTGATTGTTCTATTTTCTTTCTAACATCACTGCTGATTGTTAATATAAGGGTTACATTAAATATACATCAGCTGTCTGTGAAAATGTTTTGCAACTCAAAACATCTGCAATAAACATTTATAGGTAGAAAAACCATGTCAATACAAAAATTGTCTCATTCATGTAGTAAATCATGACCTACAAAATTTTAGTGGAAAAAAAAGTGTCACTTTTTTGGGCAAGCAAATTAACATATTTACATCATCTGCCAAGCTCTGTAATTAGAGGAAATTGGAGGAAGTCCATGACTAGATCCTGGGGATGGCTGGTTGAAACTTGATTTTGATGGTTTAGTTTAAAGGGTCTCTGTCCCCAATCTGCCGGTTGGTGAGGGCAGTTCCATGGCCAAGATAAGCTGAGCAGGTGGAAATTTCTCTACTTCTTGACACCTCCTAATATATTATGGAGGTAGTAAATATCGGTGTTCAGATTTCGGTTCCAAGATTCATATTGATGCCTCTACAGGTCTCCCAGCACTTCTCCCATTTTTTAAGGCATTCCATCTCTTTAATAAAAGGATTCATACTGCTCACTTACCAAACTCATTCATGATCAACCTTCAATAATTTCAGTAAGGTCTCAACCGAAGATATTACATCTACCCTTCAGCAAAACAAGACCAAAACATTTCCAGAACAAATCAGAGAAGAATGGAATCAGTCATATTTAATAACCTCATGTACTTGCAGTCGGGGCTAATAGTCCCAAGAAAATGTTGAGTAATATACTGGTACAGCCTCCAAGCATCACTGCCTAACATTTCCTCAGTCGCTGCTCTCATTGGAGTAATAGGGGGATGATCTCCCACATCAACTCCAGCTCGAGGCTTTCGAAAACCATTTTTTAGTAAACTTTGCACCTCATGACCCCAAACAGGACTAGTAAGCTGAGCTTCTAGAGTGCCTCTGAAATCAAATGAAGCAGGGTATGCTGTGCTTTCTGTACGTGGATAACTGGAATGTGAAACCAACAGTGTATATAATCAGATAATTACTGAACCAAAAAAAATAGGAGCTAACAAATTTAAAAGTAAAAGTGACCTGATAAAACCCTGAGTATACAAACGCTCTGCTAGTTGCATGGCTACATGTGGTCCAAAACCTAATGCACTTGATGCAACCTGGACAATGAAGTATATTTAATTAAGTTAATGCACTAGAGTTATAGGTAATGTATTTCCTCAGCAACCAATACAGTTGACTTTCCTTTTCATGAGCTATATAAGCCATCTAGTTATGATGTTGTGGTATATTTTTCTACTATCATATTTATTTTCTTTAGGTGGCATGTCATGCAACTAACAATAAGCAAAATAGTAACATTAAAGTTTGTCATGTTGCCACTTTCGTCGCCTCATATAACTTCTGTTGACAACTAGGCGATTGAAAAACATAGCTTTTTTATCTTTCTAGAAATGGAATACAATCCTATATGGCTTTCCATTCTCTGCATACATTTGAGTTACACCAAAATGAATTTGTTCACAGAAAAAAAAAAAACTTGGTCTCCAAGAGTTGAGCTGGGTTAAATAGAGCATGCCTCCCAATAAATACCAGATGAATCGCTGTAAGCAAGCAACAAACCAGTATCCTCTTACAGTCTTACTCATTCAAAGACGAGTTACATCTGTTACCTACCCTCCCTCTAACGAATTTCAGAACTGCCCATCTAGAAATCTTATATTTTTTTGAATATTTCCACATTGACACATGAATACCATTTACAACAACAGAAGGATCTAAAACGTGTAAAGATTCAGCTTTGCCTTGTCGGACCCCCAAATAGCAATCAAACAGAGAAGAGGGAAAAAAGGTCAAAAATCCTACAACAGTAGTTGGAGCTGTAGAGGGATAAATGTGGTGTAGGGTTACACCTTATTTATGAATCTACATTCTCTCCTATTTCAGAAGCAAATACACCAATCTTGATCTATCCATGGAGACTCTATGCTGAAAAGAAATGGATATCCTTGAAGCAATAGAACATTTATGCCCAAGAAAATTAAAAATAAGGGACACAATTTTTTTGTGCAATTATTTATTTTTGTGAAGACAACATCCTTAACATTTTTTACATGGACTCCCTCGAGAAAATTCTTGTCTCTCAAAATGTTGATTTATCTCTCCCTCCACAATTAAGTTTGAATCTGGTAACTTAAAACCAAGATCAATAAGAACAAACTTAATCCACATAAACTCATTAACTGTGTGAGTCATTTCTCGATACTCTGCCTATGCACTAAATCTAGTCACAATTGTTTGTTTCTTACTTTTCTAGCTTACCAAGTTGCTTCCAAAAAAACAACAGTAGCCTGACGTAGAACGTCTATCTATCTTACACCCAGCATAATCGGCATCATAATACCCAAAGTACTTCAACTTTCCCATTCTGAGTATACAAAAGACCTTTTCCAGGTGCACCCTTCAAATACTTTAAAATACTCTAAGCAGCTTCTAAAAGGACTTTCTGAGGATTTTCCATGAACTAGCTCACAACTCTTATGGCAAATGAGATATCCGGCCTAGTAACTGTAGCATAGATCAGTTTACCTACTAACCATCGGTATTGATTTTATCTTTGAGTGTAGAACCCTGAGTATCATGCAGATTATGATAACTTCTATGGCGGTATCTAAAGGTTTAACACCTAATAAACCATACTCTTGTAACATATCCAATATATTTTTTTTTCTGAGAAAGAATAATATCTCACTTGCTATGAGCAACTCCAATGCCAAGGAAGTACTTGAGAGAGCCCAAATCCTTTGTTTGGAAATGTGTGGCCAGATATTGTTTCACTTCTGTAATACCATCAAAATCATCCCCAGATAACACAATGCCATCCACATATACAACCAAAACAACCACACCAGTCTTCCTTTTAAGTAGGAACATGGAATGATCACAATGGCTCCTATAGAACCCAAACTGTAGTACCACAACATTAAACTTTCAAACCAGGCCCGTGGACTATGTTTTAAGTCCATAAATAACCTTTTGCAGCTTACACACCTTGCATGTCTCCCCTTAAGCATCATAGCTAGGAAGTTGCTCCATATACATTTCCTCATGTAGATCCTATATAGAAAAGCATTTTTCACATCAAGCTAAAAGAGAGGACAACCCTTATTAACAGCCACAAAGATTAAGATACGTACTGAAGTAAGTCGGGTCACATGAGAGAATGTCTCAAAGACATCAACACCAAAAGTCGTGTATACCCCTTCGCCACCGATTATTTTTATTACCAGCAACCTTGTATTCCATGAGAGAACTAAACATACAAAGGTTGATTGCCACTTCATTAGAGATGCATTTATGTAGGGGAAGGTGATAACTCCTTATGTAAATTCTTCAAACCAGTTGGGAGATATATTTACCAAGCCTGTGGGAAGACGTGAACATGTATCCATTAGTAACAAGTTGGGAGTGTTTAATATCTACTCCAACCTGAGGGGGAGTGTTAAAATACCAGTTCAAGGGTATTTTGGTAGTTTTTTATATTATATTTTTCTCTCATAGTATGGCTCTTAGATAGACAATGTCTTATTTTATCTATGGTTCAATTTTCATTCAATTTAGACATGTATTTTAGAAGATATGTAATTTTGAGTATTGAGGGGCGTTTTTGTCTTTTTATAAAATATCACTTAAACCCTTATTAAAAAGAGGGAGGACGTATTTTTTTGGCACTTTCTACAAGGAAACAACGCAGCAAGGCAGCTCTTCTTCTAGGTCTCCTTCACTCCTTTTTTCTTTCTTACAAATGTCTTCAACATTGGCAGTAAAATGATGGAATATACCAATCTCCTATGATACCCCTCTTATCTCAATGAAATAATTTGTCACTGATCTACCTCCACGCTTCATATTAAAATATTTCACATATAACTTATAGATCCTTGATAAATTACTTTCTTGGGATAAAATAGAAGCCAAGGGAGTCTACATTACCTTAGCAATACCGCAACTCAAAATCTGGTTACTAAATCTGAACTCTATACTGTTGACTAACCAAGTCATTACTAAATTATTTTCTGCTACCCAATTTTCAGTAATAGGCACAAGTGGATCATTTGTAATATATTTGGCCATTCTTCAAGCCCTCAAATACATCAAAACTGATCTAGGCATGTTCGCATAATTCGATTCATTCAACCGGATTGTAGTTATTTGAATAAGCTGAGAGAATTTCACATCTGAGCTCTCAGTAGTCCTCTGGACGATAGCAACTTGTGTGTTGGATTCAGCTATTAAATATCACAAACCACCACAATTCAGTACACTAGAGCGTCAATCAACCAAAAAGAAACACTTTACCCAAATTTCTATGCTTATGCAATTGAGTGAGCTCCACAACGAAGTCAATTAGGGCAATTCAACACCCAATTCATTCAATTTCTAAGCAATAGTGATCAGCTTCAGCAATTAAGACCATAAATCAACGAAAGAATGACCTAATTGCAAGAAATCAAAATGATACAGACCATATGAATGATGATGCAAGCATTAGAGTTAATGATGCAGGCAAATTTGAAAATTTCCTTCAAATTGGGATCATCAAACACTTCTAAATCCCAATAATCAATCAAATAGAAGCAGTAGTCATTAACTAAGAGGCTAAGATAGGTAGAAAAAGGGAAAAATTGAATTTTTTACCCTTCCAATCCAGAAATCTGGGAAAATCCTTCAAGGAGATTGCTGAAAATGGAGAGAAGGTCCACAAATTTGAAAGAAATCAGCCCAAGATATGGGTTACTATTGTGATACCATGAACAATATGAGATTTGGGGAGAAAATAGAAGAGAAAAAAAAGAAAAGGAGACTAGGGAGAAGAGCGGCCTTGTTGCCTTGGAGAACGTAACAGAAAACATGTCCTCCCTCTTTTTAATCAGGGTTTAAGTGATATTTCACACAAGGATAAAAATACCCTTCAATACTCAAAATTACATATCTCCTAAAATACATGCCTAAATTGAACGAAAATTGAACCGTGGATAATAAGACATTGTCTATCTAGCAACCATACTATAAGAAAAATGTAATGTAGAAAATTACCCAAATACACCTGAACTGGTATTTTAACAAGGTTATCATCTAGGAATTGGCTCTGTAAAATAGCATCCCCATCGTTATAAGACAGCAAAAAACTATCAACAGCTGTCTCAAATCAGCAAATGAATCACACAATTTAGGAAGATGTTTGATGCTTCCAATCTGTTCCTGAGATATCCTTCAATGATATGAAAACAAGTATAGCTTTCTTTTAACTTTAAGGAAGTTGGAAGGCAGGCCAAGGGAAAGGGTTGATGAATTTCCAATATGATGTCAAAGCTTCCGCTTCTGTAGAGCATTTAATGCGCAATAACTTGCTGTTGTTAGTCTTGAATTGACCTACTGGAACAGATTTTCACTAGAGGTACCTGATTAAAATCTCCTCATTAAAAGTTATTATGTAAGCATTTTGTGTGATTTACAGAAACAGCACGATAGAATAAGAAGAAGATTTGGCCACTGACATCATCCAAGAGAGATTCCTAAACATCACTATCCATTAGAATAAACCATATGTAATTCAAATCTTACCTTGCAAGGAAAAGGTACACATATCACAAACACAGATAACTTACCTTCAACAAACTTACGGTGTTGAGACCAGAAGGACACCCTTTGACTTCCTCTTTTTCAGATATACTAGTCACTTCTAGAACACCATCAGCAAGTACCAACTTTTGAAACATAACAGCCACCTGGTAAATAATGAAAAACACAAAAAGAATACTTAGAGAAACAAATTAAATTGGTTAAAACTGTTAAACTAGGGTCCAGTTCTATCCCAAAATGAATTACCAAAGTTGGGATGCCTTTTGCTAACTAATAACCACAAGTTTTTTTCTGACTTTAACCTATGTGGGACGATTAGACTCTCTGCCCATGGCAAGGCCTAAACAAATGGATAATAGGTCTAAAACATGGACAAGACAACAGGGTACAAATTGCAGAGGCATGAAATAGGCCCAATAGAACAAATTCTCAGCTATAATACCATGTTAAAGTTAGGTCTCTGTCCATCTCAAAATGATAAGCGGATATTAAACAGGGCCAAAAAGGCTTCTTTTCCCAACAAATACTTACAAAAAATTTCATAACAATAACCTATATGAGGTATTTATTCCCACCAATAAAAACTTAAAACCAACTATTATGGGCATTTTGTTTTCATCAATTTTGGAAAGTTGGGTCCAATGCCTATCCCAAAATGACTAACCATCTTAGGAAACCTCTTTCCCAACTAATAAACTCAACATATTTATTCTCGCTAATCCATGTGGGACTATTCCTTAACACTCTCCCTCATGTGTAGGCCCTCTGGACTCTTACATGTAGATAATTTGGGTGGAGGCCCACATACGAATACTTGCTCTAATACCATGTAAGGTAAACTTAACATATTTGTTCTCATTAATCCATGTGGGACTATTCCTTAACAAATTTAATTCCACATCATTCAAAAAAGTTAAAAAAAAAAAAAAACACAAAGGAAAAGAGGAAGTCGTGTGGAATAGAGAATCTCACATCAAAATCAAACACTTTGTCCCGGTTCCACTCTAATCGAAGCTCATAACCACTTTTTATTATGTAAGGGTGTAGAGCCCAAAACTTTTCAGGTCTAAATGTAGTAATTTGCAAGTATCTTTGTACACAAAATCCAAGCGTAGGGGTTTGGCAGGGTCCATAGCTGAGAAAATGAACACAATAAACAAAATGAAAAAGATAACCATATAAAAATATTTGTGATTGACATTTTCCAAATATATATATATATATATTGAAGGACAGCATCAATGGTACAACAAAGAAGCAGATCTAGCTCAAATCTTACAGCAATGGCAGAGAAAGCAGCTGATACTAAATGACAAGGATCCTTCAAAGCTAATAGATAGAAATTACCGGGAGCTCTCCATGTACTAAAAATCTTGTTTTCTGACATGATGTTAGATGATCTTCATTGATAAGAGCGCAAAAGATGGGAATCACTTGATCTCAATTTCTAGTATTGAATGAAGATCATGTCTGTTGGTTTCTATAACTAAAGCTTAAGAATGATGCATGTAAAATTTAAATGGATCCTTCCTATATCTTTTCTTATCAGTAGCAATTCAAGTTGTCAAAACATATGACATTCAAAGTAATGTGCACATATCCAGAAACTCATGGTTAAGATGCATAAGGTGCCAAGACCTTAGTTCTCTCTTTCTTTCTTTTCAAAAGTAAGTCCTTAGTTCTTTTTAAAAGCATTTGAAGGAAAAACAGAAAAAAGAATCCATAATCTGGTTTTCCAATCCCAAATACACAAACTTCATGCTCAAGTCTTCTAAAAATAAGAGAATCATTTCTGAATATAAAAATCCAAGCTCAATTCGCTGGCAATGCTAAAACACATTGATAAAGTTGCAATACAAAAATTGAGAACACCAAAAGAAAAACAGAAATTTGATTCCATCTGTTCAAATGGGACCAAAAAGTGGATAGTAATAGGTCATTGACATATCTATAACATGTGATCCTGAAACATGTATAATAATGAATGGAGTTAAAACTTGGCTGCACTAACATATTTCTATTGACTACAATCCAATTCATATTCACTATCCTCAGAAAATTAGAGACCATATGGCTCCTCAACTAAATCAATCAACAATGGAGAACAGAACATACTATTTGTTTCAAAACCTGAAACAAGTACTTGATAAGATACTTTTCAAAGTAATACAAGTCCTATAGTAAGATAAGCACAAGTGGGGGAGAGAGAGAGAGAGAGAGAGAGAGAGAGTTGGATGTACGAAATCACTCTGGAGTCCAAGTTCCCATATTTCCCTTGAAAATATCGAGTCTGGAAGCGAGTAAATGCAACACCAACTTTCAAGTCTATTTCTTGGCGAGCATCAACAGCCAATGCTTCATCCCTATTGGGCTCAACAAGGTTGTTCATAGCCTTTAAAATGTCTTTCTCGGTAACAGAAGAAAATCGAGCTCGATAAATTCTTCTTTCAACCTCTTTTTTGTCAAAACCAGTACATTCAATAACTGGAAGAAAAGAGAGAAAAAACAATATTACCTACTCAATAATTGAAACATTTGCCATTAGCAGCTTGCGTCAAAAGGAAAAGAGAAGCCAAGGACAGGTCTCCTCAACATATGGAAAAACCTAAGCACATTCTTACTTGGTAGTCAATTGTCAACAAGAAGAACCACACAAGAAAATTGGCTACTCTCCTGAAGTAATGGCACAGAGTGCAGCCCCAGTGACAAAAAAAAAACAGATAGTTCTCAAAAGTACATAAATGCAGATAGCAGCTGTGAAGATCAAAGAAGATTGACAATATAAGCCTTTCAACAAATTAATAATTGTGGAGGGCTTAATTAAATTGGCTTATCCTGGCCCTGTTGAAGAAGGGGATGCAGTGGCATTTTACCACTTCTCTAGATGTGGAGGGTGATTCACCTACTGTTATTTCTTGGCTCTCAGCCTCCGCTATTCCTGCCTGGCATCTTCAATATGTGTATGATAGAGAGCTATGGCCTCAGCTTTCTATGTTTCTTTTTTTTTTATTATTGGACTCATGTTTTACATTCAGCTAATCATCTTGCTGATCAGTTGGCTAAATCTGGTGTTCATCAGCCTTGCTCAGTAGTTGGGATTCTCTTCCCCTTGGGGCTTGAGGGCTTTCCTCTCCCTGCGCTTTGTTGTACTTGTGATTATCAATTAAATAAATTTTGCCATTTTCAAAAAAAAAAAATTGTAGAATTTTGAGAGGAAAGACTAGACTACTGCTGTGAAGAAGTAAATCAATAAGTCCATCCAAACTACTGAATGGCAAACACTCATCGCCACCAAAAAAGTTAAATATGCAAAAGAATTAGAAATGTTACACAGTATATCAAAAGCAAATAGGTGGCAATGATTTCATGACATATTGTGTCACATAGGCAAAAGTAAGAGATCATGTCTTAAATAAGTTTCTGGAAATTCTTCAGAGATAATCACCTGCATTTTTTTTTTTGTTTATGATGCAAGTGAGAATATCATTATATTAAACAGAGAAAGGGACCCCTAGGGGGAATACAAAGGAGAGAAAAGAAAAAAACTAGCAAATTAATGACAGAACTAAGTCTATGAAAAGGCCAAATGCAGTAAAAGTAAACATTATAATGAAGAAATTCCTACTGCTTTATGTGAGAATCACATCTCACTTTTCCGCTCTCGTATAAATATTAACTGTATACTAATATATACAATAGACATATACATATACTAGAGAGAGAGAGAGAGATTGATTTCAACTGCTTGCTTATGCACCAACAACTAAAAAGTCAAGGGTTAACTTTCTACACAATGATAAGTTTTGTTTTATTACACACATTCTCTAGACTATCTTGATGGATATGCAAAGACACTCTTTTCTTTATCTCCAGTCATACTCCCAATATTTTCATTTCCATTAAAATTAAGAATAAAAAAATATGAATATGATCCAGGGCCTAATCATATATACATTATAAAGAACTAAATTCTCGGAAAAACCAAGTCTGTTGATTCAATATGGAATTATGTGACATGTCCTCTTTGATTCCTTTTAAATAGTTATGTTTTACAAACACAAAAATTCTTAAACATTAAATCTAGTGTGAATGAACTCCAATAGAGTTCACAGGACAAGGATAGTTAGCTTAAAATCATAATGGAAAACAGTACCTTCATAGCATATATTTTCTCCTTCACGATCGCAGTCCAACCATAACACCAGATAGGAACAACCAGAAGCTTCATGACTCAAATGTCTGCATATATGTGCCTGTTAATTGGCGAACAAGTGATGTTTTATCAGACCATAACAAAAATAGGAACATAATGACAACTAAACTTTAACTAACCAAATGCAAAACAACAAAAATTTAGTTGATTTTGTTGCAACACCGAAACATTTTTGTATTTTCTTCTTTGTACTAAAGCCAGTTTTTTATAAATAATATTTTCTTGAGAATTGTGAAAAAATTTAGGTGAGAAGCCAGTTTTTTATAAATAATATTTTCCTGAGAATTGGGAAAAATTTTAGGTGAGAAATAAAGTAGCAGCTTTCTATAAATAATATAGAAAAATAAAACAGTCGATGACCGGTAGGTTATTTAGCCTTCTCACTATTACAAATGCGTTGACACAGCCGCAGAGAACTCGAGCCAGCTCTAGAGAATGGCTAGAAGAATAAAGTAGGTTAACCCCTATGTGGGCCCAGTCTGTTCATATCTACTGATTTATTCAAACAAGTGTCTTTTATTATATGCATTGTTTTAGTTACAATAAGAGAGAGCAAAATGTAAAGCTAAAGGAGGAGATCTCTCCCTAGTAAAGCCAAGTGAGTTGAGGAAAGTAGAAAAGTCTAGAATTGTCTACATTCGATGTATCAAGGAGTTTTAGCATAAGTCAGTAGGTGTGGGAACCATTAGTCCGACATAGGATAGAGAGCAGTATTGCTAAGTCCATTAAGTCATATATAATGTAAGCTCTTCTGAGCCTAGAATCAATCAACCAAATACAACTTTCTTATCTAGCTTCAGCTAATCCAAGTCACTAGACCAACAAAATAAATCTCAAGAGGTGGCTAACCCCCAATCAATAGGGTATCTATTGGTATGAGTCTCACCAAGTCATCCACTCCCTCAAGGAGGTCTACCCTTCATTTCCTATTTCATACCTCCAATTCAATCATCAGCCTAGTTTCCCATATTAGCCTAGTCTCCCATCCCCATTACTATAACCCGAAGTCTAATTGGATTATAGCCCAAGTCTTCAGTCTCGAGTCCCCTATGTGAGTTAGTCCTTAGTTATTGAGTCCTTTGTGTTTCTAGTCTTAGACAAGTCTAGTCTACCCTAGTCAAGTCACAGCAAGTTCTCACCAGTCCCTAAAAGTCCTCACCCATCCTTAAAGAGTCCCCACAGATCCCAAGAGTCCTCTCTAGTTCAAGAGAATCCCCATGAGTCCCAATCTTAGAGTCCTAGACCCTCTAGAACTCTATTCACGTGAGGTAAGTCTTAGTTAGGCAAGTATACTTTAGTTGGAGATTGGTAACTCCTTTATCAATTAATTTTATTTAATCTACAACTCTTAAGTCTCCCTCTTTCCTAGAGTCACTCACGTCCCTCACTTACCCAAACGAGAGTCCTTCTTCTCCTTAAAGTTTCTTCCTTTCTCCTTTAGTCAAGACTTTCTAAATATAGTTCCTTAGTTGGCAGTACTTCTAAGCAAGCCTTGTTTTCTATTCAAACACTTATATTTCCTCTCTAGAGACTTCTAACCTCTTTATAATCCTCCTACCATGTCCCTAGTCTTCCTCTGCTCTATAAAACCCTACTCCACATCCCCTAAGCCCCCATAAACCCTAACCCTAATTTCATACCCTATCGCACACCTACTTGAACCCTGATCCCAACATGCCCACAACCATACTTTCGACCCTTAAACCCTCAAACCACCTATCCTACCATCTCTCCAACTCCCTAAATTACTCAACTATAGCCTCACACCCTGCCATCTTCGTCCCTAAATCGTCCCTTAACCACAAAACCTTAATTCTGCAGTTTGTTTTATTACACTCACAGCCAGAATGGGGTGCAATGGCAACAGTGCCATCACAGTGTTTCCAAAGAGGAATAGCAGCCCCAAGTCATTATAATGCCCACCCAGGGGCAGTAGCACCTTCAGGTAACTCAGAAACACAAAACAGATAACGCGTAGCAGGAGCAAGGGCATGGGGACGCACAAACAACTATAGTGCTGGTGAGCAGCAGGCATGCGCATGCAATGTTGGCCAGGCGTTTGGGCTAGCATGGCGGAGATGTCTAGGCACGCATACATGTTTTGGGGGAGGGGGAGCTGGCTATTCAGTTTGAAATTTGAGTTTGGGGCCTATCCAAATGGATATGGATAGGGCTTCTGGGATGATATAGGCATGCTTAATAATGCCATATTTGAATTTGAATAAAGTAGAGATTGCCTTGCTTAGGTGGCAAAATCTCATAGGTTAGGGTACGATAAAGGGATAAGTGGGTTTATCTCTATTTTGCCAATAAATAGGCTTTGTAAACTGATGTTAAACATCTCATTTTCGAGCAAACAATTTCCCACCACACTCAAGGCTGAGTTTCTCTTCGTTTTACTTTGTTTCTTCTTGAACGGGAGGCTAACTAGCCTAATTTTTGTCTAAGTAAGCTAGGCCGTACGTTGAGGTTCTAGGAGTGATTGTTCGCTCAATCTAGCAGCGTGACACCTAGCTTCTAAAAGCTTTGCATGTAGGCGGGAATGTAAAACTAACAATCAAACAAATAGCCATGTAAGAGGTCAAGCAGCAACTTTCTCCATCAGCATGGCCACACCATTTTTCTTCTCTTTTTTGGGAAATAAGCTACATCAATAAGCACCTCTACACACACACACACACACACACACCTCCAAAAACAAGAACATGGACATGGCTGAAGTCAAGATCATACCACATATGGCCACTAAGCCAAGTGCTTCAGTTTTGTTTAAACCTTAAATTTTTCTTTTGATGCATAAAAAATAAAAAATTTCACTTGGTATTGTTGAATAGTTACATATTTTTTTCTCAGATTTCATAAGTGTTGTTTAAATAGTACCTAATATGTATAGTCAGTTACACTACTGCTCCACTATCATCTTACATTTGTTTTCTCCTTTGTAAGATTATCACTCTTCTAGTCTTTCCTCACAGCTTCATCCTTTTTTTTTCTTATATGTACCACTTCATCTTTTAAGCCCTCCAATAGTTTTATTGATAGTCCAGTAACTGGCATCACATGATCCTTCTCTCGGGGACTATTAGATCTCCATCCGACATGTCCAAACCATCCCGAAGAACTCATTCTTACTTCATTGTGTCACTCTATGCATATTCGAGTATATGCGCCCCTAACTTTAATTTTTCTAGTTTTGTAACAAATCCATCTCAATCTCATCTCCACCAACTTCATCTTCTCATCTTGAAGGGTTTTCTTCATCAAATATGACCACCCTAATCTAATAGACAGCATGTCCACTTTTACTGTCATGCATTCATTGTACAATTTAAATCCTATTGAATTTCCCATTCATGTTAAATAATAAAACCTAGAAAACTAAAAGATTATCTTTGGGTTATAACTTGGCCCTCAATCCTTCCCAAAAACAGAGCAGGCTCAATAGAAAATTTCTATTGATACAGAATTTGGCTGATTTGAAAAGGAAAAGAACATTCCAGAATACTCAGAAATCCACAGGAGGAGTAATAGAAGCCACTCTTCACTAATCCCAAGGTCAGTAATAAGAAGAAACTGGCTGTTGGGATCATTCCCCTCTTCAAGTAGCTCTTTGCTGTGCAATCCAAACCCCCTCTTAACCACACACACACACTGATAGGATTGATCAAAATGAACTTTGACTGGGAGCTCACTGGGGAACCCCAGTGATAATGGAGGTGGAGGAATACTAAACCATAGTGAAGAACACACCCTCCTAGCCTACTCTGGATAAGCTAGAACTATTGACTTGATTGAAGCAGATAGTGGAGCTCTCCTCACAGATCTCAAGTAGCTGTCCCGGTCCTTTCCCAGGCCACTGATCATAGAAGGAGACTCTGCCCCGATCATCAATTGAACATCCAAGCAACGCAGTTCCCCATGGAGGCTCAGACATGTATTTGATGATATCAACCTTATGTTATGTGCTCCTTGGCCTGTATTCTAGCAGCATACGCCCTGAGCTGCCAATAGTGCCTCGGATCAGCTTGCAAAGCAGAGCGCAGCATGCCCCTCTCTTGTCTCTGGGAATGCTCTTCTCCTTGATATTGTATCTTGAGGCTTGTCCTCTTCATTACTATGTTTCATTCTTTGTTTGTTAACAAAATTCTCGTAAAAGTTCAAAAAAAAAAAAAACTGCAAATGGTTTATTTTCTCATGGTTTTGTTCAATAAAATGTAACTCAGATTCAAGTGGTCATGTGATTAAACTTACGACTGCTCAAATTATTCACTGTAGAGAGATCAAAAACATCAGACTGCCTAACTTTTCCTCTTATTATCTCTCTTTGTCATTCTTATAATATCTATTATAAGTGTATGTAATCCAACCTCCTGTTCCCTCCAAGTAAAGGAAGACTAAACTGTTGCAAATAACTTGTCTGAAGAGCATCCTCTCCTCCGTGGAGGCTCCTTAGCTACTGTGAGATTGTGAACCATTGTGACCCCCGCACCTGACGAGTGTAAAGAAATTAGCAGACACATAAGGCCAAAAAAATGGATTCGCATGCACCTTGGAAGTTGTGATTCAACAAAACCTGGGCTTCATGCTATTCCATGTGGTTAGAAGATTTTTTGGCAATCTTTCGATTATCCTTTAGTCATTGAGGGTTCTCAGGTAGTTGTGGGTTGGTTCTTTTCAGCAACAGCTCCTCCTTCACAGTTTTGGAATCTATATGATGAAGTTTTAACTCTTTGTGACAGCCTTCAACTCTCGTGATCTCACATAGTTCAGAATGGGAATGGTACGGTTGATTCATTGGCTCATATGGGTGTTAGTTTGCCAGCACTTATGCAAAGTGACATTTATCATTTTGACCCAGTGACTATTTCATCGTTTGATTGTTCGTTTTCTTACATATTTTATGAAAGATTTTATTTTTTTATTTTTTTCTTTGTTGGCCTGATGTCCTAGCTGGTGTCTTGCCAGCTATCTTAAACTCTTGTTCTCTTCTTGGTGTCTTGCCAGCTATTGTGAACTCTTGTTCTCTTCTTTTCTTCTCACTTTAATATAATTCTCTTTATTCCAAAAAAAAGGATTCCCTTGTAATCTTGTTGAAAAGGCAGAGACCCAATCTTTAGAAATGAAAAACACAATTTTCGTTATTCTCAGTAAAATAATAGATCTTTTACCATGCTATCAGTAATGGGAAACTGAAAAAGTATGGCAAGCATGGTGTGTTTGCCACCAAAATGGATCGCTGGAAAGCAGTCAATAAGAGAGTGGCAAATATTTTGGCCTTGTAACATTGAATTAGTTAATTTTTAGAACAAATTTCCTTTATATACATTTAGCAAACAATATTTGAAAAAAAATGAATCTACTAAATTTGGTCATCATATACTAAAGATGAGGAATAGTAATGTAATTCATTTTTTTGAAAAAGACCATGTCCAACTAAACCAAAGCAGTTCTCAAACTTAAGTAAAATGGTGATATTCTTTCCTCGTGTGTTGGTCCTCTCGGTCAATCAGATTCTACAAGAGTTGAACTTCAAGCTTTGAGAAATGGTCTGAAAATTTTCCATGAGTGTTTTTCAAGGGCCTTGGGTTTAATGCAAGAAAGATCCTCTTGAGCATCATCAATTCTGTTTTGGTGAAATTCAAGATTTGTCGAAAAATGTTGTTTTGTAATTGGTTTCTTATTCCTAGATTACCAAATTCTTGTTGTTGATTCTCTAGCCAGAGAGGGGGTTACCCTCCAATCCCTCATTGTAAGGGGTCCCCTTCCTTGATTTTGTTTGTTGATTGTTGTTTACCTTTGGGCTTAATGAAAACATGTCTTTTTCTCACAAAAAAAAAAGTTTAATTTTCAAAAACTAACAGTTTACACTTATTCCAATAAAGCCATAAAGCAGTACCTTTGGGTTTGATTCGGTCTTCACAATTGGAGCCTGGAAAAGATCCAGTGGATCAGTTGCTTCCCAATTTTGATAGGCCGGTGGAAAATCTACACTGGATTTGAATGTATAGAGATAATCAAGAAAATTCACAATAAGTTTTACAAGGTTCCGAATGAATAGAATGGCAAAGTCTACAAGTATGAAGCATTAAGATACTTCCCAATTTTGATAGGCCAAAGGAAAATCCACACTGGTTTGAATGGATGTGAAAACCAAAAAAATGTTAATTCAGAAAATCCACAATAAGTTTCACTAGTAAACAGAACATTGAGAATGGTAAAGTCTGCAAGTGTTGAGCATTAAGATACTTCCACACTCTGCACAATGAACAAATAACCTAAGTGGCTGCACTTACTTGTTAAAATTTTGACCAAATCAAAACATGAGAATGGCTTAAGGATCTGAAAAGGTAAAATTCAGACTTATCATCATTAAAGGCCTATCCCCCACTCTGATGAGCTATGTCTATACCTTCCTTTATTGTAATATATTATTTGCTAGGTTGATTGTTGAGTAGGTTATGTAGGACATACCTCTATGTGGAAGAAATAGCTAAAGAATATGAATAAAAAAAACATCATCCACAACAATTAAAAGTATATGAAGACGGAAGAAGAACAGATAAGAGGAAAATCGAAACAAAGTAGCGACATTTCAGTATTCTTTAATTTCAGAAAGTTTTTCATGTTCTTTATTTTTTATTTTTGGTAAATTCAACAACTATCCACTTTTAGTAGTTGCTTAGTTTGTGCAGCCTCCCATTAGTAGAATTTGTCTGTCGAGAAAGTCTTGAGTTGGTAAGGCTACTTTATCCTTGTTGCTAATTGTTCATAGAAAGTCTAAAGTTGGTTATTTAAATGTAAAGTCAACTTCTACTCTTTAAACTTGGAAACCAGAATTTCAAAGTTAAGACATTAATGACTGGATAATCCATATTCCAATCTTGTCCCTCAATTCGGTTTTATAAGTTTGCTATAAGGGACCTTTTAAAATCTTCCTTCACAACATCCATCACTTAATTCGACCTTCCTTTATATTCTGTAGGTTCATCAATTGACATAAATAACACCCTTTAATATGAGAGTCAGAGCCATGAACCGAAAATATGGTCAGGATTCTTCTAAATTCAAACCTCTGGTGTCTATGCATGACATTATTAAATTTGTATAAATTATGATAAATCCCATACCAGCCAGTGCCATAACAGCTCAAGTTTGTCACAGAAAATAATTCCGGAATATATGGTTCCCGAGGATATCTAGACAACATATGATTCTAAAGATAATGCAAATATGAATCACAGTTTTCATCTCTGGTGGAGTATACTTTATTAAAAAGAGCCTAATGTCAATTACAAGATATTCAGAAAATGGAAAACATTAAATATGTTAAAATACTGATGTAGGGGTATATTGGTGATTTCACATACTCATATATCTCTCATAAAGATGCAGTAAGCTAGAGTTCATATTAGGACTCTAGTTTTTCAATTTTCATTGAATTTTGATTTGTATTTGGGAAGTTATGAGAGATTTTGTAATGAGGGGCAGAAATGTCCTTTCAATGTAATTTTCACTGAAGCATTTTTATTAGAAGGAGAGGGCTCGATTTCTAAGCCCTCAATCAACTCAGCCTCTCTTGCTGCTTCTCCTCTCTCATCTCCTTCCTTTCTCCCTCGATTCTTCTTTCTCCTATTTCAATCTTACATCTTTACATGGTACGAGAGCAATATACGTCGATCTTGTGAGGTTCTTCTACACTTTTTTTGGTTCCCTACACGATTTTTTTATCCCTACAAAAGGTGTCTCCAAATAGTTAATTCGACTGGTGAGGTAAAAATCGGATCTTTCCCACTTTTTTTCTACCATAACTATCTGGTTGATGGCCTGTGGTGCTAATTAAGCAGTTTCTTATGTTTTATTGCCACTAGAGGATCTTCTATTGGTTTTATGCTCAACCCATGCCTGTGTCACCTATACTATGTTGCGTCATTTATTAGATGTCTGCATCAGCCCTATTTGTTGATGTTCAGAATAAGATTTGAGTTGATTTCTAGTGAAATTAAAGATTGTGGTTGTTCTTGTCCATAGTGACTATTGTGTTTGTGCCCTAATTGAAGTGTGGACCCTACTTTACAAGCAAAGGGTGGAGTTTGTCCAAATTAATATTTTGGATTAAGTACGTCACTTTGGCTATAGTTGCAGTATATTTAGAAGATTTATGAAAAAAAGTGAACTTTAGGGTTTTGGAGAAGGAGAGACAAAGAGTTTTGGATTAAGTACATCACTTTGGCTATAGTTGCAGTATATTTAGAAGATTTATGAAAAAAAGTGAACTTTAGGGTTTTGGAGAAGGAGAGACAAAGAGAAAGAAATCAGAGTTCTGGAATGACTCTGTGTGGGAGTCGAGTTTGACCTCCAGGGCAATTATAGAGTCCTGAAAATTAATTACAAAAATGCCCCTAATCACTTAAAAACACTTAAACCCTAGTCTCCTTACATACTCATTCAAATTACATGAAACTTAAACTAGAGATAAAACTAAACACGTGGAATAGGTTAAGGTAGCTGCTGGACTTTGCAGGAAGTGTAAAATGACAAAATTGCACTTCTATAGATTTTCTTACACTACTCCTCAAACTAGAGCATATATATCCACAAAGCCCAGCTTGATGCATAACACACTAAATTCATGTTTGCCTAGTGCTTTAGTAAACATATCTCCAATCTGATCACCATGCCGCACATAGGGGGGTGATGACTTCATTTTTCATCACAGCATCTCGAATGAAGTGACAGACAACTTCAATGTGTTTTGTCCATTTATGAGACACGGGGTTTCCTACAATGAATATGGCAGCTTGATTGTTACAATACATAGTCATCGACCCTTCCTGTTGTAGTTTCAATTCTCTGACTACGGACCTTACTCACATTAGTTCACCGAATGTATGAGCTATCGCTCTATACTCAGCTTTAGCACTGGAATGAGCAACAACATTTTGTTTCTTACTTTTCTAGCTTGTTTCAAAAACTTGTAACCAAAAGTCATTTACTAATATTTTACTCAATCCTGCAACTAATCAGCTTAAGAGTAAGCTTCTAAGGCTAATATGGGCCATCTAAATCACACCCTAGTGAATAAGGAGCTGAGAATGTCAATGGACCACAAAAAAAATCAAAAATTTAGTCGCGTAATACTTTTCCTTAGTCACACAGTCTTATTTCATGTTATAACAATATTAAGAAACTAGCAAACCTACACTAACCATTGGAAATGTATCCAATGAAAATCTAGCAGGAATGAAATTGAAAACTTAACTATCACTTAAACTCTATGGCATACTATACACTACATGGTAAATAAATGCTTCGAATTTTTTAAAACACTCTTAGTAGTTATATAACCAATCGAATAAACAACGCACAATGAACAAGTTGACCTGAAACAATCTAGAAGTATCTTGAGAAAACAGGATAGCCTCTTTTTTATAGTTCAAAAATGGATAAATATTTCAAATTTGATATAGAAGTGGCAACACAGCTAGGTTTAAATCTTCATTTCTGTAAAACCATCGCTGATTTCCTCAGACAAAATTTCTTCCTTCCCTTTCCTTAGGCTCAGTAAGGTCACGTGGAAAGTTTGTGTATCCATGATTCTTCGGCATTGTTGGAAGGAGAGGAACAGCAGAATTTTCTCCAATAAAAGTGCCTTGATGAGAGGCGTGATTGAGAATATTATTCATGCATACATCTCATGGCCGGGTTTGATGGCCAGTTTTTAAGGAATTTCCTGGTGCAGTGATCTGTAGACATTGGTTGACCTTTGTTAACCTCTCCACTCATTGTCATGTTCCTCTGCTAGGGCGCTGTGATGGCAATTTCAGAAATTCTAAGGGCAATGTAATTCTTCATTCTCCGGTCCTCTAGGCGTCATTGATTCGAATGGAAACCAAGCATAAAGCCTTGTAACTGGCTTTTAGATTTTCACAGAGAATTTCTCACATCACTTCATCACTTTATTTTTTCAGAAAGGGGCACATTCATTTAAGCCTGAAGGCAGAAACTACACAGCAGAGGAGAGGGGGTCCCTTACACTCAGAGATTGGTGGGAGACCCTCACTCTAAAAAGCAAGTCAGCCAACAATTAGCTGATCTCAATACATGGCTCCAACAAATTACATTATTAGTAAGATCTAAAGCTTCACCAAAAAGCCCCCCCCGAAGCCTCCAAGGGTGAAGTTTCTTCTGGCTGCACCAGCAGATAACCACAACAAAGTCACCTTCCACAATAAGGTGGCCCATGCAACCTATCCTTCAAAATTCTCAAACCATGAACTAAGGCCAAAAACTCAGCAAACATGGAACCAGCTACACCTAATAGACCAAAGAAGGAAACAAAATTGAGCGGTCCCTAGCTCTAAAGCCTCCCCAAATCCCGTTGGCCTAGAGTTCCTGAGGGAACTCCAATCAAAGTTGAGTTTGATGCAAACTGTGGAAGGGGGAATCCGTTGCTGCAGGGGATGAAACGCTTAGTGACCTGCTTCCAATTCTCCTTCAAGCAGGCCCCATCAAATTGCTTGAATTCCTTAAAAGTGCAGACCCAGGAGATATCACTATTCTGAATTCAGTAGGAGGTGGCTGCCAGAGAAGTGGAACACCCTTGGAAGTGACTCTAATTATGCTCAAGGGAGATCATCCAAGGAATAAAAGCAAGGCATGCATTAAGCATGAGCTTGCCCAGCTTAGGCAAGGCAAGACCAAGGGACAGAACAACAAGATCAGAGAAAGTAGCAGGGATACAGAAACTGAAGAAAGTCAACCAAATCACTCAAGCGAAAAGGGCAAAGAACCAGAAGGTGATCAATGCATTCAATGACAAAGGCCAGGAGGATGCTTGTCACGGTTGGCCCAACTAATGACAATAGCTGAATCCTCAACAACAAGGGGAGAAGGGGTGGGGGTGGGAGATCTCTTCGTGTAGAGTCAGAGGCCTCGAAGGAGGGCTCCCAACTCAGCCACAATAGCATCATACTGGGTAATTTATTTTGTTCTTTTTGTTTCTTTCATAATAAAATTTGTGACATTCAAGAAAATGAATAAATGGTAACAACAACAACAACAACAATAAAAACAATATTAAAAAAATATTAGCATAAATAATAATGAGGAAAGAGGATCTATAAAACTTTTGAGACCTGAAAACATGTCCAATGACAGATGTTACTTTAAAATGTGCACGGCTACCCAAAAAAGTTCCATCAAATTCATGGACTTCCGTACTACCCCGCCTAGTAGACATCTGTGACATGAAAAAGAAATATTACATGTCAAAAGCATCAATACAGTAAACAGGATGTCAACTAATAACAGATTAAAGAGACCAATACTATGAGGGGTCCACAGGTTTTACTCAGATCTGCAATGAATAAAAATATTTTTTTAGAGAATAAGGAGAACTCCATTAACAGAGAAGAAATACAAGATTACAAAATACAACAAGACAAACAACAGAAAGACAACAAGGCCAAAACACAAAATGAACCCACAAAACAAAATAACCCCTAGCCAGAAAGAAAAACGTTGTAAAAAATAATTGGATCAGCTAGTATCTATTCGATAAGTACAACTCTCAGCCATGAGTGAGAGAAGCATCCCTTCTTGCAATATTATCTACCAATCCATTTGCATTTCTAATATTGTGTGCCAAAACAATTGAAGATCTTGGACTAAATCCAGAACTTCATAGCGCATGGACCAAGACCTCCATGGTGGACTTCATGTAGATGAAAACCACCTATTGACCACTGCCAACCGACCTTCAGTAATAAGTGAAGAACCAAAGTTCAGCCTGTAAAATCTTCAACCCACAATGGGATGCACAAAGCTTGGCGTCAACAGAATCACAAATCCCAAAGAGACCAGAATATACCCGAAAGACCTGTCTCGAATGGATCTGTAGGATACCCCTACCCTCAGCAAGCGCTGGATTCCCGCGGGAACTCTCATCGAAGAAGCAACACCACTGAGGGTGGCTGCCATGGACAAACTCTATACACCCGGAATCTACAAAAGCAACCATCTCTAGTCAATGAGATCTTAAAACAGCACTGGTGAACTGCTGAAAAGATGGAAGCTTACTAAGCAAGAAGTGTGTGTAGTTATTATACACTCTATGACTCCTCCAATGGAGTGAGGACAGTTTTCAAAAATTCTGGCACTATGTTTCTCCGACAAAACCCAAACGGTTGCACAAAAAGCCATCTGCCATAACTCTTTCTGATGCCTAGATAAAGATCTTGCAAATTTTTGAACAAGTTGGTGAAAGAGCTTGGAACACAAAAAAAGAGGCCAAATTTCTTCAGCATGACATCACACTCAGCAAAGACAAATTGGAAATGCACAAAATACAATCTACTGACTCATCTACCCAAAGACAAAACTTCCACCGGCTAGCCTGGATAATATGATCTCTATGACGTAGTTGATCAGCATAATGATCCTGACCTAAGAGACACAACACCTGCAATGCTTGACCTTAGGTCGGGCTGGAGATTTCCAAGCTAAAACTGAAGAAAGATGGGCTTTGGACAGTAGAACCAAAAAAAATGCGCATAAAAAAAGAAGATTGTGTAACACCCTGAAGTACTATGCAGCGAAGTAATCTGGTCATCTCCTCCCCCATGCATGTAATGGAACTCTAACAAAGCTACCAACTTAGATACCTCGCCTCTTTCATTCTAACGCAGTTTCCTTCAAAAGTGCAAATTCCAACAACCATTCCAAACATTAATCCAACAGAAACTCTTTTTTAAGTTTTTTTTTTATTCACATAAGAAAAATTAGGGCAGTAAGCAAGTAATAATCCGATAAAGCCAACTCCAATTACATTATTTACCTGATTTATTGACCAAAATGATATTTTTCTTCGAAACCTCAGTACAAAATGTCAGACAAAGCGTAGAATGAGCAATCAGGTAATATTCACAACGCAAATTTGAATGAATAAATCAATTCCTATTTTTTTGAAATACTTGAATTTAATATGTTTAAATCATACAATCAGAAATTATTCTTGAGCTTATTCCTCATTAAGTCACAATAGTTACTCTCACCAATCTGTTTCCATTAGTACAGTGTTCATTTCCGTGTCCTTGTTCAAGAGCAGAATGAGTATGACAACCAGGATGTGGGCATCTTGGCAAGACGTCTCCATCAACGCAAGACATTGCAGATTTTTAGGGGCCGAACAACATGTCCCCCAATATAAAGAGGCATTACCAGGGGTGCCTCGGCCAATATGTTTAAGATTTTTAGCCACCCAACACGTCTTGGAAAAACAACAGCACTACTGAATATTGCCTCGGGAAAAAATTGTTTCTGTAGCGAATTCAAAGGTCCAGTAGAAAAGATAAATTCTAAAACTACAACTAGAACTTAATCTCACAAGCTCGTAAAAGATAGCCCCCACAACTAAAGGTCCGTCCAGCACCACAAACAAAGTGATTACGCTTCAATTCATAAGTACCAACTTCATATCCAAAAAAAAAGTGTAAAAAAAAGTACCAACTTTCCAGTGGAATTCACCAAATGACTATTTTCTGTTAACCATCGGAACTAGAAAAAAAGATCCAAAAGATTCAACTTTCGTCACTAAATATGATACTTTTCATTTTTCTGTATACGAACTTACACGACCACCCGAAAGAGCGGATGCAAGAGAAAGAGCGATACTGGGTTTCTCAGCGACCTGAAACAAAATGTGTGAACATGAAAATGAAAATAATCGAGGAACGTCCAATAAAAAAATTCGGAACAGTGGGTGTGGCGAATCACCATCAGGACTTTCGGCGCCATTTTGCCAGTGCAACGGAAGGTGAGGCCGGAAATGGAGTCTCTCAATACTTTTACTCGGCAAGGTTTCTGGACTCAGGTGCATCCGCTAAGCACGAAGGAGTGAGATGAAGCCGACCCAATGATCCAAAAATGCAGTCCTCATAGGCACAGTTTATACTATACTCCCCGACGGTTATCGGACTCGGCCATGACGTTACCGACTCGTAGGGATATCCGCTTCCTCTTAGAAAGAAGAGCAAAACGTCGTTAAAAAATTAAAATCATAAATCAGAGAAATTAACCCTTGAATTCAGAGTTGAATAGCCATCATGCTCAAGCGTATGTATTCTAGCTAGACCGATGGTGGGGTCCTAATCGATTGGTTCTTTGAGGCAATTAACAAGCAAGAGGAGAAGCCTTTCTTCTCTAACTCAATGGAGGTATTGGATTGTTCTATGGGGGGGCTAGTAAATTTGAAGGACGAGAAGAACTTCAACGGCATAATGTCCTTCAACACTTGAAGTTGTTAGTGGAGAGCAAATGAAGCTTCGTCTCGATGCAGGGGATAAAAGAGTCCATCTCTATGGTTTAATTTTCTTCATATCGAAGAATGCCTTGTTCGATCTTCTTAGAGTTGAAGGACGCGCGACGCTGACTTTTTTCCCTCTCTCTCCTCGCACCCCCCCCCCCCTCATGCGTCGTCATTTCTCGTTTTTTCTTCCTCTCTCCCGCCTCCCTCTCTTGTCTCCCTGCGCCCCCGATGTTCTGCTACCGTAAAATTGATCTGATTTTCGTCTCCTGCCATTGTCTCAGCTCCCTCTCGTCTCCGGCCTCATCTCTCGGTTTTCTGTCAGCCTCACCCTCTCTCTCGCACCCCCTCTCTCGTTTCCGTGACTCCCTCTCTTCTCTCAGACTCGCTCTCTCTCACTTCTCTCTCTCTTATCCCTCTCGACCTCCCTTTCTTCTCTGTCTTCTCCCTTTCGGCCTCCCACTCCCTTCTCTCTCTGGCTATTCTCCTTTTCCCCGAAAATACCTTTCGATTTCTTTCGATTTCCCCATTTCCATTTCGATTTTGGACATTTGGGCATCGATTGCTTAATTTCTACTTCGATTAGGCATCGATTTTCCCATTCGGCATCGATTTCACGCTTCGGCTTTAGTTTTCCCCAAATTTCAGAAGGTATGCCTAAACCCTATTTTTTTCATTAAAATAATATTTTATTTTATTTAAATTTATTTTCAGTGCCTAATTGGGGGTTATTTGTGCATAATTGTGGGATTTAGGGTTACGGTTTAGGGTCTAAATTCTTGATTCGTGTTAGGGATTATTTTTAGGGTTTGGTTCTCGGTATTTAAGGGTCCTGTAATTAGGGTTTAGGGTTTAGGGTTTAGAGTTAAGGATTTAGGGTATTTTAGGGATTAGGGTTTTTAAGGTTTTGGGGGGTTTGTGTTTTTAAGCTCTAGGTTTTTTTGGGTTTAGGTATGGAATTAGGGTGTAAGGTTTAGGGTTTAGAGTTTTTAAGGTATTAAGTTCTGGAATTAGTGTTTAGGGTTTGATGGTTTAGGGTTTTTAAGGTTTTGGGGTTTTGTGTTTTTAAGCTCTAGGGTTTTTTGGGTTTAGGGTCTAAAATTATGGTGTAGGGTTTAGGGTTTAGGGCTTCTAAGGTTTAGGGTACTATGTTATGGAATTAGTGTTTAGGGTTCAGAGTTTAGTAGGTGATAGGGTTTGACTTTAGGGTTGGATGGTTTATGGTTTAGGTTTTATTAGGGGTTTTTTAGTCTAATTCAAACAGGGCTAAGTCGCCTACACGAACGTTTATTAGCCAACGAAACCCGACCCCCATCACTAACGAGGTATAGTTCGTAGTGACTGCGAAGTTATATGGGGCTCTACCAGGGGTGTTCCGTAAATTTGGACTTGATGTGTGTGTTTTCTCATTGTTTAGTGTATATGCAGTAGTGAAAATAGTTTAATTAATTTTGAAATGTTTTAGAATGTTGTTGAGGATTTTTTAAGTGTTATGGAATGTTTTTTGCTATGTGGTGAGGAGATTCGGGTGTTATATGTATCCACCACATGGTCTTTTTTGTGGTTTCGATTTAACCATTTGGCTTTGATTTTCCTCAAATTTCATAATGTAAGTCTAAACCCTGTTTTTTTTTTTATTAATTTAGTGTTGTATTTGATTTGCCTTATAGACAGCTATTTGTGATTGATATATCCTACTTTTGATATTATTGAGAACTTGTTGACCAATGCCATTTCAACCACTGTTTGTAAGATTTTGTTTTCCAATCTTATTTTTTTGGAGTAAGAGACTTTTGAGTCCGGAGGCTTGCTTGAGAATGTCTCAGCAGGGCAATATTTATATCCCTATTCAGAATTTTTAGATTGTTAAAAGTAAACTAGTAAAGAATTAACTCTTTTTTCTTTTACCATAATCATGGATTTATTCTGGATGTTCTTACTTGCAGGTCAGGGCAATGCGGATGATGTAACAATTGCAGTATTGAAGGAGTTGCCTCCTATACAAGAGAAAGATTAATCAAGGGGAAGATTTGGAGATCAGTTCATAGGGGGAAATGGGCGAGGAAGAACTAGCATGAAGAGAAACAACTATAGTTTGTAAATTTATAATGGATTTATAGTTTTTATTTGGGTGATTGTAAATTGATAGTGATATTTCATTTAATTTTGTTGTGTTTGATTATTATATGGAGTTTATTTATAATGTTACGCAGTGTATGGAGTGTTTAGACTATTTTATGGAGTGTATAAACAATTTCATGGAGTGTTTATGCAAGTATTATGTATATTGATTATGCCCAATTTTAAGTAGAGGTCATGCCGAATTTTATACAGGTATTATATACATAGACTGTGCTCAATTTTAAGAAGAGGTTATGCCCAATCTTATACATGTATTATATATATATATATATAGGTTATGCCTAATTTTATGTAGAGGTCATGTCCAATTTTATGTAAAATGTATACAGACAACGATGATTGCGATGGTTTTGAGGATGTGGATAGCCAAGTAACATGCTTTCGGAGGCAGAGTACATTAGAATCGACAAGAGCCGCACAATTTCGAGATGCCATATCGACTTCCATGTGGAACGATAAATGATGATTGTATCTTATTACTTTTGAACATGCGCCGTTTATATGTTCTAAACTTGTAGCTTAATGATTTTAATATTAAAGGCACAAATTCGTTATTAGAATAATCTTTTTTTAGGTTATTAATAAAATTGTATATGTATTTATTTATTATTTCTGTTCAATTTTATTACTATATTAAATTTCATATTTAAGTCTCTGGTAAATAAAATATAATTAAAGTATGCATTTGATGAATTAATTACTTTTAATTTTTTCAAAATATATTATTAATTAATACCATATAAAAAATGTATCTTATTATTAATATAATACTTTTTTATTTAATAATCATATTTATTTTTTATTTACTCTATTGTATTAGTGATTTAATAGTGGTAATTAAAATATTGTTAACTCAAACACTTGGTTAATTAACTTATTTTTATAATAAACTTGTCCACACTAACATCCTATTTCGAAGATTTCAAAGATGAACTTGTCCACACTAACACCTATTTCGAAGATGAAGATCATGTAGATGCATAAGATGAATATGAAGATGAAGATCAAATTTCCAGTTTGTTGACTAACCCCCTAAATGACTCAATCATTGTGGCAATGCTAGTGAGTCTATAGTATTTTATTGAGGTTTTGAGATTTTTTTTTGTTAATTTTTTTAATTGAGGATGACAAAGTTGGATTTCAAACCAGTGTTAGAATTTCTAAAAAAAATAATTCCTCAAATTATATCGGAGATAATACATAGAATAAGAGTTAAGTTGAACTATCCATGTTTCAGTTACCCTCAATCGAACTCCTAAAGATACAGAGTAATTAAACAATTACAGCATAAATAAAAAACTAATAATACTAAAAACATCCCTTAGTGAGACTTCCTCCCATGACTCGAGTTTTCCTTGCGGGGAAGTCATGTAAGAAACTTACATATATATGCTCACAATAAAGCGAGAATTTTGTAATTTTAATTTACAAAAAAAAAAAAAAAAGTATTCGAACTTATTTGTATTAGGGTTAAGGGTATTTTTGGTGATTTGGCTTAAAATTGAGGCCTATAGATAATCTCTCTCCTATTTATAATCCGTCGACTAGGGTTTGGATATTGGAAACAATCGTCTAGCCTAGCCTGCGGCCTCTTCTTTCGCTCAGTGCAGAGCTGTGACTGAGATTGTGAATTTCTGTCCTCGGAGTTTTGTTTTTGGTTTTTTGTTTTCTTTTCATCTGTTATGTGATCTGTCACTGTTGTGATAAGGGGTGCTGTGATGGTTTTCTCGTTAAACTGACCTCTCTTACGAGGTAATCAATATGAGGATACTCAATCCATTCATTTTTAATCTCTGAGCACCTCTTATGGCCTCCCATATTACCCCTTTCTCTTCCGATTTTAATTGTTGGTCGTATTTTCCTTTTAATTGATTTGGTTTTCAACTCTTTTGAATAGGAATCAGTTTCTGCTTGGATTTTTTATTAAATGGGCGAAGATTGTGATTCTGAGAACTGTTTGATATACTTATGTTAGTATTTCGGATGGATCTAATGGTGGTTATTTTGGATGACAAATCCTTGACTGGAACGTAGGGATGATGCTAGTCTCAAAAAATTTTCAAATTCTTTCTGAATACTTTTAAGTTTTTTGCATAACAGAAGCGATATATTTTCTGGTGAAATAAACTTGTTTTGTTTTATGCTGCATGCCCTTGACGCAGAGATAAGAAATCCGTTTAACAGATCCAAGCTTTCTGGAACCCTTTACCAACTTAAAACTTCTTATATTTCAGAACTTGTCGAGTCATGGTTTTTTAATACTCTCTTCATATAGTTATGGATCAGGAAGCGTCTTTATTTGTTTACATGCTTTAGGTTAATCCTTCTTTGTCTGAATCTCCCTTTAACGGAGTATGGTAAGAATATGCGAGATGCAGATCTTATCATGGTCATTTTTTCTCAAGTAAAGTGATAATCAATTTCAATACGTTTCTTTCCATTAACCAACTCATGGCAGAGGTATTTGAATGCCAAGGAGACTCGCAGAAGCCAAATCACTGAAATAACTCTCTCGCCCCTATACCGGAGCTTCATGCTTTGCCATTCGTATTCTCTTTTTGCTGGTTGCATTTCTGCTGCATATATATCTCTCATGAATAGCCTTTCATGGACTGAAATGTTAAGTTTACATCTGAGCCAAACGTATAATCCACATTTTTTTTACAGAAGAGAATTGCAATCACCATTTTGCAATGAATTTTGACAAAAAATTCTAAGACATCTCAGTGATTAGAACTTTTAGGTGATTAGAACTTTTTTGGGGGGGGGGGGGGGGGGGTTTAGTGCACATGACTCAGGACATGATCTTATGTGTATTATGCAGTTCATGTCCTGATGTTGTTAGGGAGTGCCGAAATTCATGTCATGTACATGAATATACATAGAGTTTATGTCTCAAGAGTAACGGGCGGAAAGTGTTTTTCGCCCGATTTTGAGAATCATCCACTTGGCTCTCTCAGGCTCGATTGTCTCGCTTTTTTTTTTTTTTCATTTCGCTCGTTTCATTCCTGTACAGACAATCTCGTTCCTGCAGCCCTCTGTCGTCTCCGTGAAACCCGAGCTCTCTGCTCTCTCTCTCGTCTTCGTCGTCCCTCTTCGGTCTCCCTCTCTACTATCTCTGTCTCTCGCTGCGAGCGTCCTTCCAGCGTCCTTCTCCATCTTGAACTTGTTCTCCCTCTGAACCTCTCGCTCGTTTCTCCCTCCCTTCTCTCTGTCTCTTTTCCCTCTTTTCTCCCTTACAGCATCTCACTCTCTTTTCCCTCTCGCTCATATTTTTTTCCCCAAAATTCCCTTTGATTTCTTGCGATGTCCCCTAATTCAGTTTTGGTTTTCTTCGATTTGGACATTGGGCTTCAATTTCTAAATTTCTACTTCGATTTAGCATTGATTTTCCCATTTCGGCTTTGATTTTAGCCGTCAGCTTCGGTTTTCCCCAAATTTCAGAAGGTATGAATAAACCCTAATTTTTTTCTGATTAAATGAGTGTTGTATTTGATTTAATTTTAGTTCTAATGTCTAATTTGGGGTTATTTGTGCATAATTGTGGGATTTAGTGTTACAGATTAGGGTCTAAAATTTTTATTAGGGTTAGGGTTTAGTGTTTTTAGGGTTTGGTGCTTTGTATTTAGGGGTTAAGTTTTTAGGGTCAAGGATTTATGGTATTGTTAGGGTTTAGGTTCTGGAATTAGGGTTTAGGTTTTTTTTTCAATTTTTTTCAGCTAAGGTTTAATGGGTGATAGGGTTTAGGGTTTAGGGTTTAGGGTTTGGGGCTTTTAGGGTTGTTAAGATCTAGGGTTTTTTGTTTAACTTCTGGAATTAGGGTTTGGGGTATAGGGTTTAGGAGGTTTTGGAGTTATGGACTCTAGAGTTAGGCTTTAGGAGGTTTGGGAGGTATGGGGTCTAGGGTTAGGGTTTTGGAGGTTTTGGAGGTATGGGGTTAGGGTTTAGGAGGTTTTGGAGCTATGGGGTCTAGGGTTAGGGTTTAGGGTCTAGGGTTTTTAAGGTTCTCAATTACGGTTTATAGTGTTTAGTCAAATTCAAACAAGGTTGAGTTGCCTACACGGGCGTTCATTAGCCAACGCAACCCGACCCCTATCACTGACGAGGTACAGTTCGTAGTGACTGTGAAGTCATATGGGGCTCTACCAGGGGTGCTCGGTGAGTTTGGACTTGATGTGTGTCTGTGTGTTTGCATTGTTTTGCATCTCCAATGGAAATAGTTGATTAGTTTTGGAATGTTGTTTAAAAATTTTGAAGTGCTATGAAATGTTTTAGATTTGGGTGTTATAAATATCCACCACATGGTATTTTCTTATTTGTGGTTTTTGTTTCGTGACGGGTAATAGTTGTCTGATGAAGTTTTTTTCATGAGGACAATCTCGGATTTAGATAGAAAATGGCTGCAAGAAAACAACCAAGTGGTCGACCATATGACTTTTGAAGCTTGGAAGAAGACAACAAAATGCTCGATCTTTTAGTCGAGCAGGTATATATGGGGAACAAGTTGCCCGATGGTGTTTGGAAGCACGAGGTATATACAGAATGTGTCAGTAAGTTCAATGAAGACGCTGTCAATAAAAAAACTATTGAGCAGTTTAAGAATCGAATAAGATCATGGAAGAAAACATACCAAACGGTAACGAGTTGTCTCAACACTAGTGGGTTCGGTCGGGATGCAACCACACAATGAGTTACTGCATGTCATTCTGTATGGCAAGACTACATTAAGGTCAGTAAATCATGATATATTGTAAAACAGTTTGTATTGTTTCGCATTACTAAGAATGATGTTTTATTCTTGTAGGAGCATAAAGAAGCTGAGAAGTATAGACAACAAGGTTGCCCCCTTTACGACAAATTGGCTATTGTAGTCGGAAACACAATAGCCGTAGGGAATGGTAGTACAACTCCTATAGATCTGTGTGATGAAATTATCCATGATGAGTCGGCTCTTATCCCGATGGATGAGCTCGACAATGTTGACATAGTTATGGGAACCCCACCGCAATTCAATAGTGGAAATGATTCGATAACGGATCAATCTTGTGGAAGTAAAGGGTTATCTTCACGTCGTTGTAGAAAGAGAAGCGAATTGCCCACTGAAGACAATAGACAATTAATTGATGTAGTTGGCCAGATCGTTGAAACTATGAAATGTGTTATGAAGTATAAGGAACGCGATGTCGAAGAACCTTGGGTCAATGCCCTCATGGAAATTTCGGACCTGTCAGATGCACTGAAGTATGACGCTCCTAAATGGATAAACACGCCAAGTAAGAAGACCATGTTTTTAAAAATGACAGTGGCGGAGCGGGTTCAGTGGCTTAATTATTGTGCAAACAAGTAATTATAATACGTTTTAAGTATAATATCTTTTTTGAAAAGATTGTTATGTATTAAAGACGATGTTTGAATTATAACGTTGCTAGACTTATCAGTATGGTTAAGGTTTCTATTTTATATGTTTGTTGTATTAATATATTATGTGGATAATATGGTGGATGAGTATTGATGTGAATATAATTATTGAGTTTGGATGAATAGGTTATGATTAAAGATTAGTTATTATTTTTGTTTATGACTATTTAGAAGTTTAAATTTGCAGATTCTCATGGATATTATGACAAAAGAAGATATGGATGTAATTATGATTGGATTGGCATGTATTATTGTCGTCATAGTAAAATACTATCTATGCCCTAGCAACAGAGGTCTACCACGTTCTTATGGGATGAATGGTCCGTTGTATTTGCAAAAGACCTTAGACAAATCTCCTGTTAAATTTCGAAAAGTTTACAGGATGAATCAAATTGTATTTCACAAATTAGCAACAATACTTAATACCAGATGGTTTTTATCAGCGACAAAGACCATCTCAGTGGAAGAACAACTTGCCTATTTCCTCCTAACTGTTGGTCAACAACAAGCCTATAGTGTCACAACAGAGATGTTTGATAGATCGAACTGGCCCATAAGTAAATATTTCAACAAGGTGTTGGATGCTATCCTCAAACTTACTCTGATTATATCAAATAGCCTTCAGAACGCATACACTCGAGGATTTTAAACAATTCAATGTTTTATCCATACTTCAAGGTAAACATCACTTGCCCTCTATTTAGATTATTATACAAATTTAGTCAATACTAATGGCCCCGCTTATATAATTAGGATTGTATTGGGGCTATTGATGGAATGCATATCAAAGCGAACATCCCGCTTGAAGAACAACCAAGGTTCTGGAACAAAAAGGGTTATCTCTCACAAAATGTTATGGCAGCATGTACATTCGACATGCAATTTACTTATGTACTAGTTGGATGGGAGAGATCAGCAGCTGATTCTCGTGTACTGAAGGAAGCATTGACTTGCCGAAATAGACTATTTGTACCTGAAGGTAAATAATATATTTTATGCAGTAATATTTTATCTATTTTATCTTTAATTATTTAATGTAGAAAATATTTGGTATTGTAGGTAAATATTATCTAGTTGATGCTGGTTATGCAAATCTATGAGGATTTTTGGCTCCATATCGAGGAACTCAATATCATTTGCAAGAATTTGGAGATAATATTCCTAAGAATGAAAAAGAATTATTCAATCGAAGACACTCATCTTTGCAGAATACTATTGAGAGAGCTTTTGGTGCTTTAAAAACTCGATTTCAAATATTGAAAGACACTCCTCCATTTTCTTTTAAGGTGCAGACAAAAATTGTCATTGTTTGTTGCATATTGCACAATTATATACGTACAGAGGATTACAATGATATTTTTGATTTGGAAGATGATGATTCGGATGATGAGTTTGGTGGAGGAGGTGATGGGGTTCAATTACGTACAACGGACGATACAGACAACGATGATAGCGATGGTCTTGTGGAAGAGGATACCCAAGTAACAAGCTTTCGGAGGCAGCGTGCATTAGAATCCACAAGAGCCACACAATTTCGAGATGACATAGCAACTTGCATGTGGAATGATAACTGATGATTGTATCTTTTATTGTATTTGAACATGTGTTGTTCTTATGTACTAAACTTGTAATTTGATGATTTTAATGCTAATCACGAACTGGTTATTACAATAAAACTCTATTACATTAGTAATAAAGTTGTATATTTATTTATATATTATATTTATTAAATTTTATTACTATATTAAACTAGATATTTAAGTTTGATAAATAAAATATAGTAACAATATGTATTTGATCAATTGATTAATTTTAATTTTTTGGAAATATATTATCAATTAATACTACGCATATTACGTTTTTAATAAAATAATTCTTTATTTACTCATTATATATTTTTTATTGTATTATATTAGTGATTTAATAGTGGTAATATTACGTACAAATATATAGTGTATTAAAGTTATGATTAAATCAATTTTTCCTCTTAAAACATTCATTTTTAGGCTATATTATAATTAATCATGTGCGTATTTCATTGCCTCACGTAATTATTATATTAATGCACAATAACATATCTAATTCAATTAATAAATATATTAATATATTTTAATTATACATTAAATAAATTACTCGTGTAATAATAATGATGGTTTTACCTAATTTGGGGTTCAAAGATTATGTTGTAATTATAAGTGTACTATACAGGTTTATGGATTCTCTTATTTTTTATGTTTTTCTAATTAGTGAGTACTATTCACTGGAAACTGTTTTTCTGTACATGAAGGCGTAAACACTAACACTAAATGCGAAGATGATCTTTGTGTACATGACATGACATGATTTTCATGTTGGACATGACTTGATCTTCAAGAATCCCCATGGGGCACTAACCCCCCCTTAAGAATGCTCCTGATTGCCAAATTAGTTACAATTATGCATAAGTGAGACTATAAATAGTGTAGTTCTTTAATGAACTTCTTATTTTTACTGGTTTTGAAACCACATTGCCTGTTAGATTGGAGCCTTGTCCATTAGGCTGCAGAATCTTTAACATTGAACAATGGAGAAAGCCACTAATCCAACAAAACCCATAAACAGAAATGCTGAACAAATAAATCCACCATTTTACAGCATTGGCTGCATTAAACTACATCTCTCCTAGTAAATTTTTTATGAAATCTGAAGAGAAAAGAAAAAAAAATTTGAGAAAAGACTCAAACATGTAATCAATTAATCAATTGACCGTTCCCATTTAATAAATAATAATTTGGTAATCGAATAAAATTACCCGAATGTTTAAGATTTTTTATCTTATTTTCATTCCATTTAAGAAGTGTTAAACAAAAAACCATGTAATCAAAGGCTTCTCAAAGGGCTCGGATCGATAGCGGCCGACACCTTGCTTAGTGGGAAGCTGGGTCCGACGTTGGAGCTTTCCAGAAAGCGTCCGAACGCAGAAGAACAGAGTAACGGCTAGCGAGTAAGAAGAACTACAGAGGGAACTGGTAGGACTCCCAAACTGAACTCCTAATGTCCATTTCCCGGAGTAGAATAGTTAACCTTCTTTGCCCTTCTCTCTCTAAGCTTGTTCCTTTCGTCGCTCTGGATGACCACGGCCTCGACCTCCGCACCCTCGCTGGGATCTTCGGGATCGAGCCTTCTACTCTCAGTCTCAACGGCCACTTCATTAGCAGAGGCGTTGATTTCATCTCCTCTCTCACATGGAAATCTATTCTCTCTTTCTTCGCTAAAAAAGGGTATTCCACTGGAAAGTGCCCGCTGGATGCTGTCATCGTCGATGGCAAGTTCTGTGACGATACACCAAGGAAAGCCGGTAACGAATTTGTTTTTTGTTCTTTTTGTAGTTATTTCTTCCATTCTCATCGAAAATGATCGATTGGATGTTGAACCAAGCTTTCTTATCATGGAGGGAAAATCTGCTTGTTTCTGCGGGTTAACATTTTATACGATTTTGAAACTCGGTTCTCGGACAGAACCATAACGTTAGGTTGAGCCTTTGCGGTACCGGTGCACGTTTGCTACTAGTAGTTTCTCTTTTATTTACTGCTTTTCTGGTCATTGATACAAGCGATTGCTCTCGCTAACTGCTAAAGCGGTAATCCTTTAGTTTTCGCAATTCCCTGGTTTCATATCCTTTCTCCTTCTAGCTGCTACCTTTCCGGTGGATTATTTTCTGCCCGTCAATGCGGCACTGCGTGACCATTCAGACAGACAGCTCATCACCCTCGGTTGTCGCGCTGTTAGAATTTCGTAGGAAATTCAGTAACGAGCCGATTACGTTTAGAAACACTGCAAGTTTGGCCCACAACTCAATACAGTTTTTATTCTTTGTTGCTGTATTGGCCGGCTGTACTGAGGTATACTGCCTTGGCCCATTTACTGTGTTCGTTCATTTTTTAGTGTGTTCCATATACTGTGTTTTGTTCAGAGATTCACCCATGAGTGGAATGTTTCGATTGCATGGAACTTGTGAAGAGAAGTGTAAAGAAGATCAAAGTAGCAAGGTTAGGAGTAAATGGTTGGGTAGTATGGAGGATTGGTGTGGACTTGATGGTGACATTATTAGATATTGAATTGAACCACATATTTGTATTGATTAAGAGTGGTATTTATATAGTTTACAATGATAAACTTAACCGATGTGATAATTACAACACTGATAAATACAACGGAGAGTTTATCCGTGAACCGAAGATAAACCAGAGACTATTAATCCCTTATCAGACATGACTCTGAGCTGGTTCTATCTGGGTATATTTTCACTTTGGGTCCAATCCATGTCAACATCTAGTATACATTTTTATGAAATGTAGAAGCCAATGTAGCCTATGAATTAGATGAAATGAAACAAAGATGGATGACACTGTCATACCAAATACTGGATGCATGGTAGGGTTATTTTGGCATTTAATATTGGAACAGACTGGTTTTCACTAAAAATAGGAAAATGAAGGTTTGCTCGTCTCTAAATTAGTTGCTGAGTTCCTTTTGAATAAGCTGAAAAAGGAAACCTGACATTAAACATCATGATTTGTTGCTGGGAAACAGGCCTGCTTGAACTTATCCCTTAGATTCAGATTTCACAGGATTAGACACTGTTAATCATGAGAAATTTGTGCATGATCTACAAATGGCAATTTCAGCACCCTGGAATTTTATGCAGAAATATGTGATCCCCACATTTGCGATCTAGCACGCTTTTTTTGTACTTCGTTGAGTCGGTGGTATCTGTTTTAAGCAGTAAGTACTAAATTAAATTTGCCCGTTTTGCACTTTCTGCCTTCATTTTTTGTAAGTGGAGTTATGCCTCCAAGCATATTTTAGGAAGTAATTGATAAGAGCAGGAAGTTCGCTGCTTAGTGGGTGTCATTTTGAGTGGTTTACCTTCTTGATTGTGTTGTAAAAGTTGGGAAACCAATTCATTGACAGTGTTCAGATTTGTATGAATCTAATGGGTGGTCTGATTGTGTTTTTAGGGCCACAATGTAACGGCGATACTGGTGAAGGTTGGAGAACTGAAGACAATGGTGTTGGCTCCAAAAGAATGCCATGGTTGGAAGATTTTAATCTGTTAAAACGGAGAAAATTGTATGGTGACACTTCAGGTAAAATGAATCTGGTTTGGATGCTAAAGTATTACCCAAGGGGACTTTTTCAGAAAAAAAAAAAAAAAGTATTACCCAAGGGGAGCAATCATGGCCCAAAAAACATAGATCTCTCCATGAACTTGCAGTGGATGTTTTTTGAGTTACCTAGTAGATTTTGTTTTGTAAAAGGATGAGGGGTGTGTTTGTGCGACAGGAAACCGTAAAAACAAAGTGTAAACAGAATATTTTCCTGTTTTTGTGCTGGATTTAGGAGATGAAAAATGTTCATACACAAAAAGCTAAAGGCACAGGGAAATGAGTTTGCAGGAAGACAATGGGGAAAACAAATTGAAAAGGCACAATGTGAGAAAACTGCTAAAAAAATGCTAAAATTGGTCAAGGAAAAAAGGGTTTTACCCCTCATTTTGTCAACTACCCCAAACTGACAATGCTTCTCTACTAACACTTAGGCTTTTCTATTAACTGAATCTTATGTGCCTTTTTTATGCTTGTCAATTGATAGAGCAAAATAACTTCGGCAGCAAGAGAAAGTTCTTACTAGGAGACACCAATCTGTCAAAGAAGGGAAAGGTGGAAAGATGCAAGGCAGGTCTGCGGTGCAATATTCACTAGCATGTTTCTCTACAGTAGGCTGCCATTCATCACCTTGTTGGTTCTAAGTTTGTGAACTCCTCTGTAATTGACTGCAGAAAAACTGCTGGACGCATCCTGTGTGACTCCAACTGCTCAGTTCTGTCACGGCGGTCTCAGTGGGAGTTTGAAGCGCAGAGATGGAGGCGAGCTGCTCTTAACTGCCACCCCGTGCAAAAGAATCAGCTTGTCTTCTGATTACTTGAAACCTGCAAAAACTAAAAGCTCACACTGATGGACAGGGATGATGCGAGGGTCGGATCCCACTGTAAATAATCACCAATAAGCATCTACCCAGTTGTTTGCTGTTTTTATCCAAGTTCTGGTGCTTCGTTTCGTTTCTTCCATGTAGCTGAATTTTCCTTCCCTGTTTTTTCTGTTTGTTCTTCTACGATTGAAGTAACATATTGGAAGAATCGTATTTGGCATAAGGCCATTACTGGGATGCTTTCTCTCCTCACCTTGTAAAAGTCAATCAAACATTATACTCCATTGTGATGCTCCGGCTGTACTGATTTGCAGAACAGAGTGATATCAATTCAGAACAAAAAGATAGTGGAGACTGGAATTGGGTTTTTCAAATGGTTTTAAGATCAAAATTTAGAACACAATAAATCTAATCTGAATTTAGCTTGTACAAATTAAATTAAACAGGGCTTAGATGATTTAATTCATTTATTATATACAAATTTATTTCCATTTTTTCTTTAAATTTAATTAACTTAGGCATTTAAGTCTCTTTATATTTACAATTATTTAGAATCCAAATAGATAGCAACCGAGTTTTTTTTGTCCTGCTTCGTGAAGTTCCTTTTTCATTATTTTTTATTTGAGACGATTGTGATTGGTAAATTTTTTCACACCGAATCTGAATTTGAAGTTACGACGAAAATCAGTTTACAAAAGAAAGAAAATAAAACGACAAATATCTCCATTAAATCCTGCGCTTTTTCCGGTCTGTTGGCGCAACGAAATCTTAAATTCTGACAACTTCAACTCTTCCTTTTGTCACATGTATACGAGTTTTTAGTACATCGGAAAACAGATTCTAATGTCTTAAAATGAAAAATATGATGTAAATGAAAATAGGTAACTTTTATAATATACTTAAATATAACATATACTTAAATATATAATTAACCAAAATAAATTTGGTTATTACACTAATAAGTGATTTAATTTAGTATTTAAATATATTAATATACTAATTAATAAATTACTATATTATATTAATTAATAATTACAGTTTATTATAAAAAATATATTAATTACATGTAATGGTAATAAATTATAAAAAAAGTTAAAAATAATAGAAGTGAATATAATAAATGAATAAATATTTTTTTAATAATATAAGATATATTTTAACATTAAAAATTACTAATTTAATACAATAATAAAAATAAATATATTATTTAGAAATAACATAATATATATTTTTATATATTATTAATTAATAATATATTGTAAAAAAAATTAAACTCATTTATTTAATTAATTATAGTAATAGATAATTAAACCAAAATAATTGATCAAATGTTTACTTTAATAATATTTTAATTATGACTGTTAAATTATTAATTTAATATAGTAATTACAACATGAATATACTGAATAAATAAAAATAATTATTTTATTAATAACAAAACATGGATTATTTTATGAAATAGATGTAATGAATAAATACCGGTGGTTTAATTTTGTCTAAGTTAGAAAAAATTAAATCACAACGTCATCTCTCTCACGATACCGATAATGGAGGGAGACAATAGTGACAGAGGTGGTGCTTCGATGGTACACCAGAGGTGACAGTATACCGGAGGCACTGCAATAGAGACACTCCGATTGGATGCTTTGTGATGGAGCAGTGACAGGCAACTGCGATGGAGGCCAAGAGAGAGAAGAGAACGGGAGATGAGAGAGGGAGTATAAAGGTGAGAAGAAGAAGAGAGCGGGAGCAAAAAAATATTCGGGGGAGGAAGGCCGAGAGGGAAAAGGGAGCACAAGACAAAACCCAAATTTTTGACATGTGTCCCGAAGATTTTCAAGTGGATGATTTGAAAATTTGGGTTGAATCACTATTCTACGATTTTAGTAAAAGACGATTACCTGTATTTTTGAGATGATAATGGCATTGATTCGCCCCTAAGGGCTTAATAGAATGAACTATATAATACGCTTACTTTATTGTTTATTAAACTACAGGAGTATTCACTCCCCCAAGTGGGAGGGTGTCTACGTGTCGGTAACTGAGGGTTGAATCAACGCCCCGGCTCTGACTCAATGACAGGTCAGCAAACCTATGACCCCACCTTTTCTTGTTTCTGTGGCAACACTGCTCTGGGGAATGGCTGTCCGGACTCCAGATCATGATCTACGTGTCTGCCGCTCTTTCAAACTCCAGTTCCCAGCCTTCCCTACCGCCCTCCGTCCACAGCGCCGTTACGACTAGCCTACCCATACCTGAGCTGGCAAAAGGTCATCCTTTTACTCTCCGTCTCCGTTACACCTCTCCGTCTTCTCAGCCTTACCCCTTCGGAACATTCAAGTGATGCTACGAGGCGATTGGAGGGAAAACCACTCGAGTCCCCGCGGCGCTTTGAATCGACTTGGGCGGGCAGCCACGTTCCCTTGTGAGAAAATTTCATTTCGAAAATGGAGCCCTCACGGGATGAGTCATGATATCCCCCGCACCCTGACCAATTCTAGCGACTCGAGTACTTGACCGCTCCGATTACAGTCTCGTCGCGCGAGTCTCCTCTCATTTTTGTCTTTCAATAAATTATCCAGTTCTGCTGGTTGTTCATTTGGAGAAGCTTGATCTCTGATATGTTGGAGTGAGTGTATTTCCTTGAAAAGAGCAAAATCAGGAGAGGAAAATGTCAGCATATTCCTTCCCAAGTCTCCCTCCTGGAGAGATTATCTCCGTTCTCTCTGAGTGGGAGATGGCTAACGTCACTATGGAGGATCTCAAAAATCCGACTCTGGAATTTGTTTGTTCTTTATATTCTGTATTTCTCGCCAGTATCGATCCTCTCGGGTACGGTTTCTTCAAATTCTTTGTTCCTTCTTCTCAGTGTTTCTCTACTCTTCTTCAGTTGCCACTACTTCTGTTATTCTTCTTTTTAGTTTCAAGGTTTTGCATATTTTGACAGCATAAATTCACTCAAAAGTATTGCCTTTATCGCTTCTTTTATGTAGGGATGATCCACAACAAGTAGGTTTTGGTAGCTTGGATCTTTTAGAGAATCCGGAAGCTCACACATCTTCGGTCCAAATTGTGAATTTGTATGTGAAAATGAAGGAGCTTATTTGTTTCACCTGCATGACGAATTTCACGATGGGAGACCTTCTCAGGCCAAAGCGTGATCGTACTGTTACATTCATATCTGGCATTATTAATTTCCTCTTGTTCAGGTCAGTTTGTGAGGTCAATCTAGTTTTCAAAACTTTTGAATTGCTCTTCTGTGTTTTTATCTTTTTTTTTTTTGGGGTGGGGGTGGAGAACTGTTGGAAATTTTAGTTATACGACAACCCTCTACACTATTTAATGAATTATAAGCAATATCTTAAATCATACTATACTTCTCGCATCAACTGTTGCAGTTCTAAGTAGACCTGGCCGCTACTCTCTCTCCCTAGGCCATAGTTTATATTCCTCATTGGCAATTGCTCTAGTGTAACATGATATATAACTTGTAGAAAAGTAAAATAGCACAAATTAAGGAATGTAACAAGCACACCGTGGGAAGAGGAGAGGATAATAGTTCATGTGGTTAGATAATTTGCCTATGTCTGTGTGAGTGATCTCTTCTTCTTCCTTTATTGATATTGGCAGAATAGTGGCACAACATGATAATCCAAACTCCACATTCTATATGAAGCTCTTTAAGGAATTCACACCATCACACCGGAGGAAGGAAGCACTTACAAGGAAGAACATATACCTCTAAGTGGGTTGAAGAATTGCAGAGAAGGGTCATGCTGCAAAACCGTAAAAAATAGATAAGACTGGAATAGAGCAACCGAATCGCCACCTTTTGAATTATAAGAAATTCATGGTTTTTAAGTTCAAAAGAGAAGAAATGAAATCATAGATGATGTCTTGTAACTAGCAATAGCAAACACAAGAGAAGTATATTGAGTGGGAAAAAGTCTTACATTGGAAAACGGGTTTTTTGGATATTATGTAACAAGTTGGGTTTTTTTGACATGTATGCTGCTGCTTGAGGAGGTGGGTTGAGTGACATGAGGTTAAGGGCATGTTTCTAATTAGTTCATAGTTATTCACTTTATAACATTTGGGGGGTAGTTTAGGAAGTTAAAGTGCTTTTAAGTGTAGTAGCTTATAGAGAGGCAATATTGTTTTTTATCCCTAACTAATGTACTCTGCAGGATTTTCTCTCTAATTTCTTCTATTTTCTTATCCAAAATTTGAATTTTATCACTTTTCAATATCAATGAAGTTTTAGTCCACCAGGCTCTGGTCACATTTAAAGTAGTAGTGATAACAGGGTAGAAACCAAAGGGTGATCTGACCCCCTTGTTTTTTGTGTGCAAGTAAAAGAGATAAGAAGCTTGAGGTGTCCTGCTTTTTTCATGCCTGCCCTGAGGCTGGAGATTTTTTATTTACACCAACAGGGGCAGCAGCGGCTTCAAGATTGGAAATAATAACAGAATGCACTAAGACAGATATGCGATTTGCCACACATCCCATGTACATAGATGCTATCTGACATGAGTTTGACCCAAAATACAAATAAACTCTTATCAAATAAATAAAAGCCTGAATTTGGATACAAGTAAGATGTCAGCATCTTCAAAATGTATGAATCTTTAAAACTGCATTGATATGTTCAGGCTTACTTATTATGTTTTATGGTTCTTGTTAAATTGAGAGATTAAGGAGTAGAGAGAGACAGAGAAAAAAAAGAAGATAGAAAAGAGAAGCGAGATGGTAGAAGAGTGAGGTAGCATGCAATCACCTCTCTTTATTAATAAATCACTTAAGTGAAAACAAAGTGAAAAGTACAGAATGCACTATCTCCATATATACACTTCGGAATTTAATGAAAATAGGAATATAAAGCTCTATAAACATATGAATTTATTACTACCCTAGAGGGACAATCTGACACATGCAAATTACCAAAATACCCTTTTTCACATTATTCAACAATTCTTTTATCTGGTATGTACAAATCCATTTTGGAGTTCAACACATTTTGTTTTTTTCACATGCATATGGTAGTGTTGCAGTTGGCCTGTTTTGCAGTCCTCTTTGACATTGAAGTACTCAAGCTGGAGATTTTTTTGAAAACTGCTTTCTGATTTCAGAAGTTTAACTTTTAAGTTAAACATGGTTTATGAGATTTAAAGGCCAAAATTTGGGCATGTAACTTGTTTACCACTCTGAGGTGTTACAGTTTTTTGCTTGTTTAAAAAAAATCAGGGAGGAAAGATTGAATCTTGTGAGGCCAATTGTGGATAAGGTTAATCTTCTTGAAGAACGACGTATCGAGTTGGAGACAAAGAAATCTGAGGTATGTTCTGGAGTTACACTTATTCAGATGATATGACCATTTTGACTCTACAATATCGTGTATGCATTTGGTATGCAGTTGATGCTGAATATTTCAGAGCATGAAATGAGAAGCAAAATGGAACAACCAATGGTCAATGAGTTACAGGCTGAAGTCAAAGAGTTACAGCAGAGTATTCAAAACCTCAACAAGCAACAGATGTCTATAAGAGCTTCGTGTCAAAAGCTGAAAGATAAAACTAAAGAAATTGATGTTAAGGTTGAACTTTTAATCTCTATATGTACTGTTTTTCTGCATGGTTATATTATGATGCTACAAGAAACATTAGAAAAAAAAAAATGCTGAAGAGAATATATGGTTGGTAGTTTGCAGATCCTGATAGTTAACTGCTACTACTGGGTCAATTGACGTCTGTATGATTTCCTTGTCGCATAAAAAAAGAAAGAAAAAAAGCAAAGAATTGTTTGCCAACCATATAGATATGTATATTTTGAAAATGAACCAGATAACGTTTCTAACTAGAGAAATTTATAGGATTTTTACTGTAAACAATGTGCATTGTTCTCAAACCCATTTTGCTATGGTAAAGCTGTATGACCTCTTGTTTCTAATTGCTCTCCTTCAATGTCATAAAAATGAAACTATTACCCGGTATTGTGGCTGGTTCGGTCTTCAGCTGGGTTCATTGATTGACTCAATTGGAATTACTGTAAGACTATGAGTTATTTCAGTATGCTTCTTAAGGGTTGAGAAAAATGTTATTTTAGCCATTTTCAAGTATATGAAGGCATCTTACTTATCAATTAGGAAACATAAAAGTTGTAAATTGTAATGCTATTAAGCTATGTAATTTAGAGTCCAAACAGGAATCAATTTCAATGTAATCTCTATTAAATTAGTGGATTTCAGGGCCAGAGGATATCTTGTTTTCTGGCTTTCTCTTACTTCCTTTCTATCTCTTCTCTCTCTATCTCTCTTTTACCTTCTTCTGTTTCTCTTTCTCTTTATATTGTATCATGAAGCTCTAAAATTCATCAATGTACCTGAGTGATAGTTTAAAATAGAAAAAAGCTATACATGGTTTAAAATATAAATAAAATAGAAACCACATGCATAGTTTGAAACGTTTAGTAGAATTGGGATGCGGTTTGGTTTTGTGTAGAGTCATTTGGATCATTCCATATTTGTGCATAGGAAAACAACTGGAGTTGTGATTCTAATTGTTTATGTGGATGACATAGGTGTATCTGGTAGTGATTGTGCAAGCATTGAGGAAACCAAATCATACTTTAAGAAGAAATTTCAGACGAAGAACATGAACAGATTGTTGATACTTTCGAGGCATCGAGGTTGCTTATAATAAATAGGAGCTAGTGCTGTCCCAAAAAAAGTATGTTATAGATTTGCTGCAATAAACCGGATTATTGGGAGCAAAGCCAGTAGATGCACCAATAGATTTCAACTATGACCTGCATGATGAATGCAGCGCCAAATTAAATATCGATGACTTGTTGGGAATTGCTACATTGACTTAGCCTGTCATCTCTTACTATGTAGGAATTGTTAAGTCCTTGGAAGAACCTAGAAGGTATGTTATGAAGTAGTTTTACAGATTTTAAAGTATCTTAAAGGAGCTTTAGGAAAAGGTTTAATTTTCAGTCTCACAACATTTGGAGTTGTCGGATATTCAGATGGAGGTTATGCAGTTTGTAACGTTGATAGAAGTCCACCAGTTGGCACTGTAACATTGGAGGAGGTATCTGGTGGCGTGGACGAGTAAAAAGCAGATTAGTCGTAGCTAGATCTAGTGCCAAAATTGAATACAGAACAATGACACACATGACTTGTAAGTTGATGGGGATAAAAGGGTTGGTTGAAGAGTTTGCTTTCAAGATACAAATTCCCTATGCAAATGTATTGTGACAACAAAACTGTCAGCTTTATTACCAGTAATCCTGTTTTTAATAAGAGAATCAAACATATAAAATAAACTAATTGTTTTATTCGTGAAATAGTACTGGCTGGAAAGATTTCTACTTCCCATGTTTGGTCTTCTAAACAAATTGCTAATATTTTAACCAAATCTTTGTCAAGGAAAGAATTTATTGTCTTTTGTAATAAGCAAGGCCTCATAGATGTATTTTCTTCAGCTTGAGGGGGAGTGTTGAGATATAGTGAAAATATGGGTATTCATGTATTTAAATAGTCTGTTTCAGTTTTGCACACAGGGGGTAGTTTAGATTTTTTTCCCTTTAATCTGTTTGATTAAGTTATTCAGAGCATTTTTAGTCCATTCTATCATAATTGTATTTAAAGGGACTTAGATCTGAATTAGACCTTAACTCCACAATCTTGATGAAGTGAATGGGCTGCTATTTTGTTTCTCTCTCTCATGGCCGTCTCCAAACTTGGGACAAGGGGATTGTTCTCCTAACTGTGTATGTTGATGATATTATTATAACAGGATGTGACTCTACAAGCATCATTCAGGTAAAAGAACACTTATGCAGGGAATTCATGTGTTACAATGGACATCATCCTGTCACAGAGAAAATATGTGCTCGATATCCTTAGTGAAACAAGAATGATGGGATGTCGCCCTGTAGCACTCCAATGGACACTAATGTAAAATTATGTGCATTTTTATCACTATATAAGCCTGTTCAGCGGTTGAAGTAGCTTAATCAGCTGGTTAATCTGGTTACCGTAGTTCTGGATTTGAGCTTCATAGAAACCAGTGAGGGTTGGAGTTCCAGTTGAACCTAGTTAATCTGGCTGAGCCAAATTTACAAAGATGCTTCATTCTTGCAAATAAAGTTGGAAAAATAAAATAAAATCATGTAAGGTTTATTAACTCTGAATTTCCTAAATAGTTCTAGGTCTGGATATTTTGAAATCTGAAACTCACCATGCGGGAGACCACATTAAACAAATGATCGTTCAGTGGTAGGCCTTTGAAGTGAACTTGTGATGAATCGTATCTTGCCATTTAATGGTTAGAAAAATAAGACTACCAAAAAGCTGTTATTTCATTGCATGCACTGTTCAACGTGCGTGGCTTTTAAGTTATTGGGATCTCAAGGTGTGACGGAGGGTGAACTGGTAGAAGTCAATAGGATGTCTAACATACTGAACATAGTTTACCCATTTCTTACTTTCTGAATATTAAAATCAAGCCTCACTGAACTGGAATACTATTTGTTTGAAATAATTCTATTTGTAGTTGATTTAAGTGATTTGTTCTATATTCATAAATGTGAATGAAGATTTGGTTCGGGTAATTTTACCAAGCTTTTCATTTACTTATTGACTATTTCTTGCAGATCTCAGGTGCTGAGCTAAAATTAGTGGAAAGTGCTCAAGAGAATAACAGATTGCGTTCCAAAATTGTTCAATCACCAGAAAAACTTCAGGTTCTATTCATGTTTTTTTTTCTTCATAATTTTCACTTGCATACCTTACTAAGGAATGATAACACTATAATAGATGGGTACTTTGGCAATTACAAGTCTCTCCACCGCATGGTTCCATCTTCTACTTCTGAGATGTTTATGGTTAATCTTTTATTGTGTATGCGTGATTGACTTTGATAGTGTTTTGCACCAGCCATGTGCACAGCATAATTCTTACCTTCCATGGTATCTTGCATCACTACTAATTCTATTTTATTTGAATGAAGGACTATGTTTTTTCTTGATCTTTGTTGTATTTTCAGTTTGCAAGATCTAATCAATTGTTCCATGCTCTAGTAATTATTCTTTTTGCATGTGCGCTTTTTCTATATTAGTCCTCAACCACTAAAAGATTCACAAAGGTTGGTTATGATCATTCCAGTTATGAGTGGCAAAATTGGATACAACTCAAACACCAACCCAAGTCAAATCTTAAATGGGTTGAGGTTTAGTTTATGTACCTGACCAGTTTGGTTCATGTACCTGACCTGTTTAATAATTAGGCCATGTTGTGGTTTTTGGGCCCAGATAGGTGCTAGTAACGTAATTCAAAATAGCAAGAACCAAACCAACTAGACTGCCATGACAACTGAACCTAGCATACTTAATTAGACCGGATCAGATGTTATGCTTATACATACTGTAAAAAGGGAGAAACTGTGAAGAAACAATGAAGAAAAGAGAGAATAGAGAGATGAGGGGAGAGAGTGCAGGTGATGCACTCCTTGGAGGCTAAAAACTTCGACATCTTCTTTATATTTCACTTAAGTCTTTACACGAGTACAATTACAGCATTGCCCCTCATATCCTCTATATATATAACTTCATGTATATATATCAGATTTTAAGCAAAATGGAACCAGAGGTTTATAACATGATATAAAACCTACTGCTGACTCTAAATATAAATACTAGACATTGGAAATGAGTAAAATTCCCTTCGATATATTTTAACACTCTCTCTCAAGCTGGAGTGTATATATTGAGAAGTCCCTGCTTGTTGTAAAAATGTTCAAACTCTTTCTTGCTGAAAGATTTAGTGAAAATGTCACCAGTCTAATCAATTGATCAACACATAGTGTGACTATAGCTCCACTCATAAATGCATCACGAATGAAGTGACAATCCATCTTTATATGTTGTGTACACTCATCACAGTATGAGAATATTAGGTTGCTAGTAATGAAGATTGCAACCTGCTTATCACAGTGCATGGTCATGGCCTTAGTAATAGTAAAGTTCATCTCCTATAGTACTGATCTGACCCAATATAAGTTCACTTACTATATGAGCTATTGCTCTGTACTCAACTTCTGCACTTGAACGAGCCACTACATTTTGTTACTTACTCTTCCAGCTAACCAAGTTTCCACAACAAATACACAGTAGCCAGATGTTGATTTCTTGTCTATTTTTGACTCTGCTGGCAATCCAGAAAATGACACAAGCAAAATTGCACAATGCTGGGTTTGCACAGTTCAAAAAAGTGATTCTTATCACTGAGTAATCAGTCATAGACCAACCAGCAGTTCAGGACCACTCAGCAGACAAAAGGAGCCATCAACCCTAGGGTTATGGCAGGATAGGAAGGAGAAAGTTCAAATTTTTACCAACTAGTCAGTGCAGACTCTGGTAGATCCTCTTTCCTGAAGTCGCAGGCTTTGATGAAAGGTCTGGAGAGAACTAAAGACTTAAACCAGGACCTACTACTCTGATACCATGTAAAAGAATGAGTTTTAGGGTTTTGAGGAAGAGAAGGAGAGAAAAGATGTAAAAAACTGGAATCTGGAATAACTCTCCATGGGGGTCGAGCTTGATCCCTGATGCTGTTTATAGGGTTCTTAGTTGAACATTACAGAAATATCCCTATCACTTAAAACAACACTTAATGCCTTAATATTTCCCTACACACTTGTCCAAATTACATAAAAATTGAACTAGAGATAAAACATAGTGCATAGAGTAAAGTAGTGTAGTTGGTGGACTTTATACTGTATGAAATGATGATTTTTCCCTTCAGTGGATTTTCTAAAAAATTATAAATAGGAGTCATGGATAAAAAACCCTAATCCCTCTTTCAGTCATTTGCTTTAGTTAGTCCAGTTATTTAATTGTCTGTGCTTTTTTTTTTTTTAAGTTAATAAGCCCATTAGCTATTTGTAAAGTTGGGTCCAAGGCCCATCCCAAAATGACTAGCCAACTTAGGAAACCTCTTTCCCAACTAATAAACTCAAGATCTTTGTACTCACTAATCCATGTGGGACTATTCCTTAACACTCCCCCTCACGTGTCAGCCCTCTTTTGTTGCTCTACAAGTGGATAATTTAGGTGTAGGCTTTTTTTTTGTGGCTCTACAAGTGGACAGTTTAGGTGTAGGCCCTCTTTTGTGGCTCTACAAGTGGATAGTTTTAAGTGTAGGCCCTCTTTTGTGGCTCTACAAGTGGATAATTTAGGTTTAGGCCCTCTTTTGTGGCTCTACAAGTGGATAGTTTAGGTTAGGCCCACATATGAATACCTGCTTTGATACCATGTAAAGTTGGGTCCAAGGCCCATCCCAAAATGACTAGCCAACTTAGGAAACCTCTTTCCCAACTAATAAATTTAAGATTTTTGTACTCACTAATCCATGTTGGACTATTCCTTAACACTATTAAGTGAGGAGCACTTTTGCTAGTTCTGGAGAAAAATAAGTGCATCAAACTCCCATTTTGTGAGAGAATGGAACGCTGCAGCTGCAAGTTAATACCTTGGTCTTACATCTCTCCTCATTCCAGTTGCTAAATTTGAAGTTGTTGTTTTTCCTCTCTAATCCCTACTTCTCTTTAGGTTAGATTTATCAAACCCATGAAGAATTCTTGCACTTATTCCAAGGTCAGAGGCCAGTTGAAGTGTCTTGCAGGCTTGAAGTGCAAAATTGGTCTTATGTCGTCTCATTGCTCCACATCTACATCATAACAAGAAAGTCTTCTTCCATGAGATAATATTGACCAACTTTTACTGCTGCCCAGGGTTTCTTATATTCTAAGTTACTAATCTAATACCTTGCATACTAAACCACTTTTCCCGGAGAATCACTACCTCCATGAGGCTATTTGTAGACTTGATTGGCAGTTGGGATCTTGATGAGGTTACCCTATCTGGGAAGACTTTCACTTGGTCAAATGGCAGACAACCCCCCGTCCTCTCCAAGCTTGATCACTTTTTAGCCAACAACGATTGGCTTAAGTTATACAGTAATGCCACAGGCAAAGCCCTCAATAGGGTTGTTTACGACCATTGGCCGATTATGGTAGATACCCACTTAGGCAGTCCCCCCCCCACCCCCCCCCCCCCCTCTTTCAGATTCAACAATGCTTGGATGGCGGACCCCTCCATCCAATCCTTCTGGGAGAGGATGGTGGTGGCGGGCCCAATCGGGTGAAATTTCCTAGCCAAGCTCAAGATGCTGAAGCCGTTGCTGCGATCATGGGCCTCTGCGAGAAAGGCCTCTTCCTCAGCCGAGAGAGTTGTCGTGCTTTCTCAGATTTCCACTCTTGACTCTGAAGAGGAATCTAGAAACCTCTCTTTGTCAGAAGTTACTCAGAGATACGCCCTCCAAGGGCAAAAGCTGTCCTTCGCTCATAGTGAACTCGTGCACTAGAAACAGCGTACAAGATTTAAATGGCTCGTTGAGAGGAATGCCAATACTAAATTCTTCCATGTAGTCGCCTTTGTTCGGAGAAGAGCCAACCGCATCACCACATTTAGCGTCAATGGTGAGAATACCTCGGAACGATCCCTTATTTTAGACTCTTTGGTGAACTTTTTTGCAGAATTATACTTTGATGGTCAGCTAGTTCGCCCTTTCTTCGAAAGGGTTCATCTCCAGGCTATTCCTTTGGCCGTAGCTAGACTCATTGAGCTCCTTTTCTTCAGTAAGGAAATTGAAAAAGCAGCATTGGGTCTTCCTTTGGATCGTGCTCCAGGCCCGGATGGTTTCAATAAGGAATTATATCGCCGATGTTGGCCCTTCATCAGAGACGATATTGCTTGCATGGTCCACTTGTTCTATCAACATGGCATCGAAGCTTCGTTTATTGCCCTCATCCCTAAAAAAGAAGGGGCAGAAATTCCTTCTGATTTTCAGCCGATCAGCCTCACCACCAGTGCTTACAAGGTGCTTGCACGCCTCCTTGCCAATCACCTTAGGGCGGTTCTCCCTATTGCCATTCATCATGGTCAGAGTGCTTTTATCAAGGGAAGAAATATATTAGACTCGGCCATGGCATGTCACGAGCTTATCCACCATTTTAAGGCTTTAAAGCTTCCCAAATTCATCCTAAAACTTGATTTTGAGAAAGCCTTTGACAAAGTTAACTGGAAGCTTTTGGACACTCTCCAAGGAAAGATGGGATTTGGGGAAAAATGGCGTTTTTGGATTCAAAGTTACATCTCCTTTGCAAGCTACTCCTTTCTTCTCAATGGAACGACTTGCAGTTATTTTAAGGGATCCAGGGGAACCAGATAGGGAGACCCCCTTTCCCCTTTGCTCTTCAATGTGGTAGTGGAATACCTATTATCTTTGATCTATTTGGCCAAAAATCTAGGTTGGCTCCTCCCCACGACAGACTGTGCAACCTTTAATGTGCCAATCCTTTAGTTTGCAAACGATACAATTTGCTTTGGAGTTGGTACTATGGATCATATCCGAAAACTACGTGTTGTATTGGGACTATTTGAATTGGCTTCTGGTCAGAATATTAACTGGAAGAAAACCACCCTCCTAGGCTATCATATCGACTCACCGGTGCTTCAGGGTATGGTTGACTATTTGGGGTGATCAGTGGGAAATTTGCCAGCTACATATCTTGGACTACCACACTTTGACTCTCGGCCTTCGGCGACGCTTTGGTCCCCCTTCATTGAGAAATTTGAGAAGAGACTAGCTACTTGGAGGGGCAAACTTTTATCTACAGTTGGGCGACTCACTCTCCTCAAGTCTTGTTTGGCAGGATTGCCAAACTATTTATTATCATCCATGCACTATCCGGCCTCCGTTTGCAACATGATTAACACCATCCGTCGACGTTTCCTCTGGAGAGGATCAAAGGACACCTTCAAATATCATTTGGTGAGTTGGAAGGATACTTGCATGCCCCGCAATCGGGGTGGTTTAGGCATTCAGCCTACGAAGGAGATGAACAATGCCCTTTTGATCAAATGGATCTGGAACTTCAACATCAACATAATAGCCTATGGGGCGATATGGTCAGGTTCTATCTTCAACCTTCGGAAGCCTGGTGAAGGGAGGATGCCGCTACTCGCCTCCTATCCCCGATATGGAAATCAATTCAAAAACTCCTCCCAATATTCAAAGAAGCAACTTCCTTTCACACAGGCAACGGAAGGACCCCCTCTTTTGGTCGGATGAATGGTACAGCCACCACCCCCTCTCCGAGGATTTCCGGGGCTCCTTAGGGTGGCGAGGGACCTCTCTTGCTCAGTGGCTGATTCTTGGAGAGATCACTCATGGAGTCTCACATTTCACCGGGGATTAAATGATGAGGAAACTACGCCTTTTTGCTCTCTCCTCTCTAGACTCAGCAGCACTACTATTCGTGAGCATGCAGTTGATAAACTGACGTGGAAGCTCAACATTAATGGCCGATTCACAGTTGCATCCGCCTACTCTTACATTAGAAAACAAGATTACAGCATGCATGAGTACAAGGCAAACCTGGCATGGAAGCTCTCAGTGCCTAATAAAATCAAATTCTTCGTGTGGACGGCCATCAAGGAACAGATCCTCACCTCTGACAACCTCCATAAAAGAGGTTACACCGCCCTCGATCTCACTTGTCCCCTTTGTGGTGTGTGTGACGAGACAGTCCAGCATGTTCTCTTATATTGCGACTTTCTTGGCAAGTCTGGATGAAGATATTTCAGAAGATTGGTCTCCAAATGGGGCTACATCAGGACCTTTTCGGAACCTTTGAGATGGTTATGGGGATATGCCTTCATAAGTTGGGCAAGATAATTCTCTTGGCATGCCTTGCGCATGTCCCATGGTGTATATGGCTCGAGTGAAACAACTGGAGATTCAACTCCAAGGCTAGCAACCCAGATAATATAGCTTCTCAGGCAGTGGGCTTTATCTTGAGTTGGCTACATTCTAGGAAGGAGTTTGCTTCTCTATCAGGCGTCTCCCTTTGAGAAAATTGGGGCTTGATCGTGCACATGGCAGGCCCCTGTAGGAATCCGGTTATGGCCACTTGGGATCCTCCCCCCTACGACTGCACTAAACTCAATTTTGATGGCAGTGCTTTAGGTTGTCCTGGGCCGGCTGGAGCTGGTGGTGTTTTTAGAGACAACAGTGGAGACCCTATTCTATCCTATGCAGGTCCCGTGGGTATTGTTGATTCAAATACTCCTGAAGTGAGTACTCTTCTATTCGGCCTTTAAATCTTTAAAGAACGGCTTCATGGCAAGCCAATTATCGAAGGCGACTCAAAGACTGTCATCAGCTGGTGTTCAAAAGATAGCTCCCCTCCTTGGCGCCACTAGCCAATCAATGATTGTATTGTTGACATTGTGTCATCCATTCATTGTAATTGGAACCTCGTTCCTAGATCAGCCAATTCTTTGGCTGATAAATTGGCTGAATTCAGAACCTCCCAGCAATCTCCCATTGTTTGGGAAGGATTCCCCTCTTGTAATTTGCTCGTCTCATAATAAAATTCAGCATCATTTAAAAAAAAAACTTATTTACCTACAGATATCCATTATCTGGGCACACTATTTTTTTGTAGCTGCCATTGGTCTCTGTTAAAGCAGGAGCCTCTGGTAGATGATGTAACAAGAGTCTCATACCATGACAGGTTGTAAAGCAGGTGCTATCCTATCACATTGACATAAGTTTTGTTCAGAATAAAATTTGAAAGTTTTGATAAAGTTCTTATCTTGGTTGTCGGCCAGAGAAAATCCTCCTCACCCAAGCTATGGCAAGAGCTACATAACGGGATAGATATTGGTGAAGTTTTGACATGCATTTAGGATGATTAAGTGGAAACATTTTGAATTCAAGCAATTGATAAGAATATAGCATGATTTAAATCACCTTGAGTTTAGTGTGTTCTTGGTGCTTCTTCCTACTTTGGTTAGGTTGATAGGAACTTCTTTTTTGGTCGGATGTGGTGGTTAGCCTAATTTAGAGAACTATGACAAATGAGCAACTGATATATCCCATCTGCATTGTGCATGATTGAAAGTCAAATATATTATGCTCCCATTTAAGACAATGACGGCAAGATTTCTCTGGTGACTTATATTTTGCTTCATTCTTATTCAAGGGAGCTTTGGAGGAGAAAAAATTGAATCGAGCTGAAATGCAGCACTCTGAAAGGTTGGCAATGGAATCTGTTCAAGAAAAAAGTTCTGACATTGAAGTGTACACAAAGGTTCGTTTTCTAATAACTACTTTCACTATATAGTGTTGGATTGTATTACTGAAACATAGTTTGTGAACTATATTCTTGGAGATAGGGAACTTTTATTGCCTACGTCCAAGAAATTATCTTTCTCCTGATGTTGTTAAACATATGGTGCAATTAAGTTTACTCAAATTGCAAATGCTATTATGTTCCAATAACTAGTTTATCATTTCAGGCTGCAACGAAACTGTCAAAGCACTTGAGGAAAATGCAATCCTTACAAGAGCAGGTTCAATTGTGCTTCTATACCTGTAGTTTTCCTGTCAATATTTCCATTTTCTGTGTTGCATTTTATGCTTTTCTCCAAAAATGCTCCCAAATTTCTCCAATCCTAAATTAAAGTCAACTAGGTTCTCGTAGTTTGACTATACTCGAGCAATAACGATTCAAATGGTATTTTCACCAGGTCAATTCTGCGAAAACTGTTGATAAGGATATTAAGGATCTAAAAGCGAAGCTGAGTGACGAGGGAAGGCTGGATATGTCAGTTGAAGCAAAAATAGCTGAACATGAACATAAAGGTAATTCATTAATGGCATGATTTTTTTTTCTTCCTAAAAAATAGGAATGTCTGTGACCTATTTGGTAATTCTCACATGATCATTTGTGGAAGTATTAGTATGGTAAAACTCCATCTTGTAAACAATTCAAAGTTCAAAAGGCTCATTCTTTTATTTTTAATTTTTCATTATCGAGTAGTTGATGAGAAATTCTATGATTGTCTCTAGCTGAACAAGCAATAGAGTCAGAAAAGGCAACCAAGATGGAGAGAGATCTAAAACACAGGGAAGCTCTGAAGGAGCTTAGTGATGTGAAGTCAGACATGGAAGCCAAGTTACGTGAATTGGATCTGAGGGAAATGAAGATTCGGGACATGGTCGCTGAGGTACAATTGATCTTTATTTTGTATTCTATTCCTTGAGCGCTCTTATCTTTACCATTTTAGCAAAATTCCCTCTCTTTTGTTTGACAAGGTGGATAGTATCAATTTGAAGAAAAGTGCCATCAGAGAGGCTGGGCTGGCAAAACAACAAAAGATATATATTCAGGGTGAAGAAATTTTGTCTGAGGTAAATACATAGTTTAATTGCTTGTCCGTGTTTCGAAACCAATTTACAGGGTTTAACAGTAGTTTCTTGTGGTTCAAGGTTCGCAACTATTCCAAATCCATAGATGATGTACTGTTGAAGATTGAACTGGAGAGATTAGCAGGGGTTTCCAATGATCATTTTGTTCAGGTCAGTTGATAAAAGATGCACCGTTATACTTTTGCCAAACTGAATCTCTTACTCAAGAGTTTTAGGTTGTCAAGAGAATTTAGCAATACCTTGAATGTGTATCATAGAAGCTTTTACTTTATTGTCGAGAAATTCTCCCTTTTATCTCTCTTTTTTTTTTTTTTGAAGTGGGTAAAATGAAATAGTTACGAAAACTAGTTTTGTTCTGGTTTTGCTTAACCCATTTTTTTGTGCTTGTACACATAAAGATTAAACTAATAAAAATATAAAAAGAGAATTGAAATGTTAAAGGAGAAACAGTCTAACTCACATATGTTCCAACTGCAACCTTAGTAAAATGCCAAATAAGAAACTATTTAAAAGATGAACACAACAAAAAATGGTCCTTTGATCCAAACTCGAGACTTGACCTGACCTCCATAAGATCCGTTCTTGGCAGAGGGTATTGACATAGATCAAGTCCTGCCCCTAGATTCAACGTGCCTTCCTCCAAAAGTGGGTCGACCACGCCAAGTCGATAAATTATACAACAAAAATAATTCACTGCATCATAATTCTCATAATAAAAAAGAGAATGAACAATGACCCAGTTTAGTTACATCAGACCTTGAACAATGATCTTATTTTCGTGCGTTGCACGCAAAGACTAATAGATTGTCCTTCTCTTCAATTATCTCAAAAATCTCAATTATTTATGTCATTTAATGAAGCCGTTAGTGGTGCACCAACGCCAGCTTCATCTAAAAGATGTAGGTAATCGCCTCAGGCTTAAATGGTGGAATCAGGAATCTGCCCAAATTTGTGATTCATTCACTTGAAGCATCGTTTGGGACGCGTCTCTTCCCCCGCCAAAATTTATTTTCTTCTTCTCCCACTCTATTCTCTCTCTCGACTTCGTACTCCCTTCGGCTTCTCCCTTCAGCTTCTTCTCCCTCTCTCTCTCTCGCACTCAATCTGCTCTTCTCTGCAACTTCGACCTGGAAGGTCGTTTACTTTATCCAATCCCCATTTTTACACACTCGTCGTGGGTTCTTTTTGGTTCCTTCCACTCGATCGCTTCCGTGAACAAAAACCCATTTCGTCTTCCTAGACTAATCTACCAGACATGTTAAGATATTCAATGTGTTTTGATTGCAGAATCTAGGGAGTTAGGGTGAGATTATGTAATCTTTTAAAGGTCTACTTCGTATCTCCCAATTTATTGTAGTTCTGCATCTCTACACGTTCCGGCGTCTCTGTCATCATCTCCATTTGGCTATCAGCTTGGACTTTGCTACGAGATTAGTTTATTTCTTCTTCTTAGGATTGCACCGCAGAATCCCGCCTACGCTTATTATAACATAATTATTGATCAATTTAGTTGTAGCTTCTTTGATTAGCAAACATGAAAATGAATGCTTATCCTTTGTAGAACAAAAGATTCCAAGCACGTCATATAAGTTTAATGCTGTTACAAATCATTATCATCATCTAACTTCACTATTTAAGAGAGACGGTCTGCAATCTTCTGTATTGAAGATATGAGATTCCTTTTTTTTTTTTTTGGTTGAACTTCTTAAATGAGTTTTCATTAAAATGGATAAGCATACACTACCAACTGAAAATCTGAATTCTTTGTAAAAAAATCACAAGGTAAACTAACTTGTCATTATCTGTATGTTCATTGTGAAGCATTAAAAGAGTGCTCGCGAGGTATAGCCGGTGCTCTAGTGGTTGTCGCCCATCATTGGTGGATTACAAAGCAGAGGTAGCCTCTACTTCAGTGGATCATCATAGTATCTTTACTATCCTGAACATTTTCTGTCTTTTCTATGTATTCAAATCAGTTTTTGAGTTGGAAAATGACATGCCTTTTGGATGCATCATGATTTTCCTGCATCAGGTACATGCTTTGAAGAGTTTTTGTTTTGGTGATAGCACTGAGTTGTGAAATCTTCTGACCTTGGTTGCCAAAAGAATAGGACTGGTAGCAGGGCAGGTTAAGTTGGATCGTAGAAAGACCTGAATCCGCACTGAGGAAAACCTTGCAAACCCATGCTTACATCATAGGGTGAAAGCCCTCCCTGTCCCTGTGTGCTTCACCCCGCCCTACTTCCCAGCCCATCACTAATATATACTAACATATAATTTTTCAGTTTGAAAATAAAATCTTAAAATTATTTTTAAAACCATAGATTAGTGCAGTTCTTAAAAACAACGGAAATAATATTTCAGATAGTAAAACATTTTATAAATTGATTTTGTTTGAAAGTAATATTCAAAAATAATTTAAATATTATTTTTTATGGTGGTATGAAACCTGACGTGCCTCCCTCATTCAAAGGTGTGGGGCGTGTTCCGGTTAAATGCCCCTCTGCTGCCATACCTGTGGCAAAAGGTTAATGTTTTCAAATTCAAGGAGGCAGGGGAATGAAATCTTCTGGTGGTTTACATGGTATGATTTTGAAGACATTTCTAAAGTAATGTTTATTCGGTGATATCTGGTTGGTTTGTTTGGCTATGCTTGTTTCATTGCTGGAGTTTTCTTTTTGACTAGTATATTCTTGTGAAGTTTTCCACTGTCCTGTAAAAGATACAATGGGGCCTTGATTACCTTCATGTGATTGTGTTCTACAAGGATCTTCTTTTATGCTGTTAGTTTTTATGTTTAAATCCTAAAGATTAATCTGTTGGATTTATGCCAGGATCTCAATAATCTTTACATATTTCATCTACTTCAGTTCATTTTGTGTATATTCTTCATATCCATATATCTCTATATTTTTGTATTTTCTATTGGTTATGTCCTTGAGTGTCTCTTATAACTGCTGATATCGTATTTTATCTTATTGTATTTACTATTTTATTGCTTTTGGTGCAGAAGCAAGGATTAGGTCTTTCTTGCTTGTTTTTATACATTTCAGCTCATGAAGTCAAGGATTAGGTCTTTCTTGCTTCAGAAAGTTTGTTTGTCTTGTCCTGTCAAGAGGACCATAAGTGGAATAGAATGGGTGAAAGGAGAGTGTCTCCCTTTGATGTGGGGCAGAGTGTTGCAACTGCATGGCAGTAAATTCATGAGAACACTTCACCACTTCCCTCAAGGAGTGATGATGGCATCTTGGATTAGAGAATTCTGAATAGTTGTGTCTTTGTGACGTGCAATTGTGGCTAAGGTTCAACTTGTACCTGGTTATGGATGATCCTAACATCTTTAGATCTACATTGTCGAAAAGGGCTAGTGGTGTATGGGATTTGTAATATAAGATACTGTCTCTCTGTCTCTCTCTCCTGCTTGGTGTTCTCTCATTAGATTATATTTCATATGATATATATGGCTGCATGTTCTGCATATCTTAAGATGATCGAAATAGATGAAGGAGGATGAATCAGGCAATGGGATGAAGAACTCAAGTAAGATGTTCTAAAGAAGCCATGTGCTCAGCTATTTTAATATTAAAAAGCCATTGGTGTATGATTCTAATGGTACTCTTGGAGTTTGTTCATGCTTCTGGGAAAGTATAGATGCTAAAAGTGAATTACCAACTGTTGCTGACATTCTGATATACTCAACATAAAAAAATTAAATCTTTGCAGTTCTGATGCATTGTTTCCCTTAAATTCTATCTGTCTATACCTGGATTTGTTATTTGATTGATTCAAGTGAAGGTTGGAAGCTAGTTTGATGCATTTTCTGGTCAAAATCGTAATAGACGAGTAATGTTGTCATACTGTGATTATGTCACACTGCAGGTTGTCAGATGTATACCTCAAAGAGAAAGAACCTGAGAAAGCATACCCTGATGATGCAGAGAGATGCAAGCTGCCCCAGAATGAAGGTAGTTACAATGTGCATTGCAAGGCCTAGCTTTGGCTTGGCTTGGATTAAATGTGATGAGCTTGAAGCAGGCAGATAATTGGAACAATGGATGTTTTTATGATAATCTGCAGATCCAATCTCGTGGAAAAGAACAAGTTTCAAAGATTAAGTACTGTATCTGGATAGTTATAGGGCGACAGTTAGTACCCACGGAATACGGGGATAGATTGAAATTTTTGGGGTTTCGGACAGGTTTTCGAAAGGATACTAATCGGCTTCCCAATGGGTTTTGTAAAAAAACAAAAACAAAAAAGAATTATGAGCATCGGCAGGATAAAAGCAATGAGATTAGTGAAGTTGAGCTAATTTTTGGGAACTGTCGTTTTATGTGTAAGATGCAGCCAATCTCTCAGGAGCACAGATTTACAATATCCATTTAACAAAAGCAATTGATCAATTATTTGGGTTTGATTATTCTATTTTTATAATATATTTTTTTAATTTTATAAAAATATATGATTAATTAATATTACATAAAAAATTCATATTATGTTATTAATAAAATATTTTATATATTTATTCAGTATATTTCATTTTTTTAATTATTGTATTAAATTAGTGATTTAATAATTATAATTAAAATATTGTTAAATTAAATGTTTGATCATTTTTTTGGTTAATTATCTAATTGTTATAATTAATTAAATTACTGATTTTAAATTTAGTGGTAATATATTATTAATTAATAGTACATAAAAATATATAATGTGTTATTGATAAAATAATTTATTTATTATTATTATTATTATTATTATTGTATTAAATTATTTATTTTTAATTGTTAAAATATATATTATGTTATTAATAAAAAATATTTATTTATTATATTCACATATGTTATTTTTACTTATTTATTTATTTTTTATAATTAATCAACGCATAATTAATTGTCACATGTAATTATTGCATTAATTTACAATAAATTATAATTATTAATTAATATAATATAATATTTTATTAATTTGTATATTAATATATTTTAATACTACATTAAATTGCTTATTAGTGTAGTAACCATGTTTATTTTGGTTAATTGTCTGTTTAGGTAAATATTTTATTTAAGTATATTATAAAAAATTATTCATTATTTTGTTTACATCATAATTTTCATTTTAGGGCACTAACACTGAAATCTATTTTCTAGAACATTCGAACTCGTCTACATTAACACCAACTTAAAGTTGAAGTTAAATTAAATCATTACCTTGAATTTCAAGTAATTACTTTTTTTAGGTCGACTAACCCCCATTTAGTGATTTGTCCATCATCCAAAAGGTTTTTATCAAAGAATAGTCACAAAGGTATTACCAAAGAAAATCCAAGCGCATTTGTTACTTGCTCAAATTATTTTTCCAAACTCATACAATCTTCCCAAAATGAATGCAATGACCTCCTCCGTCTCTATTTCTCCTTCACTGGTCATCTTCATGACCATGAGAGTGTTGGGGGTTGAGAAATCACTTTTGGTGACTAACCCTAATAAAATCTTAAATGACTCTCTCTCTCTCTCTCTCTCTCTCTCTCTCTCTCTCTCTCTCTGTATACGCCCAATTTAATATTAATGCCTCTGTCATGCCCAAAATACGAGATGTATTTTTCCTGTCATGGAGGTTTTCACATTGGATTGAGCCTTATATATATATAAGTTGGGATTAATGGTTCAATATGGGAAGAGGGCAAAGCTCTGCTCCTATATCCCCTTCTGTCTCCTGGGCCTTACTCCACATGCTAAAAGGGCGGGGCTTTGCCCCCTTTTCTTTGTTTCACCACCTTTTATCAAGAGGACGGTCCCTCTTTTACTCTTTGCAGAGCAGAAGTTTTGCACGACAAAGAGGAGGCTGGAGAGCTTCCCCCTTTTCCCTCTTTTAAATGAGATGACTTCATGGGGGAGGGGGTCCATGAATTCTATCAAACCACATTGTAATTGGTTGGCGCTGAAAAATTACGACTGCTAAAGACTTGATAATGAGGCAACGCCCAGTGAACGTATAAACACAAAGCGAGCATTTCCAATTGAATAGAAACTCTGCACGATGCCTGCAACAGGATATACCCACAAAATGGAATAGCACCATGCTAATAGAGCGATTAACGTTTCCAGCTACTTAAATTCCAGCTATATGAAATGTAAAGGGAACATTGGAAAGGCAATAAACTAGTTGGAACGTTTTTTTACTGAATAAGTCAGTATCCATTTTCTCAGAAAAATCACTCCATTTGCAGCCAAAGATTTTCTCAGCGGAGGATCATTTATAGGTTCTCCATCATGCTGGGGAGTAAGCCTGAAAGAAACTGAAGACTCTCTCCCATTTCAATTATGACATAGAATTGAAACATTTCCAAGCAGTTTAAAGTATTCAAAATAGACATAATAATGATGGTAACAGCAATTTCGCTACCATTTTCTTCAGAATTTGATGCTGTCAGAAATGAAAGAGTCAGACGGGATAAACGTCATAGAGCAGAGCAGTGAAGCCAGTAGTTGCAAGTTGCAACAGCTAATAAAAACAGCTTAGAAGTGAACTAACTTTTCAATATTTTTTCAATAGAAAGGTTACACAGAACACAAGGATATAAACAGCAAGAAGATGGTGATGGGAATTTCCAACTATGCTAAGTCACTGAACTAGCTTTTATACTATCTCAGATGCGGATATAAATGAAATGTCAGTGCCTTCAAAACACATGTTACCTCCTCAAACATGGTACATGGTACTAAGGAACAATTTCCTAAACACAAAAATAGTAAATTATCTAGTGGAATGAGGTAGGTTGTCATACAGAAAGCCACCAAAAGCACTAAATTTTTAAATAATTGTTGGAAACATATAGAATGCCCTCGTAAAACTAATAGCAAATGGCCACATGAGATACTTGGGTTTGTGAGTGCAACAACACCCAAAAAGCCATGCTTGTCTGACCTTCCAAAACTGATAGAAGTCAACACAATAGTAAGACCAAAAAATCCACCGTGTGATACCTACAATATTCATCTTTGTACAGAATAAATTTTCATGTTCCCTCATATTTTAATTAATAAAAATAAAAAACACAAGTAGACTCTGATTATGAAATAAAGTTTTTCAACAAATTTACAAGCTCAGTGTCAAGCTAGGAAAATATATGAATGACAGATTGGGGTATTCCCCGGAGCAGTGTCATGCTACAGATAGAGATGAGAGTATTCCCCTTTTCATAATTTGGCTGGAGATGTTGACATATCTCTAAGCAGTTCACAGTGTCCACTCAACTTAGATAACCGTGCCTCCCAAATGATGCATACCAACTTCTCTACCATATAAGAGGTTACACTTCAAACTGGGAATTCATGTCCAAACATGATCCCCAATATAAGGAGCATTGCTACACAGCATCACTTGGAAGTTAAAAACTAACATTTTGATTATTATTTTTTTTTGATAAAGATGCAATTCATTAAAAAGGCAAAAAATTACAAAAAGATAGGGAGCAGATCCCTAACAACAAGATGTTGAAGAGATGCTCCCTGTTTGGCAAACACATCTGCTGCCGAATTTGCAGATCTCTGAGTGTGAGACCAAATACAAAAAAATAATGTGGTAATCTCTAAAATTTCCTGGAAAATTTCGCAATGCCTCCATGGCGGAAAGGAAGTGTCACGGCCCCATCCAATGACTACCTTGGAATCCCCTTCAATGTGAATTGGGCGACTACATTTATCTTTGAAAATCCGGAGCCCGTTGAGAAGACCATGAAGCTCTACAGACGTTGAGTCAGAGATGCCTAATGGACCCGCATCAGAAAAACACTGATTGCCATATGAGTCCGAAATCACACCTCCGAAACCTGTGATCCCCGGATTACCGAGAGAGGAACCATCAAAATTCAATTTTAAATATCTAACCTCTGGGGGCACCCACTCTTTCATAACTTGAATCTTGGTCCCCAAATGCATCCTTGCTAGGTTGCTCCAGTTTTCACGAATGGAAGTGCCCTTGAAAGAGCAAAAAGGTTTTTTCGTCAGGAGCCAGGTGGATATTTGGCCCATCACTTTTTCCGCTACACTTTTCTCAGATTCAAATTTAGTCTCGAACCGTCTCCTATTCCGTTCATTCCAAATCCCCCATGGCACAAAACTGACACATGCTGATAGCATCATTTTACCGAGCCCAGGAAGGGGATAACCATAGATTGACTTGCTAAAACTGAACAGATCTGCAGAGATACATATTTGCAAACCGAAATTGCAAAAGATGGAGAACCAAACCTTCCAAGAATACTGGCATAATAACAGGGTATGGCTGGTGGATTCTTCTTCAATGTTACAAAAAGGACATAGCAAGTCTATTGAGGGGTGACCCCTTCTTCGAAGCACATCCGTTGTAAGGATCTTATTTTGGCAAGCACTCCACATGAAGAATTTTACCTTTGGAGGGCAACAGAGACGCCACACAAAGTATATATCATGCTCGCTCTGCGTTGAGTCCCAACCATTAATGTGTCTGTATGCAGATGCCACTGAGAATTTGCCGCTTTTGTCAGGCCACCATATGAGCTTGTCTGCATTAGAAGGCCTCATCCTGACATGGTTCAAAGAATCCAGTAAACGGCTTGCTTCCATTGCTTCTGCATCAGAAAGACCCCTTCGGGGATGGAGACTCAAATCACCTCCCTCGAAAGCATCTGCCACTGTTATCTCCCTTTGAGTGGAGATAAGAAATAGACTGCTAAAAGAGTTTATCAAAGGTTCCAGTCCTGTCCATCAATCGTCCCAAAATTTAAGAGACCTGCCGCTGCCCACAAAGAATCTACAAGCTGAGGAGAAATCTAGAAGAAGTAAATAAAGAGATCTCCAAATTGAGGATAGCCTTCTCCGATTTCCCTCTGACATCCACCATAAAGAATTCCAACCCAACTTGGTACGAACCATATCCTTCCAAAGGTTTGGTGAATTTGTGTTAAACTTCCATATCCACTTAAGAAGCAAGGCTTTGTTCATTTCTTTTGATTTCCGAATCCCTAGTCCACCTAATTTCTTAGGCAAACAAACTTCATCCCATCTAACCACGTGATATTTAAAGGAGTCACTCGAACCTCTCCAAAGGAATCTTCTTTTCAATTTGTCCATGGTTTTGCATACCGATGACGGGCAAGGCATAAAGGATAGCGTATAGTTTGGGATGCCAGCAATACATGACTTGAGGAGTATCAGTCTACCTGCTTTGCTGAGGAGCCGCCCCTTCCAAGTTGCTAACCGAGCTTCAATTTTTTCCACCACCGGGTTCCATAAGTTCTGAGAAATTCACCCATGAAAGAGAGGGAGACCAAGATATTTTGCAGGTAGTGTAGTAGTAGAGCAACGACATAAACTTGCCTTCTCTGCAAGGTTCTCCTGGTCCACATTAAATCCTATGAGAGATGTTTTCCCCCAATTAACTTTTTGCCCAAATGCTATTTCGAAAAGTCCCAATACTGCCTTTATCCTCCTAACACAGTGCATATCTCCGACTTCAAAAATAATAGTATCGTCTGCGTATTGAAGAATCGGAATATTAAAAGCCCGGTGCGGACTTGTTGGAGATAGCCATCCAAGGTCGACCGCTGAATAGAACATAGCGGACAGGAATTCTGCTACTATGTTAAATAGGAGCGGGGAAAGAGGGTCCCCTTGGTGAATACCCCTGGTTCCTTTAAAATATCCACATACTGAGCCATTGAGTATTAGGGAATATGATGCTGAACCCACACAATTCCTAATCCAAAATCGCCATCTTTCTCCAAATCCCATTTTTTCCATTATTTCATCAAACAAGATCCAATTTACTCTATCAAAAGCTTTTTCAAGATCAAGCTTTAGGGCGATTCTTGGGTCCTGATTACGTCTGAAATGGTCCATAAGCTCGTGTGCAACCATTGTGGAATCCAGAATCTCTCTCCCCTTTAGGAAAGCGCCTTGACCTCTGTGAATGACGATGGAGAGCACTGCCTTTAAACGATGTGCTAAGATTCTCGCAATGATTTCATATGCACTCGTAACAAGACTGATGGGGCGAAAATCCTCAGGTTTCTCAACACTTGCTTTTTTCGGCACCAATGTGATAAATGACACGCCAATGCTGCGGTAAGTGATGCCATTTCTGAAGAAGTAGTGGATCATAGCACTTATATCTTCCTTCAGACGAGCCCAAAACTTTTTCAAAAAGTCCCCATTAAAACCATCTGGGCCCGGTGCCCTGCCCAGGACGGCCGGTTCAATTTCAGCCGAAGAAAAAGGAGATTCAATTAGTGCTGCCGCTGCTGTGGAGATGCGAGAAAAGCGAATGTGTATAAGCTTTGGCATGCTGGTACACTCCTCCGAGTATAACTCTGTAAAAAACTTAACCAGCTCGTTAGTAATTGAGATCCGACACAACGTTACCTCATTATTAATGCATAATGAGGTAATTCGATTGGACCTCCTTTTTGCCGAAGCGACGGCATGAAAAAATTTGGTATTTGCATCTCCTTCTTTTAGCCATTTGAATCTGGCTCTTTGCTTCCATCGAACTTTCTCTTGGTGCAGAATAGTGCTGAGCTTAAAATTGAGAGAGACTCGAAGCGAAAATTCATCGGAAGTTAAGTACCTTTGTTCCTCCACCACGTCCAGAGCCGCAATCTGGGATATGAGGGAGGCCTTCTCAGCAATCAAAGAGGTATGACGACTAGTGGTCCACTCCTTAATTTTTCCTTTGATGAAGCGCAGTTTTAGGGGGAATGCCCACTCCCTTCTACCAAGACTCGGACCCTCATCCCACCAACCATCAATAAGAGACTCAAAATTTTCCTCCATTAACCAAGAGTTTTCAAACCGGAAAGGCGAAGGCCCCCATTTTTCAAACACTGATGTCAACAAGATAGGCCAATGATCTGAGCCTACCTTGTTCAGAACTCTTCCAGTAACATTTCCAAACATCTGCAACCAGTTGTTACATGCCAAGAACCGATCCAATTTAGATAATACGGGTTGCTACTGACTGTTTGTCCATGTGTAATTCTTCCCGGATAAGGGAATCTCATCCAAACCATTCCCCCCAATGAAGTCTGAGAAGCCTCGCATAGAGGTTGTAATGCGGGTAGCAGGGGGGCTCTTCTCATGACAGTATCTGATGGCATTGAAATCCCCTGCAAGGAGCCATGGGAAATTCCAATTCTCCAGAAGCATACTAAGCTCTTCCCAGAGTAGGCTACGTTCCCTGTAACTAGTTGGACTGTAAACTCCACCCACACACCAAATTCTGTTAGTGGAGAGATCTCTGAACTGTATACCCAAAGAGAAACGACCTTCCATGATATTTAGAGAGTCAAACTTTGTCGTGTCCCATGCAACAAAGATACCTCTAGAGTTTTGATTTTGAAAGTTCCTGAATGCTCCATGAAAGTTGATGGTTTACAGAAGAAGGGAGTTTCCACAGGAACAAGATATTAGCAGGAAGCCCCTTCTTCTGGACATCTTATCACACTCTGGGAATAAATGCTTGCAGGTATGAAAGAACTGTCTATGAGTTGATCCTAAGTTTGCAATCTTGAAACGTAAAAATCCTACAACATATTTAACCAAATACTTGTTATATACTTCATTGATCTTCTTCAGGACTTCTATTTCTCCTCTACCTGACCATCATTCATCACCAATAAAACACAACAGCAAAATTTTATTGACGCTTTTTTTCAATTTTACCAGGCAATAGAGTCTCAATGTTGTCACAAGTGGATTAGGCCTTATGCTTGGCTAGGATATATGGTTTTTCACTAGGAATTTTTTATTTTTTTTGTGGGGGGGGGGGGGGGGGGAAGACGTGAGCAAAAACATTCCTTCACAAGACTACACATTGACTAACAACCTCTTCAGTGAACAATAAGCAGAAGACACTGCCTCTATTTGAAGTAACATAGTGATTGAAAGATTTCATGTTATACCTTTCAAAGGAAGAGACTCAAACACCTTTTCTCTTTAAAGTTAAAATAAAAAACCATATGGATGCAAAATACCATCACCTGCCAAAGAACATATGATAAATAAAATATTGTAGCCACCTATAGTAACAAAAAAACCATGCGGCTCCATTTTACTCAATGTATAACATTAAGTTGGAACTCTCCACCATCACAATAAGGCTAGAAGAGGCAAGATAGATCAATACACTATGTACGAATTCTACTTCTCAAAAAAAAAAAAAAAAAAGAGTTTCTAAATCAAATCTCCAAAATATGATAATCCACATCAAGCGAGCAACCAGAATTCACTCGTTGAAAATTGAAAACAAATAATAAAAATGATAGCACATGTTTAAGAATTGAACATGCATATGTACAAGTAAACTTTGATCAGTGAACAAAACTCACCTCAGAAAAAGGCAGTAGAGATACAGCAGCCCTGAGTATGAAATCATCAAGTGACTTTAAATATGCGATATTTTCTTCTGGACTCAAAATTTTGAGATTACACCCAAAAAAAAAAAAAAATCAACTCTAGTAACTAGTTTTTGTTATCACATCTTATGAAATATTCACAGGACCTGAATAAGATTTAGGATTTCCCAAGACTACAACACATGTACAATTTTCATTACAATACACTGTTAACAGACATGGACAAGTATCTGAGCATCCTGTTAATTATAAATCATAAACATGAACAATCAACAACAAATTACCCGCTTTAAATTCAGTGAGAAGCCTGAATTCCCATATTCAGCAACGGTAACTGATGCTCACCACTACGTGCTAATCTTTCTCTTTGGATGATTCAACGGACCTGGGGAACCTTCAAATAAATCTGATAATAGGTTCTCCAAGTCATCTGCCGTATACTTTATATACTTCCCTGCATGCCTTCCACTCTCTAAATGCCCACCAAATCTTCCCAAAAAGGATCGATAAGCTGGAATAACTTTATCTGATATGGATACACGTAGTTCTTCACGAAGCTGGGAATCCTGAATTTTCCAAGTCGTTTGATTCCGGTAAATTTCATCAAAGCCCTGGTTAAAATTTTTAAATCTTTCTTTAAGGGCCACCTTGGAAACATTACTAGAACTCCCTCCGCCAGCTAACCCTTCATCCTTCAAACAAGACAAGACTCTGCTCCAAGACGCCCGAAGATAGCTCGTAGCATATTGACGTACCTGACCCCTTCGCTTCCGAACCCAGAGGTCTCCTAACAATTCCCTTAACTCTGAATCCTTCACTTTCTGAACAATGTACAGAATATTATTCATCAAAAATATATACTGCATAGCCGCGTCCTCGTAAAGTTTTGATTTTTCTTCCAAGTTCGACTCAAGAGAAGTTATCAAAACCAGTATCCGACGACCCAATGGGGTAACCTCTTTCAAGTAGCTGAGTTCTTCATCTCCATGACCCATAGAAGGATTTGGATTCTCCTCATAAAGAAGGTGGTTCAGGGTATTACTATAATCCACAAGTAACTTGACGTAATTCATAACATACCGAGTTAAAGGATGGATTTCGCCGCCTTGTGATCTCGAAGAGGTCTCTCGGTGGACTGCATTTTCGAATTCGGTGAACGTACCCATTGCCGCCTCCCCGAGGGCAGAGAGTATTACTTCCGTTTCACCATAAAGGAAATCACCGGATTCTTCAGTGAAGAGGCACCTCAGATCGGGCATCAAATCGGCCAGCGCCTCGTACATGTCAAGGATTCGAAACAGTTTCTCGGAGGAGCGCCGGCTAATGGAGATGGCCTCGGCGAAGCTAAGCACCTGCATAAGAGACCCTTTGGCCGTCTCAGTAAAGCAGATCTCTTTGATGGGATGCGACCCGTCGAAGATCTGCTCGCAGAGGCGCTTCTCACCGGCGAGGAGGACGAGGACGACAATCTTGACTGCCTGGATCCACTTCTTCATCTTGTCGTCAAGTGCAGACCACTCGATCTTCTGCACCTCCTCGATGCTGAGACGATCGATACCGAGTACGGAGAGGGATTCGTCCAGAGCATCGCGTCGAACGGACGAATACGCCTGGCAGAGCTCCTTCTCGTAGCGAGCACGGATCATTCTATCGGCAATTTCCCGGAGGTCGCCAATGGAGTCCGGGCGGACCAAATCGACGGCGCAGAGTTCAGAAGCGGAAGGGGCCCGCGGTCGGTTGGTGAATCGTGGCGTCTCCTGCTCCAGGTCTTGATGTAACTCCTCGTCGAGCGAGGCGTCAAAGTCGTCCTCAGTAGAGGCGAAGGAGGCCCGTCGGATGGAGCCGTGGAGACGGGGAGCGTCGAGGGGGACAGTGTTGCGAATCAGCAAGTGCCTGAACTCGTCTTCGAGGCGAGCCATAGCGAGTTGAAGTAGGGACTCAGCGCGGTCGGAAACAGAGTCGATCTCGCCGGAGGGAGTAAAGGAGAGGGCACCGGCGAGTCGGATGACGTCGTCGACGGCAGCAAGGTAATCGGAAGCATCATCGGGGGAATCGTCCCAGGGGAGGGGAGCGGGGCCGGGGTCGACGGAGTGAGAGGGGGGATCCCAGCGGAGAAGAACCTGCTCGGCGGACTCGAGAGGGGTGGGGCCAGGAATCAGATCAGTGATGGTGGAGAGGCGATTGTCGAAGTTGGAAAGGATCAGAATCATGTCTTTGGTCTCGGCCTTGGTGGTTCCAAGCGACTTGAGAATCTGCTGCGCCGCCGCGATCACTCTCTCATCGCCGTCTACAGTGGCAGCCATGGAAAAGAGTGAGAGAGCGAAAATAGGGTTTTGTCCTTTCAACTGGTTAGGGTTCTCGAAGGAGAGAAGAGAGAGAGAGATACACGAGATAGGCAATTCCAATAGAATAGTTTTTTTTTTTCTAGGGTTTCATTGATGAGGTCGGGGGAATTGCAGGGAAGACATTCATGCAGGGGTTTGGCCGGCTGAGTAAGGGGATAGAATGGGACTAGGGGAATGCTTGCTTGCGTGCTTCCCGTTCGGACAGAGGGCGAGAGAGAGAGAGAGGAAAGGCGATTTTTATCCCCCCAAATGAGCGAGAAAGGACTTTTGTTATTATTCTGAGTCGGATGCGTACTGCGCACTCTAGGAACATCCAGGGAAGTGTCGAGAATGAATAGAGATTTGGTAAGAACGGGTTGCGTACTGCGCACTACGATATATAATGCCAATTATTATTTTTTTTAGCCTAAGTACATGCAAATGATATTTACTCACAATCTGGTTCCATAAGGTTGATTTTCTAATATTTTCATTTCCACATTATCAACTTGAACTCAATGTTGAGCATATGGGAGATCTAATAGTGCATATTGGACATATTAGTATTGATATGTTCTCTTTGTATATATCATATTTCGGATAGTGCAAAATTTGATACGTATCGACTGATACAAGAATATATATCGATATTACACTCATCCTTGCTTGAATTACATATGCTACTAGTCATGGTTGTGCAATTCAATGAGATGTGTCTGTAGAAACCGATTACCCACTCCGATCAACTTTAATGTATTTCATCCTCTCATAAAAATACTAAATTGTTAGCTATTTAGATTGATGTTTGATTGTCAAATACCATTGGCTTGACTTTGAAAGTTGGTAACCCAAACTTGTCATCTGCAATATGAGCCCATGTTCTTTATTCAGATCTTGTGACTATGGTTTGCTTTTTACTCTTCTAATATACTAAGTAGCCTCCAAAAGTGTTTGGTACCCATTCGTAAGCCATCTATCTTGATGTTTGATTGTCAAATACCATTGGCTTGACTTTGAAAGTTGGTAACCCAAACTTATCATCTGCAATATGAGCCAATGTTCTTTATTCGGCTTTACCACTAGATCTTGTGACTATGGTTTGCTCTTTACTCTTCTAAGACACTAATTAGCCTCCAAAAGTGTATGGCACCCATTGGTAGACCATCTATGACTCTGGGGTCTTGCATAGTCTACATAGAGAATCATAAAATCTAGAGATGATCATGCTTATTGAATAACAACCCCCTTTCTATGAGTACCTATTGAATGCTTAAGAATTCAGTAAATCTCCTCTAAATGAATCTTCCTTGGACTTTCCTTGCATCGATTTACTAAGCTCATCCAAAACTAATGTTAGGCTTGTTCAACTTGGCATATATGAGCTAGAGAAATACCTTACTTCTTACTACTTCAATTCCAAGAAGTATTTGAGTGCCCCCAAATCTTTAATTTGAAAGTGTTTCTTGAAATGACCTTTGATCTTAGCAATGCTCACAAAATTAGGGGGATTATTGGGTTTTTTTTTTTTGTAAGATTTGCATGAGTGAAAGGTGGATTTTTTCCCCGCTCAAGCTAAAGGTGGGGTTTTGGGGAAGAAATAACATACCCATAATTTTTGGACCCCGTCGCTACATGATGGAGTACTCAAGTTTTCCTCCATGGTATTGTGTGGATTAGGAATTCCAGATCTCTTGTGAGAAGAGATCTTTCGGAGCTTCTACCTGTCCTACCAATGAGGACAGTGATGAAGGCCTCTGTGGCTCTAATTGGAATGGAGATGAAGGACTTCTTCGTTCCGAACCGGTAGAGGACGCAGAGGGGAGGCCCTCTTGTTTCAACACAAACACCAGGGGTGAGAGGAAGTTACTATCCCTACTCTTAGTGTCTCACTTTCTACAGAGGAAGTTGTTAACACTAGGGCTATAAGCTCAGGGGGTTAATCCCAATTTGTAAAACCAAATCGAATCAACAAATTAATGAATTGTGGTTCAAACAATTTCATCCAGCGTTATAGAACTGAGTCAACATGAGTGAGTGAGTTGCAGGTGTTAAGACTCATCAAGTGACTCAAAACTCAATCGGGTTGAATCAGAGATTATTCGACCATTCTATGCTGACTCTAACCACCCGCATGAGTCGCCGGCGGGTCGACTCGGGAATTTTAGTTGGTCTGAATCGGGTTTCTATTTCGTGGGGCAAGAAGAAATAAAAAAATGTTAAAAAAGAATTTGGTGAGTGTCATTATCGAGAACACCGGACAAAAGATTCGCAGGACTCTTTGACTCAAAAGTCGACACAGTCGGACCGGCTCAGAAGCGTCCAACCGGGGCTGCTTTCCTCAGGCGCTGCCAAGTGTCAGAGACTCCACTCATTGGTCGGACAGAGAAAACACCAAAACAGAGCGGGCGGCGAGTCAGCAACTGAAGCGGCAGACGAGTCACAAATGTCAGAGGCACCACTAGACTTTGTTCCCACCCTTTCTTTGACACCGGCATGTGGACTCCAATGCACACATTTTTACCCATACCTTTTCTTTTAATTCCCTTTATGTCCTCAATTTTATTTTAATTTTTCTTTTATCATATTGCATTATCTATTTCACTATTTTATAAAATTGATAAAATTTCTAAATAATAATCCATTTAAATATGAATTGGTACTTAATTAATCAAACTTTGACATATTATTAAATATTTTATAGATGAAAAATACAAATATGATAATTATTCTTTTTTAATCTCAAAAAGATGTGCAAAATGTAAAATTCTTCTAGCAATTACTTGATAAATTTGATGTCGAAAAATGTAACCGACAAAAAAAGGGTAGCATGACCAACCAAAATCAATTTCACGGAGAAATTATATAACCTTGGTAAAGAAATAGTCGAAAACGTATAATCAAAGATTAATCATGAGGGTAGAGCTTGAATCTTCGGATGTTGGGTATACTTATATTTTAGACAAAATTGGTAGGCCCTACTTTTCAAGTATAAAAAAATTGAATCGGACATGATAGTATATGAGTCACAACTTATTTCATAATGTCATCAATTGATTGCAGAGAAAACAAAACGATGGGACCCATACCTATTGAGTATTGTGTGACATTTTGGTATAAAATATTAAGCATATATTAATTTATCAATATCTCTTAATTATGTATTTTCATATTTTTTATGAAAAATAGATAATTCAAAATTTCATGTCATTACACCATCATTATTCATTTTTTGGTAATTATTTGGTGTATTTATATTTAAGAGGTAAAAAAAATTCAAAAAGCTTAATAATAAATAAAAATAGATGCATTCGTCATTGTAAATAGAAACTAAGGGTATTATTGTAACTCCATCTATTTAAACCCCTCTTTTGGCTCTTATGGGAGAGACCACGAATAAAACGACGAAGTTCCTCTTTTTTTTTTTTTTTTTTTTTTTTTTTAAGATGATTCTGTTTTTATCACTTTGATCGTCGTCAGTCTCGCTGCGCCGAATCCGAGCTACCAAAATCCTGAAAAACCTCCATTGACGGGAAAAATTGAACCGCTTCAAAAGATGAGCGTCGATAGAGCGCAGGGCGCTTCCCTTGGAATCCGAACTCTGTCGTCATCGTTTTCCTTCTCCAGATGTGCTTACGCCTCCTCTTCTTCAGGTACGCCTCTCAGTACACCATTTCTGCGCTCTTGTCCGGTTTCGGTCGATCTAAGCAATGACGGATTCGCTTCGTTCGTTGAGTGTGGCAGTCTTCGTGTTCTCTGCCTCGGTGGAGAGTTTTAGATTTTAGATTCAGATGGAGTTGTTTTTGTTCCGGTTTTGGTTTATTTACTAGTTGTTTGATCGCGGAATGGGGGCTCTGACTCTGTTTTTTAGCCGAGGAAGGAAATTTGGTTCAGCCGCGGATTTCAGCACGAATATATAATCTTTTTACTATAATTTTTGTTTTTTTATTTTCATGAAGTATAATCTCGTGACTCGGAAAAGCGCGAAGAGTGTAACCAGTAACCACAGCCACGGGCGTGATGATGAGCAATCATACTTCGCACTGACTAAGGCGAACTTGTTGCCATCGCCCGTGCAGGTTTCTTATCCTGGCTTGACTGAGTCTGAGAGAGATAACAAATGGAGAATCTGAAGGTAAAACATAAATGGAGCGATTGCGGTTATTTCGGAGATCGTGATCTCCTGTAAGAGGAAGGTTTCGGATTCTGCACATCCATATACTTCCTGTAGTTTCGCCAAAGATGTCACATGCTAGTGGAGCCCATTCCGAGTCGATCGATATATCACATGCTGTCAGCCCCATCATGGAAATACTGCTGTTTGGTCGTGGCCTCAACAATAGGGACCAAACACTGGTCGTGGCCTCGTGGGATTATGAACTGCTTCTTTTGTTGAATTCTCGGATGGACTACTCGCTCTGATGGCCCTTCGCCGCTAACTTGTCGCAATTTGTACAAACTAGAAAAGCTGAAGCTTTCGATGATCAATAGGTTCGAAGACGAAAACAATGAACATCCCCCTGTCTCACTCTGATCTTTCTTCGGCAGTAAGGTAATTTCATTACGGTGTGCACGGCAAGAAAGTATATTTTGGTAATTTTCTTTTTAAAGCAATTGGTGTCGTTTTTCATTGGTGAACTAGATACCTATTACAGACGGAAAGATTCAATCTTTTGGACTTCCTAAACCATTCACAGCTGTGGAGTTTGGAGAACTCCGATTGAGTGATGGATGGGAAATCTGTAGTTCTGTACAGTTTGGACTCGGAGTGTGCCTACCGGAACACCTGCTCCACATCACGGCAACCACCGATCACGTGAAAGGGTCATGGAACGGGGACTAGAAAAACAATATCACGCCAAAAAGTTGAGCCACGGTTCTAATAATGCCCCTCTCTAGTATGAGAATAGCCAAAATGACACTGACTGGTAAAGGAGTTGCAGAATGACCTCCCACTTCCGTGTTCTTGACAGTATTTGAAAGGATTTTTCTCGTTGAAACTGAGAACGGATTTGTTTTGTAAATGCGTTTTAAATTCTTTCCATGTGGGCAGAGCATGCGAGGTGTGGAACCCCTGGTTGGATGGGTCGAGGTCTCTCTTGTGTTTGTATAAAGACGAAAGGAGCTTATGAACGGATATGTGTGAACTTGACTCCATTGCAGGTAATTCCTTTTACTTGGGCATTATTTTCCGTCAGTCATGGACGTTCAAATACAGTGGAGACGTATAATATTTTCTTTACATTCTTATAAGTATTATATGATATTTTATATCACCTCTGCTGTTTAGCTTGTTCCATTATTATTACTTTCTCTCTCTCTAAGTCAAATATTTTCACTGATGATCTTGAAAAATAAATGAAAGCGCTCTGTTTCTTAGAATGTGCTTTGAAATTGGGATAAGTCATGCATGAACACAATTAGTTGATGGTTTGACGTGATCATTGTCTGACGACAGACAGTAATTCCCATGTTATGGAAGCTAGTTCTCTGCTGCTGTTGAGTTAATTCTTGCATTCTTTTTTTTTTAATCTTTTTCTTTACAATAGAATACAACAGTTGTCCGAATTCTAAGTCAAAGTCTACCACTTTTACCTAATTTGCCTTCACTGAAACTATAACATAGGAAACGATGAGCATCTAAACTGGCTAAATGTTGCAGGAGGACAGAGTACAACGGTTGAAACATCGTATGAAGGTGTACTTTGATTCTTCAAGGCTTGATCACCAGGTGCATGCTGTTTTTTGTCTGGAAGTTTGAGATATATTTCATTAAGTTATGCTACACTAATATATACTATGCTAAAACATGAGTTTCACATCTCCATCGTTTTTTTAACTTTTTTAGCGTTTTTCGGTTTTCAATGATTACTATAGTATCTGTAAGACATTTCTGTTATCAACATGATAACAACTGAAAGCTTATACCAAATTAGCAACCAAATTTTTTATTAGGTGGAAGTCATGCATTTTAAATATTAAAAAGCAACAATCAGAGGTACACGATGCAAATATGTATTAATTTGTAGTTTTATGCTGTCATTCAGATTCAACTTTTTCAGCAGTTTATTCAGATTTTATTTCTCAGACATAACTATCAGATAATGATGCAAATCCATTCCAAATAAAAATAAGCTTTCCCAAAAATAGCCATGTAAAAACTAGTGAGTAAACATTGCATAAGGCCTTTTAACATGAATGGCCAAAAATTGTGCTAAATGCCAGTTTTGTGCTTTCTGGAAATCTGTGTTCTTAATTGCCTTTAATGATTCCTTTTGAAAAAAATAAAATAACAGGAAGCTTTACGTGCTCTCTGGTATGCTACCTATCCTGATCAGGAGCTCCATGGTTTGATATCTGACCAGTGGAAGCAAATGGGCTGGCAGGGTAGAGATCCATCAACTGACTTCAGGTATGCTCCAACCTACTTCCTTTGAACACTGCATGTCACTTCCATTGTTATAGTGCATTCCAAGTGCATATCAGCTAACAACAACAACTTTATGTTATAAACAGGGGAGCTGGCTTTATTTCTCTAGAGAACTTGCTATTCTTTGCGAAGACATTTTCTGTAAGATTCTTTTCCATAACTTTTCGTTAGACATGTTCCCTTCAATTCTTCTTATTTTATACAGGCCGATCGATGAAGTAAAGAATATTGTTTTGGCTTATCTTGGTCTACACAAGGCATATTTTCTACTTGTCTGAGATAGTTATTTCTTGTTCTTTCAACTAGAGTACCATTTGTAGTTTTGCTTCTGACGTTGATCTGTATGTCTCGATGCCCATTCTTAATGCGTATGCTTGCAAAACATAGTTTAATGGTGAAGTGGAGGATATCAACGTAAGTTGTTGTCATGTCCTCCGTTGTTATACTACAAAATGTAAAACTAAGGTCCCCTCTGTGTGAAAAAGGGCTTGAGATATATTGGTGACCATGGAATTGAACTACATTTGGCAGGGAAGACACTGGATTTCTGCTGAACTATTGTAAATAATTGCTAAGCTTGCAATTTAGTAAGACTTAATTGAGTTTGTTCTTCTCTTTGGTTCTAGTGTTAGTTACAGTTTAATATGCAATTGAAGGTTTCTGTGGATTGAACCATGGAGCAGGGAGAGCTGATATTAAAACAAGTCTTGAGTTCATTTCACAGATGTATATGCTATGGGGTACTTGGTCTGCATGCGTGTGTTTTGCAGGCCCTATTTAAACTAAGAAAAAAGGAACGGAGTAAGTGATTTATAAATTAAAACAAAAGAACTGTGGTAACCATAATTTTTAACTATATATACATCTTCAATAAGATTAGTTTGGTTGTCTTGGCAGACACTACTTACCCTTATTCAAGAGTATTAACAAATGTTGAAGTGTTTTTCGTAGTCTTAGATAACCTCTCCAACCTTTTCAATAAATACAAAAGAAATCCTGGTGTTTTTCACTATCCACTGACGTGACATCAAAGTGATGCTTCCCTCAGCTACACTCACTCACACCTAGCATCTAGTGCTTCTCACGGCTACACACTTGGAAGCTGGATCTCGAACTCATGTTTATGTGAAGTCTTTGATTCGATTTAGTACAGTGCTAACTGTTGGAACCTTTTGGTGTTACCCTTTTGATTATGCAGGTATCTTTCCAGCAGCTATTGAATAAGAAAGGAGGAAAACGAGCCACATGGGAGTACCCATTTGCTGTTGCTGGCATAAATATAACATTCATGATCATACAAATGCTAGATCTGCACTCAAGTATGAAATAGTAATACTGAATCTTTTGTGTGGGTGTTAGTGTTCCATGTCTCTGAAATTCTTGTCTTTAATAACTGGTAACTGATGGTGGAAGACGCATTATTTGCAGCAAAATCAAGAACTTTTGTTAGGACAGTCTTTGTCCAAATGCTATCAGGTAAGACTAAAGTTGGTTCAAAATGGTAATTTTAAAGCTTCTTTTAAACAACAAGAAGTTGTTCCGATTAAAAAAATCGGAGTCTTAGCTGAAGACTAAACTTTCCCGTTTGCTATCTTTATCCAGAAAATGAGTGGGCATTCGATCTGCTTTATTGTGTGGCTTTCATGGTAATGGACAAACAGTGGCTAGCAAAGAATGCCTCTTATATGGAATTCAATGTATAACCTCAAACTTGTGAAACTTCTGGATGCAATTTCTTTTGTTTCCTATTGCTAAGAAATTTGATTAAAATTCAACTACAGGACATATTGAAGTCAACTCGAGCTCAGCTGGAGAGAGAACTCCTTATGGATGATGTCCTGCGGATTGAAGACATGCCGTCTTATAGCCTTCTACAATGACAATGAATTCCCAATGTTGACCTCTGCCTTGAGATTCTGAGTGAGTCCAAGTGTATAATCTATCCCTACTTTTTAATCCTCTTTCGATTTGTAATTATCTGCTAGTTATGAGTTATCTCTTTGGCTTTTTCTTAGCTGAAGAATCTTTTCATTTAGACTGCTTTGTTTGCTGATATAAAATATGCATCTATCATATCAACTAACTACGACTAGTTAACGAGTGTCCTATTTAAACTTTTTAAGCTTGAGAGTGGTTGAATGATGGGTTGGCCGGAAACGATAGGCGTTCCAGTTAAAAGTCCTGTTCATGTTTGGTCAGCTTTCAGCTTCAGCATAGTGGTTGGCTTCTGAAGAATCCACTGACTTCTCCCTTGTTCATTTGATCTGGGTTTCTGTTTTTGTGAATTAGAATTATTTCATCCTGAAACAAAGGAAAGTAAGGTGAAGTTCATGTAATGTGAGATTTTTACTTTAGAAACCATTTATGAGGAATACCAAAATATAATCTAAGGGTGTGCTAATAGGAAATATCATAGGAAAAAAATTTCAGTATTTTTAGAACGAGAAAAATTTCCTCTTGATTCTTCTTTACTCTAAGAAATGTTAAAAAGGATAGAAAAATGAATTTCCTATTAGTACAATAGGAATCTATAGGAATTATTTTTATAAAAATTAAATTTATTTCTAGTGTAAACACAAACACAAGATATCAATCAAAAGAGAGTTTTTTAATAGGAAAACTTTTCAATCAGAAAATTGGTTAAATAGAAAATGATTTTTTGGTCATTTTGTTTTCCTATAGTGGCACAAACGATCCCTAACGATGTGACCATTAAAAAAAACTTTGTGATATTCCTTTTTAATCTTTACCAACAATTTGATGGTTTAAGATTTTAAGCTTTTTAAAGGCTTGATTACTTATATTCCCTTATAAAATACAAATTACTCACATCCCCTAAAATTTGAAAGCCACTTCTTTTACTTCTTCATTTAGACTTTGTAACAAACACTAGTTGTTTAAATGATTTCAAAGTATGACGACTAGTTTGGTGGATGGAGAAGAGTAAAAACAAAAAGGAGACAATAAAAGAGAAATGAAATTTAGGTAGGTGCCCTATCATATCATGATTCATACAAATTACCCACTCCCATAACCTTTATAATAACATGTGCATGTGTTAGGTTCTTCTATATGTGGTCAGTATTGGATCAAGATATTAGGGTTTAGGGATTTCCCCCTTTTTGAGTTATTTGGTATATAGATTTTATGAAAATAATAAACATGTTTAGATTAAGGTTTTCCTCAGTTACATGAAAACCTGAGTTGGATCCGGATTTAGGGTTTCAGTGGCCGGACTCAAGGCAAGTCCAGCCAAACAAAAGGGTCGACTCCCTTCCGACAATTCAACTTTTCAACCAACGACTTTTTGAAAAAATCTAAGCCCCGAATGCACCCGCCAAAACCTAAGTGGAGTCTGCACTCGATCTATCTCCTGTCTTATTTCCACACAAATCCTTCTCTCGCGAAACCCAGAAAACCCTATTCATTGTCCTTTCTCGCGGACCATTGCAACTCTCTGAAGCAACTCCAACAGATCCACGCCCAAATGCTTGTTTCAGCTCGCATTCTTGACAACTATGCAGCAAGCCGGCTCATTGCTTTCGCCGCACTCTCTCCTTCCGGTGATCTTACCTATGCTTTAAAGCTTTTCCATCATATCCAAGAGCCTAATTCTTTCATGTGGAATACCATCATCAGGGGTTTAGCCAGTGGCCCGAGTCCTTCATGTGCCTTCTTTTTATATATTAAGATGCGGAAATTGGATGTCCTGCCCGGTAAACATACTTTCCCGTTTGTACTCAAAGGGTGTACGAACAATGAGTCTCTTTCATCAGGAAAACAGATCCATACCCATGTTGTCAAGTTTGGGCTTGATTTAGATTTGTATGTGGCGAACGGATTGATTCGTTGCTATGGTTGCTGCGGTAATATTTCTGATGCTCGTCAGTTGTTTGATGAGATGTCGGAGAAGAATTTGGTAGTTTGGACTACAATGGTTAGTGGGTATGCAAAAAACTCATGTTCAAGTGAAGCGTTGTTGTTGTTTAATCAAATGATAGGTGAGGGGATAGAGCCCAACAGTGCTACTCTAGCTTCTGTATTATCTGCTTGTGCAAAGGTGGGGGGTTTGGATATAGGGGAGAGTGTTTATGAGTTCATAAAACAAAAGGGAATTCAGGTTGGTGTAATCCTTGGTACTGCGTTGGTGGATATGTATGCTAAGAATGGTGTGATTTGGAAAGCGGAAAAGCTGTTCGATGAAATGCCCGAGAAAAATACTGCAACATGGAATGCCATGTTATATGGGTTAGCAACTCATGGTCATGCTGAAGGAGCCCTCAGACTTTTCAGAGAGATGGAGAAAAGGAAGCTTGTACCTAATGATATAACTTTCGTAGGGGTATTAACTGCTTGTTGCCATGCTGGCTTACTTGAAGTTGGGAAGAGAGTTTTTAGTTCCATGAAAAAAGGATATGGCATGGAGCCTAAGCTTGAGCATTACGGCTGTATGGTAGATCTCCTTGGTCGAAATGGGCAGTTAGAGGAGGCAGAGGAGTTGATACAAGGTATGAAGTGGAAAGCTGATGTAGTGGTTTTGGGAGCCTTGTTGACTGCATGTAAGTCCTTTAGGAATATTGATATTGCTGAAAGAATGGTGACGGAGATTCTCAAAGTGGACCCTCACAATCACGGTGTCTATGTAGTGCTGTCCAACATGTATGCAGATGTTGGCCGGTGGGGGGATGTTGTGAGGTTGAGAAAAGAGATGAGAGATGGGCATTTGAAAAAGATACCTGGTTGGAGCTTTGTGGAAGGTGATAAATATTAAGTTCTCTGAAAATTGCAGCGGCTGCTATATCAGGCAGGGTATTCTACCTTGACAATTGAAGAGAAGTAGATTACAACATTATACAAAAGGTTTGAATTGAATGTTTGGTGAAACATTCATCAAATATGGAGGTAGCACTGTGCAACATCTTATGAAGCCTACTGTGGCTTATTTGTATGATTGAAAACTCATTCTTAAGCCAAATCTAATCTTGACACGTGACTCATATCGAGGTAAGAACTAGTGGAACTGATGAAAGGATATGTAATTTAAAAATTCATATCAGGCAGTGCTGGACTGGAGCAATGATGAAGCAACATGTTCTAGCGGTAGCAATGTTATAAAACAAACGCACTAGGCAACATTTACAAGTGGCAGGAACAGATGAAAAATTAAGAAAACCATATGAGATATGTTCCATAGTGGGGATATTTTTGTAATAAAACTCAAAATGGGCTTTAGATTGGATTAATTTTTTTTTTCTGTTTTCGGTTTAGTTTTTTATTTTTCATCCCTGTTTAGTTACTATAAGCCAGGGGCATATATGTAATTGTGTAACGATAAATAAAGGTGCCAAGCAGTCCAATCAAGATAGTCTTTGCATCTTTCTTTTCTTCTTCTGGAAACTCTTTTAAATCTGATAATACTTCTCTGTCAGCTCTCTTTGTAGTTTATCCTGTTTTTGGCTAAACCTTTGATATGAATAACATGATATGGATGGAAGGAAAGATTTGAAGAAGACTGACCTAACAGGATTGTTCAAATGATGGATTATAGTGGATGGAAAAATATGTTTTGTTAATAAGACAGAAAAAGAAATTATCATTATGCAGTAGGGTCTTAAATAAACCCAGAGTTAGAATCACAACAGCTAACAATGGTAACCTAATCTAATTACAACTGAGTGATTAAAAATAGTCCTACTACAGCATACCCTTTCAAACTGCTGCCAAGAAACAAGGAACTGCTCCTTGCTGGGAGTAAACACGCTTGTCTATGACTAGCACTAATCTAGCTTTGATGCCATGTTAATCAAAAGAAAATGGGATTGTCTCTTTATTATACAGCAGGGTCTTAAACAAACTCAGAGTTACAATCATAGTGTAAATGCGACTGAGAAGTCCTAATCTAATTGTAACAGTGGTTACCTAATTGAATTGCAATTTAATAGGTAAAATAGTTGTTGTTAGAAGACGGGCTTAAACCCACACATCCAAGAGAGGTGGCATCATGGTAAATTAGAAGATTTATCATAAAAATAACACAAGAGTGTAATTAGTCAAGGAGGAACATGTTTACTTATGTTTTTTCTTATGTAAAGCTTGTAGCCTTAAGAGCATTATAGACATTGTAAAATCCACTCTAAAACTATAAATAAAGGCCCTTGGCTTGGAGTGGAGCATTCAAGCTCTCTCATCTTTTCCCGATTCGTGCAAGCTCTCTCTTAGCCTAAAGGCTCTCTCTCTCCCTTTTTCTTTTCTCTCCTTTTGTTCTTCCCTTCTCTCACTTGGCTCGAGGGTTCTAATCATGGGGTCCTACATTCAATAGTTGTACATTGACATGTTTGTCCAGGCACACTAGGGGCTAATTTGTACACTTGAGCTGTTATGACATGCTCATTCAAGAATATTGAACTATAATGATGTAAATTCAGCATGGTTGTTAAGGAGCCAATGCTTCTTCTATCTAAGATTGTTCACCAAGTGGTTAATGACTTATCCAACGTTTAGTTTTAAATAGGGTCACCAAATTTCCAATTTAGAACTTTATTGAAGTGTTTCAATATTCATTTTTTTTTTTTGTGTAGATTGCTTATCAAATGCTAGAAGAATTAGTTTGGGTACTCTATAGGAATTGTAAGGCCACAACATGGAAAAATAAAAGAGTCTCCTGAGGGACCATTTGTATCATATCAAGCCAAAGTAATAAAAAAAATCAAATGCCTTTTGATCATCCTTCTTTATGAAAATAAGTAGATCTTAAGAAGACACATTCTACAAAGGAAGCTATTAGAAAACTAATTTGGGATGTTGATTCCTCCACTGGAACCAAAATATAATATCTATAAATAGTTACATTGGAGTATAAGACAACACAAAATTATCTTTTGATCACTGATTGAATAAATCATCATTTTTCAATGAAAGGACTATTTTTATAGCTGCACATAGTTGCACATAATTCATATTAATTTTAGGTACATTAAGGCCTTATTAGTGCACTTTGAAAGTGAAAGTACTTACACTATTGAAAATGACCCAAAACTTGTTAGTGTGCACGGTAAGTGGTAAGTGAAAGTGAAATCACTCCTTAAGGCTAGTGAATTCATTTTCACTTGTGCGCTCAGTCGCTTTCTCGCTTTTGTTATACTCATTTTGCCCTCTCACTCTTGCATTTGAATATAATAAAATTAATTATTTTAAGTATTTTACTTTATATATTTAATTAAATTAAACCTCTTAAATTTTAATTATTTATTAATTTTAAAAATTGAAATTTATCTTAGTTTATTAAAAAAATATTTAAAAATTAAATCTATTAGAGTAAATTTATATGATAAAATACCCTCTTTTTTATTTATATAAATTCATGATTTTAATATTATATTTAATTTAAGAGTGAGAATTTAGATATCACAAAAGTAAAAATTTGATTAAGTATTTGGATACCATAAAAGTAAGTATTTGTTTGATCCTTTTTTATATATTTAATTAATTATTTTTTTAAAATTATTTATTAATTTAAACAAGTTAAAATTTATTTTATTTTACTCAGATTATTCAAATAAAAATATCAAAAATAAAATTTAAATCTATTAAAGTAATTTTATATAATAAAATACCCTTAAATTTATTTATATAAATTCCCTATTTTTAATATTATATTTAATGGCTACTTTAAGTGTAAGAATTTAGATACTGTAAAGTAATAATTTAATTAACATTTGGATATTATAAAATTAAGAATTTATTTAATCATTTATATATATATATATAATAAAATAATATTAATTAAATTTAAACAAATTAAAATATATTTCAGTTCAGTCAAATAAAACTATATGATAAAATTAAATCTATAAATGTAAATTTTTATAATAATCCTTTTTTTATTTACATAAATTTATGATTTTAATATTATATTTAATTAATATTTCAAAAGTGAGAATTTAGATATTAAAAAGTAACAATTTGATGAAGCATATGGATATGTAATCTCACTTTCACTTTCTAAATGCACAAACTTTTCCTAATAAATCAAATTTTAATATGTAATCTCTAATTATATTTCCCTACATGCCCACAAAGGGTGTGTAGACGCATGCCAAGCTTAAGAATAAAATAGTTAGGGCAAATTATTGACGATAGGGACCCAAATGGACCAATACTCTCCACTGTTTAGATTTAGATGGCTTCCTACTGTGCACATTTTGGGCTGCAAAAGTTTAGTCCCACATCGAAGAGGAATAAAAACTCCCTGCTTCAGATATACAATATAATCTCACTGACGCGGAGAAACCAAATCACGCAGCCGCGTGGTGAGCACATAGCGAACTATTCTTTCGCCTTTTACTAAAGAATACCGTGTGCTCGCCACATTAAGCGGCATACGCCAATTTTTTTATGGGCTTCTAACCCTCGGGTTGTCGCCCTAACAAGTATCAACCTAATGCGTTTCACTGACCATCTGACACTCAGCCTCTCTAACTCTGAGAAGAATAGTGTAATTTCTTAAAACTGGAATGAGGTGAGGTGCAGGAAGATCGATGAAAGGGTAATTTTAGTCAACCTTTGAACTCGATAAAGCAATCAATTTCTATATTTAAGATGTATTTGGATTCAAACTATGATGATTTACATAATATAATTTATACAGTATACACATTATTGCCTGATTATTCTTTAGTAAAGAAAGAATTAATTTCCCCAGTCTAAATATAACGATGATTTCCGGTGAAGACAACAAAGAAAAATTCAGGAAAAAAAAAACTATGGTCTTCGCGCGGAGGCGATCTTTGAAGACCCGAACTCTTTCGAACATCGGACGGAAGTTGACGCAAGAGCGATAGCAGTTGCCGAAAATGCAAGGAGTAGCCACTGGCATTGGCTACGGCCTCAAATACCAGGTGAGAGATCTGCAAATTCTGTGGCAAAGCCCTGGAAAATAAAATCCTAGTAGTATCTCTTCACATGTGGCTATCTTTTCCAGGCAAGATGCATTGCGGACGTCAAAGCGGACAAGGACCATACAAGCTTCCTCGCTGGAACTCTCAGCCTCAAGGAAGAAAACGAGGTTTTTAGCGTTATGTAATTTTTTTTTTTTTTTTACTCTTTTCAAATAATGCTCGTTGTTCGATACAGATTATAATTCCAAACTCGGAAATCATTTATCAGTTGCTTCTCTTGTAAATTATATCACTGTTATCTCGTCAGGTTCATTTGATCAGGCTTTCACCGACTGGAACGGAGCTTATTTGTGAGGGATTGTTTTACCACCCCAATGAGATCTGGGATCTTGCATCTTGTCCGTTCAATCCCCGTGTTTTTTCGACTGTGTTTGCTTCTGGTAGGTTAATTTATGGCTTCGTGTAAAATTCCATAATATTCATCAAATGAAGGGCGCATTATGTTTGATAGGTGGGAAGGAAATCAATGTACGGCCATTCAAAAACATAACGTACGTATTTGGTCGAAGATGACACTAATTTATATATTGTAAAAAATTAGTGTTGAGGACAATCACTTTTCAACTGATGCTTGAAATATGTAGTTTCATGTATTTTGTGGCTTTGTTGGTCCTCTTGTAACATCATGTATCTTGGTTAAATCATGTCATTACACATTCATGATACTGCAAGTTTTCTCATTTTGAAGCTTGTGCAATTTTACATCAGGGAGGCTTGTCTTATTTTACTTTCTTCTAGAATATCTCTCCTGCATCACATTTGATATTGGATTTGCAGCCTTTGCTTAACTTGAGCATCAATGATATCTGGTGGTTTATACTGTTTTTCCTCATTGTGATCGAAGGAGAATCATGTGGAGCAGCAATTTGGGAGATCCCTGAAGCATATGGCCAATCAAATGCCCCACAGTTGGAACAGCTTGTCTCTCTTGATGCGCATACTTCTAAGATCAAATGGTAAGATTCTCTTATTATTTTTAGTGATAGGATATGTATGGCATATGCCATTTAATCTTGATTTTGTATTTTGTTTGCTTTAGATAGCCGATTCTTCACTTTGTTGAGCAAAATTCATTTACTAAATTCACAAAAGAAGGACATAGGTTTTCACAGTAATATCTTTGTAGTGAATGGAAAGATGGAGTAATATCAAATACTCAAATAACCCAAGTCTTTCATTACTGCCAAATAAACTAGTGTTTGTTGACACCAAAGGAATCATTACTAGTAACTGAAGTAAAAGGGAACTCCTTTTCAATGGGAAACACTGCAGCTAACACTTGTTAATCCATTATAATTCACCTCCATACAAAGTGCATAAGATTAAATTAAGAAAACACTTTTGATGTGCTGTGGCACCTCTATCTCTAACCTTCCCTATTTTAACATCTTTCAAAAGTACCAGCAAGTCCCAATCCCAACTTGTAGAAGATTGGTAATTTCTTTTTTCATCAATAATTACATGCAATTTTGACTATAGGCTATCTGTATATAGAAACCCCAAGCTTTTCAACCATCCTGAAAAATTAATTAACTGCACACCCTGCCTCCTCTATGTTCTTGACGCATCTTTGTCTTGAGTCTTTCAGTGACATGTTTCAGTAGTTTCATTCAAAACCTTAGCACATGTTAAATATGCACTAATGCCCAATGAAGGGGTTGAACCCCCTCGTGTGGCATTAGTGCATATTCCACATGTGCTTAGATTTTGAATCTCCATGAACTCCTTTTCAATGGGAAACACTGCAGCTAACACTTGTTAATCCATTATAATTCACCTCCATACAAAGTGCATAAGATTAAATTAAGAAAACACTTTTGATGTGCTGTGGCACCTCTATCTCTAACCTTCCCTATTTTAACATCTTTCAAAAGTACCAGCAAGTCCCAATCCCAACTTGTAGAAGATTGGTAATTTCTTTTTTCATCAATAATTACATGCAATTTTGACTATAGGCTATCTGTATATAGAAACCCCAAGCTTTTCAACCATCCTGAAAAATTAATTAACTGCACACCCTGCCTCCTCTATGTTCTTGACGCATCTTTGTCTTGAGTCTTTCAGTGACATGTTTCAGTAGTTTCATTCAAAACCTTAGCACATGTTAAATATGCACTAATGCCCAATGAAGGGGTTGAACCCCCTCGTGTGGCATTAGTGCATATTCCACATGTGCTTAGATTTTGAATCTCCATGAACTCCTTTTCAATGGGAAACACTGCAGCTAACACTTGTTAATCCATTATAATTCACCTCCATACAAAGTGCATAAGATTAAATTAAGAAAACACTTTTGATGTGCTGTGGCACCTCTATCTCTAACCTTCCCTATTTTAACATCTTTCAAAAGTACCAGCAAGTCCCAATCCCAACTTGTAGAAGATTGGTAATTTCTTTTTTCATCAATAATTACATGCAATTTTGACTATAGACTATCTGTATATAGAAACCCCAAGCTTGTCAACCATCCTGAAAAATTAATTAACTGCACACCCTGCCTCCTCTATGTTCTTGACGCATCTTTGTCTTGAGTCTTTCAGTGACATGTTTCAGTAGTTTCATTCAAAACCTTAGCACATGTTAAATATGCACTAATGCCCAATGAAGGGGTTCAACTAGCAAATGCAGAAAATCTACAAGCTTTAAGATATGGAGATTCAAAATCTAAGCACATGTGGAATATGCACTAATGCCACACGAGGGGGTTCAACAAGCAAATGAAGAAAGTCTAGAAGTTTTAAGATATATATATATATATATATATATATTTTTTTTTTTGAATTTATTGCAAGAAAAGAAAATACATTAAGGGAGACCTCCTCTTATAACAAGAGATTGGAGGGAGGGGCCCAATTTAGCATAAGAATCAACAGCCGAATTGGCTGATCTAAGTACACGAGACCAGGTACAAGAAATATAAGAAACAAGATCCATAATGTCAAGAAACAACTGCCAATGACGCCAGGGTGGGAAAGTGGAGGACGAGCACCACCCAATGACCACCCTGGAGTCGCCTTTCACAATGAGTGGGCCACTAAAATGCTCGTGGAAGATGCGGAGGTCGTGGAGGAGGCCGGAAAGCTCAGCTGTAATCGAGTCTGCAATGCCAAGAGGTCAGGAGTAGGAGATAAGAGGGGTGCCCTCAACACCGAATATCACATCACCAAAACCTGCACTCCTAGAATTACCAAATGCGCTACCATCAAAGTTGAGCTTGAAGTGACCAGCCGGAGGGGGAGTCCAAACAGCCACGTGGGGGGGTGGGGAGCGGACATCTAGAAGCTTTAAGATATGGTGATTAGTGTCTATTATGCCATACCTTTTATTGAGCCACTTTAATAAATTTGACAAGAATTAACCTGAGACTCCTGCACAGTGTCTGCACTAAAAAGTGCATTGTTTGGTTGTCTGTTTCAGATCTCAACCATGTATATAGTCTCTTCCTTTTTATCCTTTGGAATCTTGTAAAGATTCAGCTCTTTTAATTAGATTTAATAAGTTCTTGTTCACTAAAACTTCGATCACCTCTAACAGCTGTCTTGATTTCATCATGATGTCTCAGGATGTACTTTTTTTTTGTTGTTGTTGAAGGAAATAAGTAATTGACACCTCTTTGCTGCCCTTTGAGGTCTTTTCCTTTGAAGCTTTTTGAACACTCCAACTGAGCCATTTTTTCATAATTTGATGCTTGGAATTGAAAAGCACATTTTGCATTTTATTTTTTATTTTTTATTTTCTTATTTTCTTTGCAAATCAAAAACTACTAGTCCTAATATTTTCTATCCTCACGATTTTACATACCTTCAGAACATCATTAGTAGTTAGCCCTTTTATGATCTTATATGATAGATCAAGCTGTTTAAATCCTTTGTTGTGAATCTGAAAATTCAGAGAACTTTACTTCTCAAAAGTAATAAATTGATTGGTCATTTGAACTGGATTGTTTTGCATAAAAGGTATACTGGTATCTGTGTTTATAGGATATTGGGTTTATTTTTAAGATAAATATAATAGTGCATTTTTTATAAAACAAATAAAGAAGTGTATGATGAATGTACATTGCAGTTATTCTTTTTATTTATGTGATAGTGGTAAAATTTGTTTTTTTAAAATTCGTTCATCCTGTTCATATTTTGCAATCTTACGAACATCCTATCCTTGCACAAAGATTTGATTTTCTCAGAATTTTTTGATTTATTTATTTATAAACTGCAACCTTAAACAGTGTGCTCTGGTGGCCTTCTGGAAAGCATGATCAACTGATCAGCATGGATGAGGAAAATATTTTTTTCTGGAACTTAGATTCTTCAGCAAAGACTGCGAAGGTTTGGTCATGCTATTTTTTGGCTTATTGGTAGTTGCAAATGTTAATAAATGTAAGACTATTGTGTTGCTAATATAAGAACCCTTGATATCTAATTATTTTTTGGTTCTAGATTATGCATTTTCTTACTTTTGAATATAAGATGTTGAGAACATAAAAAGTTCTGAATGAAAGGAAAGGGGGGAGCTGTGAATCTGATGTTTTTGTTACCATTCAATTTGCTTAAATATATTAAAAGTTTCAGTGCAAAAGGTGTAATAAAACCCTCATGACTAGAGATCACATAGGACTTGTAAAAATATGAGATTGAAATAATGAAAGAGAAAAAGATAAGAAAGAAAGAAAGAGGAAGATTAAAAAGCAGTGTGAGGGAGGCTGCTCTCATTAGGGGTTAAACTTCACCCTTAACAATATTTATATCACTTAAGTGGAAAAGGGGACAAACAACAAAAATACCCCTTAGTACGTGTGCTCATAATACACTTGAGTATAGAGTCATAAAAGAAAAAATAGGCCAGACTTATAGACTAACTTCCTGTACTGCTGTCTAACCACTAGGGATAGATAACACAGGGTAGAATTACCAAAAAATCCCAAATACACAACCACTTTTTTTTTTTTTTATAAGAGTGCGCTTTTTTATGCGAGAAGCCAGAACAAAGAAAGGCCTAGGAGAGGAAACCCCTTACAACAAGGGCTTTGAGGGTGATCCATTCTCTAGACAAGGAATCAGCCATACAATTAGTGGACCTAGGAACATGAATCCAGGAGCAAACAAGAGGGCAAAGGTCACTAATTTCAAAGTAACAGCTCCAAAGGCTCCAAGGGGGTCTTCCTTCAGGAGCACCAAGAGATAACCACCGCCTTCAACAATCAAGGGACATTGGAAGTGGTCTTCCAAGATCCTTACCCCGCACCTTAGAGCTTGAAGCTCGGCTGTAGTAAAGTCCTTCGTGCCAAGAGGGCCATAGGAGGTGAGAACACTGCCAGAGGAGTCATGAAAAACACCCTCAAATCCTGCTGGACCTGAGTTCCCTGGAGAAGAATACACAAACCACTTAGTATTTTAGCAGAACTGTAGTTCTTACACTGATATTCTATTATTATATCTTGAAATCCGCTTACAAAGTTTGCTTCTAACTATCTACATTTGTCAATTGCAATTTTCCATATCTGCTTGTTCTCTCTTTCTTATTTGAAAGTTTGCTTGTTGGCAACTGGTCCTTTTCCTAAAAGCAAAAGATAACAATGTTATATAAATTGGACCAGTCATAGAGTTGGTGACATGGTCAATTCCAGTCCGACCATCAACCCGTCCATCGTTTTGTACTTTTCATATTTAACAACATCCTAGTAAACTTAAAGCATATAACTTTTCCAAAGTTATTATAACACACAATGTTTGGTGCTTACTTGTAAAGTCGTTTGAATGTACAGATTTGTTGCTTGGCTCAAGTACTTTCAGTTTTGGAATTTGAATTTTGACATCAATAACCGTTGGGTGGGAGGGGGGCTTCCCCTTCTTCATCTTTTTGTGGGAAACTGAAATTTGCAAAAAGTTTAGTGTAGGAGAGATTAAGGCTTAGAGACTATTCTACCCTATTTATAATTTAATTAATAGTACAAATTATAGTAATGTCCCTACTCTCCTTAAACCCTATGAATCTAGTTTTTATAAGAAAACGCTTTCTTAGAAAACAATGAAACTAAATAAACTCAGAATTAAAACTTCTTAGACTCCCTCCTCAAACAGGAGTGTATACCTTCAACTTGTTAAAAAATAAGTCTCACATTATTCCCTATTCTAAGCACAAGAAAAAAGGATAAATTGGTTTTCATAAATCTGCAGCTTGTCTTTGTTATGTGGCATTGGTTCTGGAGTTTGCACTTGTATGATAATTTTTGGACTAAAATTCATCACCAGTTGGGGAATATATGTCATTCAGCCTTTGGACATAATAGGAAATATTCAACTTTTTTTTTTCTCCTTGTCGTGGATAGCACACCACATCAACATGTCCAATTGGACAAAACATTTAGAATAGAAAAAACAGTGAAGGGGAGGTCTCCCTTGATGTGTCTTCTCTTTCTTTTAAATAAAATTATCAACATTTCAAAAAAAAAAAAAAAAACTGTGAAGGGGGCTCTCTCAACGTAGGTAATAGGTAGAGATATGTGGGTGACACAAATAAGAAAATTTGAAATAAAATAAAAACATATTATATGATTTCAAACACAAGGTAGTGATAATAATCACTAAGTAGGAAAACTTATCTCTCAAGGATGGCATAAAAAATCCATTGAGGAGCAATAGTAGGAGACCATCCACTTTCAAGTGCAGCAGTAGGAAACCACCCACTTAAGTCTAAGTTGTCACCAAGGACAAAATCACTTCGAATATCTTGTCACCAGGGAACCTCTTCACAATTTCAGGTAGAAGCGAACATCCAAAAGAATACCAAACCTTGTGGTACAATCCACACTGCTGTAAGGTTGAGAAGCATGAATAATCCAAAGTGCACATCAATATGAGACTTCAATGGTAGAATTGACCAAAAAAACTGTCCACAAAATCAACCATAATATTGACCAGAAAATTAAATCAGCATAGTTGAGATACCAACATTTGTCGAGAAGAAACCTATGTTCAGGTGAGGGGATGAACAGGTGTTTTGGGAGAAAACACGAAGATGAGGTCTTTGGTAGTCATCAATTACCGTTCATTGGTTTGCTCTCTTTGGGCCAAATGAGAATTATTGATTTGGCTTTTCAATTACCGTTCTCTTTGGTTTGCTCTCTTTGGGCCAACTTGTGTAATTGCTGCTAAGGCTTGTAGTCGCAAAGTTCCATTTTCTGTTTTTGCGCCAAGATGGTCCTCCATGCGCGCGCTCTTGCCTTGCGCAAAGCGCCTATCTCCTGCGCCTACGCTTGCGCCGCGCGCCTCTTCGTGTATTGATGCTACCGCACCGCGCGTGGTGCGCGTGAAGCAAGTGCCGTCTGCTGCGGTATGCGGGGATTCAGCCGCATGCGTGTAAGGTGCTGGTCCTTCTTGCTCCATGTGCACCAAGCTCTGGCTGGTCTCTTCCTCGTAAGAGATAGGTGTATCCACCTTCCTGCTCAGTGCGTCCGCAGCACCATTTGACTTCCCCGCCTTGTACATCATCTCAAAATCAAACTCGGCCAAGAAATCTTGCCACCGGGCCTGTTTTGGACTGAGCTTTTTCTGTGTAAGAAAGTAACTAGAAGCAACATTGTCAGTTTTTACAATAAATTTGGAGCCTAAGAGATAGTGCCTCCAAAGACGTAAACAATGCACTACCGCCGTCATTTCTCTTTCTTGTACAGTGTACCGTTGCTCAGTTTCATTGAGCTTCCTACTCTCATAAGCGACTGGGTGTCCTTCTTGTTCAAACACACCCCCAATGGCATAATTTTAGGCATCGGTATGTACCTCAAATGGCTTGCTGAAATCAGCAAGGTGAAGCACTGGTTCAACCATCATGGTATCCTTCAGCCGCTGGAATGCTCCTTGGCATGAGTCCGTCCATTGCCATTTTTGGTCCTTCTTTAGGAGATCGGTCAAGGGGGCTGCTATAGCTGAGAAACCCTTGATAAACCTCCTATAATAGTTTGCCAAACCAAGAAAACTTCTAAGCTCACGCACCTTGGTAGGGATTGACCAATCACGCACAGCCTCCACCTTCTTGCTGTCCATCCATATCCGTCCTTCCCCTATCCAATGTCCAAGAAAGGACACCTCTTGCAACCCAAAGGAACACTTCTCCTTCTTGACATATAGCTGATTGTGTCTCAATTTCTTGAACACTTTTCGAAGATGTTCTTTGTGCTCTTCCATACTCTTCAAATCCTCTCAGCCAATTCGGAGTTGGCTGATGCTCCTCAATAGTCTTTTGAACGAATTCCTCCCAATTCGTACAAAGGTTCTCAACACTATCCAACCGATGTTCAAGAGTAGAAAAACGAAAGTTAACATCACTTACTTGATCTTTGCCTCTTGAAGCATCTTCTCCACTTGTGGAAGCCATTGATTGCAACGTACGCTCTGATACCAGTTGTCACGCGGTTAGATTTGGGCTAGGTCCGTCTAGCCAAGCGGAATATCTACCCCGTGCGGCCTAGCTCTTCCGAAGAACTAGTCAGCCTCCTTGAGCCTCGGATCCTCCAACCAATACTTCACACAAGAAGTTGCAAGCCAAATGGGACAATGAAAACACCAAAGTATAGAAGAGAAAAGCCTACTTTGTATTGAGAATACAAGATTACAAAGGGTGGCCAAACACTCTTGAAGGTCAAGGCTAAAAACTCTCTCTATACACCAAAAGAGTAAAGAAGGCTAAGGATTTTTCGACCCTTTTACAATGGGAGAGGCCTCTCTATTTATAGTCTCTCCCTAGGCCTTTTGAAATCTCTAAAAACGCTCAAAAATCCGTCAGTCTACGCATGGAAAGTTTATGATAGCATAATTTTAAATCAAAATAAGTTATACAAAATGCACAAAAGTCCAAATAGTAACTGCAGACCATGAAATGTATGGAGAGTGGGTTGTATTAGGTCTGAGACAGACATCTTGAATTGTCTTGAATGTGGCCAAATCCGAGATGACTCTGCCAGGATGCCTAATACAGGGCATGGGATGCCTTGCAAAGACGTAAACTGTGTGGTTCAACTTAAACATCAAAAGAAAGTTATGACTTTGTTGGCGATCTTTGCTAGAGTTTAGATATTTATTGATATCTGCTTTCCAATTTTCTTTATGCTGAGTTAGGTTCAGATCATTTTGCATTTAGGTAATAGCACAGGAATCCATTGGTATGCTGCACAACTTATCTGGTGGAGCATGGGATCCACATGACCAGAATACTGTAGCTGGAACTTGTGATTCTTCTGTTAAATTTTGGGATCTCCGTACAATGAAGTAAGTTTTTCTGTCCCACTTACCATGCAGGATTCCTGGAATTGTCACTCTTACTCTTCCCTCAGAAAGTGAAGGATAAAATGTAGAAATTGATTGGATTCCACGTAGTAGTAATGTCAATCTATTCATTGTACTAAACGTCATGTGGTACAGACTATTTTCATGTAGAATCACAATGTATATTCCATATTCCATCCTCGTATTACTGTACTGCTTGTTTTCAAGACTTATCTTTTAAGTAATTTTGCTTCCATTGTATAATCTCAGATACCTTAGAAAAAGGTGCTTTTTTTAATGTTTCAGTGGTCTCTGTGATCAGTTCTGTACGTTAGTTAAAGGCATTAAATTTTTTTATTTTATTTTTTTGAAATATTTTGATCAGACGGAGCATTATGTCAGATGTACCTAGTTATTTAGTTTTCTTTGGCTTCGAATTTCTTTTCTTTTTTCTCTAAATGATCTATACTTGATATCTTTTCAGGAAGGCAAACTCTATAGAGTGTGCCCATGTTCGTAATGTTGATTTCAACCCCAAGGAGCAATTTGTACTTGTAAGTGCTAATGCTGATTCTCTAGCAAAAAAAAAAAAAAGAAGTTTCCTTTGCCTCTGGATTGAAATAAAATTCACAATTTCAAAAAGTTAAAAAAGTGCTAGATGTGGATGTTTTATATTTCCAATTTAAGCATTTTGGTAAATTTAGAATCACCTTAGCATGTAGGATGTCTTCAAAAAGTTCAGTGATTTGCTTCTTTAGTCATGTGGTTCTGAAAATTCGATTCCTTCCATAACCTTATTTTATTGTAAATTTCTAGGTGCCTGTCATTATGGAGTACTGAATCTGTTATTTGACATTTTCTATTAGTATCAAAATTTGTGTGTTGTGGCTAAGTCACTGCGTTTACAGGTTACTGCAGAGGATGAGTCTGGGATAAACATTTGGGATCTCAGAATGCCGAAGGTTGCAGTTAGAAAATTTCCAGGGCATGCACATTGGTATCTCCTCCTCTCTCTTTCTCTTTCTCTCTCTAGCCCTGTTTACGATGTTCTATAATATTTGCCTAAAGTATGCTTCTTGCTCTTTCTCCTCCTTCATAGATTGATTTTTTTGTTCCTCGTAGACTTCTGATTTAAAAACTGCAGTGTATGCTCAATACATGCTCCAAATCCTACTTTTGAACAAAATGAAGGACGAAGTGGACCTCATTTTCAGTGTAGGATCTGAATTTTCATAGGAAGCTCAGGCAACCCTGGTCTGGCTAGCTGAGGGAGGCTTTTTTAGTGTCGTGGTGAATAAATTCTTCTCATTTATTCAGGGCCTATTGTAGTTGCTGTCTTGATGGAAGTCGAAATAAATTCTTTTGTCCATGGGCTGTGGACCTATTTAGAGAGGTACTCAAGGCCTCTAGAGGTTGATGATGATTCATTGATAATAGCAGGTCGGTGCAAGAAACCAGTCATCGTCCCTGGTGTCTATAGTCCTTAGAATAAACCCAAGTCATGCACATGGTCTTCCTATCACATGAAAACGAATTCCTCTTTTTAGAAACAGCTTTGTCAGGACAAGCTTGCTGAAAAGAAGGATCACCGCCCTCTGGTTGTGTGCATTCCAAAAACACCCCTATAGCTTTTTCCCTTTGTAAAAAATAAGAGAAACTGAGAAAAATAGAAAAGAAAGAGAAAAGAAAGAAGAGAGAAGGAATTCGAGAAGTGCTGTAGAGTGCAGCATGCTTGTCAGAGGTCAAAATTCGACCTCTCTTTATTAAATAGGTCAGTTAAGTGAAAACTTAGTACAATGATATAAATGCTCCTCTAGACTCAATTATTTATATCTTCTAGCACACACATCATATAAACCTGAAAATTGAACCCTATATACATTATTTAGATGAATGCTTTGCTAACCCTAGAGGGGAAAAAAACCATCTATGGAAAATGACTACTTTGATACCTGTTGAATTTCTAGAAAAGAGAAAAACTTCACTAACTTGTTGTAATTTGATTACATAAACTTTATTTATAATAGCGGAAACAAGTAGAATCCAATTACAGTTAAATTACCCTTGTCCTAGTTACACCTAAAGTTAAACACTAAAAGATTAGTCTTAGAGTAATTGAACAACAGAACATAAATAGAAGACTAACATAAATAAAATATCTTTAATTGAGACTTTTCTATGAGACCTCCTGTGAGAGTTCAGTAACACTCCACCATATTAATTCTTGCTCTGAAAGACTTCTTGTTGTGAGAGTCATGTAAGAGTCTTCTATATCTATTCTTCAACATTCCCCCTCAAGTAGGAGTTTATAACTTCAGCTTGTAATGAAAAAGAGTCTTGGTCTTCAATTGTTTTTTGCTGAAATATTTTTTTTTATAGATGCAAAAACATTATCTTTTGTGCTACCATTTTCTTGAATTTTTTGGTAAAATTATCACAACATGTGGAACAAAAAACCTCTTTTTTTTACTTCTCCCCCTCAAACTGGGGATAAAAAAGACATAGAGACCCAACTTGGACCAAACACAATATGGGAGAAGAAAATCACTCCTAACCGTACGACAAAGCTCCATACACAGTAAAAAATGGTCATAGTCTGAACCACATTCCACTCAATTTAAAGGCAAAAAAAAGGCCCAACTTTAGGGCTTAATAGAGTTGGACTAAACAAAATATGGGAGAAGAAAATCACTCCTAACCGTACGAAAAAGCTCCATACACTAGTAAAAAGTGGCCATAGTCTAAACCACATTCCGCTCAATTTAAAGACGAAAAAACGGCCCAACTTTAGGGCTTAACAAAAGACTATTCGCTTTTTAACGGTATCTCAAACACAAATCACCTCTTTTGATTCAAACTGGATGTTGGGCACACTTTTATAGTTTTTAGACATTGCTCTGAAGTGATAAAAACACAAGATGATAAACTGAATAAATACTAAAGGAAAACAACTTTAACCAGAAGGAGGCAACTATGCAACACGCACACTTCCAAAGTGACTTTTTTTTTTTTTTTTGAAAACTAAGGGAGACTATAACGGTAGAACATAATGACCACAATTTTTTGGAGTTAACTATGCGGACGATACACAACTAAGTAATAAAAACGCAAAACTTGATACTAAAATATCCAAATTACCATTGATACTAACAATTGTAACACCTTTATATTTGTTTTCTGCTCTGTGGCTTGTCTGCTGCTTTATTTTTCTTTTTCAATTCTTTCAGTTTCTCTTCATAACATTTCCATCATCCAAAGAGAATATTGGATCTTGATCTAGAGGATTCAGATCTATCCATCTCTAGTGAACCCATAAGTTGTTTAGTTTTTGCAAGAATGTTTCACATTTATCATTTACTTTTCTTGATTTATTTACAGCTTTGTTTTACCTTTGTGGCAGGACATGGACCGTCCATTACAACCCGGAGTACAATGAACTCATCTTGGTCTCTCTCTCTCTCTACATCATAGTGTAGTTCCAAATTAAAACTCCTTATTGGCCATATGTGTGCCAGTTTTACTTTTTCCAATATTCTGCTTCTCTAGGGCCACCTACAGGCTCTATCTGCCACTTTCCCTGTTCCTGTGAAGCATATATGTCATTTTTTGTCTACCTTTTTTCAAAAACAGTTTGGGTCATCCAATCGTCTTTCAAATTGGTCTCCATTATGTTGGTTGCAGGAATATGCATCATAGGTGTAGGATATTGAAAGTTAACAATCTGGATCCATTGGATTGAAAGGGATCACAACTTCTGCATGTGTATCTGATACTTTGGTCGTTGATTATGATATGCTGATGCATTTTATTATCTATGTTATCATGAGCATGTTCTAGTTCGCATTCCATTTTTTTATCTGATGAGATCTAATCTTTCATCTAGAGTGCTGGAACAGATTCTGCTGTCAACTTGTGGATGTCTGCTGCAGTTAGTGGTGGTGATTCAAGTGACAGGTCTTGTAATTTCCCTATTACTTTTTGAATGTTGATTACATACCGGTGTTTATTGCTTTCTGAATGTTGATGAACCCTCCCCCTCCCCCCTGGCCTGTGGCCGTTGAGCCAAAGGCCTAGTCCACTTTTAGTTTCCTTAGTCATATAATTAATTTGATTGTCATTACTTTTTTTAAGCATGGACTTTTTTGTATTTTTTATGGTCTTGGTGCAGTGTGACAGACTATCCCACTCAGTATGTTGATCCATTACTCCACACGTACAGTGATTATGAAGACAGTGTTTATGGTAATATCTTCATGCAGTTATTTCTTATTTGTTGTCATGTTAGCAATATCTTTGATTTTCTCATTGTCTTTTAGCATTTAGTTGTATCAGCAGCAAATTTTTGTAGTCTTTCTTCCCTCTTTTCACTGGTTCTTCTGCAACTGAGATGCTTATGTTTGCTTGGACCATCCTGCTTGTGTAATCTGAGTTTCCGTATTAACCTCAACAAGTGTAAAATGAAGTACAGGCCTTGCATGGAGCTGTCGGGAGCCTTGGATTTTTGCTTCACTGTCATATGATGGGAGGGTAAGTAAAATTGCCTCAAATTAGAGGGAGAAGACGGTGCTAGAATGCTAGTCGGTCTTGCATATAATTTCTGAAGTACAATATTTTAATTCTATTAATAAGAGTAATCCGTATGAAAAAGTTATGAGACATTCAAACATTTTGAGTAGTTATTGTTTGAAATTTCCTACCGATTGATCTTAACATTTATTCAATATGATTTGGCAGGTGGTGGTAGAATCCGTGAAGCCTCATCTCTCAAGGAAATGAATTCATACTGGTGGAGGCTGCATTCCACAAATCCTGCAATTGGCTTTTGCTATTTGTCAATTGATGTGTTGTGTGTAACATAATTATTTTTATCTGACTAGTAGCTGTTGATGTGAAAATGTCTCCTGCTGTTGGATTGGCTAGTTCAGGAGCGTCTCTTCAAATTTCAACTTTATTGACAAGTATTGTTGCAGAGTCACCCCTTTTTGTTTGGATGGGAATTGAGAAGATGTATGCTCTTGAGAGAATAGTAAAGGGAGTTTCAAAATATGAAAGGATTGAATCCTTGACAGCTGAGAGTTCCTCTAAATCACTAGAAAATAGGAAGAACTTGAAAAAATAAAATGACAAATTCATCTCCGGGTGTCAAAGACTTGTACTCTAGTTCTCTAATATTCTCGATTCGAATAATGAAAATATTATTATATGATTTTTAATTTTATATTTAATTAATTTTTTAGATTAAAAATTTAGATATTAAAAAATAACAATTTGATTAAGCATTTGGATATTATAAAAGTAATTTTTTTAAAGTATTTTATTTTTATAAATTTAATTAAATATAATTTTAATTTAATGTTATAATTATTTATTAATTCAGACAAGTTAAAATCTATTTTAATTTATTAATAGAAAATTTAAATAAAAAATATATTATAAAAGTTAAATCTTTTAAAATATTTTATAAATAAAAATTTTATATATTTTTCATTATATTATTTTTCACTTTTGGGTAGTAAACTTTTAAAGTGAAAGCAAAAAAGGAAGGCGTTGAGGGCGAGGGAGAGGCCGAGCAACGGCGACATGGAAGCAGCAGCCGAGCGAGGGGAAGCAGCCAATCGTCTGAGAGGAGCGTTGAGAGAGACGAGGGTGAGGGAAGCAGAGAGCGAACATGAGAGTGAGGGATGCAGAGAGCGGACGTGAGAGAGGGAAGTAGAGAGTGGACGTGAGAGAGAGTGACGGATACAGAGAGCAGAAGCTAGTGAGGGATGCAAAGAACGTAGAGAAAGAGAGTGAAAGTGAATTGAAAGTGAACCCTCAATTCACCCTCAGGATTTCCTTCCCTCGTTTTACACTATAGCGAGTTCATTCACTTTTACTATCCATGTTTTCTCGTCAACCCCATTCCCTGTCCCATACGCTAGAATCGGGCACCAGTAGTCCACTAAAGCACAGACGCGGGAATCGAGCGAGGATCAACAGTCAACTAGCGATATTTTTAATGGAACTACGAATCTTCAATCGTTCCAAATGTGAACGCTTTTGGATTTCGTATGCTGATGGGTGCTTTTTAATGTTTTATAATGTGTAGGGGAGCCAAATCAGCCAGCAGACGGGGGACAGAATCGCCGGCCTGTCAGTCTGTCAGTCTAGTATTTCGGATTTTCCAATTATCGGCCTTCTTTCTCCTTCCTTTTATGCTTGGAATTCAAAGAGGAAAACAAGAGAGTGAGAGCTTGCATTGATTTTCTGAAATGGTTGCTGTTCCGTTGATAAAAAAATTCTTAAACCTCAACATCCTCTTCATCTTCTTCTTCTCCTTCTTCTGTTTCAACTTGGTAGCTGCGAAGGCCCACTCTCTTCGTCATGCCGAGCAGCCTCTTTCAAAGATTTCAATTCACAGGGCAATCTCTGCCATTGACCAATCGGCATCCATAAAAGCTTCTCCCAGTCTTCTTGGTTTCGACGTAAATTTTCCCTCTAAACCTGTAGACACTCTTCATCGTTTTCATAATATTTCCCTGAATTCACTGTTTCATCTCAGTGCTACCTTGTGTTATTGGAATGTTTGAGTTCTTCCTTCTTGTAGGGGGAGGCTATTGAGTGGGTTACAGTTGAGCTGCGATACTCTAATGCCTCGGAGGATGATTGGGTCGGAGTGTTCTCTCCTGCAAATTTCAAGTAATTGCGCGTTTAAAGCTCTTTTCGTTTTCTCAACAGCAGAAAACTTGAGTTCCTTTTTGAAGGATATTACTCTGTTAAAAAAAAGTTTCTGGTTTTGTTGGAGATGGGAATCATACAGTTCCATTGATTGAGTTTTGACTTTTCAGCGCATCTACCTGTGCACCAGAAAGCGCCATGGATGACCCACCATTTATATGTACTGCACCCATAAAGGTTCATCCTTATTTAGATCTTTCTCCTTTTGCCCATTTTTTCCTTTCCGTTTTCCAGACATTCTGAACTCTGAGCCGCACATCTCTTTGCTCCAGTTCCAATATGCAAATTATTCAAGTTCGGATTACACAAAAACTGGAAAAGCTGTTTTGAAGTTTCGGTTGATCAATCAGCGAGCAGATTTCTCCTTTGCGCTGTTTTCCGGCGGACTATCAGATGTATCTTTAACGACATCACTGGTTCTCTTTAAATTCTTTCATTATCTTTCACGACATCACTTCGTTTCCCATTTGTAATTTTCACAGCCAAAGCTGGTAGCAGTTTCGAATACAATCTCTTTTTCGAACCCCAGTGCACCTGTTTACCCTCGACTTGCTCTGGGCAAATCCTGGAATGAAGTATGTAAATCTCCTTGCTGGGTATTACTGCATCGAAAATTCTTTCTGGTCAAGTATCCCTTGTTTGTTTGCTTTAAAACTGATTCGTTCGTCGTGTTCTCTTTACCAAGATGACTGTAACATGGACTAGTGGGTACGATATAAGCAAGGCTGTTCCATTTGTTGAATGGGGACTCAACGGAGAAGATCAGAGACGATCACCTGCTGGGACATTGACATTTACTCGGGACAGCATGTGTGGTATGGTCTATTATTCATATTTCAGAACGCAAATTCACATAAAGCCAGCACCAGAATCATCAATCACAAATTCAGTTATTTGCTTTTCCCTGTTTTCTTTGAAGCTCCAAAGATAAAATTCAAAGAAGCTCAATTTGTTGCATAATAATTTCTGCGTGCTGGTTTCACAGGTCCACCCGCAAGAACTTTTGGCTGGAGGCACCCTGGATTCATTCATACCAGCTTCTTAAAAGAACTATGGCCAAATTTAGAGTATGAATCTCCGGAATTTATACTTTTTAAGGAATGCTATTGAGAAGTGTTTCTGATGTTATTCTTAATACAGGTATACTTACAAGCTGGGTCATCGGCTATCCAATGGTTCATATGTTTGGAGCAAGCTTTTCTTATTTACGGCACCTCCTTATCCCGGACAGGATTCTTTACAACAAGTCATCGTTTTCGGCGATATGGGAAAGGTGGGATGGTCAATCCAAGTTACTTAGAAAACATTGAATTAAGGAATGGTCTCACATGGATTAGTGAGTAGAAAAATGTTGAGTTTATTAGTTGGAAAAGAAACTTCCTAAGTTGGTTAGTCATTATGGAATGAGCATTGGACCCAACATCACATGGTATCAGAGCAAGTACTCATATGTGGGTCTCCACCCAAATTATCCACATGTAAAACCACAAAAGAGAGCTTACATGCAAGGGGAGTGTTAAAGAATAGTCCCACATGAAACATCTTCCTCTGTGAAAGTACATGCTTCATAAACAATCAAAGTTGCTTGTTTGATAACCTAAAAGAAAAAGAATTGAAAAGTTTATGAAAAATTTCCTTTCTTTGATGAAAATATGAATGTAAGTGAGCTACAAGTCTCAACACTATCAGTAAATTGACTGGTTACCTGAACCTTACCTCTTCTTCTTTTGAAAATGCAACTATGAGCATGCCTGATCACTGGAGCTTCCTGATGACATTTTCAGGCTGAACGTGATGGTTCAAATGAGTACAACAATTATCAGCCTGGTTGTCTCAATACCACAGATCAACTTATGAAAGACCTGGATAACATTGACATTGTTTTTCATATAGGAGATATATCATATGCTAATGGATATATTTCACAGTGGGATCAATTTACATCACAGGTTGAACCCATTGCATCATCAGTACCATATATGATTGCAAGGTTTGTTCTTGGCTGGATCGTCATGCATACTAAAGATTTACATATTAGCTTATTATTGAGTTTGTGAATCTGTTTCCTACAGCGGTAATCATGAACGTGATTCGCCTGGAACTGGATCCTTCTACGACACCGATGATTCTGGTGGAGAGTGTGGGGTGCTTGCTGAGACCATGTTCTACGTTCCTGCCGAAAATAGAGCAAAGTTTTGGTAAACTCTTATGCTTTAGAAAAAGAGAATTGGAAAGAAAAACACTGCCCATAACATGGTTTGTTGCAGGTATTCAACAGACTATGGTATGTTCCACTTCTGCATTGCAAACAGTGAACATGATTGGAGGGAAGGAACAGAGCAGTACAGATTTTTGGAGCATTGTCTTGCAACAGCAGATCGTCAGAAGCAGCCTTGGTTGATTTTTGTTGCTCATCGTGTTCTTGGCTACTCCTCTGGATCAGGATATGCAAAAAGTGGCTCATTTGCTGAACCGATGGGAAGAGAGAACCTGCAAAAACTTTGGCAGAAATACAAGGTTGATATAGCATTCTTTGGTCATGTTCACAACTATGAAAGGACATGTCCAATCTATCAGGTATAAATAGGAGAGTTCTTCTCCAAACAACAATTTCTGGAAAGAGAACTATACACCTCATGAAAGGCTAATGCTTTTCTGTTTTTTTGCCATGGGTGGATGGTGGTACAGAACCAGTGTGTAAATTCAGGGAGGTCTCGCTACTCAGGCACGGTGAATGGAACCATCCATGTTGTTGTGGGTGGTGGAGGCAGCCATCTCTCACCTTTCAGTGAGTTACAGCCAGTTTGGAGCTTGTATCGGGATCTCGAGTATGGTTTTGTCAAATTAACTGCATTTAATCACTCTTCTCTCCTCTTTGAATACAAGAGAAGTGGTGATGGTAAAACCTATGATTCCTTCACCATTTCGAGAGACTACAGGGATGTACTGGCCTGTGTCCATGATGGTTGCGAACTGACTACTCTGGCCTTCTAGCTATCATTACTGCTTAACTCTTATGTAAAATTGGAAAGATTTTTGACAAGAAGGTATTAATTAATGTTTTCATTTTTTTTCTCTTTTTTAACATAATAATCCTGGGATGCATCCCTGGTGAATGGAAGAACTATTAGATCCAATAACAGGAGGGCTTCATCTCAATTATGTGTTTACCTGAATCTTCTCACCATTCTACTCTATCATTTGTTAGTTACCTTCAAATATCGCAGATCACATTACAAGACAAAATTCTTGTTCAGAAGTTTATAAAAAAATTGGCACATTTTTTTTATTTTCGGAAGCAGTTTTCTTCAGTGACCGCATTCTATTAGTTTGAAATCCACTGACTGTAAAATCATCATCCAAAATGAAGTTCTATATGATGTGAAAATGGAAGTTGCTTCAATAGCTAAACCCTCAAAACGGCCCCACTGTATATTAGCTCTGCAAAATTGGCACATTTAAAAGATGACAAAGTTCTAGAAATATGAATCATGCTTTGCTTTCCTTTTCTATAGCATTTGCTATGACAGAGGTTACATTTGAAAAGAAAAAAGAGATAGAAATTAAAGAAATAATAATAATTATAAATCATATACTAACATGTTTATCTAAATGAAAAAATGTACGTAAAATTACAAGAGAGCTTTTGCAACTCCACTGATTAGGATCAAAGCCTACCAGAGTGCAAAATGGTCAAATTCATTCAACAGGGTCAACAATTGGCACCCATGAGCTGAATCATGGGATTGATCTTTGTATCCTGAATTGTCGAAATCGTCAGATAGATGTTACATCTTGACAGTCTTGCAGGTGGCAGTCGACTCTGCATTCGTTGGAGTAAAAGAAGAGACGTGAGGTACGATATAAAAGAAAAAGGAAAAATGCATGGAAAATTTAAAATGTTCTGAATAAAACAGCAAGTAGAAAACAACTTACGAATTAGTAAGATAGCTTCATATTTCTCTCTTTCTGTAAGAAGAAGGTTAGTTTCAACTATTTTCTACTCAGGTTCCTGAATAAATCCAAAGAATTTCAGAAATGCTTCTTTGAGGATGAGTTTGATCTTCATCATTGAGGTTGTTCATATAAGTAAACACATTTCAACAATAGTTGAACCCCAATCCATGCAGGTTGGGATGAACTCACGAGCCTTGACAATGCCCCAAGAAAACAGTTCAGCTTCAGCATGTCCTGCTCAGGTTCTTGTGTAAATTCATAGAATTTCGGAGATGCTTCTCTAAGAATGTGATTAGCTCTTTGTAGGTGTCGCTGTTCAGACTAGTATACACATTTTGAACATAGTAAAACTCCGGTCCATACAAGTGGGATGCACATGCAGCCTTGACTGTCAACAGCTGCCAATCACCTGATGCAAAAAAGATCAAGTTATACAGGAAAACCCAAAATACCACATAATGGATCTTGCAACTAATGCCTAGGATTTGAAATGTGAAAAACACGTCTGAGTAACCATAGAACAAAGTAATCACATCAGGTTGGCCCAAGACACTTTGCTTAGGCCAATTTGAAATTATGCTTTTTAGAGCAACATATGAAAGGCCAGTATAATCAGAATCTACAGGTTGTCGTTTTTCTTATTTTCTCATATCAACATTTTACCTGTTTAGTTTCATTTAACAGCCATCTAAGAGTTTTTCATTATCACTTACCAAACCCTTCCCTGTTATCTTCTCCTCAAAATATGACAACTTCTCCGCTTCTCTGGTTCCAACTAGCCTCTAGATGGTTAGCAGGTGAATGCTGGTTAAGTGATCAAATAAACCACCCAAAGATATAACAAGATCTGTGTTAAATGTACTGAGGGTAGTTTGGTCATTTCACAATATTCTGATTGTATCTAGAAGAGTGTTATTAATTTCAGGAAGTTTAAAGTGTCTATGATCCAATTTTCATAATTTTTGGACTTGTATATATGGAGATATAATGTGTTTATGTTAGAGGGGTACATGAGTCTTTTCCTCTACAACTCACTTAAGTTAATTTAAAAAGGGTTAGGAGGCTCATGCCTCACCCTAATCCAGAACTTATGGGTGAAATCCTTGATGGTAGAGTTTGGGTACACTCTTAAGGATCCTATTGTTATGGGACGTAAATAATCAGGTAGCTATTTTCATTGCCAACAATCCAACTTTCCATGAAAAGACGAAACACGTAAAGGTTAATTGCCACTTCATCTGAAATACATTGACAAGTAGTAAGATTGTTATCCCATAAGCCAAGACGACTTGATCAACTTGGAAGTTTCTTTCTCAGAGGCCCTAGACAGAAAGAAGTTCATATCCTTTTGTAACAAGCTGGACCTCCATTCTCGCACCAGCTTGAAGGGGAGTGCTGAGAGTTGCAAATTAGGTATTTTGGTCAATTTGATTGTGGGTAGTTTAGTCAACTTTCTTATATAAGTGTTAAGCTTTAGTTTCCTGGTCTTATATTTATGTTATGATGCTTAATTATGATTTATATAATGTAACTAAGAGAGGGATATATTAGTCTTGTTATACCAACACAATTTAAGTGATTAAAAAGGAGGCAGCAAAGGTCAATTTTTTCCTTGATGTCTGCTCTCTTTCTGCAGCAATTCCTTGTCCCCATCCCCTCTTCCTTTTCTCTCTAAAACTCTGACCTACAACTCAACAACTTTCTTTCTAATTCTCATTTTCATCTCTAATCTTCAAGCATTTTCATTCTCCTTTATTGTTTTTACTTAATTGTGTTAGTAAGAATACTACCCACATAGGTCAATGTCAGGAAAGACCCTGTGATTATCAGTTAGAAACGATCTCCAAACTTCACTTAGCCATTTGAGATAGACTTAGACTTTAATATGGTATCAGAGCAGGATCTTTGTTTTGTTGAGCCTAGTTGGTGCCCCATTTGTATTGTCTATGTCTCATGCCCATTGTTCGTTTGCCTGTTGGGCCTCGCAGATGCTCCATTTGTGTTGTCCACCTCTCAGGTCTATTGTTCGTTTATGTAGGCCTAGACATAATGATAAGTGTCAGTGAAAATAGTGCCACATAAGTTAACGTTAGGAAAGGTCCTGTGGCCACTAGTTGGAAACAGCCTCCTAACTTCGGTTAGTCATTGGCCCAACTTTAACAAACTCATTGGCCCAACCAAGATAATGTGCTCAAATTTGACTCTAGGGTGGAACTACCTCATGCCTTCAATTGAATAAGAATAATGTTGTCTTAAAATGCTTATGTGATTGGAAAGGAGAAAAATAAGATTGCATCTTTCATCCTAACTAGGAGTTCTTGAAAAATAAATGGTTCATTACTAAAAAGAGGCACAAATCCATACTGCATGAAGGCACACATACCTGCTTGCATTTCTGAGAGATGGATTTTCTTATTGAAGTGACGTGTGGACCACCATCTACAACGAAGCATCCATGACTTTCTCACTTCACTCTTCATAAATAAGAAAGGCATCCCACTGCAGTAGAAAGATGAAGCGGTTTTACAATGACTCCTATCAGTCTGTTGGGCTGTGGACATCTGATCTTCCTCATACAGAGATTTCTCACTTTGAAGTCTAAAGAGACATAAAGCAAATTCTTCCCATATGTCACATGCTGCAAAGGTCACATCCAGATGTGAAGCTATCATCTCTAATAGTGGCTCAATATTGTAACTCCCTAAGAGGATCAAGAAAAAACATATTCAGTGCCAGCAAACCAGTGACAAAACTTCAACTGGTAATCTATGGGAACAGAACTAAGGGCGAAAAAGAGTCCCAAATGCCCAATCATCTAACTGCACAGACTAGAAACTGGAAGAAAAAAGAGCAACACTGATCTGGACACTGGAAACAATTTTGACCAGATCCTACCATGTCCAGCTCCAGCAACCCAAATATCCACATAATTTTGAGTATAGATTAATAGCAAAAACTGAAAGCTGCATCGAAATTCCAGCAACCCTTTGAGTTAATTCACTATGATGAATGGTGACATATTGATTACCTAGTCTTTTTAGTTTCAAGTATTTTTTGTCATTTATCGATGATTTTAGTAGGGCTACATGGGTATATCTACTGAAAGAGATGACAAATTTTTTTAATGTATTTTTTCAGTTTTAAAATGAAATCAAAATTCCATTTGGTGTTTCACTTTGTGTATTCCGATTGGCTAACAGACTTGAGCTCAGGAATCATAAATTGGCTTCGTTCTATGCATTAAATGACATTTTAAATCAAACTTTCCATACCTCACAACAATATGGGGTAGCTAGGAAAAAAAAAAAAAAACTGGCCTGAACTATTTTGTGCCAAATGAATGTCTCTAAAGGGCTCTAGATTGATGTTATCCTTGCAACATTTTGTTTAATAAATAATACATCATCCTCCATTCTAGGAGAAAAATCTCATTAAAACCTCATGGCAAGGTATTTGATGTGTGTGTTTGAGTGTATGGGTGCTTTAGTCCACTGGACACACTGTTTGCTAGATCCATTCAATGTACCTTTTTAATCTAATCACATCAACAAAAAATGTATAAGCATTATGACCTTAAAGCATTAAAGGCATATGTTACTTTACTGATGACACACTTTTTTAGGAAGTCCCACATTTTTCTTTATCTAGTGAATATGATATTATTCCTCAATCTCATCATGATCTAGTTTTGCCAATTCTAGGTGATATGCTCAACAAGTTCTACCCCTTCCCTTTGAAAACCATTACAGGTCTATCAGCACCGGAAAGCAATGTCTCAGTGTGCAGAGAGGCCAATATTATAAGATTGTGCCAGAGAAGAGAAAGAGACCTCTCTTTCATTGTCAATGAGTTTGATTTACCTATCCCTTCGTAAAGGAACTCAGTTGTGTACCCAACATCCACTGTCACAATACGTATCCGTTGATTTTCCTTCTCCTACATACAAGTCCTTTCCCTTGTCCTTGTCTTGTTTGTCCATTCCCAATTTTGTGCAAGAAGATGTTGATTCGGGGATGTAGACCCTTGCCATAATGGCAACTTGTTGACACTGAGTGATCTTGCATTTTCAGGCATGTCTGTATTTGAAGACTAAAAAATAGAAGACAAGATGTCCAATCCAGAGCTCCTTGATTCTATTTCTGGACTGTTGATCCAGTATGGCTTGTTCAACTGCTAGATGAAAGAACCACATGCAATGTCAGGAATGGTGATGAAAGATCTTTTGTCCCCATTGTTGATGGTTACCCAAGTCACCTTGCCAGAACGGTCCATAAGCTTCCTTATGACTAAGATGGTGTCACCATAGCCGAAGGAAAGATCCTTGAGCTGGCGATCCGACGAACCTTTGTGTCATTGTCTCTTGGCCGTTTTACTTCTAACGAGTTTTCAATCATTGTCATTCTCCATCTCATCGGTTTGCTTGCTTTGACAGTCAGGGATGGGTTTCCCTTTTCCTTTTTCTAGCCTCAAAGTCATTCTCATCACTTTATCTCACAATCTCTTCTCCACTTCCTTGGACGGTCACAGGCTGTCACCCTTGAGCTCTCCCTCTGTCTTCATCTCGTTCTCACTCTTGCTCTCCCATTCAGCCGCCCGCTTCCCTTTCGCTCCCCATTAAACTCAAGTTTGTTTCTTTTTCTCAAGCACTCATTTGGAATTATTATTCTGGTGGTTTAGGTGGATAACTTGGTGCTTTCAGAGAGTGATGAAAAAAAGGATCAGAAAAAGTGAAAATTATTTGCAGGGTGGTCAAATTTAGACAAAAAATCTGGGAAAACTTTTTAAGTATTTTCTTCGTATAGAAGTTGCTAGAAGTGAAGATGGTGTTATCTTGTCCTAGAAAGCATGTTATAGACTTATTGTAGGAGTATGAATTGTTGAAGGTTAAGCCAATAAAAAAACCATGGAAGTAAATTCCAAAAAGACAAGGCACATAATAGAAGGCTGGTTGGTAAACTTATTTATGCAACAGTAACTAGACCAAACATTTTTGTTGTCATTAGAATTATAAATCTGTTCATGGAAAACTCAAGGAAAGTTCATCATAAAGCAGCACAATGAGTTTTGAAATACTTGAAAGATGCACTAGATAAAGGTACAAATCCCATGGAGATCTAGGGCTCATGGGGTTTCTAGATGCAAACTATATTGGGTCCAAGATGGATAGGAGACCCACTGCAAGCTATTATAAATTTGTTGGGGGTAACTTTTTTGCCCAACAAATTTATAATAGCTTAGTAAACTAGAAAGCAAGAAACAAGCAGTGGCTGCTTGGTCTAGTGCTAAAGTGGAATAGAGAGCAATGGCTTGCATGGCTAGTGAACTTATGTAGGTAAGATTAATCATGGTTGAGTTTGGTTTTGAAGTAAAAAAATTTATGGTTACGAGGTGTGACAAATAGTTATTTTCATTGATAATAACCTTGTATTTTACAAATGGATAAAGCACATTTAAGTGGAATGCCACTTCACACAAGATGTTGTGAAGAGTGGAAAAATACTAATTCTGCATGTAAGTTCTGCCGATTAGTTAGGATATATTTTTATAAAGGTTCTTGGGAGGCATGAATTCCTTGGTTTTTAAGTCCCAGCTTGAGGAGGTGTGTTGGAAAATACGGGGGTAAAATTTTAATTTCACTATATGTAACATGACATAACCTCGTACTATTAGGAATAATTTGAGCAGTGAATATTTTCTTCCCTTTTAATACTTAAAATTCTGGCAGTTATATGTCTTTATTGTGTCTAAACAGTAGAGGGCCTTTTTTAAATAATTATAAAGAGGGTTAGGGGTCGTGAGAAGCCTCTAACGAGACTCTCATTTGATGGTAATTGGAGAACTTCTCTTCTCCTTGTATCTTCTTCTCTTCTTCTAATCTTATCAATCTCAAGATTTTACGTTTCTGTTACTTGGTCCATGTTGTACAATCAGCAAATAGATTAGTTGTTACCCTAACTACATAAGGGGCTATTTGCCAACAGCTCATTGTGCATGACCTCCTAGCCAGCATATTTGTTTTCTTTTTAATAGAACTTTTCACAATTCAAAAGAAAATTATTCAATTGTTGAAAAGTCTGTTTTCTATCAACTTCTTTTTTTTTAAATAGAATTTTCTATCAACTTCATGACCAGAAGCACTATGATCATTCAGTTTTACATCAGTGCCCAAGTTGTATCCAGATCCAACCCCAAATTCATCCTAGTTGGATCCAAATTCAGCACATTACCACTGTGCAAGATGCAAAAAAACTGAAGAAACTTTGGCAAGTAAATAAAATGTGGCACCATGCAGACCAAAGTATACAATGTGAGAACTATGAATCATATTGCAAACGAATGAACAAGATGCAGCCCATACCATTTCTGCACATGCTGATCAAAGCTCCTAATGAATGGTGGCATGTAGGGTCCTTTTTCAGGATATCTTCATAACAAGTTGAAAGCCTAGAGGTGTTGCTCTTCCCAAAGCACTCCAGAAGACTAGCCCGTAATCTGCAGCATGAAATACAACTTGTTCAAAAGAAGAAGAGTGTAGAAGAATACCAGTTTTTGACAGGGTCCCAAATCTAATGCCCGAGTTAACTTTCGGGTAAACACAGAACAGGGAGTGTGTGGAAGATCCAAACCGTGAATCAAGTCAGACGTATTGCAGCATGAAATCAAATGTACCATGTGCATCAAAGGAATCCAGAGACACAAAAGTTTAAGTTTTGAATAGTGATTGGACTCAAGGACCTTAAAGGCAACAATGCAGATGAATTTTGTGAGAATTTCTTCAGCTCCCTTAGTGCCTCTTCCACCTGATCTCCCAGTAATAATAGCTGACAAAGCATTAACACTATCAAGAGTTAAGACCACGGCAAGGAGGGTCTAATTTCAAAAATAAGATTTATTTTTTCTCTTTTTAATACTTCAAAACGAGACCCAAAACTACAACACATATGCAAAGACAGTAATCATTTCTTCCTCTTAATCACATGTACTGTTTTTTTAAGTTTACAGGTACAGAAAGAGAATGTTCACTTATTGTTATTTTTCATTAAAAATTTTTAGAACACATAACAGCTCTAAAAAAATAACTCAAAGAGTCCAATTGCTTACATTGGCCTAGATGAAAATACCACACCTAGAAATCTAAACTTACCTTCTCAAAAACAATAAAAATAAAATAAAAGAAAATTTCACCAAAATCCAATTTATGATGTTGTCTTTTCTCCTTGTGGTATATAATTTATTAAGCAAAGACCACTATTACAGGTAAAAACAGTAACATAAAACAAATAACATATGTGTACAGATCTACATACCTGTATTAAAGGAAGTAAAGCTGCCAATATTGGTGTAGTTGAATAAAGAGCAACACGCAAATATTTCACTGCATTAATATAATGTTCATCCTTTGCTTCCTCACGTAAGTACATGCTGTAATCTATACCTTCCATTGAATGTGGCAAACGTATCGGTAATAAACTTGTACTTAGACCTTGTACAGAAAAAAAAGGAGAAGGAATTCATTATAAACAAGAACAAATACACCAAGTTGACCTCATTGAAAATTGTTACTAACAGACAACTAAAAGGACCTCACTAGGGATTGATTACCCATCCAAAATGTTAATTGAACTAAGAAATGTTCTTTGTAGATGACTGTAAGAAATGTTCATTGCAATGGAACTGAGGACTTCAAATCTGACTACTACAAGACACTGGTCCAGATGACTAGAAAAAAATACACTTGGCGAAGATGTTTTGGTTGTGGGATAACCATTGCTCACCCCCTGCATGGCAAATAATTGTACACAGGCATTTGTGTTTACTATATTGTGGTCCACTTTCGTTCAGCAATTTATGTCCAGATAGCTCAACAAATGCAAATTTTTACAAATGTACCTTACTTAGAAGACAGTGAACAAATATATATATTTCAAAGAAAAGAACAGTGAACACAAAATAGAACTATAAAAGTTGGTCACAGCAAGATAAAACTCACCATAAGGATAAGGAGTAGAAAAATCTAGGATGTCTTCATCATCTTTATCAGGATGCACTTTGGCTTCATTCATTTCAGAACACTCCTTGTAGAACCCCTTCCCAGATAATGCATGCTGAGCCAATGGATTCTCAACAATGTGTGAAGACCTACATTTTCTGTCACCAAAAGATCCATCTGATATATCATGATTGAGAATTTTCTCTTCTTGAGTGCTTACTATATCATTGACAACTGAATAGTCCGCCAGTTCAGGTTTAACATTACAACCACCTAGTGGATCCATTACATGATCATCCAGTGAACCCTGTACGTCATCCTTCTTCAATTGCATCTCTTTGGGAATACCCAAATACCACAGTTGATAACAGATCAAACCCACCATCATATTTACAAATGGATCAGACGCAGATATTGGGTCCAGTGCTAGGCTGAAAAAGAAAAAAAAAGTTAACCACAACTAAGCCTAATTGGCAGTTTTACTAAAATTGAGTTCAAAGGTGAACATCAACAAACTGAAGTAACTAGAATCACAGTGATGTTTGCCAAACACATTAGAAGAAACAAAATTTAAGACAAACAAGAATCTCTTATAAGAAACAGGGTCAGCTTTTGTAAATTTGGAGTAAAAAGCATAAACAATCCATGAGAGGTAAATTCTCACTACAACACCAAAGGATAAACTGGTAGAAAAATAAAAGTATCCAAAAACAAAAGCAGCAACTGCATGAGAGACAAACATACAAGTTGATAATACTGTATGCTTCTTTGAAGTTTCTTTCTGCAAGTAGGAAAAGGACATAATCCAGCTGAATTAGATATTTTTTCTGCAAAACAATGGAAATATATGAGCCTGGTAAAAAAACTATGAGAAGTAATTATAAGCTACTCTCAAACACCAATGATTGGAAAGACAACCTAGTTCTAAGAAACTATAAAGACCCAATAAGCTCCCCCAACCACATAATGACTTCAGCTGTTTATACATAGAACTTTCATATCCAATGTTTTCCTTTTCGAGGCCATTAAAAAGTTTGAGAACAGCTATGCACAGCTGGTTTAAAACAAGGGGAACAGAAAACCTTGTTAAATGATACTTTGGAGTTCAAATGTTCCTTTCAAAGAATTTTTTTTTAAAATAGCCTTTCAAAGATATTGTTATCCAAATATTGGCAATGGTTCATTAGAACCCATGCTTTATTTCAACTGTATGAATAACTAGATATACAAAGAATGCTTTAATATTCCTTTAGAGATTATGAAGTTTTGCTTGTTAAACTTGCTCATATAGTTTTTTTGGTGTATATTTTTAATATGGCCCTCTTAAATGCCATATTTCCAAACATGGCCAACAAGATGCAGTAATTCTGAATACAGTCTTGTGATTTAATTTAACGGCCTATTAAGGTGACACCATCATAGATGTTAAAAAATAACTTACTAAATAGTTACACTTTTAAACTTTTTAATTATTTTTAAATTTTTTCCTAAAATAACAATTTATACATATTTATTTATATATATAAAAAAAGCCGATATGTCTTCCCCCTTGCACACACATCGTCTCCAGCCACATCCAAGTACATTTTGCTCTTCCCACTATCTTCCCAATATATAATTCCAGCAATCAGTGCAGGACAATGTTATGAACTTGATAGCGAGCCGTGTCACTCAGCGGCACCGTGGCTGAGTCACTGAGTACTAAGTTCTTTAATTTTATATTACTGCATTTTATATCAGTTTTGGAGTAAATATGCCACAGGGGCATTCTTGTAATTTTCACCCTAAACTCTGGATGGTGTCAAGCTTATGTAGGAGGGAAGATGGAATATGAAGAGGCAAGTATTATTTTGGCCCAAAAACAGGATCCCGAGTTTCTCCTTGACGAGCTCAGGGTTGGAGTTCCCCATTGAGCTCTGGTTATCCCCCTTGATCTCTCCTTCTTCCCTCTCCCTTTTCCGTTTTACTGAGTGCAAGCCCAGAACAGTAGCACTGAACTCGTACACTGGTTTCAGGTGCTGCTGTTCAGTTTTAGTCGAGCTCAGCAGGGTGTTGCAGTCCCGTTCCAGCGAGCACAGCAGGGAGCTGCTGTTCTGTTAACCGAGCACACCAGGGGGTTGCTGTCCAGTTCCAGCCGAGCACAGCAGTGTGCTGCTGTTCAGATCTAGTCGAGCACAACAGGGTGCTGCTGTTCAGCTCTAACCGACCACAGCAGTGGAAGAACTTACCCTCTCAGCTCTGAATCTATCCATCCCACGCCGTGTTACACGATCTATGACAAGGGATCCTAACAGACAAGTAGGAAATATGACATACTTCTCATATCCATTTAGGGGCCTCGATTATTGGCAATGGCTGGACAAGCCCCAAGAGCAGAGGGAAGTTGTCAAACAATACAAGGAGAAGACAATAAGACTGGCATGTAAGCAACAGGAAGTGTTGTCAGACATCATGGGCTTGGAGAGGGAAGCTCCAACCAATGTCTGCTGATACATGGCCCAGAAGGTAGTTATCCATTTCTATGCAGAATGCCCCAGCTGAATCTCACACATGGCCTCAAATGCCACACAGATCCCAGCACCATCAACCTCCTCCAACACCAGGTCAATAGCATCTAAACCACCTGCATCAACGATAAGACTCGGATCACCATACAGCCTGTTGAAGGCAGCCTCGGTTGTCAACCTAGATGATCATGGTCATCTAGGTTTTTTTATCACAGAAGGCTCAATACTTGTCATTTTTCTGGAATACTGAATACCTTAGTAATGGGAGCTTCAACAATGCAAACCACCAGGCAGTGATGAACTCAAAATACAACTATTTAACAATTACCACATTCATGATTGCCATATTCCAGAACTCGACGCTGAAGGCCATATTGTACCCACTAAAAGTCTTTGAGGGAGAGAAGCCAGTCCTGGAATGAGGAAGATAAGTCAATCTTGAGCTTGTTGGGCTGAAGAAGTTGTCCAAGGAGCAACAACAGCAGTTGTCAGAGGTTGATAAGGCCTAGATTAGAACTCAAGAGCTGGGACTGGAAGAGATCATTGCTTGATACGGATGAAAAAACAGTATCATGAGTTGCTCTTGATTAGCTCTATCTAGGCCATTGTTCAGTTTTACATTATGAATTTGCAGTATATATTTTATTGTTAGGCTTTAGCAATCATAATGAAATGTTGGGCTTGAAAAGGGATTGCTCAATATCATATCTACCGAAGTAGTTTTCTGATTCGTTAGCAAGCCAAGGGATTGTCCATGTCCTGGGATTTCTCAAAAGCTAATTTGCAGTATATATTTTGATGTTATGCTAAAGTGCTTTTACTAGAGTAGCCCAACCAGACAAGCTATGCAACTCTCCTGTTCATGTGTTAAGCCTTTTTTCTCCCATTCTTTCCCCACACATCCAGAGTTCAACCATAGGCCCTCCTAAAAACGAAGGAAGACCTAATTACTTAGTGGGTAAAGTAAACACTTTACAACCTAAACTATAGCCAAAAAGAGTGGTAACTCTTCTGAAAATTTTATCCAATGATAACTAATTTTGCCCAATTAACTTTTTGCCCAAAAATCAATTCATAGATGGACAAAGAGCCTTAATAGCGAGCACTTCATGTACCCATGCTAAAACATAAGACATCATCTGCGAATTAAAGGAGAAAAGAACTCACCAAAATTATTACAAAAGGGGTTCAACTAGTTACGAGCTTGTGCCTCTAAGAAGGTAATCCCAAGAGCTTTCTAACAATGTTAAATAACATGGTTATAAAGGACAGTCTTGCCTTATCCCTCTGTTCTTTTAAATAACCCTTTTGCTTCCCCACGATCGGTATAGAAGAGGCTGAAGTCATACAACAATAAAACCAAAATGTCCACTTGGAACCAATACCCATTCTACACCTAATCCAATCCAGAAATTTTCAGTTTTAAAATCACCCCAGAACTCTTCGACCTACGAAAATAGTGCAAGAGCTCATGGGCTCCGGCAAAGATAACTTGAATGACCACTGACACCCAAATTCGTAATGATTCAATTCTCCACTTTTTTGTAGTCCCAATGTCTTCTACATAACCAACCAGCAGCTTTTCCAATTACATGGTCCTTACCATTATTTAATCTCAACAGTTACAGCCACGTCTTCTTAGTTGTGAGGCATAGAGAATTGATTTTTGGAAGACACTGGTCGAAGAAGAGCATCACAATACTTCTTGAACATGTTCCCCTCTTCCTCAGTACACAAACAATTTTGAGAGAGAGAAGGCAAAGGATGATCACACAACCTCTCCACTAATGATAAAGAAAGGACGAGTATCCCTATTAACGATTGTAGGACCGTGACAACTAAGTCCATTCATCATCCTTAGAATACGAACTGCTCCAAGCCTCCTGCCATTCCATTGCACTAAGACACTGCAAATTTGCAATGTAGCACATCGTTCAACCATTACTGAAATTCTGAACTGCCAAGCCATTTCAACCTCTAACATACTTCACCATTTTCAACTTTTAACAGAAGCTTGAACATGTTGATGATAGACATTAAAATCTCTAGCAGCAATCAAATAAATCTTCATTGCAATTCCTCTTGGTTCAAGATCTTCACTGCAAATTGTTTTCTTCTACCCACAACATCAATAGAGATGCAAACTACTCCATGCCGAAAGGAGATCCAAATTGAACAGAAGGACTTGTCCCTTCCTCAACACCGATGACTTGGCTTCTACTAAAACAACAATACCCATGATGAGGTCGACGGTAAATTCTCAACCAGGTTAATCATTGCAAATAGATTTTCATGAAGCCTGTTTCCCGTTCTCACCAATTGGCCATTCACTCTTTCCCACCCATCTCTCACTACTCAGATACAACTCCCTCTATTCCCTGAAATCACCCTCATCGGTCGCCTTGCTCATATAGGTTTTGTTGATAATAGTCCCACATGGATCTAGAATTGCAAAGATCTTTTGCTTATAATATGGGAGGATGCCTCCTAACTTCAACTAGTCATTTTGGGATAGACCCAACTTTATCATGGTACCAAGCAAGTATTTGTATTAGCGCCTCCACCTGAAAATGTCTACTAGCAAGAGCTATAAAGATGGCTCACATGTGAAGGGGTTAAGAATAGTCCAACATATATCTAGAATTAGAAAGATCCTCTACTACTTGAGATGAGGCCACTTAACTTCAGGAAGTCATTTTAGGATGAAATTGGATTACGTTGATCAATTTTCATATTAGTCTTTCACTTGTGAAAGTTGCAATTGTAATGATGTTATTCAAACTCACATTTTTTGAACGAAGGGAAGATTTCATCAAGTAAAGGAAAGTAAAAAAAAAAAAAAAAAAAGAGGGAGCTGCCCTAACATATGACCACAATTTTCACTTCTCTCAACATGGAAACTCCTATGATTTGCTTTTGTCTTCTAGTCCCTCTCATGGACCTCATTGCCAGCAGCTGCCACATTCCTCTCCACGAGTTTGTTTTTGAAACTGATGAGCTTTATTAAGCACAAAAGTGCAAACTACAAAAATCAGGAATGGGGTCACATTAAACTAAGAGATTGGAGGGAGACACCATTTCTAGCAAGAGAGTCAACCAAAGAATTGGTTGATCTCGGAACATGAGTCCATACACAAGAAAGAAAAGAGGAGATGTTCTGGACATCATAAAAGGTACTCCAGTAGCACCAAGGAGGCTTGAAAAAGGAGAGGAGCACCAAGAGATTACCACTTTGGAGTCACCTTCCAAGATGTCAGACTAGAGCTACCAGAAGATTGTCCCAAAAAAAGAAACAAATAAAAAAAATTTGCCTTTAAGAAAAAGTTAGGAGAATATAAACAACAAAACATTTTGAGGTCCCCTTCTAAACAGACATTTATCAATTTTTTCACTATGACCCATTACTTACGGAAAACGTGGGTAACTAATATAGGTGACAAGGCTGAGCATACGACCAAGCACAGTTTCTCATATAATTCTAGTTGCATCAGACATTTTCAAGATTATTCGAAGTTACATATCCAGAACTTCTATCACATGTTTTATCAAAAAAAAAAAAAAAAAAAAAAAAAAAAAAAAAAAAAAAACTTCTATCACGTGAGCTTAGAATTGCAAGTGCAAATGCCATCTAGATATATATATGGAAAAAGCAATGGTATTGTTTCACTAGACAAGTGAAAGAAAAATAAATAACAACAATAAAAGTATATTAAATGTGTATGAAAAATGCCAGAAGAGGAAGAAACTATCAAGTATAACTAAGAATGATGAAGGTACCTAGTGTCAACAAAAGAAGGGATTATTATACCTTCATTGATGGATAAGAGCCCATCCAAGCTTCATAGATGCTCTTAATCTTAAATGAAGGGATATAGTTGTTCCCAATATGATTGAGAATCTCAAGTACAGCCTGAGAAACAAAACAATGTTAAATCTACAAATAGAAAGATAAATTTCTCCCTAATCAGGAAATGACCAAATTGCCGACCAAAAAAAATCTTACCCAATATTTTTTCTTATCCTCCATCAGACCACTGTGATCCACTCCTCTTAGTAATGTGCTCAGGACTCCGCTTGCTTCTTTCCAATTTTGCTCCCTCACCAATTTACCAAGAAGACGTCTAAGTCTACACCGATTTTCAGATACCACAAAGGTCAAAGGCTCATTTCTAACCAATTTTCTTGAAGCAAAGCACATTTTCTTTCTGGGCCTCTCTGGAATATCATTGTCACAACCATTAGCAGTCCTGTCCTCTCTCTCGATGGACTTATGGTCAAGAATGACTTCTTGTTTAACCTCTACCTTCATGGTATTGAAGTCCTGATTAATGACTTCCGCCCTCACCTTATTGAACACTTTCAGATTTGTCAAGACCTGAAAAATATCAAACAAAGTTTTCAAGGAACAGATTATTTTGTCTCAACAAAACAAGCATAAGCGTTCATGCATTAACAGAAAAAACATTTTTAGAATTTTACCTTCATGTCCAAATCCCATTCTACTTTTTTTTTTCTTTTTTGAAATAGTGTTGAGTTATATTAACAGGTTCAAAAGAGCAGGATTACAAGGTGGAGGAACCATCCCAAACAATAAGAGGTTGTTGGGATGTTCCAAATTTAGCTAACCTATCAACCAAGGAATTGGTTGACCTAAGAATGTATTCCATGTACAAGAAATTGAGGTTACAATGTCGACAATAGAGGAAATGAAATCCCATTCTACGTTTGCTATAATACATCAACTCAAACCGTTTTGATAGAAAACATTTTTTTCTGAAAGACATTAAACGATGTTTAAAAATACAATTAACAATAAAGGGATATTAAAAACCAAATAAAAATATCAAATTCCAGGATTTCTAAAGATGTGCTTTACAAATCGAACTATGCTTATCTTACGAAGAAGAAAGGGATGCCAGGATGCAGTTGAACCCAATCTTGTTTAACTGGCACTTGGCGTATCAAATCTGGATTTCATTTCTCTCAAGTTTTGGAATTCAAATATGCCTGCCCAACTCCTTTACTTGTCTTAGTGAGCAAAGTATGACAATGACACTACGACAGGAAAATTTTATGCAGTATAACCCTTGCTGCTGTCCCTTGGCATTTATGGCTGGCCTGGAATGGCATAACCTTCTCTTAAAGAAGTCAGTGGAAAGCATTAGTGAGACAACTATGCACTCAATCATTCAAAGGCCCAAGCTCTCCAAGATCTAGCTGAGACTCCTGGTGTGCTGATTAGACAGAATTGGAGAACTATTACAAGGGTCTCCTCCAGAAAGCCCACCAAAGTTGTTGGTCAGATGACACCTGACTTGGTGTCTAAAACTTAAAATCATAGGCAACTCCTTCAGCAACCAGAGGATCACTAGTGTTGCAGTGATCAGAAACCATAATTGGGCCTTGGGTATAACGACATTCTAGAGGCTGAAACCTATGAGATGCTTCAGGTGTAATTGCTCTGCTGTAGCAGTCATGTCTGGCCCCTCATTCTTGAAGGCAACTCAAAGTTAGTCGTGGACAGGATGAGAAAGTCAGCTGACCCTTGGTGACCCCAGCAGCTTTTTGTAGAAGCTTCGGAAAAGGATCAGTATCTCCAAATTACTTGGATCACACAATGAGATCTTCCCACTCCCTTGCTAAGGAAAGTGCACCGTCAACAGCCTATTGTTAGGAATAGTGTTCCTCTTTAGTTGTTTCTTAGTTTTTGAGGTTGTGCTGATTTAGCCCTGTTGGGATAATTTTTTCTTTGCTTTTGTTCTGTTTTGTTGTTTGCTTCCTTGGCTTTTTAAAAAAAAATCACCACTATTTATAAAATAAAATATTGTCTTGATACCAGAAGCTGGCAGAAAAGTTTGGACTGCAACTGTTGGAGTATAATACATCATGTTGAAGTCCTTGTTATCTGGAAAGTCACTTGCTTTATAATTAGTGAACCAGCTTCCGACTAGGCTCGACTTTTTAACTTCTTCTCTCTCAGATTATGGAATGCTACTGAAAGAAAGAATATGTTGACCTGGTCTTTTCATTAAGCCACACCATTGCTTTGTCCAGGTCAAGGTCTCCCATCCTCCCTCAGAATCTTCTCTCATCTCCTCTGGTTTTTTTCTTGTCCAATAGTATGGAAGTCCGTCCAATGGATGAGCGACAAAGATAAATCCAAGTACAAAAAACAAAAAAATCTTTTTTTAAGAAAACCATAGATAAACTATAAAGCTAAAACAGTAATGACAGTAAAAATAATCTATAAGACGCTCTTAACAGATTTGAAAAAGCCCATTAAATCTAAAGATTCTTATCGAGAAAATTTTCTGAAGAATTCCTCTTACAAAAACATTCAATTCTGGTCCAGAAGTTATGCTATCTGCACAATCTTCATACTCAAGAACTGCAGACTGATTCTCTATATGACACATTTGAGGCAACACCTCAAGAAGCACCCTTATAAAAACATAAAAAAGAAAGCAAAAAAAAAAAAAAAAAAAAAAAAGAACATAAAAGCAACCATAACGATTTGCAATCATTTCAATCTTCTAAGAAACAATCATTTTTTATGGGAAAACACAAAAACTCCCGCTACTTCAGATATATTTGTTCATTAAACAAATTAAATAGACAACTCTGTAAAAGTGGCCAGAGACTTGAGCAGATCAATCTCTGCTGCAATTTGACTTTAAGTCAACCAACTGAAGATGTCCAAAAAAAAAAAATCAACAGCCCAATCAATAAAACCTATTAGATAAGTGTATACTGAATCCCCTTTGATGAAGCAAAGAGACGAGGGGTAAGAAAAATACCCCCAGTAGCATTCCAGATAAGGGAAAAACATCAAAAAAACTTTTAAATCTATATCTGCTTCTAAGAAATAAAAACCAAAAAGATACTCACCGGAGAGTGCAGCAGGCGACACAACAGACATGCACAGACCTTGAGAGCACACAGAAACTTAACCGAGCGGATAAATATTAGAAGGATTTTGGAAAGAAGAATGATTTCAGCGGAAAATCTGTTCGAATGAAGAATACAGAAGAGAACGGAAACCACCGAGAACTCACTCCAGAGACCAGTCGCAGAGTCCTATAAGGTTTCCTCGGCAAACAGAAGAGATAAAGGCCTCTCGCTGTTAATCTGTTAATTCACTGTAAACGCGTAGTAACTGTTAATTCACTGTAAACGCGTGATTTCTTGTATAAATTAAGGTGTTTTGAATCAATTGAAACAAGGTTTCCAGAAATTACCCCTTTCCCGTTTTTAACATGGTATCAGAGCGGGAAGAATCAAATCTCGTCTTCTCTAGTCGTCCGTCCTGTCTCAGAGCCGCCCGAGAATCACGATCTGATCTTCGCGTCGGAGCCGTTGGACGAAACCCTCGGCTATTAGCCCCCAACTAAGCGAAAGGCGAAGCTCTGTTTTTCTGCCGTTTTTCGGAGAAAAGGAGAAGAAGTCGTCGCCGTAGCTTGGATTGATCGCGGAAGCTGTTGAAGGACTCCAAGCCGAAATTTCCCCTGTCGCCGGCGTTCGTCTCGTCGGAGTAGGAGGTTTCCGTCCCGCAATGTTCAGAGTTCTTCCGTCCCTCGCTGTCCCGATGCCAGCGTTGCGGAGACGATGAAGCTCTGAAATTAATCCAGCTCCTGAGTACGAGCGGATTAAAATCTGAAGGAGCCTGTCGGACCGGACCGGCGGACCAGACTCAAAGCGACTCGTCCCAGCGACCCGGACAAGGACACTCCTCGACCCGTACCCCCACCCGATTAAATTTTTAAGCATAATGTAATCAGCGCCGAGCCGAACCCGGACCAGGTTGAGCTGAGTTAACTTGGCCTGGTCAACCGGACTCGGCCCACCTTTTTTTACCTATCAATGGGGATAATTATTCGACTCAGTTCTCTTTGTTGGGGTGGATTATTATTTTGAAGTATAGGCAACTTATTACTCGGATCAAGTTTATTACTTGGGACACCACTTCTTGATGGACTTGCTACGATTTATTTCATATGTCCTTATTATTCTTAAGGACTTTTATTATTTACCGGTTATCCACTGCTATACAATTGCACATATATTACATGTTATTTTGGTATTGGCTCATCTCCATTACTATTATTGTGTCTCTTTGATTGAGACTTTATTTCTAAATAAGAACTCCTTGGACGTTTGGCTTGGTGGGTTCATTATTTGTCGACTGTTGTCGGCATTGTTTTGTCTAATACAAAATTTGAATTACCTATGGTGGCCTCAACATCTTATATTTCTCTTTACCCATTACCCATTGGTTATTTGGATGCCTTCCTCCTACCCTTTTATTTATCTCTCACTTACCCCTATTGGCCTACCCTTTTCAAACATTGCTTTGGTTGGTCTCTTTTACTTATATGGGTGTTTTCAAGTCCTTTGAGACTTTTTATTGGTACATGTGAGTATTTTATTGCCATATTGTGAATGACTAACATCACCCACTCTACCTTTTATTGGTACCCTTGGGTAATTTATCGACGTCTGGTTATTGACATACATTACCCACTTTAGTGATTATTATCATTGCATTTGTTCGAATTTCTTTGAGGTTGGTTTCGACTCATGTTTTATCACCTATTTTTACCATTTAAGAGTTTCTACCCGTTTCCCCCTTTTATTGGCATTTCTTACTCCTACCATATGAGAGTCAGTGTTCGGTGGAGGGACAAAGTGATGGAGGAGTTTTATTATACTTTTGAGCACTGCCTACAGAAGATAGGAGTGTGCCCTACATTCAACATGAGTTATGATTGGAGTATGGAGCGATGCCATACGACTTGGAGTATTTTTTTTCTCACTTATCTTATGCCAGTTGGGCCTCATGGAAGAGATCACCAGCGTGAGGGGGAGTGTTGGAACATGTGGAGGACTGCCATTTTTATTCGAGAGGATTCTATACACCATTTGCAGTAAACTGGGAGTTCATGATGGAGGAACTTATTACTACATATATATTATTTGGTTCAAGCTGGGATCACTGACATTACCTCCCAGCCTGAGGGGGAGTGTTAATTTGTAAAACAATTGTAAATGCGTAATAGCTATTAATTCACTGTAAACGCGTAAGAAAGTTGTAAACACGTGATTTTTTGTATAAATTTAGATGTTTTGAATTAATTGAAGCAAGGCTTCCAAAAATTACCCCTTTTCGTTTTTAACACTCGTCAGCGAGCTTCAATGACAGGTGGCAATGACCATCAGGATTCGGGCACACAGAGCAGCAAGACTTGTTGCCGCTAGGAAAGGTAGAACCATAGAGAGCAGCAAGGCGTGAATTGTAGCCGATTTTTAGGGGAGAGAAGGTGGGGAAGAAAACAAAGAAATTCAAGTGTACCATAAAGGATGAGAAAAATAAAATTTTCAAGTGTAGGACAATTTAAAGATGAGGTGAAAAAATAAAAATCTTCAGAGTAAGAGAGGAGGAGAGTTTCAAAACAAGAAGCAACTGAGAAGCCCACAAATCTGCTTCATAAGGGTAGCAACATCAAATCTATTTTTTCCATCATTTTCCTGCAATTGACAGCACAAGTTTCTTAGTTGATGATCGATTCGTTGGGATAGGTTTAGTTGGGTTGGGTTTAGAGGGAATAGAATGATTAAAATTTATGCTTGGAGTCACTAATCGAAATGATAAACCAATTACAAATTTGGTGACATATAACGACCAAATAGAATCTCTAAAATTTCACCCATAGACATTTTTGAATAAGCTATTCAAACGGCTAAGGTTCTATTGGACTATTTTCCCTACAAACCCTCTATCATTTTTCATTGTTACTTGTAAGCCTCCATTTGGCTAGTCAACAATAGCTTATCTTTCTTTTCTGATTCGATGGGGTAATCTAGTAGAATAGTCTTTAGTAATTTCTTCTCTGCTAGCTCGATTGGTCAGCTGGTTGAGGGGTACAAACTCAAAACTTTTCTCTATCCTTTCTAGTTGATGGAAAACTAGTCAGACAAACTTTATCATTCAATTGACATGCATTCTAACTTTTTTCTTGAGACTTCTTCTGCCAAGTTGCTCATTAATTTTATTATTATTTTGTAAGTGTTTGTGAAGAAGTTGACGTTCACGATTCTTGTAAATACTCAAATTTTGATGATACTCAAAATAAGTAGACATACTCAAAATACTTTTCATTTGAAAAAAGTTTTGATACGTTTTATTATTCAAACTTTTATTGTGAATTTCAAACTTCTCTTCACATAGGCGTTCTCGATTTAATTTGAAATCAATACTACTGTTGTTGATACCTTGGAGGTTTCACCTAAGAGTAATGTGTAACTAAACTGTGTTGTATTTAATATTTATCTTTCAAGAGGCTTTTGTGTTTTAAATAATAAAAAAAGTAACCTTTGCTCAAGTTGTTTAAATATCCCTATTGAGTCTAGGTGATTGTACCTAGAGTTGTTGGTCATGAGTCCCAAAGAGTTTGGGCAAGTGTTGTAACTTGAACCTTTGTGGTAGATGTTGTAGATGTCATTTGGAAAATTATAATAGAACATTTAATTCCAAGGAATGGTACCCTAGTAGTGTAGTAATATGAAATAGTGCTTGTGAGCTACTATAAAAATCTGTGTAACAGATGTTCCAATTGAGCAAAAGTTTTAGATAGCCATAAAACTTAAACAAACCTACCCCACCATTGAATTTTTTGCAGATGGGAGTTCGATGCCTGAGGCCCCAATTTTTGCTTATATTAAGGACAAAATTTTATTTAATCATGCCTTTCTGAAGATCGCAAGGAACAAATATTTTAGTCAGGGGCTAAAGTTAAAAACCAAATGAAATCTACAAGTTTAATTAAATTGTTTATACCAGTGTCTATAGGGTTTGTTTCGTTGATAGGTAATGCTCATATAAAATCGGCCATAGCAGTTTACTGCGGCCACGACCAAGAAGAAAAGAAAGAATAATTCGAGAGTAATAAAAGAAAACCATTACAAAAAAAAAAAAAAAATGGAGAACGAAAGTACAAATAGATCGGTGTTTCTGGACATCTTACATGTTCAACCATAAAGTTTAGAGAATGGGTTAAATCTTAATGTATGCTAATTGATTTTCGATATGAACAAATTCTATTTTAATTACTTTTGTTTTAACCAACTCTTGTATGAAATGATGTCTTGTTTCTCTGTTTTGACTGAGAGTGGTGAACCAAAATCTTACTTCTCCTAATAGCACTCATGTAGTAAAAAAAGTTAGGCATTTCAATTTTCTCTAAACCATATCTTCTAGTTGCTTCATCCATAGAAGTTGTGCACAACAACTTCCAGTCACTATCTATTCAGCTTCAATGGTGGACAAAGCAAAGGAATATTATTTCATGGAAAACCAAGATACAAGTATATTTTCAAGTAATTAACATCTACTACTAGTATTATTCCTATCAATTTTGCAACATGCAATGTCAACATTGGAGTACCTAATTAGGTCATTGGGAAAAGAGTTTGGGCACCAAAGTCCCAAGTTAGGTGTTCCAAGCAAGTATAAAAAACTTCTCTTTTTACGATTACTAGAGCACAAAGACAATTCGAAGCATGATGTCCGGTTTACTAGTTGAAAGTATAGTAAAGACCCTATCATACTTGTATAAAATTTTTGGTCTTATGGGTTTACTTGAGTTGTATGAGTCTAATCTTAAGGACAAACTCATGATTGTGGTAATTGATTTCAAATTTTCTATATTGAATCTCTTAAGCAATCAATTTTTTTTTTTTTTTTTTGTATTTGGACTGATTTATAAAAGTTTAATTTTCAGTTTGCATTTCTTGAAGTTCAAGAAAAAATGCGACCTTACAGATCAAACTCATCTCAAATTAATTTTTTATTACTTCAGCAAATTCGTTGCATAGAAAGATGATGTCATCCACATAAATTTAGATAATAATTAAATTTTGATCATGACTCTTGGTAAATAATGTCTTATCTAAACTACTGCTTTTATAACCCTTTTCTCTAAAAATTTACTAAGATTTTGTTTGGAACCCACATAATAGAAAGGGAATTTCCCTAAAATACCCATTTAAAATAAATTATTTTGAAAAACACTGACATCATCAAAATATTTCTAAAACTACCCAACTTTGACCGGTCAAATGCATATGTGTGCAATCAAAAGCGACACGTAAGCTTTGACTGCTTATGTGTCGCCACATCATCAGTGCAGTAAACATAGATCGACACGTCGTCTGCCACATCATTATTTTACCACGCCATCTGCCACATAAGCTCACATAAGTTGCCACATCATTAAATAAAAAATTAAATATTTTTTTAAAATAAAAAAATCAAATACATATGGTGCCAGGTAAGCCCTCACTTATGTTTTTTTTTCAAAAATCTCTTTCTGGTGTCATTAAAGACAGATGGGCCAATAGAGGATGAAAGACGACTGATTGTAGGTAGAATTGTTGCGCCATTAAAGCATGTCTCAGGAGATGAGGCTAAAGGGATGGCAATATATATATCTTGTCTGTCTCTGCAAAATTTGATTCCCTGTAATAAGTAATAACCTGCGTATGAGGCGAGACTATAGAATAACCCCTAGCAGTCCATCGGAGTGAGGCTTATTCACGTCGTCGACGCTGCGAATATTGAAAAGTCGTGATTACTAGCCTATCCTGCAGCATTATAAGCTTTTATAGCTGCAACAACATCGGCAACTGCCTGAAGACCAGAGGAACATTGCCGATGCACAGTTCTGATTGGCACAGTTTCTGCACAGTATTTAAGTTAGTGGAAATCAGACTAACTATATACAAATGTCCAAATACTAGAAAGTAAAATTCCAAATAGTGTGGTGAGAAAATGGGTACCTGGAAATCCAAGAGTCAAGAATTTCACCAAGCTGGAAATCCAATAAATACCAAGATAAATAAAATATTCTCAACTTTTTCGAAAGCTAGTCGAACCATCCTAACTTGATGAACATTGCAATAACTTATGTACTACTACTTGAGTGATAATACAGGTATTTAAAAGAAATTATCATGCAAAATAATATCAATAAAAATACATTACAGAACTGGAATAATTAAGGCAAACCTTGGAACCGTCCGATCCTTTGCAAAGGTGGAAGTGTGTGAAAGGAGCATGGGCAAGGTCCAGAAGATTATCTAGAAGAAGCCCATGTTCAACAGGCAGTTCCATGACAATCTACAAGACAAATTGAAGAGAGTGACAGTTAAAGCATATCAATACCGCAAAACTACAATAGAGTCATCACAGAACAAGAGTAAAGAAAATGTCTTGCTACCTCAGTGTGGATTTTGAACCCTTCAGGAGCTTGAAGTGATGGAATATCAGCCATTAGAGGTGCATCACCAGGCCAGATCCAGATCATGCCTTCTTTCTCAAAGCATGGCAACAAATTTATTCTGACTTTATGCAACCGAGTTGATGGCATTTTCTCACATTTTCCGTCAGTTGAGTACTCCCACCCTGATGATATTTCACTGAAATCAAAAAATTTCAAATAGGAGACCAGATCTCAAACTTTTATGTACCCTATTGGAGAGTACAATCACGAGCTTTTAGGAAACTAAATGGGAATTTGAAACAAATTAGTCACGAATCATATCGGAAAGGTCTTCTGCCAAACTCTTACCTGTTGGACAAGTTCTACAAACGAATCAGGAGGACCCATTCGATCCGAGCTTTTGATTGATTATTTCCAGATGGGGAGATCAAATCTTGAACCTACATGAAACGAGGAAAAATAAACTTTAATGCATTCAAATAAGTACTCTATATGTTGAAATGAAACAAAAAATACAGAGGAAATGATAGAATCATCACCAGTCTTTACACGAATGGTGAATCCATAAGGAAACTCTACCACTGACGTGCCCTCATCTTCAAACAAGGGTTTTACCAAATAAGCACAAACCACAACTTCCACTAAGAACGGCTACAAAATATAAAATTTTAAAATGACTGATTAATACATATAGAATACCAAAATATAAAAGGTAATTATCAATAGTAATACTTAAATTTCATGAGTAATGAAAATATTCACCTTGGATTGCTACTTCTTTGAGCGTTAACTGGCAGGTTCGACATGTTCTAGAGTTATGTCCCGATTGTTTACATCTACCACAGACATAGGTGTCATGTTCTCCTTTATCCATTTTTGTATGTATACGACCTGAACGTGGACGACCTAGTTGTTTCCTTGCAATAAGTGGAACAACTCACACACACCCGTATTAGGCCAATAGAGTTTATCTTTAGGAGGATAGAATCCCATTGCATATGTTCTTCTATATGCCTCTGTTGTATCCCAATGACCACACAATTGATTGAAATCATAATTGATTTTTCTACACACTGCAATGGCATGGGTACAAGGAACTTTTTCCATTTGAAAATGGGTGCATGTACATGTTATATTCACCAAATCAACCTGATACACCATTCCATCATCCATAGTGATTCCATACATATTATTCTGATATCGACGTACATGACATACTCTTACTCTATCCATCTTATTTTTTAGAGAAGCATCAACAGAGGGAGTATAGAACGATGTCATCTTTCCTGCAAATTCATGTCTTTTCACAAAATATTTATTCAATCTATAAAAGGTTGATGCCACCAATGCCTGGATTGGAGGACTTCTACCACCTTTCAGAACATTATTAAAGCACTCAGACATATTGGTGGTCAACACACCAAAGAGAACATTGCCATCATGTGCCAATGACCAAAACTCAGGACTCAATTGTCCTTCTGTCAATAATTCTTTCGCTCTCTCACTTTGTTGTTCAATCAACTGCATCGTATGATCAAAATCAGTAATATTTGTTTTCCTTACTGCGGACCATATGAGAGCACTCAATGTTTCATTTTTGAATGTCTTCTTGAAATTGGCAACTAAATGACGTAAAAAATAACAATGATAACATTCTGAAGGTGGAAATTGTGTCTGGACCGCCCCTATTAAAACCTTTTGACGATCTGAAATCAGAGTGAATGGTTTTGTTCCTTTAATATCAAAACGATCTAAACAAGCTAAAAACCATTCCCAAGTGTCTTGATTCTATTTCAACAATAGCAAAAGCTAGAGGAAAAATACCATCGTTCCCATCAAGAGTAGTAGCAATCAACAGAGTTCCAGGATACTTCCCATATAAATGTGTTCCATCAACACTAATAAGGGGTCTACAGTATTGGAATCCTGCAATGGATGGCCCAAAAGCCCAAAAAACACGCTTAAACATCTTTCATGGCCAAATTCCTCACAACACAATATATATTCATTAGTTGGATTCACCTCTTTTATTGCATCTAAAAACCGTGGCAAAAGATTAAATGATTAATCCCAATCACCATAAATTACTTTTATAGCCTTACATTTTGCTCTCCATGCTGTCCTATATTTGACAGAGATATGATATTTATCTTTGATGATCAGCTGTATATCATTAGGACTCAAAGTAAAATTCGCCCTCACTGTTGGCATAATAACTTTACAAATGAAAGATGATGTACACACTTTATTATTGTGACGAATGATTCTATTAACATGTGTGATCTCCACCATACTTTCTTATCTTAAATTGACGAATCCTTCGATCACATGATGCAAAAACACTCCAAGGGCATCCATCTACACAACATTTAATTTTATAATCATAACTGCTAGACCTCAATGTCTCATACTCAAACATGTCTTTCAATTGAGTATTTTCTCAAAAATGCATCATTTGGGTCCTATCCTCAAATATTTGATCCATGCTGATATTATTTGATGTTGAGTCTAAAATATTTATTATTCTAGAATTATCTTTGATACATCTAGGATTAAGCTCCCAGGAACCTTCATATACATCCGGGTACCCAATTGCATCTGTTGTTTCAACTCTGTTACTATGAACTCCGGCTTCAAATATCTCATCCCCTTCCCCTTCAATATCTTCTAAACCAATATCAGTATCATCACTAATACTGTCACTATCATCACTAAAACCATCACTAAAATTATCACTCTCATCATTAGTAACAACCCTAAATAAACACAACAATAAACATAAAAATCCGAGTAGGGATAACATAAATTTGACACATTTAACAACGTAAGGGTAAAAAAATTACATGGGAGAAGATGTTCCACACTCAGATAGTGATGCAATAGACAAGGGGTACAAAAACCCCACTTCACGCCCTTCTGTATTACACATATATAGATAATAGTTTGTACTTAAAAACAAGTTACGTAAACTTAACAATTCATATCATAAATATACGAACATAAATACTTACTCCTGTGTACGAGATAATTCTTGTTCTTGGGGATAGGGTGTTTCACTAATAAAGTTTCGATTGCCCGTACCTTCCCCTCCATGGGCTCTTTGTCTTAAAACTTTTTTCTAAGATTATCTCAACCATAGATCGATTATTTGAAGCCATCACAAATAATTGAGTCAAATCATAATCATTTTGCACATGTAAGATAACAAAAACCCCATCAGAAAATGGAATTTTGGCCTTAATAAACACTTGATGAGTATCACCATCCCACCCCGTGAGCTCGTACATCATTACTAAAAATTCGCTAAACTTAGTCGAAACCGCAATCATTATCACTCGTGATTGACCTCCATCATAACTATCAAAATATCCAGACTTCTCCTTCAATTTTCCATTGTATCGACAAAAGAACCCAACCACTGACACCATATAATCTATAAAAACTACATACATTAGTAAGAGTTTATTTATACAAAAAATTATCTAGTTCTAATTTTTATGACTAGTCCTAACAATGCAAAAACACACATAAGTCCAAATTCACCTAACACCCCTGGTAGAGCCCCATATGACTTTGCAGTCACTACGAACCGTACCTCGTTAGTGATGGGGGTCGGGTTTCGTTAGCTAATGGACGCCTGTGCAGGTGACTCAACCTAGTCTGAACTAGACCCAACCTACTCTTAATCAGACTCTCTACTCGTCCCTAGGGACACATGGAAACTCAATAAAACATAGACAAAAAAATAATTCCATAAAACTTCAAAATTATTCAACATTTAAAAAATAATCCAACTAATTCTATAACAGATAACTAGTCCTAACAATGCAAAAACACACCTAAGTCCAAATTCACCGAACACCCCTGGTAGAGCCCCATATGACTTCGCAATCACTACGAACCGTACCTCATCAGTGATGGGGGTCGGGTTTTGTTGGCTAATGGACGCCCGTGTAGGCGACTCAACCCACTTTCCATTACCCAACCTACTCTTAATCAGAATTTGTACCCATCCTAGTAACTAGGGCAAACATAAGAAAACATAAACAAAACAAAAAAAACCCTTGTGGTGGATATTTATAACACCCAAAGCTCCTCACCACATGGCATGATCATTCCATGACACTTCAAATTTATTTAACAACTAGCAACTACAAATCTTATCTCAAGTAAACTGCAACTTCCTAATCAGAAAATTAAACGAAATTAACTAAAATTAAACTAGCAACTTCAGAAAATACAATATTCAATGGCATAGGAATCCATAAACTAAAATACAGCAAATTAAACAGAAAATCCATAAACTAAAGTTAAACTTTACAATAATTTTAATTTATCTGCAATTGACAGTAAACAGTAAATCACAAAAAATCAATACAGTAATTAAACAGTAAATCACAAAAAAAATCAATACAGTAATTAAATAGTAAATCACAAAAAAATCAATACAGTAATTAGATTCAATTAACAAAAACCCTAAAAAATCAACCTGCTAAATCGGTTTCTGAAACTCAAATTCGGGTTTCGAGGATGAGTAGGGCTTCAGTTTTGAGAGAAGGGGCGACAAGAGAGTGAAATAAGAGGGTAATAAGAGAGGGGGCCCTGAGAGGAAATTATAGGGTTCGGTTTTGAGAGAGAGGGCGACGAAGAGATGAAATGATAGTTTTCGGTTTTGAGAAAGGGGCGGCGAGAGGATGAACAGAGGGGAGTGAAGAAGAATAATGAGAGATGAGGCTGAGACGAAGTCTGGGTTGAGACGAAGAGAGTACGGTTGAGGGGGGGGCATCGAGGGCTAGGCCGAGCGGCGGCAGCGGCTAGAGGAGAGGGGGCGAGAGGAGACGCGAGGAGAAAGAAAGATCGAGGAAGAGAGATTTTTGAGATTTTTGAGATATTTTAGTGAGGGCTTACGTGGCATGATATGTATTTGATTTTTTTATTTTTAAAAAAATTATTATTTTTTTATTTAATGACGTGGCATAGCATGTGACATGTCAATCTATGTTTAATGTACTGATGACGTGGTGACACATAAGTAGTCAAAGCTTACGTGTCACTTTTGACTGCACACATAGGCATTTGACCGGTCAAAGTTGGGTAGTTTTAGAAATATTTTGATGACCTCAGTGTTTTTCAAAATAATTTATTTTAAATGGGTATTTTAGGGAAATTCCCTAATTGAAGGGGAGAGAAAACTATTTTCTGTTGTTTGGTAGTTGAGAATCATTTAGAGAAAAGAAAATACGAGAGAGAATCACTTTTTCTCTTAGGCTGTGTTTGGAACACAGAAAGTGGAAAAAAAATAACCATTTAAATAACAATTTATTTTGAAAAACAACGACATCATCAAATTATTTTGTAAAATACCAATTTTGATCGCTCCACTGCACATGTGTGTAGTCAAAGGCGACACGTAAGCTTTGACTGCTTACATGTCACCACGTCATTTGTGCAGAGAATTTAGATTAACATGTCGTCTGCCACATCATTATTTCACCCGTCTTCTGCCATGTCATTAAATGATAAAATTTAGAATAATTTTTAAAAAAACATAAAAAATCAAATACACTTTTTATTACCTTATATCTAAAATAATAAATTATTAAAAAAATCTAATAAACAATTAAAAAATTTACGCTCACTTATTTAACACCATTTAATATCAATAAAAAAATTTATCGTTACCCTTTTTATTACTTTATATTTTAAAAAATAAAAATAAAAATAAGTATACTAATTAGATTTAAAATATTTAGAAATTTAAAATATTTATAAATTAAAAAATATACAAAAAAATTATTTTAGAGTTTAAAAATATAATTTATTTGTATAATTTTGATCATATTATTTAAAAAATAATAAATTATTAAAAATGTATATTAGTTAATTAAAAATCTTACAACACCTTTTATTATCAATTAAAAATATTTATTAACTAAAAAAATATGAAAATTTTACTTGTGTAAAAAATAAATGTACCGGTACACTTTTTATTACCTTATATTTAAAATAATAAGTTATAAAAATCTTACTCTTACCTATTTAACACCTTTTTATTATCGATTTAAAAAATATTGTAATTATAATTTTTAAAAAATTTAGTTTTGAGTTTAAAAATCAAATTTATCAATACATTTTTTTCAAATTTATCGATAGACTTTTTATTACCTTATATTTAAAATAATTAAAAATAAAATAAATATACTAATTAATTAAAAAAATCTTACTCATACTAATTTAACATATTTTTTAATTTTTAATTTAGAGGGGGGCGTCGAGGGCGAGGCCGAGCGGTGGGGAGCGGCGACTGCAGGCACTGCGAGAGGGGAGAGGAAAGGGGGCGAGAGGAGAAGAGAGGAGGCCGAGGCCGAGCGGCAGCAAGAGGGCCAGAGGAGAAAGATGAGCGGGGAAATAAAAAGTGTATTTGATTTTTTTATTTTTAAAAAAAATTATTCAATTTTTTTATTTAATGACGTGACAATTGACATGGCGAAATAATGATGTGGCAGACGACGTGTTCAGCTATCTTCTATGCATTGATGACATGGCAACATATAAGCAGTCAAAGCTTATGTGTCGCTTTTGACTGCGCACATGTGCAGTGGACCGGTCAAAGTTGGGTATTTTTTAAAATAATTTGATGACATCGTTATTTTTCAAAATAAGTTATTTTAAATGGTTATTTTGGTGAAATTCCTGTTTTTTTTTCTTGTTTGGATGCTCATGAAAATTTTTGTAGAACTGCAAGTAGCATAATAAATTAAGTGTAGATTTCGTTTATAGAAGACAATATAAAAGTAACAAAAGATTTCCAGTTCTCGAGAGTTTGTAATCAAATAACTAAAAACAACAGAGAAAGTCCTTTATTCATGGTAGCCAGTAGAGAAATCAGATTCAAAGCCAGAGAGCCCAAGCAGTTGGTTGTTGTGCTGGATTTGAGAAAGAAATAGGGGAGGGAGACGAAGCTTTGCCGTTGCAGTAGTTCTTTAACTCGGAGAAGAAAGCAGCCGACTGAGGTTCACCAAGAACTTCCCAGATATGGTCCCAGCAGGGTCGGCTACTCACTTTTTCAATCGTTTTGCAGCACTCGCGGCTTAATACCAGCTTCTCCTCAGCTACTGATTTATTAAAATCCCCGCTGCAAATGGGATCTTTTCCTGCTATGTGGGAAAGTTCTAGGAAACATTCTGCAGCTTCGTCGAGATCGGATGGCGCTTCAGCAAGCGGAGAAAGCCCTGGTGCATACTCATCTGCTTCCATTGCTCCGGGCTGCACCCACGAGGCAGCCACTCCCATGAACAACAGCACGCTGATGTGACCCATTGCCATCCTCATTCTCTTTCTTCTTTTTCTTCTTCTTCTTCTTCTTCTCCAGTTACTGTTGCTACTACTCATGAAGCAGATGGAGTTATTTATATGTTTCTTTTTCTTGTACTGATATTGCGAACGCCGATCCACGTAGAAACCAGTTACAGCTCTTGATACTGTTTATTCAATGCTACAATTACCAAATTAAAGAGTAAAACAGGAAACTGTTTGTGGTTAGATTAAAACTTAACTGTTATTAAGAAAGTAGGAGCTGTTTGCCTTTAATAAATAAAAATTAATAGCTGTTCGTCGTTAGCTCTTGACACTTCTTGCTCTCAAAATTGCTGTTAAAATCTTCAACTCTTCAGAAACCTAGGGTAAAGTTTCAGTATTAAAATTCGTTTGAAATATAAACATGAGTCTCGATCCAAAAGTGAATGTGGACAATTTGACTGCTCTAGTTTCATTTTCTTTAGTTACAATTCGAATTAATAGTATTTAAAGCACTTTTTCCTCAAAGGGGAAAAATAAAAATATAAACAGAAATAGCAACTTGGATGATACAAGAATAACCAAGTTTATACTTAAGCTTCTATTGGATAGCAACTTAGATGATACAAGAATAATCAAGTTTATGCTTAAGCTTCTATTGGATCTGCTTCTTGTCATTCTTATAGGCACATCAGACACCTCTTCAACACATCTTTTTCTTGGTGCTCTCTTAGTCGTAGATTCCGGTTTATCAGCCTCAATGTTTGGTAAGTTAAACATCTTGTATGCGAACGACAACACATCTATCAAGTCATTGTGTGAATTAGGAGGGGAGACGACAATCATCGTTTTCCTTGAGATGTGGTAATGAACAGGACCTGCACTTGTCTGGAGACAGAGGATCTAAAGATGCTCATTGAAAGCACAAAGACGAGTGATGGATAGGCATCGATAGGCTGGTTTAATGATTTCAGCAAGTTTCAAATTCAATGTTGTCTTTGGTACACTGTGGATTTTCTGCCACATACAGTCTCTTGTCCTGATAATTCCAATTCCTTCTTCAAGAACCCAGATGCAAAGGCCAGGGTGACACAAATCTGGCAGTAGTTGATGTGCCCCTCTGATTCCCAGATGAGTCCAAGATAAATGGAGCGAGTCCAAAGCAAGCTGAGAAATCGGAAAGTCTCCGTCTTCACACAGAACATCACCAAGTATGATAGCTGAAGCCAGTATATATTCTCATTACAATACATAGAAGTGGCACGCATAAAAAGTCGAAATGACTAAGGCCCAAAGGTGTTCAAAATAAACATCAGAAAACTTGGCTAGCTTTGTCTTCCATTCTCTAGTTTCAGAATCAAAGATGGCAACTTTGAGACCTCCAAATTGTGTTCTGTACGCTCCACCGGAAAGGTGCAAGTATGTCACGATCAATTTGTAGTGATTGCTATTGGGATCGAGTGTTAAACCCATAACAGTAGGAAAGGGGTGATGTGCCATTCTGAAAGGAGTGAGAGGAGGAATATGGGTGAGATGCTTGGTAAGAGGGTTTGTAGAGATGATAATTGTACTTTACATCCTTGTGGGCTTTCTTGTAGTAGAAGATGACACCCTCACATAAACCCATGTTCCAAATGTTGCTAGTGTAGGGAAGACGGAGGAGTCTTGGAGCGTGAGTGCTCCTTTGTCATCCAAGCAGTAGAACATATATTGGTGTGTTAAGGCACAACTGCGGTATTTGAGAAAGACGAAACCGTAGTCAATAAGTTTGGCACTGAAAGAACCTGCTTGCTGGATCAGATTCTACCACTCTTTTAACACAACTTCACACTTGAGTAGTGATTTCTAGGGCAGACGAGAAATAATTTCTAGTAAAATGTCTTTAGGCAAGTTAACCAACTTTTATTGTTGAGATTTCTTCCTATATGAAAAAAGATATTCTTTCCTTTTCTTAAAAATCTTGTAATTCCTGTACTTGTGTAATCACTGTAATCTCTCTCAATCATTCTATATAAATTGGATATTAAAGCCCGACGATGTGAATACAATACAACACAAAAATTGAATTCTTATTCTCAAATTGGTATCATAGCAGGAGAATTCTTTTCTCCTTCTAATCGCCGAAGATCATAATCAGTGCTCTCCAATTCATCTTCATCGCCGGTAGAAGTCGTTGAAAAAAAATAGAGTAGGAGCTCTCTGTTTTTTTGCTCTGGCCCGACATAAAAGTTTCAATCGCCGAACCACCTTTTAGTGCTCCTGTATTCATCACCGCCACCACCCAAACTCCGGCGGGACTCTTGAAAACTACCGACGAACCGCAACCGAACCACCTTCCGATGACCTGCACCAGTGTCACCGATGGAGAAGATGAGGTATGATCGTGTTATTTTTCACGTTCCTCTCGATCGTCGCTGTAAAACATCACGGTTACCACCCAAACTTCGGCGAAAGTTGCCAACGAACCACAACTGAACCACCTTCCGACGACCTACACCAGTGTCACCGACGAAGAAGATGAAGGTGCGATTGTTTTATTTTTCACGTTCCTCTCGGTCGTCACCGTAACACAAACCCTTCGCCACCCGAACTCTGGCGGGACTCCCGGAAGTCACCGACGAACTGCAACTGAACCACTAGCCCAACGAAGGAGGAGCCGCATCAGCATTGCCAACGAAGAAGACGAAGGTGATCTTTTTTTTTTTAACTTAGGTTACTGTTCGTTTATTTTTTGCCGACCGGACCAAAGTCCAAACCGGGTCAACCCAACGGCAGATCGGACCAGTTCCCAGACTGGACCTGACTGAGACCCAAAATCGGGTTAATCCAATTGCAGGAAGCGAACTAAACCGGTTCTTTGGGTGTTTTATTTTATTCTGATCACCGCCAATCTCCCTACATCATGGCGAAAGAATCAACATCGATTATTCATATTCAATCTAAAAACTCTAGTTTTACAACCAACGTTATTCTTATGGAAGTTAACTACGATTTATGGTCCCAAATCAAGAAGATACAAATTACAGGATGTGAGAAACTTGAATATATTATGAAAAAAACACCAATACCACAAGAAATTGATGCTTCCTATACGAAATGGTATGCTGAAAATCAATAGGTCAAATGGTGGTTATTAACATCTATGTCACCAGATATTATAAAGCATTATATTCGAACGCGCACCGCACGCGAAATTTGGAATGCTCTGGCCAAAGCTTCCTATGATGTGTCAAATGAATCACAACTTTTTTCATCGAAAGAAAGAAAGCATACCCTACATGTTGGACATGTTATTGAAGTTTTCATTCCCATCCCTTTCTTCGTGGTTACCCGATTCTTCCGTTTATCTAAACAAAAATTCCCAACATAACAGACGTATCTAAAGAAATTTTTCTCAGCTCCTCTTCCAATTCTGATTTCCATCTTTTGGTAATTTTCGTTCACACTCCAATCTGATCCCAACCTACTGTAATGTGTTTCTATAATCGATAATAATTCTATGACAACACAGTAAGAACTGAAAAAATAAAATAAAATTAAAAAAATTGCATATGTGTGGCCTTAGATCAAGATGGAGAATATTTCCAGTGAAAGAATCAAGTCGAAGCTCACATCAAGAATAATACCTAAACAAAAAGATCCAGTGGTAACTCAAGAATAATACTAAACATGAAGATCAAAGTGAGAAAAAAGATCTCTGGTGATAAGTGTTAGATACCTGTGATTGTAAACAAAAATGGAAGATGTCGAGTGACGAAGGCAGACGCAGAAAGGCCACAAGCGAAGAAGAGATCCAATGCTGTGCTTACTTATCCACACCAAGAGTTTAACTTGCAATCCTGTTTTCCAAGAGTTTTGATTCCTCATCCTTGGTTGCTAAATTTGCAGATTTACATGGTGGTTCCACTTTTAAATCCAACGGTCTCCATAGATTTAAGTGCGTAATGTCCTAAGTGCCATGGGAGTTGGGCCACGTTCACCTCTAAGACTAATGAATGTGAGAAAATTACTGCCATGTCACTCAACACGTCATAAAATCACCCCATAAATAATATTTTTAAAAATTAAAGTATTTTTTGTAAAATATTATATTAAACTAATAAACCCTAAATCAATAATGAATAGAAAATGGGAGAAAAAAGGTATGCCGACATGAAATGTTGATGTGGCATTTTATGATGACGTGTTATGATGACATGGCATCCTATGTGAATGATGACATGATGATGTGCCTAATGACATAGTACTAAATCCTTTGGATGTGGATGTGACACGATGATGTGGCACCATGTAAATCGTCAATGCACACGTTTCACCTTAGATTGTACACATGTGTAATTCAAGTTAAATGAATGTGTTAATTTAAATAAGGTAATATATATTTAACTTTAAACCAATAAATTAAATAATTAAATTCGATATTAAAATATTTAAAATAATTTTAGACATTAATTAAAATTATAATATACACATTTTATATTTAAAAATAATAATTTATATTTATATTACTTTTCTATCTTGGAATTCCATCTTGGAACTGTTGAGAAACCATCTCATTTGTTTTTATGGCCACAGGCCTCCTCTAATTTAGTGAGACAAAAGTTGTTTGCATCTGGACTTTAGAAGCCCTCCAGCTTCATCAAGCTAAAACATCTTATACGATGAACATCGATTGACTTGGCAACATCCATGATGATCTTGGCTTGGCCTACAATAAGGCCCTATAACACCAATTAAATGAAACATTAAATTAAAGATACACAAATCATTATTTATTGAAAAAAAGACAATGTCATACGTGCCTTGAAAGTAGGGGTGGTACCAAGTTAAACTGGCTTGCAAATCGTTCGAGCTCAGTTTGAAAAATGCTCAGCTCAGTTCAGTTTTACTTGAGTTCGGTTCGATCTCAAACTTGAATAAGGTTCGTTAAGTATAACAAGTCAAACTCGAGATTTTTCAAGTTTGGCTTATTAGTTCGCGAGTCGACTCATTAACATATTTTCTTACGAAAATACCCTTTACTCTAATTGATCTCGTCGATTCCCTCTTCAATTAGTTGATAGTTGCTCTTATTTACCTCAAACCACAAAGACGATCGATCGTTCAACCTTTTGGGTCCCTCAACATCTAATGGTGTTGTTTGCCAATAGAAAAACATTATTGATAGAGATGTTTGCTCTTTCTTTTTATATATATTAAGGTGGTTATTATACATTAGTATGTTCCATTCCAAAGTCTTGGACTCCTATGTGATAGCTTACAATTCAATGATACTAAGTTCATCACAATATTCTTTTTATTTGTTTTTATAATTTTTTATTTTTGCAGTTTTAAATGTAGGTCAGAGCTCGAACCCGACTCGAGCTCAAACTCAAACTCGGTTAAAAATTTTGAACTCAAAATCGATTCCAATTTTAGGTTTGAAATCGAACTCGAGTTCGAAGTACTCAGATTAAGTCAAACTCAAACATATGTAGGTTCGGGCTTGGCTCGACTCGATGCCGCCCCTACTTGAAAGATAGGATCCTCGTGTGAATATAAAGTTTAATTAGCCATACAAGTATTTAAAGCAATCAAAGTTTAAAACCCCCAATTAATGGAGAAAAAAATTGGTAACATAAGCTGGCTCATTAGTCTATTATTGGATCCACGGGGAAGAAGCACAGGCATAGTTTTGAGTACATGACGCAGACTACAATTACACAATGAGACAGATCTTACAACTCTTTCTGTTTCCATCCTTGCCAAATCATTTACAGTTTGCTATCTTCACTTGGGGGTGAACGCCTACAACAAAATATGGAGTTAAGTCGTTAAGTGAAAGATTAAAGCATGCAATGCTTACTAAATCTAGTATACACAGGCTACTCTCTCTTTCATTAGAATAGGAAAATGGTGGACTTACAGCAAAAATAGTGTTGTGGCCGGGATCTGCAAGGTGGGCAAAGAGGTTGTCAATGGGACCAGTGCCTGTGTAGATGGCCTGGAACCAAGCACCCATGGCAGCCAGCATCGCCAATCTCCCATTCTTGATCTCCTTTGTCCGCAACTCCTTGAGCTTCTCAGGAGAACCAGTGCCCCATCCGAGAGGATCAAACCAGAGCCCACCGGGGTACCCGACATCAGTCCCATTGAGCTTGTTGTTGGGGAAGATGGGGTCTGTGTTCACACTGCCAGGCTTGATAATGTCTGCCCATCTTCTTCCTTCTGCCCATCCGATGAAGAAGAGCTCGATTATGAAAAGGGTCGTGGTGTCGGTGAAGTATTCTAGCTGTCCGGCTGTGTACCATGACGGAGTGTTCAGGCTGCCAAGCTTGGTTAGCAAATCTGGGATGAAGATGCCAGCTGCGCCAAGCACTGCCCATCTGCAATGGACCAGCTCTGCTTGTTGGTTCCATCTCAAAGTCTCGGGGTCAGATCCTGCCGTTACGCGAGTACACTCCATGCTCAGATCCTGAATCAAAATTGATCCGGTTCATGCTACAACGCACTGCTCGCGAGGAAATTCTGCAGGTTTAAAAGATTGAATTCAACTGAAACTCACCAAGACCAAGGGGATCGAATCCAAAATCTCCAGGAAGGCTGCATTTGTAAGACCAACAGCCACCACGTTATGACGCTTGTTTTGAACATACAGACAAAGGAGGAGAGATAAGAATTAATGTTATACCTGCCATCGAGCCAGGGTGGAGGAGTGCTGCCTGGAAACCAGAGAGGTCTCTCCCACGCTGCTGCTGACACAGTGAAAGATCTTGCCGCCGCAGCTTTGGTCACCTTCCCCTGTCTCAGTTTTCTCCCTCCGAGGAAAGAGGCCTTGGTGGCTGACAAACCATTTCCACTCTTCTGAGAACTGAATCACACCCGTCGAATCACATGATTAATCAACAAACATTAATGTTTTTCAATTCTCATAAGAAAACAAACATGAGTTTCTGCTTCAGTTCCTCAAACATTAAACAGAATGAACAGATCAATCACAACCCCTTTTTGGATCATCAAAGATGTATCTACCCATCACATGTTTACGCTCTAAAATCTCTGTAAAACAGTTTAATTCTGGTACTTTCTAATTGCAGAGAACATTAGACTCGTCTAAAAGTTGCAAAAAACTGCACTGAAGAATCATACCTGGAAGAAGAGATGGAATCGGCCGCAGCGGCGGAAGAAGAAGCACAGACAGCTGCCATTTCATTGTCTTTTCCTCCTTTTCGTTTGTTCTCCATCTGTCTTTTTTGGTTCTATCCTCATTAGGACGGTCACATTAAAGCAACATTAAGGCACGATCTTTTAACCCAAAAAAAACATGCACATAAATAGTAATTATAAGAAGGCTGATCCATTCGAAACTCATGAACGACTGTCTCAGCGGTCCGATAATAGCCATCTCAGATATCCGTTTTGGCATATTTCAGACCAAATGGGTATTATATCAGCCGTGGTAATTATAGAGTTTATATATGTTAAAGTTTGTGATCCTGGGTTAAAGTACTGTGTTTTTTTGGGTTTTCTGGCGTGCTTGGAAATTGAGCACTAGAATTGCCTGTCAGATGACACAACCAGAATAATACATCAGCATAAAGAAGAAAGAGGCAGAACCAGATTAATACATCAGCAGAAAGAAAAAAAAGAGGAATCAGAGATTACAAAAGCAGATTAACACATCAGCGGTGCTCTTTATTCTGCTCGATGGTCCTAAACCACTGAAAAACTACCATGTACAATGGCTAATCTATTTCTTCTGCCGTAGTTAGTACTTGAAAAGGTGCTACACCGCTGCGATGATGAATCGAGTTGATTTTCAAATTCTGCAGTTCGCCTCTGCAGGAATTGGAGGGTCTCCAAGAGACCACCATCAGTCTTCCTTCAGAGGAAAAGCCAAAAACAGGACCAATGAATTTTTTATTGCTCACAGTCAGTGACTCTCTGATTGACCTGAGCAGTAGTTTCTTCGTCCCATTCCAGAGAAGGATTCTTCCGAACAAATCTGTTCTTTACCAGCATCGCTGCTACTACTACCTTCACCACTCCTCTTATTTCTGCCGAAGCTGGCCATGGCCAACTTCTGCAACTTCTTCATCTCATCCCGTGGCTCCAATTTCGATATTTTGGGCCTCTTCTCTTCCACCATTCTCATTCGATTTATCTGGTTTGAGGTGGACCAACTTCGCGAAAGTGACCCTGTATTGGTTTCCCCTCCAGTTTGAGGGGAAGCAGCCATTGCTCCTCGAGGATGAGTCAATGCAGGTGACTCTGGGCTACATACGGGTACCACTGTTGCCGTCATCGCATTTCCGATATTCCTCGTCTCCTCCAATTCTGCCTGTAGACTTGGTGAGACGACTGGAACTAATCCGGTCTTAGGTTGGCTGGTGCTCGGAATAAGTCTCGCCCAATACCTCTTGGGAAGTAAAGGAAGGATAATACCTTTCAGTACCCATTTGAGTCCGAGCCTCAAAGATGGATTCTGCGGGAGTGGTAGTTGTAGGAGACACTTGATCAAGGCATACCACTCATTCACAAGCTGACAAGCAAAGCTCGTAAACAAGAGAGCAAGCATAATTATGCCAAAGCTCCTCCTATTCTTGTTTGTGTCCAAGTAATCCAAGTGCAAAGCTAACCCAAATACCCCCGTTTCACATAAAAGTGATACACTCTCCACCAATTGAACTCCCTTCCTGATGTATGGTTTTAGAAGAGCTAGATACAAGAACTGCACTAGTGTGAATGCCAAAGCAAGGATTAACTGGCTGTGACCATTTGACTTCTCCCTTGAAGGGTATGCACCTGCAATAACCCCGAGTCCTACTCTGCGGAGAAGATCGACGAGGATATAAGCTGATCTAGCACAACCCAAGAGCCTTTCGTGAATGGGAATATTCTGTTCGGCATTTCCATCATCTGAACTTACGGCTCTCATTCTACCAATTCCATTCTGGCCACTGTCAGTCCACTCCGGTACTTGGCTTGGGTCACCATGATCAGTTTTCACAAACAGTGGGGGGCCTCTTCGATCCTCAAACAGTATCCCAAACCTCGGGATGAAAGATGATGGGGTGCCATCCCATTGAAACCACTTTCCTTTAACAGACCTCCCTATGAGCAAAACCATTAACTCCATATGCCATGCAATATCTTGGTCCGCCTGTTTAAGTTCTTTGTACTGAACAAAACCGCTGGAGGAGATTGCGAGAATAAGAAAAAGAGTAACTGATATGAAAAATGCAGCTGGTATTGCTAAGAGCAAGGCACCAGTGATAATCCCTCCAGTTGTTCCTCCTGATTAAGGTTGAATTAATTAAAACTCCAAGTTGAAAAATAATTAGCATAGCTAGCTGGTTGAAATAGTTTACCTCTAATGAGAAACCCAGATGCCTGACATATACAGGGGAGCGCAAGGATCAGAAGGAAAAGCTCAAATCTTGGAATTAAGAGAACCCCATTCATGATTGTTTTGGTCCTGCATCTTAGGAACGACACTATAAGAATATGAATTGCAAGTAAACCTCCACCTGCCACTGCAAGCCAGAACATGTTCATCTCGAAATCTAGCCATCTGTAAAGATCAATTAAGCAAATCAGAAAGTTTTCTCATGTAGTAAATAGTTATGGCTAACAAAAAATGCACTAGATAAGTGAAGCTACCCCGTGTAGTGCTCCAATTTTTTAACAACACTGGCAGCAGATAGTGGTTCTCCTCTCTGTACAAGAACAGTAAGTATAAATTATGAAAAACTTCTGGGCTAATGTAACCGGTAGAGGAGAGTCAGAAGGCTAAATGAGTACCCACCAAAAAGTAAACAAAGTACTCAGAAGACTCAAGAGGTAATCCGAATGGAACATCCTTCACACTGACATTATATCGCCCGTGCAGCTCACCAAATTCTGATCTACAAGGATTTTGATATGAGGAGCGGTATTCTTGCAGTGTTTGTGCAGCTTTAAAGATTGGAGAAATACAGTTTGAATTGAACCCAATAGAAGAAAAACCTCTAAACATATTCAAACTTGTATTCGATCTCTCATATGTAGATGGGTAATCAGGCCACACTGGTGAGGCATTCTTCCATGGAAGTTTTTCTCGAGGAATAGTCCAACTTAGTCCTTTAGTGGTCTCCAAATATTCTACTGGTAAGCCGATAGTCAGCCAATCAGAGAATGCAAACACTTGCATGTGTCCAGCCATTCCCTGAATCAAAAGTAAAATAAGCATCTTACAGTTACCTCTGGTTTAGAGAACAAAGTTACAGATCAAGAGATCAATGAAGTAGTACTTACTAGAAGGTTTCTTGAAGGGTCTGAAAGGACAACATTGACTGGTGGACTACTTAAGTCACCCACAGCCGCAAGACAGGCTGTTGACAGGGCAAGAACACCAGCTGCCAAGGATGTTGCTAGCAGTCCCACAGTTATAAAAGAGTGTAATGCAACTGATATAGCTGGGACTGAATCTACATAAAAATCATGGAGACCAGAGCTACATTGTAACGATCTAAAGCATAGGAAGCTGAGCAAAGAAATTATAAATTTATATTTTCTAAACTAAAAGAAGTCAAAGTCCCGTTTATAATAGGAAGGAAGTCACTAGCTAGAGTAAAGATGTTACAAAAGACTGGAGAAGAAGAATGTTCGCCTACAGTGTCTCACTTCCAATTGGTTAGAAGCCAAATTTGGATTTCCAGAAATGTCATTCACTTTGCCTTCAGGAACAAACACTGAGACCACATTTTCAGTTCCTGCCAGAATGGTTAATGAGTACAGAGCCTTAGAAAGCTCTTTAAATCTGCAAAAAAATAAGAGGAGTTAGGCACTGGCATCTTGCATATTTTTCAGTAGTTAAACTGTTTGTTATCAAGTGAAATCACCTGCCTTGCAAGTCTACCCCCTTCAATAACTATTGCAGAAGAATCAAAACCAAAAACCGGTTTTGCAAACTCAACTACCACACTTATTCTAGGGTCCTTTGTGACTTCTAAGGTTCCAGTACTCAGTCTTACACTGGGCTTTGTAGAATCTATGGAAAAATACGCTCATCAGGTAAAATAAAAGTTAAGAGTAATCAAAGGTAAAAGTACTAGAGTAACCCACCAAAGAGGAACACTACAGGTTTAACAGGAGAAGCATATGCCCCTGATCGCCCAATAAGAGAAGAAGATTCTAGTTTAACTGTTAAAATTTGAGTTTCTGAGACATTTCTGACCTGCAAAAGCAGATATAAGGAAGCATCAGTAGATTATGAGTCGAAATCTGTTCTTGATAGTGTCAAAACTTTCAGATTGTCAGTGCTAGATTGAAAAGCAGAACCTTGAAGTCCAACTTACTTCAAAAGCAAAGCGGCGGTTGGCATGACTACCACCATGAATACGTGATAATTGGCCTTCACTCACATCAAGTGCTGCTAAAATGTCATTGGTAGAGTTCACTATAGGATCACTGAAGTCCAAGAAAATTTTCAAGTCTTTAATCTTATTTGTTGCAAGAATAGTGCGGGGAACATGGCTAATCTCCAATTCATAGGATGGGACTGATGTCCACAAATCCACATTGACTGGTCTTCTATCTAAATAAGGCCAACCATAATAACATCAACATTCAAGCAAACGAGTCTATTATGATGGAAGATTTAGTTAGAAATTCCATACCAAAATGAAGAATGATGATTGAACTATTTGTCCTTGTAAATAAATTTCCTGCATTGTCAGTACAGAAGCTATCTGCCATTCTAACTACCACGCGCCCAAATAAAGAGCCTTGAGAGAAAACAAGGGCCAGCCTGTATCTAGTATAAGGTTCAATCTCCTGTAACGCAGATGCATCCACAGTGGCAGGTCCATTGACAACTACCTGCAAGCCTTAGCAGAGTATCCTTTTTTAGCAACATCATGTAAGACAAGTAGAGTTACAAGGAAATGGAAATAAGAAATGCTGAAAATAGAAGCAACTCACGTTGCAGGTTGAAGCAGCTGGACACTTGAAGCCACCATTACCAGTGCATGGCTCACTGAAGGTTATATCAAGTGTGACACTTCGAGCATTCGTGAAGTTTCTCTCAGTAACAAGTGTTGCAGTTGGAGGTATTGTATCTACAAGGAATGAAAGCAAGGCCAGGTTGAATTCATACAAGAAACTTTTTTCGATTCAAACTATCAGCAGGAAATGACACCTTGACGTACCGATGAACCACTTATAAGTTGACGAATTGCTTTCTCCTTGTGAGGTTGTGACATTGACTTGAAAACTGTGTTCACGGTTTCCTGCCAAACTTCTGAACCTAATTAAACCAACTGGACATGGTCTCAGCTCCTCTCCATCTAGCTGTTCAAGTGGAGATTTTCTGATTAATATCCATCTGAAGAACTATTTGACAACACAGTTTAGATACTTTATCAGTTCAGCCAAGTGAGTAAAATCAATCAACAGAGCTAGCTGAGTAGATACTTTATCAGTTCCTGCCAAACTTTTGGGTTTTCCAGGTAAACTAGGACATGTTTCTAGCCTACTTGATGCCTTCCCAGCTAGCTATCAAACTATTCAACTCAATAGAAACCATGGATTCATGATTATCTTTTGGCAGACTCCAGCAAAACAAGAAGGAACCAAGCATATGAGATTGCTCAGCACATGCCATAGCCAATGGAGGGAAAATAGAAGTGTTTCAAACTGTTCAAGTAAAAAACTATGTCAGGAAACGAAGTCTTGCCTTCAACAACATGGATAACTGACTACAGAGATGGTCAAAAGCAGCATTGCCCAAAAACCTCAATGAGTAATCATGTCCTATAAACCAGTCATTACCTCACAGAAAATAGAACACCCATTATCGTCAGCACATGGCTTATAGCCATTTGGGTCTAGAATATTGTAAAAGAAAACAGCCGTTGAGAACCTTGTTCGAGCGGGCGGAGCGCGATCAAAGTGTATTAATACAGCCGATTCAGTGAGATGAACGAGAACAATCATCAAACAGGCAAACACTTCAGAAACTCTGAGCAAACACATCTCCGGGAAGGGAGTCTGTTTCACAACCAAGCAGCCAGAAGAGAGAAATGGAAAATGAACCGAACAGAGTGGCAATTGGCCGTATTCTTTTTGGCTTTAAGAGTTCCCAACACCAACAACTACCATGACTGTCACTCTAGTAACTGCTCATTAAAGATTTTCACATATCTCATTAACTACCTCCTGCAGAGGGGAAGCTTTATGTGAAGGGTCAAGTAAATGCAAATGCAATCTATTTATTGCTGCTGGTTGTGAACTGTGAAAAAGAAACGACTGTTCCGTTTGTGCGTCTAATAGCTAAGCTGGCATAGTGAAGCTTTTCTTCTGATCACTACCCATTAAATGGCAAGTTGAGAGCTGCGACATTTTTCTTCTCGATTCTTGGTTCTTGCCTTGTATGGTAAATTAAATCCTTCATGTACGAAGAACGGAAATTAATGCATGGGGTATCAACCAAACCAATTGAATTTATGGTAAACGAAGAGGGCCTGTCTCAGATTTGCAGTACTTGTAATGAATGAATTAATGAATGAGAACTACAGATTACATTTACTTCAGAATAAGATTGAAATACTGGCTTAGCTGCTTCACCCTTTGTTTTTTTCTTTTCTTCCTTCCATGTAGGGTGTTACTGCTAGGGATGGCGATTGCTGGATTGCTGGAGCAGTCGGACGGGACCCAGATCCACAATTTCTGGACCCGAAATCGCATCTTCTCCAGCTCTAGGACAGAGGGAAACGCTAATTTATATAGGGTAGTGGCTCAACGCTCGAAGACATTTGACATTTTTGGAATTAGACAAGGACAGAGAGCAGAGGTTTAGGAAGACAAGTTAGACAAAAGGTTGGCATTCAAGAAAACAAGAAAAAAAACAAATCAAAGCCTCCGAAACTGGGGTTGTGAAATCTGATGTCTGCTATGAATGAGAGCCATTCACGACGAGACAAATGTGTTTCACTCGAAAGATCAAACAACAACTTGCAAATAAAACAAAGTAATTAAACCTCTCATGGTTTCTTTTTTCTCTCAAACGGTAGTGATTTGTTACTAAATATCACTGATTTTTACATAAAAAAGTAGTGATTTTTCTGAAAGATGTAGAGAAATAGAAGATCTACTTTATCTACTTTGAGAAGTGGTAATTTACCTTGGAAAAAAATAATAATTAATTTGCTCAAAGAAATCAGTGATTTGGCTGAAAATTTACTATTTTTAAAAAATAAAAATAAAAATTGCTAATTTAGCTAGAAAAATTAGTGAGTTTCTTGAATAATCAGTTATTTACTGATATATATCCATTTTTTATTTAGAAAAAATAAATACTCTTATTTAAGTTTCATCCAAATCATTATAACCCCATAACCTTCAATATTGTCAATCGACCTAATTAGATGTTAATCTTTATCTTAGTGTAATATTAGTCTAGTCTAGTAGTATATTCATCTTCAACCTAACTCTCCTTGTCTAAAGTTTGTCAGAGTGGTTCCGTCCACTCTTGTAGGCGGTAGATTTTCACACTTATCAGATCGATCTTTTGGGTATATTAGTTAGTCGCTGTCATAGTATCAAAGCTGGGCACGCCATATCCCGCGTTCAAATCCCGTGAGAGGCGGTCAAGAATAGGCAGGATAGGTGTAGAGTGGTTCCGTCCACTCTTGTAGACGATAGTTTTCCGTACTTAACAGATCGGTCTGTTGGGTGTATTGGTTAGCCATTGTCAGAGTTAACATAGTGTTATGTTGATTTTCAACAAAGTGTCACATTAATATTTAACCTAGTTTCTTGTTAAATCTTCAATCTAGGTGTATGTCATCTAATAAAGTTTTTTGTATCTACCATCAACATAGTGGTAGTAGTGGTCACTTAACCTATCATCTTATATGAATATAGTGTTATGTTAGCCTTCAACCTATTGGTGTTTTGTCAATATTATCACAAATCTAATATAAAAACTATAGGCAATGATATAAACCTAGACCCATTAGTTCAATCAGGTTCAATTAAACCCAACCTTCTAACCTATGCTCCTAATGGGCACAAAGAAAAGGAAGGGTAGGGTGGAACCCTTCTTATATCTATCTAGAGAGAGGAGTGCCCTACCCCCTTCTTCTACTGAGTGCTCTAAGGCCATGTCTCTATTAGCACGGGTTGCAATCACCCAACCTAACCTGCTTCACACACTTGTCCCAATCCTCAACTGTTTTTGTTTTCTCCACGGCTTCCTCTGCCTCGCCTCCGAATACCCGAACCAGTTGGTCAGCAAGTGGGCCCCACAGTGCCACCCGAAGAAGGAGGAGATCCGTTCCAATCGGGTTGGATATTCGGATGCCGGAGACACTGTACAGTGCTACAGCTGGCGAGAATCATTTCCGGCATCCAAGTAAGGCGGGAGCAGCAGCCGAGTCCCTCGTCTAGAGTCTAGCGTTTAGGGCTGACGTCAGTGTGGCACTTTGGTGTGTGAACCTTATCTTCTCGTCCGACACGACAAGGCCATATCTAGTCACCCCATCGATCCTTCTCGCCTTTTCCTCGCCTTTTACTATTTTTTATTTCTCCTGGACTGTTTAGGGACAAGGATGGGATTTTGTAATTAGTTTTGAGAGGACAATTAGGGAATATAATCACGCTCTTGATGATGCCGATTACGCCCCTATCCCTTTTCCTATCCCCTGACCAATAATATTTTCTGTGATCTCCTCTTACGTCTTTCCGCCTGTACATATAATGCCCCTCCCGTTACTCCTTTCCGACCATGGGGAGTCACTACCCTCCATCTTCTTCTCCACCTTCTCCTTCTACTTCATCTTCTTCTCCTTCTTCTTCTTCTTCTCAGTGGGGATAACAAAAGGCGAAGGGAAGGGGAAGAGCCTCAGAGCCTCAGAGCCCCAGAGCCCCAGAGCCCCAAAGCTCCTCCCCTCCGTTGGTTTTTCCCTCTCGTTTTTTTTACCCTTTTTCCACCGATGACTGCCGCGCATTCCTTGGCCGTCGGGTGCGGCTTCCCCGCCGGCGACCATCATCTTCGGATGGCGAATCGGAGGAGAATCCGCCCGAGTTTTTGTGCCGCGGCAGCGCCGGCGGCGCTTGATCGTTTGGAAGTGATGAGAGTATCCGCGAGGGAGAGTTTTGTGAAGGGGATTTCGTTCTCGAAATGCAAAGATGAGGATATTTCTCTGGCTAAAGCGCTGTTACTTGCCGCTGCGGAGGACGAGGCCTTTGTGGCTTTCGATCGCCGCAGAGACGTCCTGTCTTTTTATTTGGAGAGGGCGGATTCCGTCTCTGCTACTGCCATGTCGTTGGAGGAGCCCAAGGCTGGGTTCGGTTTCGAATCTTGCCCTGATACGATCCCTTTGTCTGGGAAGACGATCTCCGAGTGGATCGCCGAGTTGGACTCCATTTCCAAACAAGTGGAGGCGGAACTCGAGTCGGATTCCTTGTCCAGAGATATAATCGGTTCTCATTTAGTGAAGGTTTTCGAATCCAGAGGGTTCAAGCGATGCCCTGCGGAGGAGGCCGACCCCAAGTTTTCGTATCTGCATTCTGTGCTCAGTTCCGGCTGCGGTAGCTCCATCTTGCTCGGGATCATATACATCGAGGTCTACAAGAGGTTGGGGATAACCCTCGGGGGTTACCGCATCGGAAACGATTTGTGGATTTGGCCCCAGACGTGGGACCCGGAGGAACTGTTCAAGGTCTCCTCCGGGGGCGGATCGCCGCCGGGGCGGACGCTGGAAATCGCAACGAACAGGGACATAATAGGGATTGCTCTGTCCGACCTTATAAAGGTTCACTGGAAGCGGGCGTCAAGGATGAACCGCGGGCTCCGATTGACATCGCCGCTCCGGCCTGCGAGCGGACCACTCAAGGTCCCTCTGTTGAGGCCGCAGGATCTGAAGCTGGCGGTGATGGCGTCGGAGAGGCTGCTGGTTCTGCAGCCACATAACTGGGCTCTGAGGAGGGATCATGGAATGCTGCTTTTTTACAGCAAGAGGTACAGGGAAGCCGTGCAGGAGCTTAGCATTTGCATGGCGTTTGCGCCGGCGGAGGAGGCGGAGGTGCTGGAACACTTCGTTGAAAAATTGCATTTGATGCGGATCGAATCTTCCTGGAAATCATTCGCAGTTCTTTGAATCCCTCTGTAAATATAACATAAGCATAGACAGAAAAATATCCCCTTTGATATGCAGTCTCATCCGATTGTACCCACCGTCCCCCCCTCCAAAAAAAAAAAAGAAGAAAAAAAAAGAAAAAAAGAAAAAGAAAATGATCGATGTTGGGGCTTTCGTTCCCAGTTGCTAGTTTCTGCAGATCTCAACTATCTGGGAAATTAACAGAAGATCAGCAAGAAGATGCACATAAAAAAGACAAGAGTAGCTGACGAGTGAACCCTTGCGTTGCGTGTAACAGGAAGCATAACAATGGAGTTGGACCATCAATGGCGACAATGTTCTGTGCGCCTCCCCAGACAGGGCCAAGAGTAGGATTCTCTATCTGGTAAATGATAAAACTGGTTCTTCAATCTCTACAGGTAGGTCTGACAATTATTTCTGGAAATTGGTGATTGGAGTTCCTTACTGAAGGTCTCATACAATTTTCTTTGCTGCACGACCAGGCTCTGATACCGATCCTCGATAATATTTTGGCCTGCAACTGGAGTCAGTTTTCTTGCCCTAAGGCAAATCGACGGTAAAATGGTAAACAGGTTACAACAAGTACTGCAATTTGTTTCTACTTGGGTCGAAAAAGGAGTCCACCTGAACTCATGGGGCCAAGCTTAATTTCCATTTTAAACCTGTATCTAGTCTGTTCAATCCTCCAAAACCCTTACTGGCATGGGTGGAGAGAGAAGAGAAGACTAGAACAGGCAGAGGCAGCAAATTAAGATCATAATATATTAAAAAGTAAATAAACCCATAAAAAACTCAAAATCAAGAAAAATTGGTAATTCATATACATCAACAAGTGATTACAGTGTCTTGTTTGGTAATTTTTATCTATAAAAGGGCTTCCTAGTGATCCCACAAGTGGACGAGATGGGTTCGATTGAGGCTGGAGTTTTGAATGATTTTCTTCTACAAAGCTCTTTTCTTCGTTTTCAAGTCTCTAAGACCACTTTTTGATGAGGGCAGGGCGTCATTCGTAGCTTTAATTTGCCTTATACCCAAACCTACCTTCTCTTTTGCAGAGGAAGACAAGTGTGAACCACTAAATTTAGATGACTTCTTTCCCTTCCAACTAGAAGTCACCTTTCAGACTTATCAAGATAGAGGGCGGAGGTAGCCTATTGGACTGCCCCAGAGTGAACCAAAGGCGTAAATAAGAAGAGGGCAGTTGGCCTCCCAACAACCAAGAATTTCCTTCAAGCTACTCCACTGGTCCTTAGCCCTTGCCCCAGGATGATCTCATAGGCAATTTGGATAGCTTTTAAGGTTTATAACAACAAAGGGGAAGCTTGCATAAACACAGTACCATTTGGAGCAGCTTGGCAAGCAAAGTTTCACCAGTTGAATTGAAGAGAAGCGTATTGAGAGACTTGAGTTCATTTTCAAATCACATAACACTGAAAAAAAAATCTTGTTAATCATTTAGCTAGTAAATATATTATAAAAATCATGTACATTTTAATTATTTTTAAAATTTTAGACAAAATAAATAATATTTAAATAAATATACATCAATCACATGATATAATACATAAAATACACACAAGACAGAACATGACCGAACTATGATATCATATAAAAATTAGAATCAATGACACTTCATAACATTGTCACTAGATTTAATCGGACGCAATCATCTTGTTAGGTTAGGTTTAACAATGCCAATAAAAATATTATTTTTTGGTATTAAAAAAAGGGGGCCCTCCTCCCTTCTCTCTACTTGAAAAAAGGGTTCAAGTACTCATCACAATTTTAGGAGGAAATTTCTCCCACTAATTTTTTGAAGGGTCATTTTTTCTTTATAGCCACCTCATTTTTCTAGGGAGAGGGTGTCTTTTTTTACCTCACCAACCAATGTTATAAAAACCAACCTGATCATCTTCAATCCAACCTAGTTCAATTAGGTTTGACCAATGACAAAAAAAAAAAAAAAAAAAAGCTCCCTCCCTCAAGACTTGCCAACTAAAAATCTATTCCAACATCTGATCTGTATTTGGTAAAAAGCCTCAAATTTGATAGGCAAAATGTGCTAGGGTTCACCACATGGACAATCCTTTCTACCCTTCTCGGCATATCCAAAAAAGTCATAGCAAATAGACAGTAGAAGGAAAGACGAATAACATAACGTCATAACTGAGTTTTCTACATGAGAACTAATGCACTTCAATCATTGTCATCTATAATCATCGTAAAAAATCAGTAAGCCCAGTGATTCAGGCTTGTTAATGTAAAACTATGGCTTAAAGTATCACATCTCTAAAGGAACCAGAAATTTAAATCTTTCGCACTGGAACCATTAAGCTGCATTAATGGCATCAAGTAGCTTCCGAAGATCCTCTAGATCAGATGTTACTGCATTAGTCTCTACTGGAACTGTCTGGTTTTCGTAATTGTCTGAAATTGGTAGCTCACGTACAAGACCTTCAGGAAGCACATCTGCAACAGTTTTGAAGTCAGATTTTTTACCCACACTTTTTGAAAATATGTAATGGAAAGTAGTTCTCAACAAAGAATGTATTCTTAGTCCCGTTTGGAGCCTTCTAAGTGATCCAGGTTTAATTTTTCTTAAATTTTGAACCTTTCATTCACGCTTTTTTTCAATATCTTTCAGCAAAGTCTGCATTGATTTACTATAAATGCCTTTCATGGATTTGGCCTTTTTGACCACTGTATGGCCTACTTAGTTTATTTAAAGAAAGAAAACTCTTCCTCCACTTGAATGAATTCGAATTTTCTAATCCTGACATCTGCACTAAATGTGATGCCACATCAATTTTTCCTTTTTTTTTTTTTTCACAATGTAGTTTCCCTTTTTTCTTTTTTTTAATGCAGTTTCCCCTTTTTCTTATTCTTTTTTAAATGTGGTTTCCCCACTCTTTCACCAGTATGCCTCCTCTCTATGTTTCCCTCACCTTTCTTCCCTCCTTTCCTGTCATTTCATCTTCCTTTATTTTCTCCCTCACTATCTTCTGCACAGAATCCCATCAAGTTTTCAACATACAGTTTATAACCTCCTCTCTCATGCCAACTCACTACACTCCCCGTTGATGATGCCAAAAACACAAGACCACCAGTTAAGCAGCCATGAAGCCTGTGACAGTGCTTACAAACCCCTCATGTTGAAGGCCCTTAATCCTATCATGGTGTGTTGACACGCTGAGTTGACCTCTGACTTGGCTGGGTCAACTTGGATTGGAATCCCGGGTTGGGTCAGAATGGCCAAATCTACCCCAATTCAGAACAACTCCGCCCAAGTTGGCAGGGTCAACTCAGCTGGTTCGACTAGGAATTTGAGGGACCAACTCAAGTCCCAATTCCCAGTCATAACACCGTGGTTCCAACAAGTTTACAGTCTACACCTTCTGAAACCTTCATCTACATTGAGTGGTTTGTTCCTCTTCTTGGCCAACCATCCCTTCCATACCACACACATACTTTTTGGCCACTTCATGACCAAGTTGACCCATGTAAATTATAATAAAAATTAGCAAAAACACTATCTCCACTGAGTGGTCTAAATAATTTTACTCCTAAGACTAGGACCTATCTGAGAGCACGAGTTTATTAAGAGCCTGAGGGCAAAGCTTGAAGATAAAATACATCAGAGGGGGGTACCTAAAAATGAAAGATCAGAGAGAAACCCTATTCTTAGCAAGAGTATCAGTAGAACAATTTGCTTATCAGTGAACATGAGACCATTTACATATAATAATTTGAGACAGGCCTTGAATTTCAAAGAAACAAGGCCAGTGAGGCCAAGGCAGATCATTGGACCCCAAAACCCCTTTTCTTCCCTCTACTTTCTCTTCCTTTTTCTGCCTGCCTTTTTTTTTTTACCTATCTTCTGTCTTCCTGTTCTTCCATCTTACAATTCTTCCATGGATATTTATCAAGCTCTCACACATAGTCTGTAGATCTCCTTTCTCACCATCAATTCTGTTACTCTCCCAGTTTTCTATTGAGAATGCCAAAGTGCCAGACTTTCATGCACCTGAACTCCAAACTTATCAGTGGTCTGCACTCATTTACTGCCTCTAGATAGGATCGTAAATGGACCAGATATGGGACTGTCCGAATCCAATCCATTACAAATTTTCAAATTCCTGAAATTTTGGGAAGCACTTAAAGAGGACAAGAAAACAGGATATCCTGTGCTATGGCAGATCTAGAGGTTTAAGACAGGGCGATCCTCTTTCCCCTCTTATCTTCAACATTGTGGGGGAATTCCTATCTGCTACGCGAGTTTCGGCCAAAGAATGTGGATGACTGCATCCAACCAGCAGCTCCTCGGCTTTCAACATTCTGGTGCTTCAATATGCTTTGATATTTGAAGCAGGAACGTTGGACAACATAAAAAAAAGTAAAGGCAGTTTTGGGGCTCTTTGAAATCTGCTCGGGTCAGAAAGTCAATTGAAGGAAAACTTATTTGATTGCGTTCAATATCAACCCAAACTCTCTCTCAGAAATGGCGGAGGTGCTTGGTTGCGTAATCTCATCCACCCCTTGCACTTACCTTGGTCTTCCTCTGTTCACTGGTCGTATTTGCAAAGATCTTTGGACTCCAGTCATAGAGAAGATGGAATTGCGACTTGCATCATGGAAGGGTCGTTTGCTTAGCAAGGTAGGAAGGTTGACTCTTTTGAAATCAGGTATCGCTGGCATTCCAAACCATTATCTATCCTTCATGCCTTGCCCAGCTTCTGTTTGTTAGCAGCTTGATAAAATGAAGAAGCGTTTTCTTTGGAGAGGAAACAACCCTGATTTCAAGTACCATTTGGTCAACTGGGAGGAAGTTTGCCTCCCGAAAATTTTTGGAGGTCTCGGAATCCGGCTCTCCAAAGACATGAATCTGGCCTTGGTCCTTAAATGGATTTGGAGACTCAATTCATCTGCTCCAAACCTCTGGAAAAATATGGTGCTTTCAAAGCTCGGCACTTCCTTAAAGTGGTGGACAAATGGAGGAAATAGAAGGAATTTATCTCCTATATGGAGGTCGCTCTATCTTTTAACTCCTACTTTCTCCGCAGCAGTCCGATTCTATGTGGGAGATGGCCATCATATCAGATTCTGGGAAGATTGGTAGTTGGGTGATATGCTTCTTCAGAACACCTTTCCTAGATTCTTCAAAATTTCAAGATTGAGGAATAGTACCATTGCTGAAGTCATTGATAATGGGGGATGGAACATTCAACCTCGCCGTGGCCTATTTGAGTTAGAAGGTCTTGAAGTCAGTTGACTGTTGGACGCTCTACAGCCAACCAGAATCCGAGCTAACAAAATTGGGCTCCAACTCTGCTTCCCTGAGGACTTGACAGCCACTTGTCGTATGCTTGCTGGGACTCCTATCCCCGCTCTTGGGAAATTGATGATCTCTGCTTTATCCGCATTCATCCCCTGGGGTCTTTGGCTGGAGCGAGATCAAAGAAGATTCAATGCCAAAATAAGCACTCAAGATAAGAGCCATCGAAACCATCTCAGGCAATATTTCTACTTGGCTTCACTCTAGAAAGGCCTTCTCCCCTTTCTCAGGATCATCCATCAGAAATAATTGGAGAAGCCTAGCCCAACTTCACATCTCCTCGAAGCCTCCTGTCATTTGCGAATGGACCCCGCCTCCTGCTCGAGTCCTTAAGCTGAATTTTGATGGCTCTTCTCTTAGTAACTCTGGCTTAGCTGGTTTTGGTGGCATGATCCGTGATTCTCTTGGGAACCAGATCATTTCTTTCTTTGGGCCGCTTGATATTGCAGACTCCACGACGACTGAGCTTCAAAGCCTTCTTAATGAGCTTCATGTTTTTCATGATCATTGCTTTAGACCTGTCCTAATCGAGGGAGACTCTAAGGTAGTGATTGGCTGGTGCGAGAATGCCTCTACACCTCCGTGGCGCCATTGAGATGCCTTTTTTGAAATTTTGGATATTGTTAATCTCTTTGATTGTTTCTGGTCTCTCATTCTGAGATCAACGAATTTTGTGGCTGATGCTCTAGCCAAGCAAGGAGCCTCCTTGCAATCTCTTGTTGTCAGGAGTTAGATCCTTTTGTTCTCTTAATAAATTCGCATTTCATAAAAAAAAAAAAAAACAAGACATCCTGCTCAGACTCCATTAAATAATATCCGAATCCAAAAGCCTACCTTGTCTAGCCAGAAAGAAGAGAACATGTGGCTTGAGAAATTTCAATCTTCCAATTAATATGCACCACTGGAAATAGACCTAATAGATGAAGTTTCATATAGAATATTTATGGGTTCTAGATCTCACGATTCTGGTTTTGTTCCAGTATTACAGTCATATCACTTAGGGTATCCGAGTTAGTTCTGTCAAAACTCCATTTCTAATAATTATTCGAAAATCAGATCTGGATCCAGATCCGTTGACAGCCTTACCCCCACAAGTCCCTCAACTGGAAAATCTTGTGCCAACAAGTTCATTTTCTTCATCTTCTCCAACCCAAGTAATCTCTACCCACCCACCCTCCCTCCAACCTAGCTCCTCCACACCTTTGATCACTCCAACCACCTAACCCTCCATCCTCCATCTCACTAAAACCTCCAAACTCCATGGACCTATACTATCATCAGGAAAGCTTATTTATAGAAATGTATCAAAATGAATCACAATTTTGTATCTTGGCTTGCAGGTGAATGATGGAGATTTAAGATTTTGGAAGTTGGACATGATTGTCAAGCATCTACTCGTAATAGATGTTAAAGTGGCTCTACCTAATTTCTTTTCACCTAACCACGTTGCAGTTTTAGTCGTATGTGTGTGTAGGCTATGTACAATGAGAGCAGTGAATTTAGGCCTAATTGATGGACATAGTTGCTCCACTCTTCCTTGGTTTTAGTGAGGGAGCGACTGGTAGAGAAAGAAAGAGGAGGGAAACAAAGTAAAGGAGAAAAGAAAAAGTGAAGGAAGGACAGAAGAAAAAGGATACAGAAGGTAGAGGGGCAGCAGGGAGGAGAGAGCAGAAATGACAAAAAGATATGAAAGGGTAGATCCTGGCAACTTACTCTCCTTGCCCCATGAGATTGCCAACCCCATACAAGCAGGAAAAGCAACAGGACAACACCTCCATTAGAAACTATAACACATATCAGAAAATTAAGTTTTACAAGTATTGTTTTGTCATTTAAAATAACAAGATAGTGTGCTTCTTGAGATATCTTAGAGGGTTATGTTAGGAATTAGATGCCCTAATTACAAACTAACGAGAGCAATAATAATAATCGCGGGAGAAAGGAAAAACAAGCACAAGAACAAACAAGATTTATACAGGTTCGCCTCAAGATGAGACTACGTCCTGTCTTCCGCCGCTGCAGTAATTCACTATAAAGATGAAATAGTTTATAAGAAAAATCGCACACACTTAAAGGTGTTGTTTTTTTCTAACCTCTCTCGGCCGCAACTGATGCTCCTCGGATGAATGATAAAATCCTAATAAAGGCGCCCCAAATATAAAGAGGAAACTAGGGCAACCACGATACAAGAGTAAAATTCCCAAACTACCCTTAATAAAACAACAATTAATATATCGTGGACCGGGCAGGGGCTCCGCCCCCACACCCCTAGGAGGGGGGAAACCCCCCTTCCAACCCCCACGGCCTTACTGCAAAGGTCAATCCGCATACCGACTCAATGTAGGACGTTGATTAAGCTCTACAACTTAACAGGTTAAGCAATATCTTCTAAAATAGCACAAATATAATACTTTAATGATAACATAAAATATATAACAATTTTTGTATGGGCATCTAGCATATGACTTTTCCTAACCCGATCCTCACCAAATGGGGTGAAAACCCAACCTTCAGTCACATTAAACAGGATAGGTCATATTGGTTTCCTCGTTACCCCACCACGCTGCTATCCCTATAAACGAGCAGAAATAGCAATGTACAAACAAAAAAAGAAGTTTCACATAGCAGGACCATCATGGAAAAGTGAGACTAATGCACAACGCACAAACTGCAACACATTTTTAAGAGTTTTAAGTTACTGAACCATCAAAACAGTGTCAGCATCGCTTATCTCTGCTGGAATTCCAGAAACAAAAGAGCTAATAACTGTTACCTGATTTGTTGCTAGAACTAGTTCCCTCGATCTCACTATCATCGACCACACTGGAATGAAAGGAACACAGTTAAAATTAACAGGTAACCACTACCATAACCAGACAGGCTAGTTTCAGACTACCAAACCCAGAAGTGAGATTTGATTTTGAAATTTGGTTGGATTTTCCAAGCTCATAAATTTACAAAGATCTTAATCACCATGGATTTTTACAAATTTTGTAAAGATTTCAAAAGTAAGGTGTTAGACTGTTAGTGTGATTTGGACTTCTAATAAATAATGTGAGCATATACACATATCATGCCATTTTTAGACAAATTTATCAAAAAATCTAAAAACTTTATTTAAGTATTTATGTTACTCTAAACACATACTATTAAATATTTTAAAAATATTAAAGTCGATAGATTAAACAAAAAAAATCATTATAAAGGAATAAAATAAATGATAGCTTAAAATATGGATTAAATAACATAGGTTAATTATAAAAAAATAGCATAAGTTAGTCTGTTATTAAAACTAATATATAATTATTTTATTAAATCCATGTATTTAAATACAAAGACAAAAAAATTTAAAGATAAAAATAAAAATAAAAAGGAGAAAAAGCCTCAGGGATTTTGGAAGTCTGTATAATTCATCTGATCCCACTAACACTCCCAGAAAGTACCTTATGTTCCAGTCATTGTCCAGGTGAAGTGGGCTCTCAGTCTGAACTGATGCTTCAGCTTCCGTCTTTGCCTTAGCTGCTGCATCTCGAGCTGGCTTCACAAGCATATACTCCTCCTGTACAATGAGAAAACTTCTTCTATATCAGTTGTATAATCCTAAAATGTATTTTTACTCAGTAATATACAAAACCTAATATGTCTGTAAATCTTGTTACCTGTCGATTCAAACAAGCTGAATTTGAACATTGAGGATTTGGCTTCATTTCCATGGTTGGGAAGAAATCTTTAAGAGAATTATAACCCTGCAATGCAATTGATTGTCAGGACGAAGAGGGAATAATTCTCTGTGATACAAAGCTACAAATGAGCTAATAGTCCTGAAGCATATTGCTTGAGAAGAAAAGGTAAAGCAAGGGGAGATTCAAAACCGGAAGATAAGAGACTTACCAAATATGGAGATACTTGTCCAAACCCCAGCAAGTATTTAAGTGTGTTTTGCACAAGAAGACCAGCAACAACACCCTAGGATAACAGTTCGCATAAGTTACATCAACTCATAATAAAAAAAAAAGTTACATTAACTGCTAAAGTCAACAAATAAATAAAAAATGAAGAACTGAATGCCCAGACATAGAGAAGAAAGCTTTGAAGTAAATTCTAACAAAAAGAGAGCTAAGAATAAAGTGCCTTGACTTTCCCATCCAAGAAATAATCTTCACAAGATCATAATCACAGAAAAAAGAGCTTCAAATTTTGGCTGTACATAAATGTAAATAAAAATAGAGATAGGCATATAGTCCATTGTTGCCCTTAAAAGTAAAAGTAAGCATAAACCTGAGAGAGTAAAAGTGTTTAGTAAGTTAGACACAAAGAAATAACAACAATTCCCCCATGAAAAACCGCCTGTCTCTCTCAGCCTTTTGGAAGCATAAGTTAAAAGGGCAGTCTGGATATGCTTTCTGTGAGCATAATAAAGTGAAAGTACAGCAACAAGACACCTAAAATTTAATGTGTTTCTCACCATAGTAGTTGGTAAAGATGCAGCACAAACACCTTCACGCTTGAGTGTGCGCTCATCCACTCCAGATGCCACAACCTAATACAATAAGAAAACCATTTTCAGTTCATTGCTGGTTCATGATATTTTGTAGCAGTAAGCCAGTACCATACCAATAACAAAAATGATTAAACTGAACAATATTTATCATTTAAAGTTGTTAAAATATCAAGTAGGTGCATTTTGGTCATTTCACATGGGTTCTATTTATCTGTAGTTGGGTTAATCAGATTTTTTAGTAGTAAGAAGTCCATGTTTCAAGTTACATGTCATTCTGCTACGTGATTAGGAAGTTATGGTAGTCATAAGTGTGTAGGGGGCAAGAATGTAATTTTAATCAAGTAACTTAAGTTATCAATAAAAAGAAGAGGGGAACAAAATTTTCCGATCTAACCTCATATTCACCTTTGTTGTACTCTCTTCTCTCCACTCCCTTTCTCTTCCTTCTTTCTTCTTCTATTCTTCTATTTTTATCCTTTTTTTCAACTGTAACGATAGTAAGTATTATTTCTTAAATTACCATCATCATTGTAATAATTGCTCCTATCGCTGTTGTTGTTGTTATTATTATATAATTAAATATTACAAATTTTGGGCTTTGACTCAATGGCAACATGGGTGGTTTTTAGTATGAGGTCTTGAGCTCAAGGCTCAGCATGGTTTCAAGTGTATCATTCGTGATTGTGTGTAATCAACATTTAAAAAAAAAATCCAATCACAGGATAGTTGGGCAAAAGACAGCAACTATGATGATGAGAAGTAAGAAACACTACTAGGAAATTCTTAAAAGCTGCACCAGAAAATACCCTTTACATAACAAAAATAATAATATGGGAAATTCTCAGTATTATATCACCAATTAGAAATCGGATAAGAAACCCGAGATTCACAAGCAAAGAGTACAATAGACTAAAAAGTTTAATTACAAAATTAATGCTATGGACACATTTAAATGACAGAAGAATAAATTAGACTCAGAAATCCAGTAGACAAAAAATTCAATCAAAATTAATGCCAAGTATGTCTTACAATAACAGACGGATAAATTTGATTCAGGAATTCAGTAGAGGAATCACAATTCAGAAAAAAGTCAAGGAAATGATTCACATATTTGCAAAACAATGTCTATCTAAGAATAGACATGTTCTCAAAACTGTAGAAATAAATGGCAATCACTAGAAAGCTGAGCAATTTCAAGGTTTCAAATACCAGGAAAATTGACACTTCAGTGCATCACCATAACAGATAGTACTGGCGAGCAAGTTACTAAAGCATTATTCTACTTAATAAAAGAAAATCAACAATCTTGGAGAGATTTAGAAGAGAGAAAAATTGAGAACAGAAGAAGTTGGGAAAGAGCAGCCAAAAGCTGTGTCGGAATCAGGGCTCAAAAAGTCGAGCCTTTCCCTTGATTTGATTTACTTAAGTGAGTTACATCAAAAGGACAGAAATGCCTCTATATACAAGATGTCTTATAACTATTTCAATACATATCAGAATTGTATGAAACTTGAAACATAAAATTATGATAAGTAGCCTAACATGCTGGACCCATTGGACTCCACATAGGATAGTAAAATGACCAAACTACCCTTACGTATTTCAATATGCACCCTCATGCTGGAGAGTAAATATCCAATAATCTTAGCTTTTAACAAAATAGCAGGTGTTCATGCCTCTGAAGAAGTTTTTTGAACACATCACCAAGTTGCTTGAAGGATTTAACATACATAACCACTTTACCTTGCATGACAACATCTCTAATGAAGTGGCAATCTACTTCTGTGTTTCGTCCTCATTGAATATTGGGTTACTTTCCTATAAATATGGAGCCTAATTATCGTATTTCAAAAGGTTTTGGAACTGGAAACCCAAATTCAGCTAGGATGGACTCCACCCACATAAGCTCACTAACTATGTGAGCCATCGCCATATACTCTACCTCAGCACTAGATCTAACCACTAGGGCTTGCTTTTAACTCTTCTAACTCACCAAGTTACCTCTTTCCATTCTAAGTACACAGTATGCCTTTCCTTGGAGCTCCTTTCAAATATTTTAAAATTCTTTGAGTTGCCTCTAAATGTATCACTCTTGGGTTTTCCATGAATTGGCTCACTACTCCTACTGCAAAGGATATTTGTCCTAATAACTACTACATAAATCAATTTCCCTACAAATCATATATATTGGGTCTTGTCCTTGAGTATAAGACTATGAGAGCTATAGAGATCAGCATTTACTTCCATCGGAGTATTCACTAGTTTAGCACCAAAGAGACCGTATTCCTGCAACATATTTGCAATACTTCCTTTGACAAAAAACAACACCTTTCTTACTTTGAGCTACTTCAATACCAACGAAGTATTTTAGTTGTCCCAAATCTTTGATTTTGAGATGTGTTTGTTAAGGAATAGTCCCACATGCATTAGTGAGTACAAAGATCTTGAGTTTATTAGTTGGGAAAGAGGTTTCCTAAGTTGGCTAGTCATTTTGGGATAGGCCTTGGATCCAACTTAATAATGTATCAAAGCGGGTACTCATATGTGGGCATACATCTAAACTATCCACTTGTAGAGTCACAAAAAGGGCCTACGCCTAAAACTATCCACTTGTAGAGCCACAAAAGAGGGCCTACACCTAAAATTATTTACTTGTAGAGCCACAAAATAGGGCCTACACCTAAATTATCCACTTGTAGAGCCACAAAAGAGGGCCTACACGTGAGGAGTGTTAAGGAATAGTCCCACATGGATTAGCGAGTACAAAGATCTTGAGTTTATTAGTTGGGAAAATGGTTTCCTAAGTTGGCTAGTCATTTTGGGATGGGCCTTGGACCCAACTTAATAGTGTTTTTACCTCCTCAAATCCTTCCAAATCACTTCCAAATAATACGATATCATCGACATACACTACTAGGATAACAACACCTGTCTTCCTTTTTATCATAAACATGGAGTGATTTTAATGACTTCTATGAAATCCAAACTTCATCACAACATTGTTGAATTTTTCGAACCATACTCTACGACTTTGTTCAAGTCCATAAATAGTTTTTTTCAATTGATAGACCTTCACTTCTCCCCCTGAGCAACATACCCAAGAGGTTGCTCCATATACACTTCCTTCTTTAAGTCGCCATACAAAAAAGCATTTTCAACATTTAGCTAAAATAATGGCCACCCTTGGTCAACAACCACGGACACCAAAATACAAACTGAATTGAGATGAGAAACAAGTGAAAAGGTTTCAAACACATCAACACCGTAGGTCTATGTATAACCCTTAGCGACTAATTTGGCTTTATATCAGTTATTAGTCCCATTAGCTTTATATTCGATGGTGTGGACCCACCAATAACCCACAACTGCCACACCAAAAGAGATGTCACAAAATTTTTATGTTCTCCTAAACACCAAAGCATCCATCTCCTCATCCATAACTCGTTTCCACTCAAATGAAGACATAGCATCTTGCGCTGAATGAGTATAGAAGACAGAGACAAGGACAGCAAAGGAATTGCATGAAGTAGACATATTGAGAGATAGGATGAGATTTATACGAGCGTTAACTTTCTGAAGACTAATAGGAAGATCTAAATCTGATGAAATCAAACTTGTAGGCAAAGAGGAAGATGGCTGGTCCTGAGGCGCAAGCTCATGGGCTCGAGCCTCAGTAACCCTTAGTCTAGGCAACGAGAGTGTTGACAATATACCTGAAGTGGTGGAGGCAAATCTACAACCGGTGCATCCATAACAGCAATAGGAACTGGGTTATTCATAGAATGATAGATGATGATTGAGACTCAGTAGAGGACGCAAAGTAAGAGTGTTTTAAAAAAAAATAACATCAGAGGATACATGCATTTTTCTTTTAATCGGATGTTAACACATCTTTTTTGATGACGGGAATAACCCAAAAAGATACATTTAACTACTCAAGGAGACAACATCAAACACCTTACAGTGGGTTATAAAACCTGCATGGGAATTTCTCCTTGAAGACCAGAAGAAGGCATACAATTAAGTACATGAGGTCAATACAAAATCACCCCAATAAGACTTAGGAACGTTCATGTGAAACAATAAAGTATAAGTCAGTCTAAGCCATCCAAAAATCTACCGACTTGAATTTGATTTTTCTCTTTCCATGTATCGTCATCATTTGTAGTAAATGGATCAAATGTGTTGAATTCCTATAGAATGCCTCTCATCTCAATGAAGTAATCAGTGATAGTTTTGTCACCCCTGTGAAAGTATCATGCATACAATCTATAAATCCGAGACAGATTACTTTCCTAAGATAGAACAGAGGGCAATGTGGTCCACATCTCCTTAGTTGTCCCAGAACTTAAAATCTAGTCACTAAAGTGCGACTCTATACTGTTTACCAACCACGTCATAACTTGGTTGTCTTCATACTCCTAGTCTTCATTCATAGGGATAAGGAGATCATCTCTAGTATACTTGGCCATTCTTTTGGCCTTCAAGAACATGAGTATCGATCTGGAGAAATTTACATAATTAGATCCATTTAATCTGACCGAAGTAATCTGGACAGATTGAGAGAATTTGCTGTCTAAACTCTCAATATATCTAATTACAGCAACTTACTTGCTGGATACTCTCCCTGAGCCACGCTCTGAAGACAAATTCCTCTCCCTCGGCTCCCTTTCTAAATTCCCTCCCGAAACCACTTAACATTGTCAAATTCCCAAAATGCCCCTGACCCATTAATCACCCTCTAATTATCCTTTCAAGTGCTGTTTGCTCCTTCTAGAGTAGGTAACACTAATTTGGGGTCTATCACTATCTTATCAAACACACCACAATTCTATCCAAACTCAGTTCCTTTAATTCAAAAATACCTACTATCACAAGTAGAAACCTGCACAGATCAAGTGGGCCCACAAATCAAAATTAGGGGACAATCAGTAAGCCCAAGATACAATCCGATAGATAATGGCAAATGCACCTCTCTAATCAGCAATTAACCATGAGAAAACAACAATTTAGAGAGACCAAGTATGATGACGCTGGCAATGGAGAGTGACACATGCATGGTAAGTGTGCGCAGGTCATAGAGAGGCTTAGAGTTTCAGTTAGGGACCCTTCAAGGGCAATAAATCATAAGGAGTGCTCAATTGGCAGTAGAAACCATCAACCAATTAGTTATGGCAGGAAGAGAAAAAAGAAATCTGACCTTTAGCCTACCAGTCCAGAAATTGGTTTGAAAAACCTTCAATAGAGTAGACCGATGTAGAAAGAGAGACCAAGATTTGTGGGAAAGATGCCCAAGATGTCTTCAATTTGCTCTGATACCATGAAATCAACAACCTTGAAGAGATTCAGAAGAGAAAGAGGAGAGAAGAGAAGAAGTCGGGAAAGGGCAGCCAAAAACTGAGTCAGAATCGGGGCTCAAAAAGTCGAGCCTTTCCCTTTATTTGATTTACTTTATGTGAGTTACATGAAAAAGGGCAGAAATGCCCCTGTCTACAAGATGTCTTATAACTACTTCCATACATATCAGAATTGTATGAAACTTGCAACATAACATTCTGACAATTAGCCTAACATGCTGGACTCGTTAGACTCCACCTAGGATGGTAAAATGACTAAACTACCCTTACTCAAATATATCAACAATGAAAATAAAAAGAATTAAGATCCCGGTGTGTATGTGAACGCATGCTTTTGATTGTTAAAGGTCAGGGGTATTTTGTTAAATTTTTTTTAAAAAAAAAGTGTAAATAGACTATAAAAGCGAAGAGTAAGTACAAACAAACTTATGTCGGAGGGCCTTCCTCCACAACTAGGTGTTGGAGTGAAATGCCCGCCTTAGCCTGGGTGTCTACCAAGTGTATTTTGTTAATTTTACAATAGGGTATTGCATTCAAGCACTCTAATTGGATAGAGGTTAATTTTTACATTTTCTTATTACTGTTTGATGGCTGTAATTAAGATACCTAGAGCAGCAGCATTATGGTCATTTTGTACTACAATCACTTAAGGTATCAATAAAGAGATTAGGAATCGTGCCGATCCTCTAACCAAACTCTCTCTCTGAACATGAGACCTCCCTTTCTCCCTTTTCTCTTGTCTTCTTCTTTTCCTCCACTTTCTTCTTCCAAAATTCTTTCTTTTTCATTATTCTATACCGATAACACATTTACTTAGGACATCATGCACAACAGTCACCTTATTTTCAAAAAACATATGGAAATCACTTTTTTTTTAAAAAGATGCTGATTTTTATTAAGAGAAAGCTCAAACGAGCAGATTACAAGGGGGGAAGCCTTCCCAAACAATGAGAGATTGTTGGGCGGTTCCAAATTTTGCCAATTTATCAGCCAAATAATTGGCTGATCGAGGAACGAGGTTTCAATTACAATGAATAGATAATACAATGTCAACAGTACAATCAGTGATAAGCCAGTGGCGCCAAGGGGGGAGCTATCTTTTGAGCACTAACTGATGACAATCTTAGAATCTTCTTCAATAAACAACTTGCCATTGAGACGCTCTTTGAAGATTTGAAGGCCGAATAGAACAGCACTCACTTCAGCAGAATTTGAATCAGCAATGCCCACCGGCCCTACATAAGATAGAATAGGGTCTCCACTGTTGTCTTTGAATACACCACCAGCTCCAGCCGGCCCAGGACAACCTTAAGCACAGCCATCAAAATTGAGTTTGATGTAGCAAGGGGGAGGATCCCAGGTGGCCATAATCGGAGTTCTGCATGGGCCTACCATATGGGAAATCAAACCTCAATTTTCCCTAAGGGAAACCCCCAAAAAAAAGACAAACTCCTTCCTGGTATGTACCCAACTCGAGATAAGGCCCACTGCATGAGAAGACGTGTTTTCTGGGGTACTAGCCTTGGAATTGAATCTCTGGTTATTGCGTTCGAACCATAGGCACCATGGGACATGCGCAAGGTATGCCAAGATAATTAGCTTGCCCAACCTAGGAAGGCAAATCCCCATAACCATCTCATAGGTTCCAAAGAGGTCTTGATGTAGGCCCATTTGGAGTCCAATCATCTAGAAGATCTTCATCCAGACTTGCCAAGAGAAATCACAATGTAATAGAACATGCTGGACTGTCTCTTCGCTCGTACCACAGAGGGGACAAGTACGATCAGGGGCACACTCATCCATCAACAACAATGGATGCTCCTGCCTCTGTATCCAATATGATGATTCTAAACCATTTAATTATACTATTTATTTAAATAGTAAGTTCCAATGACTACTTTTCAAAAAGCAATGAGATGTCTACAAATGTACATAAAGATGAATTGAGGCAAGTTTCTTATGTACAAAACCCCTCTGATGTTAAAGTGGTAACATGGGCCCATAAAATAGCTACCAGACAAATTTTCAGTGTTTACAACTTAAATAGTACTGATTTACACTGACCAAGAACTTATGTGTATCATCCAATGCTTTGAAAAGCTTTGGTATCTCAAATCCCAAGAAGTTTGCAAACGTGTCTTTTTGTTTATGATTGCAACACATTTCTAAAACAGATAAACTTGTTAATTTTTGCAGCACTGAATGTTTTAATCGTATTCCAATTTGACCAACCATGCAGCATATCTCACAAACCAGAACTACCATAGAAACTTGTCCAATCACATGGCAAAACAACCTTCCAGTTCTCTGTTGGACATCAATTCGACATTCAAATAATGCTTGCAAAAAAAATAAGAAGACCAAAAACGCTTTAATCAAACAAAAATATTATCATGTTACACCCAGATCCATCGAAGAGTATAGAGCCATATTTCCTGAATGATAGATACTTTAATAACAGTGAAAGGATTCCAAAGAGCCACATTCATTACTAAAAATACAACCAGGTGCTTCCATGTTTGCATAGATAACCATATGAGCAGAAGAAAATCTGCTAAAATGTTCGTAGCTCCTTCACTTGAGGGTAGTTTCAAATGCTAAAGCTCCTCCATAGAGCTAAAGGATTAGTTACATTTCCTATAATTGATTCCCAGCAATCATGTACTTCTGAAAATAACAGACCAAAAATAAAGAAGTTAAGAGGTCAAAGTACCAACGGCGGAGCACATGCAAAACAGGCTGTTTCCCCAGGAACGAGCAGCTGTATGTGACCTGATACTGCATCTTCAGATACACCTGTCCACATTCACATATCTGCCTCAATAAATACGCATATGAATGGCTTGAAAAGTTCAATTATGCCAACCAGAAATTCAAGTATGGGATGCAACTGTAAGCAGATGGATGTAAAGTTTTAGTAATCAAGGTTTGAATATACAACTAAACCCTTGTTTCAATTTGCAAAGCATTTTTCAAGATTTTACTGAATAACATGTTAAAAGAAACACACTGAGAACAGAATAAGAAGCTTAAAATCATGAAATTAAGAATAATATAAGAAGGGGAGTTATATTATGTTGGGGCTACAATTCTGCATGACGGCTGATCTGATCTCTTTCAGCAAGTCGCCCATTGGTACTCCCCTTCCTAGTCTCGGAAAAGTGATGATCTCCGTTTGTGCTAGTTTAATCCCGTGGGGGTTTTGGAATAAAAGTAATCGAAGGCGTTTCGGTGCAAAAAGTGAATCAGCGGTAAGAGTCGCGGACTGAGTGGTGGGCCATATCTCCCCTTGGCCTTTGACTAAGAAGTCCTTCTCCTCTGTGGGTACCTCTATATGTGAAAACTGGAGAAACTTGGCAATGATACACATTGGGACAAAGGTCCAAGTCATGCAGGAATGGACCCCTCCTGAACCCGGTTACCTTAAGTTGAACTTTGATGGCTCTTCTCTTAGTAATCCTGGGATTGCTGGCTTCGGAGGTGTTATTTCGGATTCTTCAAGTAATCAACATTTCTCATATGCCGGCCCTTAAGGCATCTCCGATTTTACGCCAGCTAAGCTACATGGCCTCCTCAACGGGCTCAGTGTTTTCAAAGACAACTGCAGCGATCCCCTTCACATTGAAGGGGACTCGAAGGTGGTCATTGGTTGTTGTGAGTGTGCATCCCCTCCCCCGTGGCGCCATTGGGGCATCTTTCGGGAAATTCTAGAAATTGCCTCCCTATTTTCTTGTATTTGGTCTCACATTCCGAGATCCACAAATTCGGCAACAGATGTGCTCGCCAAGCAGGGAGCAACCCTGCAATCGCTTGTTGTTAGGGATCTGCTCCCTCCTCTGTAATTTTTCCCTCGTTAATATAACCTAAAATATTTAAGCTACTAACAAGTTCCTCGTTTTCGTCAATTTCTACACATCCGAAAATCCTAGATGCATAAAATTCAGAGAACTTGCAAATCCTTAACATACAGTGATCCAAATTTAGATAGCAAAGGACATACATAATACCTTTTTTTGTAGCAAAAAGCATACATACATAATACATAGCTCTAGCTAACTAAGAATAATCCAACAAAACTACTTATATCATGTTGCAATTCACGCATTTAACATGATCATATAACCAGTTAATTGCTTTTCGAAAGATCATAGGCAATCCAAAAGTGTAACAAATAAGGTTGACCAATAATTTCACCCAACTATGACTCTTTTACATATTTAAAAGTTAAAAGTAACATGAGATAGCAGAGCTTGTGGAGAACTTGGAAACAAAGTAAAATATAAGAAAGGTTGCCTACCAGACTCCATCCATGTCTGGCCCAGCTCATTGCAAGCCTGATTAATCACAACTGCATCAGATTCGAAATTACATATGCAATGACAAATAAATTAAAAAAGTCACTGTGCATTAAACACAACAAAAATGCTAAATACATCAGCTATGAGAAATAAAATCATAAACCAACAGCCACTAACATCTCAGATGTCTGAGTAAGTAAAAGGCCCTGAAAAATGCCATAAAAAGGAAACAGAAGAAAACAAGGTCCAGATAGAATGTTAAATACCTGGTTTACAGCCATGCGAGCCTCATAGTTATCTACACAGCTCAAAACAATATCAACACCAGTGCCATGCCTACTTGTAGAGAATCTCTTATTCTTTAGGCTCTCTGTGAAAGTTTCAAAACCTTTCAAAGTTGTGATGTTCAACGTATAGCTCTAGAAACAAACAAAACAACAGTATTCAATGTCTTCAGACATGAAAAAACAAGTACAAAGGGAGAATCATTGGATTACAGAATAAAAAAGTGCAGTGAGTCTAGCCCGTTCAACTGGAAAGAAACCACAACAAGATTCAAGAAGAACAGCATTCATTTTAGAATGGACAAGTATGGAGGGCGGACAGGCCCAAAAAGTACAATCTACACTGGCATGAGAAGAATGATATCTCCCACAAGAAGGCTTGACTGGGAGCCACAGTGCCAGCAAAAGAACCCGTTAACTCAGGATATCTGCCCGTGAGTAGTACATAGGCCAAAATATCTACAACCTCATCGAGATACTGGTGAATAGCCAAAGCACAGGAGACAGATTCACAACTTAGCTGATAAGAGCTGCAAAATCACATTCCTCTTTTGTTAGCTCTCATATGGAACTTTTGTAGAATCTAAGTTGTTAAATAAAAGTATTAGGTTTCATTTAAAAAAAAAAAAAAAGTATCAGGCTAACCTCTAAAGTCGGCATGAAAAAAGGTAAAGAATATACCAATTTGATCCTCTCACCACTATCCCTGATCCCTCTAACCACTCGTCACGTGATTTTCCTCTTGGGCTTCCATTTGAAGTTTAGCTTGTGCTAACAATCAGGAGAAATTTGCTGGCCTAAACAGGATTCAAAGGATGACTTTCTAAAAAGACTCTTTCCATGACCTAGGATTTTCCATTAAAGGTTCTAGTCTTCATCACTTTCCATATTCTCCAGATGATCACTAAGGCTGCTAATGGCTAGGAAGGGTGTCTCTTAGCCCCCATTTGCTGTCAGTTGTACCTTTCATTTGTAATTTCAGGATTCCCCCCCTTGTAAAGTATATCATATCATGTAAAATTATGAGCCATTTTACAAAAAAAAAAAAAAAAAAAAAAAATTCTTCAAATGATCACCCCAATTGATTGGAACCAAAGCTCTCTTATTCACTGTCATATTTTTTTCCAAAGGTCCCGCATTTTGTCATTTGCTACTTGATAAGTTGAAGAACAGTTAAATATCTCAAGCATAATTTTCTCTTTTTGATATACATACCAGATAGACTCAAATTCTCCATTCAATAGCATATTAAGAAAAATCTCTACCTTACATTGATCCTTGATTATATTTAAGAGTGCAAATCACCATTGGAACAAAAACCTCTAGCAGAAAGAAAATTTTGGCAGTGAATAGATCAGGCAACTGATGGTGCATCAACTGATACATGTCTTTCTTATTATTACATGAGACATAATATTTTTTGAATGTTAATTATACACGCACTCAGGGCTGAATTGAGATGGTGAGGGAGTGAGAGCGAAGGCGAGCAAACAAGCAAGTGCGAGCAAGAGTGAGGATCAGAGAGAGAGCTCGGCTTTGGGAAAGATTTTGAAACTGGGATCGCCGACGATTGGATGATTGATGGGACAACACGAGGATCGACGACAGGATTTTAGTTGACGGACTTTTTCCTATCCAGCATCACAAAGAGATCAAAGAAGGGAATCTACTACTTCCATTTTGGTCTCCTCCCAGTGTGAGGCAAACAACTCTTTTGCTATCCCCCCTGAGACAACTCGTCTGGGAAAGAAGACCCTTCTAGACTTGACGGAGTTGCAGACTACTCATATTAAAGATAATGATAATAAACCAGTTCAACAAATCTCGATTGAAGACCCTGAATGGGTGATCGTGTTGCCGAAAAGATCCAGAAGGAACCATGCTACAACAAATCAACACCAACTCAAGTCCTTTAGATACAAAAATACTTCCTTGAGCTTCTGCTTGCGAAATAATGGCATCAAAATCACCAATACGACCGACAAGAAATAATCATTTATCACAGTTCCACTCATTACTGCAAGCAACTTCATCAACGTCTTCACCAAAGTCACCTCTAAATGGAAGATTGGCGAACGGACAAGGGAGCTTTGGACCTCAAATAACGCCTTCTACATCTCCGTTTTCCAATATCGAGGGACCACTGAATGTAAGAACACTCAATGTCGGGACAAAACCATTATGGCGAGAATCTACATTCAAGAGATGACCAACTCCGGATTCGGCTGGTCATCTTTCAAAGACGAGATCATAAGACTCACCACCCCTATTCTCCCCCAACCACATTCTCAATCCCAATTTCCAACTCCACCTCACTTTCCACCACTACAATCACCACCCACCCACCATCACCACCACTGAACAACATAACACAAACGCCCTCTCCACCAAAACCATTGAGAACCAATGTCATAACCACCCCACACCCCCCCCCCCCCCTCCTCTACTATCTCCACTCACTACATGGCCCTCCCATACCTCTCACAACATACCCAACATTGACATCCAACCCATCTCTAGGAAGCTGGCCAAAAAACTTTTTCCCTCTCCATTGTTATCACCACCACCAGTTTCTACGACTCCATCCCTACCTTGATTCATTGGATAACCTCATATCTCGAACTACACTACGACCCAACCTTCTCCTTTCTTCACAACAACGATTGGCTCATCCACTTTCTGAATGCCGAAGACAAAAAACAAGCCTTATCAATACCACAACCCACCCTTAACCAGCATATCACCAACATCTCAGACAGGACCACATCCCAACCCCACAACATTCTTGGTCAAGTCAATGGATCAATGTCTGGGGATTACCCGCTGAACTTTGGCATGATTACACCTTCCACTCAATCAGCCAAATTTTTGGTATTCTCGCTACTTTTTTTTTTTTAATTGATGCTGAATTTTATTAAAAGAAGCTCAAACGAGCAGCAAAAAAATGGACCATAGCTCGTTTGCTGATTCTCTTGCAAAAAACGGAGCCCTCCTCCAATTACTGGCTGTAGGAGGAGAGCTCTCTTGATCAGTTCTGTTTTCTTTTCTGTTTTTCTGCAAATAAAACTATGCTTTATTCACACAAAAAAAAAAAAAAAAAAATTATATGTGCACCCACACCCTCACCCTTGGTGAGACATGAGCCCAAGAACTTAAACTAAAATCCCCCATGCAACCATGGAGCCAAAGGCCAAACTCATGAGATATGAATAGTTTTGATACCTTCCTTTTTGTAGCCATTGTTTTGCAAGATACTTGTCCATGCAACATCCTAACGATGTTAACTATAGATGAATATTCACTGATCCTTATATGCACATATGTTGTTTCCTTTACTTTTGAAAGATTAATCTTCATTAATGCATACCTCAAGAACCACATCTGGATTAATTTCTGAAAGTGTATGAACTGCAGCATCTGTCTTTGTCATACCAACCTGAGATGAAATGAACAAAGTTAAATCAAATGAATGGACAAGTGATTTTCCTCGACAAAAGCAACTGCCCATATGTTCTTCACAATTCACCTTTTTCTTGTTCACCATGATGCTTCAAATTTTAAGGAAAATATGCAATGTTCATTGTTCTACCATAGAAAGTAAGATCTTACCAGAAAAGCGAAAAGGGTTAATTGCCAACACACCCTGAGACTATGGCAAAAATGTATACATATCCTTAGTTTTTAAATTAATACCTACAAAACCATATAATATGGTAAACTAACTTACTTTTATTTTGAACTTGTGCTATTTTATCAAATGAAATGCAATAATGAGATACAATAAGAGAGCAAAAAGATCAGTCCTCGAGGGGGAGCATTCTCCCCACGACAAGATCCAACTAAGTTCTATGAATCTTCACTGACAAAAAAGACAAAAGCACCCTTCAGAAATTTTTAAGATTTATCAATTTTTGAATTGGATCCCCTGGTGGGACCAAATGCCAGGGCCCACTGGGTCTGCGTTTGGCCGCCAGGGTGACTGGAGAGTGTCCCTCACCCTCTATACAGGTTGGGGGAGGCCACCTCAGCCTGAAATGGAAAAGGGAGGTCCCCCCACCCTCTTCGCAAGCAAGCAGCACTCCCCTGCCATCTGCAAAGCCCAACGTGTGCAAGTGGAAGCCCTTCCCTCTGCCTACGATGGCAAGGGAGGCTTCCCCTGCCTTTTAGCAGCAGCAGGGAGGTATGTCCCAGCTGTCACTGGTGACAGGGAAGAGGCCTCCTATACCGAATAAGCAGGCGAAGAGGGTCCCTGCTCCACCAAGCAGTGGCAGGGGGAGCAGGGAGGTTCCCACTCCTCCCGCCCGCATAGAGACAAAAGTAACAGGCCGAAGTAGTTGGTCCCATTATAAAATCAATGAACTTTTTCAAATTTCTCAAAGACATTTTTGCAATGGGCATGTATTCTAAAATGTATGCCACCACTCCCTTAGTCCATCATCCACAGACATTTCAGAGACCACTCCCCACAATAGTCCCTATACTGGCAACCACCCTCCTCTTCTCCCAGGTTGGCTAAAGCTAAACTTCAAAAGCAGCTCCTTTGGGAATTCTTGCTGCTAAAACAGGGAGCAGTCAGGAATCACAGGGCTAAATCTTACAATCATTTTCAGGCCCAGCAGGCTCTAGTAGCTCTCTAGAGGCTGAGGTCGCTCCTCTCCTCTCAGAAACCCAACTCCATTCTCAAAATTTTGCAGACCTGGAGATAATTAAAGAGGACTCAGCTATGACAGTCTCATAGTTCTTAATCGGGTAGAGCCATCTTATGGAAGCATAATCTTCAGTCAGCAATCTCTTAGCAGATCTCATCTTATGGTGTTTCTAAGCAACTCCTTGTTGTTGGGAACAGCTATGTTTCTTTGCCTCTGTTTGCAGCTTATCTAATTATCAACGCAAAACCGATCACCATTAAACAAAAAGATTAATAACAGTTATCTAGAGGGGCATGTACATATTATAACATATGTAAGCATTAATTAACCCAAATGAAAAGGATATTGCTGTCACCTATTATAAATAAACTACTCAGCACAATATAGAAACGAAATAAGAGAGGTGCAGTTAACATCCAAAGAGGAAGCAAACCTGCTCTGGACGAAAGAAAAGTCGGTTCATGTTAGCTAACTCCACTGTGTCATAATCGTACAACAAAAGACGGCCCACTCCACACCTTGTGAGCATCTCAGCAGCAACACTTCCAACACCACCTACTCCCTGTGTCAAAAAAAAATTTCAAAAAAAGGTAAAAATTTAGTGTTGGCTTTTAAGAAAAAAAAAATTCATACACAAAATCCAAACCGCCAATAATGATATTCATCCTTATTACTAAAAATGCAGAACAAGCATGCCAAATAAAGAAGAAAAGGTTTGGAAAGGAATGAAGTGTCATAATAAAACTTAAGAAAAAAGAATAATCCTCTAGAGCAAATCGAGATAATCCAGGAATACACATTAGCATGAGGAGATAATTTATCAACAATAAGGCCAGCAGAATGAACAAAATAATGGACATGTAGGCCTGAAGAACCTGCATTGGCACTCTACCTCCCAATATCAAAGAAGTCAAATAGCAGGAAGTTAAAATTGACCCCAAAACAATTTGGGAACATTCATTTGCAACAATAGAGTACATGCAACCTCTAACAGATGCCTATTTTCCTCTCTGCCACTGCTTTTGTTGGGGGTTGTAAACGCATGACAATTGATGAAGGATTCCAAGTTGGCACAAAAAGAAGAAAATTGATGACTCATGAACTCAAGACCATAATCAAAATGAAAAATGTGAATTGAAGCACCAAATCGATTTGAAATTTTTGATAAATACGTCGAAATCCTCATACTTCTCCCGAAGGAGGTACCACCTCCTAGTCACATGACTGTAATCATCTACGAAAATTAAAAAATGTTGAAAACCAATCAAACTGGAAAAGCACACATCAAAATGAATTAGTTCAAACAAACTTTGACTCTATCTACTACTTTAAGGAAATGAGCTTTTATGGTGCTTCCAAAATGACATGCACGACACTCAAAAGATAGATCTGAAGGTAACGAATGAAGATACAGGTGGAGTTTCAAAGGAGATAGACCTTCCAACCATAAATGCGACAAGAAAGGAGTCACAACAACCTTAAGTGCAATAGATTGATGAGAAGGAGCAACATCCAAGTAGTAAAGTCCGTCATGCTTATGCTTATAATCAATCATCCTCCTCGTCTAAAAATCCTAAAAGACACTACGAGAAGGAAGATGTAGGAGTAGATGTAAGTTGTCCTAGGTGTTGGAGCAGCTTCTGAATTTCATCCATTGTCGACCATTGCTCACCTCTCCATACATCAGCACTTTCGGAGACACTTGAGTTAGCCCACGCTGGCTTGCCAAACTTATCACAACGCTTCTTTAAAGTGTGGCTAGATTAACACTTCATGTCTTCACGACCATGCCCTATACCTCCCCCTCATCTCTAAAAGACTCATAACGAGTGGGAGTGGAAGAGAAATTAAGGGAGAATGACCCTACAAACACACTTTTGTAACTTCTAATCCTCATGAAGTCACCAAAAACACAAAAATGGAGCAATCTTAAACCCTGCGCAGACCCTCAAACCCTTCAGAGGGCAGTAACAAACCCTTAAAAGGGCACCGCATCAAAGTAATTGCTTTATGTAGTAGACACAAACATCACCCTCAAGTTATGGTACAAACAAAGTAAAAAGCGTTAACCTTTAAGGTCACTCAACAGGGAAAGATTGAGAGGAACCCTGGAGATAGATCAAAGGCTTCAGGAAGAGTAAACAGCAGTCTGAAACTCCTTCCCTATGGATCATGTGGCTCTGATACCAAGGAAAATTGATAGAAGAGAGAGAACAGAGACAAGAAAGAGAGGAGAGAAGAAAAGAGAAGAATGCAATGAGAGAGAAAAAGCAATGATGTGCAGCAATCTCGTTAGTTAACCACTTTTATTAAGTTAATAAGCAAAACATATATACCCCTCATAACTTATGCATGTTCAATAGTCTATATAATAACCAGACAACTACAATTTTGTCCCTTCTAAAGCACTATTTTTCCTTTAATCACTACTTTCTAAATCATTGCTTTTCCTTTTTAAGCACTACTTTCTAAATCACTACTTTTCCTTAATAAGCATTGATTTTCCTATGAACTTAAACAAATATTTGCACTACTGGACCCAAAGATTACTCCATATAACCACAAAATAAATCTGCTTAAAGATGGGGTATGCATTCATATTTATAACATAGAAAGAAATGGAAAGAAATACACACAACAATGGCAACTGAAAATGCACGTATTTGCTCATAATTCTCCACAATTCCCATCCTTTGTAAAGCCATAAGCCTGCTATAGGGGTTGCTGTCAATCACCTCTGAGCTCATATCCTGATACCACCACACATTAATGATTAGTTAATGGAGTGCAACAATTTAATAAAAACACAGACTCACATGCACAGCCACATTCAATATGAACTACATCAGGAAATAAATGCATAAGGTCACTAGTCTAACAACCTTGACTTTGGAACGTCGTGTAGGAGTAGTCTTTGCAAAGCTTGTAGCATTTTGGACACGTGTTTCCAACTATAAAAGATGAAACAGAAAGCAAAATTAGCGTCGACAAAAAAAAAAAATAATAATAAAATAAAATTTAGTGAACAACATAAGTAATTTATATCCAAAGAATTTGACATTAATCGCATGCAAATGAATAGGTATTGGTGGTTAGACATGTACGATAAAGAGGTAGAACTCATAGTGAATGAAAAGGTCATTTTAAGGGGTGTGTGTGTGTGTGTGTGTGTGGCAGGTGGGGGGTTGGCGGCAACAAGAATTGAAGGAATAAAATGGGCCACAAGGTAGAATGAATAATGCAAAACTACATTCAAAAGGGAACTTATACAAGCAATGAAAGGGAGTCACCCACAACAAGTTATATTGGGAGACACCATGAGCCAAAGAGTCAACCACAATAAAAGCACTCTTTGAATTGCTTCTGCCTATAATACATTCTAGGCTTAGCACCACTTCAGCTGCACTGGCCTCACCACCCCCCCCCCCCCCCCCCCCCCCCCCGAGCAAAATTCTTCATTTGGTGTGCTTGCATAAACAAAGTCTTCACCTCTGATGCCTTGATCAGATGTGGAGCCCATGTCCCTGACCCGTCTTGCCCTTCTTGCAAGGTACTTCGGAATTTGCCATTCACGTCTTACTTCACTACTATTTTGCCCAATCTATCTAGGTCAACCTTCTAAACAGAATCGGCATACAATTTTGTGTTTCCCATAACCTTTCATCCATTATCCAATCCATCACCAACTCTCGAGTCCCTAAGCGCAGCAAAATATTCATCTCCAGTTGTGCGGGTCACATTCCTTGGGCACTCTGGAAGGAGAGAAAAAAAAGGAAATTCCAATTCAAATCCTCCACAGTCTTTGTGCTTGCTAAGCACATCGCTGGCCAGGTCTCCCCCTGGCTTCTTATGAAGAAAGAATTCCTCCACCTCAGCAACTCTAATTTTTGGGAGAATTGGCGTTTAGTTGCAGCTATGGCGGGACCCTCACGTCCTCCAAATATGATTTTCTGGTCTCCACCTCCTTTTCGTCACCTCAACCAGAACTTTGACGGCAACGCCTTTGGTTGTCCTAGGCCCGTGGGTTTTGGCAAAGTAATTCATGATTTCAACAGCAGCCTTCTTCTCTCCTTTGTCAGTCCTTTGGGTATATTTGATTCCACCTCCATGAAACTTGTTGGATTGCTTCAAGGCCTAATAATCTTCTGGGACCGATTATCGGGTCCCCTTATCATCGAAGGGGATTCCAAAGTAATCATTGATTGGTGCACCAAATTCAAGACTCCCCCCTGGCGACACTAGGAAGTCTTCCTAGATATTTGCAGCATTTCCTCCTCCCTTAATTGTACTTGGGTGCATGCACCCAGATCTGCCAATCACCTTGTGGACTTAAATGCTAAATGGGGATCTTCCTTCCAAACCCTTATTATAGAGGGAGGCCCCACCTTCTAGGTTGTGTTTCTTTTTCCTTTTCTTTTATAAATTCACACATTCTATCAAAAAAAAAAAAAAAAGATTGATGGCCACAACCTTCTCAGCTTTAGAAGAAGCATGACACAATTCAAGACCCCTAGCAGTGATCCTGAGGATTATATGAGACTTGAATAGAAACCATCCAATCACAAGCATTTAAAAAGTTGAGGCTGAATTGAGTCAAATGAGAATCCTAAACCCACGTGTCAAGCCAAAATCTGGTTGAAGTGCCATTTTGAACATAAGGGAGACTCTTTCACTGAAAATTTCTCAATCATACATCTGGCTTTCCAATGACAAAAAGAACGATATGGAAATGGATCAAGGGGAAGCCACAAATCTTGATGGTACCAATACTTAGTTACCTTCAGACATTTCATAAAGAAGTTTTTTTATACCCAGTTCCAAAAGCCAAACCCCTTCCAAATCTACTAAGAAGCATTTAAATCTATAAAATGATATTCATAGAACTCTCCTTTCAAAGCCACAATGCAATTTGTGATACCAGCAGGACAAGGCATAAACAATAGGAAATGATTGGGACTGGGTGGATCTAAATAAAGTCACCAGACTAACATGAGTCAAACAGCACCCTTTCCAGTGGATAAATGTTTTCAGACATGCTATACATTTGGGGTCCACAACGACTTAAATCCGTTGGGAACCTTTCTGCATAATGTCTGTTTAAAGCCAAATTAGTTTTATTGCTTTGAGGAAGACCACCCAACAGTCTAACTAGAGTAGAGATTTCAGAAATGAAACCTTCCACACTATCTTCTAGAAATATAGGAAAAATGAGAGACATTTCAAAAGTGATGCAATAACCTGCAAATTCTACAAAGAAGATACATATTTTCTTTTATAGTGCCACGAGCCTCTGAAATCAAAGTACAAGCAAAAACAACGGGTTCATAGTAGCAAACTACCATGCTTAACTAAAATCAGTAATTGATTTAATCGTGAAAGAAGAGTGTAGGTCTTTGATCTGCCACAGAAATGCAACTCAAGGATCTGCCAGCAATTTCTACAAGAAATAACGCTTCAAGTTCCAAAGAGGGGGATCTGGATTCAGGTCCCAGTGTATCTTAGATTGAATATAGATAAGTGGGAGAAATTGCGGTCCCACAGTTCAAAAGCTAATTTACAGAGTCATTTAACGTAGGTACCGCTATAGACAAGCAGAAGAACTAATCAACATCCGTGAACTTCTCCAAAAAAATAAAATGCCTAAAGCTCTCAGCACGTTTTCAATTCCAAATTGCATGTGGGCTTTAACTAAGTTTCATAAAGGTCATGGGTTTCCGAGATCAAATGATGCATGGATCTCTAAATTGACGGAGGTAGAGAAACAAAAGTGATATCAATTACTGTAGCCAATGATCCTTTGAGAACTTGCAGATCTTCCACCATTCCCTTCAGCTCTTCCTCCATTCTAGCAAACCAGCGACTCTACGTTTGCTCTGCTGGAATTTGAACGCCTTTGCTGGCTGCGGCGTTACTTCTTTGCTAGCTGCGGCGTTACTTCTTTGCTAGCTGCGGCGTTACTCCTTTGCTTGGCTCCTCACGCTGAGGGACCAAAGAGGCGTACACTGTCCGCATGACCAAACAAACTGCATTCAACGGGCCTCCGAGATGGGCTCATGGGCCCGTCAAATAGCACCCATTATCGTGGGAGGGTGTTAAAAATAAAAAAGAGACTTAATTAAATGAGTTAGATTGAAGAGAATTTTAAAAATCTCATGTATTTATGTGTAATTAAAATAATTTGTATAAAATAATTTTAGTAATTATTAATTAATTATTTCAAATGACAATATATCCTGGATTAATAGTCTTTGTATATGTGATGTAATTAACTCTCCACATCTATTATCAACCTAATATTATATTAATCTTTGACCTAATCTATAGTTTATTTTAGTAACACATAATCATTATATTAATTTATAATAAATTATAATTATTAAATAATATAATATAATTTTTCATTAATTAGGATTTTAATATATTATAATACTATATATTAAATCACTTATAAATATAGTAATTATGTTTATTTTAATTAATTATCTGTTTAAATATATATTCTATTTAAATATATTATAAAAAATTATTTATTCTCTTATTTATATTATATTTTCATTTGGAGACACTAATACTAAAATTTGTTTCCGAGTGCATTTGAAGTTGAATCAATTGGGGACTAACCCTGGGGACGAGGCCATTTTGATCCGGTCTGACCCGCCTCTTATATGTGCCATATCCGTAGAAGCTGTCTGCCACATAACTGACACAGCAGGTGTATGACGAGAGACTCGCCAGCCCAACTGCCCCGAGCTATTAGAATGTCATGGACTGTGAACATAGAAGAAGCTCTCGCCCTTTGCTTGTTATGAACTTTGCCGCCTGAAGATGGCGTTGTCTGAGACGACTGTTCCTGGTCTTTCTTTCAGCCGCTCTCTCGTCAATCGCCAAGTCCCCTTACCTCGAATGTCATTTTCTCCTCCAGTTTCTCTCAATTCTCTGCGTCACAGCAGTTGTGTTTCAGTCATAAAACGCAGTCCGAAGCGCCTCAAATATTCTGCTCCTCGCTTTACTAAGGTATTCTCTATTCATCGTCTATGCTTAGATATTGGGGCTTCCACTTTTTCTTTTTCTTTCGGCGTATGTCATGCTGTGTAATTTCCTGTCGTTTCTTAGCATATCTGCTTTTATCAGAGCTTTTTCAGTTTGCCTTTCGAAGAGTGGTCCAAGTTTTAGTTTTCTTTATATTGCTCAATTGATAGTTTTCTGAATATAGCATGATTGATTTTGGAAAGAATATAGTTTTCTAATTTGTTTACGGCGTTCACCTGACTCTGTTATTTTGGAGTTTGTGATTCTTGAATATCTCGTGAGTGGTTTTGTGGCATGAACCCTTGTTTCTACCTCGTAAGCGAATTCCCATTCGATAATGTTTCTTGAAGGTGGACTTCGAACTCACTCCATTTGTTCAGTACAGATTTAGTAATTCGATCACGGGTTGCTTTCTACAGAATTTGACAAGTTAATGTAGGACTAGCGGCTGTCTGCACTGTCTTTAGTACAGTTCAAATATCACATACTAATGTTTGCTCTGTTGGTGCGAATTTGCTCGATCAGGGTGGTGAACTACTATATGTTAAAATTGAACTTCTAGAAGGAGAAGCCTGGAAACTGGAACCAGTTGTTGAACTTCTGAAAAATGGAGCTGTAGGAGTCATTCCAACGGACACAGTGTATGTGGCTGGTTCTACTGAATTTCTTTGTTCTTTTTGTTCTTTTTCTGATTACAGAAATGGCACTTTCCTTCGGAATACTGGTGGATTGCAAATAGTTTCTCATGTGCATCTTCTAAAATTGTTGACATTGGGAGAGCACTCACTTTAACACGGTGAACCTAAGGTGGGCTCCTATTGATGGGCTTTGGGCCAAGGATGATTAGGAGTACAACATTCTTAAGAATCCATGACATCTGTAACTATGAGAATATTTTAAGTCCAAGTTAGATTTTTTTGAGAATTTTAAGCACCTTGAATTATATTGGGCAAACTATGAAATTTCTCAGCGATGAGGTTGTACTACTTTCAGTAAAAATTAAGGTATTATAGCTTTGAAAAGTTTCAAGATTGAATGGAAGAAAGGATAAGAGAGAGAGAGAGAGAGAGAGAGAGAGAGAGAGAGCAGCAATTAAAGCTGATGAATGAGGGCTTAGAAATCAAGCCTTCTTTTTATTAATCTCATTTAAGTGAGAGTTATATTAACTTCACAAATACAAGTCAGAAATGAATGAAAATTGAAAACTAGAGTCCTAAACTTTATGAGACACATATAGTACGCAAAATGACCAAAATACCCTACATCAGTATTTTAACAAGCTTTCTATGTGGATATGGGATCAATATATGCACTAAAGATCTAAAAAAATGTGGTAAACATTATCCTTAATTTTTAAGCCTTTCCCATGAGGATCCAATTTTACAGATGAGTCTTTCAGGTGTCTTAATCTGCCGTTGGTTTGAAAAAATGGCAAATCCTGTAATTATGGTTGAGCTTGCAAATGCTTATTTAAGAACTTATCCCTCTGCATAGACGCGTCAATGACATTCTTGTTGGGTTTGTAATACTTTGGTCTATTTTATTGCGAAAATTTCTTGGAGTTAGCCTACAGTTGTTTGTTGATTATTGAAAGGTAAGAGGAATGAGATCAGTTCTCTTTACTGCTAAGTCTTCAGTCTTTTTTATGATGGAACTTGAAGTTGTTGGAAAGTGTGAACAACAGAGATGATGTCCATTGAGACTACTAGTTTGTTGTTTACTTTGGCCACTGCATTCTGTTCTTGAACACTTTCTGGCATTTAATACTGGGTTGCTCTGGAATATCCGAACATCATCTAACTCTTTCATTGATTTTAGGCATTTTCTTGTCTTATTACCAGGTATGCTATTGTTTGTGATTTGAAAAGCCACTCAGCCATTGAACGCCTTCGCAGGTATAGCCATTGCTCTCTTTCTCTAGATTCAAGATGTAATGCCCCCTTTTACATGGTTGTTCAAATCTCTTTTAGTCTGACTGGAGCTGTTAATGGAGATTCCTTTCAAAAATCAAAATTTGGTTGACAAATTTCACTTCTTTTGTTTGCAGAATCAAAGACATAGATACTTCAAAGGCATGAAGCATTTTGCTTTTTTATCAACTTAGAGTGATTTAATGCAGAACTATGATATGGAACTTGACAATGGATTGGACATGCCAATATATCTTTTCCCTATGAGCATATTTATTTCCAAAAATACTCCTCAATTGGATCTACAATGAAGATAAGCCTTTTAATGGGTATTTTCTTCATTTTGTATCTAATTTAACTAAAAATATTCTAATGGACTGATAGTATTTCTGCAGCCTCTTAGTATTTTATGCCGATCCTTGAAAGACATAGATACTTATACTATGGGCTTCCCTTGTGGTAATACTGAAGGCCAAATTAACATCTTTCGAGCTGTTAAACATTGCTTGCCTGGGCCTGTAAGTGTCTAAATCTCCCTCTAAATGAATAAATTATAAAAGAAATAAATAAGGAAAGAAGAAGAAGAAGCCTTCATTTTTTCCTTGGGAATGTGCTATGCAAGTAGTTAAACAGTAATTGGCATTTATGGCTAAATATAACTATCGAGAATTTCTGTACCAGTACACCTTCATTTTACCTGCAAGCAAAGAACTGCCTAAGCAGTGTATGAAATATGGAGCTGCACCTAAATCCAGGAAAAGTGTTGGGGTGCGAATGCCAGATGATCCAATCTGCCAATCCATACTTAGACAGTTGGATGCACCTTTAATATCTACAAGGTTGAATCTCTCTCTCTCTGTCTTTCTCTTTCTCTCTCTCTCTCTCTCTTTCTCTGTCTGTGTACACACATACAGATGCACATTGACATACACATGCAGACACGCACACAGGCTTACATGCATACAGACACACACAGGCTCACATGTGCGCACGTACATGTTCCCAGGTGGGGGAAGCAGACTATTTCCCAAAAAAAAAAAAAAGCACATCTTTCTCTACATACCAGAATTGTGCTGTTTCACGACGTTACATGATCCAGTTGCTAAATAATGTTGGTTGTGCATGTGCCTCCTTTTTGTCAGTGTGAAGTGGCCAACACAAGACGCCTGGATGATAGATCCTGTAATAATTGCTGACACATATGCACCAGAGGTATTACACTAGTTCAGGTCTTGCCCCTTCTATTTGAAAATAAAATCTGTTTGACATTTTATTTGGTCTGAATGTAAGCATATAGCTTTACATCAAATGGTGTTACAAGGATGGGTGAAAGAAGGATGTATATTTCTACGTTACTATTGTTTGATACTTAATATGTTTGTCCTGTGTAAATCATTTTTTTATCAGGGGCATGTGTAATCAACGTTCAAAAAAGAAAAGTAAAAGAAATTGTCGTTTGGATCATTATGCTGCTGGTGTGTCATTATTTGGGAAACCAGCACTATATTAAAATCTGGATTCTCCTGGTGGAATGTAAAATTCATGATGCCATGATATCTTTCAGCATCCATGTGCTGGCTACTGCCTGAATTAGAATTCCCTTCTTGTTCCTTTTTTTTTAAATCTCTTGTAATCTTGTTGGAATGTAAAAAGAAAGTTTCCTGATCAAATGATAAAAATTTTTTTCCCTTTTTTCAATATTCAGGGTCTTGATTTTGTTGTTGATGGTGGTATAAGAATTGCTGATCCATCTACTGTTGTTGACATGACCGGAAGCAGTCCAACAATTATTCGGCAAGGAAAGGTATCTAGAGATTCTACCTCTCTGACATATTACTAGAATTCTTTTTTTTTTTTTTTTTTTTTGGCTGTATAATACCTCAATATTGGTCGAGATATCTGGTATTTGTCATAGTCCTTGCTGCCATTTATTGCATACTGAAAATTTTCCATAGTCATTATTTCTGTCAACTATTTGTAATTGACTTGGAATGGGGTTTAGATACATCAAAGGTAGTCTCCCATGCAACAAACTCTTAGGCAGACAGGAAACTAAAGAATTCTTGTGCTGGTAGAATACTAAAGATACATTGGATGGGATGGTCATTTAATTGTCAAAACTTCTTTGCTGTACTTCCCTGCTTACATGTAATTTATAAAACTAGTCAGCATCTAAAGAGTAGAAGGAAGAATGCATGTAATATGTTTATATGCATCTCCTCCTCCTTCCGCCTTTGTATTTCTTACTCTTTAATAAAAATAATTTTTTTTCAGAAAATGTTAAATTCTAGAGTTTCATAATCTCAAGGTGCTAAGGGGAGAAGAAGACAAAGAAGAGAGGAGAGAAGAGAAGAGAGAAGAGTACTAACTAGGGTGTGAGATTGAGAGAGAGAAGACATGAAGAATAAGATGAATAGAGGGCTTGTTGAGGAGCTCCCCCTTGGTCTAAATGGGGTGAGCTCCTCTCTAACATATGTGTATATCATGAGATTAAATACAATTTACAAGTTTGCCCTTTAAGGCTTGTTATGAATAATGCTAAGAGCTCAAGTTGGTCATACATATCCATCAAACACACCAAGCTTGGAGCAAGATTAATGAAGAAGACTAGTTGGTACTGCTTTGATGAAAATATCTGCCAGTTGACTCTTTGAAGGAATGTAGGGCATGCAAATAACTCCAACTTTGAGCTTTTCTCTAATAAAGTGGTTGTCAATTTCAATGTGCTTTGTTCTTTTATAGCAGACTGGATTTATAGTTGTGTGAATGGCTGTTTGGTTATTACAATGAAATTGTATAGGAGTTTTAGTTAAGAGCCCAAATTTTGTGAGTAAAGACCTCAACCAAAGTATATATCTCACTGTATGTGGCATAGTTGTATATTCTGCTTCCACACTCGATCTAGCCACAACATTCTGCTTCTTGTTGTACTTAGATTACCTCCAACAATGGTTCATTAGCCAAATATGGACTTCTTATCATCAAGAGACCTTGTCCATTTTGCACTTATAAAACCTTCAATATTGAGATGACCATGGTTCTTATATAACAACCCTTGACCTGGATTTTTTTTTTAAATACCTTAATAACCTTTCTAATGCTTGCAAATGCGGGAGTTTAGGTTTATGCATGAACTAACTAATGACACTTATTGCAAAGGAGATGTCTAGTCTTGTAATTGTCAAATAAATTAGTTTCCCAACCAACCTTTGAAACTTACCAACATGTACATCATTACCTGATGCTGCACATAACTTCACATTTAGTTCCATGAGAGTATTAATAGATTTACAACCCAACAATTTTGTCTTTTTAAGTAAATCTAAGACATACTTTTTTGTGACAAATCTATGCCATGCTAAGATTGTAATACTTCAATGCCTAAAAAATATTTGAGTAAACCAAGATCTTTAGTTTGAAAAGCTTTACCTAACCGTAGGGGTGGCATCAAGTTGAGCCAAACTTGAACTTGCATATGTTTGAGTTTGGCATGATCTGAATACTTCAAACTTGAGCTCGTGCCCAACCTTGAGCCTAAAATTGGAATCGAGCTTGAGCCCAAGAATTTTAACCTAGCTTGAGCTCAAGCTCGAGCTCGAGCCAATTTTGAGCTCCAACCTAATTTAAAACTTTGTATAAAATACATATCAAATAAACTGTACATAAAATTATGCATGACCTTTAAAATTGTTCATAAACACTCATAAAACTACGTAAATGTTGTTCAATAATGAAATAAAAAAATTTAAATAAAATAACAATTTCAAATTTATGATCACCCAGACAAAAACTATAAATCCAGTATAAATTTATAAACTCCAACTCTTTTTTTGGATGTTAGAAAACAATATGCAAGTCCTCGTTTGCATAAGTAAAATCTCCACCTATGACAAAAACAAAACAAAAAAACTTATTATTGTCTGAATAAAAAAATATTCTTCCACCACTAATTACTTAATGGAGTGAAAATTATTGAAATTACCAAGATGAGAAAAAGATGAAAAATCAAATAACTTGTAGCGTTATCTCCACATGCTTCTTCTGAGGCGGCAATCATCAAATGAAAATTTAATAAATAAAAATAAAAATTCACTAAAAAATATCATAATAAATAATTGTTCAAAAGTAGTTTGCTTTTTTATTTTTCTTGACACTGTGAAGAGCCTGAACTCAACCACCGCTACAAATCAAAGCTTGAATTGTATTTGGTGCCAAAGAAAAACTGATATGGGTCTATTACTCTACCACCAACACTAAAGGTAGACTTTGAAGCTACTGTAGATATGAGGTTGCGAGAATGTCTACTGCCATCTTAGATAATGTTTGAAATTTCAAATTATTCACTTTCCACCATTCTAAAACATCAAAATCATATTGAAAAGTTTCTTCCCAAATATACACACTTTCTTCAAGATAATTATCCAATTCCGACTTTGGTGAATTCACTACTTTCACTTATTTCACATAAGTCATTAACTTTGACCAACCTAAAGTTGATGAAGAACTAATATGAATTTCTCCACTAGTTTTCCACCCATAGACTAATGGACAGGTTGAGCAGGTCAATGCAATCTTGGAGGAGGACTTGCAGTACTTTATTAGTGCCAATCAAAAGAATTGGTTGGAGCTTCTTGATGTTCAGTTTTCTTATAATTTGCAAAAGAGTGAATCCATAGGCTGTAGCTCTTTCAAGTTGCAACCAAACGACAACTTCTTATGCCTCACAATTTACTTATAAGTAAGTCTAGGAGGAGCCCAACCACCTTAGAGCTAGCAAAGAGATGAAAGAAATATTCGCACTTGCCTTATTACATCAGCCATGATGGATGAAGAAGTATGATGATCAAAACAGGTGATTGCTGAAGTTCAAGGTCGAGAACCTTGTACTTATCGAAATTTGGCCTGAACAATTTCATTTGCTGCAGACTTGGTACAAGGGCATGATTAAAAGTTGTTAAGGACCTTCGAGAAAATTGGGGTTTGATAGCGCACATGGCGGGCCCCCGTAGGAATCCGGTTATGGCCACCTGGGATCCTCACCCTTACGACTGCATCAAATTTAATTTTGATGGTAGTGCTTGAGGCTGTCCTGGGCCGGCAGGAGTTGGTGGTGTTTTCAGAGACAGCAGTGGAGATCCTATTCCATCCTATGTAGGGTCGGTAGGTATTGCAGAATCAAATACTGCTGAAGTGAATGCTCTTCTGTTCGGCCTCTAAATCTTTAAAGAGCGGCTCCATGGCAAGTTGATTATTGAAGGCGATTCAAAGACTGTCATCAACTGGTGTTTAAAAGAAAGCTCCCCTCCTTGGCGCCACTGGCCAATCACTGATTGTATTGCCAACATTGTGTCATCCATTCATTGTAATTGAAACCTCGTTCCTAGATCAACCAATTCTTTGGCTGATAAATTGGCAAAATTTGGAACCTCCCAGCAATCTCTCATTGTTTGGAAAGGCTTCCCCTCGTGTAATCTGCTCGTTTGAGCTCTCTTAATAAAATTCAGCATCATTTAAAAAAAAAAAAAAAAAAGTTGTTAAGGACCTTTTCCTATCATTGGAAGTTACATGGTTTATCGCAATACCAGCCCGCTTGAGAACCCACAATGTGTTCCATGTGAGTATTACAACCTTACAATGAAGATCTTTCTTATCCTTCAAGCACCATTGGCTTGAGAGTACCGATCTATGTATCTACTACTTTTCTTTTGCTTTTCTTCGTAATAAAATCATCACCGTTTCAAAAAAATGTATGTACTGCTTTTCCTCATAAGGTGGACTATATCATTGCTAGTCAGAAGGTACTTGATGAAATGGATGGGTGAGGCCTCTTGGCTGCAAGATGCTGGACTGTGGCAGTTTGAGGATTATATTGCAGCCTATTGGAGGGGGAAAGGGACAAGGAGGTTTGTGTTATTATTGGGGAAGCATGACATGCAGGCTCCAGTAATAGTATAGACAGGTGAAGCGTGTAGGAAGTAGTTGGTGATGCAGGTGTGAGCACAACCCCATTTCAAAAACAGCTCTACAAGGAAGCAGATGGGCATGCGCTTGTGGGTGTGGAGGTGTGTGCAGATAAATTCAAAGGGAAGAAAACAGGACAGAGATCGTATTTCCTGTATCTTCAGTACAGGAGGTGGTTAAAATTAGGCCTATGATTATTAGTTATGTTGAGGCCATTGTCAGAGTCCTTTCCAACCCTTTTGAATCTGTAGCTAGTTGTAGTATTACTATATGGACGCTTTCTGTTCTTTTACCCTTCTTGACCTCTACCACAAAGAGAGCAGCTCTTACAAACTGCCAAATGATGCTTTGCGTGGAATATATTTCTGTGCCCACAATCATAATTGATGGATTATTTGGGCTTTGCAAGGGTATCACGCTGCATTGCAAAGACTTGTAGCTGAGGTTTATTAACATTCGTATTGATCTTGGAAATATCTTACTGCATGTAGCAAAATTTGGCAACCAGACCGCTGAACTGGTTTGATCAGAAATGATGAAGACTTGCTATATAGTACAATACGTCATTGAGGAAGTTTCAAAAGACAAACAGCATGTCATTATCTAGTATTTCCTATAATCCTTGTATAGAACCTAAGATTTTCATTTATTTGACTTAAGTTTTTGTTCAATTTTTTTGATAACCTCCTAGACCCCAGTGGGCTGTTTGGGGTTCTGTCATCTTAATATATTGTTAATAACTGCAGGGACCCAAGCAGGACTGGATGGCTGTGAAGGATGAAGTAGACTCTACTTCTATCACTGACTAGTCTATTTGCAACTATCGCGTTGCTGCGTGGCCATGCATCTCGTGGTCATCTCTTCTGAAACCATGTTTACTTCTGACTTGTACATGCATGTCAAATGGAAAAGTTACAGTATTTTAAAAGGGTTAAATGTGTACACAGGATGAAACATGGAGTCAGCTGAATGAAATGTTTCAGTTAAAATTTTTACATATAGCTAGACTTTTATAGTTTTTGAAGATTCTGTGCTAAGCCATTTTATCTGTACTGAGGAAAAGATATGCAGATTGTGTTTTTGTTCTCACTTCTCGTCTCTGTGTAGATCGCAACATAACGTGTAAGCCCCCCCCCCACAGAAATTCTGTTGAAGGAATCAATGTAGAGAATTAGTCATGCATATGAAAAATGGGGCTCGGTTGCATTACATCTAGAGATCACTTTAATCACACTTAAACTCTTAATTTCTAAATGTGAGTCACGGATAAGAGCCCTCCATCGCATCCAGCCCAGTTGCTTTTCCAGAGCCTATTTTATGGCTTGGATTCAGTCACATGAGTGCAGCCTCTGAATGATGTGGAGGAACAGAATGATACATTTGTGTTGGAACAATGACAAAATTCAAATACTATGGAGTAATAGGTGGTGTTCTTTTTTGTGTTTTTTTTAAGATGCTTTAAAGACCTATCCATGAGTTACTTGGCCTCACATAGTTTGTTCCAAATGTATGTTCTCATGAAAACTTGATTGAAGAGTACGTTGAGGCCAACATCCTGCAAACATTAGATTCTCTGACATTAGCATTTGATGAAGGATGTCCGAAGGTGATTGGTCCCCAATGCTGAAGACCTAAGAAGCTGAAGAGGCCAAGACAACCCTAAACCAACCAAAGTGAAGTTTAGCCCTGACTTGTTTTCTCAAAGAAAAAAATGAAAAATGATTCAATTGAGTGAGAGCCTATAAGACTGATCAATTCTACTACTTTTTTTTACTTTTTTCTTTTCTTTTTTTCTTTAGATATAAAGCCATTTAGTAAAGAGACATTTCCGCGTAGGAAAGATGCCCACAATCTAAAGAATTCTCCAAGTCCAGACCCTAAAGAGCCTATTGGGCAATGGGAATCGGATCCCTTTGTTTTACTTTTATTTGGCCTTTTTCCATCCCCTACTTTCCGAGGCTTGCTCCAATTCCATTCTCGGCCTCCTCACGGGAGAGGAGAGGAGATTGGCTTTCCGTGACAGACGGAAAGCGAGAGAAACTGCACAAAAAGGCATAAATCTGTGGTGTTTGTGCACATCACCATTCCACCAGGTTTTCTTTTCTCTCCGGTCAATTCACCCTCTATCGTCCATTCCAAAGTTTGTCATAATAAACAAACCTCGGATTCGCCTCCTTTCCCTCCCCCCCCCCCCCCCCCTCTCCCCTCTTTCCCTCTTTCCCTCCTCCTCCTTTCACATCTTTTGATTACCAAAAGTAAATACTTGGTTTCTCAACCCCCTCTTTCCCTCTTTCCCTCACATCTTTTGATTACCAAAAGTAAATACTTGGTTTCTCAACTAAAAATCCCTCCCTTCTCTTCTCCTCCTCCCCCATACTCATGATCTCAACGCTGACCGCTACCGGAGCTTCTTCCACCTCCGGAGTAGATATGTACCTACCCATAACCGTTTCAAATTTTTGAATAAAAGAACAAACTAAAAACACTTTCGACTTTTCGAGTGCTGCTTCGGTGGTTAAGATGTTTTCCGATGAAAGTGAGTTTTGCCAAAACCTCTCTTTGAAATTAAATCTGCCGTAACCTCTATAGTACAGAAAGAACGAGATTAAAGAGAAAGGGGGAAAAAAAACTATACAAAATGAAGAAAAAAGGGGAAAATTTTTCAAACCACCACAACACTGCTTCATTTTTTTTTTTTTTTTTCAAAAAGACAAAGCTCAAATTGGCCGTCACCGTTACCGTTCTCCAGTGGTTTCCTCCTGCTCGTCATCTTCTTCGTCATCCAAAACCATCCCATCTTCGCCGTCACCATTATCATCGTCTTCCTCGATCCACTGTTCCAAAGGAGTACACTCCATCTTGTGCCTCACTTTCCAGTCAAGCGCCTGACACGCTCGCGAGCAATAGTTCACCGACCCACACACGGAGCATCTTCTGAACTCGTGCCTCCGTGTCTCCGGCCTCCCGCACCCGGCGTGCGAGCACAGCCTCAGCCCGGGGCTGGCCACCCCACCGCGAGCACCGAACCACTCTGCCAGAAACTTGCTCGCTGGGTGCGCCTCCGGCAGCGGCACGTTGCACCCGAAGTCGCTCAGCAGAGGACAGCCGGACCCTACCACGTGGCGGTGCTGGGGGTGATTGGGATGGTGCCACGTCACCCACGGCCGCTCTCCTGGGGACAAGGCGAGGACCGACGCCAGTTCACGGGCGTTCGCCTGTACGAGGAACCGGCGGCCCTCGGCGATGTTCTGTCGTACGCCGTAGCCGTCCTGGAGGCAGTGTCCCAGCTCCCGGAGGGCGTCGACGTGGCCGAGGAAAGCCGCTCTGGCGCAGAGCGCGACGCCGGCGCGCAGGTCCTTGTCGTTCTTCGAACCGCCTGAGCCGTTGAACTGGACGACTGCCAGGGAGTATAACGCCGGCGCGTGAGACGCTATCGCCGCTCGCGCCATGAGCGAGGCCCCACTGCCTCGGTTTTGCAAGCAGTAGAAACGGATCTGCAAGTATTCAGCAGACGAAATTAATGGCGATTCCTTTACTCCAATCCCAAAACAGGACATCGATTTAATGACAGCCTTTATTCCGCTATTTCAGTTGTTTTTTTTAAGGAAACTGCAACAAATTACTTGAGAATTTAGAAGGACATATAAGGAAACATTTCTCTATTCACTCTAGTAGCGGTGTTATATACAAGGAGACTAACCATTCCGAGAGTATAACAAGCTTCGATGTTTCCGGCGTCGGCGCACTGTTTTAGGAAACGGTGGGCAGATTCCGACCAGTTCTGCGCCTTCACCGCAATGGATTTCGGAGACGCTTTGGATAGGACGAGCGGGTGAAGTCCCAAACCATTCAGTCTCTTGCATCTGTTTCAAGAGAAAGATAATCGAACAATCGTTATTATTGCCAATACTCGCAACGGATCCTTCATCCGTTTAAAAACATTTCTTTGCAAGAAATTAAAAAGATTAGAAAAAAGCCACAAAGTGGTAATACGAATACCAAAAAATCGAAATCATAGATCTGTCTCAAAACCGGAAAAAACGAAACCAAGCGCACAACTCAACAGCGTGTTTCATATCAATGCCCTTGAAAAAACCAGCAAAAAATCCGTTTTCTCGACGAAAAGAAAGGAGACGATTATCCGTCCGGCGAGAAAGAACCAAAAGAACCGGAACCTTTAAAACAGACTTACGTCATGAGAACGTTGACGAAATTGGAAGGACAAGCAGCGGAGGAGCTGAGTTTACAGAGGATGCAGACGATAAGATCGTCCGGCAATCCGTCGAAGAAATCCGACGTCCCAGTAGCATCAGGCGCCGTCCTCGATCTCTTCCGATCGACATGCTCCCGTTCTGGAACCAGAGACTCGGCACGTCTCTTTCTCTCCTTCGCTTCTTCCTTGCAGACCAGGATTTTGGGGTAACAAAACCCTCTCCTCGTTCGCATATCTTTCTATCTATCTATCTACAGATTCTACACCGAGCGTCCGACAGACCGAAAACCGGAGAGAGACGGAAATCCTTTATAGGATTCTCCAAGTCCAAACACCTTCCTTCCTTCCCCTCGTCTTTCCAAAAACAAACCCCCTACTATCCCCCTTATTTACTCCTCACGCCATCCGAAGTCGCTTCAACCCTCCGCTTCCACTCGACCGTGCCGTAAAAACTACGGTCAAACGGCGTTGACCCGAACGCCTCCTCGTCGGCTTTCCTTCTCCTCCTCCCTCCCTCCTCTTCACCTGCCCTAAGAGGAGACGAAATTGCTATTTGGCTTTTCTCGCCATTTCTCTTCTGTTGGTTTTTTTTTTTTTTTTTTTTTTTTGCCTCTGTTTTGTAGCGGGAATACATTTGGGGAAAGCGGTTAAAAATGTTGGTTTTGGGCAACTAACTTCGGTTATAAACGATGGTTAAGTGTTGTAACAAACTCAGGTAGGGATTCACGGCTCCCCCGAACCGAACCCCACTCTCGGTCAAACTGCTGACTCACTGCGCTCTTCCTTCACTTAGTCCCTCTATTTACCCATTTGCCCTCATGCCGAAATAGCAATCCAAAATGTGAAATTTGAGGAAAGGGTAATCTGGTCATTGCACACCACATAACGCTTCTTCGGCTTGGTTTATTCCTTGTTTATACGTTACCGAAGAGAATCGAGAAAGCCGGCTGACGCACGGTGGTCGCATCTCGCAACTAAAACGTCCTCGTTCGGTGCGTGTCGGCTCGAACCGGCCGGCCTGCTTTTTGATTCAAGTGGTGGTCGCAGTGGGCGTATTTTAGGAATGTGCAGAATAGAGTGGGAAGATGTTGTGAACGGAACCGGAAAATCCACGCTCATGCAAGCGTGAGTTTCTCGCTTCTAGCTTCAACACGTTGAATACAGAAAGCCAAAATCACACAAATACCCCTCCAAATTTTATTTTATTTTTTGTGGGGATTATTTTTGAAGGCACTTTATCAACAGCGCCATCGCGCACCAAACGGGGGTGGGACACACCTGCCTCAGCTGGATTGAAAAAAACCCTCCTTTGTGTTTATCTAAAGAAGGTTCACTGAATTGCAAGTGGAGGGCCCCTCCTTTTTAACCACCAACTCCCTTTGAATCCAAGAGCGCATGCCCTACCCGTGATGCGCACTTGCGTCCAATCACTCATTTTTTTTAAAAATTAAAAAAAAAAAATCTGTTTTCTAGAGGGCGCCGTAGGCGTAGCGATGAGAATTGAACAACCTGGACAGCGCCGGCATGGGGTCACGTCGCGGTGAAACCGAAAACCAATCGGGTCACGTCGAAACGTGACGCCGATGAAGAGTGACGACAATTATAAAACCATATTATATAAAAATTCTCATTCCTCTCTTCCGAGTATTTCTTTATCACCCTGGGATGGATGTGTAAAATAAACCCAAAAAAACATTCGACACGGCGCCGAATACTTTTTTTTTTATTTTATTTTTTATAAAAACGCTTCGGGAGCCACTATAAATAACGGATGACGTGGAGTTCAGAGCTGGTGGGACCCGCATTCAGGAGAAAGTGGGGTCCTTACAAGTCGCCCACGCCACGACTCCGCAATTTACTTCGCTGGTGTTTTTTTTTTTGCGGTAGCAAAAATATCAGGAAGAGGAAAGAGGAGATTGCAAAATTTCAACGGCGAAAAATCCGATTGTTTTCTTGTCAAAATCTTGTAACGTGTAATCTTTTCTTACGTGCAATCTCTGCCGTTGAAGATAAGTAACGGAAGCCACCACCAGCTTTCTTCCCTCCCCCCCCCCCCCCCTCTACTGTCAGTGGGATTTTAACTGAACTTAGGAATAATCAATGGAGTCACGTATCCAAATGTCTCTAAATCTCGGGCTCACATTTTATTATGAAATAGAAAATCAACGGTCCGGATTTTGTTTCTTCAACGGCGGCTTCTTTGTAAGTTCTTCTGTTAGAAGACGAATGAGAGAAGGAAACCGCTTTCTTCTCATCTTTCACTTCGCAGGTCGGGTCAAAGACACACAATCAAAGTTCATTTCTTTCGTCCAAGATCTTGTTCGATTCGGTTGTCTTTTGTCTGCCCCCTGTCCGGACGGCTCTTCTCTATCGCAGCTACGATTCAATAACAAAAGAAAATCTATTCTCTTCGGGAATTTCGATTCCACGGTATTTGTAGCGGCTTTCTACCCCCCGGGGCGCTGAATTTCGTATTCGTTTGTGGGTCCTGTAAGAGTCTCAAGTGGGACCCACGCGTTAGATATTTTCATTTTTCTATACTTCCGGATAGGATGCGAGCAATAAGAAAACGACACTTGGCATATGAGACAAAAGAGCTTGCCAAACAGGCTAAGATTAGTGCACAAGTGGAACAAAGCGGCGAGGAGGAGCGCCACGTGCAGACTAGGGATGAGACTTTTTGGTAGAGATAAGAAGAGACTGGTTTTTGGTTCCGTGGTTGGGCGGGTCCAGGGGGAGCTCTCTATAAAGCCAATGGAATTACGACAGGTCCCACCTTATCCATGGATTCACCACCGTATGGATTAAGGAAGAGGCAAAGGCACGTGAGGGGAGGAAGAGAGAGCAATGAGTAAAAACCAAGTGTTGGGTAATTCCGGTCGTCTCACGCTTCTCGGCGGTGGGAGACACGGGAGAGTTTAAAAATGGCGTTTCACTGCTACGTAACGTCCATAAATGAGTAGGGCGGAAGGGTGGGCACACGTGGGATTGGCATGGTCGATGAGCTGTGGTTTGGTTGGGCCGAGTGGTGACATGCCTTGTGAAATAAGAACCCTTTTTGTCTCCTACTGCGGCCGACTGGCCATGCATGGGTTGAACCTAACTGTATGGCTACGAGTCTGACGACCGAACATGCAGCCTTCGACACCAACACCTCTCAGTTCTGGATCTATCTACAAATAGACGACAGATGCCATGTCATGTTTCCAGCTTCGCTTTAACGATGCTCCCTAACAACTTCATTCTAAAGAAGCTCGTCCGGTCCAGATTTATGCGTGCACAGTTGAGGAAGCGGGCCCAGTAACGTGGGGGGGGGAGGAGGCGGGTGGGTTCCCGTACATCTTCGCTGTCTGCAGCGGGAGAGGCACGGCTCTGCCATCGGCGTCCACTCTCTGGTCTCACGACACCAGATCCACCGCCCTTCCGTGTCAACAATTTTGACTGCACGGTAAGTCACCTTAAACCGCACGAGCCTCCGCGGCGTGATCTTCGCCCCCATTCCGCTCTCACGAGTTCTCCCTTCCTTTGCTTCCTCTTCAAGTCATTAGTATATAATTAAGAAGCGCATAATGAGTCGGGGAGAGATTTTACCGCTTTTGTTAACTTTAGCGACTCGACTTAATCTCTCGAAGTTAGTGCTAACTAGTAGTTTTGACGAGAGTACCCCTTAAATTAACGACGGACGGTCAAGCGGTGGTAGGGGTAATTGAGTCCTAATGGAGACTTTAATTCCTGAATCTGATACAGCTCCATAATTCCTGATTCTCATTCTTAATTCTTATTCTCATTCATGTTAATAGGGATTCGGGCCGCGGTGTGAAGAGAAGGATGTTGCTTAACGCATTTGCATTGTGTGGCTGCCTCGGCCCGTGTGCGAGCCACGCACGTGACGTTTGGCACGGGTGGTGGGGGGGGGGGGGGAAAGAGGAGTGTTCCCGAAGCCATCTTTTTCCTTTTCTAGGGTTCCAAACAGAACGTAAAAGAGGAAGAGCGAAATCGCGCGTCCGTACGATCGGGAGAGATTCGGTCAACGCGACGAGGTTCGGGCCATAAATGGACCGACACCGAATCTAACGTTTCGTATGGAGTATGGCCCGTTTTGTACACCGTAGGTTAAGAAGAAGCGTGGGCCCACCAGTGAGAAGCTCTTTATTACCTGAATGAGTTAAAGTCGAGGACAACATCGAAAATCTTTGACCTTTGACTCTTATTCTCTCCGTGTGGGACCCTTAATCAACTCGACAGCTCGATTCCCGCCATTGATTAACCCTACCCGGGTGTCTTCTCATGCCTGCCAGTAACGCCCACCATCGATAACATGACCCCACCGTTATGGCGTATTTACCCCGAGTTCCGTCCCTTTAATGACGAACAGAAATCAGCGTATCTTAATATGGTGTGAGGAAGAGGATCCGGAGGCGATGAAGGAGGGTGTTTTGGTCTTAATTTCATCACGTCACGGTGCAAGGAAGAAAGGAGGCGTTTGCCTCCCGGTAGCGAGACAAAAGTCACACTACTTGTTCTTCGCCTTTACGTGCATGGGAAGTCAAGTTAGCGGCACCCAGCTCTTATCGCCTAGGCGAAAAGAGGGGTAAATTCTTGGCCACAAAACGGTTTGAAATCCTGATTTGGTGGGCCCATATCCTGCCAACTCACTATTTATTATATTATTTTTTAATCCCAAACCCAACCGGGCCAAAGTATGCAGACCGGGCCGCAACGGAACACGCGCCACAGCAGCCACACGAACGGTAAAGAAAAGACGTGAGTCCGGGCTCGGGTGACTCGGTTTGACCAGAGCGCATGCGTTGGGAGGAAGAAGTCAAAGGTACGCCACCGAAGTCAAAGCAGTTGCAACGGGTCCCACAGTGAAGTCGTGTAAATGATAGGAGGTAGATGAGTAGTGTTGCTTTTTCTAATCAATCAGTTAGTTTTTATTTTATTTAAATTCGATTAAATATTTTTTAATAAATATTATTTTAATAATTAATATTTAAGTCATAACTTAGCCAACTTAACCTCTTAAAATGAGTTCAGATTACAACAGGCTCTAATCCTGATTAAGAAGACGAGTCTCGCCCTTAGTGGAACGTCGGCTGTTTATTATTATTAAGGGCTTAAGCGTGAATTAGAGATACATAATAGAGGAGGAGTAGAAGGTCATGACCAAGACACGAGGTCGTCTTCAGGAGCTGCATGACAACTAAAACTGGGATTAAATTAAACAGTTTAAGGCATTTAAGCAACCCATTACATCATTGAGAGATATTATTAAAATTAGAGGTTATTAAGCATCCAGGTCGGTAACTAACAAGCTAGTTTATAATTGAGAGACGAAAAGGGCGGCCATTGTTGACCTTGCAATAGTTACAGAAACTCGGAAGTTCTAACTCACCTCTATTCATCTTTGTGCATTCGATCAACTCAACACAACCCAGAAGAGGTTCCTCTTGCTTTACTTTTTATATATATATATATATATTATTCTGCTGATCATCATCCATTGCGAGAAATATCAATAGCAGTTTCAGTAAGCATTTAGCAGAAGGTAATCTGTGTTGGCGATCCAGGCAACAAAGTTGAAATGGTGGAGGGGTAAGGAAGGTGATGAGTGATAGAGGGTGGGGAAAGGTAGAGAGAGATCTGGAGGGCCCACATCATGTGTTTGTTGGAAGGGAGAGGGAGAAGAGGAGGACCCACATCATGTGTTGCAGAGGGGAGGGATTTAGGTGTGTTTTATGGTGTTGTTATGAAGAAAGAGCATCATTGCAACAACTCAGTGGCTAGCACATGCAATGCAAGCAAAAGAGAGCAACAAGGAATCAATGCTATCGATTAAAGATATGAAAAACAAATCTTCTTCCTCTCAACTTCTAAAAACTTTCTCATGCTTCAACTCAAATCTGCTTAAAGTCCATTTTTGAGAGAGAGAGAGATATTTTCAGATCTTTGAGCTTGCTCACCTACCAAAGGCCTTTAGGGTAAAAGGATAACTCCCTACAGGTTCATGGTAGAGACTGAGTTCTAACGTTGTCCCAAGGAAAAACAGAGGGGAAGGTCGCACCTAGCTCCCCAATTCTTCATCATCCAAACAGTGCTATATAAACAAAGAGGAAAACTGACCAAATTTATCACCATAAAACATTCATCTAAGGGTTAGTGCAGTGGAAAATGAAAGTAAAAGTGAATTACTTTTTTGTTTGAGTACGTTCATGGAAAGTATTTCCTTTGTTAGTATGCACAATGAAAAATTTAATAGAAAGTGGAGAATGAGTTTATTAATAATATAATATAATAAATTTAACTTCATTAAGATAATTTTATTCAACTTTTAAATTAAAATTTTAATTTAAATTTTAAATAAATATGTTAAATTAATAAAATTAAAAAAAATATACGTAAACAAACATAGTTACTTTTATAATGTATAGACAATATCTAAATTATCACTCTTAAATTAGTAATTTGATATACTATTCAAAGTTATGAATATAATAACTAAATAAATAAGAAAGATTTTTGTTTAGTCTAAATTAATACAATAATTACAAAATAAAATAAAAATATCAAATTAATTAATTATAAAAATAGAATACTTAAACAAAAATGTTTACTCTAGATACTTGATTACTTTTGTGACATCTTAATTATCACTCTTAAATTAGTAATTTTTAAGCAAAACATTTGTGCAAAACGGGTTGGATTGAAAATCAGAAATTATTCATTAATAATGTTTAGAAATAGAGAAGCTTCATTCATTCATCTTGCCTTGCCATCTTCAGTGATTCTGCAGCAAGAGCTTCGACCTTGGCATATCAAAGATAATATGAGCAAGACTGAAGCACGAATTGCCCTACGAACCGTTACAGTAGCTAATAAAATTTCAATCCATCAGCTGAGTTCCGTTCCAGGGCATATAAATTTCAATCTATCAGCGAGACTGAAGAATCTCAATCTTTCATCAGTGATGTCTCATTCTACACATGGGAATAAATATCCATCCTCAAACGAAAGTTAACACTCTTCTTTTACACGATGGTACAGCCAATTCTAGGATGTGATTTGCCCGCACAAACTATTAGTTGGGGAAAATAAGCTGCAAGCTACTTCAAGAAACGTGACAACCTACTCACTTCAATGATCATTCAGTGTAAACTACATTCCTAACAATGTGATCTGAAATAATTTAACCTCATTAAGAGAACAAAAAGAAATTCCATAAAAGCAAGAAATGCCACAAGGTCCAATTTCATAAGCCAATATGATCAGCAAAAAGGGGTTAGGAAATCCTACTTTTTTCTGGTAAATCTTGCAAGTTGCAGAATAATAGGGTCTCCAATTCCATTTTCTCTTCCTAATAACGACCAATGCTCCAAACCCTGATGGCACCATCTGTATATCCAGTAAACAAAGTGCTGCCATCGGCACTCCAGCTCAAACTTGTACAGTAAAGCAACTGCAACCACAGTTTGGATAAGAGAGCAAATAATCAAGCAACTTGATGAAACACAGTTAAATGCAAAAAAAGATCTGACAGAGAATATTTTCAATATGGACAATGTGTATGCAATAGATGGTGCATACTTTTCAAAACAGTTTCACAAATATGAACGGCAGGCTTTTGGCCACTCCAAGATGCCAACAGGAAGAAAGAAATTGTGAACACAAACACCCATTGAAGCCACTGAAAGTGTAGGAATTGGTGTTTAACAACAGGAGTTAAAGCATTAACATGCTATCTCAACCAGAAAAGCATACCCGAGTATTCAGCAGACTGTGTTACCTTATCAAGGCAAACGCAGCTCTGCAACTCCACAATATTTTTACAATTTTCTAGGCATATAAAAAACTATGTTAAGTTGAACCCGGATATATCCCAAAACGACTAACCATCTAGGATGCCCATTACTCAATCTTACAACTCAATCATTTTTCTTAACACTACTGAATATAACAATCATTTTTCTTAACACTACTGAATATAACACTTTGTCCCACTCAACGCACCCCCTCATATCCAGGTTTACTCATAATGAGCCTACAGCATGCCCCCTTACATAGGCAAATAAGAAAACTATAATAATACCCTTACATAGTCGAGAATGGAATAGGTACTATCCGTTCTGTTAATAAACAGTAAAACAGTAAACGGGTAAAATCATCCAATTACATATCCGGGTAAGATTTTTGTTCTGTTTCTGTTTCGTTTGATAAACGGCTGACAAAAAATTGGGTAATTGGATAAAATTGACACCCCAGCTAGCTGGTATCCCTTGTAAGAGATAAATGATATATATCAGGAGAACTCCATTTCCAAACAAATCGATTTACAAACTCGGGTAAAAGTATCCATCACAGTTCCAAAGTATAAAACATATAAACAGCCAAGTTCATCAAGAAGGGCTGTAAGCAGAGAATTCAATGGCCACATGGTTATTGAATCGTGCTTAAAGAATCAAATCTTGCTTGAGAACACTCCCTGGGGATAACAACACTATTATCATTCAGGGAAAGACCCGCCAGGCAAGTGATGGCAAATAACAAGTAAAGCATACACTATCCTTTCCTGATCAGTACCTTATCCCCTCCCATCAGTTTGATCAGAGTAAATTGTCTACGGATAATACAAAGCAGAAAGCAAGACAGGACGTCGATGTAACTAGCATATTGACTATGGTGTATTCAAGCAAATGGAAACTTTTAACAAAGAGTAAATTACTAATAAGCAAATAAAAAAAGTAACAAATTCCTAATTCTAACTCCGAAAGCTTTACCTGATTTTGCCCCTGGACGATTTCAGGCCTGAGGTCCTGCACGATGCTCTTGCTTTCCAAATCCCAAATCTTGACGCTCTCCTGAGTAGCTGCACACAGCCAGTACCTATTGGGGCTAAAGCATAGAGCATGAATGATACCGCCGGCATCGAGGGAGTACAATCTCCGTCCTTCAGCAAGGTCCCACAATAAGGTGACACCATCTTTCCCGCCGCTGGCGCAAAGCGACCCATCAGGCGAGACCGCCGCCGTATTCACGTAACCACCGTGTCCGGTGAGGGTAGACTTAATTTTGCAGTTGGTTAGGTTCCACACCTTGACGGTGCGGTCCCAGGAGCCGGACACAATGGTCGGGTGAAGCGCGCTGGGGCTGAACCTGACGCAGCTCACCCAGTTAGTGTGGCTGTCGGCATCCTGGATAGTGTACTTGCACTCTCCAAGAGTGTTCCAGAGCTTGATGGTGCGGTCACGAGAAGCGGAGACGATCTGGCGGTTATCAATGGAGAAGGCGACGGAAAGGACGTCCTTGGTGTGACCGACGAAGCGGCGGGTGGTGAGGCCGGTGTTGAGGTCCCAGAGACGGAGCTCGCCGTCCCAAGAGCCGGAAAGAGCGAACTGGCCGTCGGAAGAAAGGACAACGTCCTGGACGAAGTGGGAGTGGCCGGTGAGACGGCGGCGGGGCACACCGTAGGTGGACTCCTCCTTGGTGAGGTGCCAGAGGAGCACTGACTTGTCTCGTGAGGACGAAACAATCATGTCGGAGTTGTCGATCGGTGTAGCAATGGCTGTCACCCAGTCGGCGTGACCCTTCATGGTGCCGCGTAGGACCAAAGTCTCGGCCATGGCTAAGGGTTTCTCCGAGATCTCGCTCTCTCAGGGTTCTGGTTTGCGAGGAGCGAGAGCGGCGACGGATTTGGAATTAGGGCAGAGGCGCTCTCGTCTATAGCGATGGAGCCGAGGTGAGTTGTGAGACATTCGGATGCGGGTAGCCGGGTAGACCCGTCAAAGGGTCCGAGAGTCCGACTACCAGATCATCTAGAATTGAAGATCCCATAAAACAACCAACCTCGCTCAATTGATTTGAGCTTTGCCTTCAAATCGGATTGGATTGGATTAGAATAATTATTGGTATTATTATTTTCAGTTAGGGTTGTAAAGCGATTAAAACATGGATAAGTTGATTGATAATTGTTGAAATTCCTTTTTTAAGTCTCAAGTGTTGGGCAAATGTTATACCTTGGACCCCTTGGAAGGACTATCCTTTTTCTTTCTATAAGGGGATAGGCGAATTTCCCATCTTCAGTTGTCAAAACCAAATAAACCAGCCCATTTTAACAGTTCTTGAAAGAAGGATTGAAAGTAGAGATCAAACACTTGCATGAAAAACATCATACTACCTTACCAATCTATCAGATCTAATTCGGTTTTAATAACATTGCACTTAACAAACTCAATTACTAGATCAATCGAATCACACAAGTCACTAAGATCTATAACGAACATGGAGACTCCTTGTACAATCAGCAACGACCGTGGGAAGGCCATTTCCAATGAGAAAATAACAACTTAATATATAATGAAGAACCAGCAGCCCGCCAAATCTGGAGCGAAATTTTGCCACCAGAGTCGCTGGTTCCATTGTTTCCTTCATTTCAAGACTTCATCTCAAGACTGCTGAAACTAAAACAGCCCAAAAAGGGATCAATTATGTTAGATAGGTTTCCAAAACTCCAGCTTGACATATCAACAAACGCAAAATAACTGTTATAAGTCTCAGATGCTTATTTCATAGTCCAATAAAATAAACCTCTTACAAGTCTCCGATGCTTATTTGCTCAGAACGCACAAAATCTATCTAGAACAACCTCCTTACTGACCTTCTCACAGTGTTCCAACAAAGTTCTGCATGCTTTCTGCTTTCATTAGAGGAACAATTTTATTTCTTTTCAAGACCCTTGCTGCTCCTTATGATATCACAAAAGAGTTCAAACGTAAAATAAAATAAGTGGAGACTGGAACCTGTAATCATCCTTATTATCTAGTGTTATTCCAACATCATTGGTGACTGGAGTTGTTTCTATAAATTGAACAGTTTACAGATAAAAGTCACTGTTTGTATTTTCTGGATTGTGTTATCTCTTCCTCAGAAAGTTTTTCTTAGTGAAATCGTTCCACTATAGAAAGAGATACACTTCAATCCCACTTTCTAAATCCAAAGTTTTCTTGGTCTTTGAAGTTTCGACTCACTTAGCTTGTATAAATAATTTGCCATCAACAGGAAACCCAAAAAAAAAATGTCCATTGGGCAGGTTCTAGTGAGAGGTTTTGGGTGCAACTCTCACAGGGGTTAAGAGTGCAGTATTCATGTGCGAGAAAAAACAAAGAAGCAAAACAGATGTTGTAGCCTGAAACACTTTTCTACCTTTGCAGCAATATGTTCATATTAAAAACTCATTATTGAAGAAGCAACTCAAGATCAGTGATCACATTAATGTTTCTCTGTATGTTTTGATTATACTTTGATCGACTTTGGCTTTACCCTAAGCCTATTGCAAACCACGTAAAAGAACAAGAACAACAAACATAATTAAAGTATAAAATCCAAAGGAATTCATGCCTAAAGCCCCGCTTCTGCTTTCAGACATCAACAACAGGTAAAAGCCAATCATGAAGAACCTACAAGACAAAAAGGGTGATTGATCCATTGAATTTATTTGCCGAACGAATTCCAACAAGTGCAGTAAAATCAAATCCTTGGAGCGTTTTGAATGTTGATCACAAATTAAAATACCTATGGTGTCCACAAACAAGAGTTGAGCAGTTCTAAGAAAAATAATAGTAACAGTCTAGCAGTTCAACAAACAAAACAAGGGAAACAAAAACGTTTCAAGTAAAATCCACAAATCTAAGAACTAATCACTTCTTAAAGCCCTAGTAAAAACACATTCGAACTATCATTTCCAAAACAAAGTCTTGTCCATTGACCGGCTTCACAGTAATGGAATGTGCTTACCTAAACTCTTCTTCCACCATACCCACCGATGGGCTTGGAGTAGGCAGCACCACCAATCGATGCCTCCGACTGCTTGGTTACACCGGGGAGGTCGGCCATACCGAGAGCTTGGAGCATGTCCATGGTCTCCTTGTCGACCTCGATATTGTCGACTTTAATGGCAGATTCGTCGGGGACGAAGTCCATGCGGCGTTCTCGCTCCTCCTCCTGGAGTTTGAGCGAGATGCCTCTCACGGAACCGCGCTGAATCCGCTTCATCAGATGCGTAGAGAACCCGGCGATCTTATTTCGGAGGCGCTTCGACGGAATGATGGCTACCTCTTCGAGGATTTTCTTGTTGGTGTGAAAATCGAGGGTCATGCGAGAGTAGTACCTCTCAATCACCACCCGCGAAGATTTCTTCACTGTCTTCGTCCTTACACGCCCCATTTTCGATCAGATGAACCCTCTTAGGTTATTTCTACTTCCCTCCGAGATGTAGAAGAAAAGGAAGCTCGTATTGGGGCTCTTTTACTCGGGCGAGGCCAGGCACACTCCAAAACATAAAAAGGAAATTGGTAGAACTAGGGTTTTAAGTTTTAGCATCAACAAAGCTCCGTTTACCCGCAGGCCGGACCCGGTCTCCGTGTCACAGCATTGCCATGGGGGCACGAATGCCACGTTTAGTATGAGTAGGGTTATTTTTTGGAATTTCCTCTCCATGGAAGTTTTTGGTCAGGATAAGAGTGCTTAGGCTTTTGCAGTTTTGTAAAACATCCAGAGCCCCTGACAGGTTCCCAAAGCTGTTATTTGACAATGAAATGAAGGAAAGAGAGACGAGGTTCTGGAAACTTGTGGGTATTTCATCAGATAAATCATTCTTTGCAAAGCTTAAAGTTCTGAGTTCTTGGCAGTTCGATAGGGTATCAGGAAGAGGACCCACGAAACCATTAGAAGCAAGATCAAGGGAAACGAGTTGGGGCATTCCTGTGAAATTGAGATCAACCATTCCGGAAAGAGTATTGTTACGAAGGTCAATAATTTGAAGCCTTGAACAGAGAGAAAGAGTCGAGGGCAATGGACCCGAGAAAGAATTGCTTGTAATTTTCCATAAATAACAAAAGTTTTAAGGTTGGAAAGCTTACTTAACCTCACGCTCAGATGACCATAGAATTGGTTAGCGCAAACTGAGAGATGCTCCAAATTGACCAATTCAAATAACGAGTCTGGAAGAAGGCCAGAAAGAAAATTGGATCCCATATACAGCTCTCGCAAAGATGCCGAGCAGTTGGTTAGACTGTCCCCAATGAATGGTCCCTAGAAGCGATTTCCCGATAAATCAACAACCTGAACTACAGGCCAGGTGTTGTTGCAGATGCCAGTATCAATGCGGCCCACAAATGAATTATTGCTTACGTTGAAGACGGCCAGATTCGGTAAGGTACCAAGCTCCGGAAGAGTTCCATTCAGTGCATTGCTAGAAATGTTGATAGAGCCGATCGATTTCAGACCGGAGAGAGTAGCAATTGATCCGAATAACATATTATAACTGAGATCAATAACGTCTAATGAATGCAAGTTCAAGAACTCATTGGGTAATCTACCCGTGAGGGAATTGAACGAGAGGTCAACGTACTTGAGCTGATCCAGCCTACCCAAAGAGCTCACTATCGGACCTTTCACGCCTTGCCCGGCCAGGAGAAGCTTGACGACACGGTTTGGAACTTAAGCATTTAAACTGTCCCAAGAGACACCTGTCAAACCACAAGAGGAAAACCTAGAGTCAATTATGAACTTTTTCTCACTGCTAAATCTCAGTATCTCATGCATAATTTTGTGTCTTATCATAGATTGTCAAAGGCAAATGAAGTATTTGTGAATCAATTATCTGTTATATCTATTCCTAATAGTGTACAGAAAGCCTTGAAATATCTTAAATGAAAAAAAACCATGAATGGAGAAATGAGGTCCCTCCAAAAGAATTCAACATGGGAAGTGGTTGACCTACCTGTAGGAAAGACACCAGTTGGATATAGGTGGGTATTTACCATTAAATATAAAGTCGATCTTCTATTGACCCAGTCCAATCGGCATCGGTATAACCTTCAATTTTCAAGTCACCTCCCTTTTTAAATAAAATTCCTTTTCCTGGAGATGATTCCAAGTAGCGTAGGATACGATTGATGGCATTCATATATTCTTCACTTGGAGAGTACATAAATTGACTAACCACACTTAGTACATAAGCTAAGTCTGGTCTGGTATGTGCAAGATACATTAACCTCCCAACTAGTCTCTGATAATGCTCCTTGTTAGCAAGGACTTGATCTGAATGTGTTCCCAGTTTCAGATTTTCTTCCATAGGAGTACTGACTGGACTATATGCTGTCATACCAGTTTCCTTCAATAAATCCAAAGCATATTTTTGTTGAGATAGAAAAATTTCTTCCTTGAATCTGGATACTTCAATACCAATAAAATATTTTTAAGTAGCCAAGATCTTTCATTTCAAATTCTCTAGCAAGACGACTTTGCAATGATTTCTTTTCTTCCGGATCATTCCAAGTTACTATCATATCATCAACATATACAATAAGACCTGTGATGGCCTCCTTCTTATATTTCAGGAAAAGAGTATGATCTGATTTGCTTTGCTTGTATCCGATAGATTTCATAAAATTTGTGAACCTTCCAAATAACGCCTTCGGGGACTGCTTCAAACCATATAGGGATTTCCTCAATTTACATACTTGTTTGCATCCTTTGTTTTGCATAATACATCCAGGAGATAATTCCATATATACTTTTTCTTGGAGATCTCCGTGCAAAAATGCATTTTTTATATCAAACTGATATAAGGGCCAGTCAAGATTCACAGCTAGAGATAGTAGAATCAGAACAGTGTTGATTTGGCCACTGGTGCGAATGTCTCCATATAATCAATCTCGTAGGTTTGAGTATATCCTTTGGCAACAAGTCTTGCTTTGAACCTTTCAACAGTGTCATCGACTTTATATTTAATGGTAAATACCCACCTACATCCAACTGGTGTCTTTCCTACAGGTAGGTCAACCACTTCCCATGTTGAATTCTTTTGGAGGGACCTCATTTCTTCATTCATGGCTTTTTTTCCATTAAGGATCTTTCAAGGCTTCCTGCACACTATTAGGAATAGATATAGCAGATAATTGATTCATAAGTACTTCATTTGCCTTTGACAATCTATGATAAGACACAAAATTATGCATGAGATGCTGAGATTTAGTAGTGAGAAGAGGTTCATAATTGACTCTAGGTTTTCCTCTTGTGGTTAGATGAGGTAGCACTCTTAGTTGAGTTTCGGAAATTACCTGAGGCTCAGACATGGACTCGAACTCAGAAGGCAATTGATCCATTGGTACATTATGAAGGGGGGAAGATGGCGGCTGAGACTCTGGTTGTATTACTTCCATTTGGTCTTGTCTTTCTCCATCCTATGAATCATGCTCATTTGTATCATTTTGATGTCCACAACTGTAATCTGCATATCGAGCACTTGTAGTATCCAAGATATCCAAATGATGATTAAGGGCCTTCAATTCAATCATTTTCTCCCCCTGTATTGAAGACTCAGGAGTAGAATAATACATGTTTTCTGCGTGAAATACCACATCAAGAGTGACATACAATTTGCGAGAGGGAGGATGATAACAACGATAACCTTTCTAATGTTGAGCATAACCAACAAAAACACACTTGAGAGCTCGGGGTTTATGTCTCAATGACTTATGGAAGTGAACAAAGGCTACACATCCAAAAACTTTAGGTGGCAGATTTGGCACAACAGGTGAACTTATGGTTTTATGAAGAACACTCAAGGAAGTCTGAAATTGTAACACACTCGAGGGTATTCGATTGATAAGGTAAGCTGCAGTTGTGATGGTTTCACCCCCAGTAACTAGCCGACATATGAGCCTCAAACAAGGAAGCACGAACAACCTCAAGAAGGTGGCGGTTCTTTCGCTCTGCAACCCCATTTTGATGAGGGGTGTACGGACAAGTAGTTTGATGAGTAATACCATGATCATCTAGATATTCTTTGAAACTTTGATTCACAAATTCTCCACCATTGTCACTTTGAAGAGTTCGTATTGTAGAATGATACTGAGTGACTATCATTTTGTGAAATTGTTTGAACAATTAACTAACTTCACTTTTTGACTTCATTAAACAAATCCAAGTCATACGGGTTTGATCATCAATAAAAGAAACAAACCACCGTTTATCACTAAGAGAGGCTATATTTGCTGGACCCCACACATCAGAGTGAATAATCATAAAAGGTGCTGAACTCCTATTCATGCTTATTGGGAACGGAACACGATGGTTTTTCGCCAATTCACATACATCACACTTAAAATCTGAAATAGATAACTTTGCAAAAAGTGTAGGAAACAATTTCTTTAAATAATCAAAGGATGTATGACCCAACCGTTTATGCCATAACCAAATGTCAGAATCTGCAGATTTATTCTTCGTTGAGAACGCTTGGGCTAACTGATGAAAACTCTTTGGCTGCAGATCAAGGTAATAGAGCTTCCCCCTTCTAGTACCATACCCAATTGTCTTTTGAGTTCGAATGTCCTTAAAAACATAAAGGTTAGGCCAAAAAACCACAATACAATGCAGAGTACGAGTTATTTGAGCAACTGATAATAGATTATGATTGAGGGTTGGAACAACTAATACAGAATCAAGACTCAGATTTTCAGTGAGAGTGATAGAACCTTCTCCAATAACGTGAGATGGAGTACCATTTGTTGTAGATACGATATGTTGTGCAGATGATTTCATACTCTTAACATGATGATTGTTAAAGGTCATATGATCAGTAGCACCAGAATCAATTATCCATTCACTATTTCTACTTGGAGCGGAAGTATTAAGAACCTTACCAGATGTAGCTATTAAGATTGATGCATCCTCAGTTGTGTGAGAGGTGGAAGGTTCTATTACTACAACGGAAGCATGATTATTTGATTTGGAGTTCCGTTTGCGAGGCGTTTTGGTAGGATCCCACCATTCTGGATACCCGATAAGTTCATAACATCGTGACTTTATATGCCCAGTCTCACCACAGTGAGTACAAATGCGCTCTGACTTGGTTGTTCCAACCTCATAGCTACGATTCTGAAATCCTGATATTCAATTTTGATCATTGTTAGGACCAGTTGATCAAGTTGTTTTAGGCTTAGCTCAACGTGCTACCATTGCAGATGTCTCAACACAATCAACTTCATTATGTAAAGTGGTTCTACGAACAGAGTCACGACGTACATAAGCATAGGCTTCTTCAAGATCCAATATTGGGTCTTTTCTGAGAATTTCGCCACGGACTTGTTCGAATTCTGCATCTAATCCGTTTAAGAAAATATGAACACGCAATCTTTCAACGGATTTTCTATACGCGATAACATCATCAGGATCTTTCATTATATTCCTATCATGATGATCAAGTTCTTGAAATTTTTCACAAGATCACCATAATACATTGATAAAGAGCGACTAGTCTGTTTGGTAGAGAAAACTCTCTGATTCAATGAAAATAATTGGAATTCATCTGACCCATCATATAAAGTTTTTTCCAGAGCATTCCATATTTTGCGTGCGGTACGCAGCCGAATATAACGCTTCATAATATCTGGTGACATAGCGGTTAACAACCACCTCTTGACTTTTTGATTTTCAGCATACCATTTCGCATAGGAGGCATCCGTTTCTTGTGAAAATGGTGTTTTCCCATAATATATTCGAGTTTTTTTTATCCCGCAATTTGCATCTCCATGATCTGGGACCTGGTTGACTCCGGTAAGAGTGACGCTGGTTGTAAAACCAGAATTTTCGGATTGTACATGAATAATCGGTATTGATTCCTTCAACATGATGAAATAGAAGATCAGTAGATTGGTGATGATCACCCAAAAAATACTGGTTCGGTCCATTTTCTGTTCACTGAGTTGACCCGGTTTGGGTCTTCGATTGTGGTCCGGTCCTCTTTCTAAATAAATGTTTTTTTTTCCGGTTCGGACCGGTCCGAAAAGTGGTCCGGGTCTCTGTTTTCGGTCCGGTTCAAGAAGATCTCGCGACCCGCCAGAAAAATTAAAAAAAACTCGGACCTAAGTTAACGGGAGTGAACCAGAGATAATTTTTTCGTACCTATCTTCTTCGTCGACGGTGCAGCTTCTTCGTTGCCGGCGACGTTTGGGCTGGCGGTATGCTAGAAGGCCAAGCGATGGCTCGGATTCAGTCTTCGGCGTCGTCCCGACGGTCCACCGGAGTGGGGACGACGAAGGAGATAATGCGGCTCTTCGTCTTCTGCATCGATGACGCTGGTGCCGATCGCTGGAAGGTGGTTCATTGCCGGCGACGTTCGGGTTGGCGGTACGTCGACGGATTTCCGGAGTTCAGGTGACGACAGTTTTGTTGTACATCGACGGCCGAAGAGAACATCAACAAAGTTGCAGACCTGCTCTATTTTTTTCCGGCGACAGAGTTGCAACTCTGTTCTTCGGCTATGGGAGAGACGACGGGACAGAGCTTTTGCTCTGTTCTTCGACGACGAGAAGGAGAATGATTCTCCTGCTCTGATGCCAAGTAAAAAATAATACTTCAATTACGATCTTGATTTCTCATTCACATCATCGGCTTAAATAGCCGTTTTACATAATATACATGAAAGAATTTGAGTGATCAACCGGATTACCCATGAGAGAATTGAACGAGAGGTCAAGGTACTTGAGCTGATCCAGCCTACCCAAAGAGCTCGATATCGGACCATTCACGCATTGCCCGGCCAGGAGAAGCTTGACGACACGGTTTGGAACTGAAGCATTTAAACTGTCGCAAGAGACACCCGCCGAATCACAGCAAACCGACTCATCAGACCAATTTGTGAGAATCGAACCTGCTGTGAGGTTTCCAGCAAATTCCCGTAATGCGATCAAATCACCAGAACGACAATACCTGTCTAATAATTGAAGACCGCAAGAAGAAGAAATAATGCAGAGCAAGAAGAACCAAATAAAGGACAACATGTAGTACCCCGTTGACATCCTGGAACCAACACGACAGAAAGCTCCACCAACACTCTGAAATGCTTCAATGTTTTTCATCAGAGAAAGGAGACCACACCAAAATCCATGCAAGAAAGAGTTTTCCATCGAAATCCTTCAAGCCTCACCTCGAATCAAAACCCTCATCAAGAAACACACGACACATACTACGCCAGCGAACCTCTGGTTCCCATTCTGATAACGTCTGACTTCCCCACACACTACGAACAGACTACACCAGTCGCTCAAAAAATTACCAAACTGAAAATCCATCACAACCCACCAGAGGTAATAAACCAAATCAGAAGTCTCGACTATCAAAGTCGCTCCCCTTACCTTCAGTCCCACGCATTCTCCTCCAAACGAGCAAAAACCCACCTTCAAAACCCAAACCCAGTTCCCAAAACGTCTACAGAACAAAAATTACATCTCATATAAGCAATCTTACGCCAGTTTACCAACATCCCCACAACTCCCGTACGTTTTCTTCAAATGGGTCGTCTCCAATTTCTAAACTTAAGACCTTTATTTCCTTCTTAGAGAATCCAAAATCTGTTGTCCACCGAACAACAACCTATGATCAAGTGTGAAGTCCTACCCATGAAATCTTGGGGACGATCTTGGATTTTCCTGTTTTTTCTAGGGTATCCAGTATTAACCCTATTAAATATTAGCCATGCATTATCGATGTATTTGCCATTTACGTATTTCAAACACCGATTAAAATTATTCTCTTTTGCTTCTCAATTTGGTTGATTGATTGAGGGATTCATCTTTGGAGGACATTTTTACCGATTTTTCCAATTCCTTTCTCTAAACATTTGCCAAGAGAAACACCTTTTATTTGGCATTTAATTGAATCCATTTTATTCAAAAATTGGAAGTCTTTGGAGGTTGAAGACAACTCCAATACAATTACCTAAATTTGCTTCTTTTATCTTGCATGACCTCTAATTGGGTTTCCAACGTTTGCCTTTGTGCTCTCTACCTCATCTCGCTTCAGCATCAACAACCCGATCAAAGATCCTAGTATGTTGTCTTACTATGAAATAACACACCCAGTAAAGTCTAAGTCTATGTACACAACAATCTCTAACGTGTCAAATTGTTTATATATAAGCATGAAAGTTTTGGTCTCTTGAAGATACTGCATGACCTTCTTTGCAGGTATCTAGTGATCCAAACCAAAGTTACTTTGATATCTTCTTAACATTCCGACTTTAAATTCAATGTTTGATCTTGTACAAAGTGTCAGGTTTCGGTCCCCTTTAGTTTGACATCATAAACCCCTCAACTACCTTAATGATATAGGCTTCCGAAAATGATTTGAAGAGACCTTGTGATTTATCTTTGTGAATTTTAAATGCCAACAATATAAGATGTTTTGTGTTCGTATAAATGTTGAGAGTAAAAAACATTCCACCTCAAGCAACGAAATATTATTAATTACAAGCAAAATAATATTTAGATATAAAACTAAAAAGATGATTTTACTCCCACTAACTTTATAGTATATATATGTCATCAACACGACGGTCATAAAATTTCAAATAGCATTAATGGGAGGTTTGCTTTTAACCCATATAAGATTTCTTAAGCTTACAAACCAAATGACTACTATCACACAAGTTGTTTTCACATTTATTTGATGTAAATCTAAACCAAAAAGATAACTAATGTCATGATGATACTTAAAAAAAATTGAAATAAGAGAGAATCTCTCTATAATTTTTTTTTTTCCTTTTGTATGAATTCTTTAACAATGAATTAAGCATTGTATAGCTCAATGTTGCCTAATGAGTCTTTTTTTTGTCTTATAAACGCATTTACAACCAATAGTATTCACTTAATTAGGCAACTCAACAAGGTCCCAAACTTGATTATTCGTCGTAGCAGTCATCTCATCTATTTATAGCTTGTGAAAAAGTCTCAAGATTATTTTTTGTGACGGTATAATAATTAAATTCTTGAAGGTACACTACACAATCACAAGAAATGACTAGTTTCATTATTTTAATTTATCTTCTCAATGTTGCTTCATCATCCTCTTATGGGGGTTGGTGTAAAAGGGACACTACCTCTTCTATGGTTGTTGTGTAATAGGATCTACTCGTGGCAAGAACTCTAATCCAACAAGATTGGCTAAAATATCATCATAAAAGTGTGGAACATAAAAAACTGGTTCTTCAACATCCACATGAGGCATGATATTATAATGAATAATCATTCTATTATTGGTTGATGAAGTTGTATGAAAACCATGACTTTCCTAAAAAATGATGTTTTGAAGTTTATGATTCCCACTGCTTGGCCTTTCCTGCATATTCTACAATGTAGGCATTAATTCTAAGATTCAAACTTCTCTTCTTATGGATTATAAACACGAACTTCAGCTACGAAACCCCTAACTTAGTTTTCAACCATTCCACAACTCAAATGAAGTTTTAGGTGACACCTTAGTTGCACAACTATTTTGATGGCTTGAATCATAATGAGGAAGTTTGAAGTTGTTTAACATACTCCTTACCATTTCAAATAATGTGATGTTTCTTCTTTTTGATACACCATTCCGATCTAGTGAGTCAAGCATGCAACAATACTATGCTCTTAAAGAAAATTAGCAAACAAACCAAGTGTTTGTTCACTTCATATATACCTTCCATAATATTTTCCACCTCTATTAGGTTTCATAATTGTAACCAATTTTCCACATTGTTTCTCTACAATTTTTTATATTTTAAAAGCATCCAATTATGAAGTAAGAAAATATATGAATATGTGAATATCTATATCTATATATATATATATATATCGTGCATAGTCATCAATTGAGTTTTTAATAAAATAAAACATATAAAAAATTAAGTTTCTAGAAAAGTTTGGAATAAATAATGTTCATTCTAGATCCAAAACACTCACAATGAGTTTGTAGGTCTCAATGTCTTCCACATGTAAATGCATCTTTTTTTCTTGAATAAATGTTTCGTTCATTGTCCATCGATTCCCTTCTGTTTAACAAACCATGCATGTGTTTGCAACAAGGATTATAGGACCAAAATCAATTCTCCAATCTCATGATATATTTCAACAATATTTTGTTTACAACACATCAAAGAGATTAGGGTACTTTTTTTCTCAAGTCAAACCGTCCTCTTGGAGCAATTCTTCCTGTTGTGTTCCTTCTTTTTATAGAAGAAACATCAGGCAGCCTCCTTATTATCAGAATAAGCAGGAGCTACGCCTTTTTCCCTTCTACTTAATGACTTGTTTGTTCTTCTTTCCATGTGTAGTTACATGTACAATTTCTCTTTATTCCTGAATCAATCTCCCTTTTTCTTGAACATCAAGAGTTCATTAAGTGAACATCATCCTTTAAGTGTACTATAATGAACTATCAAGACCCTTCAACACAAGTCAAAGACTATAAGAATCGATTTCACAGCAAAAATAGTTTGATCCCATGGATGTTAAAGTCTCTATCACATGGATAGGAGAAAAATGGGCCTAATCCATCAATTGAGGTAATTTACTGCCTATTGTCATCCTAAAGCCACAGCTTTCTCTTTCGGGCTTGTTTTTTTGTGCACTCCAGGTATCTTCTTCTGCTAAACCCACCCTTTCATCTGCTTCCGTACGTCAGGGATCTACCTAAAACTCATTCCACAGAGAGACTTGGCGCATGAAAAGGATCGTTTACTTCTATGACATTGTACTCTGAACATGAAAATGGTGATGGGTCTTATTCTGGATTACGATTTTTTTCTTCTCCTGATAATATTATAATAGCAGCCTTATTTACGAAAAAGCACAATCGCTGTACCTACAATGCTCGCTCTTATATAAAATGGATTTTCTGGGAAAGATTTCAAGCCCAAGCCACCGGTTCTTTATGCCAACCAAGGCCATCTGTCTTCCCACCAAGGGGTACAGAGTTGTTCAGGACAGACAGACGAAGTCAGCTTGCCATCATGTGCATAGATGGGTCCATCACCAAGAGATGAAAATGTGTTGCCGGCCAATCCTTTGTTGCAGTGGACCACCATACACGTGTAGAATCTAGATTAATATGCCAAAAGCTTCTCGTTTCTTTACTTCGAGGTCAAGACCCAATTTTAGGTAGATCTGCACCAGTAACTCCACACTCATCTAAATAGCAGTTACAGAAATTTTAGGTTCTATTGATTCAGATAAAGCTAAAAGGTAAAAAGGGAAAGCTGCTGATCTTCTGTATTCTAATTCCAATGATATCTGGAGGGAAAGGGCCCCAAATGGCTTAAGAACCCTCTACCCTTCTTCAGAAAGCTTCAAATTGGTTCAGTGGAAAGCATCACCAATATTTGTCAGTCTTGTTTTCCAAGCAAAACTCACTTCTCCTTTAGCCCCTTCCACTAGTGGAGATTGTCATTCTCCCTTGCATTCGAGTTACTTGTGTTTCAACTTTTAGAACTTTGAGGTTCTGAATTCCACCACCCGTCCTAATACTGAGTGTCTGAGACAGCATCAGTTGATCAAATGGGTTCATTTGAGATGCCACCAAAAATGCCAAGCTTAACACTGCTGGAGACATCTTGTGGTTATCTGCTCCAAGAACTCAAGGTAGGGTTGATTTAATTAAGTACTGAACCTACTGGGCTCTGAAGTATTGAGTCTACCTTATTTCAAATGTTCCACAATTTCTATTTGTTCAGCATCTAAGAGATTGTAATCTATGTCAATTGAATCAGCTGATCTGGGACGAAATTGGCCAAGATCAATTTGAAAGAGAGAAATACCTCTTGGAACTCGAACAAGAGTGCCTAGATGTTTACAGAAGAAAAGTGGACAGTGCAAACATCTCTAGAGCTAGGCTCCATCAAACTCTAGCAGATTCAGAGGCCGAGTACACTCATCTTCTGGTGTCACTTGGAGAAAGATCTTTCCCATGCCGTGTGAGTTTGCACCTTACAACTGTTTTAATTTTATTAACTGGTCTATCTCCTATTTTGACCTTCTAACTTACGAATTTTGAATATTTTTCTCCCCAAAACAGCCAGAAAAAATGGCTGGCACACTTAAAGAGCAGCTTGATTCAATCACACCTGCACTGAGAGAAATGCAGCTAAGAAAGGAAGAGAGGGTTAACCAGTTCCTAGAAGTTCAGACACAAATTCAGAAAATATCTGCAGAGATAGAAGGCAACTCAGATGCTCTCCTAATGGATGTTACTGTGAATGAAAATGATCTATCCCTGAAGAAACTTGACGAGTACAGATCTGAGCTTCAAAGGCTTCATAGAGAGAAGGTAATATAAAAATGCAAGGCAGTAGCTCATGCATCCATGGATAGAGATATTTATTCAACATTTTACTTTTTACCTATTTTTCTTCATTTTCTGAGGTAGAACAAGAGGCTGCAAAAAGTCGAAGACTACTTGAGGACAATTCATTCTCTGTCTGCTACAATGGGGATGGATCCTTCCAAAATAATAGTTGACGTCCACCCAAGCTTAGATGTCTCATGTAAACAGAAATCAAAGAACATAAGTGATGTTATATTGTCAAGATTAGATGATACAGTGGAATCTCTGAAAGAAGAGAAGCAGAAGCGTTTGGAGAAGGTAATGATCAAATTTATGCTTGAATATTTGCTACAAGTAGTAACCTCAAAGTGGCAACAATCTTCAAACCAACCAACTGGCTGTGGGACTAAGTTTACCAAAGCATACAAATTGTCCAAAACAATCAATGTGACAGTTCATTTTGTTTCTTTCCAGCTTCACAAACTTGGGAAAGCACTGACTAACCTCTGGTGTCTCATGGATACATCTTCTGAGGAGCGTAGATCGTTCTCTCACATCACAGACTTCACATCCATTTCTGCTTCTGAAATATCAAAACCTGGAAGCCTCGCTCCTGATATCATTCACGAGGTTACAAGCTACTTTTTTCTTTTCTTATATGCTCTTACACACACAAACACAAATAATAAGAAGGTTAAACGGCACCTGATCACGTGATCATATCTTATTTTACTCCAAGATTATGGATTGGCTATGATATTTAGAGTCAAAATAGTAGGTAATAGTGCTTTAAAATATTTCCATCTTGACATCATATGTGAGACCTGTATAGGCTGAAGCTGAAGTACAGAGACTTGATCAACTAAAAGCAAGTAAAATGAAGGAGCTCTTCCTTAAGAAAAAGGCACAACTTGAGGAGATATGCAAGAAATCACATATGGAAATACCGACGCAATCAGAGATGGATAATATAATTAATCTCATAAATTCAGGTGATACCACTTGCTTTGGGCATGCCCTGGCCATAGTTTCTTCCCAAATTCATTCTTTGGATAATACTTCAAACTTATTTGCACGTGGTGCAGGGGAGATTGACCATGAAGATTTACTAGCGAGCATGGATGAACAGATATCTAAAGCAAGAGAAGAGGCGTCAAGTAGGAAGGATATAATGGAGAAAGTGGAGAAGTGGATGGTTTCATGTGATGAGGAGCGTTGGTTGGAAGAATATATGAGGGTGAACTTATATTATTTAATCATGTACAACACAAGTTTCCTGTTAACTCATGTATAATTTAATCTTGTTGTCATTCACAGGATGAAAATCGGTACTCAGTCAGCAGAGGAGCACACAAGAACTTGAAACGTGCAGAACGGGCCAGGGTAACAGTCAGCCGAATCCCTGGTAAGCCTAAATAGGATTGATTATAACACTTGTACATTAATTGATATGAGAAGAACATAAATTTTGATATACATATAACATGTATCTGGCATGACATGATGCAGCTTTAGTGGATTCACTGACAGCAAAGACTAAGAGCTGGGAGGAAGAAAGGAAGAAGGTATTCTTGTACGATGAGGTTAGTTTTGTACACAGACATCCATAAGAATTTCCCCTGACCACTAGTTACCTTAAACTGACTCTGTGACAAAATCTATCCACAATGTTTTTTGTACCATAGACTGTGACCACATTTTTCTAGGAAGATAAATGTAGCTGAAAATAAAGAGTACAATATTCACATAGAAGATTACTCAACAATTAAAATCAAATGTCCAATTAATACAACATAAAACAAAGAGAAAATAAAATAAGCCAAACAGTGGACCAAATAGTTTTATGGACACAGTACCCAAATTGTCAACACCACACAGAAAGATAAAAGCAAAATGAAAAAACGAAGAATTCCCTCTTTGAATTGATTTGGGTTTTAAGATGAAAGTCATTGTTCTTGTGAAAAGTATGAAAATTTTAGAGAGAGAAAGACAAGGAGAGAGAAAGAAAGAAGAGAGAAAAGAGGCACAAGCTCTGAATGAGCTGTGTTGCTATTTATTAGGTTTTAAGTTACAAATTACTGAAATCACAAAAAATGCCCCTCTTACATAGAAAACACTTCTTCTCTTATAACTCTCATTCTACTCTTCCTATGAATAAATCAAACATACTGAAAAAGATAGTGCCACAATATAAAATATCCGATCATGTAAAATGACCAAAATACCATTGAGCTGACTTTCTCACCCTCCCCTTCAAGTTGGAGCATATATATCCATGAGGCCTAGCTTGTCACAAAAACTCATAAATTTACGCTTTCCTAATGTCTTGGTGAAGACATCTCCTAGTTGATCAGCTGAATAGCGGCCTGGTTATCATAGAACATAGTCATGACTTCACTTTGATCGAAGTCTAACTCCGTAGAGACAGATCTCGCCCACATGAGCTCGCTAACAGTATGTGTCATGGCCCTGTATTCCGCTTATGTGGTGGATCTAGCTACAACATTTTGTTTCTTGTTTTTCCAACTGATTAAGTTGCCACCCAGAAAAACACAGTAGCCCATAGTTAATTTTTTGTCTATCTTTGACCCAACATAATCAACATCGGAGAAGGCTCAATTTTCAAGTGGCCATTATTTTAAAGAAAAGACCTTTCCCTGGTGCTCCCTTGAGATAGTTCAAGACCCTCTGAGCTGCTTCAAGATCAATCTTCCATAAGTGTTCCATAAACTAGCTTACTACATTTATTGCAAAAAGATATATTTGGGTGTGTAACTATGGCATATGTGAAATTCCCAACCAATCTCCTATACAATGTTTTATCATTCAGTTCTACACTTTGGTCATCGTGTAGATTGAGTCCAACTTCCATCGGAGTATCTATCGGTTTAGCTCCCAATAACTCATACTCATGTAGCATATCAGTTATATACTTTTCTTTGAGATAGCACCAGTCCTCTGCTTCTTGCAACTTCAACGCCCAAGAAGTATTTCAATGCTCCCAACTCTTATGGTCTGGAAGTGAGTAGCAAGTAACTTTTTAACTTCTTCAATTCTAGGGGTATCACTGCCAAACAATATAACATCATCGATATATACAAGTAAAACTATGATCCCCGAAGGCCTTTTCATGACAAACTGTGAATGATCACAGTGGCTCCTAAAAAAGCCCATAGACATCACTACGTTCCTAAAATTTTCAAACCAAGCATGAGGTCTTTGTTTCAGCCAATAGATTGCTTTCTTGAGTTTGCATACCTTGTGCATCACCACTTGAGCAACTTACCCTAGAGGTTGCTCACTATGAATCTCTTCTTCTAGGTCACCATACAGAAAAACATTCTTTGTCTAACTAGCATAAGGGCCAATCGTAAGTAACAACAATAGATACCAGAATGAAAATTGAAAATAATCGAGCAACTGGAGAAAAAGTTTCAAACACATTTGCACCATAAGTTTGTGAATATCCTTTGGCTACCAGACGACTTTTATACCTCTCAATCGAGCCGACAACCTTGTATTTGACTGTATACACCCATCTACAACCAACCACTATAGCACCTAAAGGTAACTCACATAACTGCCAAGTTCCTCAGTCTAACAAAGCAGCCATCTCAGCATCCATGGCTTGCTTCCACTGTGGAGAGGACATAGCATCCTACACTGAAGAAAGAATAGTGCAAGTAGAGATAAAAAATTTAAACTTTTTGTAGTTGTCAGACGAATGATCATATGAACAAAATGAATAAAATGAACAACGGATGATGAGTACCTTTCCGAACACCTTTCCTTAAACCAATGGGTAGGTGCAGATCACTTACCTTAGGATCCTGAGACGAATATGAGTCATGGTCTTGCATGGGAGAGGAGGGGGTTGCACCTGTCGACATTGATATACCTGCAAGGGTTTCTTAATAGTGGTATTTTGCGTAGGTCCAAAAAAAGCATCAATCAACGGGGGAATAATTGACTCAAAAATTGGGGAACAAGAAGGTAAATCAATGGTAGTAGACTCAAAAAAGGAGTATACTAAAAAACTATGACATCTGCGGATACAAAAGTTTTTCTAGTAGATGGACAAAAATACATGTAACACTTTTGTGTTCGAGAGTAGTCAAGAAAAATATACTTAATTTCTCAAGGAAATAACTTATATTTGGATGATCCCATAACATAAGTAAAACAAACACATCCAAGGACAAGAGGTGAAATTGAGAACAATGAAGTTGAAGGTAACAAAATCTGAATGGGAATTTTACCTTCAAGGACAAATAAAGGCATCCTATTGATCAAGTAGCATGCAACAAGCACTGCATCACCCCAAAAGTGCTTAGGAACCTTCATATGTAACATCATAGTGCGATCTATTTCTAGTAGATAATGATTTTTACGCTCTGTAACTCCATTTTGTTGTGCAGTAAACACACATGAGGTTTGATGAATGATCCCTTGATTTTGACAAAAACTGTCAAACTTATGATTCATAAATTCAAGACCATTGTTTTTTTTTAGAGGGGCGTGGCGCGATTCGAAGTCAAGACCTGACGCACCTAATGTAAACAGAATACCACTAGACCAAATGGCCTTAGGTTCAAGACCATTGTTAGTACGCAAAATATGGATAGAAGTCGAAAATTAATTCTTTATTTCATTGTAAAAGATTTTGAATATATCGAAATCTTCAGACTTCCCTTGACCCAAGTACACCTACTAAAATCATCAATAAATGAGATAAAGTACCTAAAGCCAAACATACTTGTTACAGGATAAGGACTCCAAAAATCAGAATGAATAACTTCAAATAGTTGACTTGTCTTATGATTGTGAGGTTGGAAAGGAGCTCCAGTGATGCTTGCCCATCTGACATGACTCGCACTGAAGTGTAAGATTAGAAGGAAATTCTGGAAAGACTTGAATCAGATTTTCCGGTGAAGGATGACCTAATTGCAAATGCCATTGGAATGGGGTAAGAGATGTATAACGTGCATGTAGTGTATTATTTGGCAAGTGTCTCTCCAAATAATACAAACCACCTCTCTCACGAGTGAAACCAATCGTCCTCTTCATTGCTAGGTCCTAAAATAGACAATGAGTAGGATAAAAAGTCAGAGAACAATTCATAGACTTAGTTAATTAGCTCATTGACAACAGATTTAGGAACTAGTAAACTAGATTGAGAAGACATGAACGATGCAAGAATAACAGTACCAAGACCCTAGACTGAGGAAACAGACCCATCAACTAAATTTACTTGCATTATATGTTATGACTATTTCATGTTAGAAAACAAGGATGACATATTTGACATGCAAGCAATAGCTCCGGAATCAATAACCCAAGTATGAGAAGAGGACACATGAAGAGCAAACATACCTGAAGTAGCCGGAGTAGCAGTAGGAGTAGGAACATGAACCATAGATGTTGAGAATGAACCAACTAATAACTAAGCTAGACGCTGCGTAATCTTTTGTTGTTGCTGAAATAGTTGTTGTACCTCATCAGCTCCCCCTAAGGGGACAAAAGCAACAAGCTTTGAGATTGTATCACTAATCTCATGGCCGGTAGACTTTGCCAAGGCAGGTTTTCCAAATTTTATCCAGCATATATCAAAGTAGTGGTTATTTTATCCACAATGGACACACTTCCTCTCAGACTTACCATCACCTCTACCTCGACCTGTGCCTGAACTATCTCTCTCTACCTAGCCAAGAACATATCCGACCTCGAGAGGAGTCTGTTGGGCTAGGGCTAGGACCCAAAGTATTAAATGCAGCAACATACGTCACCATACCTCCTTTTTCTTCTAAGGATACCAAAGTTGTTTCTGCCCCACAATTTTGTTGAAAGCAGTGGGTAATGAGAGCACCTCTTCTGGTGCTAAGATTTGTACTTCAATGTTGTCAAACTCCCCACCTAAGCCATCAAGAAACTTCGCCACCAGTAGTTGGCTGTTGTTTTCATAATTCTTGCTCATTCGTAGCGAATGGATGATATACATTAATTTTCTGCCAGAGTCCTACAAATGCATTGTAATTGTGTAACAGCCTTGTTACCTCTTTTCAAACCAAAGAAATTGGTGTACAATTCATAAACTCTAGATAAATTGCTCTTTTGAGCATACAAATACTCCAAAGAAACCCACAACCTTTGTTGTTTCATAATGCATCACTTGATTCTTAAATGTTGAATCAATATTGTAGACAATCCAAGTCATAAATTGGTTGTCTTTAGATTCCTAATTATCAGTCATTGGGATTGGTGGATCATCTCTGATATATTTTGTCTTCCCCTTCAAGAACATTCTCATTGACCTGGCCTAATTAAGATAATTTGGTCTTGCCAACTTCTCAGATGTCATAAACACTACATTTTTACCATTAGTCACCCATATCGCTAGATGGTATATAAACTTCTCCCAAATCAGCCATAGAGTAATATAGAGTCACCAAAAATATTCAATTTCAATATCCAAATACTTTTGCAAATTCCAATATGTGGGCCGTACTTCGTAAAAATTAAGGTTAGAACAAGGATGAGATGTGCGCAAGTGATATGCTTAAATCAACACCATATATCAAATAGATAGAAGAACCTTCAAGAATAAACGACAACTAGAACTGACATCAACATGCAGACTGATGATGAAAGCATAGGTCTAGGAATAGTTGAAGCACATCCCAAGATCTCTTAAAAAAAAACCCTTTTTGGACAATCAAAGCATGAATAATCCTTTAAAAAATTATAGAACTAGTAACCATAAGGTTAGGGCAAAAGAAAACAGAGAAATTTTGAATTTTTACCAACCAATCACAGAGGAGATTTGAAAAACCTTGATTTTGTGAAGATGTCCAGATAAAGAGGTTTTCTGGCTATGATGTACTCCCAACAACGATTACTGCTCTAATACCAAGTGAAAAGTATGAAAAATCTAAAGAGAGAGAGAGAGAGAGAGAGAGAGAGAGAGAAGAGAGAAAAGAGGCACAAGCTCTGAATGTGCTGCATTTGTGCACGACCCCTAATGATATTTATTAGGTTTTAAGTCATAATTATAGAAATCACAAACAAGCCCCTCTTACATAGAAAACACTTATTCCCTTATAATTCTCATTCTACTCTTCTTATGAATATAAAAAATTTTAGACTGACTAAATACACCATGCTGAACAAGATAATGCCATAATATAAAATATCCGATCATGTAAAATGACCAAAATACCCTTGAGTTGATGTTCTCACAGTTCTAATCACCATCATCATATCATTTGGCATTAATGAGACTGAAAAAAACAACAGAACAAGAAACAAATACCCGACAAAGCAGCCAAGAAAACTAAATGCTTCTCGGTGCAAATGTAGAACATAACAGAAGCTTAATTCATAATTTCACTCATTTTAAGTAAATATATGTTAACATCCTACCTCAGTTGTTTATTAGTAAATTATTTGTCTGACAGTAATAGGTCATTCTCTCTTCAAAAAAGATTTCATTCTTCCTTTGTATCTAGGTCCCACTCCTTGCAATGCTGGAAGAATATAACTTGTTGCGCCAGGAAAAGGAAGAGGAGAGAAAAAAACAAAGGGTAATATATTTAACAAAAAGTTTGTTTATATTTGAGTTACGCAAAAACATAATTCTTTCTTTCATTCACTTAGGAAATGCCTTTTTGGACAGGAAAAGAAAAAGATGCAAGGTCAGATGGTAATTGAACAAGAGAATCTGTTTGGAACAAGCTACCACCGTCTTTCAAATATTAGCCTAAACATGAGCATCAGCAGTGTTGCCCCTTTAGCCAGGAGACTCTCTGTAGGGACTCGCCAATATGGACCCAACAGAATCAACACCTTCCAAGGGTCATCACAGGAAGGCAAAAGGGCACAGGGACAGAGGGGAAGACTTCGAGAAGACAAAGCATCACATATCTCCGCAACATGCTCAAACCCATCATCTCCTCAGTTTTTGCACTGATTCCCAAAGCTTAAATGTCTTCCATTTCATAACTTGTGTAGGGTCTCAAACTCATCAGTCACAGAATCAAGATATATTTACATTCTATTATTCTGAAGTACAAATACAGCTGGCATCATGGGATCAGACAGAATTCAAGTAATTACATGAAAGGACGTGACAGACCTGTAATATATTATGGCTTGTAACCAAGAATAAATCGCATTTTGTATGAGATATTTTGCAATTATTGTGGTTGCGTTGCAGTAGCACATTCACTGTTTCATCCCTGTAAATGTACAGAGCAGATACACTGCTTTAATTGATATCAGCCAACGGGATGAGTTAAACGCCATTTTGCATGTGTTTTGCTTCTCAAATCTTCGTAAAGAACCTGCAAGTGAGGTAGTATGTCAGAATAAATTTATGGTTAATAGTTGGATCGAAGAGTTCTCCTTCCACTAGGATATGTTAAAAAGGACAGACTGATGCTTTAAAACCCAACACAGGCATTCAGCTGGTTGGACGTCCACATCCAGCCCAGCCAGTCCAGAATACCTGAAACAACTGAAGGAATTTCTAAAAAAAGATGCAGAAAAAGTATAAAAAAAGAAAAAATAAAAATGTTTGCTCCCTTCTCTGGTTTTCCACAATATCTAGAACCTGGATAAACTGGAGCTTTCTAGTCTAGCCATGAGTCTGGATCGCTGTCAACAAGTCGCAAAAGTAGGACTGACCCAGTTTTCACGCTTTCGTTTTTTTTTTCTTGAAAACAAGTAAGCCTTTGTAACAATACTCCTTCAGAAAAGACTTCAAATGTTAAAAGTTTTTGTAGCCTCCATTCAATGGGATTTGTATAGAATAATTCCCACTTTGCATATAGAATGGTCAAGAACCTAGTATAAGAACTTGCATTGAGCCTTTATTTTTTTTAGATGGCGTAGAATATATTAAAATATTTGTTGGAAGATAAGCTCAAAGTATAGTGGCATGATGTAAATTATCTTTTTTTGTCCCTTTTCTTCCATTCTTAGGGTAAGGGTATTGATATAATTATTGTTCTTCTCATTATTATAAATACACATTGAAGGGGAGGATTAGGCGCATCACTTAACCTAATCCTCCTTCCCTCCTATCTCAAACTCCCTCTAAACTTCCGTCTCACTGTTCTCCTCTCTCTTTCTTCTTCCTATCGTTCCTCTTCTTCCTTTCACCTCACCTTCGGTTTCCTCTCTCTCTTGTGCTGATTATCTACGGTATTATCATGGGATCCTAAATCCAACAATATCAAGAGATGGCAGCCTTCAAACCTCAAAGAGAATAGAATCTCCAACAGCAATACAGGATTCAAATTTGAAGGGGAATAGAATCTCCCACAGAAATACAGAATCATAAAACACCATCTTTTGCTAATGACTCCGAAAAAGAAAAAAGAAAAAAAGAGTCCAGGTACCAATTAAACCAGATGCCAAGTGATGAATTTCATCATAGAAATATCGCTGACACCACAGAGGAATTTCATGAACCATGAAATAACAGCAAAATAATCACCCTCTACAAGTAATGGATAGGAAAACCGCTCAACATAGAACTTAAGGCATTGGAAAAAAGCTCAAATCTTAGCTTGAATGCCATCTGCCTCTCCAATAGACAGAAAGAAAGCTAACCGAATCAACTCAGCAGGATCACGAATAATTCCAAATTCTGTTGGGCCTTGATTCCCAAGCAAACTACCGTCAAAATTTAACTTGAAGAGCAAGAAGGCATAGGAGCTGAAGAGGAACTACAGGAGAATATCAAATTGAAACAGTTACTTCTAATAACTAAACTGATTAACTGAGTTAAACAAGTCATAGCCATAAAGTCCATGTAGGTATCAAGAGAATAACACGCTCAATAACTCCTCCAACTGAAAATTGAACTCCTCTAAAAGTTAGGGCATTCCTCACCTTCCATAGATGACAAAGGAAAAACAGCAGTTATAGACAATTGCCATAACTTCCTGCCTTCAATAGAGAAATAACCAGTGGTAAACTAAGGAAATAAAATCAGCAACTGAAGACAGGAAAAAAATTAATCATTCCAAATCTCCTGAAAATAGATTGTCATACATGTTGATTAAATGAACAATGTTATTATGCTGAGCCATTTCCTCAACTTGGCCAGCACTACATGTCCTGTTTTAACAAGCTCTTCACAGGTTAAGATCCTCCTATTACCAGTGCTCCAGAGAAAATGAAGAACCTTAGGAGGAGCTTTATACCTCCAAACAAAAGAAACATTCAAACGGCTGGTAGCAGCTGAAGGCCAAGCCAAATACTTGTAATAAGCAACAGCAGTGTAGAGGCCTGAAGATCCCAAACAATCAAATAGGCAAATCCACACCATGACCTTGCATAAAAACAAAGTCTAGAAGCTGAAGTAAGGCCCTGAGATTTGAAATTTCGGCATAAAAAAGAGCACAGCGAAAATTAAGACACCAACTTCTCAACATTGCAGAGCCTACCATTGAAGAAAACACAGAGATGATCCTATCCATTGCAAGACTAAACAGCCATTAAAAGTCAAAGAAAGCGGAGCACAAGCCAACCAGAGATCAGTCCAGAATCATGCCAATCTAGCATCATCAACATGATATTAAATATTATGCTGAAAAGGCTCCTTGAGACAAAATATATCCTTCCACAAATATGAGTAAATGGAGAATAAGAATCATAAGGCAGCCATGAAGAGAAATCATACTAATATTTTTCGCATATAACCATTCCCCAAAGAGAATCCTTGTCGCACATAAAAAGCCATAAGCATATGCACAAAAAAGACTGATTAGAAAATTTTAACCTCCTGATCCCCAAACCTCCATGATCCTCACTTCCACATAGCGTTCCCCCACAGCACCGAGGGATACCTAAACTTATCATCAGTCCTCAACCATAAAAACTTCCTTTGCATGTTAAAAAATATACAATAGTAGGAGAAAAGAACAAGAAGAATGGAGAGAAAAGAGAGGAGAAGAGTGCATGAGCTCTGCACTCATTGGGTCCAAAAGTTACTACAATACCCCTCATTACTTCAACCCTCAGAACTCACTCAATACAACTCAGAATCATATCAAACTTGAACCTTATGTCTCTAACATGATGTCTAACTTACTGCTGCTTCTAGAGGTGAAGTGACAAAACCCTTACATGAATTCTAACACTCCCCCTCAAGCTAGAACATATATATCAAGATCTTCTAGCTTGTTATAAAAATCCCAAATTTTTTCTTGCCCAAGACTTTGGTGAATAGATCACCAATCTGATTGGCAGATCGAACATATGGAGTGACCACTGCTCCACTCATCACTGAATCATGGATGAGGTAACAATCAACTTATACATGCTTCATTCATTCATGGAATACAAATTTGCTAGCAATAAAGATGACAGCCAGATTATCACAATGCATCATCACAACCTCTTTGTTTGGAAAACTCAACTCTTCTAACACAGATCTAACCCATATCAATTCACTAACTATATTTGTCATTGCTCAGTATTCAACTTTTGCATTAAAGCGAACCACCACATTTTCTTTCTTGTTTTTTCAACTAATTAAATTTCCACCAACAAATACAAAATGGCCAATAGTAGATCTTTTATCCAATTTTGACCTCGCATAATGTTAAAATCAGAAACCAAACACTCTTATCTGGACTCCTTGCTCTAAAGGCTCCACTCAGCCTCGCCACCCAGCTATGCTGGCCTGGTCTCTCCTTGCTCCCCCTTGAGCTAAATTCTTCATTTGGTGGCCTAAAAAAACAAATTCCTCATCTTTGATGCCTTGATCAGACATGGGACATATGTCCCTGACCCATCTGGCTCCTATTGCCAAAGTACTCTAGAATCTACCATTCACGTCTTACTTCACTGCCAATTTTCCCAATCTATTTGGGCCAACCTTCTAAACAGAATCGACATACAATTTTGTGTTCATCCATCATCCAACCCATCACCAGCTCTTGAATCCCTAAGCTCAGTAAAATGTTAATCTCCAGTTGTGCGGGACACATTCCTTGGGCACTTTAGAAGGAGAAAAACAAAAGGAAATTCCAGTCCAAATCCTCAACAGTCTCTGTGCTTGCTGAACACATTGTTGGCCCGGTCTCCACCTGGCTCCTTATGAAGAAAGAATTCCTCCACCTTAGCAACTCCAATATCCGGGGGAATTGGCGCTTGGTTGCAGCTATGGTGGGACCCTCATGTCCTCCAAACATGATTGTCCGGTCTCCACCTACTCCCAGTCACCTCAAGTTGAACTTCAATGGCACCTTTGCATGCCTGGGCCCATGGGATTCGGCGGAGTAATTCATGATGACAACAACGGCCTCCTTCTCTCCTTCGTCGGGCCTTTGGGTATATCCGATTCCACCTCCACGGAATTTGCTGGACTACTTCAAGGCCTTATAATATTCCAAGACCGATTCTCGGGTCCCCTTATCATCGAAGGGGACTCCAAAGTAGCCATTGATTGGTGCGTCAAATTCAAGACCCCCTAGCAACAATGGGAAGTCTGCCAAGATATCTCCGGCATCTACTCCCTTTATTACATACTAAATGGGGATGTTCCCTCCAAACCCTTATTGTGGAGGGAGTCCCCACCTTCTAGATTGTATTTTCTCACCTTTTCTTTAATAAATTCACACATTCTATCAAAAAAATAATCTATATCTAAATATTCCTCAATCTCCAACTAACCATGTGGCTCATATAATAAACCTTTTCCCGACTCTCCTTATAAGTATCGCGATATGCTATGAGCTGCCTCTAGATTCACCTTATGTAGACATTCCAAAAATTGATTGACCATGCTTACAACAAATGATACATTAGGACGTGTAACAGTTGCATAAATAAGTTTACACTAGTCTCTTGTACATGGTCTTATTCTTAAGTTTAACACTAATGTTTTCATGAAGATTATGACTCATCTCCATAGGCGTCCCTGCAGGTTTTGCACCTAGTAATCCATATTCCTTTAGCATATCAATAACAAACACTCATTGTGATAACACAAATCTTGCATTTCTCTAGCTAGCTCAATCCCTAATAAAATATTTAAGGGATCACAAGTCTTTTGTTTGAAAGTGTTTGGCGCGATGTTCTTTCGCTTGTGCAATCCTTGGCTTATCATTTCCAAATAACAAGAACATCCACATATATAATTAGCACCACAACAACAATATGTCTCATAAAAATAAACAATGAATGATCGTAGCGACTTTCAACAAATTCCAATGATATAACCATCTTTTTGAACTTGTTAAACCATGTCCATCTTTGTTTGAGGCCATAAATTGACTTTTTCAACTTGCATACATTTCTTAATTCGCCATGAGCAACATAACCTAGAAGTTGAACCATAAATACCTCCCCATCCTAGTCCCCATATAAGAAAGCAGTTTTTATATCTAGTTGATATAAACGCCAACCCTTGGTTATTGCCACTAAAAAGGTATTCAAACAAAAGAGAATCGGGTTACAAGGGAGAAGGTCTCAAATACGTCAACCCTATAAGTCTAAGTATATGCTTAGCTACAAGATGACATTTATATCATTCAATCGACCCATTTTTTTTTGAGAAGTAAGTGTGTATTACTGAAAAAAAAGATTACAACCCTAAGCTAAAGAGACATTCAATCGACCCATTAACCTTATACTTTACTATATATACCCAACGGCATCCCACAATGGCAAGTAAATCACATAATGTCTATGTCCCACAGTTAAGCATTGCATTCATTTCTACGTCCATAGCTTGTTTCCACTAAGGAGACAACAAAGCTTCTTAAAGGAGTAGTACATGAAGACAAATGATAATACCAGATCCTTAAAGGAGTCAGATAGTAGGTCAAAGGACATAAACTTACATGTATAAACACTTTTACGTACGTCAATAGGGAGATGCATATCACTTACCTCAAGGGTAACAAATGAAGAAGGGTTGGCACAAGAAATAGAGAAAAGAGTCATTTTTAGTCTCTTTGAAGTTTTCTATGCTGATAAACTTACAATGGCTTTGATTCTGCAACCAATGGCAAAGAACTAGATATCTCCTCCACAGAACTTGGAGCAGCATGATATGTATTAGGAGTGATGAGTGAAGTGGTAGACCCTGAGAAAATAAGGGATGTCTTCAAAGAATGTAACATCAGCCGCTACAAACGTTTTCCTAGTGGAAGGACAATAACATTTATATCCTTCTATGTGTGTAAGTAACCAAGAAAAATATATTTAATGGATTTGGGAGACAATTTGTCAATTGTAGGACCAAACGAGTGCACAAAAAAACCAAAAGCAAAAACACGAAGACAAAGAGGAATTTTGCCTCCATTCACTGAGGAAGGCATCATGTCAACGATAAACAAGCAGTAAGAACCGCATCACCCTAGTAAGTTTTGGGAAGACGCATATGAAATAACATAAAGCATGCAACCTCAAGTAAATGATGGTTCTTCCTTTCTACACTCTATTTTGTTGTGGAGTATATACAGAAGAAAACTGATGAATAATAACAGTAGTTTGACAAAAGGAATCAAATTTATGGTTCATGAACTCAAACTCATTATCTGTACGCAAGATATGAAGTGAAGCACCATATTGTGTTTTTATTTCATTGTAGAAAATCAAGAATACATCAAAAACTTCAGTTTTCTTCTGTAAGAGATAAAACCAAGTCAACCGACTAAAATCATGAATAAAGGATTCAAAATATTTATAACCAAAGGTACTAGCAATAGGGCATGGTTCCCATGACAGTTACTCGATGTTAGACTAGATGGAAAAGACGTATAATGGTGCTTCCCTAGTTGACTCGCACTGAAACATGGTACTAGATGGCAATTTAGAAAACAACAGAGACAACTTTGCTAAAGAAGGATGACTAGCCGGAGATGCCGCTGGAAGATTGTACCATCCACATGAAGAGCTAAAGAAGTTTGTTGTGATGAACGCTCCAAGTGATACAACCCATCTCTCTCACGCCCTAAACCAATCATCCTCCTCATCTGAAGGTCCTAAAAAACACAGTGAGTAGGATAGAAGGTTATAGAACAATTTAAAATTTTAGAAATCTGACTAACAAAAAGAAGATCCACAATACATTTATGAACTAATAAAATGAATCTAAGTGTAATGGCGAAGTGGGCTAGATTGATCCAACTCCACTAGTTGTAGAGAATGAACAATTAACAAGAGTGACTTGTTCACATGGCGACGATTGATTAAGTTTCAAAAACAATGAGAACATACCAGACATATGTGACGATGCATCAAAATCAATAACTCAAGTAGAAATTAAACTCACACACAAAGCAAACTTGAACTGCCTAGCGTAGCTTTAGTTGACAGTGTAGATTGGGCTAAGGATGCAGAGGAAGAAGTCAATTGGGCCATGCTCTGGACCAATTGTTGAAGTTCATTAGGGGCACCATGCACAATGTCAACTACAAGAGTAATAGAAACGTCACAGCTATCAGTATTAAAATTCACTCATGTTGGTTTGTCAAATTTGTTCCAGTACTTATCCAAAAAATGGTTGGCACATCCACATTTGACGCACTGTCTATCACCCCTCCTCTCACCTCACCCACTACTGTGTCCTAAACTACCTCGGCCTCGGCCTCTGCTACCCCTTCCACGACTATGTTGGCCCCTGACCTACTAGGTGCATCCTAAAGGTTAAGGGCAACAACCTCAACATTTTTTACTTCTTTCCCACCATGCAATGCCATAAAAAATTCTACACACATGACTTTGTTAAAAGAATTAGGAAGTGAAAGCACATCATCCAATGCAAGTAACAATGCTCTGACTACATCAAATTCAGTCCCAATCCATCCAAAATCTTTGCTACATAAATATGTCTTTGTTGTTTGCTAAACTCCTCATCAGTAGCAAAGGGGTGGTAGATGATAATCTCCTGTAGCACACTTTGCAGGTCATTATAATAATCCATAACCATTCTGTCACCTCTTTCAAGACTAAATAATTTTGCATACAATTCATAGATTTTGGACAATTCATAACCTCAATAAGATGCTTGCACAATTTATGTGTGCCCCAGACCAGAACAATTAGGATAACAAAGAACTCCAATTCAAAGAGCAGCAAAGACAACCAAAACCAAAATATCAAAACTTGTCATCAAATAGGATGACATAAGCATCCAGTATGCTGATGCAGGTAATTAACATAGATCTGGTGATTAGCACAGGCACAATATAGGAAAACCCCAATAGATAAACCCTCTAGGGGCACAAGCTGCACAAAACTACTCACTTGGTAATACAACCATTAACCCTAAGGTTAAGACATAAAAAATCTGACCTTTAGCCTTAATAAGAAGAAATCCTGAAATTTCGCTTTCCTAGAATCTATGAAACTTAGAAAGGGAAAGGGAGAACACCTGCAAAACTCTTGCAATAGGATCTTACTGCTTTGATACCATGAAAAAATATAAAATTGTAAGCGAAGAAGAGAATAAGAAGAAGAAGAATAGAGAGGAAAGAGAGGAGAAGAGTGTGTGAGTTCTGCACTCATTGGGTCCAAAAGCACGAGCCCTCTTCTATTTAATCAGCATTAAGTGATTGCTGAGCAAAGTTATAAGAATACCCCTCATAAAACTCTCATAACTCACTCAATACAACTCAGAATCTTATCAAACTTGAACCGTATGTCTCCAACATGATGCCAAACTTACTGCTACTTCTAGAAGCGAAAACCAGAAGGGTGAAGTGACAAAAATACCCTTACATGACTTCTAACAGTATCTTTTCCAAATGCACAAGAACACTTTAGAGTACAAGGAAGCAGGGATAAAAAACTAGGAATGCGCAAGAGAACAAACTTGATTATTTCAGCAAGTCCTGCTAAAGAGAGGAATTTTCCTTTCCAAGAGGATAACCTACGGTCGGTCCATTTGCTCAATTACCCTATCCCAGATAATAACCGAAGGCTTACCAAAAATAGTGGGTAGCGAAGATATGTGACAGGCAGGGAGAGAGGACCCAACATATATACATAATCATAGACCACCCTCTCATCCAGATTAATACCAAAAAGTACCAGTTTTACTCCAATTCACTGATTGACTGGATATGGCTGAATATATCAACAATAAGGCTTTCACATTCAGCACCATATCCAAGGAAACCTTCACAGAAAGAAATGACATTGTCTAGAAATTGAAGCAGTGGAACAGATCTGACCGCTCAATAGAAAATCCATACATCGAGCCAGCATCTGTACCAAATTTAAAGATGGCAGAAAATTCTTCCCCACCGATATTAAAGAGAAGATGAGATAAGGGATCACCTTGAGAGAACCCTCGAGAACCTTTAAGATAACCTTTAATAGTGCCATTCAACAATATGGAGTAAGAAACCAAAGAAAGACGAATCCAGGTTTTCTATTTAGAAGGAATCCCATTCTTGAAATAATAGTATCCAGAAAATTCTAGTCAACCCAGTCAAATGCCTTCTCCACATCAAGCTTTATAACAAGACCAGCTTTACCCCTCTTCTTGCATTTCTCAACAAGTTCATGAGCGATAAGAGGAGAATCTAAAATATGTCTACCTCAACAAACACACTCTGAGTATTACGAACTTTCACAAGTCTTACAGAAAGAACCTTGGCAATTATCTTATAATGGCCAGTAATTGGGCAAATTGGCATATCATCTGCTGGCTTATTTGAACCTTCTTTCTTTGGCACGGGTGCCATAAAAGAAGCTTTCATACTAGATTACACCACCCCCATGGTCTTAAAAATCAAGGAACATGGCCTGAACATCTTCTTTAATGAATTGCCAACTGCGTTTACAGAATTCAGTGGTAAAGAAGACCTGCCCAGGAGCTTTATCGTTCAGCATCAACTTAAGTGCCGCCTCAATTTCATTAAAGTAAAAGACTGGATCGAAGACAGCCATAGAGCTTAAAAGAGTGAAGAAAGCCAAGTTTGCTGGGATTGATCTAATCCAGACAGTCATTGGTATAAATATTCTTGTAGAAATTTATGAAAGTGCTGGTAGTCACCTCTTTATCAACAGACTGGACACCATCAATAGACAAACTGGCATTAACTCTCCTGTGTAAGGATGCTACTGCATGAAAAAATCTGGTATTACCATCCCACTCCATCCACTTAAAACCAAGTTGTCTGCTTCCAGTAGAGCCTTTCTTGAGTAACAACATTTTAGAAATCCTCCCGCAAGAGATCTCTTGAATTTTTAAATGATGTTGATTTTATTACAAAGAAAAGCAAAAGAGTACATCAAGGGAGGCCTCCCCTAACAACAAGAGATTGCAGGGACGGACCCAATTTGGCACATAAATCAGCGACCGAATTGGCTAATCTAAAAACATGGGACTAAGTACAAGAGGTAGTGGAAACAATTTTCTTTCTCAAGTACGAGATGCAGTATTATGACTTCTCATTGATTTCATCCATGCTGAATTGATAGTGATTGGCATCGTCCATAAGGACTTCCCTTTTTTCAGCAATTGTCGACCAAAGAGGCAATAAAGCTTCGTAAGAAACTCAAGTACACTGATAAATGATCATCCATCAGAAGCCTTCATGGAGAGTTTAATGGCATACCCATCATCAAAAGATATGATGCCAACATAATATCTGATTTGGGGGTCGAAGTAAGATGATGACCTTTCCAAATTATCAACATTTTTGCCAGTAATTTCCTTCAAACTCTTAGATGCACAAGCTCCTCTCCATCAATTCTCCTCTCACCTCTCACAGCTCTCCTCACGCTCCTCTTGCTCCATCCACTTGCATTGCCCTTTAAAGTTGGATGCTTTTCTTCATGGTATCAAAGTATTCGATAGCCTCTACCAAGAGCAATGCCTCCACCAAAAACTCATGCAATTTTTGGAGCCACAGAAAAAGGTCCAAACATGAGGGAGAGTGTTAGAGAATAGTCCTAAACCAGATGTATAATCATGTACAAAATAGTTTAAGAACTTGGTTTGGGCCTCTCCAATTTAGGCTTCAGCCATTAGTTGGAAGACTTTCTTCAAGTTTCCATGCTCACAAGATCAAAAACTGTTTAGTTGAATTATCACAATTCCCAGCTCTTTCAAATTTGAAGGTCAGAATATATTTTGAAGATTTGGGGCCAAAAAAAAAGAATCCAATATTTCAAGGATGATCAAAATTTTCAAATCCTTCTTGCTTCTATCAAAAGCTTTTGTGAATATAGCCTACTCTACCTACCACCCAGATGCTACCACATCAGCAATCTATAATCATTCTTCATGCACTTTTAAAAAAAATAAAAATCTACACAAAGGCCGCTACTGATTTGCCATATTTGGACTTTTTCAAAAAGTAATATTTGAATGTAGTAGGGAAGCAATACATACAACTTTCTGATCATCGCCTCCACTACATACATATTTGTCATTTGGGGCCACAGCAACCTGCAGGATGTAATTAAGTCACAAATATGATCTGCTTAATCATGTATAAATTCAAAAGTGCACAAGAGAAGAAGAGATTTTGCACCCACCGTATTAACACATCGAGTGTGGCTACCTATGTGTCTGATACAGGGCTGGCCTAAGGAGACATCCCACATAGCTAGGCTGTAATGGCTTTTGGTTCAGCTCACTACAATTAGTGCAGAACAAGAAGAAAGATCAGAAAGGAATTATTACCTCCCATCACCACTTACAGTGACCAGAACTGGTTCTCCATGGAGCCATCGAGCATCATTTACGCCTTGGTCACCATCATCAACATGGCTGTTAACTGAACAATTTCAGTTTCCAAGACCCAAATACAAAACAAAATTTGAATGTAAAGAAATAAAGAAATAACAGAGAAGAATATGTGACTTCTGTAGTTAATTTTCAGATGACCAGCAGACTTAAATAAAATATCCATTAGTTAAAGTTTCAGTACAGCAGACTTCCTAAATCTGAATCTTGATAGATCGAAGCCCAAAAGGAATAAGAGATGAAGCCCAGGCCTATATTATTTAGGATACTCGTTCTTTTTTTTTAAATGATGGATACTCATTCTTTCTTACTTTCTGTTTTTTTTTTTCGAAAAACGAATTTAATTCAAGGTAAAGTTAAAGAACGAAACTACAACAAACTAACAAGAGGGCTCCAATACAACAAGGGATTGAAGGGAAACCCCTTGTTTAGCCAAAAGTCAGCCAACAAATTGCTGATCTCCGTACATGATGCCAAACACAATCAAATTGAGAGGATACATCAATAATTTCATGAAAATACTGCCAATGACTCCAAGGGGGTTTGGATTCCTGGAACACCATCCGATGACCATGCTAGAGTCACCTTTAATCTATAACCTGTTGTCCAAACTCCTGAAATATGAAGAGTTCATGCCAAAGGGCTTGAAGCTCAGTACTGGTTGAATCCAAGTAGTCTAATGGGCTAGGAGGCCAAGATGACCCCCTCATGGCTTCAAAAGATGCTACCAAACCGTATAGAGCCTGGGTACCCAAAAGTACAGCCATCAAATTTTAACTTGATTACTCCTTGGGGAGGAGATCCCACTCAGTAATTGTGCTTTTTTGGCGTCGACATTTGAAATTAATTTTCAATTATCTCTGAGGCGCACCTGCATAGGCTAGAGAATTCATCTCTGCTGCTGATCCAAGAAAAAGATAGTACCTCTGATCTTAAAGATGACTTCCTGAATTAAAGAGATTGTACCACTGAACCGCCTGTTGTTCCTTTCAAGCCAGAGACCCCAAGCGATGTGAGCAATGCTCTTGGATAGCAGGAGTTTTCCAAGTCTCAACAGTTTTGCACCTTGTCCAGTGTGGCATAGATCAGAGAGGCTGCAAAGGATACAAAGTGCATGGCCAATTCTGTTAAGATAATGCATCCAGACTTCCCACACAAAGGAGCAGTGGATAAGGGCACGATCTACGCTTCTCAACCTAAGTACAGAAATTCATTGGCCTTGCTGGATAACATTACCCCTTCGTCTTTAGACATCAGCTGTAAGATTCTATTCAGAGAGGCACTCCAGACAAAGAAGAGAACCTTGGGAGGCATAGATAGTATCCAGAATCCGGTAGCAGGATGACTTGGGGATGACTGCCAACCTTTAGCTTATTCTATGCAGAAGAAACACCGAAGTTAACTTTCATCAGAAGTTTCAGACAATCTAGTCATCAGAGTGTTCTCTAATTCTTATTCCTTCAAGCACAGAGATGAGATAGCTCACATCCACAGTTTCCTCCTCATTAAGGCCTCTTCTGAAATTGAGATCCCAGTTACCACCATATGGCAAAATAACTAAAATAACAAAAATACTTACACTACCCATATGGCAAAATCATAAATATCCTTGGTACATAAGTTAACAGGACATTTAAACGCTCATAAGTTATAATTTAATAGGAAATTTTGGTCCTATTGGATTTTTATCTTAAGTATCTGTTTAGGATAACAATTGGGATGTTCTGGTAATTATTAGAAAAAAAAATTCAGCAACCGTTTTGATTTTTCCCTATTCTCTAATTGTGCCCTTTAGGGTTTCCTTGCTCAAACCCTCGATTTGATGTGTCATACAATACTTAGAAACAAATAAAAAAGGGATTAATGAGCTAAAAAACTTAACACTTTAATGTAAGATGCTAACCTAGCATGCCAACATGCTAACTTCTATCAACAAATAAACTAAAATAAACTACAATCCCCTATAGAGGCTTCGACTATGCTTCTTTTAATTAGAAGTTGTTTATCACTATTTCCCAAAAAAAGTAACTATACACAGAATATAAAGTTACTCCCCACAAGTATACTAACATTTCAATAGGAGGAGGCACTTGTTCTATTTGAAAGAGGAGGCTGCCCTCCTTTGACAGAAAATGGAAAGGGGGGGAAGATGGCTTGCCACCTTTGCTTCAAGGCTGTCCTCCTTTTGGAAGATCATTTTTAAGTTATATCTAAGGAGTAACTGATGCCATTATTAAAATGATTTTATATCATTCTTATGATTAGTCAGTTCTATGCTAATGATATATTGATTATGTTTTTTTTTTTTTTTTTTTGAAAAGATGCGGATTTTTATTAAGTCAAAAGCTCAAGAGAGCAAATTACAAAGGAGGGAAGCCTTCCCAAACAATGAGAAATTACTGGGAAGTTCCGAATTTTGCCAATTTATCAGCCAAAAAGTTGGCTGATCTAAGAATGAGATTCCAGTTACAATGTGTAAAAGATACAATGTCAGCAATACTATCAGTGATGGGCCAATGGCACCAAAGGGGGAGGCTATCTTTGGAACACCAACTAATAACCGTCTTTGAGTCGCCTTCAATGATTAACTTGTCATGGAGACGATCCCTGAAGATTTGGAAGCTGAACAGCAGAGCAATAACTTCAGCAATATTAGAATCGGCAATGCCCACCGAACCAACATAAAAAAGAATAGGGTCTCCAATGTGACCTCTGAACACACCACCTGCTCCTGCTGGTCCAGGACATCCAATAGCACTACCATCAAAATTCATTTTTATGCAATCGCAAGAGGGAGGATCCCAGATAGCCATACTTGAAGCTCTGCTAGGGCCAGACATATGAGCGATCAAAATCCAATTTTCCCGAAGGAAAACCCCGAATAGAGAAACAAAATCCTTCTTTGTATGAAGCCAGCTCGAGGTGAAGCCGACGGCATGAGAAGCCGAGTTGTCTGGGGTGCTAGCTTTGGAGTTGAATCTCCAATTATTCCGCTCGAGCCAAATGCACCATGGAACATGCGCAAGACAGGCTTAAAGAATTAATTTGCCCAGCAAAGGAAGGAGAATCCCTCGAACCATCTCAAAGGTGCCAAAGAGGTCCTGATGTGGCTCCAGTTGGAGCCCTATTTTCTGAAAGATTTTCATCTAAACTTGCCACGAAAATCCACAATGTAAGAGGACATGTTGGACTGTCTCTTCACACTCACCGCAAAAGGGACAAGAAAGATTGGGGGCAGTGAAGCCTCTTCTATGAAGGTTGTCTGAGTAAGAATCTATTCTATGATGGCTGACCACACGAAAATTTTGATTTTGCTTGGCGCTGAGTTTCCAAGCCAGATTCGCCTAGTGCTCATGAGTACTATAGTCTTGCTTTCTGATATGAGTGCAAGCTTTGGGGGAGTTATCTCAAACCCCTCTAGAAACCAGCGTTTCTCGTATGCTGGCCCATTAGGAATTATTGACTCAACGTCGGCTGAGCTCCAAGGCCTTCTTAATGGGCTTCGCGTTTTCAGAGACAATTGTAGTAGCCCTCTACATATTAAAAGAGACTCAAAGGTGGTAATTGGCTAGTGCGAGTATGCTTCCTCTCCCCCGTGGCGCCATTGGAACTCTTTTAGGAAGATTCTTGAAATTGCTTCACAATTTTCTTGTATTTGGTCTCACATTCCGAGATCTGCTAATTCGGTAGCTAATGTGCTTGCCAGGACGGGAGCAAACCTTCAATCTCTTGTTGTTAGTGATTTTCTCCTATCCCCTTTGTAATTTTCTCTGTTAATATATACATCTTTTTCAAAAAAAAAAAAAGAACAAATACCTGATGCTACTGCTTTTACATCTTGAATCATTTTGGAGATAAGGTTTAAACTATTCTTAAAAAAGTTTAAACTGATTCTGGAAGAAGACATGCAATAGCTTATTTTCAAAAGATCTAAGATTTTAAGTTTCTTTGTCAAGAACACCCTCAATAGCTAAAAGACATACTATAGAATTATATTTTGGAAAATAACAAGAACAAAGTTATATTGAAAATCCACCAAGACACAAAGTAGGAACTATTATTGGCATAAAAAAGCATATTTTAACTTCAAGAATCTATATTATATATAACACTTAAATGTTTTTTCTTTCTGGCTGCTTAGCTAACATAATTTATTTTTATTTTTTTTTACATGATGCTGATTTTTATTAAGGCAAAAGCTCAAGAGAGCAAATTACAAAGGAGTGAAGAAGCCTTCCCAAACAATGAGTTAGCTAACATAATTGAGAAATATGCTAAGGTAAAAATCATAGAAACATTTATTGCACAGATGCGGGTAAGCTGATGGCCTCCTGCATGCTTTTTGTGGTCCCCCCCTCCCCATGGAGTTTCAAACTGAATTTTGATGGTAGCGCTCGGGGTAGTCCTGGACTTGCCGGCTTTGGGGGAGTTATCAGGGATGCCCTAGGTAAAATCCTCTTCTCATATGCACGGCCAATGGGAATTTCTGATTCCACCGGCAGAACTCCGGGCCTTATATCATAGTTTAGCCACTATCGGAGACCATCTCCACGGTCCCCCTCATTATTGAAGGAGACTCTAGTGTTATTATTCATTGGTGCTCCGCTACTTCCTTTTTATCATCATGTTCTGGACATTGCGGCCAACCTTGCTTGTACATGGTCTCATATTCCCCGCGCCACCAATTCCTTGGCAGACGGGCTTGCTAAACATGGGACCTCCCTTACCGCAATGGTTGTAACAGGAGGCCACTTTAGTTTGTAATTTTCCAGGAATTTATTTTCATTCTGAAGTAAAAATACCCTTTTTGTTTTTGAGAGTGGTGATAACTTTGTTCCAGTGAAAGAATTAGCAAGATAAATAATACAAGGAGATCAGAATCCCTAGTTCACAAAGGAAAGGAGATCCCCACAGCAAGATGCTCCCAAAAGAAGTGAAAATACTCGGTTGTCCTTTTTAAGTGCATATGACCAGATTTTGACTTTTCCAGAGAAAAAACTCTTCATGATTCCCACCATCAATTCTCCATGTATAAAAGAGTATCTACGCACAGCATACATTAGTTTAGTCGATACATGCTATATAACAAAACTTACCCTGGTAGCTGCCCAGCATGTTCTGCAGTTGGCATTGGCTTCCCATGGCTCAGACAGTGTAAAGCTCTCATAGAACGAGAATCACTGACTGGGATATATTTTTCTGAGGGACTGTAACCATGACCCATTGGAAGAAGACGTATATCCCATACCAATGTGTTATTTGATGTACTTGAAGCATGAAAAAAGGTTCCACAACTGCTAAATGAAACAGACGTAACCTACAATATAAAAATGAAAGCAATTTATTTTCAATTATGGGTATGTCCACAAATAACAGTGGACAAAGATATGACAACCAAAGCAGCAGAAGAGACCAAATAATACAGGCTCACTTTATCAAAAATAAATAAGTAAATAAAAGTACAGGCACTCTGGTGGCCCATCAGTTGCCTAGAGAACATATTGTCCCAGGCCTGGCCAGTCAAATGCATCATCACCAGGAAGTGAAGAAATGTTTATTTGCACAATATTTGAGCCCCTTCAATCCAAATATCATTTTTTTTCAAGAAAGGGTGCTTTCTTGAATATAAATAACTAATATGTGCTTGTCTATTTTTAAAAGAATGGTTAATCTGTGTTTGTCCTCAAAAATAAAAAAATAAAATAATAAACTGTCTGATACTTGCCTCATAATTAGAGCCCACAGAAAAGTGAGAAATGGCACCACCTGTTCTAACATCGAATAACCCGACTGTTCCATCACCAGCACCTGCACATTAAGCAGGAATACAACTAACCTTATCCAGTAAGAAATAAAAATGAGATAACAATCAAAAGAAACAACAAAGAAGAAGCTCGCACCTGTTACTATGATGTCACAAGATGGATTTATCTTGAGAGAGGTTATATACTGGAAGAACAACAAATGTAGTATCTCTATCATTAGTAAGATTGTATGATAGAATTAAACTACTTACATAGTATCTCTACTTACAGAGTTATGTGCAGGAAAAGATAGTAAACCCCGAGGTGTTTCAATATCCCATAGTTGCACTAGACCTTGACTTCCATATGCACAATCACTTCCACAAACAAGCAGATTTTGGCTACAAAACTCCATCGCATCAATCCAAGGGAGATCCTGCTTTCTGACCCTATCCCCAAGTTAAAAGAAAACAACCACATAAACAATAATATAAAATTTAAAAAGCAAACATACATACAAGATTTATAAGGTTTATTTTTACTCTGACAACAATCAAAGTGCCATTTTTCTTTTTAAAAATAATGCGGAACTATATTTTGACATATGAAACTTTTAGTAATAAAAAAATGCATAAATATATGCCGGAGGAAGAGGAATGTCCTCAAGCCTTAGGATTAGAAGGGAAGAGAGCTTCCCACAGTCAATAATTCATGAGAAACATCTTTGGCTAGGGAGTGTGAGATAAAATTGCCCAAGTAGGTAATTTATGGCCAAGAAAGATCATTTGGAGAACACAATTCAGTAATCTTACCAAACATATGTCACAATCTCCTTGGAGAAGTAGCATTCTTCAAGCACAAGCTAATTACTAAAAACAAGCCACCCTTGATAACCAGAGGTAAGTAGAAACGCTGAAAATAGAGTTCCATGCTTTGAGGAAATGCTATAAATTCTTCCCTTGAATAGTCACCAATCCCCATTGGATCTGAGTGCGACAAGAGAATGGCCGCATTATGATCTGGAATGCGTCAAATGACGCTACCCACACTGGCACGCCCAATGTTCCCAGGAAGTCTAAACAAAAGTTTCAACTTATTTGTTGGAGGAGGCCACTGTGGTTGATAACCAGATGCCAAAAAGAATTAAGCTAGGTAAAATGAGCCTGTAGCCCAAAAGGGGATACAGGGGAGAATGCGTTCAATGAGCCCTCCAATAGAATTTTCTGACACCTAAATAGTACCTTCATTCCACTCTTTAAATAACAGTCATAAGACCATTGCAACTGCTGCTGTCCACTCTCAACCTATTTTTCAAAAGGGACCAAAGGAATGCTACAAAATGAAGTTCTCTGTGGAATGACGATCTATGCTCAGCCTCTCTATAGTACTCTAGTTGTGGAAATTGACTCAGCTGTGGTGATTAGATGGTTCATCAGATAAAAACTCTATCAATGCCTTCTTAGCAATTGTGATGAGATTCAAACTTTATCTACATCTGGTAAGATTTTTTAGATTCATTCTGCACATAGCACTAACTTTATGGTGGATCAGCTCGCTGAGTTAAGAGTTTTGTCACTGCATTTAGTTGAAGCGGACCACTTACATACAAACCATGAGATACCCAAAGGTATTGAAATCTTGAGCCAATTCTAACCAGCTTATGCATAGAGATCAAGTCGTAGATAGCATCCAATGTAAATCATATAGTGCTTTGGATGAGTTAGAAGACCATATGTCCTTGCCATTTTTCTTGTGTTGTTTGGGGTATTGTAACACAGAAAATTTAATGAAGTTGTTGTTTCTCACCATCTTTTCTGCATTTTGTGGTGCATATTTTTAAGAAGCCTCTGCCAAATCATAGGGAACACCTTTGGAAGATTCTCACACCAATGCAACAACTATTTCGGCTTTGTGGAACAAAGAAACCGCAAAGTTTTTGCTGTGATCTCTTTGTGGTAACGAGAGGACATTGTGGAGGTATGGCAGCTTCTTCCCCCTTTAGATACGTTTTCATGACTTAGTGATTGTCTCCTTGAGAAGTGATGTTAAGCTGAATCTTTAAGGGGAGGATATCATATTCCCACAAGGGGAGGAACGGTTTTCAAGACCACTCGGGCTCATCCGGATATACTTTGCTCCTTTTGGGCACTGCAATTCTAGTAAGGCAAACTCCGTTCTCTCCTATGTGGATTGAGATTCATCACAGAGTTTCGTTCAGGTCCTGTTGTGGTTAGGTTTCTAAAAGAGAATTTTAGCCTTGGAGGTTCCTTCACATTTATGATAAAGAGCTTTTTGTATTTCAAGATCGATAAATTTTTTTGTTGAAGGCACGCTCATCAATCTACTGTATGGTTAATAAACTAGGACAGCAAGGGGTTCTCATCTGCACTTGATTGTACGAGATAGTTTTCCTTTAGATTATAATTCTTTATGCAAACTGTATTTTTTGGTTTTCCTTTTTTAGTACATTTCGTTTTGAGTGGGTTTCTTTGGCATTCCTTTGATTCCTTCTAATTCTTCTTCTAACGAAATACGCATGATTTTCAAAATAAATAATGTTTTTAATGTTTACCATACACACACTACACCCCTATCCCTTGTTTCAACATGAACCTAAGACCTCACACTAGAACCCCCCCAACCACCACCACCACCGCTGCCTCGGTCATTGAGCCAGAGGCTCAATCCACAGAGTTTGTACTCTCTTTGTCTTTGCGCCTCCTCATTTGTGCTCTATTTGTCTTTGGGCAAATCCTTCTTGGGATAGCAGCAAAAAGATGAATAAAAAGGACATCTTAGAGGTCCCAGCAACCCATCAAACTGTCTCCAGCAACGCATTTGACTAAACTTCAACTGCCATGATGTGCTCAATGTCCAGGTTCATTTTATGAATATAACCTACACCAGCTTGAAAATCCAAAGAGGGTTGCGGCTAGGGTGTAGTGCTCACTATCCACTTAAGTTAAGAAACTCGTAATTCAGTTGTCTTCAGGTCAAGCACTTCCAGTTAAGTATCACACAGGGTTACGACCAGGTTGAGTTTTCATTTTTTTTTTTTTTGAAATGTTGATAATTTTATTTCAAAGAAAGAGACCAGGTTGAGTTTTCATGGCCTAAAGTAGATTATGATAGAACCTAATTCCAACCAATCGACACTAGTTGAACCCATCAAATTATGATGTAAAAGTTTATATCTTGAAGATTTGGTGAAGATAAATTATACTGGCATAGAGAAACGTTGTACAAAAATGGCTTGAGAATATGGCAGCAGCTAACGACCTTTCAACTTCCCTTGTTCCCTTCTTTATTACATAAAAAGAATGAGATAAAAATAATATAATTTAACTTGGAGCAACAAGGTAAACAGATCTGCAATTTCTAAAAAGGTAGCAATCAAGTACACCACCAAATCTAACAACAGCAAAGACATCAAAATGTAGTAAATACGATGATAGTGAATGAACTACAAATCGACATAATTAACAAAACACGAATAGCTACATGTACTAAACCACAGGTTCATTAACCCACAGCTGAATTATGGTGGCCCCATAACTCACAGGTCCAAGAATTGGAACCTGGCTCTGATAGCACGAAGTCATAAAGTAAAATTGAAGAAGATTGAAAGGGATGAGAAAAGATCAAAGAGAAAGAGAGAATGTGTAAATTAAGAATAAAAGAGAGTGTCTCTCACATACTCCTTCACTGCCCTTTTGCTTGGAGAGTATGGACTCAGCTGCTCAATCTCATCGGCATCCAAATTTGCCTCCCTCACGATATCAGCTTCACCTACCATTTGCTCCTTGGATATCCCCTTCCTCGGCTAGGGAAAACCCTCCTTTCTGCCTGCTTGGGCCACACCCCTTGGTGGCTTTGGAGGGAAAGACATAACCGCCGCTTCAGCTTCCAGTTTGCCAGAGCTAGTGAAGATGCTATGGGCATCATTGGGCCGTTTCCTCTGGTCCTAACTAAGAAGTTTGGCAAACCTAGGCAACATTCCTACCCGTAACAAATTGGCGTCTTATTGCCCAGATGTCCACCTCGTCACCTAACCCATCTGTTCATGAGTGGACCCCACCGCCACCGGACTTTCTCAAGCTCAATTTCAATCGGAGCTCGCTTGGCAACATGGGACCTACTTGCTTTGGCGGTGCCATCCTCAATTTTGACGGTACCCTCGTCACTTATTTTGGGCCTTTGGGAATGCCCGATTCTATTAATGCGAGCTCATGGCCCTCCGCTAGTACTCTTTCTCTTTCAGGATCACTTCTCCAGTCCTATCAATGTCGAAGGTGACTCCAAGGTGGTGATCACCTAGTGCTCCTCCTCCTTTTCCGAACCTCCTTGGAGCCTTTGGAATGCCTTATATGATATTAAGGATATCTTCTCTTCCCTCTCTTCTATTTGGATTCATGTACCGCATTCAACCAATTCTTTGGCTGACGGCCTTGCTAAGAATAGGACTCCCCTCCAATCTCTTGTTGTTTCGGCATCCCATCCATGATCACTTGTAGTTTGATCTCTTGTGCATAAAGCTCATCATTTAAAAAAAAAAAAAGAGAGAGGAGAGAGAGATCTAGGTGGGTTAACCACCCTTCATTAATAAACTAAAAAGAAGCCCCTCATGAAAGTTTCAATATCAGCCATGCAAGTATTATCAGAGGTGCAAGAATTACCTCTTTCTCCAACCATCAGGCAAATCTAACTTGTAAATGGGTAAATTAAAAATCTTATAGAATTATTAAAATGTTCATAAAAAGTAACATTAATAATAAATGATCTACAATACATGTAGAAATTGGAGAAATGCTCGAGGGGCCTGCACGGTAGTGCTCTTCATCCAAATTTTAAAAAAAAAAAGATTAGTGCGAAAGATAGGTGGAGCCTTCCTTCTATAAGGCGGCAGAAAGGGTAAGGTCCTCTGCCTTTTCTTTTCTCTGCAATCCACCATGTTAGGCAGGAGTGAAGGCCCCACTTCCCTTTTTCCTTCCTGACCTCTGTTTCACATATTTAAGAGAAAAAAGGAGGATGGTGCCTCCCCCATGCTAACTGATGTGCCTAACAGGGGCTAACACTACCTTCCCTTTTCAAACTTCACAGAGAAAATAAAAATAAATTAGAAGTTGTGTCAAGATCCATCACAAAATGACAAGCCAAAGTTAATAAGTCATTTCCCAACTAATAATCATAAAATCTTTCTTAACATTCATCTATGCAGGACAATTCCCATCAATACTCCACTTCATGTCAAGGCTTACACAAACAAATAAGAGGTCTAAGGCATGGAAATCATGAATAAACTACAAAACAAAGGGGGACAACTGGGACCAACAAGGCTGATGTCCTGCTTCATTACCATGTTAAAGTCAGCCCAAAATGACAAGTTAGGAAGTCGTTTCTTAACTAATAATTATTAAAACTCTCTTAAGACTTACCTCTATGGGATTATTCCCACGAACAAAATTAAAATACTTTCATACCTCAATGTGATCAGCTGTAAAATGATAGTTGAAAAGAAGGATAACAACATTGGGTTAGGGATTATGGAGAGAACATAAGAATTTTTTAAGATTTTTATATAATTGAAAATAAGATTATAAAATTATCCTTAATTGTCGTGGATAACCGACAATCAAATAATCGGATAAGGAATAACCATTATCCATATACTTTTTTTTAATAAGCAATTAAAAGATAAAGAGGTACAATCCCACACATACTTCATTAAATAAGGATTTTATTCTTGTAAGTGGACGAAACATATGGGTAATCAAGTAAAGGGATAAAATTATGACCCCTTGAGTCTAACATTATTGAATGACCCCGGAAAGTATTGGAGATGGAGTGCAAAAGACAAAAGCGGTTCTAAAAAAAGAAACTAAAACCAATAGGTCTTCTTGTTATGGTTCAAGACAGTATTAGTAGTAAGGACATGCGAAAACAGTAGAAGCAATTGCTAAGACAACATTTCTAGATATAATTATTCTTTGGGGGTATACCTTTCTGACCAGTTCAAAATTCTCTTTCCTTTAGAGGGGTTTTGAAATCACCCAGTTCATCATCCAATTCATTTTTCTTCAACCATGCTCAAAACCTAGACACTGTCAAAACCTTGTCAAACCACCATCATTTTGCAGATGATTAAAATGGTTCTCTTCTCTGCAGAATTGAAGGGGAAAGAAAACTCATTCAAACAGCTTAAACAGAACTAGAGGCAGGACTCGTCCCATCCTCCTCATCTGGCCATCCCATGTGCTGCACACTGACATGAAAGAGGGCCAGAAATTTGTTTTGATCAAACAACCAGCTAAAATCTAGTCTACTTCATTTCAAAAAACAAAACTGGTCTACTCTCACCCAAAGAAATTAATTATGCTGCCTTAAGTTTTTTTTTGAAAAGTGAATTACACTACCTTAAATAAAGTGAACCTCCTCACTCATATTTATGAGACACCATGTTTTTAAGTATCATTGAGAAGAGAAAAAAGGAAAAACCAGGAATCAATTTGAAACTCTTGTCAGCATTGCAGCCACCATGGGATGACTCACCAATCGAGAATGATAAAATAGAAAGGTCAAGAATCCAAGCCTTAGAGAGCAACACACGTCATACCAACCTTTCATTCATATTCAGATCAGCAGCCAATTCTCCAGTCAAAACATTCCATAGAAGAAGTTTTCCATCTCCTTCCCCACCACTAGTCACCACAAGCCCTATGAACGAAATCAAGCAGAAGAAATTTAGAGACTTGCCATTAACATCCCTCCAAGTTCTTTCACAGACAATTACCCAGACAGTAAATGCTTAAAGAGAGAGTGATCCATGAGAATAACTGTAACAATGACAACAACAACAACAATGGTATAATATAATAACAATTTTTAGCCATGCCTAAATTTCTCATGGATTTAACCCAATGGGATGTTTAAGCAGTAACAAAAGAAGTCAGCTCTAGTTCAACAAAATATACAAATAAAATAAGGACAATCTTTTTTTCCCTTTGAAAATGATGAAGATTTGATTGAGAGTGGATAATAAAAATTAAAAAAAGGTCTCAGCCCAAATGAGAAATGAAAAGCAAGCTAGACAAAAAAGCAAGCTAATGAACTCAAAATACACGAACATCTCTTAGTGAGAATAAATCCACATAGTTTATTGTCAGGATGCTTCTTCTCGAGCTACAGTTGTACTCCAACCACCTCATCCAACAGCTTAGTGATTGAAGGTGACTAAGCACTTAAGAATTACTAGGACGCACACCCCTAGCGCAATAATAGTGTTAAAATACAAATTCAGGGGAAATTTGGTCATTTCTTAGATTTTCAATATTACTTTTTTCTCTTATAGTATGGCTATAAGATAGAAAATGTCTTAATTTATCTCTAGTTAAATTTTCATTCAATTTAGACATGTATTTTAGGAGATAAATAAGTTTGAGTATTGAGGGGCATTTTTATCCTATTGTAAAATTGCACTTAAACCCTGATTATAAAGAAGCAGGAAGGGCCTTCCTGGCTCGGATTCCAAGGCAAAAAAGCTGCCTCTCTTCCATAAATCCATTTTCTCTTCTATTTTCTCCCCAAATCACCTATTTTTCAAATAGCATTGCTGCTTCCTTAGCTAAGAGCAAAGTCTTCTAGCAATGTCTTGCCATGGGAAGTTCCAATCTCTAGATTAGCATTTGATCTTCTACTTTAAACACTATATAGTTGGATTTTTCTGGTTTTATCAGGTAAATATATACTTCACCTCTCCTCTCAATCCAAACCATTGTTCCTTCTCTGAATTCTTTCTCAAAGTAGTTAAGAATAATTAAGCAAATGGAAAACAAGGTATATAGAGTGCCTATGAATACATCATACATGACTGCCACTGGTTAACACTCATTGCATTGATTTTCTTCTTGTGCCCATGGGGAGCCTGATCATTGCTTGTCGCCCCTAATGTAAAAAGGCAGGAACCTGTAGTGGAATCCCATACCTGCTTCATAGATCAAATGAGTTCATTAAGTAATATGTAGTATAATTAAAGTTCAAGAAAAATTTCATTCTTCAACACACTCAAAGAAGTGCAAATACTAAAAGACAATAAATAATAACAACCTTCACAATGTTACTACCACAAGATACAACACTAGCACCCTTAACTGCATATTCAACAGCTTGTACCTGTCCATCACCCCCAAAAAAGAATTCTTCAGCTCCAAATAAGCTCCAAGTAATGAAACTTAGACAATGAACCATGTAAAGCAAAGTATTTGTGTTTGGAATTCGTTACATGAATATTTTAGCTAACTCCTGATAATGAATATACATTTAGAAATAACAGTATTTCAAAATTTCAACAGTTAATTTGTTATCTGAAAGTACTGCTCCAGAAAGGTAGAGCGAGCAAAACATAGTCTGTAGTTTCATTTCTTTTGCTTCAGTAAAGATTTTGAAATTAAAAATTGATCCCCCCCCCCCCCCCTCCAATTCCCTAAATAGCAAACAAGAGAGAGAGAGGGGGGGTGTGGATTCCAAGTCAGGCTAAAGGATTGTCAGGTGGGGTGAATTCCAAGCGATGTAGGTCAGCTATGGGGGTGGTGATGATTTGTGTGCTAAATTAGCCTCCCCCCCCCCCCCCCCCCTTCAATCTCTTTGTTGTTAGGGGAGGTCTCCCTTGATATATCTTCTCTTTCTTCGAAATAAAATTATCAAATTTTCAAAAAAACAAAAACAAAAAAATGTGGGGGAGGAGAATGAAAGGTTTCGGTTTGTCAGGCTCAAGGATTGTTGGATGGGATGTGTTCCAAGCTAGGGGGGAAGGGGGAAGGGAGGCGGATTCTGCTCCCAAGAGTGAGCGCATTGGTGAGGTTGTGCCATTCAAAGCTGTCTGTTGTGGATTATGACATGTAAACTCAACTAAGGATCTTACGGTCTTGGAGATTAATAACCTTGCACATGGCCTGCTTGTAGTGGACGACTAACTGGATGAATTGTGAGTTCGCCTCCCAGATTTCCTCGGATTAGATGTGGATGCCGTCATTTAATACAACAGATTGCAGCTGAAGCAAGAAAGGATATCTAAGGGAATGCAGAATCTTGACAAAGGAAGATTTTTCACCATTGATGAATACAATCTTGATATAGTCGTCCCGAAGTTCATCAATCTTCAATAATGTGTGGTTTCATAGCGCAAGAATCTTGATTTGGCCAATTCTTTGTGAGTGCTATCCTTCCTCCTCTTCCTTGCAAGAAGAGTCCAACCTTCCACTTCGCAATGGTCCCTAGTCGAGTTGAGCCTTCCATCACCCACGAGACGCCAGTGTTAGTCCTCAATGAATCTCTCGCCAGCAGCCTCTATCTCCTCAACGATATCCAATTGCCCCATTTCCTCACTCAGCTCTCCAAAACACCTTCGGTCCTCATGATAGAACCAAATTTATCATTCAATTCCTTCCAATTTTTTACAACACGTACATATTAAATTTGGCATTCAAGAACATAGGCACATTCTTGTTATAGACCAACATGATAGTTCATGTGCGCAATTTTAGTTTTTTGAAATGGTTCATGGATGCCATTTATGCCATATTAGATTGTCGGGATACCTAATGACAATAGACCATGGCTGATGGAACCAAAATACATCCATCAGTTCAATTTTTTACATTTTGAATATCGAATTGATTTCAGGAAGTTTAGTCAAAAATGAAAAAGTAAAAGATTTTGGCCTTGGCTCAAGGAGGATATCATAAAAATGATTCACGGCTTCTTTAGAAATGGTATCACCTTTCGCAGTATAGGCGCATCATTTATTGCCTTTGTTCTGAAGAAAGCTAGTGTTGAGAAGCCAGAGGACTTCCGGCCAATCAGTCTCGTCACAAGTGCTTACAAGATTTTAGCTAGAATTTTGGTTCATCGTTTAAAGGTTCTTCTCCCAACCGTCATCCACAGAGGGCAAGGCGCTTTCCTTAAAGGTAGAGATACTTTGGATTCCACTATGGCAGCACATGAGTTTATTGATCATTTCCGCTGTAACAAAGATCCAAGAATTGCCTTGAAGTTTGATCTCAAAAAGGCCTTCAACAGAGTTAATTCGATCCTACTTGATGAGATAATGGAAAAATTGGGCTTTGGTGAAAAATGGAGATTTTGGATCAGAAATTGTGTGGGCTCGGCCTCTTATTCTCTCCTCCTCAATGGCTCAGTTTGTGGATATTTCAAAGGGACCAAAGGAATCAGACAAGGTGATCCTTGACAAAAGAGGAGGGAGCAGATCCCTTGGCAAACACATCTGCTGCAGAATTTGCGGGTCTCGGAATGTGAGACGAAATATAAGATAATATTGAGGTAATTTCTAAGATCTCCCGAAACATATCCCAATGTTGCCACGAGGGAGGGGATGCACACTCACACCATCAATGACCACCTTTGAGTCCCCTTCGATATGAAGTGGACCGCTGCACTTGTCTCTGAAAACACGGGGCCCGGAGAGGAGGCTATGAAGCTTAGCTGACGTAGAATCGGATATGCCTCAATGTAGTTGGCTGTGCTAGCAGGCCAATGAAGAAAGAAGAGGAAGCATGTGGGGATACACACGAGGCAAGACTGGATTAAGGTGAATCTTCCAGCCTTTGAGAGGTGTCTTCCTTTCCAAGTGAACAATCTTGAGTAAAATTTCTTGATGACCGGGTTCTAGAGAAATTTATCAATTCTGATAGTAAATAGTGGAAACCCAGATAGGTGTCAGGAAGGGAGCCAGCATGACACATCATTGTGGCCACCAGCTGCTCCAGAGTAGGTTGGTCCAAGTTGAAGCTGAAGATAGTGATCTTTTGCCAATTAACTTGTTTGTTTGTTTTTTAAATGAGGTGTTTTTTTTTCCAATTAACTTGTTGACCAGACGTCAGTTTGAATAAGTGAATAAGGGCCCTTAATATTGAGGAGTTGATCAGAACTCCCTTCCCCAAAGATAATCGTGTTGTCAACAACCACATCCAAGGAGTAGCTAGCCTACCATCAGCAAAGATAGGATGAATCCCCCCAATTTCAATGGCTAACTTGAAAAGGCTAGGAAGATCTTCAGCAACAATATTGAACAGGTACAGAGAAATCAAATCATCCTAAAGAAGGCCTCTTGAGGCCTTGAAGTACCACAGGTGCCACCATTGATTAACATAGAGAACCGGCCAAAGGATATGCAGCTATTGATCCAATGTCTCCATTTTTCTCAAACCCCATGAGATAGAGCATGGAATCCAGAAAGTGCCAATTCATCCTATCAAACACTTTTCCACCATCTAATTTCAGCATGATCATAGGTCTTATGTCTCATTTGAAACAGTTAATGGCCTCGTGGACAATCATAGTTGCATCAAGAATAACTCTGACCTTAATGAACTCTGCTCATTGTTGGAGATGTGGCCCATAATCGGCTTCAACCTACTTGCAAGGATTTGGACGATAATCTTATATGCCCTAGAGATCAAACTAATTGGTCAAAGGTTTGTGACAACTTCTGCGCTCTCCTTCATTGGGATAAGGTAAATGAAGGAGGCACCAAGGTCTAGATATAAGATTCCATTTTTGTGAAATTCCCCAGCATTGCATGAACATCCTTGGCAATGAAAGGCCAACCAGCTCTGAAAATCTCCTTGTTGAAGCCATCTAGGCCTTGGGCCTTATCAAGAGGCATATGCATGACCACATCCTCAATTTTCTTATAGGTGAAGGATTGTTCGAGTCCGTTCATCTGCTAAAGAGAGATGCTCCTTACGGGGAGCTGGTCAATGAATGGCCTATTGGAGATGTCTTCCCAGTAGATACCTATATAGAATCTCAGGATTTCATTAGAGATTTCGGATATATCAAAATTCAGCTCATTTCAATGAGAAGGGAGTCAATTCTGTTAGATCTCTGACAAGCCGAGGCAATTGACTAGAAAATTGGGTGTTGGCACCCCCTTCTTTCAACCACTTATATCGAACCCACTGCTTCCAAAGAATTCTATCATGGTTGACCAGATTCTGCAGCATAGACAAGGCAGAAATTCTATCTGCGAATTCAGAGGGGGTGAGGTTCCCACCTTCCTCAAACAGGTTGAGGGCTTCAATTAGGAGCCACAAGAAATCTTTTGGTTAGAGGAGGAGGCTCTGCTGATTTTGGACCAGTCACGGAGTTTTACTCTTCAGGTGTTTGAGTTTCATGGTAACAATAACCTCAACAAGCCCACCAACATTAAAAAATTTCCACCAAGTTTCCATGACACAGCAGCAGTCCTTGTTTTCGAGCCAAAAGTTTTAAAAACGAAAGGGCTTTCAGCCCCAGGCACTGGATTTGGTACCAAGCTGGATTGGCCAACGATCAGATACTGCCTTCCCACGGGCAGAGCCTGCAACAATGTTATAAGTTTGTATCCAGCTACTGATGGCAAGGAATCTGTCTAGGTGGCAAAGAGTCGGGTCGTGCCGCCCATTACTCCAAGTGTAATGCTTCCCAAAGGTTGGAATTTCCTTCAGTACAAATGCTCTGATGAAATCACAGAAGGCTTGCATGGAGGAGGAAATTTTTAAGGAGGGGGGACTGCTCATTGCAAAATTGGATAGTGTTCAAGTCACCAGCCCAAACCAAGGATCGTTCCACTTGCTGATTGAATGGGACAGCTCATCCCAGATTTCTGATCTTCTTCTATATGTGGATGGATCATAAATCGCAAAAAAACAAAAGTTTCAAGTTTCACAATCCCGGAATCTAATGCAGATTGAGAATTCTCCAATCATTTGGTCTGGGATATCAAGAACTTTCTGGTCCCAAATAACAAGAACACCACCAGCAACTCCACAAGTGGGAAGAGCGAGCCACCCCTGCTAAGGTATACAAAGATGTCTCTTATGATGGAGTCGAAGATTGAGTGGATTTTCATCTCATAGAGGACAATAAGATGGGCCTTCTTAGCTCAAGAAGGGCACGGATGGCAGACCTCTTGTTGCCCACTCCCCTGATGTTCCAAGAAACAATAATCAGTTTTTGGACTTCTTGTTCTTTATTACTCCTTGGCTTCCATCACCTTGCCTCATTTTATTTTGAAGACAGTGAGCTAAATCCATCATCTTGCCCCATGTTTCCTTGTCGTACTTGGATTTCTAGCTTTGAATGGACTCAAATAACGTGCCCTTTCCCCTTGGCCCTATCCACTCGATCAAATAGGTGTCTTTGACCCTATGGATGCTTGGGTCGCTAAGGTGGAAAATCTCTGGTTGTTGGGTCTCAAAGTTGTCAACTTCATTTTTGCCAAATTCCCCATTCATTTGGCTTTTGAAAGACAGGCTTCTGAAGTGGTTCTTCAAGATGGAGTTATTCTGTCAAGAAGAATCAGGGAAAGAAGAGGATTCAACACTTAGATGGGCTGGTTGCCATGATCCAAGGTGTGTGAGCTGCCGCTGAGAGGAGGGTTTCATGTGTGGAGTGATTGTTTCTTTTTCTCGTGTAGGTCTGCAGAGGGTTGTCAGGGGGTGCAAGTTGGTCTAAGGGTTTAGGTTGATTGTCGATATGATTAGTGTTGGTTAGGTGGCAACCAACATTGATGAATGGGTGATGAGTTTCTCTGCCATCGATCAAAGGGTTGTCCTTCCTCGCTTGTTGTCAGGGATCTGCTCCCTCCTCTTTTGTCATTCTCTTGTTAATATAAATACATCTTTATCAAAAAAAAAAAAAAAAAATTGTTTAACATTCCAAAGAAAGAGTACCTGGCAATTGTGACCAGCAAGTTCAGTTGCTCTTCCAGTAAGAAGATTGTATAGCAATAATTCATTTGGCCCCTGCACCACTAAAGAGGTTATTTTTTTAATTACCAAAAATGTATACTACTTAAACAAATGTAAAAACAGCATGAAAGTAATATCATAGTCTTTCATGAGAATAAGTATATCACAAAATTCAGCAGTCAAAACTGACCTCATTGGAGCTACAAACAAGTTGTGCCAGCCCCTCAGGATGGAACCGTACATCCAAAACTTTTTGAACACCTTGCTGCAAGTCACCCGAAACAAATGACAAATCAATTTTACAACAACTATAGAGAAAGGCCATATTCAGTTTCTGGACATCGACAATGAATTTCAAACTTTATCATCAAACGTATGCCTAAAATATTTTTAGAGTTGAGGTAAACTCTACCATTTCAAACAGATAGCTGCAAGCCAGGTAAAGGAGGAGGACAGTGTAAGGTTGATAACCAACAGAAGACATTCAAATGTTCATGTGATTCAATCTTACAGATTACTTGAAGCTAGAAATCACATTTGTCCACCATTCCCCAGATCTGCCAACTAAATTGCAGATAAGCTTGCAAAATCTGGAGTGTCTAAAGCAACTCTTTGTTTCGGGACTTCTCAGGACCTCTAGAAGAGGATTTATAATGCTTGTATCCAATGTTGTATCCTAAGCTGTATCCTATGCTGTACTATTATTGCTCTTTAGCTATCATCAATAAAGCTTCACACCATTTAGACAAAAAAAAACACTGTCCACCAAGCAACAAAGACAAGACAAATGGACTACCTATTGTCACAGCAGTAATTTAATTAGCTGTAAGTCTAAATCTGATTATAGCTTATGCTTCATAATTTAGAGAAAGAAAGAAAAAGATAGAAAGGATTAACGCCGAGTAGAAATATGTATGAGAGTGTAGAAAGAACAGAGGATATGAGAAGAAAAAGAAAGAGAAGGAAAAACAGAAAACAGAAACTGAGTGACTCAAAGAGGGTGATCTACAAGATGAGAACTCGACCCTCTGGCACTGTGATTAATGATATAATTTCAGTTAAACTATTACAACTATGGCCCTTTAAAAAAAAACTTAATCAAGTAGGAGCAAAACAATAAATAACATGAGGAAAGGCATAAATACAATAATTAAATTTTCTTTTGGTGTTGGGTATTTGTACAAAAACAGAATAAATACAAAAAAGAAACAGACGTGGGCTAGAAAACTAAAACAAAAGACAATCACAACACAAAAGAAATTAAAACATAAAAGCTAAAAGTAACATCCCTTGGAAACAACAATTTTTGACAAGCATGAAATAAGAAAGAAGTATTGTAACAAAGGATAGCAGCAGCATTTCAAAAAAAAAAAAAAAACAAAGGATGGCAGCAGGGCAGGTTAAATGCAGAAACAGTAATTCACCGCTCCTCCTCCGCCCTGTCCCAACATATGATTTATTATAGACTTTTAGATTGAATATATCACTTTAAGTTAGGTCTCAATTTGAACAAAAGAAAAACATAAAATATTTTTACTAAGACAGAGTAAACTAATTTGCTATTTTGACTTGATAACAACCAGCTCAAGTTAAAAAATACTCGGTAAATTCCATCATGCCAGGTTTCACTAACCGTATGAATCTTCCTGACATGCTCCCATTAGCAATTAGTGATCAAAATGGAAGTAAAAACAAAGATGGAGAATAGAGCAACAGACAAGGTTGATGAAGCTGAATTATAATATGAATACTAGAAGAAGCCCCTACTTCAAGAACTAACATAGGCTCTCTATGAATCTAGAAAATGAGCAGAAATCATGACTTTGGTGTCTTAGCCATTACGCTTCACTAATCAATGAGAATGAGAAACTACCCCCAGTTTACTTGCTTTCGTGCCGCTAAATACATCTGAACCAGCACAAATCTTTTGCATTCTCTAAAACATCGTAATTAGTCAAATTTAGCAGGTGCTTCCATATTTCCTAATAAGCACTATGATTTGCAACTAGAAAAAACCATAGTTGAAAGTCATTGACATCTCTATCAGCATGATTAGCTTCCCTTATGAAGAAGACAGACAGGACATCTGCTTGTCCATGTTCATTTCTAGTGATTATCACAGCACAGACTAGTCCTTGCAAGCTGCAGACTCCTCCATAGTAGCAAGAAAAAGGACAATATACATTTTCAATTCAATGGCATCAGCAGATACCAAATTTTGACATACTTCTAGCCTGCCAAAAGGTTGTGCAATAGCAACGCTTGATGTATAAGCACACCAAGTAGGTATCCACGATAAGCAACTTTTGCATTCAAAATACACCCCAGGTCCCAAGAACCGTCTGCCCACTGATTTCCAACCTGCCAAAAAACAGATATAAGTTCAACAGCTAAGTAATTTCTCTTTGGAAAGTCTTATAGCCCTTCTGGTTTAAATTTCTTTTAATAAAATCTCAATTATCGCAGCCCAAGGAAACAGGAGAAAGCACCCCATATCTCCACAACTGATAGAACATCAGATTGCCCTTTTTTGGCTGCAAGTCAGCCTCTATCTCAGTCCATATAGCAAAAAGATATTGTCATTGTCATATTCAAAGCCTTGTCTCCTTAATGTTCTCTAAATTAATTATATACAATCGCATGTATTCTCAGCCAATTGTTCCTAGCAACCATTAAAACACCAGACAGTGCAAAACATAGATGGAAGGGACAAAAATCATGCCTTGGAGAAATGGAATCCACTTCTCTTGATGCCTCCCTGCATAACTTCCACGTGAGCAGGCCACAGGCCAGCTAAAACCCCTTTCACGCCCCTCCAGACACATATATATGTTCTGCCCATACTCTCTAAATAATGCTCCACTCTTTTCTTTCCAAACAGATTGCTTCTTTGCTTCTTCACAGCGAAAATTCAAGGGTAAAAGGGCGTCTGAAAGAAAATGTTTGCTATTAAGCATAACACAAATAAAACTTAAAGAAGAAAAGCAACATTAGATGCATAAATAGAGGAACTTCTAGCACCTGCCGATGTTGTTTTTCATTCTTGCCATCAATGCCTAAAAAGTTATAATTTTCATGGAATAAATTGAGAGTAAAACAACCAACATATAATAGAAAAAATATTAATAGTCAGTTTTTTTTCCTTTTCCTTTTTGTTGTGAATAGCAATAAGCATACACGTTTGAGCAAATTAACATGAAATATTTTCACATTATCCTCTGGATCAACCCTCAAATGTTTATAGTATGCATGTGACTTTATCATTCTGATCATGTTTCAAATACTTGGAACACAGACATAAGCATACACATTTGAGCAAATTAACATGAAATATTTTGACATTATCATTTGGATCGACCCTAAAATGTTTAATCGTACACATGTGAGTCTATCATTCTAATCATGTTTCAAGTACTTGAACACAGACATGCATCATTTTCTGCCAAATGACCAGTGACAGAATCAAAATTATAACCATTCTTGAAGGATAAAAGTACTTCCAAATATATTGCAAAATGCATCCTAGCAATCACCCTAGTGCTGAAAAATGCAGAAAAACATCATTTGGGCTCCCAAGTCAACTTAACATTCAGTGACAATGGTTGAACATTATTCTTTCAATTAACATCTGAGAAAAAAGGGTATAACCGTTTCTAGTCAAGCATTAACTTGGTTTTGCACAACTTCATAGTCATTGGAAAGGTTATCTTAATCACTTCTAAAACTTATTAAACAGATTAATTCATGTTCCACAAGCCCAGGGCTTGCTATTATTAAATTAGACTGAAAAACAGTGGGCTCTCAAAATGATGAGTGCCCACTTCCATAATGCCCTACAATCCCTTGTTGTATAGGGCTCCCCTTTGCTAGTGCTTTGTAATTTGCTTTGGCTTGTTTGTCTTTTATATGAAATTTTACTTTTCTCAAAAAAGCAATAAATAAAAATAAGAACTGATAAAAAAAATATTTCTTGGACAAAAATTAATCATCAAATGCTTCCTTAAATTTTTATTTTTTGCGTATTTGACAACCATTACTGTCACATAAAACACTACCCTTTTGGCTGTTAATAAAGCAGTCAAATTGTCTACCTTATCTTCGATTGAAAAACAAGTCTAGGCACATTTTGGCCATTTTACCTTATCTTTATCTATACGTCTTGATGTAATCTTGTTTTATATGTTCAACCATGTCTATGGACCAAGTTTCACATGTAGAATAGGAGATAGAGAGAATTAAGGTTTACACTTAAGTAAGGGCATTTTTGTAAATGGTACCCAACTATTATTGTAAATAGAGGTTGGGGGATGTGCAGGTACCCCCAACGCAGATCAGTTCACTTTCTCTCCTCTCCACTTTCTCTCCCTTTCAACCCTCTCTCTTCTTAACTATTTCATGGTATCAGAGCAATAGATTGCATCTGGGAAGACTTTTTGTCAAGTTATTCATCCTTTTGAAGCAGACGTCTACATAAAGGAAAGATTTTTATCCAGTTTTTCGGCTACTGGTTAGTAAAAATTCAGTATTTTCTCCTTTTCTCTCTACCATAACCCTAGGATTACTGGTTCTACTATTCTAAGAATAGATTCTGATGTTCTAAACTGCCCAAAAGAGGTTTTTTACGTTGATCTCGAGATGTGGACCAACTTCCAGACCTGTCACTATTGATGTCATCTTCGACATCAGTTGATGTCAGTCCTAATGCTGCTCTCAGAGCATTGTATCTTCTAGAATTTGATCCATGTGTTGGATCATTTAGATTTCTTGATCTGTGCACATCATCTCTCTGCCCTAACTGTGATTTTACATGGTGAGGCCCACTTAAGCCGGCTGATTTGGAACTTTTTGCTAGTTTTATTTGATCTGTTTGGTATTCTTATATATCTAATATGGCTGATTTTGGTGAGGTTTACACTCCATCTAAATAATCATATAATTTGGATAGTAAAGATATTCTACCACCTCTGAAAAGTTGAATGGTAATAATTAACTTACTTGGTCCAGATCTATTAGAATATACTTAAAGAGCAGAAAAAAAGCTGAAATTTATTAGGAATGACCCTCATGTCCCTCAAGATGATAATTGGGAGGCTAAAGATAGTCAAGTGATGACATGGATTGTCAACAGCATGGAATCTAATATCATATGCCAAGTTATGAACCTTGAAATTGTCAAAGCTATGTAGTTGTCTTTGGAAGCTCTTGATGGACAAGACAACAATCTTTCTAGGGTTTATGAACCTTATACAGATTTCTTTGGCTTGAAAATGGGTAATAGAACTGTAATAGAATATTATAGTTCTTTACTAAGTATTTGGCAGGAGATTAATGTCTTTCATCCATTTACTATGGATGAACGGGAACTCTGAAACCAACAAAGTCAACTCCTTCTAGCAAAATTTCTAGATGGTTTAGGTGCTGAATTCTAGCCTTTGATGAAGTACCTAACCTCTCAACTACTTTAATAGGGTACAAAGAGCTGAAAAGACAGTTGTGCTAAAGCTGGAAAAGATACCAAAGAGCGTGAAGCTACTGCCCTTAATACATTAGCTTCTGATTCCACTGAAACATCCAAAGGACGCACAGGGACTGGCAAAGGCAGAGGTAGAGATAAGTCAGGCAAAGGACAAGGCCGAGGAGATGATAAATCTGAGCACAAATGCATTCATTGTGGATGCACAGATCATTACTCGGATAGCTGTTGGATAAAGCTTGGAAAGCCTGCATGGGCAAATACTATTACACACAAGGGTACAACTTCAGGGTCTGAAACTACAACATCAGTCTCACCTAGTGCTCCAGATGAATTACAAAAATTAATCCAACAGCAGCAACAGATCTCACAGTAGCAACAACAAAATCTCACAACGTATGGCATAACTATCTACTCCTTCTATTCCTTCTACATCCTTGGCACATACGACTCCTTCCACAGGCATGTCTACATTCTTAGTGTCACATTCCCCATCTTGGGTCCTTGATTCTGGCGCCACAAAACACATGCCAAGTATGTCCTCACTATTTTCTGACTTAAAAGAGTCCGTTCTTGTTAAGCATGTTAACCTTGGTGATGGGATAGTTTCACCAGTACAGGTAGGGGGAAATATTACTCCTGCTCCTTTTCTTTCCCCTCAATTTGCACTGTTAGTTCCAAAATTTCCTTTAAATTTGTTGCCCGTCAATCAAGTGGCTAAATCCATGGATTGCTATCTAACCTTTTGATTCTACTCATTGTGCTTTTGAGAATCTCGTGACGGGGAAAATGATTGGTTCCGCTCGTGAGAGAGGGGGGCTATACTATTTGGACAGCCACAACCCAAATAGTATTTTGCATGCACTACACACATGCAAAATTGATTCAAGTAGTTCCAAACTTTCCTTCTAGTATTACATTTCAGTGCGAATCATGTCAATTGGGCAAGCATCATTGGAGCTCTTTTCCTGTTACAACTCATAAGACAAGTAAACTATTTGAGTTTGTCCACTCAAATGCTTGGGGTCCTTGTCCTGTGACTAATCAGTTTAATCAAGGTATTTTATTTCGTTTATTGATGATTTTAGTAGATGTACTTGAATTTATCTCATGTGAGAAAAATATGAAGCCTTTGATGTATTTCAACTATTTTATAATGAAATAAAGAATCAATTTGCAACCTCTATCCATATCTTGCATACAAACAATGGTCTTGAGTTAATGAACCGTAAATTTGACTCTTTTTGTCAGTCACAAGGAATCATTCATCAGACTTCTTGTGTGTTCACTCCACAACAAAATGAAGTTGTTGAACGCAAAAATCGTTACTTACTTGAGGTAGCTCGCACTATGTTAATTCATATGAATGTACCTAAGTCATATTTGTGTGATGTTATTCTTATTGCAAGTTTTATGATAAATAGAATGTCAACATCTGCTCCTGATGGCAAAATTTTCATTCAGATTGTTTTACCTACTACACCTTTTTTTCATAGTATCACCTCATGTGTTTAGATGTGTATGTTTTGCACATATCTTTGATCCCTCCAAGGATAAATTGTCACCCCGTTCTGTTAAATGTATATTTTTGGGATATTCTTGGACACAAAAAAAAAAAATACAAATGTTACTATCCACCTTGAGGAAAACATTTGTGTCTACTGATGTTACTTTCTTCGAGGATGTTTCATTTTTTGTATATTCCAGGTCTAAGTCAGTTCCGCCTGAACCTTATGTACCTAGTCCAATTATTCTTATTCCATTTGATGAATGTATTCCGACTTCACATGATGCTCCTACTGAGAAACATCTGCAGGTATATTAACGCCGACAACAACCATCTCATCCAGCTCTAGACCCCCCACTCCCACCAAACCATGATTCTTCAACGGCTCTTGATCCTGAGATAAGTGATCTTCGCCTTCCTATTTTTTTTTTTTATAAAAATCTTCACCTTCCTATTGCTCTTCGGAAAGGTGTTCTCAAAGGTACTTGCCACCCTCTATCTCACATTGTCTCTTTTGATTCCTTATTAGATAATTATCGTAAGTTTGCTCTGTCCATCTCCACTTGCACTATTCTTTCTTCAGTGTAGGATGCTCTATTGACTCCTCATTGGAAAAAAGTTATGGATGTTGAGATGAAAGCACTAATTGATAGGGGGACTTGGGAGTTATGTGATTTACCTCTAGGTGCTACTGTTGGTGGGTCTATACTATTAAATATAACTCTGATGGATCCATTGAACGATATAAGGCTCGTCTTGTTGCCAAAAGATATACTCAAACCTTTGGTGTGGATGTTTTTGAGACTTGTTCTGCAGTTGCCCGCTTGTCTTCTGTTCGCATATTCATTTATGTTGCAATTCATCAAAGTTGGTCTCTGTTTCAACGAGGTATTAAAAATGTCTTCTTATATGGTGATCTTGAGGAGGAAGTCTATATGGAGCAACCTCCAGGGTATGTTGCTCATGGGGAGACACATAGGGTATGTCAACTCAAGAAAGCCTTCTTTGGCTTAAAACAGAGTCCACCAGCATGATTTGAGAAATTCAGTCAAGTGGTCATATCCATGGGATTTCATAGAAGCCTCTATGATCACTCACAATTTATTATGAAATGATCGTCTGGAAATATTATTGTATTAGTGTATATAGATGGTATCATCCTATTAGGGAGTGACAGATTAGGCAATGAAAAAGTTAAATCCCATTTGGTGAGTTACTTTCAAACTAAAGATTTAGGTCAACTAAAATCTTTCTTGGGTATTGAAGTTGCAAGAAGCAAGGAGGGAACGGTTGTTGATTCATAGGAAATATGTCATTGATATGCTTCAAGTGTATGGACTTTTGGGGGCCAAACTAGCTGATACACCTATGGAAGTAGGACTTGATCTTCATGATGATCAAAGTCCAGAATTGAAAGATAAAGCAATGTATCAGAAACTAGCAAACTCATTTATGCTACAATTACTAGACCAGATATCTCATTTGCAATCAGTTCATGGAACATCCAAGTCAGATTCCCCTAGATGCTGCATAGAGAATCTTGAGATATCTTAAAGGAGCATTAGGAAAAGGTCTCATTTTTAAACCTAATAATCACTTGAGGATTGAGGCTTTCTCTGATGCTAACTATGCAGGTTCCAAGCTTAGCAGAAAATCAAGTATTGGATATCGTGCATTTCTGGGAGGAAATCTAGTCAACTGGAAGAGTAAAAAGTAGAATGTTGTTGCTCGATCCAATGCAAAATCAGAATATAGAGTAATGGCTCAAACCGTCAATAAGTAAAGTGGTAAAATTTGTTATCCAAGAACTAGGCCTCTATTAGAAGGATCCTATGACTATGTATTGTGATAACCAAGCAACAATCTTCATTGCAAGCAATCCAATCTTTCATGAAAGGATGAAGCATATAGAGGTAGATTGTCATTTTATCTGGGATGCAGTAATGAGGAAAGAGGTAACCACTCCATATGTTCAGTCTGGTGATCAACTTGGAGATATCTTAAATAAAGCACTGGGAAAGCATGAATTTCTGAGCTTTTGTGGCAAGCTGAGACTATTTGACATATACTCACCAGCTTGAGGGGGAGGGTTGAAAAAAAAAGTACAGGGGTATTTTGGTCATTTTACCTTATCTTTATTTATATGTCTTGATGTAATCTTGTTCTATAACTATGTCTATGGACCAAGTTTCATGTAAAGAGGACACGTACAATATGAGATATGAAGAATTAGGGTTTACACTTAAGTAAGGGCACTATTTCAAATAAAGGTCATTTTTGTAAATTGTACCCAACTCTTATTATAAATAGAGGTTGGGGGACATGCAGGTCCTCCAACGCAAATCAGTTCACTTTCTCACCCTCTCTCTTCTTAATTTTTTCAGTTTCATTAAACAGAAGAAACTATAAAAAAAAAAACAAATAGAGATCCAAACCCGGTTAAGTCACTAAAGGAGCAGATTCAATACATCTAACTATTGGGTGGATAAGAAAATTTACAAGAAGAAGGGATGAACAAGTTTCTTCAGCCATACAGAATGTGACACCAGCCAGAGTCTTATGTAACGTCAACATCAATTATTACTGCTATTGGATTCCTTTACACACAATTAATAAGGGAAAAAAAAGATTTCTAGATCCAAAACAAGAGCATAACTGGAGTTGATCCCATATACTTTAGCTTATGATCAAGGTTTTTGTCTACTCAGGACTATGGAACTCAGAAGTATGAAATGAGAATTAGTCTCACCAGTCATATAATCAGGGGCAACAGCTCAGCGCATATGATGGTGGAGGAAGAGAAGATAGGCAAGGAAAATCGTGGAGTCCAGGTTCTGAGAGTCTATAAAGTAATGGTATGGAACTTGGGTTCTCCCCAAAGTTGTGCATCATGTTACAAGCTAAAATTATCTTCCAAAACTGGGCCTGTATGAGGAAAATACCAATGGTCTAAAATGCTAAACTCTTGAGTATTGGAATCATAAACAACAGTTGAATAATTTTTAATTGATCTGGTAGTTCTCCCAAAAAAATCCAAACGTACCTCTCACCAAACATAAGCAAAATCAGGTGATATGCTTGTAACTAACTTTCCCTTTACTGACTACAGCTACTGCTTGGTCCACAAACATCTCCATGGTGACAAGCATTTCTAACTGTGGCAAAAACGATTTGCCCATGACTTCATATAGATTAACTAAGATCCCGATAAAACAACATAATAGCAGAGAGATGAAAGGTAATGATTGCCAAAAACAAGCCACAGGCTCAACACTCCTATCTTTTTTTTCTTTTTTGGAGTAATAACACGGCTGAACCAATCAGGAAGATATTAGCTCCTCTTGGACATGACCACAAAATGTAATCATGATTGATAACAACAGTACCTTGTATTGTAGTTATAAATAGCTCCAAGTGCAAGATATTAGCTCCTCTTCAACATGACCACAAAATGTAATCATGATTGATAACAACAGTACCTTGTATTGTAGTTATAAATAGCTCCAAGCGCATCCCCCCCACCCCCCCGCCCCACACAAAAAGAATATTGACCTAACTCCATGTAAGATAAGTGGACCCAACTATTAATTTAACCATTTACTTTAAATTGAATGACCTAACTCTTAAAATTCAATTGAATGACTTAAACCATTAACCATCTTTTTCTTGTCTTATGCATTCATGTTTGAAATTTATTTTAGATATCTTTTCTATTTTAGTTATTTTTAATGATAAAGTAAAGATAAGGGCATTTTTATAAATACAATCAAGTGGCACTCTTATAAATAGAGAGATCTTTTTAAAGGAGGAAAAGGTTGCATACAGCCAAAGTTGCTGGACTTGTCCAGCCTCCTTTTTCCCCAAAAAAGAAAAGAAAAGCCTCCTAAACAACTGTATAAAAGGAGATCTGCCAATATCTCAATATTACACTTCTTAAACCATCCAATGAAGCACATAACACCACGACTCATTTATATGTATTTCCAAATGGTAGACATGTTAAAAGAGACATTAATGATATTTCAGAAACTGAATTTCTAAAACCTAAATTTCCACACCAAATGCCGGAAAAAAATACACTTCATAGTTTCATATGCTAGTCATGATATCACCACAGTTCTTATTGAAAGTTTGTACCTCATTATGAATCATGATTAACTTATAAAAAAACATGCAGCCACTGCAACACATCAATGTGATTTGTAAAACAGTCTCTAACCAGGTTTCTTCTTGAGATACCAAAGCATTCTTAAAACAATCTTTCAATGGGAAGTTCTAGAGCCACCTATAAACCAACTAAGAACCATAACTGCAAGAAAAATTTTGAGTTTGGTAAAAGTAAGATGACTTTACCTAATAACTGCATATATTTCCCTGAAGTGTCTACTATGTCAACATCGATACTAAAGACTCCTGTTGAGTTAGAAGACCCAACTCAACTAAGTTGTGTGCACTTCACAGATGATGTGGAAGTTTTTTCCAAGCACCCCCTCACATGCAGGCTCCCAATTGGGCTCAAAAGACAGATAAACTGGGTGGAGGCCCAATGAAGATACAATAGCCGCATCAAATAACAGAGATTTAAGAAAAAGCAGACTAAGAATGGATTTTTGAATACTCAGGTTGAACAACAAAGAGAGGAGTAGTTACCGGAAAAAAAACAATGAGACAGCAGTTTGTTGACCAAATTGCTGTCTTAGTTCTTTCTTTTTTATTATGTACAGCAAGACTATGAAAGAAAGAACAAATTGCCTTTAACAAAATAATAAAATACAATTTAAACTAACTTATATTGAGATCCATATGAAATGTAAAGGAGTTCCTTCGCAACCCTAACATACAACTTCCAGTGTAGAATTGCAAAACAAGCAAAAAGATTTGCATGTCTTGATTCAGTTAAAAATTAACCCCAGCCCAAGCAAAACCAAAAAGAAAAAAGAAAAAAAAGGAACTTATTAACAATAACAGAAGAAAAAACATTAAGTATTTGAACATTAGGTGCTCAAGGTAATTCAAAACATTCCCCATTAAAAAGGGTCACATTCCCAGCAATTTGTCTGTGTACACAAAAGTTAGATTCTAAAGATAGCAAAGCCACAAAGGCATCTCCAACAGAACATATGCAAAATACAACATTAGACTGTCACAAGTTTAAACTTGGAGAACAACTAACATGGATTGACCAGTTTATACGGATTGAGATGCATCACAAATTGCATCCAGCGAGGGAAGCTGCATACCAACTGATGCTTCAGAACAAGACCATGCTGGAGTTACTACTTCATCAATCCTCTTTCTTTTCTTGTCACTCTTTGAATCCAAAGGTGAAGCAGATCCAGGGGTGGTATTGGTATTTCCTTCCTCTTTGACAGTAACAGAAACCTGATGACCTGCGTTTTCAGCAGACAACTGAGAGGGCAAGGCTGGTGAACTCAATTCTTTCAACTTATTCAAATTTCTATGCCTTGCCAGGAGGGCACCCAACTGGTCTTGCAACTCTGTAAAACTGCAATACAAGGTAAAGAACAGAAATAAATATTGCAACTCTAAAGGACTGGTAAAACTATTAGGACTAGTACTAGCTTGTCACTTACAGCTCATATCGAAGATGGGCTTCATTTTTTCTAGATGAGTACATCTCATTGTCTTTTGATAAGTTGCTTGAAAATTTGCCTGAAAAAAAAAAAAAAAACAAGTGTTCAGGCAACTAAATTCATGGTGCTAGTTGAAAAAACAATAATGACATTACACCATAAAGAGGACCCCAGCCAACTTACCAGCAAAGGGATCTTCAGCTGTCATCTCCCCATTATTGATAATCCTCATTGGAATGCTTGTTCTCGCAATAGGGGGTTGAATGGGTTGGTTACCCTATTTCAATAGGGGGGGGGGGGGGGGGGGGGGGGGGGGGGAGTGGGTGAGAGAGAAAAAAAGAGAGGATCGAAATTCTTAAATGGTACTTTTTAATGATGCAGTAACTGAAAATGAAATCATAGCATAAGACATGCAGAATTCCTACAAGCAAACACATGATATTTTTGTGTACTGCTAAATGTTCAAAGAACAAGCTAAATCACTTCAGTTACCATCCAAATATGCTAAAAAACGAAATTTCTCATAGAGGCTGCTCAGAGTATATGCAACAGCAGCACGAAGATCGAGATGCACTGACCATAACAAGAAAAAGATAAATGAAAATCAAGTAATAAATGACCACACATACCTTCTTCAACTTCTCTCGTTTCCTCAACATCTTTAAATGCAATTTCTGGATGTAGTGCATCAAATGGTAACGAGAATGCCTTGCATATAGCTGGTCCTTGACCTTAGGATTCTCAGAAAGCCATTCAGAGATATCTTTGGATTTAACAACCTCATTCGTATCCAAGGACTCCAACCAAGAATATACAGGTATCCACTGATCTGTTCGGACAAAGCGAGGCCGTGGAGGATCATCTTGGTTACTATTTTTTATCTGCAAGAAAGCATATGTTTTACTTATGCTGTAAATTTATGGTTCCTCGAGCCAGAATCATTCAACAGGAAGATACATTGATATGCTAGGGTAGCACTACAATGCAGCATTTTTTTTAAGTCATGGATTTGTTTACATATAAAGGACAAAAAATGAAATTTTCAACAAATTAAAGAGAATAAATCTCAGCAACTCGGCAATCAATATTCTTCATTTACATGCATAACAGCAAGTGTGCCATGTGATAGTTTTTTTCTACACATGAAAGTATAGCACAAACTCATTCAGTAATAGCTTACACCAAAACCTAGACAGACTCAAATTTTGTTTCTATGCACAACCACCTTATTAGTCTTCAATTATTTTATGTTTTTTCTTCAGCACAATAAAAAATAGAACTTGTAATTTGTTCTCAGGCTTTGCCTTGAATAACTTTCACTTTCTCAAAAAAAATAGGAATTCTTTTAACCAAATAAGAAACAGCATTTGAATAAGATGAGAAATTTCAAGAAGCACATAGAGGAGAAAAAAGAGCAACAAGGAAATACCAACAAAGAAGATTATGAAAAGAAACATAATAAATAAGACGAGTTGATCAAACTATAGGCAGAGAGGTTCCACAACAAGGTGTTGCAATGAGACTCAAACCCAAGCCAGGTGACTCGCTACTCTGGCAAGTCAGATCAGATTTCAGACTGGGCTTGCCCCAAGTCCAGCCATCCAACCAGCGAATCCCGAGCCGTTTGGGATTTTCATGAGCCCGAGTCGGGTCTCGAATACAAGTTGGAACCCCATTTTCATAACATCGGTTGGCTCCCAACTGAATCAACTTGTTTGGTGTCCCGCATCTGATGTGTGGTTTGCAGTGGCTTCTTGTTATGAAAATTGGTTTATGGAAGATCAATTTTTAGGCAATCTGTGTCCTCTGTTGTTTGGTCTCTTTCTGGCCCTCCTACACTAAAGTTATTTTGTTTAGAGCACCCCCCATGGAAAGATATCAACAAAAGATAATTTGGTTATGTGTGATTCTGTCCTCCCAAGCCTTTTCTTGTTTGCTGTGCAGAGAAGTAGACGAGGACATCAATCACGTTCTTCTACACTGCTTTTCTTGACACATTTGAAGTTATTTTTTTGGGTTATTCAAGTCCTCTTCTGCTGTCCTCGGTATTTCAGTAGGCTGATTTCTCTCTGCTCTATTCCCTTGGAGCATTTGGTTGGAAAGGAAACAGCGCTGTTCAACAGTGTATGTACTTCCTGGAATGCTGTTGCTGAAATGATTCTTGCTGGTATCATCTCTTGGCTCTGCCCGCTTGATGTCTTTTAAGATATTAGTGCTGGCCTCCTTAGAAGCAGCTGAAATTATGTGGCTAGGCTCGCCCACTCCAAATGTCCAGCTCCAGTAGAGTGGAAGCCACCTGAAGATGGTAGTATTAAATTAAACCTTGACAGCTATTCCGTTGGTAACCCCTTCCAGATTTGGTGAGGTTCTCATGAATTCTAATAGGGATGCTCTTGTCTCCTACGCTGGCCATCTCAGAATTTCAGACTCAACAAGTGCTCTTAGGCATGGTTTAAGGATTTCCAATGAGTTATGTTATAGGAGGTTTCATGTAGAAGGAGACTCTAATGCTGTCACCTCTTGGGGATTGGGTAAGAAGGATCCCTGTTGGTATCATTGTTCTTTGCTTTTCTGAAATCCTAGATTTGTCTAAAGATGTTGTTTGTAGCTGGATCCACATTCCTAGATCAGCTAATAGTGTTGCTGATTCTCTTGCTAGAGAGGGGTTACCCTCCAATCCCTCATTGAAAGGGATCCCTCACTTTGATTGTTGTTTGTGTGTTACTGTTTTGTCCCCAGGGTTAACGAACTCCAGCCCTTAATAAAAATTCAAAGAAACAATTAAAAAACAAACAATAACAACAATATATCTTCCGGTGAATTCATTTTCCAGACTAACGAATCAGCTCCCTCCCTCCTGGTATAGGTATTATACAGAAGAATGGATTTTATGTGCAAAGGTTCAGACTCATGACGGAGTCTTGAATACACATTATCAGATGCACAATTCAGTGATGTTGTGCTCGACGGAATCAACTGAGACAGAAACCTAAACCTTTTTTTTTTTTTTTTTGAGATCCAAGACAGAAACCTATATCTTAAAAGCTCGAAAAGTGATTCCCACAAAGTTTACACAGATTTCAGACTTACAAGTAGATCAAAGGTTCCTCCGACAAGTAACAGTATCCAGCATATGCCACGTGCTGGATGCAAGTTTGTTATTAGTATCCATGTTGGCCAAATATAGGGAGAAATATATTACAGTATGAAGCATGCATTATCCACGACCACTAAAACAGTTGCAACCAAACTTGACAAAATTCAACAATCCACTCGAAAGATGTGTCATTAATGCTGAGAGCAGAGTAACAGTAATGCTGAGAGAAACTTCATGGAGAATTCAAATTTTCGAATAAATGAAATATGGCCTACTAGATTATGATCCTTCCAGGAACAAAAAATAAAATAAAACACAAACGAGATGAAGCCGCGGTACCGATTATTAGCCGTCACAGATGGGAAGTTAATCCAGCTCTCAGTACCATGACACGATGGACCAAGAAGAATGGAGACTAGAGTGCGAGAAAACATTCAAAAGAAAAATTTTAAATAACGAATCAAAATGAGGAGCTCAGGAGGCAGACCTCGGCGGATGTATCACACATTTGCTTGTGGAGGGAGAGAATGCGATGGTGGAGCTGAGATCGCGGCAGGGATTTTAGGGTTTCCGGTACCGAGGAGAAGTCAGAGTCGATCCAGTTGTCCATCTCGCTAGCCATGACATTCCGTCCAGTGGGCATCGTCGAGAGCCACGAGTGAACTTTCGCCTCCCATTCCTGAGCTAGAGAGTCTGAGGGAAAAGATGGGTCTTCGAAATGCGCCGCTTCGCCATGTGTAAGGGACTCGGAGCGGAGCGGAACTGGCTCATCGCCAGGCTCGGACGACCCCAGAGTCGTCGCCATGTCAGGCGGAAGATTTAGCGCGATTCCGGTTGAAACGAGGGCTTGCCTTTATGAACCCATCAAGCAGCATAATAGCGGACTCGTCACCGTTGTCGGTGACAAGTAAATGTGTAATAGTAAGGAATATAAGTTACAAGCAATAACTATTGATAGATATTAGGAGAGTCACATTCAACAACTAGTTAACAACATGAGACAACACACTGATATAAACTTGTCTATCTCATAAACTTAAAACTTATGTAAAAATAGACCCATTAAAAAACACTAATTTGGTAATTCTTTAGGCTAACTCGCCTGAGTGATTAGAAATGCACATAATTTACCATAAAATTTGTTTTATCTTTGTTTGCGTATTTTACATTTAGTAGAATGTAGAAATGATTAATGTAACGGATGAATGAGAAAAAGATAAACTAAAAAGATAAAATTTATAACAAAATGAATCATATGATTTTTGTTTTTGTTTTATTAAAAGAGTGAGCTCCTGCCAATAGAAAAATATTGTAAAAATGTGTAGAAAATATTTTATTTGAGCAAAATTTCATAATATTTGTGTAATTTTCTATTAATTTATCTTTAGGGGGGTTAGTCAACTTGACTTAGGAGATGAACTTCAGTCGCATTATTCACTTCATCTCTTGCCGAACTTCAAGTCATGTAGATGACTAACATGACTTCGAAAATCATGTCCAAGGCGTAAGCAATGGAATGTGGTTTCTGCCCATATTTGCCCTTCATCCACATGAAACAATCGTCATGGTTTGAACCCTCGACGATTTTATTTTTTTTCCCCCTCTCTCTCTCTCACACCCTCTCACGCTCTCTTCTCATTTCGTTTTTTTTTCGCCCTATTTCCCGCACCTCGAACTCTCTGCTCCCTCTCTCGTCTCCACCGTTTCTCTCTGGTCTCCCTCTCTACGACCTACATCCTTTCGGCGTCCTTCTCTCCGTCTCGTACTCGCTCGCTTCTCTCTCTCTCTCTTATCCCTCTCGGCCTCCCTCTCTTGTCTCCCTCTTCTCTCTCTTGCTATTTTCTTTTCCCCCAAAACTACCTTACGATTTCGTTCGATTTCCCCTATTTCGGTTTCGATTTTGACATTTGGGCTTCGATTTCTTAATTTCTACTTCAATTCGGCATCGATTTCCCCATTCGTTTTCGATTTCACCCTTTGGCTTCAGTTTTCCCCAAATTTATTTATTTATATATTATTTTTATTAAAAATTATTACTATATTAAACCAGATATTTAAGTATGGTAAATAAAATATAGTTACAGTAGGCATTTGATCAATTAATTATTTTCAATTTTGTAAAAATATATCATTAATTAATACTGCGTAAAAAAGCCATATTATGTTTTTACTAAAATAATTATTTATTTACTCATTGTTTTTATTTTCTAATTATTGTATTATATTAGTGATTTAATAGTGGTAATTAAGATATTGTTAAATCAAACATTTGATCAATTATTTTGGTTTAATTAACCCATTTTTTATTTAATAAAATGAATGGTTTCAAATTTAATATACAACTTACAAGGAAATTTATTATTAATTAATATTACATACAAATATATAGTGTGTTAAAGTTATGATTAGATCAATTTTTCCTCTTAAGTCATTCATTTTTAGGTTAAAGTATATCATATGTTATTAATAAATTAATAACTAAACGTATTACTTTCGTTTTTGTTATTTATAATATTATTTATTTATTACTTGTAATTAATCATGTACGTGTAATTACCATATTAATGCACAATCAATATATATTGATATATTTTAATTATACATTAAATAACTTTTTAATGTAGTAATAATAGTTGTTTTACCTAATTTGGGGTTTAATGATTATGTTGTAATTAAGTGTACTGTAAGGTTTAGGGATTCTCTTGTTTTTTATATTTTTCTCATGTTGGGGCACTAACAGTGGAAACTGTTTTCTGGTGCACATGAAGTCGCCAACACTAACACCAAGTGCGAAGATGAAGTTTATGTAGATGAATAACATGAAGTTCATGTTGGAGATAAAAATGAACTTCAAATTTCCGTCTTGTTGACTAACCCCCCTACGGATAAAAAAATGTTTTGGATTAATCTTTTACTTCAATAATATTTTAATTATTTTGACAAGACAACAACGCTATAAAGTTTTTCCTTGTTATTTCATTGAGCCAAATAGACACTAAGATTGTGTTTGGAACACAAAAAGTAGAGAGAAAAAAAAAGAAAAAAAAAAAAAAGAAAAAATATTTATTTTCTCTCAAATGTTAAGCACCTAGCCAATACTACCCAAAAGACCGGCATGTTAGGAGCGGAAGGCATAGGTACTTAACCCAAGACCATAACATCACACCCCACCTTCACGAGCCGACCACCACGGCGGCCCACTCTAGCGACACTGGCCAGACCCGGGTTAAGTTCCTACACCTTACCAGTAATTTTAATCTGGCCTCTAGGTCGCCCCCTCCGCTTAGGTCACCGCCTACGGGATTCGAACTCGTGACGTGGGAGCTTGCTTTGATACCAAATTTTAAATACCTAGCTAATACTACCCAAAAGACCGGCCTGTTAGGAGTGGAAGACACGGTTACTTAACTTAGGATCATAACATCACACCCCACCTTAGCGAGCCGACATCCACGACGGGCTACTCTAGCGATGGCCCACTCTAGTGACACTGGCCAAACCCGGTGGCCTACTTTGAATCCCAGAGGGGGCGACCTAGATGCCAGATTAAAATTACTTGTAGGCCGTAAGAACTTAACCCGGGTCCGGCCAGTGTAGCTAGAGTGGGCTGTCTTGATGTCTATGCAAATGAGAGAGAAAATGCAAGAGAAAAGTAGTTTTTTTTTTTTTTAGATATAAATGGAAAAAAAGTAATATTTTAAATTTTGTTTTCAAGTTTCTATTTAATTATTTATTTTTTAAAATTTCATGTGTGAGAAAATTTATTAATTATTTATCTCAATTATTCTTAGTTACCAAATAACAAAAAATATATTTTTTTTAATTTTTCTCTGGGTTCCGAACAGGGCCTGGTGAAAAAAGAACGATAGTACCATTTTTCAAACTAGTTGTTTCCGAGTTCCTAAAATTCAAAGAATCTATCTATAACTTATCTCAAAAAATAGTTTTACAAAAAGGATTTAGTCTTTTTTAACCGATTCGAGGTCCCTCCGTTTCTTTGGAACAACTCTGACATACTACCAATTTACAGAACAAAACTATACCTCAGAAGTCAGAACCGCCTCCAATCGCTTCGTAGATTCGAAAGTCCGTCACTCCCTGTAAGCCGTAAACTGAAACACAAGCCTCCAGAGACATCGTTCCATTCTCTACCGATATTTGTCAAACTTACTTCGGAACATGTTAGCCAGCTTGTTTATGTGCAAAAATTTGTGCAACTATGTCTTTCCTGATCTCGGTTTCCTTTATACCCCTTTTATTTGTTCTTTCAGGAGGTCATCGATCAACAGACCGCCCACCCCCGATGGCGACGAAGGACCGGAGCAAGAGCTCACGCTTCAAGAAATTATCAATATTAAGGTGGATAATTTGATTGTTGGATTTGTCGTTAGCTGCATAGAGTAGGAGAAGGGAATTGGCGTGCTTATTAATTAAATGTCGTTTTCCTTTTTCGTTTTTTTTTTTTTCACGTTTGGAAACTCGATTGGAAGGGCCGATTAAAAAGGAAACAGACAAATTGGAGGAAAATACTGCTCTATTTCTTTTATCCATCAGAAGAAGAAGCTAGTTTAAGATTCTCCCAAAAGTCTGGTAGCTCTCGTGTCTTCTCTTATTTTCTTTTCTTGCTTCACTTTTTTTCTTTCTTACATGTTTTGCCTTCTTTACCTGAAAGACGAGGAGAAGGGTTATCAATTGGCCTGATAAATTCCCTTCTCCAAATTTTCAAGATGATTAAACTTCTGGTAGCTGGTATTTCTGCGTTTCTATTCCTGAGATTTACGAGTGATCTGTTCGCCCGGTAATTTTCCTGCTTATGGATCAATTACTTTCAGGAATAGTTACCCTAACTTTGTGTGGCATCACTTATTTATATCACTGCTCATCGTTACATGATTCAGATTGAGGAAATCAGGCTTTAACGAGTCATTGGTTGTCTTTCATGATCAACGTTGTTTACATAATAATTTATTTCTTTTGACATAATAAAAGAAAAAGAAGATTAATGAGCAACTTTTCGTTGTCCAACTATGAGATCTCTTGAATTCTGGATCAACAATTTCCATTTTCTTGCTGTAATCAAATGAGTTTCACAAATTAGTTCTGTTTTCCTTACCAAAGAAATGTTCCACTTTCCTTTTTATCTTAGTGATTTCTGCATCTGATATGCTTGGTTTCTGGTGCTCTATTAGTTAATTGAAAGCGGAGAAAAGGAGAAATTGAAGGAGCTTTTAAGGGAAAGGCTCATTGAATGTGGCTGGCGGGATGAAATGAAAGCACTGTGCAGGTTGCTGTTGTTTCTCTCTATGTTTATTTTCAAAATCTCATAATTCTTGAAAGGATTTGTTATATTTGTTAGCAAATTGTGGATGCTGGTTGATTTAGTGGGCACTTTGACACTGACGAATCGAGTTTAGTAGTTCTTAAACAAGTTGAAACTTTGTCTAGGAAATTAAAGTTGGTTGGTGGCTGTACATTGCTGCACTTTAGCTGTTCATTCATTTGCTTGCATTCCTCTTGAAAGGTCCTGTTAGTGCCCTTCAAGTAAAAGGCTTTGCTTTGGAATCTACGTCTTTTGGATAGATAAGTTTGAACCAAGGTCTTAGATCCCCATTAAAGTGGATTCTACCTCGACCTTCATATAATTTTTTAAAATAGAATTACATTCTTGCCTGCCCAAGGTCAAATTGGCCTCTGGCTCCATGGCGATGGGTCCAAGTCTCACTAGCACTTGGGTGTAACCTGTGTTGTATTCAACATTCTGAAAAAATAAAAAAAACATTGCTCACATGCTTGCTGCAAAAATCTGTTTTATCACTGAGCTTTACTGACATGTTACATTCTATGAAGAATGTGCCATCGCTGTTGTGTAAAAATTATTGAATTATATAAGAAAGACATTGGGCAAGCAACCATCAGCTCAGTTACAAGCCCTGCTTCACAAATCTCAGGGGTTTAACTTCCAAATAACCTTGAAAGAAATGGATTCAGTGGGAACCTTTATATATTCTAGCACCAACAATTGCAGAAATGTTGGACCTGTGGTCGGTGCTTTTTGTTCCTCGGCCTGAATTGTGTAAAATACTTAGCTAGTGTGAGGTTATATCACCTAAAAGCTCTTGATATATTTTCTAACATATTTGCTAATCATGTTATTGTCACATAGTTGGCTGTTACTGCCACGAATTTCTAAGAGAGCAGTGATATGCTTCAAGAAAAGCTTTAAGTATGGAGAAGAATGTAATGGACTTTTTCCTTGGACGGACTAGGAACTTGTGATGGACGGTGCCAGTGTTCTGCTTGGGAATATTTGACTTTGCTGTCCCAAAGCCTCTTGGCTCCACATTTGAAGGACTTTAGTCTCTTTTATCCTCATCAGATGTTATTAATGAGATACCCTACTTTGGTAACCTCTTAAAGCCCAACGTTTACAGATCATCAGAAGCATCAATACGCTTTTAAGAATGGGCTTGGTTGAGGAGGACATGTAACAGACTTTCAATTGGAGGGGCTAGTAAGTAGTGTTGACTGGTGCCGGTGTTCTGCTTGGGATATTGATTTTTTCTGTTCCAAAGCCGCCGGAATCTGTATCCAGTGGAGTTTAGTCTCTTTTACCCCCCATCAATTATGATTAATTAGATTCTCTACCTTTCTTGAAGCCCAACATGGGATCTGCTGGGACATCAATCTCTGCAAAGACACAAGTACTCTAAATGCTTCAATAGAATCAAATAAAACTAGTGAGTTTTAGGATGACAGAAAATTCATGGATTTGGAACTACGCATAGTATGATTCCTGACTTCTTCTGCACAAATCTTAAAGTCAGGAGCGCAGAGAAGGTGCTTTATGAACTTCTTAGCAACACTGACATGATCAGTAGACAGATAAAAGAATAGATAAAAGAAATTTAAGCAAATTTGTTGTTTATTTTCATTTCAAATGAATTGAGGATCAAGTATATGTTGAACTGACTTTTTTTAATTGGAGGCATTTATTAGCTTCTTGAGTTTATACTGCATATTGACTGGATAGAGCTATTTTCCGATTGTCTTAGGAACTTACAGAAGAGCATTTTTCTTTCTTTGAAAGTTGAGTACACATGCACATTACACCCCTTTCTTACTGTAAGAATTGAGATCAAGACCTCACACTTGAAACCCCCGATTGTCTTAGGAACTTACAGAAGAGCATTTTTCTTTCTTTGAAAGTTGAGTACACATGCACATTATACCCCTCTTTCTTACTGTAAGAATTGAGATCAAGACCTCACACTTGAAACCCCCGATTGTCTTAGGAACTTACAGAAGAGCATTTTTCTTTCTTTGAAAGTTGAGTACACATGCACATTATACCCCTCTTTCTTACTGTAAGAGTTGAGATCAAGACCTCACACTTGAAACCTCCGATTGTCTTAGGAACTTACAGAAGAGCACATTTTTCTTTCTTCGAAAGTTGAGTACACATGCACGTTACACCCCTTTCTTACTGTAGGAATTGAGATCAAGACCTCACACTTGAAACCCCCGCATGTGGCTATTGGGGCAAAGGCCCAATCCATTGAAGACACATTTTGACTGTTAAAATCCATTCTTTCGTAGGTCTGTCACTTTCAGCTGACAATCAGATAGTGATATTTTTTGTTGCGTGCTCCTGCTCAGTATAAATTGCCTATGTTTTGACTTTTAGGGCATTTACAAAGAAAAAGGGGAGGAATAATGTTACAGTTGACGACCTTGTACATGTGATCACTCCCAAGGGCAGGGGTAAGTTGTTACATTATCCTCTCTGTGTGCTGGAGTAACAAATTAGCCAACTGTATTAGACATCTGAATAGTTGTTAAAATTTCCTTAAAAAAACACAGTAAAATGGTCGGCCTCTCATTATGCTTTCTTCTCCTTTTGTGTGCTTAATGTCTTCAGCATCGGTACCAGATTCTGTGAAGGCTGAATTATTACAACGGATTCGCTCTTTTCTCGTATCAGCTGCCATTTGATTACTTCTTGGTTGATAAAACTAATTCACTGTACTTTGGTTTTTTACCACATTATAAGGATTTGGTCGTATATCAGTTTCCTTTCTGTAATTTTATTCTATTGTTTTGTTGTTAAAATTGTAAGATCACTCTGATATTTCTGCAGTGGCATGCTCTAACTGGGGCATATAGCTTAGTCTCTAGTAACTCATCTAACAACACTATAGAAAGCAAAAACTGTGGAAATCCAACTTCAAAATTTGAGGTGGGAAAGTATGTTGGAGGTAAGGGGGTGAGGTTCATTTTGTTTGAACCAATTTTTGCTGTATGAAAATATTTCCATTGTGGTTAATGTCTTCAAAGTAAGCAAGAAGCAGTAAAGAGCAATTCTCTTTGATCTTGTGATTTGTGAAGTTATACTCTGGAAGTGCTCGTTTGCAATGTAGTAGAGGATGTCTATTTGGTCAAATTGCCTTGTATCTGGGCAGGGACGATTTTGATCCTCGTTTTTTACTCGGAAAGTATGATAAATCCATCATGCCCTGCTTTTAAGTGGAGTGCGTTGTTGTTTGCTTGGGATGGGGAGGGGCCTTCATTCTCCTGTCTGTATGTGGCTTTCACTTAGTGGTAGTGGGCAATCCCAAGCTCAACTACCCATTCAAAAGAAGGTGGAAGGAGTTTGTTCACCTAGGGGTTTCTCTCTTGGTTGAGTGGGAAGAAAACTCCCAAACCCTTTATAGAGGGTTAGAGCCTAGAGGGTGGAGCATTGATTGTCTCTCCTTTTGCTTGCTTGGGGTGGGGAGAAGCCTCCTCAAGTTTATTTACTTACCAATTTTAAACTAATTTAAGGGTATCTATAAATATAAGAAAAAAAATACTTATTTTATTATTGCAATACAAAATGATATTAGATTATGAAAATAGACTTTATAATAAACTTTGTAAATTAATTAACGTTATAATACATTTTAGTATACTTATTATTATAAGTAGAACAAACCATATTCATATCAGTAAATCTAATCACCCAATTCGTTAATCTCGAAACAGGCCTTAGCGAGAGTTCAAATTTACCCGACCTTGTTCTAACCAATGAGCTGGTCCCCTCCAATCAATTGGAGAGAATCGGATTAATGGGACTCATCTCTCCGAGTATTTTCCCTCACCTCTACTTGCTTGCAGCCCAAACCAATAGTTTCCCTAAAAGAAGAACCAACTAATTACCATCTTATTTGAAGACAATTGCTTTCCCAACTTTTTGGCATTTCTAGAAACTTTTGCGCTTAAAACTCTCGAAATATAAGAAACCACCAAGTGGGGGAAAACATATTTGCTTTCAAGAGGCTCTCGTCGAAATCTGAAGGCAAAAGGTCGTCTGCTTTCGGCTTTAGAATATTTAAAATGTGACTTTTGAATCTGAAGGAGATCCTAAACTTTACGGTCATGCACATCCTACCAATCCTCTCATCAAAACTAATCCCTCCATTAAAAAAACTATATTAAGCACTATAGTTACCATCCATTTACTACACACATAGAGATATTATAATCAAAGCACCTGCAGTTACACAGTCTTTACAAACACACATAAATTAAAGATATTATAGTAGTTAGCAGTGACATTGCATGAACAATTACTACAAAGGTGATCCCCTTTCTTCACGGACAAGGGTTCCGGGGAAAGGCCTGACACTGCAATGGCTTCTTCTTCTCAAGCGAGAGATGCAAATGCTCTGAAAGATCGACGGATTTGAGCACAACCCAATTGAAGTGGTGTAGCAAATGTGCTACCCATAGATGCACAGTGGCCAACCCTAGTGTCTTGCCGGGGCAAACCCTGCGGCCGGACCCAAACGGGGCAAGCCTCAAGTCTGAACCCATCACACTCACCTCCTCTTCCAAAAACCGATCAGGTTTGAATTCCCAAGGGTCCTTCCAGATGGAACCGTCGTGGGTTATTGCCCACATGTTCACCATCGCCGTTGTGCCCTCTGGAATCAAGTACTTTCCCACTTGAACGTCTCGGATGGCAAGGCGAGCCCAAGAAAGCAGCGGACCTGGTGGATTCAGCCGGAGAACCTCTTTGACGACCGCTTGGAGGTAGGGGAGGTTGGTTATGTCAGAGTCCCGAACAGTGCGCGAGTTCCCCACGACCGAGTCGAGTTCTTGCTGAACCTTGGCTTGGACATCTGGGTGAAGAACCATTCTTGTCATGATCCATTCCATGACTATGGCAACCGTGTCTGTTCCTCGGAATATCATCTCCTGTGTAGGATTTTGTATTAGGGTTGCAAAGGATCACAGATAATGACATGGTTCCTAGCATCAGTTGGTGCCATGATACATCCATGTCACCAACTGCTAGCCACCGTAGTGGTTGTTTCCCTTCCTTGCTGTTAAAAAGAGGGCGAGGAAAAAGATTGAGAGAGGTCTCATTTTAGTATCTACCAGGATCTAGGGTTCTGTCCGAGTCAGTTTAATGTGATTTATGACAAGTACAAAAGGATCTGGAATAGTCACTCTAGATTCAAGATAATGTTATTCTGTATTTAGATAAGTCAGCGGGGCTAAGGCTTCATTAATAGACCAGGTAGATCTGTGTTAGAAGCATTTTTGTAGTGCTCTCTTGTTTATCACAGGAAAAGTTTTTTGTTGTCTGCCTGAAAGGCAGATAAGCAGCGAAGAACAGAAATGAAGAAAAAAAGAAAATGGAAAAACATCATACCCAGAGCTTTCAGGCAGATAAGCAGCGAAGAACAGAAATGAAGAAAAAAAGAAAATGGAAAAACATCATACCCAGAGCACAGCAATGGCGTCGGAGTGACTTAATTGCTCCTCAGAAGGCAAGCTTAACAGAGCAGTGAGAAAATCGTCACCCTTAGGCTCTTCATCTGCATGAGTTCTCCTCCTTTCTTTTATGATCTCACCCACGACGGCCTTCACTTTATCAGCCAACTTCCTGCACCTCTCTCCGAGGCCTTGAACATCCAAGAACCCTAACGGGAGATGATCGCTAAGGTTGAACATCCCAATCAGATCATACCCTTCTTTCACCATCCTCACCAGCTCTTCCCTTTTCGCACCCACAAAGCTCCCAAAAACACTCCCCACCATACTGTTTAGGGAGTCATTCTGCAGGATTACTCTCAACTCGACGATCCCTCTCTCATTCATCTCCTTTCCCACTTTTTCCAACATCTCTCCCGCTATCCGCTGGCGGAGCACTTCCAGGTTGGTGATCCTCCGGGGAGAGAACAAATGGGTCAAGGCCAACCTCCGGAGCTGTCGCCAGTAGTCGCCAGAGGGAGCGAATCCGATGGCACGCTCGAACATGAGTAACCGGGCAGCTTCCTTGGGCGGTCGGTCAGCGAAGGCGCAGCTGGAGAGGATCTCCTTGGCGGTGTCCGGGTGGCTGCTGATGACCACACGGGTGGTGCCAAAACTCAAGGCCATCAGGTGATTGGCACCTAGTGCAGCTGAGATTTTTGCGAGTTTACGATGAGCCAGGGGACCCATCACAGTTATGCTCCCGAGTACTGGCCACCCAATGGGGCCTGGAATGGTGCAGCCACTCGCCGGAGTTCCCCGCCATGCAAAGCCGCCGGCAACCAGCCAAGTATTTATGAGAAAGCCTATGAAGAGGTAAAGGGGGAAGAAGAGGAAGAGGAGTAGCCATAAAGCGTGGTTCGTGGCTCCAATGAACAAGGATACGAAGCAAAGATTGGCTACTAAGTGAAGCTTCTTCTCCATGTTAAAGCTTGTGATTTGTGAAGCATAGTGCGGCCTCTATTTATTGCAACGACATCCTTGCTTTTGACTCACGAGAGCTTTGGGTGATTTATTTTAGGGACATTTAGGTTTTTACCCATTTTTTAAAACTTAATTAGATAAATGATGACAATTTGAACTTATTTAGAAAAATACTTAACTTTGACCTGTCAATTGTATATGTGTACAGTCAAAGGAGACATATAGGCTTTGACTGATTATATGTCGCCATGTCATCTACACATGGTGAGTTGATTGACATGTCAATTGCCACGTCACCATTCCGACATGTCAGTAGCCAAATGAGATGCTTTGTCATTATATATTAACACTATGCCATGTCATCTCGCGCCATGTAAGCCCTCATTGCCTTCTTATTTTTTTCGTTCTCTCTTTCCCCGCTTGATCTTTCTCCTCTCCTCTCGCCCCCTCTCGTCGTGCCAGGTGCCGCCGCTCGGCTTCGCCATCGCCTTCAACGCCCCCCTTTCAACCACCCTCTCTTCCTCTCAACCCAAACTTTGTCTCAGCCACATCTCTCACTCTTCTTCTCCGTTCCCTTCTATTCATCCTCACACCACTCGTTTCTAAAAATTGAAGCCTATCATTTCATCTCCTTGTGTAGTACTCAATGCTCACGTCGGTGCTTCCTGTGTCGGCCTACCCCACCTTTCCTTCTTGACCTACCGAGACTGCTATTAAAATGGATAATGTTTGGACTACCCAAATCCCCTTGCCTAAAAATTTTGAAGAGAATATTTCCCTTAAATTTTTACATTTGATTGTATACAAAGGAGTAAAAATTAATTGATTTATTTATTTTTTTAAAATTTACCCTTTAGTTATTGTTTATTAGACACGAATGTTTATATTCTTTGACATTTTGATGTAAAATCAATTATTAATATATGACTTCCTTTTACATCCATCCTTGCTTATTATTGTAAATATAAGGTAATAAAATGTGTACATATAAATTTGATTTTTAAACACTAAAATAATTTTTTAATTAATAAATATTTTAAATTGATAATAAAAAGTATTAAATAGGTAAGAGTAAGATTTTTAATTAATTAATAAATTAATTTTATATTATATTATTGTAAACAAAATGTGTACCTATAAATTTGATTTTTAAACTCTAATTTAAAAAAAATTAATATATTTTTTTAAATAATAAATATTTTATATTGATAATAAAATGTGTTAAATAAGTAAGAGTAAGATTTTTTATTTAATTATTATTTTTATTTTTAATTATTTTTAATATAAGGTAATAAAAAATGTACAGTTAAATTTGATAATAAAATGTACTGATAAATTTGATTTTTAAACTCTAAACTAAAATTTTCAAAAAAATTTAATTAAAAAATATTTTAAATCGATAATAAAAAAGTGTTAAATAGGTAAGAATACAATTTTTTAAATTAATTAAAAAGAATTTTAATAACTTATTATTTTAAATATAAGGTAATAAAAAGTCCTGATATATTTAATCTTTAAACTCTAAGATAAAATTTTCATTTTTTTTGTTAATAAATATTTTAAATTGATAATAAAAGGTGTTGAATAGGTAGAGTAAGATTTTTAATTAATTAATTTTTTATTAATAAATTATTATTTTATAAATAAAGTGATAAAAATGTACCTATAAATTGTATTTTTTGACTCTAAAATAATTTTTTTGTATATTTTTAAAATTTATAAATATTTGAAATTGACAATAAATGGGTTAGAGTAAGATTTTTTTATTAATTAGTATACTCATTTTATTTTATTTTTAAAAAATATAAAGTAATAAAAATTGTACCGATAAATTTTATTTTTAAACTCTAATATACAATTTTCATATTTTTTCAATTAATAAATATTTAATCAATAATAATGGTGTTAAATAGGTAACAGTTAATTTTTTATAATTTTTTTAAAATATAAGGTAATAAAAAGTGTATTCATATATTTGATTTTTAAAATAAAAAATATTTTTTCAATTTTTTGTTATTTATTGACATGGCATCTTACTTAGCTTTGATAGGTCAGAATGGTGACATGGCAGTCGACGTGCCAATCAACTCATTGAGTGTTGATGACATGACGACATGTAATCAGTCAAAGCTTACGTGTCACTTTTGACTGTATACATGTACAGTTAAAAAAGTAAAGTTGGGTATTTTTTTAAATAAGTTAAAAATGTCGTTATTTATCTAATTAAGTTTTAAAAAATGGGTAAAAACCTAAATGTCCCTTTATTTTATTTAATTTTCATGTCCTGAAGCAGATCCAATGAAAGATAAATAGTAGTAGGAAAAAGGAAGGCATGTTGATTATAAAGTACATTTATTTATTTATTAAGTGTATGGTTTGGCTGGAATCTCTTGGATCTTAAAACCTCACTTAAATTATAGATGAAGAGGGTATAACTTTTGTTGGAATCTCTTGATGAATCTCACCTGCTACTATATTTAATTAATATTTAATAGGTAATAATATTTTTTAACTAACTAATTAATATAAAATTTATATTTTATTATTCTAGAAAAGAAGGTAATAAATATGTTCTAACAAATAGGATTTTAAAAATCAAAATATTGTATTAAATTAAATAATATCTTAAATAGATAATATAAGGTATTAATTACATTAATTTTTTAAAATAAATAATAAACTAATTTATATTTTTATTATATTAAATAAAAGCTAATGAAATGTGTAAGATTTTTAAAACCAGAAACTATTGTTTTTAAAATATTTTTTAATTACAAAAGAACTTAAATCAATAATAAATAGAAAATGAGAGGAAAAAAGGTATACAGACATGGAATACTGCCACGACGTATTGATGACATGACAATGTGATGTTATTTCCTTCAGTAGCTGATGTGGCATGATGATGTGTTACCACATAAGCGATCAAAGCTGGCGTGTCTTCTTAGACTGTACACGTGTCAAAGTTAGATATCTTTTATATTAAGTTTGGATGTAGGTTATTTTTTATAAAAAAATGGGTAATTTAAGAAAAATCCCTTTTTTAACAATTGTTATGGTTGTTATCATTGGAATCATCTTCTTTTTAATGGAGGTCATTAAAAATTAATATTTTAATATACGTTCCATTAAGTGATTGAAGAAAGAGATATCACAACAACTCTTCCATTACTCTCTCTATGTGGTCTACTTAATTAAGCTACTTTTTTGTTTTTTTTGGGTGTACTACAAAGATAAATAAATTTAGCCTGTCCTTCCATTTCTTCAGTGAAATTGCTAAGTCCACTCACTCTACACTGCAGTATCTATTTCATTTATATTTACTCGTCAAGTATTTGACTCGCAACATCTGATTATGAATGGTCGGAGCGTTGAAAGACAAGTGTGGACAAGTGATCATGAGCCTTGTCCAACAAAAAATTGGCAACTCCGGCCACCTTCATGCAGCCATATTGACCTCATTAGACAACTTGCATTTAAGCTGCCTTTTCTCTCTCCATCTCCAACGAAATTACTTTACTGTGCTCCATTCCCATCTGGAAAAGTTCATTCGTTCAGAAGACAGACCAGGATCTATCTTCAAGCTGATAGAAGCGGAGAAAACCCTAGTCTTGCAATCTCTCTTCTCTCTCTCCAGTCACATACTATTCCTTGCTTGAGCTATCTGGAAACGAATATTAAATTCTTAACGAAAGCACTCATCCCACTTCAGTTGGGGACCAAAGCTACAATAACTATTCTATTCTCTTTGAGAGAATAGAAAAAATTATTAAGATAAAAATCATGAGCAGAATCGTTAAAAACCACTGCACACGTCTTCTTTCTTCCCTTTTAAAACCACCCAAATTTCTCTACTAGCTAGGCCGCAGACCCTCCATTGCAACGTTAACGCGTGTTCAAGCACAGCTTGCTTTGCTTTCAAACTACAGAGAGATGGGAGTTCTACAACTTTCATGAAGGCAATAAAAAAAGCCCTATCAATCATTAATCTAAGGAAGAAAGAGAGGAAGAGGAGGAAAAGAAAAAGAGGGTTGTCATTGCTCTGTAAAGATTTAATATTCCTAGTCAGATCCTGCACTGAGTTCAAAAGACAGACCAAGTGGTCTAATTAGATATGCTTAAAAGAAGATGGTGAGATTCTTTCTGATAATGGCAAGGTGTCCCGCACAAGAGGCAAATTCATGGGTTCATCAGCCAACCTACTCCCTACACCATTCCACGAAAAGAAAGAAAAGATATCTGTGGACTCCTAAAGCCTGCATGACCTCCCTTCTTGTGGCTAAATCATGCATATAAATATGTAGTTTCATTGTTAGTGGATTACAAGGCTGTCTCCAATGCAAATTACTCATCCATTGGTTGCATTGACGTTTAGTACCTGTTACTCTCACAGCTTCACTATGGCACCAGCTCCCTTCTCTTTATTTGTTTCATTTCTTACACTTCAATCTTTATACTGAAGAATTAATAAATATATAAAGCTAGGTTAGTTACTAAATGTTTTAGTCAAAGAAAAATAATCCACTTTTTCGATAATATTCTTCAATCACTAGTTCAAGTACTAATTGTACTGATAGTGAGTACTTAAGAGTACTAATTGTACTGATAGTGAGTACTTAAGAGTACTTATTGTACTGACTGCATCATATAACCTCAAAATCCATTAAAAACCACATTTCTTAATGGCAAATTAGAGAAAGAAATTTATATGCAACAACTAGAAGGTTTTAGGGTTTCCAGTAAGGAGAAAAGAATATGTTACAAATGTTAGTCAAATCCTTATCTAGTCTAAAACAAGCGAGTAGGCTGATTTTGATAAATATGTATATTGGAAATCATACGATAAACTTTCAATGACTTTTTAATCGATCGAGCACCAATTTTTAGTCAAATAACTAGATCAGAAAACGCATACTTTAAGAAAATCTTTGCATGGCAACTGACAACAGTATACAAATTTATTGCCTCTGGAACCAGCATATAAGAACTCCAGTTAAGTCCTCGCCAAGTACACAAACATGCTGCTCGATAACAAAATGCAAACTAACTCTTTAATAGAGACACCCCATGCAAATGAAGCATAAATTTCCATAGAAAAAGTTTCATGGCGAAAATAGATGAATTGCTACGACAGACCCTCGAATGCCCGGGGTTGCTCGTCCATTCGTATCGCTCCGCAGTTTCCTTCAAAGCCTCTCCCAGCTATAACCTAGGTCTTGAAAGCGAATAAGCTCCCAAATTACCTGCACAGATAGAGGCCTCCATAGGATGGAATAATTCAAGGTGTTCATCTTGGGGCTGGCGGAGGAACATGAGACTTTGCCATCCCAATCCATGCAACAATGCCAACTGCAAGAATGACCCACCCAAAAATGTCGTATGCAAGGTCACTGTTTTTCTTTTTCTTGGAACCCTGTAATGGAAATTATATATACATAATCATTTTATGTCTTTTGTTTTTTCCATGGAGTAACAGATTCTGCTTTTACCAAATCTCCAAAGAAAAAAAAGAAAAAAAGAAAAAAAATGGGGCACCAGAGTATCACAAACTCCAAAGACAAACTTACAGTTTCTGATAGTCTAACCAGAAATTAACAATCCAGTTAAAATTATTCTTTCTTCTTTTATATGTTTTGGGTAAAAGATTAAATTTTAGAAACCAGTAAACCTGAGCACTCTGAGAAGCAACCAGATGGAACCCCACTTGAATCATTTTTCAGCACACCTCCAATTCCACAAGAATCAATCATATTGTCTATACAATCTTCTTCACTAACCAGTAGATATTTACAGTATAAAATTGACAGCTAATGATTCGCAAATCAAACAGCTTTGCAATCTTTGTTAAATATTCATTATTTTTATGTGGTTGCTGAAATCTGTTTCTTTTAAACCACAGTCAAGATCAAGAGACGAGCTTAAGACGCACAACCATGGATCCATCATGAGCTTGGAGAAGCCTATGACTCCAAAAAACACAACTTGAATAACATGGCTTGACTAAACAACAATATAATCTACATCCAAAACATCATTTAACAGCTTTTTTTTTTGTAAAGAAACCTGAGTGAATTTAGTAATGAACCTTGATCTTAAGCAGAAACCATAACATGCACACACCGTAAACAATACTGATACCAACTATCAAAAAATAAGAAAATAGGAAACCGAGTGAAATAAACTTTCAAGCTTATTTGAATAAGTATATTGAAAACCAAACATGTCCAAGCAGCACAAAGAAAAATACATTAATTCATGAGGAAAATTAAAAGTGACAGGCAAACCATATCATTAAGATTTAGGACATAACATTTACGGTTCCATCAACCCAACAGTTAAAAAATAAAAATCAAAATAATAAAGATAAAACTCTAATCCTTACTATAGACTACTATACCGCAATCATCCAACTCTTCATTTTGTTTGGTTCAAAAACCTTCTCAATGAATTTAAGTTTGATAATAGACACAAATAAGAATGTCATTTTAAAGTGGGCAAGTGGGAATTCAAGTACTAGTTGGCTCTTGAAGGAATATTTGAAACTCAACTTAAGAGAAAGTCACTAAAGAAATCAAATTTTAAAGATAAAAAAATCAAAATTAGAAAACTATATGATAACTGCCAGTATGGCGATGAATCTCTGACTTGAACAAAATAGGATTCAATGCCTCAGTAAACAAAACTGTTACCTTAAGAGTTTGATTCTAATGCCATGATTAATGGACTTGAGAACAGAAACAGGAAAGGGACAAAAAAGAGAGAAAATGTAAAATTGAGAATATGAATTGGAAAAATTCAATAAGCTTCTACAAACTATTAACCTAAAAATAAGAAAATATTTAGAAACTAGTAAGAAACAAATGATATATTAAGAAATATTCCTATACACAGAAATACAGATAATAACTGATTAAGTTTTTGTTGAAAATAATTATAATTAGAAATGAACCTGTTGAATAGTCTTTATGTCATTAAACAACTTATTTGAAACAAACAGTTTACAATTTTCATTTTTATCTTCTTAATTCATTGAAACATATATAAGATTCATATATAATTTCACAAAAATTCCTTTGGAGACTTTTTTGTAATAATGCAAGAAGTTCCTTTGGAGGTGATACTACATTTAGAATTTGTAATACAGAAATAGTTTTGCTATAAATCAGTTGCTGGTATATGAATCTAGAATAAATATTTAATACAATGTTTGGCATTTGTAAAACTAAATTCGATGTTTCAAATGATTGTCATAAACATTACTTAATCAAATTAAATCATGATTGTTAGAGTTTTTATATAAATAGTTTATCACACTACTAAAAATCGATAATGGTAAAGAAGTTATTATTACTTAAACATTAAAAATTATCTGTTATTTAAAATCTAAAATTCAATATATATAAATTAACCATAAATTTTATTTTAATTGAATAATATATAATAATTAATCATATATTTGATTATAATATTATACTGAATTTAAAAGTGTATCAATTTATGTCAAGTGAAATATATATTGAGCTTAATTTTAAAATAACAGGTTTAAATCATTTAACATAATAATTTCGATAACTTAAATTTTTTAAACTTAATTCTAAATTATCGTAATGCATTTTTTCAATGTTTTTTTTGAAAAAGATAATGCATTTTTACTATCAAAAGTAGTAAATATAATTGCCACCATGTTAGTATTAATCATTTTCTAAATAATTTATTTAACAATCAATTAATTTAAAATTAATTATTATATTTGATAATAATAACGCATTTATTATAAAAATTATTATTATTTCGTCATAACATTAATATAATTATTGAAAAATGACAAATGAATTTCATTTTTCTGATTTAGCTTCCCTCTTCAGAATTTCATTTCAGTTCTTGGGCAACTAAATTTGGAAGTCCACAGTTACTCTAACATTTGAAGCTTTTGGAAAAGAAATCACAACTACTACCAGAAACACTAACTCTAAAATTACTGTTGATCTGGAATTAAATTCCAATTCGGAAGCAATTGCAGATCTCCCAACAACACAAATTTCAAAAACATTTCTGAAAAGTTTCCTACAAAATTTAGGAAAGTGTTGTATCAGTTTTAAGAACCAATTCTAGTGGAATGGTATTCCCTCTCCAGTTTCTGGTAGTTATGGTTAGACTTTACTCCGCTATAAGGGTATGTGCTAGCATCCCATGCTGTTAGATCAAGGAGGAAAATCCTCCTTTTTTTACTGTTACTCAACGCAAACAAACCAATAAAGATTCAAAATCCCCACCGCCAACTAAACCAAAACATAATAACAATCGTAAAAATAATTTCAAGTGAAACGACATTCGCTCTTCATGCAGAGTATATATCCGCCCTACTAAGGGCAGGTGAACTCATCCCAGTTGCAAGATCTACAAGAAAATCCTCCTTTTCACTGTCAATCAACTTAAACAACAGTATCCCTCACCTCCAACAAACCAAAAAACCAAGAACTATAGAAATAATCACAATGTGAAAGTCATAACATTTTACCCTATAAAAGCCACTAAAAATGACCTAAGCAGAAGAGAGGATAACAAACAATGAACAAAAAAAAAACGAAGCCACAAAAAAAGCCACAATAACTAACACAATTATATGACAATAAAATAATATGGGTGTGTGAAACAACACCAATATATCACCTTAACAGTTGAACCTGATGCCCCTGCGCCAGCTTTGTTGAAAGTTTGTGCCTGGATCTGTGCATGCAGCTCAGGTGCCTATAAAGACTATGGTTAGTAAATTAATTAGAATTTAATTTAAAAAATTAATAAAACAGAAAAATAAAGTCACAGCAACTGGGTAAAAATATCACCCTTCCAAAGGAAACAAGATTCATGTAATGTCACTAAAATAAAAAAGCAAAAGAACATCTTCGTACTGTACACCTGCATACACTTAGCTAACATGCAAAGAAAGAGAAAGAAATGTCATGTAATGTTGCTAAAAAAAATGCAAAAGAACATCTTCGTACTGTACACCTGCATACACTTAGCTAACATGCAAGGAATGAGAAAGAAATGCTAACATATTTCTAGAGCTTGAACTTGAGTGAGAAAAAATAAATTAAATGTGCAAACTGCTCCAAATTTAATTACAATGAAAAGTGTCCAAACCTTATGTTTGCTAGATCCAGGTATGAAACTTAAGAGAATCATAACTTGATGCTAGTTAGTTCTATTTATGCTTGATACTAAGTTCAGAAAGGTGCAGAGAGAGAGGGAAAGAAAGCAATGCCTTTGCCACTCCAGCAACAATCCTGGTGCAGATAGGGACTACATTCAAAAAACAGCTGAGAGTTATGGCCAGGGGGTTGGTTTGTTGCTGGTCTTGTTTGTTTTCTTGTAACCTCATATTTCTTCTCTTTTCTTAATGAAATACGCACCTATTAAAAAGAAGTTATGACAAGTGGAGTGAGCCATGGCGGACAGACAGAATGAAGTTTCAGCAGAAACCTAAACAGATTAAGTTGGAGAACTAAAACCAATATTTAAAGAGGTAAACCATCAGATGGGGACTCTCTTTTCTATAATTTTGGAGACCAGAGCTATGTCCCAATTACACCCAAACTTTAACACTTAAAGATAAGTCCTAGCATAATTAAATAACCCAATATAAATAGAAGATTAACAAGACTAAAACACCTTTAAACTGAAACTCTTCTGTGAGACTTCCTTCCATAATAATCGTGGTTCTGTAAGACTTCTTCTTGTATAAGACTCATAATGCCACCTCACGTGATCACGGTGGGTCCATATCTTATGGGCTTGGGCCCATCTTCTAATAAGCTATAAATGGAGTATAATGATTTACAAAAAAATTTAAAAAAGAAAGAAGTTTCTATTTTTATGTTGATTCTTGAACAAAATAAAATCTTTCCATTTCTCTAGAAAGGCTAAAATCAAAAGAAACCAGCCATTTCTCAGAAAATTCAAAAAAAACCTTATATTAGTTCCTTATTTTTGCTGATTTCACCATATTCCCAAGTAGTTTTTTGTAGAAGTTGTTCAGCTTTGTCGGGCATCTGATAAGCACCACAGCTCTCTGTATGTCATTACGGATAACCCTACTGGGTACCTTCACATGCTTTGGGCAAGTCATACACACCGCAGCTATATGTATGACCTTTCAAGCTGGACAATGCCCTTGACCAGGTTGGTGATGCAAGAACTTCAGGACATGTTAAGTTGGGTCCAAGGCCCTATCCCAAAATGACTAGTCAACTTAGGAAACCTCTTTCCCAACTAAACTCAAGATCTTTGTACCCACTAATCCACGTGGGACTATTCCTTAACACTCTCCCTCACGTGTAGACCATCTTTTGTGGCTTTACTAGTGGATAATTTAGGAGTAGGCAGTTTAGGTGTAGGCCCTCTTTTGTGGCTCTACAAGTAGATAATATTTAGGTATAGGCCCACATATGAGTACCTGCTCTGATACCATGTTAAGTTGGGTCCAAGGCCCTATCCCAAAATGACTAGTCAACTTAGGAAACCTCTTTCCCAACTAATAAACTCAAGATCTTTGTACTCACTAATCCATGTGGGACTATTCCTTAACAGGACCAATAAAGCATTTTACCATTAATATGGTCCTCTTTTTAAGCTAAAAACTTTACACTACCATATAAATTTAAGGGGCTTCACATATGTCCAAATCTATTCATCATGATGCTTAATGCTTAAGTCTCAACAGAACTTCACATGGAAGTAGTCTAGAATATTTGATCAAATTTAACAAGGTCCTAGGTAGTTGTCCATCACGATAGCACTCGCCATTCGTTTGCCAACTAACGATCTTGTTTTAAATGGCAAGAAAGAATATATCAAGAGAAAGGACATACAAGCACCTCAATTAACAAGCCACTCCCATCCTACAACACGGTATTGCTCCTTACCAATAAAAAAAGAAAGAAAGAAATACATGTAGTGCTATTCACCCACGATGTCCCAATAGATAACTATTATTTTGAACATTAATGACCAACTCAGCAGTTCACATCTCACCTTCATGCAAGATGAGTCCTCACCTAGATAGGGTGTCAACTTGGTAATTGGCCAACTCCTATGAAAAATCCCACTCACTTTTCCATTTTCTATTGACAGAAATATAAAATGAATTGATGGAGCAAATCAGAAGAGCATAAAGCATAACACAATGAAGTCCAACATATCCTTTTCACAATTGCCATGAATCCATGGCTTACACAACCTGAGGTTTTCAAGATCTCCCAGAAGCTTCTGCACAATTCTTTCGAAGATTCTGAAAGGTGTGAATTCAGATACTCAGCCTTTTAGAAATCATGAGAAGCAAACTAGTATTAAACCATGCAGTAGCTGCATCACTAAAGCTTTTTTCTATTAAAGATGCATCACTAAGGAAATTTTACCATTGGAATAAAAACAATAAGAACTTTCCTCTCTTGCTAAATCAACTGGGTCACTCAATGACTTTAAGCCATAAAAAGGAATCCTCAGCCACCAATTGACCGCAATCCTTTGAGAATTTGATTTCTTTCACATTGCCAGACTTATCATTCAGAGCATTATAGCATATTCTACATTAACAATAGCTTATGACCGCTTAATGATTCAATTTTTTAGCATCAATCTCCAGCAGTGAAGGTATTAGGCGATTTGATGTCACATACACTCAAATAATTGGTTGCTCATGAATGAGACGTGAACTCATGGTAAGGCTACAGGACATAATATTGTCAATGAGGCGATTTCATTGCCAAAGACAAGGCTTCCAGACCTAGTCCAACAATGATCACGAAATTGTCCTCTTGAATGAGAAGATAGGCAGGACGAGGTTTTCTCAAAGGTCTGAGACTTTATAGGGAGTGAAGAAGGATGACAGCATCAAATGTATTGTGAGTGAAGGACAGAAGGCATGCAAAACTCAAAACTCTCCTGCAGAACACAAAGAATCAATGAGCTTGCATACAGAATGAAATCGGTGATTACTTTTAGCAACAGAGAAAGGAGTTGGTGGCCTTCGATAACACCTAAAGATTAGTCTTTTCCCTAATTTCCTCCGAAATACCTTAAAGGGACATCAACAATCATTAGCCTGCATAAATTTCTCCAACCCCTATGAAGAACACTTTCTTTTTGGATCTCTGACTGTTACCATCAACTGTGACAACTCCTAAGTTGTTGTGCTCTAAGATGCATCTATTACAAAAACAGTTCTTTTACTGCATCAGACATAAAAGAATCAGTTCAGAGAAAAGTTTATTGGACAACTTTACTAAGGAGATCATTTTCAAAATTTCAGTATATCTTTTGACCTATTGCCCGAATCAGATCCTTAATGGAGCTAGCTAGAGAAGGCTCGTCCCTGTATTAGTCGAGGTGATAGTGAGATTGAAGGGAGCAAGACTTTTTAGAAAGAGAAGTGTAGAGGAGCCCAGGTGACGGTGGAAATGCCCTGCTGCATCAATGTTTTCATGGGACAGCGATACACGGGAACATTTGCCTGCTCTGACCCACCTTGCACTTTTTATTTTTTGTTTTAAAATTATCACAGCAAATTGTATTTGTTGTATAAGTATAGTGTTAGCGTATATGAACTGTAGGGGGAGGTACGGCTTAGATGGGGTATCCAACCTGATCTAATACACAACAGGAACTTACAACCAAACAATAACATTTTGTAACAGCAGAGGAAGCTAATTTTTTCAAGCTCAAAAGTTGATAAATAATCTTCATTTCATGAAAGCAGAAACAAGGAAATAACATGAGATCAGACAAACCATTCTAATCTCATATTTTGTGTTATAACTAAGGCTAACTTTAAATTAAGGAAAGATTTTAGTAATCCACGACACCTTCTTCATGTCAAGAATAGAGAAGATAATTCACCCTAGTTCAGTTCAATGAAAACATTCAAAGAACAACTATTTCTTTTGTCTAACAACCGAAACACAAAAAACTTGAGCTTGCTAGGCAAATATTCTAAGATAAGTTTGCAACCATACTTGCATGTGGAAAGCAGCCTAAGACAGCACAAAGGAACTTATGCCAACCAACTCTACTATAGCCAAAGTAAAACAGAATATCAAGAGCATAACTAACCACTCCCAAGGATACATTTACAAGAAATCCTCAAGAGAATCCTTAAAAAGACACTTCGAGAGGGGTAATATTCATTTATAAATCCCATGTAAGAGGAAGTACAAATGTTAGGAAGGTGATTTTGTCCCATGACACTGTAGCTCATTGATGAAAAAGCTTCTAGAAAAGGGAACACATCTTTTGCCTGAAATATCATTTTTAGCATACGGAAGATATTTTTTATACTAAGGAGGTGCTGAACCCTAAAACAAGAATCACTTTTTTTATGAAGCACGGTACAAGCAAAAGAATAGGCTCCTTCCTGAAGTTGATAAATGCAAGTAGAGAAAGAAAAAAAGTGATCTGATATCTAATACTGACAACTCCAAAAACTACTTCTGATGGACCAATCAAAGAGTCTGTCCTGAAGTTGATAAATGCAAGTAGAGAGAGAAAAAAAGTGATCTGATATCTAATACTGACAATTCCAAAAACTACTTCTGATGGACCAATCAAAGAGTCTGTCCTGTTGATTAAGAGCAAGAGAGAGGGAGGGACAATTATACAACAACATCTGTAATTGACACTTTCAAAAATATTTAAAGTGAAATTTATCTCCTGATATTTATAAAAGAGAACTTTGCATGCTTCTAAATGCAACACATTTAAAGATAAATAATGTAAAGGGAAAGAAATCTAGGAACCTTCCAACAAAGCAAAGAAGTAAGGAATACAAGATTACCTTTGCTGACATTTCCAACGATTTGAGATAAAGCTCATTCCCAGGATCCTACATTAACCAACACAGTTACATACTCTTCTACAACATAGAAGGACAGAACCAATTAAGTCACTTAATAGACTACAAAGAAAAATGAAGCAACTGAGAAAAAGAAAGGCCTTCATACAATGCAGTAGCACAAACCTCATCTATCGCTTGCTGGAAGCATTCAGCAGCTTTCTTAAAGTTAAGAGTTGCTTCGGGATCCGATGTCAGAAATGCTTGGGAGGTAAGAACATTTCCCAAGCACCAGAGAGCATCATGCTTTTTTGGATTGATTTTAAGTGCTTCCTCCAGCTTTGAAACAGCATCTGAAACGATGTATAAAAGATAAGAAATTACATATTAGGACACTTCATTCCTAAGAACATCAATAGAACAACCGCATAGAAGGTGACACTGTATGAAGCATAAAAAGTACAGATCTTCTTCCAAAGCAACAATGTCTCACCAATCAACATTAAAATCATTGTCTGATGATAATTTTATCACTTGATTATCAATGAAAAAAAAAAAATAGAAACAATGCTGTCGACCTAAATATTATACAAGCACACGAGGAACCCAGAGGAGAAAACATAAAAGTGGAGAAACTACGGATATTTGTGGAGATTGAAACGACACCATTTCACAGTAGCATTAAGCTTCCAAAATACCCAATTTAAAGGCAAAAAGAAATTACCTTTAAGCATCTGAATACACTCAGGGCCACTCTGAAATTGCGCCAACTCCATAAGCACTCCTCCCCATCTAGTCAAATTCTAGAAAACAGATAAAAAAAGACGCAATAAATTTCCCAAATAAATCAGAAACTGCCTAAACCAGAGAGAGGGAGAGCTGTCCGCTGTCTCCAACAATATCTACAGTTTATTACGGCTACACGAATTAGCAACATCCAAAAAAAAAAAAACAATGAAAGAACAACATAATGCAAATGAAAGTCCCGTAAAACCCAGGATTAATTTAACGACAGCTAAAAAACAATGAGAACCAAAGAGATGACTAGGATGAGAGTAGCATTTCACAGATAGAAGTAAAATTGAATAGTAAGAACACATACATCGGCATCAAGAGGGTTTATCGCGTACTGTGACTCGGCGGCTTTTTTAGCATGCTCGAAGAATAAAAAACGTTCCAACTCCATATCACTCCCTCCCCCTTCCATGGAAACGATACAAAAGCTCAGTCCCTTCTTTCTTTCTTTTTTCTTTAGCTCTTCTAGGGTTTGGAGTTGCGACGACGCAGCGACCAGGACAAGTCTTAAACCACTCGCCTCTCGGCAGGGCGGGCACAGTAATAAACAGATGGCAAGCAGAGGGCGTGCAGCAAAAGATTTCCCTTGCTGACTCTACCAAAGAGGGAGCGCATAGTTAGAAAATTCTGCATCCTGTTTGCATCACTTCGAATCTTGATTTTCTTTTTCATTTGAAAAACATCAACGGTGTTGATTGATATTAGGGTTACAAATGGTCAAGGTCGATCCATAATTTAAAACTACCCCAAAATCTTTAAAACTTTAAACCTTTCCCACATTTTGCATTCATTTCAAATACATTTTTTAAGGCGCCACCTTCCAAACAACTACTTGTTGCTTGGTGTTCTCGGATCTTATTCACTCTTGCCAAACTTCTCTCTCTATTTTCTTTAAGGACATTGAAGTTATACCTTTGCACTCTGAAATCATTCCTTAAAAGTTCAAATTATTATTTGAGTTGCTCGTATGATTTCCCTATTTGAAAAACCAATTTGATTTTATCGAGCTTATACTTTGAAATCTGATGTTAATATAGTGTTTTTATAAGTGGTTTCATTCTTTACTTGACATATTAACTTTCGTACACAAGACTTAACTAGTTGATGAATTCATATGAAGATGGGCTACTAACTAGTCAGATTATTTCATATCCAAGTACCCAATTACTTGAACAAAGGAATACCTTTATAACCTTAAAACATCGGAAAAATGTTTATTTTCGAGTAGAGGATGACTTGATCTAAAGAACGTTTATTTATAAGGATATATATTTATTATTTTATTAGGATTTATATGTTAGATTTATATTTACCTCTTTATTCACACATTTACATGTTCACTTGTGATTAATTGGATTAATAACAAATAAAACATCCTTTACCAATTTCACAAAATCAGATAGGTAATGACATAAGCTTTTCCTATTTCATCTATTACTTGTTACATTCCCAACTCATAAAATGATCAACTAGTGCAAAGCTTCATGCAAATGCAAAGCTACTCAGAGTGTGACTTGTAGAGGCAGTCCCTTAGTAATTCTAAGAAGCTGAACATGTCTGAACATGTCTTCAAGTGGGAGAATGTTATCTTAAGAAAGTTCAAAGTTAAAAAAATTACTCGTCCCATTACAACGTTATACTAGGAAAGTTGTAGTTTATAGAGAACTCCCTTTCCCAGTAGAAGAAGACATGCTACCGTCTAGCCTTTTCATAGTTAGGTTGTAAATCTATATAAGGGAGAGTATTGACTCTCTAATAATACACCTAAAAGAAAGTTGTCTCTCTCACAGTACACCAAAGGAAAAGCTGCCTCTCTCACAAGATACCAAAGATTAAAATTCCGTCTCACTATATACCAAAAGAACAAAGAGAACAACTGTCGTTATACTAAGAGAGAGTAGTCAATGTCTTTTAAAAGAGCTGTACAGGAGTGAGGTTCAGGTCTTCCACTTGTATTCAGTTTTTTGGGGTATGGCTTTGGTTTTTCTTTGCAATGAAACTAAAGGAAAAAGATTGCAGAAAAGGAATTTTCATAGATTGTGGGTTCAGTTTGGCTATACTTGTATACTGTCAAGTATTTTCAACTTGGTTCAACCTTGAGAGGAAGAAACGTGGAACTGATTGCTTCTGGAATAGAACAAAATGTTTTTAAGAAACAAAAGTTCTTTGATATCAATAACTGCAGTAATCGGAAGTTAATATGTGATTGGCTGCTTTCACGTATTTCGGTGTGAACCAACACCCCCCCCTATATGAGGTGGAGAATACATTTTCTTAATGCCAAAGTTTGTCTGCAGGAGTTCAACCTAACAATAGCAACATCTAGGATTTACAAATGTAACTGAAATGACAAGAAAGCTTGCTACCAAAACAATCTCTGAGTCTTGGATGTTTTCAAGAATCAGCATGATAAAATGCTGATAATAAAATTGGTATTCTGCCAAACCTTCTTGGTCTGAGCTTTCTACACTGTCATTCTTAAAGCAGTGCCTTGTCCTGGAAAAGGTTATCAATTGTAAGCAGCATACAACTCCGAGAAGTGAAGGTTGATTAAGATTTTTTTTTTTTTTTTTGGTGAAATGGGTTGATTATGATTTATCTAAGAACTGGACAAATATGAGTAATTTTTTTTTTGCAAGATGTATAAATATAAACTGATAAAAACCTATGCAGATTCCACTATTGCTGAGGCATTTCCAGATCTGGTCTTTGGTCCAGTATTTTGGATACAGAATCATCCGAAAATGCATCTGGGTACGTTGCTGAAATTCTTGCCTTCATGCTTCTGGAATTACAGTAAAAAGATTCAGGATTATTATCAACTCAATTACTGGAAATTCCTAAAGAGCATTCTTTCACAAAAGCACTAAGAGAAACCCGGAGGCAGGTAAGCTGAAGCTGCATTTTCATGACTGCAAGGAATAGATTAATCTATATACTCTAGTCAACACTTGAGAGCTAAGCACGACTTAGGAAATGGAAAATAATGATTGGAAACGCATAAAAAAACCATAAAGACCATTAGATGAACCCCAGCAACAGGATGTTTCTGCAGTAAACCAGCAACTGGAAGACTATAACTTGGAGACAATGAGACAAGCATGAGAGATATCCAGTCGGCTAAAGTTGAAAAAACTAATATAACAACCAGAAGCAATTCCTGAATCGTTGAATCTCACTGGAACCAGGTGTAGGATTTGTCTGGCTAGCCTATAACATTGGCGCATCCCCCATTAATCTAGCTCTTATCCGTAATGCTCTAAAGTTTCTCCAGAATCTAATGGAAATATATATTAAAGCAACTCACAGAACTTTAATAAACACTTTAATAAACCAAAATTAATATTTGATTCCGATGGGTACCTTTTGCCAACAAGCTTCACCAATCAGACATAAATAATAAATAATTTAAATAATACATCTATCAGGCCTGAGGTGTATATTCACTATCTTCGAAAGGGATTTGCCTTCTATAGTGTATCGGATGTTGACGATCCCTTCCCAAGATATAACGGACCTTTCTGCCCTCTTAGACATACCCACGAACTTTGCAAGACCTTTTCTGGGTGCTCGAACCTGTTCAAAAACACTGAAATTTCTCTAAAGAACACAAAGAATGATTTCTTCTTTTCAGAACGCTTTTTAGAGCTCATAATTTCTTCTTTGTTTCTCTCTCACGTTTAGCAACTCTATTTATAGAACTTTCTAACCCTTTTGGGAAAAACAAACTACCCCTTGATCTGACCATCCAGATCTGTAACCGCTTTGATCTGACAGTCGGATTTGTAACGACATGATCTGACTGTTTGGATTTGTAACCACTCAATCTGATGGTTTAGATCTTATAATTGTTCGATCTAATGGTTCAGATCTGCAACCAACTAATCCAACGGTTCAGATTTGTAACTGCCTGATCCGACGATTCAGATTTGTAATTGTTTCCATCCAACGACTCTGATCTTGATCTATCTAAACAGTTGGATTGATCCAATCGTTTAAAAACACTCATCCTATTTTTGCCCCACATGTCGCACATGTGGGCCCACCTGAACACGTGTGGGATACCACACATGTGCTAGACCACGTGCATGTGCAAGCATGAGAGACTCGCACTTGCACATGTGTGAGTCTCACATGAACTCAAGGGGGATAGAAGGATTTTTATATTAAACCTAGGAAGTCTCTATTGTTTTTAACAACGTGGGGCTAAAGGAAATGGGACTAAAGGAAAATATATGCCTTTGGTCTATGCAGGTCTCGAACATGCAACATTCTCTTTATCAAACGATGCTCTAACCAACTAAGCTATAGGCGCGTGTACCTCTTGTGCACGCACGCGCGTGTACCTCTTGTGCACGCACGCGCGTGTACCTCTTGTGCACGCACGCGCCTTTGATTTTAAAAAACACTGACAGAATAAGATGGTATACAAGTTGACTGACTCACCAAGTTTGAAAAGTATGCTCTTAACCTTAGAACAGAATAATAAAGTACCAATTATTGAAACATTTTTTACCTCAGTTTTTGAAATATGTAGTCCAGGTCTGACTTCATAGACTTCAAAAGACGTGCATTTTTTGCTATTTCACCAGAAACAGCTGCATAACACTGTTCTGAATAGTCGTTAAAATGTGAGAGCACTGCATTGCCATCCTGAAGCCTCCCCAAGCTGCACAAAGGGAATCAGGTAAATGATCGTTAAAATCAAGATCCTTTAGAATAAAAGGTTAAAAGTCAAAAGATCAAATAGGAACCACTATGATATTTAACTTTCAACAACAATGTCACAAAATTTCTTTTCTAAAACAGACATCAATGGAGATTGTGTTTAGAAAGCACTCATAAAAACCAGTTCAATGCAAAGTCTACAAGAGTTAAAGGTCTTAGAGGTTCAAAAAACAAAATTAACAAGATAACTGGTTAACATTGTTCCAGTTTTTCCGTATCTGCCAAATTTGGAGAGAAAACATATGCAACACAGCAAGCAACAGTGACAGAAAACGACGAACATCTCAGAAGTTTCTTTATGATCTAACTTCCAGAGAGAGCGTTTAGGTATAATAACCTCTCATCACTGAACAGGTAACATCACCGGAATCAACAAAACAAAAAAAAACAAAAAAATGGAGTTTTTACTAGTCTCACGAAATCCCTCTTCACCAAAGATTAAATAACAGAAACAGAAATAAAAATTTTGTTCAATATTTATAGGTTTACTCTAAAAAAAAACTTTTCGATAGTCTACCAACAATTGATCGGCATTTGGAATTATCTATTTCTTTTCTTCAACCTAACATCAGTCGCCAGGTTTCTCAATAATGTACTAGAATAGACTAATTAATATCTGTAAACAACTAAGAGGTTCGCAAGGATTAATTATAACTTCCGTTTAGATCGGACAAAAAAACTACTTAGCCAAAACAGAATCAATTGATTTTAATCCAAAAGATTCCAAACCTCAGATATTTTCATTCATTCCAGCAATGCAGCACAGGTCTAAGAGTCCATGCTGAAGCACCCAGTTTCAGAAAGGAAAAAAAATAATTAATTCTTCTTTGTCAGCCTCTGAACAGGATCGGCGAAAGCAAGATAAGGTGCTCGAAACTAATCCAGAGAGAGAGAGAGAGAGAGAGAGAGAGAGAGGAACGAACATGAGATTTTGAAAGTGTTTGATGGACTCTATGTCGTCCGCGTCGACCAGAGATTTGAATTGCCGAGCGACCTCTACCGAAGCTGCTTTCAGCGATTTTTCCCGCGACTCCATTCTCGTGTTTCAGCTTCGTTTGAAGGTCAATCAATGTTCAGTTAATCTTTATCAGAACCAATCAAAGCTTTTCTATGGGCTGGACCTGGAACATCTGCTATGTTATTCATTTTGGGCTGTACAACACAACAGGGCCGAAAAATAGATGGGGTTTTTTCTTAATTTAAATTTAATATAAATTAACTTTATGGGACTATTAAAAGTATCACTGATATTTTTTTACCTCTGATTATTTTAGAATTGGGTCGCTGGTAGAACCTCCAATGTGCAAGTTTTAGCTAGAACTTTTTAGGAAGATCATTTATTTTAAAGACCGAAGTCAAGGCCTCGTTAAAGGACAAAAATCTTTAGCAAAAGAGTTGGCAGACCTCCAAATACAATGAAATAAGCTAGAATGTCCAAAGATTTCATAATAAGCATACCAGTGCTGCCAACAAAGATCCATCAACCAAAGCTATCCACCAAAATAAGATCTGAAGATAATTAAACCGTGACAAATTACTCTAGTAGTGAAAAAGAAACTCCAAGAAACCTAACATCACTATTTTTTTTTTCCAAATAAGAGATTGGAAGAACTCTTTTACTTTAGCTCAGATGATCTTTCCATCAATTTTTTTTTTTTGCACTTTTATTATTTGTTAAAAGAAATCAATGTAATCGATATACTTTGTAAACTACTTTCTTATCTTTAGATGTAGGACAAGGATCAACGAAATCTTTCAAACAATTAATTTTCAAGAAGGGCTGATTTCTCCCTGCTGTCTTTTACAAAACAAAAAGGATTTCTGTCTTCCGAGACCTTCGTTTAACAAAAATGAGGTAAGGAGAAAGGCCCCATCCCCTACCTCTGTTAAAACAACAGAGTTAGTTGCTCTAGTGACCTGGGAGATCGTCAGGAAGAGCTTTTTGGTCAATGAAGAGGCTGCGGGCAGAGATGCACATGGCCCGATTTGTAAGTCGGGGACTAGTTGTTTTTGTTTAATTTTATAAAGAAATGATTAGTCCAAACCTTAAAAAGTGAAACTGATCAACTTCACTCACTTCTAATTGCTTCTAACCGAACTAGTCAAGGGATTCTCAAAATCTGAGTTCTTCACTGACTCCCCTACATTGAACAATATAAGCCCGCAGGCCATCAATCAAAATTGCAATTTTGCTTGCCTCGCAAATCAATCAGCAATTATTTGGTTTCGGTCATATCACCACCATTTTCCAACTCTCAGCAAGTCAATATTTCACGTTTATAATATAACAAGCAGATTATCTCCTTTCCACTGTCTGAACCACTCGGACAATAAAAAGATTACAATAACAAAAGAGGGAGAAGCAACAAATAACAATCAGAGGTGGCAATATAGACAGCTTACCCAATTGGCGAGTGAGTTTTATGTTTTGATGCCTTGTCTAAGCCCTGCTATAAAGTTACAAAGTTCAGCGGTGCAGACAAGAAATCTCATAAAGTCTGGCTTTTCTAATGAAAGATATATTCACGGATACCTAAGAGAGTCACCAACCGCAGCAGCTACCTTCTCCTGAAGATTGAACTTCTTGGCCAAAATTGGCCGAACATCATCAACACCCACCAGATTCTCCAAGAATGGGAGCAATTCTGGAAGTGCACGGTCAGTGGGGTCATGAAACCAACTCTGAATTGGAATTCCATTGTCCACTTGAAACCCAAATGCCTACAGACAAATAACTCAAAATTCAGCTGTGACGAGCTTGAGGGCTCCAGCAATTTTATTCTCTGGAACATAATCTCAGTAAAGGGGAAATATCTTCCTGTCATACTTCCATTCTGTTCTTGTAAGCAATGGAACGACAGAGGGGAAATCCATGTGCACGAATAAAGAATGCTTAATCATATAAAAGGGTCACACATCCATAAGGCCAAAAAAATTCCGGCATTCTCTGTTATTCGTGAATATTACTAGCAAAGTTTGAGAGGGTTTCTTGCTAGTGTGAGAACATATACACATACTATTTCAAATATTCTTTTCTTCTTTAATAATACCTTTCAAAAATATCAATTCAACAACCAGAAAGAGAATCTATATTAAGGTCACTTGACACCGTATCACATAATGATAAGGTTTTCTTGTACTCAAGCTATGTATTTTAGATTTCTCACATAATAAAGAAATTGCACCCTTTTTAAAAAAACAATAATAACAGTACAGTTGTGTCCCACTTAAAGGGAAAGAGTTCACCACTAAGGGTCTAACTAGGATCCATCTTGGAAGCCAGGGATTATCAGATTGTCAAAAGCTTCTTTCTATTCCCTTTCGTAGAATTATGTAAAAGATTAACCATATCTATATATACATAAGTTCTACAGTCAACAATCCCTTTTCACCTGCGTAAAAATAAGAGAAAGGTACATATCAAAATACACATGGAGGGGTATTTTAGTCATTTTATAGACTTATGTTCTGGGCTCACAGTGACCCACTTGGTCCTGGGGTTAAGTACTTATGCCTTCCGCTCTTAACAGGCCGGTCTTTTGGGTAGTATTAGCTAGGTGCTTAACATTTGGTATCAGAGCTAACGCATAGTCACAAGTTCGATTTCCAACAGGCACGGGAGATCGCAAATCCCAGATACAGGCACCCCTCCTCGTCGGTAGCAAGTAAAGCCGCTAGGGTCGTCGGCTTGTGAAGGTGGGGTGTGATATTATGGGCTCACAATGACCCACTTGGTCCTGGGGTTAAGTACCTATGCCTTTCGCTCCTAAAAAGTCGGTCTTTTGAATAGTATTAGCTAGGTGCTTAACAACTTATGTCCCTTATAAGATTGTAGTAAGTTGGTCTTCACGTTAGAGTTATATATTTCAATTTTCATTTTGTTCTGAATTATAGTCAGAGAGCTATAAGTTGTGTAAAGAGTTACTTGATGTGTTTTTCACTTAAGTGTGTATATAATACCTAAAAGGATTGATCTCTGGCCCTAACAAGTGTTTTCTTTCACGCTCTTCTCCTCCATCTCTCTCATGCTCCTCTCTTCTTCTCTCTTTTTCTTCTTTACTATTATTACTTTCAACAAGAGAGAAGAGAAAGGGAGAGGGAAATAGAGAGTACAGCCTCAAGAGCTCCAAAAGTTTCCTACAGCACAATGCTCAGCAACATTAATGAGAATGAAAGTGATCTAGACATACCTGAGGGGAGTTGTCAATTATGATGACACGTGCCAGATCCCGACCAAGAACTGAGAGGTCCTTCAGATAGTTACCCTCAACGAAAACACAAGATTCACGAAAAACCCTATGACGAAATAATCTCCTTTTGGGATCCAGCACATTGAGGAGTTGCTCTGCATAGATGCTCTGGCTGGCCGTGAAGATAATAATCTCAAATAGACTAGCAACCCTCTCCATAAATTCCTTAAGATAAGGTCTACACCGTACATATACTTCATGCTCCATGAGATTAAAATTGACTTGAAACTTAAAATCCACATTCTCACTTTGTTCAAGCGATGAGTGCACCAAAGTCTCTGCCAAGTCAGGGGAGGATGAAAATCAGGAAAACACCTATTCCTTTCTCTTGCAAGTATGAAAGTGATTTCATATGTTCAATCACTATCAAGCAAATAAAGACTGCCTGCAGAGGACAAAACAAGGAAAACAATAGAAACTCAAAATAAAGAAATGGATTTAATTACTTACCATCCAAATCTAAAACAAGTGTGGTTCGAGGGCAACTCCGTGTCTGCTTGGGCAGAAGCATAGGACGGAAGGTTGGCACGACAGTGGACAAGTCAGGTAAGTTTTTAATGAACAAGTACGGATCAAAATCATCTAGGTCATCACCTTCATCAGCATCAACACAAACTTCTGATACTGAATCATCACTTGACTCATCTATACATTCCATCTTTGATTGTTGCATTGCTAGATATATGGCAGAAACCTCAGAAGACAAATTTACCCCAACTTTTTCCTCATTGCAACCCAAGAGGTCAGATTCTTTAGGAGATAAAGCACTGGAAAATATGTTTGCATCGCCATGACCTTCTGGACTGTCAGTTATCATCCGGTCCTCACATATTAAGAGATCTGAAATTTGCACAAAATCGGGACCATTCAAAACATCAATTTGTGATTCTCACTGCTAAAAACCTTAACATTACTATGAAAGAAAGAACATGAAAAATACTATTACATTTAGTACTGATAGAAGAAGAAAGCAGCATCAAGTTAAATCTTGGATGCATACTCTTAGGCACTTAAATCACTTTGCTGACTCCATGGCTAGGAGTGAAGTTTCACATAAACATCTTGTTGTGGGAAATTTTCTTACAATGGATTAGCTTTTCTACTTCATGTATCTTTTGCCACTTGGCTACATTTTTTTATGATAGAAAAAAATATTTAAATAGTTTAAATTCGGTCCATACACATACATTTCAGCTCTTTTAATTTTTTATTATCTAATTAGAAGGATGAGGGAGCCTCAGATGGTAGAGGGTGTGGTTCAAGTGGTTCTCTCTCTCTCTCTCTCTCTCTCTACCCTTTTTTGAGCAAGAGATTGTTGGCAGTTAATGTAATATCATATTAACACGTAAAGATCGATGACATGTGTGTCAAAGTAACTTTTTACCTGTCAGTTCTTTATTTCCATCTTTTTCATTTAACAACCACAAATTTATAATAAGTTTAAAACAAACACCAAATTCAGAAGGTTAACAGGTAATAAAAATCTCAACTGTAAAAGGGAGGTCTACCAGTAGAAGACATTAAAAGGACTATATAGTACCTCTTGTAGACATGTCCTCATCAAGATGTTTAGAAATATGATACAATGGGGAAAACAATGTCTGCACTTTGCATTCTGTGGTTCTCCTCTCACAGTCCTACAGTAAATCCATTCAAGTGAAAATTACAGCAATGCATACATCAAGAAAAGAATTTAGATCTATCACAAACTATTTACATTAACTTGTATCTTTAGTAGTTTATAGAAAAGAAGCTAGTAAAATGAAAGATGCATTCTATCTTATGGTCTACTCTAGTCTAACACTTTGACCTTTCCCAATTAAATTTGGCTTTTCACCCAAAGCAGCTCTCATATAGCTGTTGTTTTCAAGAGAGAATGTGCAAGGAAACACATGCATATATGTTACAATTCCTGTTTAAACAGACAAAGGAATACCAGAAGAGGTGAACATCAGTAAATAAGGTGCTGAAATGAGTAAAAAAAAATTAACATGTACAAGGCATCACAAAGAGCTTCCAAATATCCCATCAAATCTCAGCTATCACCACCATAGTTGAAGATGGTATGACAATTTAAAACAAAGACATGAATATTCATGAAAATTAGCTGTTGACATGCCACAATAAAGTTTTTTTATAGACCAACAAAGTGATATAAGTGATATAAGATCTTTTGAACAAGCGATGACAAAGATAAAAAGAGAGAAATTGGAGAAGAAAGAGAGGGAGAAAACTAAAATAATGAGAAGAGAGGAGAAAGAGCAGTTGAGACTGCATTAGTTGGATGTTTAAATCGTGCTTCCTTTTCTCTTTTATTCACTCAAGTGATTACATGTGTAAGATTAAAATAATACCCCTTATAACCCCAACTTACATAACTTCATGAATACGACTCAGAAATTAACCAAACTTGAACCATTGGTTCCTATCATGACATATAGACTATAGCTAACTACGGATGTATACACCAATAATGAGAAATGACCAAAATATCCCTACACAAATTTTAACACTCCTCATGTTAAAGCATATATATGGAAAAGTTTCAGCTTGTTACAAATAACTCTAAACACTTTCTTGCTCATAGCTTTAGTGAAAATATCACCAGTCTAATCAGCAAACCTAACATATAGTGTGATGACTGCTCCACTCATCATAGCATCACAAATGAAATAACAATTAACTTCTACATGTTTTGTATGTTTGTGGAATACAAGATTGCTTGCAATGAGGATTGCAACTTGATTATTCCAGTGCATAATCATGGCCTCTCTAGCAATAAAACTTATCTCCTATAATGCTAATCTAACCCACATGAGTTCACTTAATGTATGTGTCATTGCTCGGTGTTCAGCTTCTGCACTTGAGCAAACCACCACATTCTGTTTCTTACTCTTTTAGCTAACTAAGTTTCTACCAACAAAAATACAATAGTGAATAATAGATTTATATCCAATTTTAACCTTGCATAATCCGCATGTGAGTATGCCTCAATCTTTAAGTGACCCTAGGGTGCATAAAACAAACCTTTTCTTGGTGCTCCATTTACTCATTGTAATATCCATTGGGCTACCTCCAAATAAACCTTATAAGATTTTTTTGCAACTTAAAGTTACGAACTCCAACTTGAGGGAGCATATTGAAGAAGTCATGTCAAAGAATATAAAGTCTCATGCAAAGGTCTCACAGTTGAAGCAGTCAAAGAAGAAGAAAAGGAGATGAATTCTACGTGTGGGAGGAAGATTTCCTCAATATTCTCTTGTGCTTGAGTTTCTTATTGTTGTTAGGCTTAGTAAGATATAATTGGGTGTAATTGGGACTTAGGGAAGTTTTGCTTTTAGTAAGTGCATTACATTAAAAAAGGAAGCTATGCTTCTCTCTCTCTCTCTCTCTCTCTCTCTCTCTCTAAAATTAACAAAAACTTTTTTACTAAAATAACATGCTAACTGAAGCATTCCTTGCCCACATGTTAACTAGAACTTTCCACTATGATGGACACCTTTCCACCATAATATAAACCTCTTCAATGATATGCCTAACCCTGTGCTGTGACAGAAGCAACAAAGGTATACAAGCTCAAGCAGGATGCAAAGATAAACAAATCTCTTGTCTTCAGGCTCACTGGATTTGACTAATGGTTTCACCAATTATCTATAAACAATAGTCTTTCAATTCACTGATGGAAAAAGGTAATCTGCAGACATGAATGTGAAGGACCGACCCTTCAGAGTGGCCTCACATTTTAAAAAATAAAAGAATATCACATGGCCATTCTGTACTACTGGAGTCATACTATCGAGGAGCTAGATTGTGAAATATAATCCACTAAATCAAGGTATCATCTTTATGAAAAAATAGGGGTGTCATTAGACAATGGCCTTTTCTACGGTACTTATCATCTTTGTGTCTACTTCTAATTTAATGATACATTTTCCCTGTAATATACCATATTTTATCATATGAATAAATACTACTATTACTAAAAAAAGGGAAAAAATAAACTTACCATTGGTATTGATATTAGTGAAAACTTCCTCTTCTTGTCACCTAAGGTTTCTTTTTTTCTGAATATCTTCTAACTAAAAATCAGATAGCTAAGACAGAAACTAAGATAGTATATAGCAGATGACAGCTGTACAGAGTTCCACACGTGACCTCAAACAGAATAAAAAACTTCAAGTTAAGCTCATGGCCATTCACCTGATGGTCAATAGAGACTCTATTAGTAGTGTCATATGCTGAACCAGTATCTCTAGCTTCATTTTCCACCAAAATATTGTTTGAACTCAGTTTCTTCAAGGGTTTGATATCTCTACCTTTTCTTGGAACAGATCCAGCAGGGCCTGGCACTGAAATATTAACAAGAATTAGCAAACCATAAACAACCAAAACTATAAAAAATGAAAATTTGATCTAGAAAGCTCTTATCGAGTTGAAAAGAAGCTCAGCACATCTACATGGAGCAAGAAGGAGATACTTCTGAATCTTTTCAATGGATGCAAAGGGTTTCAGAGACAAATCAGAGCAGTCCAATAAACTCATCACGGAATAGCACTACTAGGATATGTATTTCTAGCATATAAAATTCCACAATATAGAATTTGAGACTTAGTTTGATCCAGATTTTATTCCCGGTTCACATGAGAGAAGGGATGAGATAAACAAATGAAGCAAAAAGAGCCACCAACAGAGAACGTGGTAGCAAGCATGCATCAGCTGGGTGGCAGCATCAGCTGCTTGTCTAGCAGCAAGCAGTGAGAGAAAAAATAAAGAGGAAGAGAGGAGAATGGGAGTGGGTGGAGGGAAAGATGCAGCTGCATGAGAAAGTAGTCTCTCACACTACTATAGGAATGACTACTAGACAGGATTTTAAATTTAAAAATATCACTCTGAACATACTACCCTAAACATCTAAGCAAACCCCAAAATAAGGTGAATTTAAAGTTGATTGAATCAATTAATCAGTCAAAGACATGGGCCAACCAAAATGTACACAAACAAAAGGAAATGGTCACAATTATAAACTTCTACAACTATTTCACTCCAACAACTTTGATACCAGTGCACTTCAAGAAATCACACTAATCTCAAGCACTAAGTAGACAAAGGTGTGGTTTTTGTAAAAGTATAAAAGTGCAAAACTAAGAAGAAAGAGAGAGAGAAGAGAGATAAGAGAAAGCACAAGAAAGAAAGAAAGAGTGAGGGGTTTTGGCACTCAATGAGGGGTCCAGAATTCAACCCCTCCTTATTGATCCTTTCTTAAGTCATAATGAGTCAAAAGTAGATAAATGCCCCTCTACAGCCAACTCACCATAATACTCTAATCATAATTAACTAAAACTTGAACCATACGACACATACAGCAAGACAAACTTATTCCTAACATAGAGGGACAATCTGATAAATAGAAAGTTTCAAAACTATCCCCATACATATAACTCAAAACAACCCTTCAAGCTTATTCATATATATCTAGAAGCCCCAACTTATTACAAAAATTTCTAAATACTTTTTTTCTCAAAGCCTTAGTAAACACATCACCATATTCCACAAATTTAACACAGAGTGACCAACGCATCACTCATTGCAGCATTACAAATGAAATAATAGTCCAGCTCAACAAGTTTAATTCGTTCATAAAAAATCGGATTGCTAGGATTGAAAATAGTAGTTTGATTGTCACAATGCATCACGATCACATACTTGGTTCGGAAGCTTGACTATTACGAAATTGTTTGAACCCATCGGAGTTTACTAATCATTTAAGTCACTGCCCAATATTATGCTTCTACACTAGATGGGGATACACATTCTGTTTCTTATTCTTCCAACAAATATACAATAAATAATGGTAGACTTATTGTCTAGATTGCATCATACATAGTCAATACCAGAGTATCCTGAATATGCAAATGATCATGTGGATTATACATAAAATTTTAAACATGTTCTCCCTTAAGATATATCTCAATGCTCTATGCACAAGCTCGAAATGAATCTTTCTTGGAAACTCCATGAACTAATTGATTACACTTACAACAAACAAGATGTTAAGCTGTGTAGTTGTCGCATAAATCAGTTTGCTTACTAACCATCTATACATAGCCTTATCTTTGAGTTCAGCACTAACTTTTTATGAAGATTATGGTTTATTTCCCTGGGTGTCTCAACAAGCTCTGCTCCCAATAAATCATACTCTAGTAGCATATACACAACATACTTCCTTTATGTCAAAACAATCACTGTCATACTTGTTACTACCACAATCCCAAGAAAATACTTGAGGAAACCAAAATTCTTAGTTAAAAATGTTTTGCAATATCCTATGAGTGGCACATTACTTGGAGCAAAGTGCCCAGATCTGCCAACTCGATTGCAGACAAAACTCGCTAAATCCAGAGTTCTGGCACTTTCTGGGGGGTTTGGAATTCAACCCCTCCTTATTAATCCTCACTTATGTCATAATGAATCAAAAGTACATAAATGCCCCTCTATACCCAACTGACCATAACTCCCTAAAGACAAGCACATATACCAAGACAAACTTACTCCTAACATAAAAGGGACAATCTAACTAAAGATATAAATGACCAAACTATTCTTATGCATATAATTCAATAATTTTACTTGAACTTCCTAGAAGAAGATAGAATGACAAGAGATAGGCACCAACTATACCAAAAGTAACATGATATCAAGAATCAAATTTAAGTCTCCATTTGCTCTATAAAGTTGAACAAAAGCACAAAAATTGTACAGTGTCAGTACCTAATCTCTGCTTTCTGGCAGAAGAAGTAATCAAGTCTGTGACTTTCTCTTCTGCAACCTGCACATGCGCCAATGCCTTTTTCTGTTGTCTGCATATGGAACTAACAAGTTCACGTGATCCATTTGTGGACAAAACCTTTCTTCTCGTTTGCATCCTTTGGAAAACAATACGTTCTTCCAGATACCCAAAGAGCAATGTTTTCCAAATTAGAGAATTTTCAACAACAAGAATATCATTTGCACCCTCAGTGGGACTTGCATATCAAATAACTTCTTCAAAGGCCATCTGTAAACAAATGGTGACATAAAGGCTCAGGAACATAAATCTTTCATTTTCAAGCACAAACAATAGTTGGTTTACTCATATGAGCATCTCATAATTAACCATAAACCCATAGGATATTTTAAAAATTGATCAAAAAGCTCCCATTCTGAATAAAATAACACCAGGCCAAATTATACACAAGAAGATTTTTCACTACAGAAGCTACTTTATAAATGTAAGGTTACTAAAATATTTTCAGCTAAATAATGTACAACAAAGGAAGCATCACAAACATAATAAGTGACAGTAATTATGAAAATTTTAGATTTACAGCCATATCAGCAAAGTAATATTAGGTCCATGCCGATAAAGTTCAATATCTAACATCTTTGCATTTCCAAAATAAAAAGAATCTGAAAATTATGACCTCAATGGCAGATTAGACTTTTCTTTGCATGATAATAAATTTCATTAAGAGAAAAAGGAGATGCAAAAGGTATAAGAAGGCCAGAAGCCTAGACAGAAAGGAATTGGACAGATAAAACTTGCACGTGCACCACAAAATATTATTACAGCTTGTTTGCTCTATTACCAGAGTTTCCATGGTCACTATAAATGAAATATTACAGAAGAAAGTTATACTTAATCATCCAAGTTGAAAAGCCACAGAGGATGGAACTTCATGCCGTGAGTGGTTTAAACAAACCAGCATAATTCAAGTTATCGTAACTGAATTCGTCAAAGTGTCCAACATGGAGTAATTACAACAATAAAAATAAACCAACCATGTAAACCATTCAAGAGTTTGTACTATATATATTAGAATCATGCACAAAACTGCACTTCCAAGATGGAAAACCATCATACATGTTCCACTAGTCAACCTAGAAGTCAAGTAGAGGTCCAGAAGAAAGGATCAATATCATAAACAAGGAAATGCTTGAAGATGAGTCATATTCAAAAAAACAAAAGAAAAAAAGAAATAGTTGTTTACTGACTGAGACAAGAGCCACATGTTTTTTTTTTTTAAAAAGAGACATGAGATAGAAACAGAGAAACAGAAAATCTTGATGCATTCTTGATACAACGCAAGCATGGATTAGCTTAAAAGGAGAAACATATAAAGGGCCACAGTCATTTTTAGTGTAAGACTTTTTGTAGACCTTCAGATGCACAATTTTAGAACACAGGACATGGACTGAGAAATGTTCTAGTTGCTTCATTTTGTAAATGAATAAAATAATAATTCATGAAACACACACAAAATTCTGCAATTCAATTCATAAGACGAGAAATTTCATAAAATTCAAAATTGAGACTTTCTTGATTGCATTCCAACCATGGGTACAACTAGACTTTCTAGACCGGTTACTATTGAACAACATAATACATTAACACATATTGTTCCTTAACAACTTTTATAACCCGTCAAGAGACAAAAGGACGTCACAGACAGTATACGCGCTCAGAACATGCTAAGAAATGTAATAACCGGAAGTCGTGAATGAGAAACACACGAAACAAACCAAAGAAGGGCACTCAAAGACAAACAACCGTCATTAGACAATCAGAGTACTTAAACGTTTCCGAAGCACCGCGTACTCGATTAATCAACAGGACGATAAACCCTAGTAACTCATAAATAAACTAGCGCCAGCAATCAATATAGCCTTTCTCAGGACATGATCACTCCCAGCAAATCAGAACTAGCAGAGTCAATGAAGCAAGTCCAGTAAATTCAGTCGACCCTAACATAGATGAAGCCAACTAAAGTGTCCACTCAGACAAAAAAACCAAGCAAAAACAAGAAAGAGAAGGAAGCTATATAACAGATAGAAACTTATTTAACGATCCCCACCTGCATTGAACATGATGCACAGAAAAGATCCTCCGCAGATTCAAATAACACAACCAAAAAGCCTGACTTGCTACCAAATGAGAGAGAGCTCCTGGTGCAGTAAATGCAGCGAGAAGACGAAAAGAAGAAACGGATTTCAGTGCCAGTTTCTCTTTCCCTCCAAAAGAAGGGAGGGAAAGCGTGGAAACTGCAAAAGGGTATTGATTTTTGTTTCGCAAGAAATGCGGTTTTCGGGCCGATGAATGGTCGGGAAGCGCTTCCCTTGTATATTTTCCACCTTTGAAACCTCGGGTTATTCTTTTACTGCAATAATAAATTTTAAAATTAACTAACAAACAAACGAGGGAGAATTTCAAATTTCGAGAATTGGAGGAAAGAGGTTTCCGAATTTGATGCAGTGAGTCGTAACAGCGAGTCAGCGAGTTATAATGTTTGCGTCACGGAAGACGCGTGGATTCGTTTGATTAAGGACATTGATTACGCACTCGCATGGGAAGAAGTGTCTGTCGTCATCTATTTGCGTTAGTTTCAGAAACATTTTATTATCATGGCTTACTTTTTTATGTAATTAAAATCGGCAGAACAAAAGCAACGCAAGAGTATTTACCAAAGCCTCTTCGACCAGAAAATGAAAGCTTCCTCCTCCACAAATTTAATTCCCGGAACAAAGAATTTACATACACATTTTCTCTTTTTGTAAACTTTCCAAGCAAAGGAGGAGAAACAACAAAGAATACAACAGAGAGTGTCAAAATTAAGTAAGGGCATCTCTGCTTAAAATAATCAGTAAGATCTACTTCTTTGATTTGGCTTTTGCCACCTTCTTCTTCCTTTTCTTGACAGCCTTTGGTACTTTAGTTTTCCGGGCCTCTCTCTTCTCTTCCTTGACCTTCTTCTTATTCTCTTTCCTGGCAGCTTTCTTTTCAGCTTCGGTCATCTTGGTTTCACTTTCTGCTGCTGATTCCTCCTCTTCTGAATCACTAGAATTTTCCTCATCGGCTTCGGATTCTGTTTCATTATCTGGAGTACTGGTCTTATCAGACGAGTTGGAGGGAGGTTCATGAGGGCCTACTTCTCTGGCCTCTGTGTTTGGAGGTTGCTGCTGGTGAGAATTTGTTGCTGCAGAACCGAGCTTGGCTGATGAAAGAGCCTGGTTTAGGCCTGTCACTGTCTGATAGTACATGTCATTTGTGTCTTCGCCCTTTGTAAGTCGATCAATATCCTTCCAGAAATATTTCACATCGCTCAAGTGCCTTGGAATGTAGGACTGGACATATTGTTTAACATGTTACAAAATGCTCGTTGAATAATAGAAAGTATGAGAATTTTTAAATACACAAGGTAAATAGAATCCTAGTAAGTGCATTATTCTTTTTTATATTTCTGTAAGTCTCCTTATAATGATTTTCTAAAACTTATTAAAATTTTGAGAACCATAACTTACACTAGAGTGATTGACATCCAAGAAGGGATGAAAGAGACATACAAGTGTTTGTAATAGGTTACCTGCACAAATACAGCTTCATCAACTTCATCTTCAGGAGAAACTTTATTGCCTCTTTCCAAAACCTTTTGTTGAACCTGCAATTATTGTACAATCTGCATATTTAGTGGTCTTCAAAAAACAGAAAATAAATTTTTTGTTCAAATGCAGAAGAGGCAAACCTTCTCCAGATAGATGTCCACAGAATCTTCTGTAATGGATGGATCAACAATGAAATCAAACAGTTCTCTGACTGTCATGACTGCAACTCCATGCTTCTTAAAAAAATCCTGCAGCCAGAGTGCCATCAAATCCTTCTTGTTCAACATGAACCACCTCACAAAGTGACATGAAAGCAAAACTCATGAAGGAAACTTACAGAAACATGAATACAATCCTCGCGAAGGAAATCTAGGGCATGAGGGTGATCCAGGTCGACTGATTGAGAAACATCAATAATGTACAAATGACCCTGAAGATGATTGTCAGAGAGAAATCCACAAACTATTGGTGTAGTCAAGCTTTTCATTTTAGTGGCGACAAATTAATGGTGAAGAATGGAGAACAAATAATGCTTACCTCATAATAAAGTATGTTGTACTCACTCAAATCTCCATGTACCAATTTGCACTTCTGGTATAAGGTTCGCATCATTGTAATCATCTGCTTAGACAAAGTTACAAGTGTTACTTCTCAAACCAGATGAGATAAAGTGTATTGATTATCTTCAAGCTAGTGCAGAACGATGGAAAGATGCCTTGTTAGTAGATCTTGAAATTCAGGAAGTCTACTCTATCATTTTTTTACTCACGACACTTGTCATTTATGTATAATCAAAAAGCTAGGTAGGGACTAAACCATAAAATGCCCTGTGACAGCCCTGGTGTCCCAAGGGGGGCACTCCCAGCAATACCGATTTTCTTATCAGTTTTCTCATCTACATTATGTGTACAGGATCCAGTTCAAAATTGAACCACAAGTTCAAAAATAAAAGAATGAAATATGAGTATGGTGTTAGGACATTAGTTAGGGATAATTAATAATTAACCATGTAACTGACTCCCATGAACACACCTCAACATAACCTTCACGTAGTCTGTCCACTGATAAATCTGCATCCTTGAGACGAGGTGCAGCCCAACCCGATTTACCTACATTGAAATAGAAGACATAGTTAGTTGTAGAAAATATCAATAAGCAAACATACAAATAACAAAGATACATTTAATCAAATGTACGAATAAAACTGATCGCTACACTGTAGATGCCTGGATGGAGTAACATTGAACTAATAAGAGTCATTGCTTCAAAGTAAGGGAATGAAAAACAGAGAACTGAAACACAAGCATCTTAATACCTATAAATTCCATCACTAGTACATGAAGTCGCAGTAGATATGGGGTGGGGCACCTAATTCCCGCTGCTTTTATCCTACAAACCCACAGAGATAGCAACAAGAATCACATTCTGTACAACAGCTCTTAGGTAACTTATAGATGTAATCAACAACTTCATAAATTCACAGTTGCAGCAGCATTAAACTCATTGATATTGATAATCATGATGCCTCTGTACCACAATTACTCTCAAGAAGGCTAAACATAACGTCAAATATTTGTTTAGCAACCAACATAGGCAAAATATTTTTTGGGAAGATAATGTGAAAGCAAAATCTATTAATTGTGGTACATCTAGATGCCACATACCATTGAAAAAATATATTTGAATACAGAGCATGTGCCATGAGGGCTAAAAGGTAACTCATGGCACAGGGAAAGAAACAAGTACTGTGCATATATATGGTTCAACAAATTAAAAACCAAAACCATGGGATCCTGCTAGAGGGACAACAAAGAGTGAGCAGGATCACTTGTTTGTAAGAACATGCACAGAGGCTGTTGAGAAAAATCAAAATAAAGAACTGATAACAAACACAACAGACCTTGTGGATCTTTTGATTATTTCTAACAAAATCAGTCTCAGATGCTAGTAAAATAAGGAAAAGGATGCCCCACTTGACATAGTACAAACTCAACATACCTGGTTTTTTCCCCTCATTTTGGGCCATTGAAAAGTCAAGCTCTTTCAAGTAGCACAAAAAACAGAAGTTTCATAGTTTAAACAAGGTCATAGCATGTAAGACAAGCATATTAATTTCTCTCATCATGGCTTGGTATGTGATCCATCACAGCCATGAGTATACAACTATAATACTTGTGTATATGTTTGTGCAATTAAAACATCAACTACAATGAAACAATGAATACACACACTCATAATGAAAGACATTGTGCAAGAAATTTAATTAGAAAGGACACTATCAACTGGTTGCATTTTACCTCAAAAGATTTCTCATCTCTTTTTCTGCCCAAGTTTTCACCATTTTCCTGGGGTTGTGCTTACAGTATCCATGTCGGAAACGGAAATCACCTTGAACATAGCGGTCTCTGTCCCTGTTGCGCATATGAAATCGATGTATTCAGTAATATCCTAGATGTCAGAGACCAGCCGAACAATTTGCAAGAGAGCTACAGTAGAAATGCCAAAAAACCAGATTTTTCCGAAAGCGTGAGGATTGATACAAAACTCAAAGAAAGTAATGCAAGATGCAGGTTTAGGCACAAAAAATTAAGCAACATGAACGATGTCATGCAAGCTTACAAACACCCAGAGTTATATAGGATACAAATACCAAATAACACCTTATTCCATATCCGAATTTCTTACTCGTTTACCCGCAGGTAAATGAGATAAAGGGTAAGTAAATGGATAATTTAACACATTTTTTTAAAATACATAAACATGATAATAAATAGCTAAAAATAATTAAAAATTGAAATTAAACTACAATATCACATAAGATTGATACAAAACTAGAAAACATTATAAAACAATAAACTAATAAAAACATCTTCATAATATTAGAAAAACAGTTGTATCCTCCTCGGTTGGATATATATTATATAGAACCTCGGTAAACAGGTAATTGGGTGCAGAAACCGATTATTATATCTTTTTTGTTTATAAACCAGGTGACTGGTAATCGGGTAAATTGACCTGAATTCATAATCGAGTAATGATTTTACATCCATATCTTTTTATAATTAAATAGGTAAAGAGAGTAATTGAGTAATCAGGTAAAATTACCACCTTACATGCAACCATTGAATCCAATGCCCATTAAAAAATTTTAAAAAATAAATAAATAAAAAATTAAATTTCCATCCAAGGAAAACCAACCAATAAAAACATCCGAAATTGTTTTAAATCATAAACAAAATAAGCATTAAAATAACTCTATAATGATAATATCATACTTTAAAAATCTGAGAAAATGTAAAAATTCTTCATCAATAAATGCAATACTTTAATCTTAGAATACAAATATGTAAACTTTTTTTAAGAAACTTAATTTAGAGTAAAAATAAATATAACAGATATTAAAGGAATGGGAAACATTCAAAGAGGAAAAGTTTCTTTCGAAACTGAAACCGAAGAGAGAACTCCTATTGATACAACGGTGTCTGCTTGCTATGTGCAAGGAACGCCAAGGGGAATGAGGGGAAGAGCAGACTACTTCTACTCATCTCAAAAATCTTGAAAGGGGAACATGGGACCAGCGCTTAGGTCCTTGAGGCAGAGCAGCAGTAGCACTGACCCACAGCCACCATGGTAAGCATACTTCCAAACATACTGATACGTAACTTTGAAGGGGGTGGAGAGATGTCCGAGAATATAATGCACTAAATGCAGAAATACTAGCAGTACATGCATCCCCACCATATTTGGTAGAGTTTATCAGAAAAAGAGATTGTCCAGTGCAACTTGATTACCTACGTTCAATACTTACACAGCAATTATCCATGGCACCTGACCAATGATGGAAAATAATAGTCCTACCGGTTATTTCACTAAACTCCAAACAAAAGAAAAAGGGAAAATACCCAGACAGACCAGTTTGCATGTCAATTTGAAGTGACTAGCATGGGAGTTATATTAGGGCCACTTTCAAATCAACTGTTTTGCTATCATCTTCAATAACTTCATAGGATAATAAACAAAGGGAAGGAAAGAGAAGGGGAAGCAACAACCTTTTTTTTGTTTTTCTTGTATAGATAATGAACCTACATATCATACATTCTGGACACTACACTACTGCTGCAAGAAGTCTAAATGCTGAATCCATAAACTTACTTGAATACAAGGACTGAAGTTTTGTAAACTTTGATAGCAAGTTCCTCCTCATCTGTTTTTGTTGCATGATAGACATTAGCCTGTTCAAATAGTGAACGAAGAAACAACTTAATTATATGGTTCTCCTATTATGTTAGTAAAGAGCATATAATGACAGAAAGGAATAGGAAAATTTCATAAGTGTGAAGAGAATATTCAACTAAAGCACAAATTTCAAGAGAAGAAAAAACATACTTCTTTCCCTGTGGAGATGCAGCCATTGATTTCACTAAACACACCTCGATTTAGCATCTTGAACAATACCATGCGGGTCCTTGGATCAATTGCCTGAAAGGAACAGACTCATCTTCTGTTTCTTGAATAGGAATGAAACTTGAAAAGCCTTTCACATGATATAATAATTTGTTATCCTTACTCCTATAATTACAGTAACTATAAGAGAGAGAAAAAATTAAAAAATAAACTATTAGATATAAAATGAAGAAAAACTTTATGGTAGGTGAAAACATAATTGCAAACAAAGGGAAGACGCAAAAGAACATTCCAATACTTAACCGATCATCTTAGAGCAACATTAACTGGAATTGACTGGGAGGAATGCTACTTGCATCAAGCATTCACATCCAACCACTTACCACCTTCGTACCTTGCTACCCTAGACTGCATAGCAACTCAATTATTCAACTATATATAAAAGAGTCCAATTTTCGGGCACTCAAATCTGTACACAGTAAAGGCAGCTTCATAATGCAAAAAAGTATCTGATATGCTACAGGAATGCTCGGTAATCCCGTCTCAGTTAATTTTTTTAAAATGTTTTATGAAATAAAAAATAAATTGCGGAACCAACTTGAGTGATCAATGAAATGCAGTTATTACACCAAACTGACTCCCATGCATGAGCAGCTAAAATGCTTTAATTTAAAAAAAAAATTATTTGCTGCTTCTGAATATGCAAACGCCTTGGCTTTCTCCATTCGAATCCTTCAGAAACCAACCTGCTCAACAGTTGCTCGGTCAGCCTTTTCAGTATTTTTTGTTCTCCCAATCGCCATGTCACGGACGCTATCCCGGATAACAGTCGTTACAGAATTAGACATTCCGACATTGAACCTCCCCTCCCATTCCTACAGAAGCAAACTATAATGATAACAATCCTCAACAAATTGTACAGTATCGTAACCCCACTGAAGAAAGAATCTAAACCCTAAACCTTACGACAGAAGTTACCTCTAGTGGCGAGGCGCGAATGCGACTCGTGAGTTTCTGGTTCCGATTGGAGAGAGGCTGGAGAGGACGAGAGAGAAGGCCTCCGTGAGCGTTAGGACGACGTGAAGAGAGGGAGAAAGCCTCATCAGGTTCAGAGTCGTCCTTACAGTCCAAATAGTCCAGAGCTTCTGCAATTTCAGACTCGGAAGAAAAGGAACGATCAGCATCATCTTCTTCGTTCTCTTCATCCTCGACTTTTACAGCACATGATTCCGCCAATGGTTCTTCTTTCGCCAGCATTCTGGAATTGAATCAATAAGCCACTCGGTCCGCAAGACAACACCCAGATATCCGCTGACCTAAAATTTACAGGTAAGTTTAAAAATCTCTTCTTCCACGTCTGCTCTTCGGTCAATTCTTTCTTCTAGTTAGGGTTTTGAAAAGCACAGCAACTAGCCGCTTCTAGTTGCACATCTGACGCGATAACAACTCCAAGGAACATGGACTCAAAAGTCCATTTAAGTTGAAATCCCTCGCTTAATTTTACATTGAAATTGAATATAAACACAAATTTAAATTATTCTAATTATGTTGTTCTTTTCTTATTATAAACGTGGTTGCTTATGTTGATTAGATTTAAGTTTGATCTATTTTTAATATTTGCATCGAATAATTGAAACAAATAACGTTATTGTAGATCAATTAGACTTACATGATAATTTTACTGATATTTTTATATTTAATTGTCTAGGCTTGAGATTTGGTGTGACACAAGTCGCACCAAATCACCAGATTCATATGACTTGATCCGCCCCTTTTGAATGCAACTTCTTAAAGTCGCGCTTTGAAAGCATTCCCTTGCACAAAACAAATCTAGGAGAAGAAAAGTCACTTCAAGTCTAATGACAAAAACTATATACACCAATCAAAAGAGTCTAAATTTGAAAAAAAAAAATTATACTCAATTTTAAAGGAAAAAAATGTCCAATTTTAGGGCATTGAGAAATACACTACTCACTTTTTAAGTTGAATAGAAATAGTTGATTCTTCTTTTAAAATTCGTGCCTCTTTGAACTCCGACATGCAACGAAAGCTATAATCAAATTCTTGGGAGGTCAATAAGAATGAGAGATTAGTGAAAAACTCCAACAAGCTACAACCAAAATATCGTTCAAAATAGAAACTTGGTTGTTTTAGTTTTAATCGTCTCTTTGTTGTTGCATGGAGTTTCATCGACTATCTTGAAATAGTACTCCTTCATCCTTAATTATGTTTTAATTGGAGATGTAGTTGAAGAGTCAATCACAAATTGTATGTAACACGAGGGGGAACGAACATGAGTTTCTTTCATCTTTTGACTCTATTCAAGTGTAAACAAAACAATTTATTACCCTCTTCGTGAGCCACGAGAAAATAGTGATCACTCATGAAAGATATTCAAATGAACATAGTAAAGAGACCTGCATAATCAACCAAACTTTCACCAATCAAACATCTCAAGGTTATTTTCAAGAATGGTGGAGAGAAAGAGAGCAATCTTCACCATTTATTAACTTTAACAAAACCTTAGGAACTAACGTGGAAAAATTCAAGAATCATAATGACTCTTGATATTCCAAGGCTAAGAGGATTTTGAATATGTTGATTGAAGCAAGGGGGCAAACCAAATTTTTAAATTCAGAAACTAGTAAGAATTTAGGAAACAATATAAAGAGGAGAGTCTTTGGCCAAGCATGATTGCAAGGTTTGAATGTGAATATTGAATAGGAGTTTCTAAACTTAGAAACTCAAAAGCACATCACTATCAATCTTGTGTTGTTTTTCTCAAACTAATACTATTCATCAATTTTTGATCTTCACAAACAATGAATCAAGGGAAAGGAATATCAAAATTTATACTCTTAAACATCCAAGAAAGAGAGCTACTAAGGAATAGGAAATGACAACAATGTATCACAATAAGAGTTGGAACTTGATTTTCTCTACCACCTGAAAAAAGGGTTGTCACGAGTTTTCACAACTCATGGTATTAATTACGAGGAAACATTCCTCTCTTCTCCTATTGTTTTTTGGATCTTTGTATGATTTTTGTCCTATTGCAACTCATAAATAATTTTGTTCTTGTATTTAGCATAAGGCCTCCATCTCTCGTCTTATTTCTAACTTTAATTTCACTGATAGACTCTCCTTCGAGTGTTATTTTTTTTCTAGGTATCTAGTTTACTATGTCTATTCCCAAGACTCGTGAAGAGACTCTGATATCATGTTAGAATTTTAGAAGAATAAATAATTCAATGATTGTGTTAAACTGAGTATAGTGGTCATCTATTTATAATGGAGGTAACACCTATAATTAAAACTATTCATGTCCCAATCACACCGAATGTATTGCTCCTGAATCTAAGTCTTTAAGCTAGTAAGCAGCTATAATATGAACAAAAGACTAATAACGTTAAAAGACCTTATATGAGACTCTTTGTTGCGAGACTCTTATAAGACTATCATATTGATTCTTCCCCGGTGAGATTCTTTACCATGAAAGTCATGTAAGACTCCACCTTATTTGCTCTTCAACTCTATCTAAATACGTTTAGAAATACAACACAAGGTAATATTTAAATATTCTTTTTATTTTTGTGCACAAACTTTTTTTGATAACTTGAAAAAAGATAAACCAAAATTTAAGATACCTAGATTGATGAGACAAACTTTGTCGTGTGAAAGCTAAAGATGTGTGTAGTGTTGATGCAAGACAAGTGCATTATAGCCATAAAAAAATATCATTCAACAAAATTAAGGAATTAAGTGAGAAAGATTGATTAGGTAAGTAAATATTTTCCATCTTGTTTGATGCTAAAGTTGACAAACAATGTGTCGAACAATATTTACAAAGGAAAATAGCAAATTTGTTATTTTTATGATAATAATTATACAAATTCAAGTTGATGGACAAGATGTGAGAGTAGAAGAAGAAGAAGCAGAAAAGGCCACTATTCTTATTTATTGAACAAAATCTCGGGATGGTTTAATAACGAACTTGAGTCACTTTAGGGCTCTTGATACAAATTTGGATATTGGATTACTTCCAATGAAGTAAATAAGGAAATTCAATCAAGTTTATTTTGGTAGTGCACCTTCGGGAAAGAGCAAAGTTATTGCTGGGGTAAATAGTGAGACAAGCAGGTTAAAGTCAACATATGAAATACATAACAAAAAGGGAAGGTACTAATCTTATAATGAACTAAATCATCTCAAGAAAATATGCCTATGAAAAGGGTAACGATGAATGAATGAAAGTAAATTATGGGATCTCCTAAGGTAATTTATCAAAGAGAAACACATTTAAAGTAAATGAGTATTAGAGATTATTAGTTGGTGACATTAAGGATTTTAGATATTTTGGAAATATTGAGTTATTAATTATCATATGAATTTTCACAGGGAGTGATCCCATATATCCATGTAAAAACAACGTTATTTATATAAATAGAGTTGAGGATATAATAATGTTTGAACATGTGTTCAAGTGGGATGATGTTAAACTTAATAAAGGGAATAAGCTTCCCATAATTGGTGAAACCATGCCTGTCGAGATAGGGAAGTTGACTTCCCTTAGTTGGATATTGGTATTGACTCATATAGGGAGTCTCTTTTAGAGAAATTGAATTTTCAAGGGAAGCCCACATGCCAACTTATGTTTACGAGTTTGCATTACTAATTTCTTATTCTCATGGGCAATAAAATGGGTGTGGGAATGGCTCCCTCCTAGACATTGTACAAAAGTTTTGTTGATGCCCATAAAAGGAGGAAGAAAAGGTCATGCCAAGGATGTTCGCAAATTATTGAATGATATTAGTTGTTTCTCTCATTTTTCATTAATTTTCCTAATTTATGTTATTATATTCAAAAATTTTGTAGTCACATGCCTCATTTCTACTAAAAAAAGAGGTTGCCGATGAGAGTAAGCCAACTTACATTCTTTATTTGCGAGCATAGGGGAAGCACGGAGGAGAGAAGAGTGCACACACCATCTCACCTTTGCAAGCATACACACGATTGGAGAGGATTATAAGGGAGTATGTAGCATTTGATGTGTTGTACTAGTATCTCGAGTCTTGACCATGAATTGATGAAGAAGTTATCTTATCTCTTGTATCTTTAATAATAGAGACAAAACAAATAGTACCTTTGGTTTAGAAGATATCAGTCCTCAAAATTCTCAATGGCTTGTGGGAGGGCAAAGAGGGAGGTTGGTGCTCTTACTTCTCCCTTGTAGTTAGGTTGAACAATTTACAACATTTAAAAATTTGTTAACAAAAGGTTTACATCATATTCACTTAAGGTTCCACTTAGGTTGCTTCACTTAAATAATAATTTTAAATTAATTTGTACAAGAAATAATTATCTCTATTAAACCAATAAAAAATAAAAATAATATTGACATTCAATCTATTACCCATATATATATAGGAAGGGAGGTCAAGTGTTTTCAGAAACAACTCGACCTCCCATTGGAGGGGGTTCTTGTGAAGATTGCTACATTCAAGTAATACAAATATTTGAAATAATTATAATTAAAATCTGAAAATTATATTTTAAAGTTTTATATTATCTGTTTAATTTAGTCATTCTATTTTTACTATTAATTGATCATTATTTGATTTATATTTTCACTAATTGCTTTATTTGTGGCTTTATTAAAGATTTGTTTTTGTTATTAATTACATGAAATTTACATTTTATTTACCCAAAATGTCATGGATAAAATTGCACTGGCTAATAGATGGAGAAGAAAAACTCTAGAATAGAAACTCAAATATGAGCATATAGCTTTAATACCTCCAAAGAAAAAGAAGATAATGACTATGAGAGAATACGAACGATACTTGCGACCATCTATACACTGTAAAAAATAGCATCCCATACAAAAGAGTAACTGGAGTACAACAAGATCATCACCATATGTGGAAGTTAATTCGAGACTATTAGTGTCATAATTTGTTATTTATGTGTTAAATAAGATGGTTATTTTATTATTATAAAAAAAAATATTATTACTTAATCTACACTATATATGATTATATACATTTTATTTGGTTTATTATTTAATTTCAGTTTAATATTCAGTAATATTTTATATTAGACTATAATTTTCTGTCTTTCAACTATTATATGGAGATACTGATTGCAACAAATTGTTTCATTATTCAAAATATTAACTTAAAATTTAGATATGGAATACAATGAAAGATAAATTAACTTCGTTTTAATTTAAATTTGATTACCTTTTAAGAAATGCTAGTAATAAAAAATTAAAAAATATTACAATTATTATGTATGTTATAAAAAATGTATGTTTATTTTCTTTTTATATAGGATTATTATTATTTGTATTTTTTTAATATGATTTATTATGTTTAGGGAATCCTTATGTATACCATCAAACGGTTTTGAAATTGGTATGTATGTAGGGGTGGCATCAAGTTGAGCCAAGTTTGAACATGTATATGTTTGAGTTTTGCTTGATTTGAATACTTTGAACTCGAGTTCAAGTTCAATCTCGAACTTAAAATTGGAATCGAGTTTGAGCCTAAAATTTGTAATTGAGTTTGAATTCGAGCTCATGTTGGGTTCAAGTTCCAACCTACATTAAAAACTTTAAAAATTAAAATAAAAATAAAAAAATAAAAAAAGAGAATATTGTGATAACCTTGGTACCATTAAACTGCAACGTATCAGAGAGGAGTTTAAGACTTTGAAGTGAAACATACTACTGTATAATAACCAACTTAATAAACCTAAAAAAAATTATAAACACCTCCATCAATAGTATTTATTCCATTGACAAACAACAACATTCGATGTTGAGGGACTCAAAAGGGTTGAATGACCAATCGTCTTTGAGGTTTGAGGTAAATAAAAGCAATTATCAATCGACTAAAAAGGGAATTGATAAGAGTAATTAGAGTAAATGGTATTTTTATAAATAAAATTATGCTAACGAGTTTGCTAACGGACCAAGTAGAACTTGAAAAATCTAAGTTTGGTTTATTATACTTAATGAACCTTAGGGGGGTTAGTGCACAACGTACCAGCCGGCTTGGTCCCACCGTTTGTGTAATGATTTATTTTTATTTGGACCCTCCACAACGTTTTTAGGCGTATCTACCAGGTCCAGAATTGCCTTCCGAGTAGTCCGGACACCAGCCTCGGAGTATCTCGAGCGAGGGGTGGGGCGGGTAAGAAAGAGAAAAGAAATGGCGCCGACGGAGCTCCGTCGCCCCATCAAACGCCCTGCCATATCGGACCAGCAGAAGCGCCGGGACGTTGCTCTCCTTCGTCAGGAGCAAAACCGCCGCGACGCTCAGCATCATGCACGTACCTTAGCGTCCTCTGTTATCTCTCTGCCGTCGCAGACCGATGAGCCGGAACCGAAAGTCGAGGAAATCGAGGAGTCCCCGTCGTTGTCTCGGGATTTAGATGTTGTTGAGGCCTCGAAACTCAGAGGCTTCGAAGCTAGACGGTGGTTTGCTCGGCAGTTGATGCTGCCGGAGTGGATGATCGACGTCCCTCCTCGTCTTGCTCACGATTGGTAAGCATTTTTATTCTTTCCTTCCCGCGCCCCCTCATTGTTTTATTCCTTCCTTTTTTCTCTTTCTGATGTAAGAAGGAATTTGAGGTTCACACAGCCATAATGATTCTAGTGGCATTAGATTCTGTATTGGTTCGGGCTGTGTACGACTATGTTCGTTCTATTTTTCCAATTTGGCCTGTTATTAGAGATCGGGACATATTTCGCATTCTCATTATGTGTCTTAGTTTACATCAAGTCGGGCAGAATATAATCAGTATAGTTGCTTCCGGTAGTCCGAGACTAAGCAATTGGGATTCGGAATCTAGCTTTCTTTTGGATTAAAAGCGAAGGAAGAGGAGGTTGTTGTATTCATCAAAGTTTACTTATGGTTTTCGAAATTAGAATGGTTTTGAAAATCGAGTGCAAGGGATCATCACTAGGGTTTAGGGTTTTAGTTGAAAGATGGTTGTAAGTATGCGTTTAGTTTTGGATAAGAGAGCTAATATGGTGGAAAATTAGGTGTATTGCAGAACAATTTTTGTCATGAATGACAATGGAAATGATGGTTGGGACATTTAGCTCACTCGCCTGCTTGAATTATTCCAGCAACGCTTGTTCTTCTTTTTCAAACGCTTCACTAGCGAGTGCAACCATGTAGTTTCTGAAGTTTACATTTTGCGTCATATCCCTTTTCAAAGCGCTGAAAATTTTGAATTTTATGTGCTTCTTGTGGTGTTTTCTTTCTTTTTTATCAAGTGAAAAGAAGCTGTTAAGGTTTTTTGTTCTCGTTGTGGTATAATATCGGAGTACTTCTGATAAAGGATTTTATAGTGGAGTGGAGTTCTTTTTCCAAACTCTGCAGGTATGTTTTTCCAAGGCCTGCTGGGAAGCGGTGTTTTGTGGTTTCTTCTAATGGCAGTACAGTGAGTAGGCTTAGGAATGGGTCCATATTACATTATTTCCCTTCTGCCTTACCAAATGGTGCAAGGACGAAAGACATTGCGGGACCTGCTCACAATTTCTCTATCCTTGACTGCATTTTTCATGAGGTGAACTTGTCTAATTTCAAGATATAGTTTTGGGTCTGTTCTTTGGAAATTTGATAGCTAAACTAATTTTTTAGATCCAGCTGATGCACTTTAAGGTGTCATTTTGCAGCCAGATCAAACATACTATGTGATTGACATGGTATGCTGGAGAAGTTACTCTTTATATGATTGCAGTGCCGAGTTCAGATTCTTTTGGTTAAACTCAAAGCTTGCTGAGACGGGTGCTTGTAATCCTCCTTCATTGTACCATAAGTACAGATTTAGTGTGGTGCCTATATATGAATGTGATCAGATGGGTTTGCAAGCTGCTTATAGTGGTTCTATGCCTTATGCAAAAGATGGGTTATTATTTTACAACAAGTAAGATAACTGTTTACTTGAGTGCCATTAAGTAATTATCCTATATAAATATATAGTTATAGTGCAAAGTTTGAAGCACACTATTCCAGAGAGCCGAGAAAGAAAATAAGTATTGTTTCTTTACTTGCTCTTTTTCTCTAATGGTACTTCCATTGTTTACTTCTTCAGGCATGCACACTATCAGACGGGTAACACCCCATTAGCACTGGTATGGAAGGATGAGAACTGTAGCCAGTATGTTCTTGATACAGACAGTCTAGGGCAAGTTCCATCTCAACAGCAGGTGTTCTTTCCTACCAGTCATTTTCATGACTTAGTTAACTTGCTTTTTGGAGTCTAAACATGAAACTGATTCAGTAGTATGTCACACTTATTAGATACTAAGCAGAACTACACTGTAAATGAAAAAAATCTTGTGAATGATATGGATTAGAAAGAAAGATTTTCCAGTGTTAAAATGTTTCTTCATGTACTTCTCAAATTAATGAAATGCATTACAAAGCAAGATGTAAAAGGAAAATAAACTTTTATATGTCATCTTGTTTTAACAGTGGAAATCTCAAGAGAACGAGTATGCGTCCTTTAAATGTGTGAAGATGTTACAGGTTGTGTCTATGCTAAGTCTTTGTTTGTAACTTTTTGTCTAGGAAAAAAATTGAACTGCATCATATGATACTTAACACCTATTTTGTCTAGAAAAGTTAGACTCTGTCATAAATGTGGATGAAGCTAATTGATATTTTGGCACTAGTATTAAAAAACAGTGAAGGTGATGGAGATGAATCCATCAAAGACTGGTCTCAATTATTACAAGGTTAGAGAGGGGAAATCTTTTAGCTAATGGGGGAATCTTTCCCTCTCATTTTACAGAGTTGGTGCAGACATTACTTTTGTAGTGTTTGTGCTTCTCTCATTGCCTTGTAGCCCCACCTTCTGCAAAAAAGAGTAGTAGAGATGGGAATGAGAATGTTGAGATAGATGTCATGAAATTAGACAAGAATGCCTAAGGAAGAGTTTGGAGTAGCACTCACAGTGAAGATAATAAGAGAGTCAGTTAAGGTGGGCTGAGAATGTTCTAGGAGGTTGAATAATTTGCTAGTCTGGAGAGGTTCTGTGATGTAATGCCAGTTCAATGATGAATTAAAAAAAATCAGAAAACAATCAAACTAGGAGAGGAAGCTTGAGTACGGTTCCATAAGAGAAGATGGAATATCGAGGCATTGAGATGGTTTGGGTGCAATGGTAGAAGTTAGTAGGGGCAGGATGGATCGAGGTGGTGACCTACTTTAGGTATCTCATATTAAATAGAACTTGAGCTATTAAGTTTGAACTTGTTATAGTGTTTTCTACTCCTAGTAGATGTAAAATAGAAAATCAATAAAATCATGGAGGATAAAACAATTTAGAAACTTCACTCAAAATAGGGCTCTATGGCTGCATTTGACCCCCCTATTCAATGGTGGCCATCGAAGAGTTATTATCCATAAGATCTCTTTAGGGGACAATTTCAACAAAAAAAAGGACCTCTTTCGGAGAGGAAGTGTTATTTGACTATAACTATTTTGAAAGAGTGTATTGCATAAAAAAGTAATAATAAGGTTTAGTTGGAGTCCTAGTCCCTCCGACTTTGGGGGCGTCTTCTGGAATGCCTTGGGGAAGACTCTGGCCTCTTATGCTGACCCCCTTGGTGTTTTTGGTTTGACCTCTACAGAGTTGCAGGCCCTTAGGCATGGTTGAAGATCTTCCAAAGTAGATTTCAGGGCCAGCTCCATGTCGTAGGGGATTCAAGTAATGTCATTGCTTGGTGCCAAGAATTAAAGACCCTCTTCGGCGTCACTGGCCTTGTTTCTTTGATATTCAGGATTTGTCTCATCTTGTGGTGTGTAAATGGACTCATGTTCATTGATCAACAAATTGTATTTATGATGCTCTTGCTAAAGAGGAGACTTCTCTCTAATTTCTCATTGTTAAAGACCCTCCCCACTTAATGTTTTTTGGTTTGAGGGGAGGTCGCACGAGGCAATTTGGCTCGGGGTCTCTTCTCTATTGTTGGCTTGCTTGTCTGCATCGGTTGCATATCTTCCGCATCGTCAACTTCGATTTTTTTTTGTCATTGGCTAGAAATTCCCTTGAGGTCATACTTGGCCAAATTTATTAAGTTATTTCAGTTCTACTGTTACAACCTCCTCTTATTACCGCGATGGTTATTTTCTCTTCCTTTATGTTAAGGAATAGTCCCACATGGATTAGTGGTACAAAGATCTTGAGTTTATTAGTTCGGAAAGATCTTGAGTTTATTAGTTCGGAAAGAGGCTTCCTAAGTTGGCTAGTCATTTTGGGATGGGACTTGGACCTCACTTCACATGGTATCAAAGCAGGTACTCATATGTGGGCCTACACTTAAATTATCCACTTGTAGAGCCACAAAAGAGGATCTGCACATAAAATTATCCACTTGTAGAGCCACAAAAGAAGGCTGACACCTAAAATTGTCCTCTTGTAGAGCCACAAAAAGAGGGCCTACACCTAAATTATCCACTTGTAGAGCCACAAAAGAGGGCCTACACCTAAATTATCCTCTTCTAGAGCCACAAAAGAGGGCATACACCTAAATTATCCACTTGTAGAGTCACAAAAGAGGGCCTACACTGAAATTATTCACTTGTAGAGCTGCAAAAGAGGACTTACACGTGAGGGGGAGTGTTAAGGAATCACATAGATTAGTGAGTACAAAGATCTTGAGTTTATTAGTTCGGAAAGAGGCTTCCTAAGTTGGCTTGTCATTTTGGGATGGGCCTTGGACCCAACTTCACAACCCCGATAACCCTTTTACTTGGTTACCTTTCTCCTACATTCTTTTCTTACTCTTGTTTATCTGTTTAAGCCAACCTCTTAGTGTGTTGCTTCAGTTGGTCCTTTTTTTTATACGAGTATTTTTAAGTCCAGCGAGATTTTTTATTGATACCCAGGTTTTGTAGCCTGCCCTTTGAGTGACATACATTACCCTTAGTGATTACTATCACTCTTTTGTTCGAAATCCGATTAGGTTGGTCTCAACTCCTTGTTATTTCCCAATTTTTAATCCTTTGAGAGTTCGAGTCCAGTTGAATACTTATCCTTGGGACACCTTGATGTAGGAGATAATTGTTACAACTAATTTTTTGTTGGTTTAAGCTAGGATTAATGCCTATACCTCCCAATTTGAGGGGGAGTATAGAAGAGAAGTATGATGGATTCTACAAACTGAATCAAACTTGAACATTTTCATATACTCTATTTAATTTGATGTATGCTATTTTTTATACGCATAAGAATTTGTGAGTGCTATAGTGGTTGCACTTTCTTCCGACTTTTTTTATTTACGTGTTAGAATTACGTTTGAAAGTTGAGTGCGGTAGTGGTTGTGCCTCCTTTCGGAATTGAAGTATGGGTGATGTTATCATTAGAGGGAGTACAATCTAAAATGAAAAATTCCACGTGTTATGGTAATCAAATTTATGTGACCAGAATGTCTAAGTCGTGGAGAGTACGTTATGAAGAATTCTCTTTGAAAACCAATTTTTTTTTTCATTGCAAGCTGGAAGTTATAAACTCCAGCTTGAGGTGGAAGTGTTGAAGAATATGTATGAAAGAGTCTTACATGAATCTCACAACAAGAAGTCTCACACAACCAGAATTAATATGGTGGAGTCTAAGAGGAGTCTCACGGGATGGAGGTCTCACAAAAAAGTCTAATTTTAAAGGTGTTTTAGTTATGTTAGTCTTTTATATATGATTAATTGTTTAATTGTTCAAGGACTTATCTTTTAGTGTTTGATTTTGGGTGTAATTGAGACAAGGGTAGTTTAATTTTAATATGATTCTATTTGTTTCCTCTATTATAAGTAGAGGCTCATTGTACTTACTTATAATTAAGTCAATGTATTATTTCTCTTTTTAAATTTCTGGAAAAGAGAAATTATACACTGACTTGATTATAACTGAGTACAATGAGTTTCTATTTATAATAAATGAAACAAGTAAAATTGTATTACAATTAAACTAGCATTGTCCAAGTTATATCCAAAATCAAATACTAAAAAATAAATTCTAGTACAATTAAATAACTGAACATAAATAAAAGACTAGCCTAACTAAAACACGTTTAAACTGATACTCTTTTATGATATTTCCTTACCATGAGACTCTTAGACTCACTATATTAATTCTAGCTCTATAACACTTCTTGTTGTGAGAGTCATATAAGACTCTTTCATACCTATTCTTTAACATACATACTAGGTGTAAGACTCATAGAATAAATGAAACCAGCAACTTCACTCCTTTGCGCATCTTCTAAGGATGTTTCTGACCTAATTTGCTTTTGAAGAAGATGCTGTTAACTATCATAAAAGAAGGAAATATAGGCATGGAGTACTTTTTTCTTTTTGAAAACAATTTAGGACATGGTGAACACAATAGATTCTACTTTCAGAGTGCCTACTTGTGGTTCATGTTTTGGTAAACTAGAAGACCGAGGAGACCTAGTGTTTTACTAAAGGTTTCTTCATTCATTCTGCACTTAGGCTGGTTATTGTGTTTCTGAATTGAAATTTATAGTTTGCTAACAGTCATTCCAGATTTAGTTCGAATAGATGTAAGTGAAATTACTGTGGCATTAGAATCATAATTATGAAGATTTGACTCCATGTGGAGACCGAGTTCCTTCTCTCTCTCTCTCTCTCTCTCCCTCTCTCCCTCTCCTCCCTTCTCAGTGGTTGGCAGCCAGGTTCATGCTGGCAGCTTCTTCTTTTTCTTCTCCTCTCCTTTCTCTCTCTCTCTCCAATAACTTTCAGTTCCAAATTAAACACTAATTGTGGAATATGTGCTAGAAATAAGCATTATAGCAATAGAATTGGAGAAAATTAAATCCTAATAATGCAATCCCAGACATTAATGTGTACTTTGAGTAGACTCTGTTTTTACTTTTCCTGTCTATTTGAAGTTATAAATCTTTTTCAGAAAAAAGGAAGTGAAATTTTACTTTTCTCTGTTCTCTCTCTGTCTCCAAGTGGTTCAATGACCACTAGACATGTTCAAGGCAAGTCATAATTTAAATTTGAAGGCCACAACAGCATGTGCACATTTGGTACGCTTAGTGAAAAGCTTTTTGAACTCAGGAAACTCATTCAAAAAATAAAACTGATACATTTCTGCTTTGTCAAAAACTTCTTTCTCTGCTCACTCCGCAAGCATGGTTGGAAATTGGTGACTGCTAAAATTTGATTAAAGAAGTAGGAAGTCCTCTGAAGGAAGATAGAGAACCATAGAACTTGGCTCCTCTAGGTGCTTCAAATGGGTACTGGTGATGTTGGTTATGAACCGATGAGAAATATAAGATGATAATGATCATAATGGTCATTAAAAAGGAATGTTGTTTTGGTTCCTTCACATCTTTCTCACATCAGGAAATTCCAGAAATATATCATAAAGGTCCCCTTACCATAAGGTCTATGAAAACGATGCAGGTTGTCTTGGAACTGCAAGCTGATGGAAACCTGACCACTTCAGATGATCCTCCGGCTGTCTTTGGTTGTTTGGACGGGAACTTCATTCAAAAGGTAAGATATCTTCTTTGAAATTCTTGTTATTGTCCGATGTCGAACAACGTATTTATCTTTTTCATGTATAGTGGATAGTGCTTTATCTTGCTTTTTTGCTTTTCTGATGTTGGATATGGTGGATAAACTCTGAATTGACTGTTTTATTGCTGATAGTAGACAATATCAACTCATTTTCATGTTGACTTTCTATATTCCAACAGTGAATTCGTAATTTGAGGATATGTAAATTTTGTTTTGTAACTTCAATATATTTCTCCGGTCTGTGCTTTGTTGAATTCATTGAATAATTTTATTTTTAGTTTCATATTTTTTATGGGGTTTGTTAAAGTTCAGGGGCATTTTGGTAATTGTACTATGATGTACTGTGTCCTGATGTTCTAGTAAGAAAGATGGTAATTAGAGAAGTCCAATGATGTAATTGTTATCATTTGATATTTGTTAAGTTGGGTCCAAGGCCCATCCCAAAATCACTAGCCAACTTTGGAAACCTTTTTCCCAATTAATAAACTCAAAATCTTTATACTCACTAATCCATATGGGACTATTCTTTAACACTCCCCCTCATGTGTAGACCCTCTTTTGTGGCTCTACAAATGGATAATTTAGGTGTAGGCCCTCTTTTGTGGCTCTACAAATGGATAATTTAGGTGTAGGCCCTCTTTTGTGGCTCTACAAGTGGATAATTTCGGTGTAGGCCCTCTTTTGTGACTCTACAAGTGGATAGTTTTGGTGTAAAACCTATACAAGATTTGATGTTTCCCTTAATATTTGCTCTTCTAGTTCTTGTTTTGAATCTTCTAGAGGAAGAAGGGGAGGCTTATGGGGGATGTGGCACTGATAGTGGTGGTAGAGGTAAAGGCCGTGGAGATGAAAGTGTGTGTATTGTGGCCTAATCACTTCTTGGATAAGTTTTGGGATAAATTTAGGGAGCCTGCTGGGGCTAATTCTAGTATACTAGTAGAAGGTAGAGAGGTGGTTAATGGCAAGATTGGGCCCTTTGGTTAGTACTTAGAAGACGCTTCAAAAGATACTTCAGTAATTGGGCCAGCTAGCCATGACCTCTACTCCAACATCTCAGGCACCTCTTACTCCTACAACTTATACCACAATGACAAACTCATATATGTCTGTACTTCATGTATCATATATGTCTGTACTTCATGTATCTTCTTTTTCTTCTTGCATGATAGACTCTGGAGCCTCCTGCTATATGCTAGTTATGTCCCTTGTTTTTCAAATGTGTCACCATCTTCATCACATAAATTGGTTACCTTAGCTGATAGCTCTACTTCTTCTATCCTTGGTGAAGGGAATGTTCTGTTTGCCCTTCATTTGGACCTTTGTTAACTTTACTATTGTTTGTTCCAAAAATTTCTTGTCAACTTAATGTATATGAGTAAATCTTCTCAGTCACTCAAATACTTAGTCACATTCTTTCTTTCTAATTGTATATTTCAAGGCTCATAAACGAGGAAGAAGATTGGTTCAGGGCATAAGAGTGATGGGTTGTAGTACCTTGATATTGCTCCTAAGAACAAGGTAGTTGCATTAGAAGCTGCATCCTCTCCTTACATATGTCATCTACCTCACATTTGTTAGTCAAGCTATGTCAATTTATTCCTACCTTACCTCTAGATACTTCATTTGAATGTTAGTTGTGTCAGCCATTGCATTTCGTTTCCTCTAAGTAGTCAGTCGAGTTAGATTCCGTTTTATTTGGTTCACTCTAATGTATGGGGCCCATGATGGGTTCCTAGGTCTTTTGTTTTCAAGTATTTCTTAACATTTATTAGATAATTATAGTCGTGTGACTTGGGTGCATCTCCTTTGGGAGAAAAAGTGTTTGATGTATTTATCAAATTTCATGTTGAAATGAAAACACAAATTGGTGCTTCCATCCATATATTTCATTCTAATAATGGTCTTGTATTAGCTAATAATAAATTCTTGTCTTTTTATGCTATGCATGGGATCATTCATTTAACATCTCGTGTGTATACTCCTCAATGAAATGAGGTTGTTGAACAAAAGAATTGACATCTACTTGAAGTTGCAGGTACTATTTTGTTCAAAATGCATGTTTTAAAGTTGTTATGGATAAATGTGCTCACATCCTTCTATTTGATTGAAAAGATGCTGTCTTTTGTGCTTGTGGTCGTATCCCTATTCATACTTTGAAACTTGGGTGTTAGCTATTTGATTTACTTCCTTGAGTTTTTGGATATGTTTGTTTTGTTCATTGTGTTAGTCTTCATATTGATAAATTGTCTTCTCGTTGTTCGTTGTGTTTTTATTGGGTATTCCAGAACCCAGAAAGGTTATTGATGTTATGTTCCTAAGTCTGGAAAAATGTATGTCTTTGCTGATGTCACTTTTTTTGGGAATACATCTTATTTCTAGTCGTCTAATGTCTCTCCTTTCCAAAGTGATCCATCTCTTGAATCGTCTTTACCTATTCTGTTATAGATCTGCCCAACACCTGCTCCACACTATGACAATTGAAGCTGCTATAGGTGTATCAGCATAAGCATGTACATTTATAGCCATCATCATTTAAGGACCATGACAGGTATCAATGGCTCCCACTTCTTCATCGTGCTCACCATCAACCTCCATACCTGCAACCCCAGTTGTAAATGACCTTGATCTTCCTATTTACCCCCGAAAGGGTAAACGATCTTGTACCCGACATCCCATATCTTGTTGTATCTTTTGAATATTTTTCTCTTACATATAGATCATTCGTGTCGTCTTGGTGCGTATTTATGTTCCTAATAAAGTGTAGGATGTCTTAACTTCTTTGGAATGGAAAAAAGGCCATTGTTGAGGAAATAGGTGCCATGGTTGCTTGGAAAACATGGGTCTTAGTTGATCTGCCCCTTGGAACTGTTGTTTTTGGTTGTAGATGGCTTTATACAGTTAGGTTTAATGGTAATGCCACTGTGGAAGGATATATATATATATAGCGATTGATGGTGAAGGTATAGACCCACACGCATGGTGTAGATGTCTTTGACACTTTTTCCGTTGTAGTTTTGACTTTATACTGTTTGCATCTTGGTTTTGATAGCAGTGAATGGGGGCTGGTCTTTTTACCAGCATGATATAAAAAATGCATTTTTGTATGAAGACTTGTAGGAAGAATTGTATATGGTGCAACCTCCCGTGTATTTTGCTCATGAGGAGACAGACAAGGTGTGCAAACTCCAGAAAATTATGTATAGTTTGAAACAAAGTCCACGAACATGGTTTGCGAAATTTAGGAAGGTGGTGATGTCATTTGGGTTTATCAAAAAGACCATTCCTAGTTTATTTTGCGTCAACAGTTTTGGTATTTTTATACTAGTGGTGTATGCAGATGATATTTTGCTCACTGGAGATGATATTGAAGGGATTGAGGATGTGAAGGAACATCTCAAACAAAACTTTCAGAGAAAGGGCCTTGGTACATTTTAATACTTTTCGGGCATATATATGACCAAGAACAAGAGGGATATGATTCGATCTTAGAGGAAGTATGTGGTTGATATGCCAAGTGAACATGGATTTTGAGCGCAAAACCTGCAAATACACCTATGAAGATGAACTCTAGTTTACATGATGACAATAGTCCACCTGTTAGAGATTTTGGAGATTGGTTGACCAATTAATTTATGCTACTATTACTAGAACAAATGTATCTTTTGCAGTTGGAGTTGTACGTTAGTTTATTGTCACTCCTAGGAAAGTGAATCTTGAGGTAACACAAAGAATTATGAGGTTCTTAAAAGAATCTCCTGGTAAATGGTTGTGTTATGAACCACATGGACATTTAAATATTATGGGTTATGTTGACTATGATCGAAGTAAGACAAAAAAAACTACTGTAGAATATTGTTTGCTTGTGGGAAGTAACTTTATCAGCTAGAAGAGTAACAAAAACTTATTCGATCAAGTGTTGAAGTAGAATATCGAGCAATACTGCATACTATAAATGAGTTTATGTAGGTAAAATCTGTGTTACAGGAATTTGGTCTAGATGGAAGTGGCCCAGTGGTAACCTAGCAGGAATCTTAATTGCTAGTAATCCAATGTTTTATGAGAGAACCAAACATGTAGAAGTGGATTGTCATTTTATTCATGATGCGATGTTTAAGTGGAGAACTGATTATCTATATGTAAGGACCAGTGGCTAGATAGGAGATTTGTTTACCAAAGTCTTTTGAAAGTGTCCCTTTTATCAATTTCTTGTTCCAAGCTGGGGTTGGTAGATATATATGACCTAATTTGAGGGGGAGTGTTATAGTTGGGGGTGTTTTTGTAATTTTATTATGATGTATTGTGTCTTGATGTTCTAATTAGAAAGATGTTAATTAGGGAAGTCCAATGATGTAATTTTTATTACTGTTTTATGAGTGTAAGTGGAATAAGTGTTATAGGGGCAATATGGACCTTTTCCTTGTGATTCACTTAAGCTTTAATCTTTTTTTTCTTAGTTTACAGGGTTATATACACTTCAGCTTTTTGTTGACTAAATTTGGAGGTGAACATTCAACAATGAAACCATTTGTCCTTTAAGAGGCAGCAGAGCAAACCAGCAATCAAAGAAATACAAAAAACTGAGACTAAGAACGCATGCCAACGTGGCAAAGTTTTGCAACAGTGGACATAGTCATTAGTCCCATCATCCTGTCTATATAGACTAATAGCATCTCCTTTGACAAGTTTAATTGCTTCTCTGCGTTTGACTTGGTTTGTTTTGTTGTCCTTTGTATGTTTTCTCCTTCTAGCTTGTTTCTGCTCGAGTCTTATCATACATAGTATCTGAATTTGCAGTCAGGTCTACGTTCTGGACTTCTTCTGCGCTTTGCTATTCATGACGGAGGCTTAAAAGTTACCGATGGGAAATTTGAGAAGGCTGACATGCAATACGTTGGCAAGTCAACTCGTGCACGTGCTTTTGCTGATAGTTACTCTAAGGTTAGTGTCATTGGTTGTTCGAAGTGTTCTTAGTTTTGAATCTAGTTTCCTCGTTGGAATCATATAATAAAAATCATTATTTATGGAAGAAAATTTGATAAAATTGCTTTGGCAGATTCTGTTCCAGTACACTGCCCGACATTCACCTCTGAAATTTGAGGATCTTATGGCATCCATCCCTTCATCTCACGATCCAGAGAATGAAATTGCAGATGTGGAGATGGTAGGCTCTTTTAGTTAGTGGGAGTTTTCTTGGAAGAAAAATGTGGTCTCTCTCCTATCTCTCTCTCTCCCTCGTGTTGTAAATAACCAGTTATGTATTCAATATTATGTATAACTTATGAGATTAGACTCAATGTGACATAAAACAAAGGTATAAGTTAGGTCTAAGTTACAATAGTAGATTCATAATCATTTGACAAGGCCTATGCTGTTATGTAACAAAACATGCTTTCAAAAACTCTTTTGCAAATTTTTCTACACAACGTGGCAAAAATGGATGTTCATATCATACAAGTATATGTTCATTTGTGCTGCAAGATTTCTGTAAAACCTGTCCTATGGGTACAAAATTTCTGTAAAACCCTTGCTATCAAAATTTACAAGATTAAATGGTATGTTGAATATGAAGTGAATAAATATAGTACTTGTTATTTTTAAATATAAATTAATATTATAATTATAATTAATTAAAAATTATTTTTAATAATTTTGAAATATTGAATTTAATTATTTAGTTTATTGGTTTAAAGTAAAATGTATTATAAATTATTTAAATTAACATAAATACTTAACTTCAATTAACCTAATAATGATAATTTTTTATATTACCTTGATACAAAAACTACTTAATATAAAGAATCATATGATTGTATCTTATTAAATTTATATGATTTAATTATGAATTTCAATAGTTAAACTGGAACAGTTAGGTCTCTTCTTCGCTTGTAGCATTGCTGCGTCGTCTTCCTTCATCACTCCACTTCCTCCATCTTTCATTGGCTTCTCACCATTTTTCCTGTTGTAAAACTAGTTTGATGGTGCTAGTACTTTTTTCCTAGCAGAAACTTATATCGGTTTATTTTTGTATTTATTTCTCAATCTTTACCATTAAGTTTGTTCATTATCTTTTTTTCTTTTATTACAGATACAAATTCCATGACGTTATTATATTGGAGGTGAACTTGCCTGAAGACACTTCACTAGAAATTCTTTCTCTTTTGCCCAAGAAATCACTTCTCAAGTGTGAAGTTGCGTCAAATGAGTGATAAAATCTGATCCAAAAAGCTAGTTCATTCAGTGCCAAACTTATTGACTACAGTTTCATCTAACTTGAGTACTGCAGTAGTGCCTTAACACCCCAATGTACGTTCTATTGCTTGGATGACAAAGTAGCACTCATGCTCCAAGACTCCTTCGTCTTCCCTACGCTTAGCAAATTTTGGAACATGGGTTCAAACGTTGGCATCATCTTCTACTGCAAGCAAGCAAGCTCACAAGGATGTGAAGTACAATTATCATCTCTACAACCCTCTTACCAAGCATCTCACCCATCTTCCTCCTCTCCCTCCTTTCAAAATGGCACTTGACCCCTTTCCTATTGCTATGGGTTTAACATTCAGTCCCAATAGCAATCACTATAAATTAATAATCACATACTTGCACCTTTCCGGTGGAGTGAACTGAACATGCTCTAGGGGTCTCAAAGTTGCCATCTTCGATTATGAAACCAGAGAATGGAAGACAAAGTTAGCCAAGTACTCTGATGATTCTTTTGAACACCTTTGGGACTTTTGTTGTTCCGGCTTTCTATTGCGTGTCTCTTCCATGTATTGCAATAGGAATATATACTGGCTTCAACCATCATACTTGGTGATGTTTCGTCTGAAGACAGAGACTTTTCGTACCTTTTCGGTGAAGCAAACAGAATACACTTTGGAGGTCTCAAAGTTGCCATCTTCGATTTTGAAACCAAAGAAAGGAAGACAAAGCCAACCAAGTTTTTTAATGATTCTTTTGAACACCTTTGAGGCCTTAGTCATTCCAGCTTTCTATTACGTGCCTCTTCCATGTTTTGCAATAGGAATTTATACTGGCTTCAACCATTATACTTGGCGATGTTCTGTGTGAAGACAAAGACTTTCCTCACGTTTCTGGTGGAGTGAACAAAACACGCTTTGGAGGTCTGAAAGTTGAAATCTTCGATTATGAAACAAGAGAATAAAAGATAAAGCCAACCAAGTTTTTTGATGATTCTTTTAAACACTTTTGAGACCTTAGTCGTTCTGGCTTTCTATTGCGTGTGTCTTCCATGTATTGCAATGAGAATATATACTAGCTTCAGCCATCATACTTAGTGATATTCTGTGTGAAGATGAACACTTTTCACTTTTTCGGTGGAGCAAATAGAACATGCTATGGACGTATGAAAGTTGCCATATTCGATTTTAAAACCAGAGAATGGAAGACAAAGCCAACCAAGTTTTTTGATGATTCTTTTCGATAACTTTCGGACCTTAGTCACTCCGGCTTTCTATTGCGTGCGTCTTCCATATATTCTGCTTTCAACCATCATACTTGGTGATGTTTTATGTGAAGACAGAGACTTTCTGCACATTTTTGGTGGAGCGAACAGAACACGCTCTGGAGATCTCAAAGTTACCATCTTCAATTCTGAAACCAGAGAATGGAAAACACAACCGGCCAAGTTTTTCGATGATTCTTTTGAACACCTTTGGGCCCTTAGTCGTTCAGACTTTCTATTACATGCCTCTTTCGTGTATTGCAATGAGAATATATACTAGCTTCAGCCATCACACTTGGTGATGTTCTGTGTGAAGACGAATACCTTTCGTACCTTTCTAATGGAGCGAATAGAACACACTCTAGAGGTCTCAAAGTTGCCATATTCGATTTTGAAACCAGTGAATGGAAGACAAAGTCAGCCAAGTTTTTTTATGATTCTTTTGAACACCTTTGGGACCTTAGTCGTTCCGATTTTTTATTTGCGTGCCTCTTCCATGTATGGCAATGAGAATATGTACTAGCTTCATCCATCATACTTGGCGATGTTCTGTATGAAGATGAAGACTTTCCGCACCTTTTCGGTGGAGCGAATAAAACACACTCTGGAGGTTTCAAAGTTGCCATCTTCAATTCTGAAACCAAAGAATGGAAGACAACCAAGTTTTCTGATGATTTTTTTGAACACCTTTGGGACCTTAGTCGTTTCACTTTTCTATTGCATTCCTCTTCCATGTATTGTAATGGGAATATATACTGGCTTTAACTATCATACTTGGTGATGTTCTGTGTAAAGATGAAGACTTTTCGCACCTTTTTGGTGGAGTGAACAAAAAACGCTTTGGAGGTCTCAAAGTTGAAATCTTCGATTCTGAAATTAAAGAATAGAAGAAAAAACCAGCTAAGTTTTCTGATGATAGTTTTGAACACCTTTGGTACCTTAGTCGTTCTGGGTTTTTATTGCGTGCGTCTACCATGTATTGCAATGGGAATATATACGGGTTTCACCCATCATACTTAGTGATATTCTGTGTGAAGATGCAGACTTTTCGTACTTTTCTGGTGGAGCAAATAGAACACACTATGGAGGTCTCAAAGTTACCATATTCGATTCTGAAACCAGAGCATGGAAGACAAAACCAACCAAGTTTTTTGATGATTCTTTTGAATACCTTTGGGACCTTAGTCGTTCCGACTTTCTATTGCATGCCTCTTCCATGTATTGCAATGAGAATATATACTAGCTTCAACCATCACACTTGGTGATGTTCTGTGTGAATACGGATACCTTTCGCGCCTTTCCAATGGAGTGAATAGAACATACTCTAGAGGTCTCAAAGTTGCCATCTTCGATTCTGAAACCAGTGAATGGAAGACAAAGCCAACCAAGTTTTCTGATGATTCTTTTGAACACCTTTGGGACCTTAGTTGTTCTGGCTTTCTATTGCGTGCCTTTTTCATGTATTGCAATGAGAATATATACTGGCTTCATCCATCTTACTTGGTGATGTTTTGTGTGAAGACAAATACTTTTCGCACATTTTCGGTGGAGCGAACAGAATACGCTCAGGAGGTCTCAAAGTTGTTGTCTTCGATTCTAAAACCAGAGAATGGAAAACAAACCAACCAAGATTTTTTATGATTCTTTTGAACACTTTTGGGACCTTAGTCGTTCCAGCTTTCTATTGTATGCCTCTTCCATGTATTGCAATGGGAATCTATACTAGCTTCACCTATCATACTTGGTGATGTTCTGTGTGAAGATGAAGACTTTCCACACATTTTTGGTGGAGCGAATAGAACACGCTCTAGAGGTCTCAAAGTTGCCATCTTATATTCTGAAACCAGAGAATTAAAGACTTAATCAACCAAGATTCTTTTGAACACCTTTGGGACCTTAGTCGTTTCGACTTTCTATTGTGTGCCTCTTCCATGTACTGCAATAAAAATATATACTGGTTTCAGCCATCTTACTTGTGATATTTTGTGTGAAGACAGAAATTTTCCGCACCTTTTTCGGTGGAGCGAACAAAACATGTTCTGGAGGTCTCAAAGTTGCAATCTTCAATTCTGAGACCAAAGAATAGAAGACAAAGTCAGCCAAGTTTTCTGATGATTCTTTTGAACACCTTTGGGACCTTGGTCGTTCTAGCTTTCTATTGTGTGCCTCTTCTATGTATTGCAATGAGAATATATACTGACTTCAACCATCATACTTGGCGATGTTCTGTGTGAAGACAGAGACTTTCCACACCTTTTCGGTGGAGCGAACATAACACGCTATGGAGGCCTCAAAGTTGCCATCTTCGATTCTGAAACCAGAGAATGGAAGACAAAGTTAGCCAAGTTTTTAGTTGATTTTTTTGAACACCTTTGGGATCTTAGACTTTCTGACTTTCTATTGCTTGCCTCTTCCATGTATTGCAATGGGGATATGTACTAACTTTAACCATCATACTTGGTGATGTTCTGTGTAATGACGAAGACTTTTCGCACCTTTCCGATGGAGCGAACAGAATATGTTATGGAGGTCTCAAAGTTGAAATCTTCGATTCTGAAACCAAAGAATAGAAGAAAAAACCAGCTAAGTTTTTTGATGATTGTTTTAAACACCTTTGAGACATTAGTCGTTATGGCTTTGTATTGCGTGCCTCTTCCATGTATTGCAATGGGAATATATGTTGGATTCAGCCATCATGCTTGGTAATGTTCCGTGTGTAGATTGCGATTTTTCGCACCTTTTCGGTAGAGCGAACAGAACACGCTCTGGGGGTTTTAAAGTTGCCATATTCGATAATGAAACCAGAGAATGGAAGACAAAGCCAACTAAATTTTTTGATGATTATTTTAAACACCTTTGGGACTTTAGTCATTTCGGCTTTCTATTGCATGCCTCTTCCATGTATTGCAATGAGAATATATACTACTTCAACCATCATACTTGGTGATGTTTTGTGTGAAGACAGAGACTTTCTGTTCCTTTCTTGTGGAGGGAACAAGACACTCTCTGGAGGTCTCAAAGTTGCCATCTTCGATTATGAAACCAAAGAATGGAAGACAAAGCCAACCAGATTTTTTTATGTTTATTTTGAACACCTTTGGGACCTTAGCAGTTCCGACTGTCTATTGCGTGCCTCTTCCATGTATTGCAATGGGAATATATATTGGCTTCAACCATCATACTTGGTGATGTTCTGTGTGAATATGGAGAATTTTTGCACCTTTTTGGTGAAGCGAACAAAACACACTCTGGAGGTCTCAAAGTTGCAATATTTGATTATGAAATCAGAAAATGGAAGACAAAGCCAACCAAATTTTCTTATGATTCTTTTAAACACCTTTGAGATCGTAGTGTTCCGACTTTCTATTGCGTTTCTCTTCCATGTATTGCAATGAGAATATATACTGGCTTCAACCATAATACTTATTGATGTTCTGTGTGAAGATGAAGACTTTCACACCTTTCCAGTGGACCGAATAAAATACTTTTTGGAGGTCTCAAAGTTGCCATCTTCGATTATGAAACTAGAGAAATTGAAGACAAAGCCAACCAAGTTTTCTGATGATTCTTTTGAACACCTTTGGGACCTTAGTCGTTCTGACTTTCTATTCTGAGCCTCTTTCATGTATTGCAATGAGAATATGTACTGGTTTTAGCCATCATACTTGGTGATGTTCTGAGTGAAGATAGAGACTTTTCGATTTCTCAGTTTGCCTTGGACTCGCTCCATTTATCGTGGACTCATCTGGGAATCAGAGGGGAGCATCAACTACTACCAGATTTTTGTCATCCATGGCCTTTGCATCTGGGTTCTTGAGGAGGGAATTGGAATTACCGGGACAAGAGAACGTATATGGTGGAACATCCATAATGTGCTGAAGACAACATTGAATTTGAAGCTTGCTAAAATAATTAAACCAACCTATCGATGCCCATTCATCACTCGGGTGAGTGTTTTCAATGAGCATCTTCAGATCCTCTGTCTCCAGACAAGCGAAGGTTCTATTTATTATGACATCTCACGAAAAATGTTGACCGTAGTCTCCACTCCTAATTCACACAATAACTTCATAGGTGTGCTGCCATTCACGTACAAGAACTTTAACTTATTGGACATTGAGGCTGATAAACCAGAATCTGCAACTAAGAGAACACCAAGAAAAAGACTTGTTGAAGAGGTGTCCGATGTGCCTATGAGAATGACAAGAAGCAGATCCAATAGAAGAAGCTGATGCATAAACTTGGTTATTCTTGTATCATCCAAGTTGCTATTTCTGTTTTTTTAATTTCCCCCTTCAGAACGAGAAAAAGTGCTTTAAATGCTATTATTCGTTATAGGATTCTTCTACTTAAGTGTATGTATATGAATTATCTAATTTTTTTGCAAATCTAAGTTGCTTATAATGTTAGATTAATTTTGTATCTTCCTTATATATTGCATGCAATGTTATCTTCTTTCTTCCCTGAATCTACTTACTTTTAGCAGTTGATAGAGTGCTAGTTTTCTTGGTTAACTACTATTGAACTGGTGTCCGATTTGGCTATGAGAATAACTGGAAGTCGATCCAATAGACGCAGTTGAAGCTTAAACTTGCTTAGTCTTTTATCTATGTTATCAAGTAATTAAACTACCTAAATTTGCAACTCTTGCCATCAAGGGTGAGTTTTTCTTTGTCAGAGTAGAAAGACAAGAAAAATAGAAGCTCTTAGTATGTACCTACATCTTTGGGTAGAGACTTCTAAGACCCCACACCATTAGGTACTTATCACAATCTTGTCCTCCTATGTAATCCTTATCCCTTTCTTCAAACCCTAATTTTCCAAGAAAGTTGTTGGGTGTTAATATTAAAGTGAAGATCACTTGTAGTGGGTCACTCCATTATAGTCCTAGTTGGATTGAGATCCTAATGTGGGAAGGAGTCCCAATCTGGGAATGATTTCTATTTAGGAATGAGCTCTATTTTGGGAAGAGTCCTAATTGGTTATCCCACATTGAATGTAACTCTCAGGTTATTTAAAGGGGAATGCCCTTGCCATTCTATCATCACTGATGCATTATGTAATCATTTGAGTAATACTGAAAGTGGTGTAATCTCGTGGCATAGGCGCATTGCTGAACATCTAAAAATATTTTTTTTTCATTAAAGTTTACATTATGATCTCATATAGTGGAAGATATGTTATTTCGCTACAGGTTGATTGATTCCCTATGTTTTGTTAAGTGATTTGATCCCTAACAATTGGTATCAAAGTGAGGTTCTGCACCATAGAAGCGATCATACGTGATAGGAGAGAAGCGAAGAGGTATGTCACCAGGTAATGCACATTTCGCTAGAATTAGTCACCGAAACTCTAGGAGGCCTCCGAATTCTATCACCAGAATTTTCAACTTGGGTAAGAAGTACCAAGGTTACAAAGGAATATGAAGCATAACTAGTGGTAACTTATCATAGAGAACAAACAATCAAAATTAGGTATGTACTAATTGTGGGGCACCTAATCACCTAGTTGAGACATATTGTAAGTTACATGGAAAACCCAAGTAGGCCAATGCTAATCAAGCCATCAACAATGCTACAATCAAAATTGAAGGGGTTGTTGAATCCTTCAAGGGCAAACCAGGTACTGATTGACGACATTGAAGTTCATCAAAAAGTGAAGATTGACGACATTGAAGTTCTTAAAAAAGTGAAAACTATGTTTCAGTCTACCACTACCGGTCCAAGTTCCTCTTTGCTTTTACTATCGTTACTACTATAAAAGTATGTTTATTCTTGCTTCTTCTCCTTGGAGTCTTGACTTCAAGGCCTTGCATTTGAGTAAGAACATTGGTCTATTATCTTGGAGAGAATACTTGGGGGAGTAACTTCATTAATGGATTTTAAATTGAGTACATGGTCTCTATTTATAACATAGAAATTACATAAAATCATAGTAAAAATAACTTGTTCATGTTGGAGTTACACTCAGAATAGAGCTTCTAATCAGAAACAAATTAAACAACTAATACAGAAAACTAATAAAACTGAAAAACTTTGAACCAAAATACTTCTTACAAATAATAATTAAAAATATGATTAAAAACATAGGAAGATAATTTATTATACAAAGCTTTTGTGTGGTGGCTATCAGGTCAGTCTTACACAGAGTGAAGTCCCATCTCGAGCCTCACAGCCTCTTACAGCTGCAATTCTACAAACCACAGACGCAGACGGATAAAATAAAAAAAGAATGCTGCGAAGAAATTGATTTTACGCGCATATTTTTTACATATAAACAAGTTTATCCACAAAATTGGAAGGTTTCTATCTGTAAGCACGGATAAGAAGGCTATCAAGGAAAGCAAGGATTACATACACTCACAACGCAATTTAACTACTCTTTAGAAAATTATATAGAGAAAATAACAAAATTTGCTACAACATGTTCACGGTACTCGCGACCGTTTCATCCATTCAGGAAACTGTAGTTGATTTCTTCCATGGATTGGATTGGAGTTTATGAAATAAAAAATCAATAATATTTGCAAACCACTCTTGGAAATCATCTAAATAGTAAATTTTATATGTTAATAACAGTATTGTTGTACAAAGTTACATAAGAACTTTGTTTTTTTTTCTTCCGAAAATGAAGATAGGGAATAAGGAAAAAACAGAGACAGAGACGGACAATTGAGTGAGTAGGTGTTACTCATGTCTCATGATGGCTGATTTCTTCTCACGGAAATCTGCGCCGGGATCGGCCGCCCAGTGCCGGTCCCGCCGCAGCTCCGGCATGCCATCCTGCCGGAGCCAGCACAGGTACGGCAGCCGGTATCACCGTCCGACCACCGAGAGCACAAGCAACTCACTCTACCGCTTCCGTTACAGCTCGGACACCTCGGACCGCCGCCGGCCATCGGTTTCTGCTCAAGCACCTGCTTCACCAGCACCGCGCCCGCTAGCACTCCCAATCCCGTCGCCAGCTGCGATGCCACCACGATCGGACTCATCTTCCTCCTTCTTCGTCTGGTGAGAGATCGGAGGAGAAGGAAGGGGAGAGATTAGGGATTTATAATGAGGACAGGATGTGGTGGTGGAATTGGCCACGAAGGTCCTCTTTGGAGGCTTCTCAAGATCTTTCGTGGACTCTTAGATTTGGATTTAGTGAAGGGAGGAGACGTTTAATAAGAACCTCTTGTTAAGGCATAAAAGATTTTCTCAGTTCTCTTACGGGCTCATCGTGAACATTAGTGTCAAATCTCGCTACACCTGGCATCGTCCAGACCGTTGAAAGCAGCCGGATCCACTTGACAGTAGTTTCGTCTCTCGCTTGCACGTGTTTACGCCTCGCAAGTCCACACGGCACTAAACCGGACACGTGGGTTAGACTGGGCGGCGTATGGACCCGACTGACCGACGGCGCTCCGTCAGTGTCCGCTGATTGTGCACCTTTCTCACGCGTGTTAAGTTGGTGGGCTTGAATCGTCGGCGATGTCTTCCTCGACGCTGCAACCTCGGGATGCTCTGCAAGAGCAGCTCAGTCATCTCTTCAACCGGTTCTCTTTTCTCACTTCACAACAAGGTAATGCTTATCCATTTTTACCCTCTCTTTGGCACCTTTCCTTTTTTGGCTTTCGTAGTGATTTTGTTTTATTTTTGTGTTGGTGAAGATGTTTAATTTAATGTTGTTACCAACTTCAATTTTTTTTCTTATTTTCGGTCGTTCCTTCCGTTTAGATGTGAAGAATCGCATTGCAGATGCTGCAAGGACACGCATGTATTCTATTTAAAAGAAAGAATTGTTTCGGCTTTTTAACGTTTTGATAATAAATCCGTTTTTAAGAAGCGGCCAATGATAAGCGGGACCATTTTTTTATGTTTTCTTTCGTTGATAAACGACCTGAAAATTATTATGATGGTTCGCTTGCATGCATGCATTGCGGGGTTTTCTGTTGGACGTTTACAGAAATAATTATGAAGAATGCTAGAAGGATGAGTTGTTAGGCGTGATTATAAAGTGAATGTGGTGAGTTTTGTAAACGGGATTCTTGAACTGTAGGCGGTAAGAATATGTGCAGAATGAAATGAGCTTGTCAGTCGATGCTATTAGCTTCCATTGCATTCATAGGCAACTCTGACATGCCTTAGTTTATTCATGCAGCTGCAATCAGATTTTATACTTGGTTCTCTATAAATGCCCGATAGTTACTCTAAGAAATGTTTGGTGGGGTATTTATAAGATCTCTTGCCAAATAGCTATTATTTAGCTATTTACAAAAAAACTAACAAATATATTGTTATGAGTCCTTATGCATATTGATCTATCACATGATCGATCAATGCATTTTCAAGTTCTTAGAATATTAAGTTGATCGATCAATCGTGCTTGATAGATTGATCATGCATTGAAGCTCTGGCTGTGCAAAGGCTCGGTATTTACAAAAAACTGATAGACACATTGGTCGATCAATGAAAAAGTAACAAATATATGAGTCTTTATGCTTATTGATCTATCACATGATCGATGAATGCATTTTCAAGCTCTTAGAATATTAAGTTGATTGATTAATCGTGCTTGATAGATTGATCATGCATTGAAGCTTTGGCTGTGCAAAAACTCAGTATGATTGATCAATACAATGTGTATAATTCGATCATGCTTATGTCTCTTATAGGCATGGTTCTGTTTAATTGATCAATACTATAAGTATGATCGATTATGCCTTCTATTTTTTTCAATGACCGGACTAGGTATGATCGATCAATCTTGTAGGGATGATCAATCATGCTTTATATTTTTGCTAGATTGTGCAAGGCGTGATCCATCATTACCAGATAATGATCGATCATGCCAATTGCTAGTTTTCTGTAAAAGACTTCTAAGTATGATAAAACTTATCCTAAGGTTTACTAGCATGTTCTAAACTCGGTATGCATCGGCTAAACATGATTTTCATATCAATTTGCCATAAAGCTCCGAAATTCTCATGTACTTGTGGATTGAAGGTTGGTTGACTGCTCACTTACATTGCAATAGTTCTTGAGATGTTTCTTCTGAACTTGACTCTAGTCTTCAAGTCTTCAATTTTCTTCTTTGTAGAAGTTCTTCTTCAAGATGAATTGACACTTCTTTTAAGCTTGGGATCTTGAGATGAATTTGCCGGTTGAGTTGCAAAGGTTGTGATTTTGGTATCTGTTGAAGGAAATGCATCTGAAATGCTTAGTTCACAAATATTAGCTCAATTAAGTTTTGTTATCATTAAAATATGAGAAGAGTCAACTTTTGGTCAATAGATTACTAATTTGTCAGATGCCGGCAAGGTACGTTCTCTACTGCTTCAGCTTACATGTTCAACTTCTTGCTCTCTCTCTACCCAAGTCAATCCACCCAACCCGCAGCCAATGCCTGGTCCTTACTTGCGGCTCCTCTTGTGAAGTTTTTTATTTGGAACGCATGCCGAAACAAAATTTTTACATCCGATTCTCTAATCCGACGAGGAACTCCTATTCTGGACCCCCTATGCCCCTTCTGTCTAACCACTCCTGAAACTGCTGACCACATTTTGTTACACTGCAACTATGCCCGCTATGTTTGGACTAACCTCATTAAAAAAATTGGATTACAATATTGCTCTTCTCAAAATCTCTCATCCACAATCCTCATTGTTACTAGCGCTCATCTTCCTAAACTTGGAAAATTACTTATCTCATGCTGCATTGGTCATATCATCTGGGCTTTATGGAAAGAAAGAAATATTCGAAAAGTTAATAGAAAATCTCTTCTAAGAAACATTATGAGTGATAAAATTGTGGGTCAAGTTTCCTCTTGGATACTCATGCGGGAAGAATCTCAAAATTTCAAAGGTTCCAACTTACGTGGAAATTGGTGATTGGTAGCTGAAATGTCTTACCCATCCCGCCCCCGGTTATGGAAACTTGGTCCCCACCTCCGATGCGACATTCAAATTAAATTTTGACGAAATTTTTTGGCTGCCTTGGGCTTGCTGGATTTGGGGGTGTCATCCACGACGAGAATGAAAATCTTCTTTTTTCCTTTGCTGGGCCGATTTAGAAGCCCTCTAAACCTCCTTGGCGGCATTGGGATCTGTTTGATAACATTTGTAATTTATTTTCTCAATTGCAATATAATTGGAAATACATTCTTAGATCAGCTAACCATCTAACAGATATTCAGGCTAAATTAGGCGTTTCCCCCAACATCTTGTTGTGGAGGAAGGTCCTTTTTAGCCAGGTATTGTACTCTTTCTTCTTCTTTTATTGCAATATACAACTTTTTATTAAAAAAAAAAAGATTACTAATTTCTCATGTTGACTGTTGTTAAAACAAATTGATTCAAAAAATAAAAAAAGAATTGATAATGTGCACAAATCCATGGTTTAGTTAATTAGTTATGTTTGGAAAGTAGGAATAATTTGACCTTGGCAACTAGGGTGTTCATGTGACAAAATGTCTCAATACATTAGAGTTTGGAAGTGTCGGAAGATTTGAGCATGTTAGTCAATTTTATCTTTCCATTGTATTTTTTTTTAACTTACTTATTTTATTAATAAAACCCCGTTCCTGAGAGCAGGGCTTTCATTTCAGCTGCAATGACCAGCTGAGCCCAAAACAACCATGAGACTTTGGGCAGCTAAATCTCTTATTGCTCCAAGCTGGGCTGGGGTTGTCAACGGAACTGTTGTCAAAGTTCAATTTAGCCAATTGGGGAGGGCGATCTAAGATATTGTTGGAAAATAAGTCCAGGGGTATTTTGGTTATTTCACCACTTCGGTAGATTTATTTTTATATGTAATCTTGTTTTACATGCTGAATTATATCTATGGTTCAAATTTCATGTACGTAGGATATATAGAATGGAAGATATAAAGAGAAGAGGAAACAAAACTGTTACAAAATATTATAGCGCATGTTTGGGGATATGGCAGGAGATGAATATGTATCATCTGTTTACTACGGATGAAAGGGAATTGAAAAACCAACAAAATCAGCTACTGGTGGCAAAATTTCTTGATGGGTTTGGTGTTGAATTTGATGGAATCAAGGCCCAGGTATTAGCTTTTGATGGGGATTATGAGAGCTGAGAAGACAATTGTACCCAAAGTGGTTAAAGACGTTAAAGTTGTGGAAACTATTGTTCTCAATACATCAGATACTATATAAGGTTTGGCAGACTCATCTAGAGGCCACTCAAGTACTGGCAGAGCAGAGGTAAGATGGTTCAGGTCGTGGTAGACGCTGCGATGATGGTAAGTTTGAAAAGAAGTGTGTTTACTGTGGATGAAATAACTATTATTCTGATAGATGTTGGATTAAATTTGGGAAACCTATATGGGCCAACTCTACTATCCATGATAGCAGTAATGGTACATCAGATGTTGTCACTTGTGTTACACCAGGAGTCCTAGATAAACTGCAGCAGTTGATACAGCAATAGTAGCAGATTGCACAGCGTATGGCTCAGATTTTTGTTGCTTCATCCTCTGCATCCTTGAATCAAATAGGGGAGACCTCAAAAACAAGGGAAGAACGAGAGATGCCATCCTTGGTAAGATTGTCAACTATGGAATTGGCTTCTCTGAGTTCAAAGATGAGCCTGAGCCTCCATGGATGCTTGAATTTTTCTTTCATCCAGTTGATAACCAGGGCAGAATTTCCCTCAGTAATGAGATCCCCAGAAAAATTCAGTGAACACTATCACTCCCCACCTAATAGCTTTGATTTCTTCTTCCAGTGATTAAAGTGGGCAATTGGACTCTAAAATGCCAGAAGAACTGATCCTTGAGAATCTCTGAAAACTCCACAAACGCTGCCAGGCCTTGGGTTACCCATGGAGCTACCATCAAAGTTAAGCTTGATGCAGACCAAGGGAGGAGGGGACCAGGAAATTGGCACTGGAATATGGGAAACTATGAACAAAGAAACAACCTTCCAGTGCTTGTGGATCAACAAGACAGTGCTGGATGGGGGGGTGGGGGGCAGAACTTTATCTGCTTTAAACCAGGTTAGAATTGCTTGCAGAATTTTTTCCAATCAGGATTCTTTTGGAAGAGGCTGAACTCTTGAATGTTTTGTTGTCTCTTTCCTCCCATAAATACCATAGAAGCTCCCTTAAAAACCATGGAACAGCCCCCTCTTCTTTCGATAGCCTATTGGCTCATGTGCTAGCATAGAATCAGTAATTTGCCTACATTTTAGGAAGACACTTTGGCGATCACTAATCTCTTGGGTTAGGGCCTTTCTCGGTCTTTTGTGAGAACTTTTGCTATTAGTTTAGTTGCTTGAGATGAGGTTCATAGGTCTGAAATCTGAAAGAAGAAATGGTTTGGAGATGATATATAGTTTAGAGGTCAGTAGAACATGGCATGGAAGAAGTTACCAATTTTTACATATATGCCCATCGAGGCACTAAAAAGTCCTGAAATAGTATGTATCTTCTGCTTTTGGAACTCTTGACTTGTTGAGCTGAAAAAGCTTAACAGAATTTACAGATTTTGGATTTTCTTATTGTACTCTTGTATCCTTAAAAACATTTGACCGCTTGCCTGTTTGAGTACAAGTAATCATAATTCATATTACAATTTTTGAGAAAACCAGTGTGCATGAATAATGCTTAGGGGCCTTTCAGGTGTTACACCTTGCAGGGCTTAGGTGACTTTCTGCTTCAGTAAAACCTGATCCCACATCTTGACAAGAAAACCGTTTTACTCAACCTCTTGGGATCTGGTCAGGTTCCACAATAAGCCTCCTCACTTCAATCATTGACCTGAATCATACATTGCTTGAGCATAACGAAGGCCCAGATCTATCTGAACTATTTTTTTTCTTTCGAAATAGTGTAGATCTATCTGAACTTGATAGAAGTGAAGTCTCTCTAGTGTATGAAGTTAATAAAAGTGCATGTCATCTTGGCTAGAGTCCACCTAAGTGTGCCTGTCATCAAGTTTTTAGTAGTGCAAAACCTTGATGTGAAGGATTTTCATTTTCATCTATTTGTCTAATTGACACTAAATATTCTTTCTCTAATTCAACACTTCAGAGTAACTGTGAGGGAAGCTGTTCTCCCTTTGGGCCTCTCAGATCATCTCCTTCAAGTTTGACATTCATAATTCATATGTTTGTTATAACTATGAGAATAAATGAAACGAGGAGTAAAATCGAATGGTCATAGATTGGTAAATCTTCATACAAGGTCCACTTGTTTTGTATATGAATCCTAAAATTTGATCTCTTGGACTGTGCATGCTGTTTTTCTTCTACTGGGATCCAGCCCCTTCTTTTTCTGTCCTTTTTGAGAACTGATAAATTTTGTTAGCAGAGAGAAAGGAGTTCGATAAGCAGGGCCTCCCACAAAGATTGGAGGCAGAGAGAAAGGAGTACAATAAGCAGGGCCTTCCACAAAGATTGGAGGCATCCAAAAAACTTACAATGCAAAAACTAATGATGGAAACATTTGTACAATGATAATTGCATATCATGGCTAAGAACAACTAAATCAGAGAGAGCATTCCTCTCTATGGCAAGTTTTTCTGCTGCTGTTTTAGCTGATTTTGAGACATGATTCCAAGTTACTGTAAGAGAGCTGGCTAGGTCACAGACTTCCTTAAGGTGAGGCAAGAATCTCCAGAAAGGGAGGGGGGAAGTCCCCTTCCACTGTTACGGGGACAGAAATTGGTGTGAGCCAAATAAATACCATTAAGGAATGAGTGATTTTCAACGGGAACAGAGTCGACAGTGCCCAATTGGCCAGTTAAGGAGAGAAGAGTAGGCCCACCATGATTGCGCAAAGATACCACTGGAACCGGCAACCCAGGATTCCCAATTCAACTCCCATTGGAGTTGACCTTGGCTGGACAAGAATTCTGCACCAATTTTCTCTTGTGTAAGACCCATGGAGCTCGGAAGAACGCTTTGCGAAGGCCAAACCAAGAACGAATAGAATGGAGGATCCTATCCACCACTTTCTCCATAGATTCAGCTTCGTTCCTGAAAATTTTGCTGCTGCATTCAGCCCAAACACATCTAGGGACGGATGGCCAGTATAATGCACCCAAGAATTTTCCGAGTGGGAAGAGGGATCAGTGTTGTGCAGATTTGAATCAATTGTTTGGGATATGTGAGACTAGATCTGGGAAGTAAAATGGCAGTGCAACAGCAGGTAATGCAGCCCCTTATTTCATTCATCTCGGAGATGTTGAATTCATTAAAAATAGGTCTTTATTCCTATATCAAAGAAGTTTGCTGTTTTAATGGTGATCATTATGTTTTCCCTCATGCTTCTTGTTTTCCTTTTTCATCATACACAAATCAATTTGTAATTTCTTCTTTCAACTGTTTGGCTAATAGAATGACATATTTTTCACAGCTTGACAAGCGGATGGAGGGTGCCAATTTTGACAATAGTGCCTCTGTTTTAATCCCTGACCAAATTCAAGTAGTCGTGAGAACGAGAATTGCATCTTTCCCAGCGGTTATTGTTTTCCACTATAAGCAGAAACTGTGATGGCGTTGCATCGTCTTCATTGGGAGAAAAAAGGACTTGGATATCATAAGACGTGCCCGCTTCTGACCTTACTTCTGTGATCACACCTACCTGTAAAAGATTCTCGATCAGTTGGGATTTTTTTACGAAATTTCGCCGATAAGCTGCAAACCTGCAAGGTTCCAATTGATAAAAATAAATCGAATTGGAGATCAAAATCAATTCCTTCAGCATGTATCTGTCAAAAAAATGCTTGCTTTTTGCTCTCAGACAGAAGTTGACAAGGTTCACTGCAGCTGATACCATTCATTACGGATCCATCAACAACAGTTAAGTGTTTGGTCTTATATTGAGACGAGGAATTGAAAATTCTAAAAGTAACTAGTGACAATTTTTCCTTGCCATAGTTGCAGCAGCTTCATCTGAGGCTCTTGGGATTGACAAGAGAAATAATTAGGGGAGTTTGGAAGTGATAAAAGAAGGCAACAGAAGAAACAAGTAGATGAATACAAGAGAACAGTTGAGCCAAGGAGGAGGGTCGGAGGATGTGGGAAGGTCACGAGGGGTGTCGAAATGGGGCCAGGGCAGGTAAAGATGTCTTTGAGCAAGCATCGGCTTTTTTAGGGTATCAGGACATTTGTGCGGAGGCTTAGTGGGAGACCATGACACATAAATCATTGTCCAAAAGGGACCTTCCATGAGGGTGGATTGATCTTTCAAACTGGAATTCTCATAAAAAATAAAAAATGGCTCCCACATGCTCCATGCTTCCTATCTCTTTTTCTCCCTTCTTCATTCCATGGCAAGAGGGTGGGAGACGTTTACAGGAAATTGCCAAATCCAACAGCAACGTTCACAGAGAGAAGGGAGGGCAATGTGCCCTTACCCCCATTTTCAGTGAAGAAAGTGGCTCTTCTTGCCCAGTTGGGAGGGGGGGTAGGGTCCCCTGAGAAATTTTGGACAATCCTTTAAAACTAAATCCAACTAGGCAAAATGGTATCACTTAAAAGTGCTTCTTACAATTTGTACCACTTTGATGGATTAAAAGTAAGGGTGGGTACAAACCCATTCCCACCTCATGAACCTGACCTAAAATCATATTCGTTTGAAAACCCATTTAAGGTTTAGATAGTTTTTTTAGGATTTTTGATAGGAACGGGTTATGGGTCAAATTAACGAGGGCATGGGATGAAAATAATAAATTCTAAATTTCCACAAAACCAACAGCAATTTGTTGTAACAATCTATTTATTGATCAATTAAATAATTCTCTTTTTTCATTATCAAATCTATATATATCATTATAAAATACATCACACAAGTATATGAAAGGTGTGAAATTTTTTGCACTTCATGTGGTAGAACAAGTAGCAGTTAGGTGATGTATTTTATGAGGTCATATTTGTTACAAATACATCACACAAACATGAGGGACCCTTCCCTACCCAAACACTAGTAGAAGAAGCCATTGTTCCAATTCAGTTTTCCCCCCTATACCTTTTGGTTCAATTAATTGATTCTCATAGAATCTTGAAGGGAGACAAGACGATCTCCGTAACCAGTATTAACCCTCAAAATCTCTACCTCTCGTTAGTACATGATATGTGTGGGTGATAGAAATTCAATTTGCTATGATTTCGGTTTGATTTGATTTATTTGTTCCCCTCCAAATTGAATACTGACAATAGAAAAAATCTGATTTATTTGGATGTTCCACTTTTGGCCTCCCTGTCTATGTGTGACATTCATTTAAAAATCCCCATTACTTGGTTTCTAAGCACATAAATTTTAAATAAATATTCGAGTATACATTCCAAAACCCCTTCTAACAAGAGGATACGGCTAGGACCCACGGTTACCTACTACTAGCAGCCGACCGATAGAATCCACTCAGTAAGTATGGTCGAAGGACCCATAAGGTCCCAACACTGGAGGCCTGGCCGGGCCTAGCCAAGCAGATCACCACCTTTTTCTCAAGCCACTCTGCCGCCGGCTGGCCTCTCCACGAGATATTCTTTTAAAAATAAATAATACAAAATCAAAAATAGGAAAACAGAATATAAAAAAATATAAAAAATTAAATTAAATTTTGTGGATGGTCGGAGGGTCGACAACCCTAGGCCTACCATAAAGTGCCTCAACCCAACTCAAAGTCACCCACGCACGTGTGACCATCATTATTACATTCCCACTCCTTTTATCTCCCAGATCCGTTCTTTCTCTCCACAGCTCCGCGTCAATTCCGACACGTCTCGGATTTGTTACGTGCCCCTCTTACCTATTATTAACGATACGTAGCAGTTTTTTTTTTTTTTTTTGTTCCTGTGTTCCCGAACGGGAAACTGTGACACCCTGTTTTTGGTTTGTACCAGCAAAGGCAACTATCATTAGGAGGTTCCTTAGTCATTACCTTAATTAGTAAGCCCGATTTCGTAATTTTTCATCCGGGAGACCTGTATATATTATACGGCCTCTGATTCCGCCAAGCCACAATCTTTCTTCTTCTCACACTCGGTCTCTCCGTTTCTTTGTATTTCTTCCACTGAAGACGCCATGGAAGAGGAAGATCAGAGAGAACTCCAGTTACTTCCCACGCCGTTCTCCACGACTCAACTCTCCACCCCAAGTGTTTCTGGTCCTTCTCTGAAGCATCGCGCGGTGAATAGCGCTAGTCAAGACCATTCGGGCGCGCCGTCGCTTGACCTGCAGCTGTCGATAAGTCTCCAGCCGGTGGCAGTTCCGCCGCCTTCGAATTGTCTCTTGGCGGGGGCTCTTCATGGGTTTGAAGGGATACGGACGGAGATCAACAGTATCGAAGCTCTGAAACGACACGCTGCGGAGCAGATACGGTTGGCGTCTGTTGAAAAGGCGTACGCGGAGAGAGTGAGAGAGCTGACGAGAAGAGAGATGGAGATGGCGGAATCAGAGTTCGCCCAGGCCAAGCACATGTGGGAGAGAGCCCAACAGGAAGTCGAGAGCGCTAGGAGGCTCAAGGAGAAGGCTACCAAACGGATTCATTCCACGTGCATGGAGATCACTTGTCAAGCTTGTCGACAAAGATTCCGAGCCTAGGCTAGTTAATTCGATCGCCCACCGGTAAACATCCAGAACTCCCTCCACCGCGCGAGTCCTTGCCGGGGCTAGGCTGCATGATCATGTTGCTGCATCGAAGAGAAAGAGGGGACGAGACAACAACGAGCAGATAACAAACAATAAAACGAGAACCGTATGCAATCTTACGCTCTTCACACAGAAGAGCTTTCAGAGTACAACCATTTTTACTGTTTTCTGTGGATTTGGATCAAAGGTCGAGGGCAAATAAGATTTCCTCTCGATCTCCACCACTTTGAGTGAGTTACAGTTTGGTATTTTTTGAACAATGAATGAGAGAAAAAATTGTATCAAGATTCTAGTGGACCTGCCTGATATTTATATTGATCCTTGAGGTTCTAATATATTCCAAGAAAAGTTGATCCACTGGCTTCAAGAACTGAGACGCGAGCAAAGAAACCTCAGCATTTTCTTCATCTGTAAAGATTCTAGGTATGCCTACAAATCCCAAAGCAAGAGTAGAAAGTTTAAAAGGAGATGATAATCTCAACCAGTTAACAGTACAGCTGGAAAAAACATGGGTTCAAATCTTTTTAATGTAAAGAGAGCAGAGAGTGATTAGAAAAGCATGGAGAACCAAGTCATCGATCTTCTTTTCAGTAGTTAATGATGATAAAAGTTCTGATACTAAGGTTTTTAGCTTTGTCTCATCGCCATCATTACCTCCTCTCCTCTGGTTTTCCGCCTAAGAGATGAAGAAGCTCTTGTTATTTTTCTTTTCTCTTCACTGTTACTCACAACAGTTTGTCGATTGTCCAATTACTTTTTCCTTTTTCTGTCTTTTTGTCATGTTTTGGCACCTCTACAGTGTCGCCGAAGCCAAAGTGTGATCTATCAAGTTAATTTGTTTTTTACTTTTCCAGTATATGAGCCTGTTAATGTCAACAGTCTGACAGAAACAATCCCATGATCCAGGGCCCAGCCGGAACCAGTCCTTTAAAAGTGGGCTGCTTCCTTTCTGGGCCGTGTTCACAACTATGGAGAGGGTCCACCACACTGAACAGACTGAAAATCATCAGCCACAACAGTGTCAACTCAAATGGAGGTAAGGCAGGCAAGATTCAGAGTAGACCAAAGTATGATAAAGGTGAGTTGAGAAGGAAACATCAACCTGGATGTGGAATCTAGAGGATCCCTGTTGGCTCAAACCAGCCCCACAGATGATCTTTGTGGGCAGGCTGGCAACCAGACTCGACTAATATTATGGAACAAGTGCACTACATGATGACTCTGCCTGACTTGGACAGTCCGTAGCCCAGCCCCAGAAGCACATTGAACCCTGCAAATGAGCACACCCGAGTCGTCGACGTCAAGACAAGATAGCTGGATCCAATCCATATCAAAATTTTGAACTTTTCCCTTGGTAGGGGAGGGCAAATCCCCACTAGCCTGGCTGAAAGGAAACAAATCAAATTAGGGAACCCAATCTATAGGAGAAACTTTTGAAAACCTGAAAACAAGTCATAAGAGCTACAGCCTAAAGGTGCGCTGCGTCCAAAAGCAAGCTGCTACGAGGTTGTTTCAAATTTAAACAAGATAAGATGCACCAGCAAGTCATCTTGAGACATTTGACCCCAGATTTGATGATCGTATATACAGCAGCACACAAGCTGGTTTTCATTTTGGGGTCCTTATCTGTCATCTTCTACTTGGTTGCTTCAGGGGAGGCATCTCAACAAGTGGTTCTGATAATCAGGCCATCAATCATAAGAAAATTTGACTTGACTAGCCCTGGTATCCCACAAATTTTTAGACTGCCCACGAGCTCGGTCAGTAAAATGTCACCAGGATATTCCAAATGCCAATTGATTGCAGTATATACAAGCGTCGTATCAAGACCTCCAAATATAGGACAGTTTCAACTATGCACTTTGCCTTTTTCAACGCTGATGGTATTTCTTTTAAAATTTCATGTGCTCCATATAAAATTTTAACTGTTTCTTAGCAGTTAGCACTACTTCTTCAGAATTGAATTGTTAAACTGTAGGATAAGAAAGCACAAGAGGCAGGTTAGAGGCTGCTCCCTTTGAAATCCAAGACATGCAGAAATGCTCCATAGGCATCGTACAATGCACCTAAGTTAGGGAGTCTATGGTACACTTCAACGACCCAAACAGGACCTTCTGTTCCGGTCATTATGTCACGACTACTGATCAAGAAGATATAACTATATCATGTCCTCCATACCTAAAACCGTCCAAAACTTGCATGTTGATAAGGTGAAATGACAACTGCTACACTGGAAACAAATATGTAACTTTCCCTTCACTTCATAATGCAGCAAGCGAGGTATCATCATACCAAATAATATTCCTATGGTAGACCCTTTCTTGGTAGCTGACAAGAGCACTAGCATTGTTGATGTGAACCAAATACTATTACCACAAGGTCTATACAAGAAAATAAAACCAAAACATGAATTGAATAATAAATATATCTTAGGTGCATTAATGTGCTCTTGGTCTTTCTTGTTTGTCAAGAAGCTTAACGTCTGGAGCACTCTAAAGAACGAAGCAAACCTAGTACAAAAAGTTAAACCTAAAGATACTACTATATAAGATTCTGTGTACTAGCAGTGACAACAAACTTTGGAAAACTGAACAAGATATCTTGATCACTTACCAACCATGAATGATAGTCAAATTTAAACACCGTTAAAGATGTCAGTTGTTAGTAAATGAGGTCATTAAAACATGAGATTGCAGATCAATTCCTTCTTAATAATGCAAAACATACCAAAAAATAAAGAACATCTTTTTTTTTACAATGAGATGGAATCAATTAAGAAGACTCCCGAGAGCAAAAATAAAATTAAAAAAAATAAAATAAAAAATCAATCACCAAAGAACTCAAATAAACATCAATCATGATAAGAAATAAATGTAGAATAAGAAGTGATCAACTTTTAACATTTAACTCAAATTTGATGGTCAAATCAAATTTTGGGTACACCTAATTTAATTGGACTTAGGTCCATACTTTTTTTTTCTTTTTTCTTTTTTTGCTTTCAAAATTATGTTTCAGACAATTTTTCAGTTTGTGTTACCCATAGTCGCCACAAGAAACTTAAACTGTCTGTCACAACTACTTTTTTTCTCCGAATTCAATTGTTAAGTGTGAGAGAAGTATATGAAGAGGAAGGTTAAGGATCTTATATGGTTCCTTGGGGACTCAGGGCATGCAGAGATGGTTCCTTGGGGAGTGTTGAGTGGAAAAAGTTTCTATTGATAAATGAAAAAAAAAATTAATTGTTATAAGGTTGAACAATATGCCTCCTAAGTGGCTAGTCATTTTGGGATGGAACCAAACTCAACCCAATATATATCATGTTTTCTGTGTCTATCACGGGACAAAGGTGTATGAAGATAACAAAATACAACCTTCCTAAGCCTAAATATATAACCTGGCCAAAGAAGTGGAAACATACCTTGGTTTTCACTTTTTTTTTTTTTAGGGAAGGATGAATACCTTGGTTTCGACTTAATTTGCTAGCAAGTCAAAGTTGGTCCTTTCCTCCCAAAATGATGCTAAAGTTAATAATTCTTTTCCCAAATAATAAGCTTAAGATCATCAAACTCACAACCTCTCTCATACCCAAGATTTGAAATATGCACATGGGCCATAGAACCAAGGATTTCTACCCACTAACACCCCATCTCACATCCAAGCCAAAACAAAAACCCGATCAAAGACAAGGACAAGCGTACAGTCATATAACATAAGGACAAACGTACAGGTCATATAACAGAAAGAGATTTAGGCTCAAATTGCTTTGATAGCAAGCTAATGTTCTCTTTTTGAATGCTGATTACACATACACTCAGTGCCTTTACCCCTGGTGAGTACTTGAAAAGACCTCAAACTAAAAACCCATCCATGTGACCATTGAGCCAAAGGCCCAAGTCACATACCAGACTGAAGTTGGGTTGTTCTCTCAAAATGAGAAACAAAAGTTAGCAGGCCTTTTCCCCGTATTCATGATCTTCCAAACTCACAAGTTTCTACCCAGTCACACCTCAAGAACCAGCTTGGGATGAGCGCTGTACATATGTCCCTCAGAAGTGTGAACTCATGCCTTTTTTTTTTAATCAGCCTATGGATTTGTACCTACCATCAACATCTTGGGCATCATGGTGGAAAAGATAGAGCATCGAGGGACAGCACCGATTGGAATCATAGAAATGAACCCTTTTGCAGACAAAGAATAAGGCAAATAATTCACAGTTACATGAGAAAAAAGGAAAAACTGACCGTGGAAGCATTCCCTTGCTTGCCCAGCCATAAGCACTATATCACCACTCCTAAGGAACATAGCTACTGGTGAATTCTCTCTAGATTTTCCCCCGATGAGGAAGACAGCCTTGCAGCCCAAACTGTAAGAACACAACAAATTAGGCAAACCAAAAAGAAAAAAAAATATGAAACTAAGAGAACAATGCTACAGGATCTGAAACTCTGCACAGGCTCTAGATGGGGTTTGAAGAAAACACCAGATTTAATGGAGACATAATGTTAAAAGGCCTGCACATTGAATTTCTGCAACTGAAACTAAATGAAATCTCAATTTAGCCCAATGTCACATTTCTTACAACTTCACCTGATGCTTACAATAGGTTTACTCCAATCAGCTTCCATATCATCAAGGTGCCCACCAAGCATATCACCTAAGAGTGCAGAACAAACATAAGTATCAATTGTACATCAGAACATTTATTGGAATCATTTTCTAATTATAGATGGATAAAATGCAGAACCCACAGCTACAGAAAAATACACCTTAATTTGGAAACAATTCCCAACTTTTATGTATCAATCACCAGAACTTTTACAAGCATGTCATCTATATATCAGAACTAAAATAAGTCACACCTTATTTGGGACAACAATTTGCAACTTCTACAAAGTATCAATCAGAAAAACTTCTATAAGCGTGTGATCTACATACCAGAACTAAAATAATTCACGATTGCAGCTTCAGGGTGGAATTCTGTTCCTCCTGACATAGCAGGTGTAGCCATTTTCTTAGCAAGTTGACAAAGTGTATCAGGTATCTTGTTATGTGGGAGACAAACATCATAGTTGCGCTGAAATACAAATACACAGACATCAAAAGCAATGGTAGTGGAGGATATCATTAATTTCAAAGATTCTAGTGGTAACCTTTTTTGGTGACAACAAAAAGGTGGCAATTACAATTGTTAAGTTGGGTCCAAGGCCCATCCTAAAATGACTAACCACCTTAGGAAACCTCTTTCACAACTAATAAACTCAAAATCTTTGTACTCATTGATCCATGTGGGACTATTCCTTAACACTCCCCCTCACGTGTAGACCCTCTTTTTGTGGCTCTACAAGTGGATAATTTAGGAGTAGGCAGTTTAGGTGTAGGCCCTCTTTTGTGGCTCTACAAATGGATAGTTGAGGTGTAGGCCCTCTTTTGTGGCTCTACAAGTAGATAGTTTAGGTGCAAGCCCACATATGAGTACTTGCTCTGATACCATGTTAAATTGGGTCCAAGGCCCTATCCCAAAATGACTAGCCAACTTAAGAAACCTCTTTTCCAGCTAATAAATTCAAGTACTGTACTCAGTAATCCATGTGGGACAATTCCTTAACACTCCCTCTCACGTGTAGACCCTCTTTTGTGGCTCTACAAGTGGATAATTTAGGTGTAGGCCCTCTTTTGTGACTCTACAAGTGGATAATTTAAGTGTAGGCTCTCTTTTGTGGCTCTACAAGTAGATAGTTTTTAGGTGTAGGCCCACATATGAATACTTGCTCTGATACCATGTTAAGTTGGGTCCAAGGCCCATCTCAAAATGAGTAGCCACCTTAAGAAATTTTTTTCCCAACTAATAAACTCAAGATCTTTGTACTCAGTAATCCATGTGGGACTATTCCTTAACAACAATATGTATTAACAAACTAAAAGAAAACAAGGAAAATACTCAAAAACTAAATAATTCATCTACTCTTGCCAATCTCTAGATGTCACAACTTCTAATGATGCAGTTTTGATATTATCTACTTTTGAACCATTCACAAAAAAATTAAAAAAAAACTTTAGAAAATGGCTTTATTTGTTCACCCTTATAATCAATTCAATAAACTTTCATGTTTGGTGATTTGGCTGCATAAACATAGAAAGCTAATGAAATTGCAAAAGCAATCTTTTGATGAAAATGTTCATTACATCCCAATTGTACAGTTAATAAGCACCACATACAGGGCCTAGTTAAGCCGTGTAAATTTAAAAAGGCATTTAAATGGAATTGGCATTAAACATGCTTCATTGGAGAAGAAATAAGATAAGTAACACCAAGTGATAGATTTTCAGCATAACTTAATATGTCTTAACAACCCTCAGTAAAACATATTTTTTTGTTAACAATGAGAAAATGATTCCATCAAGAGGGCTGTGGAGGGAGGTAACAATAAGCAAAAGAGATGAAGCTAAAGACAAGCAAAACAACACTCCCAAAAGAAATGCAAAAGAATGACAGAGGGAAAGCAAGGTTCCCCTCTGAGATAAACAAACCAAGGAATGCTATGCATAACTTTTTGGATGAGATAAACTTTCTATTATATGAAAATCCACAGAAGTTAACTACTGTAACTGAGTGCTTCTTACTAATTATTAAATATATGAGAGAATGCCCACAGGCGGATGGAGATAAATTCTCCAAAAACAACTTAGAGATGTACACTCTAAATCAAATAAAGCTGATCTCAGTTCATCCAAAACCACAGATACAAATGAATGGCACATATCGAGTTAAGTATTTGTGTTATTCAATTGTCAGTAAGAAACACACTAAGGTCACAGGAATTAAGGTGTACACTCACTAGAGGATTTAAGTTTATTTATGCATTTGAATCTGCAGTTTGTGTATCTACAATGTATCCCATCAACAAAGTCAGGCTTATCATTTTTCTATATTAATTAGATGTACCGGGCCTTTGGCCTCCATGGCCACATGGGGGGGTGTTTTCTAGTATGAGGTATTGGATTCAAGTCTCACTGGGAGGAAGGGGTATGGTACATTTATGTAATCAACATTAAAAAAATATTAGTTACATGTAAACACAACACACCCCAAATATTGATGAGACTTAAACCCCAGATCTCACACACCCCTCTCCTAGTGGCCATTGAGCTAAAAGGCCCAAATATCAGTGTAGTCATCACATACCACTAATGTTTGAAGATTTGAAGGGGGCATTAGCATTTCTTTGACTATGAGCAACTTCGCAATATATCCTTGGCATACTCAAAAAAAATTTCACAAAATGTTCCTCATATCTGTTAATTGTTACTAAAAGCAACACTCAAGTCAAAAGGAATTTTATTTTTTAAAATATGATGATTGTCTTAAAAAAGGCCCTAGGGCAAAAGATTATTAAGGTTGGAAACTATTTTATACAAGCATATGTAAGACAAAGGGAAATTATTTTATAACATTATTAAGGTGCATAACTCCAACTACAAGTGTTACACCTATTATTGAAAGATTTGGTCTAGGGTAAACTACTAATACTGATAGTAAAAAGGCAACCACCAGTTGTAGACAAGAAAGTGAACCTATTAAGGGGTTGCAATTCTTGGATTATGCATTATTTAACATGGGTAGTATACAACTTAAATATTCTGCTAATGGAAATCGATAACATATGCACTGAACCTCAAACATGATATGATAGAACCAAAATCATTACACCAGTCTCCTTATCTAGTAAAAAGCTTATATATTAATAGATAATCCTGGAGAAGGATAACAACAACATGGAAATTGCATGGACCTTGGACCAGTCAAATTGTAAACCAAGAGTACTCCAGCGCAGCTTATGCAAGAGCAATGATGCAGCAATGGAATTGCACATATCCCCTTCAGACAAGTTGAACTTTTCCTTGAACACCCCTCTTGGTGCATCAGTGTCATTAGAATAAGGCAATGATCCCATATCTTCATGTGTGTTTCTCTCTGCAACCAAAAATTTCTCATTTTGAACTGCAGTAAATAAGTCATGTATAGGCCCATAAATTGCATTATGGTTAGTTCTGTTAGGAGGCTGAGGAAATCTTGTTAAGCTCTCCCTAGCCCAGTGGCATTGTTCCTCAGTATTCAATGCTCCTGGTATAAAGTAGAACCCTGAATTACACACAAAATAACGATTAGTCAATTTTACAGGCAGAGAAAAAGCAATGAAAAGATGGTAGGTCATTGCCTATGCAAAGACATCATACCAAAGGATGGGAGGATGGTTAATCATTCCCTAGGAAGGCAGATTAAAGCAGTACGCTCAAATTTTCATTAAAAACAGTAAAAAGAGTCTCTCTCTCTCTCTCTCTCTCCCTCTCAGACACAGAAAAGTGTCCAGTTCCACAGCTTTAATTTTTTGTTTTTGTTTTTGGACGGTGTAGTTGGAGAAAATTTTAGTGGATTATCATAAAGGGTAAATGGTTGACGTGCTTATATGCTTGAAGCTAGCCCCCATCTCAACCATCTATTGTTTGGGAGAGTCCCTGTAGATTAAAGATAATAAAGTTTGACAATTCTACAATGAGAACACCTTCCATCAATCCATAATGCACCAGGACAAAATAAATAAATAAATGTGGAGCCATCCGACAATGCATTCGGCTAATCGATGTGAAGCCATCATCCAAAGGAAAAATTTTCACTAGACAGTCAGGATAACTGGACTACCATTGGTTTTGGCTTCTGCCTACACAAGATCATGCAAGGTGTACGTTATGAGATAAAGAGTAGCTCCTATAAATCATGGTCACTGGAACGATAATTCAAAGAGTAACATTCTTTTTCCTCGGATAGGTTACTGACGATGGGACTTGCATCGACACAGAGAAGATATTCAACAAGGTACGATGTTGCAAACTTCCTTTTTGTCAAATTTTGACAGTTATTCATGCACCAAAAGAATTTAAATGATGTTAGAAAACTACTTCTCTCCAATATAAACGATGTATATCGTTGTAGTTATGCTCAACGTCTGACATATAAATAAATAAATAAATAACTAATAAACTCATTTACCAGGACGATCTTCAAAGCAGAAGACGGGACGACAAAAGTCGCACTTGAGTTTGAAAATTCCTGGTGGAGTTTCTCCGCATTGGTTGAACGATTCGAGAATTAATTTAAAATCGAAAACCTCGGAGAGATCTGTTTCAACGGCTTTCTGCCTGAAATAGCGACAGAAACGAATTACATTTTCAAGAAAAATTGGAAAGTACAGAGCAATTCATGGATAACAACGAATACCTGGACTTCTTCGAGACGGTCTTGTAGAGCTTGTACTTCTTCTCCGCTTTCCTGAAAGCGGTTCTCTCGAAATCGCCGGGGGCTTGGGGGGCGTACATTTGTCCACTCGGCGCCGCCGCTGACAGAGGTGAAGGGCGCCGGGAGGGGGAAGAAAAGAAAAGACTCAAGTGCACCCGTGGGCCGTGGCGCAGTGTAAACAGACACAGCCATAGCCACGGAAGGTCTGAGCGCCTGGGCTCGTGGGCTTTCCGTGAGTTTGATAGTGGCAATCTAGTCCCTAAACCCGTACCGATGCCCACTCTCAAATCCAAGGGATCAAAGTGTTAATAATTTGACATATAATATAAGATAGGATGTAGTCCAAAACTCTTTACCGTTGTGAGGGAAAACTTACAGCCGATACCCGCAGTCGCAGAAACGCAAAGCAATTCCAATCCCCTTCTGAAATATCCACCCTTGGCTTAGTAGCACACACCACGAACAGAAAAAAAAAAAACCCAACAATTCGGGGAGCAGACGATGGCCTGTCGTTCTCTTTTCCGCTCCGTTCTCTTACCAGATGCCTGGCGTCCGATTCCATCCAACCATGCTTCCGTCTCCTCTTCCTCCACCTCCTCACCCAGGCTAGTTTATCCGCTTCCAAATTCTCGGTCCAGGGTTCTCCTTAGACCGCAGTTGAGGTGTTCTCATGACCAAAGTCACTCGCTTGACTTGTCTCAGGATGATCAGAGCCCACCTCAGGAAGTCGTTCTCAAAGCAATTTCCGGTGAGTCGGCGTTTTAGAGAAGTTTGTGTCTTTTACTTCGTTACTTTCGCTCTTTTTGGGTGTTGGTGACTTTGCTGATATTATAATCAGTGTAGCACTCATGGTTTAAAACGTTTTGAGTTGGGGAGGTTTATTCGGAGTTAGTTTGGCATGATGAGAGGGAATACCAACACAAGAGCAGTGCGATATATTCTTTTGTATTTCCCAGAAATGCAGGAAAGATTTATTCTTTCAGAACTTTTGATTACAGGAAAGGAATAATTGTGGAAAAAAAATCTTGAGCTCATACTTAGTGGGTCAAAAGGATTTGTTGGTGGGGAAGAATTTCTAGATTTTTTTCTGGGTAATGAAAGAATGAGCTTTTATTTTTATGTGTTTATGTAATTTTTGAAAAAGTTCTTACCTTGATCTCGGCTAAGTTTTAATTTGCCAAAGTAAGAAAGCTATGTTGCTTTGAGATGGAAGACATGTCGCGGCGAAGCTGTTGATTCTGTTGATCTTTTTGGGAAATAGAAATAATATTTCACGGCAAATTTAGTGTTTGGGCATCCGGTTAACTGCATCAGTGTCCCATCTCTTACTTGATGAAACTGAAAGGGAAAAGGAACCTCACACACTCAACTATCTGAAAGAGGAAGACATAATCAATGTATTGACACATATCTGTATACTTGAGAGTCATAATCATGTTATAATACACAGTCCTGATCTATCCAAAAGCTTTTAGCCTAAACCTTTCTGAACACGTGTTTCCATTGTACAACTCTTATCTTTGGAATTTGATTTTGACACATCAGCAAAATCCTGTCATGGTCATAGATATATATATGTGCATGCTTGAGCCGCAGGTTGTGTCTCAGCCTATACATGTCATTTGTTGCTTGCAGCATGAGCATAGAACTTCCTTTCTTTTCACCTTACAATGCTGCAGATTATATGACTTTGACACAGTTTTTCATAATTGCAAATGTAAATTAGTTAGTGCAAGTGGCAAATCAATTTCTGGGTCTAACATACGACGAGTGATCATGCTGTTTCTTGCTTAGTTTGAGTAAAGGGTCTAAAGATACTTACATTGATCTAGGTGATGTCAATCGATTGTACAATGACCTTGGTCAGCATCTAGAGGATACTTGAGGATGTAATGCTGTCACAACCTTTTTTGGTCTATGATTTGGTGCTTAGTAAATCTACCCCTTATTATTAGAGAGAATTGACAGTCGTCCTTCCCCTGTTATTATTCATATGCATAGTTTTTGTGGCTGGCATGACATTTGATATCGTAAGGTAATCATAAAATACATGATAATGGATTGATTACTAAATAATTGATATTCATTAGCTATTAGCTTGTGAGTCCTCATTACTTAGTCTGTGTATATACTCATCAGAGATGGACATGGTTGCTGTAAGTTACTTTAATAGTCTGTGTATATACTCATCAGAGATGGACATGGTTGCTATAAGAGCACTCTTGGACAGTTGACCTTTACCTGCAGTAATTGAATATGGTTCTTACTTACAGTATCTCTTTTTTCCATTCATTTGTAGAGGGTACTTCTCCATGTATCATTATAGTTCTTATTAATATTGTATCCAGAAGTATCAAAGACAGAAGGCAGGGTGGCACAGACAACAAATGTTGTTATTGGAGGTACAGTTACAGATGATTCAACAAATGAATGGCTGGCTTTAGATCAGAAGGTAAACTTCTCTCGGCTGTTTATCAACTTTTTTTATATTATTTTTGGTTCATCATTAATTTCCTTATTGCTTAGCTTCTTTCTCTATTTTCATGATTAATATACCATTTTATTTGTTGCTATCAAGCAAGACCCAACTTTGGTTATATGGACCTTTTTTATTGATCATGACAAACCGTGTCCTGCAGTACTTTGGCCATGACACTACCTGAAACTTATGCATGTCAGGAGATTTTTACTATTATATTATGTGTGAAATATCATTAGATTTTATATTTTATGGATGCAAGAGCTTAAAAGATGTGGTCTGACATTATTAGGCTGTGTAATCTCTATTAAGCATTGAAAAGCATGACTTTTTTAGTGTGTGGACACAAGAGGGTAACTAAATCTAAAATCTAAAATTATTAGTGTGTATGTTAAGTTGGGTCCAAGGCCCATCCCAAAATGACTAGCCACCTTAGGAAGCCTCTTTCTCAACTAATAAACTCAAGATATTTGCACTCACTAATCCATGTGGGACTATTCCTTAACACTCCCCCTCACGTGTAGACCCTCTTTTTGTGGTTCTACAAGTGGATAATTTAAGAGTAGGCAATTTTGGTGTAGGCTTTCTTTTTGTGGCTCTACAAGTAGATAGTTTAGGTGTAGGCCCTCTTTTGTGGCTCTACAAAGTTTAGGTGCAAGCCCAAATATGAGTACCTGCTCTGATACCATGTTAAGTTGGGTCCAAGGCCTATCCCAAAATGACTAGCCACCTTAGGAAGCCTCTTTCTCAACTAATAAACTCAAGATATTTGTACTCACTAATCCATGTGGGACTATTCCTTAACAGTGTACAACTAGCAGGATTGGCTTGTTGCCTCTCTATTTCTGGTTTCTCCTTAAAGGAACTCGAACTCATATTCTTATGCACCTATGAACCAATAACTCTAAAACTAGTGGAAAATTGCTCGACTAGTCAGCTGACAAATTATTGCATTTTTTCTTAATAAGAGCCATGAAGTTCAAACATCAAGGAACTAGGCAATAAAAAAAAGAAAAAGAAAAAACAACTTGATTGATGAATCGCATAATTATAGAATCACTGTACAGTGGTTTTTCTATCTCATGTCGTAGTCAATAGGTCATACTTTTCTCCCATTGTTGTATCCATTCATAACAAGATACAGCAGCTGAACAGTTCTAATCTACAATCTTTTTTCTTCTTATTAGGTGAATTCATATCCCACTGTTAGGGGCTTTACAGCTATTGGAACTGGGGGTGACGATTTTGTACAAGCTATGATTGTTGCAGTTGAATCAGTACTTGAACAGCCAATCCCAGAGGTTTTTATCTTCCTGCATAAGTAATCAGTAATTTGTTTTTCTCTCCTGTCGTCTGTAAACCACCCTTTGACTTTTTCATAGCAAAGACCTCTCCTTGGCCATAGTCCAAGTAGTATAAAAACATGATTGAGACGGTTTATAAGTAAACATAAGATGAAAAAGTGTAGTACCATAGATTAAAAATAAGGATAGATGTTTGAGATGGCTTTGGCAAGTCAACAGAGCATGCCAGTTCACTGCTTTGAAGGACTCATTGGAATAGATAAAAATTCAGAAAAAAAAAAGTTGTGGATGAGAATGATTAAGAAAGTCTTAGAGCGCGTCACCATGGCTATGGAACTTTGGCAAATGATGATAACAAAATGCTCATTGACCTGTAAAATGCTGACAGCTTTGCTGATGCAATTGGTGACCTATTTTTATGGAGGCACCAAATATGTGCAGCACCGTATAAGAACTTCTAGTCCTCACATATACTTGTTTCCTAACAAATCTGGAATTTGTGTCATGTAATTGGCTTTTCACAACCATTTTCTGATTATGACATGCTATTAAGTTGGATTACATGCCTACTCTTTTAGGTACATCTAGACCTTAATTTCAGAAACATATGGCATTTTTTTTTTTTTTTGTAATCATTATTGTGCTTTGTGGAAAGCAACATAATATAAAACGTTAGGTGCGATTCTTGTATTCTTCAATGGGAGTATGTGAGTAACAAACGTATGGAATAAGCACAAGCATATGAATCATAAATATATTTGAGAAGCTGATGGCTGTCCAATCAAATTGTGATAATTTTCGTGTCTCAACTGTACCAGTTTCTTGTTCTACCTATCTTGTAGGAATTGCATGAGGTTTAGAATCTCTTCTCTCTGATAGGTACATTGCCTTTGCTGTCAACTTGGTGATGCATTTAATTTGAATTTCTTGATTACTGACTTGTATTACTGTCACTAGTTGTTTAAATTGTTTGTGGAACACACTTATTCTGACCTTTTCTGTCTCTGAAGGGTCGTATCACACAGAAGGTATCTTCAAGAGGCAAATATGTATCTGTCAACATTGGACCTGTCCGGGTTGTCTCAAGTGAACAGGTCTCTCTCTCTCTCTCTCTCTCTTTCACTGTCTCTCTCTGAGTGTGGGTGAAAAACACTTAATAGCTGAACCATGACGAGGAAAACAAAATATGGGTTTATTTGTGTTAGATAAGTCTAGAGAACTGCCTACCAGACTAAGCAACCATGTTGGAAAATCCTTAACACTGGACCAGGACTAAGGAAAGTGCAATGTGCTTTAATGGCTCCTGGTATAGTAAAATTTGACAAGTTTTGTAGACTGTGGCAGTAGTTTGTGTCATCTGTCTGGATATATATCCTTCCGTTGAATGCACGGTTCAGTGCAAAAATAAAGAGGATGTTTCAAATGAATGCACGGCATGGATTGAATTTTCGTTGTTCAATATTCTCTTATGTTACTGTTGAGAGAAGGATATTTCTCGTTTTTATGATATTAGTTTGAAAGATTTATGCAAAACGTAGTGACAAAAGTTTCTATTGTACTTTCAGGTCCAAGCAGTATATAATGCTATGAGAAGGGATGATAGAATGAAATATTTTTTGTAAACGTTATTTTTATCTCAGCATATGAAAGTCTGTCTATATGTTTTATATTTAAAGTAGGATTATGTTTTATTTTCTTTTCTTGTTCCCTTATTGATGCTTGAGGTAATTCAGTTTATGGCCTAAAATTGTGCTTCACTGTTTGGTTCATTCGTTGACGCGTCAGGCAGCCTTGGGGGGAGCCATGGGGAGAGAAATATGGTGTCTTTGGAAAAGAAAAAATTAATATTTTTAATTTTTTTATAATTAAAATTATATACGAAGCATAAGAATTGGGCACGCAATATCCCGTGTTCGAATCCCGTGAGAGGCGGTCAAGAATGGGTGGGGTGGGTATCAGAGTGGTTCCGTCTACTTTTGTAGGCGATAGTTTTCTGCACTTAACAGATTGGTCTTTTGGGTGTATTAGCTAATCGTTGTAAAAAATATTTTTTTGTTTTTTTTTTTTTTAGATTTCATATTTTTTGGGAAGAAAGTCCATTAATTAAGAGAGAAAGTAAGTTTTTCTCTTCCAGGAAAGCATTTTCTTTCCTTTTTTTTTCTTCTTTTTCTATGGTTTTCAAACATGCCCTAAAAAGAAGTAAAGGGTGAATGAAATTTTTTTGCAGGTGGAATATCCATAGAGAGTTATTTTTACAGGTTCAAGTTACAACTTCAAAGTTGTGATTTCATTGTTAAATTATTTATTAATTTTCCCTGTTCTATTATAGTAGACTTATGCTTAGCCCCCTTATTTCTTTAACTAGTGAGGCTGGAATCTTAGACTTCTTATGAGAGAACCCTTATAAGACCAGACCATGGAGTTGTAACACAAGTTTGGTAAAACATGAGTAGGACATTAAATGGGAAGATAAGTCTATAGAAAAATATATTTTGTAATAAGGATGATGTAAATGTTCTATCTCAAGTTCAAATCATATTAGTGTAAGGGGTTTCAATATTAAAAAGAAGATTATCATGTCACCCTAAAAGTTGTAGACATATTGAAGAGGAAAAATAATAGCCCTAGTTATGTTAAGAGGAGTTGAACATTTGGATTTAATTAGTTGTCTTTGAGAAGTGGGAAAAAAAATGAGAAGGTTAAAATAACTGAATGATATAACATACTTACAAGGTCTTTTGCATGTGTATCTTGTGGTGGAAATGAATTGAGCTGAACCTAGCATAAGTTTTTATCGACTAGGACTTTGCTCTAGCTCGAGCGCTATACTTGAGCTTGATTTTGATTCTCGTTCAAACATGATTGCATAAGTTCGAGTTTGACTTGGCTCAACAAAAATAATATGTAACTTAACATCTTATTTTTAATTTTTTACATAAAATGAAACTTAGCAAAAAAAAAGAAAAAAAAAAAGAGATTTTGTGCTCACCCACTAGCAACAAAACCGAGCAAGGTGAGGCTAGGGCTCGACCCAATTTGGTTAGCAAGTTTAGATGAGAATTGAGCCAAGCCTAAATTGTTCTCGAGTTAACTTGGCTTAGTGCTACCCTTACTCCTATTACAATGCATAATTGTTTAGTGGCAAAAAACAAAATGTGGAACTGTCTGATAGGTGCTTCCAATTTTTAATTAACAATCAAATTGAATCCAATAACTTATAACTTAATTTCTTATTATTCTACTTTATTCTTATTTAATGCATTCATGACAGATGTATATCTTAGTATTTTTACTATTCTTGTTTATTTATAATAGTAAAATAAAATTATTCTGTTACAAATTTAATAAATTAAATAATATTATTGTGTATAATATAAGTTTTCTAAGGTAAAAAAATTTAGGTGTTGCCAAGGTAAAAAATCTACCCTACTTTAATTGCTCCTAATTTTACCTTGAAAAAGTCACACCAAGTACAAGAAAGTAATTTATTTCATTGTATTCATAGCACTACCACTACCTTTAAAATTTGGTAAAAATAAGAAACACTCAGCATTGGTAATGATGTATTACATGAAAATATATATATATATATATATATATATATATATATAGAGAGAGAGAGAGAGAGAGAGAGAGAGAGAGAGAGAGAGAGAGAGAGAGAGAGAGAGGAGGCCAAACCAACCTGTGCTACACCCAACCTTTTTTCATTGAAAACATTATCCTATTTATAAAAATTTCATCATATTTATTTTATAATTAATAATGGATAAAAAGAAAACATCAAATTATCATTCATGAATAGATTGTTTAAGGAATACAAATAGAAATAGAAGAAATTGTTTTATGTTATTAGATTCAGTTGTGACCATAAAAGATTGAGAACACCTAATGTAGATGACCAACTTAGGTCCATACTCTTGCTACCTATATAAGTGATTAAGAGTCTCCTTGGTGTTGATCTACTAAATAAGTATTTATGTATTTACATATTTAAATATTTTTTAAAAATATAAAATAGTAATTTATTAAAAAACTTGGTAAATATAATGGACACAATTTATTTTCAAGACTAATGCTTTCAAGTTCTTCATCAATTGTCAATAACTACTAGTGTGGCTAATACTCATTTGTCTATCTACTTATGTAAGTATGTGCATGTGAATTGGTAACAATTATGAAAAAAAAGTTTGATAATGATAATAGCACTATAATATTAGTTTTACAATGTTTTATAAGTATAAAGGACTTGGTTTTGAAGGCATTAAATTCACTAATCTTTTGAAACCAATGTGTTTTGGCTAGTTGATATGGTTCAACTAGGACTCAAAGATTAGGTCAATGTCATCTAGGTAGTTGGTCTTAGTGTTACAACAATAAGTAGGGTTACGTAATTTGGACTAGACCAGATCCATGGTTGATATGAAGCATATAAAACTTGAGGAGAAGGAAAATTAGTAGACTGGGCTGGTTTTTGTCATTGGATCGATGAACTACGAAACACTAGTCTAGGTCCAATACTAGGACTTCCCTCCCGTTCTCTGACTATGTGGATCAAAATCCTATATGTGTGCAACGTGATTGTGAAGAATATGAGATCTCCCTAGTCGACAAAAAGGAGGGAGAGGAGAGGGATGATAACATTATTTTCCCTCCCATATCTCTTTTTCTGTGTGGAGAGAGAGCGGGGCTGCCTTTGCACTTCCCTCCTATTCATGGTGATAATGTGAGAATGATCTATCTCCTTGCCTACTATTCCGTAGTGGCATGCCAGTAGGACAGGATGTCTCCATCGTCCTAGAGAATGCAGTTGGTAGGGGGAGTCTCTTCTCTTCTTGATGGAGAAGATGCTTAACCCTCCTGTTCATTGTATAAAAATTTTGAGAAAGAGAGGTGATGGTCCCTATTGGTAGAAGAAGGGAGAAGATGATGAATTAAGATGGAATCGTTGTTCCAATCGCCACTCTTCTCCTATGTAAAACTCTGTCCACACCTTGATGATTCAAGTCAATTCAGCTCTGATTCAAAAACTCATTCAACTCATGTTCATCGTTTACCTCCCATTGGAAGCATGTGTGAATTAATATCTCACAAGAAAAACAATCTCAAGAGATATGTGTTTCTACACCTATTAAACCTTACTTCATTTGACTTCTTCTATTGTCTCATGCATGCCTCAAAATGGAAAGCGACCTTCCTATTTAGATAAGGCACAACCTCCTCTTCATACCCTAGAGAAACTAACTCCAAGAGTCATCAGTCATTCACCTACTACCGACCATTTAGAGAGTCTTCTTCTTCTCACCATTGGACTAAAAAACTCTAGATTTCTCCATAAATGTTTTAGAGTAGTTTTGCTTCCTAATATTTTCCCTCAAATAGACTCTTGATAAGCATGACTCTAATACCACTTGTGGGTGATTTCTTTAGTTTAGAGCTTTCTAAATGGTTAGAAATCTCTCATGTTAAGCTTGATTCTAATACCGAAATATTTCGTACAAACTAACTCCTCCTGCCAAACCTAGCTCTAATACAACTTGTTGAAAATATATGTGAACCCAAAAGATATAATGTCGAAATTATATTTACTAAAATGACAAAAAGTTGTCACTATGCTCTTACAAAACTTTTACAACAAAGGGCTAAGATTTAAATTACCGCTCTCAAAAGTCTCTCACCAGAAAATCTCTCAAAAGAGAGATATGTGTTTATACACCACTTAACTTTTACTTCACTGGACTTCTATTGTTTTCTCGTGATTTCTTCTAAATAGGGATTAGACTCCCTATTTGTCGAAAACTTAACCGCCACTTTGAACCCTTGAGACATAGACTCCAAAAGTCAATCTCCAACACTGACTACTCTCCAATCATTCAAGGATAATTGATCATTCATAGAGACTTCTTCTTCTCACCATCAGTTAACAAAACTATGAATTTCCCCATTTTCTCTATTTTTCTAGAATCATTGAACTCCAAAAATTTCTTAGAGTCGGTTAGCTTCCTAAAACTCCCCTTCAAATTGACTCATCATGCCTAACCTGACTTTGATAACACTTACTTAGAAGCAAGTGTAGACCTAAAGGTCATAATACCAAAATTATATTGATAAAATTGTAAAATTTTAAAGTTGTCAAGGCTCATATAAAGCATTCACAATAGAACTCTCTCACAAAAGAATAAGTTTTGAAAAACGATTCTAACAAGAAGAAATTCTCACAAAAACAGATAAAGTATTTGTGCACCTCTTAACTCTCACCTTACTTTGCCTATTCTATTTTCTAATGCACAATAGAGAGTGAACTCCCTATTTACAGGAGGCTTAAGCCCCCCATCAACCACTCCTCAGTAGTCGTCTCTCAAAGGTATCAAATTTTAAAAACAACCTTCATAACAGAAAGATAGCTATTTCTACGCCTCTTAACTCTCACAACATTGGGTTTTTTCTTCTAAGACTTGGAAAGTATGAGACTAGCAATCTACTAGTTTAATGAATTTGTGAGGGGCATTTCATGTTCTTGATTTGTCTCCCTTGTTCATATGCTGAATGCGAACTCTTCTCGAGGACCCTTCCCCTTCAAATGTTGATGACATATTCTTGTACCTAACTAAAGCTCTTGCCAAACAAAAAAAAAACTGCTCCGAGGAAAGATGCGATGCCATTGGTGGATATAAAGCTTTTCCAAACGTCTATTCCGCCTTACCGCTTCCCCGGTACTTTTGGCGGGAGTCTTGGGAACCAGACGTGTACACCAGCGGAGACGGTCAGTTTAGAAACACACTGTAATCCGTATAGGGTTTTTCTCTCTGTTCGCTTTTACTATTCCCGCCATGAACTCCAGGGACTTACTTCTGGTCTCTACGGCTGCCATTTTCGGTGCGTTTGCATCTGCAGTTGTTGTTCGCTTCTTCTCGAATCCTAGAAAACCATCTGTCTCGACGTGTAATGGGCTGGTCGAAAGGCCCCCAAAACAGAGTCCTTTCAATCCTTCCAAACGCAAAGGGTAGTGCTGCTAATTCTAGCTTACATGTCTTTTGCACTTCTCCATGAATGCGTGGTTTTGGGTTTTTATTTCACTTGGAGGCTTCAGTGTCGACTGGCCATGGTTGCGTCGAATTTTTATTTCCTTCTTTTTAACTGCTGTCATGTTCGATCTCTGTATGGTCACTTAGTGTTGCTATTTACTTCTCTGTCACTGCTATCATGTTCTGGCATTATGATCGCCTAGTATTGCTATTTCTGTTCTAGTTTCCAATTTCCCGATGGTTGTTTTACACACAGATATTTATCTTGGGATGATTATTTCATGGCTATCGCATTCATGTCAGCTGAACGATCAAAGGATCCGAACAGGCAGGTAGTCTTTTATCCTTTACATATTGATTTTCAAATAGAAGTGTGTCCTTGCCAGGGTCTAGCCTTTCTCTCTGACGTATCTGTGCTATCTTTTGGCCTGGTTTGTGCTATAATATGAACCATTTGTTGGCTTCACAAGTCAATTTTCCGTCTATCACCCATTTTAAAAATATAGTGAATAGTCAAATCCACTGGATCCCGTGGCAGGTAATTTTAATGTCTCAGCCGAATGTAGTGTGAGGGAAATGTTCACTAGGTAAGGGACCACAATCTTCATACCATTTTTAACATAATCCTAGCTAAATATTTAGTTTTACACTCCAAATTTGAGCTAATTACGTTATCACTAGATGACATTTAATGGAATTATAATCTTTTATCAGTAGGGCTTCTTCTTTAGCTACATTTCACTAAATAAGATCAATATTATCGGTACTTGCTAGCTTTAATATTTAATCTTAAACCAGTAGTGTTACAAACAAGATGCCATGGATGGACGTTGGTCCATTAAAATGTTGTATTCAGTCTAGGATTGTCCACAGCCTCGACTGTCTGATCTCCTTCAGTACTGTAAAGCAACCTTTTCGTATTCCACACTAAATCCAACTGGTGCTTTTTGCTTATGGAACTCGGTTACCATGTTTGATATTAAACCCATCAGCCTAGCCCTTGTACGTGGATTGCAAGAGTTTTAGCTCATTATTAATGATTGTTCTAGTGAAAGTATTCTGCTATCAATAGTATGCCTTCATCAAAGGGTGGAACATGTCTGACATAGCTCTTTTTATTCACGAGCTTATAAATCACTTTGAGCAGGGAAAAATTCCTTATGTTATTAAGCTTGTCATGGAAAAGCCTTTGACTAGATACGTTGGAATTTTTTTGATTTTGTCATGGATAAGATGTTCTGGAAAGCAATCTACAGTGATGGGTGCATGATGTGGTCATCTCTGCAGGAATGCTTCTTCTTTGGTTCTAGAGCCCCTTACAACAGCATATTGCTTGCAAATTTTGCAAGTACTTTTTGTGATCCTAATTTTAATTTCTTACTCATTCTTTTTAATTGTGTAGGTTGGAGCATGTTTGGTCAGTCAAAATGGAGTAATACTTGGTATACATTCTTTCTTGAAGAGATAAGAGAATTGAGTGGATTCTTGATTATTGTTTCTTATTGTTTTCTTTGATTTTGGGGGTTTAGCATCAAGATGAGAAGGCTTGCAATTGGATTGATCACATTGAATACAGTAGTTAACATTCTATAGTTTTATCACTTGCATATGACTGATATATAGTTTCTGTAGTCAGGTATTGGCTATAATGGATTCCCCAGAGGGTGCTCAGATGACAAACTTCCTTGGGCGAAGGTTGGGTTGTGTTATTGACTGATTGTACTGTGTTATTTTTCCAAGCTTTTAGGTGTAATGAATCCTTCACTTTGTTTTGCAATTTCAGAAATCTCAGACTGGAAACCAACTGGAGACAAAGTATCCGTAAGTTACATATTTCCTCAAAGCTTAAAATTCTGTAAATTCTCTTTGATTGAGTGTAATCATTCAAGTCTCTTGTGTAGCTGCACCATACATTTTTGTAGTAGCTGTATTCTTGTTTTGCTGAGAACATTTCTGACTCTCTTGCAGTTCTAACCTTAAATTTATTTGGAAGTGCAGAGCAGTTCATTATCTATTATTCTTCATTTGTCTGTAGGTATGTTGTTCATGCTGAAGTTAATGCTATTCTGAATACCAATCATGCATCTGCTGCTGGACAGGTCACTGGTTCCTCATCTTTCTCATCCTTGATGATCAACAATTGTTTTATTACTGTTTCATTCATGCCACATGGGCCTGTTCGTTATGATCACAAGTCATCAATTTGATGCCCTTGGAATGTTTCTCCAAAATATGATCAATAGACCGATGCTGCTGTTACATCAGGACATTTAACCTTAAAATAGAGATGAAAAAATTTTTGTTCAAGGGCACTGGTTGGAGCTGAGAGCATGGAAAACAAGGGAATGTCAAAAAAGTATTAACAATATTACTCATGTAAACGACAATGCTTAAAGCTGTATGGATTTAGTTCTGCAGCTTCTAAAAGGTTGGTGATTCTTTAGCCTTCTAGAATGAAACTTGCAGACATGGCATTGAGGTTCTTTCTTAGATTTGAGGTACTTGGGTTATTTGAATATCTATGTCTTCCTAAATTGGGCCTAGTGGATATGGATCTTCAGCAAGAACACAGGCTGCGTTTTGTTTTTCTCCTAAGCAAGTTGATATGAGGATTGAAATGATGTCATATCTGGTTTTCAGTTAACAAATAGCATTATATTTCTTCTTTCGTTACTGGTACTGAAGTTATTCTGCCCTTTGTTTATCATTGCAGAGGCTTTACGTGACAATGTTTCCTTGTAATGAATGTGCTAAAATTATTATTCAGGTAGATTCTCAGTTACAAATGTTCTTCCACTTATCATTTGCTTTGGTAGCTATTATCTCATCAAGTACCAGTTATGTATTGCTAAAGTTGTTAAATTTTGTCATCGTCTCGTGATTCTAGAATGTCTTTTTATGTGCTCTTATGCAAACTTGTGTTGCTCTTTCTTCTTTGAGGAGTTACAATCCCCTGGAATCATAGTTCAACCTAGATTTGTCCTTGATATTTAGAAAGAAATCTTGTACTCAAGTTACTTGATATTTAGAAGCTATTTGTTGGTACTCTCCTACTGTAAGTCAATTTCTGTTCACCAAGACAACGCATCTTAGATCTAGAAGTCCTCTTTTTGCCTCTAATCTTCAGTGTTTTAGCACTCCTTTCTGTGTAGTTGTCATTGGAAGTTGGCTGGTCATAAATCAGTTTGACTGGTTGGTTTTGTCTCTCCATATCTCTGTTATCTGTCATTCTTTCTATCTCTGTTTCTTCTCTCTCTTCTTCTTTGTAGTTGTCTTGTAGCTTGACATAATAATATATACATTCCTCTTTGTTGCAGTCAGGAGTTTCTGAAGTTATCTATTTTGTTGAGAAAAGATTCAATGACTCAGATGTTGCATATGTTGCTTCTCATAGATTGCTATCAATGGCTGGTGTCAAGGTACTCTTTCTTAACCTTGAAATCTTTTTGAAACATGTCATGTTAGTGTGGACTAGAAAGGAGGTCAACCCAGAGTGTGGATCATGGGGTCTGGTTGCCTAGTTCTATAGCAAGTGGTAATTATATGTTCAAATCCCATTGTTCCTTACTCATTAGGGTGTACAAAAGGTTGAGTTTGATGCTTTAAAGCTTGGAGTAATTCAGAAATCAGACCAGATTATATTACCCCCAGGTAACCTGCCTTTTGAGATACCCGGATAATCCTGGTCGGTTTAATTGGTTTGACTGTAAACCTGCTGACGGATCCAGCCAGGTCCATCAAACCCTAGGGAGAAAACTTGCTGAGAGCCTGCATGGAATGCCCTAATAAAGATCAAGTTAACTATTAATTGAGTTGGGTAGCACAGTATTGTTGCAGAGTGAATTATGAATTTGATCAATAGGGTGTTGATTGGCAAAAGTGGACAGACCATTATCATCCATTTCCTATTGTTAATCTGTGTTTAAAAGGCACAACTTGAGATTTGTCCCCATGATGTACAAATCTCCGAGTGAGACTGTTATTTGTCAGTCTATGTTAAGTGGTAGGCTTTTGTTGATTCTTTCAGCTGTCCAGCTGAAGGCAGACTACTGAAGTGTTGGGATCACCAGTTGGGGGGCTGGGACTGACTGGGCAGGTTGTTTGGTGCAGTTACATCAACTCTTTTGTGAAGATTCTGGTTCTATGGAATTTTGAGATTTGTCTTTTCATAACTGCAGGTTAGGAAGCATCAGCCTGAAATGGAAGAGATATTGATCAAGTTTGAGGAGCCTTAGTGTCTCAAAATTCAAGTTAATTTTCTCAACAATTAACTTCCTAATTGAAGTCTCAAATGATATCTACTTCCGTGAACTTGTTCGATAGAGTTCTTCTTGACTGCAGTCTTATACAAGTGGAGAGACTTTGCTCATGGATCAACCTTTTTTTTTTTTTTAATATCTGAAGGTGGAAGTTGTCTCTTGCATAGTTGTTAGCCATGTTACATGTTAAGGAATCAGATTGAAGTGCTTAATTTCTGTGCTAATTGATACTGTAACTTATTTCATAAATATGTTATGCTGTGGTTGAGTGTTTAATCACACTTTTATTTCCTTGATCTGTTAGCTTTTGCAAGTGTTGTGTACAGAGGTCAATGATAAAAATACAAAAATTATTTGGAAGAGTTGTTGTGAATGTGATAAATTTCTGTTAAAGAAATTCAAGAGACAGGGAGGACCAACATTTTGCTCGCAGCAACCTTTAATCACTAAAGAATTCCCACACAGTCTTTTTGAATCGTGATTCCTTGCAAAAGGGTGTATAGCATCGTCAACACCCAACTAACCCGGTTCTCTTACACAAACATTCAACAACACTTCAGCTTCAACAAGAAACTTAAAGTTTCTTCCTTCGGTTTCCATACAAAACAAAGAAGAAACCTTTCAAGGATCAGGGAGTGTCCAACTAGAGCAGCAACCAGAGGTAAAGGCGCTGCAGGTCCCCTTCCCACAGAGCCTTCAAATGACCCTGTAGTCATCAAGCAGGTCCTCTCTTGCTGTGCTCAGTTCATCTGGACTAGTATAAAGAGCACTGATGGCTACTAGACACAAAATGTTGCATTAGAGCAGAATCTTGCAGCACTGTAGCTACCCATTATCTTGAAGTGCCACAATTTTTCCTTTGCAGCTACCAAGTTTTCTTGGCAAAAGAACTCCAATGAATACCATTTTTCTATCATCCGGTCCACATCATGAATCAACACATCTACCATCTTACCTGCTCTTGACACCAGACCCGTCATGTAAATTGCTTCCATTCTTCCAGGTGCCTCCGGGCAGTCCCCACTCGGTCCATCAACCACCACTACGTCCCACTGATGCTTAAAGACGACATCCGGCAGTGAAGCAAGCGCAAGCGGGCAGGCTGAGGAACGAAACGGCACTTCTGGATGCGGTGCACAGGAAGGATCCGCTCTTGCATTCCTAAGCAGCTCGAATGCTCTTCCAGCCCGCGTTGGGTAATTGACACTGTGTATGAGTGTCGCGTCCATTCTCTTGGCTGCCCATTTTATTCTTTCGTTGTCATCTTCAAGAAAAACGGTCGTTCCGCCTGCGTTAAGCTTGGCCAGTACAGGTGAGTAGAAACCGATTCCAAAGACGAGTAGATTGCAGGGGGCTCTGCTGGGAACGAGATTCGTGAGGAGACGAAGTTCCTTTGGTGTCAGGTCGTGTAACCAATGGAGAGTCAGATTTAATGGCGTCAAACGCTTGGAAGACGTGTTATGAGAGGGAGATGGGGTAGTTGAGAAAGATGAAGTTGTGGTGGTTGCAATTCGGATGAATCTGAGGATGGAAATGGCGGAAAGGACGAGTAAGAGGATGAAGGGGAGCTTCTTTATGAGTGGTCTTGTTTCTCTCTCAGTTTTCTTGTGCGGCTGAGAGGATGGAGAGGTGGAGCTTTGTGTTTGTGCTTCTGGTCCTCCCTCAGATCTCATTTCTGCTGCTGCTGATTGCTGTGCAGGAGTTTTGAAGAGATACCCAGTATATGTGATATCTGTGCAGGGATTTCTTGCTGGAGAAGGGACGCAGGGAAATGTGTTTGCTGCAATTTGAAGACTCTCTCCCTCGACTGACCAATTGTGACTGAAAGAGTGGCCTCTGTAATTGAAAAGAAACGAAGAATCGTTTTGGGTTCTCCAGAACATCTAATGATGTCCTACCAACTGATAACTATTTGGTGATTCATTTGGCCTTATAAACCATTGTGGGAGAAGTGTTTTTGAAGTTTAAGACAAGACGAGAAAATCTGATACATGATAAATGTGGGAAGGGATCCGATGTGGGCCAAAAAGGTGGTTTGATCGTTTGATTTGAAGGGGGCTGCAAAGTCACTGCCATGTTTAAGCAATTTTCTTCCTTTGTCTATTCAGATTGAGTGGATTTGAAGGAATCTCTGCAGTGATCACCGAAAGTGTTCTTAAATAGTTTGTTCAATTCTATACATCAAGTGGTTATGATTTCATACGTGTTAATAATTGATTTGTTTGGTGTGATGTTATGCACTTGCATCATTTCGGCTGATTTGAACCCAACTTCTATGAGGAAGGACCTTCCCAACAAAATTTTAGAATGAAGGATATTATAGTAATTTCATTTATAATTAGAATTGGCTAACCTAATTCTAATTATAAATGAGATTGGAATGGTCACTCTGGTTAAGAGTTGGTTCAATTGACCCATCTATACCAACTCATTGACAATGGGAAACTGGTTTGTAAACTTTTTCTGAACTTTTAAAACATAAATGAAATTCATTAAACATAAGCGGAAACATATCTCTTGTTATGGCGATCAATTTCCGGCGATGATCAGAATGTTTCGTTTTTTCAAAGGATTGTTGATGGAACGTCCAAACAGCCCTCTACTAGACCAAATCCCATATCTTAAAACTCCTCTTCGAGGTTATAACGATTACAAATTACAACTGACAACCATCATTCAGGGAAACCACCCGAGGATGGACCACATAAGGAACACCTTCCAAATGCCCAACTTTCAAATTGAACTAATGAGAGTTATAAGTTGGGGGAGGTCTCTTTCAAATTGAAGCTCTTTTCCACAACTTAAACTACACCTGGTTTCATCTGTTTTCTTTATTCATCCACCCAACTATTTTATTCCCCTAATCGTCTCTATCCCCCAACTTGGTCCAGGCATCTAAATTGGTGACATATTTTAACTTCCACTAATTAAGATTAATTAAGCAAACACATAGTTTGCATCGGATGGAGAGAGAAAGCCATCCATTATGAACTCACTAATGTCTCCCAATTAAATACTCGTAAATTGTATCATTTTCTCAAAGGTGGCTTAGGCTGACTACAAGAGTTGTGGGTTTTCTCTCCCTCTCTCCAACGGTCACTATCCGTTGAGATTTTAAAATTGTAGGGTGACGTGGGCTCTATGGAGTTTCTTGTCGTTTCTGACTCACTCAGTCTATGGTTTCTAACATTCAATAATCTGTGTTTGCTCGATGCCTCAGTATCATTCGATATGACTCATGAGTCGTGATTGTTCCTGAGTTTTGTATCTTTGAGAGATTTTATGAACTGCTTGAATTAGTCCTGATCAGATAGTGGAAACAAGGTACCAAGCTAAGTTGAACTCGGTGACTCGCGAGTTCGATTATAGATCAAAGATGCCTCTTTCAGCTCTTCCTGTTGATGTTAATTGCTGTTGTCATTGTCGGTATGCTTGTTCGGCCTTTTGGGTTCTTCTAATTTCTGTAGCATCTCCATTTAAGCTGCAACTTCTGCATCAAGAGGAACTGGTTCGGTGCCTTCTCTTCCCACCGACCGATTCTTCTCCTTCTCTCTTTACTTGAGTTAACATCCGAGAGGTACGGAGTTTTCTGTTGTTGGTTCATGAGAAGAGCGACTGGAGAGGTCCATCTGCCAAAAGAAAGACATCAGAAAGTGATCGTGGCTAAGAACATGGAAGATCAGGTCAGTATACTTACAATTCCGCATCCATTTCATCTGTAAATTTTGAGTCTTTTCTGTTTTCATTTGACGATCCAAAGCTTTTTAGAATTCTGACTTGAGAGCCTAACAACCATCAGGCCTTAACAGCATCTGAATATGGAATACTTTTCTCATCAATGCCAAAGTCACAGATTGAAAATGGCAGACCAAGTAGTATGGTTGTTAAGGTAAAACATGCAAACACGTTTTGTTCAGTTTCTTGCTTTTTCTTCCTTCTAGATTTATTCTGGAATTAATTGTTTTTCAAGTTTGAGATCCTTTGACAAAGAGTTATTGTTCTTCGTCGTTTTTAAACACTAAGCAGAAGCCAAAGTCAGTCATCCCTCCTCACATAGTTGCAGAAGCCATATCCTCCCTCCATGGTCGTGATCTTCGATGGTCCGGCCCCATCACCCCCAGCGAGATGCAATACGTAGAACAATATGTCCTTGCAAAATACCCACAATATTATAACGGGCTAATTGAAGACGATGACAAGAACAACCTGTACTCTCTCTGCATCAACGAAGAATCTCCAGAGACCCCAGATGATAAACTAAAATCCCCGCGAGGCCTGCGTGAATCAACTTCTCCCTCATTCGGAAGCTCTCATCCTGATCTTGACAGGACTCAGCTGGAGCCATCAAGACTGCTGGACATCCTGAACAAGAAGTCATCCTTCCCAGGGACATTTATCTCCATCCCTGAAATCCAAGCTCGAAATAGAGTATTAAAACATTGTGGATTGAGGGAAGATGACTACCTGGTGTTGTTCACTCCCAGTTACAAAGACACAATGATGTTGGTAGGGGAGAGCTACCCATTCCTCAGGTATAACTCCTACATGACTATAATCGAAGAGGAAGTAGATTGCATAAGAGAATTTGCTAGCTACAAGGACTCAAAGGTGATTCCAGCACCTGAGAGTTGGTTGGATTTGAGGATCAAAGGGTCTCAACTCAGCCAATACTTCAGAAGGAAATGCAAGTACAGTCCCAAAGGGCTGTTTTCTTATCCAGCTGATGTGAGAGGCACAGGCTATTCAATGCACTGGATCTCAGAGGCTCATCGAAACTCATGGCATGTTCTGCTTGATGCATCTGGTTCGCTTGTAGGAAAAGACCCACTCAATCTTGCACTTCACCGGCCAGATTTTGTTGTGTGTACACTAGAGGACACACATACACAACCTTCTAAGGTCACTTGCCTCTTGGTTAGGAGACACTCCTTTGACACATCTTCTCCTTCATGAGTGATGAAGGGTTTGTAGGACAATTAAGGTGGTTACTAATGCATAATCTTCTATAATTTTTATCTGTTTTTTGTAAACCCAAATTTTTATGTGTTCTTCTATAACTTTTCTATTAATAAGTTAAGATAGATTTTAACTTGTCTAAATTAATAAATATATTTTAAATTAAATTAATATTATTTTATTTAAATATATATAATAAAGTACTTATTTTTTAATTTTATAATATCCAGATACTTAATCAATTTTTTAATTCTAGAATATTTAAATTCTCACTCTTGAAATAGTAATTGAATATAAAATTAAAAACCACAAATTTATATAAATAAAAAAGAGGATAGTTTATTATATAAAATTACTTTCATAGATTTAACCTTATAAGATATTTTTTTATTTAACGAAACTAAGATAGATTTATACTTTTTAAAATTAATAATTAAATTTAATATTATTTATTTAATTATATGTGTATATATATATAATTATTAAACAAATCCTTACTTTTATAATATATAAATTTTAATCAAAATTTTAATTTTATGATATCTAATTCTCACTTTTAAAATAGTAATTATATATAATATTAAAAATATGAATTTATATAAATAAAAAAGGCATTTTATAATATGAAATTACTTTGATAGATTTAACTTAAATAGTTTATTTGACTAAACCAAGATATATTTTAACTTGTTTTAAATTAATAAATAATTAAATATTATTTATTTGATTAAATACATAAAATTAAAATAATTAAAAAATACCTACTTTTATAGTATCCATACTTAATCAAACTTTTACTTTTACAATATCTAAATTCTCACTCTTAAATTAGTAATCAAATATAATATTAAAAATCATGAATTTATATATATAAAAAGATGGTATTTTATTATATAAAATGACTCTGATAGATTTAAATTTTATAAGATAATTTTATTTACTAATAAACTAAGATAAATTTTAACTTTTTTTAATTAATAAATAATTTAATAAATTAAATTAAATTTATTAAAAATAAAATACTTAAACAAATACTTACTTCTATAATATCCAAATGCAAGAGTGAGAAGACAGAGCGAGTAAAGCAAGAGCAAGAGAGGATGCTAGTAAAAGTGAACTCACTAGTCTTGGGGAATTATTTTAGTTTCACTCACTACTTACAACGCACATTAACGGGTTTTGGCGTAACTCCACATGATCCAGAGATTCCCTCATTTCTCTTCCATGGGTGAACTTTAAGTTTCTCCTCCCTTATGGTACTTATTTGTTGCATAGTTGTGTTGAGTAATGTGGAGTCTGGTCCACGGGGGGGCATGGAGGACATTTCCCATTCCCATTCCCATATTCAATAGCGTGTACATCACACAAGGGAAACATGAATTTTCCCTCTATGCTGTTTTTATTTCATCATCGGGACAAACAGTGAGCTACAGCAAAAAAACGAAAAACAGAGAGTGCGTGACAGAGCAGAGAAGGGTTTTGCCGGAAGAGAAAAGCTCTCGGCAGAGAGAGTGAGGCTCGAGAAGAACGACGCCGTTGTTGGTACTGCTGGACGACGTCGTTGCCGGTGTTTCTGATCGACGCTGCAAAGAAGGGTCTCTGCTGGTCGACGGTTCCGACGGACTCTGCTGGTCGACGCTGCAGAGAAGGGGCTCTACTGGTCGACGCAACAAAGAAAGATACTGGTCCCATTTGTATTGTGATTCCTCCGATTGAAGAAATAAAAATCCTCTACAACTCCCGTGGACATAAGCAATTTGTCGAACCACGTAAAATTTTGTGTCATGTGATTACCTGTCTCTTTATTGTCATTCTTCATAACAACTGGTATCAGAGCTGAGGTTCGGGTCTGAGGGAAAAACGATGACTGGAGAGAGATGAGAAGATTGTGTACAAGGCCACCGTGTAGTGCAGAAATGTGAGTGATGGGGAGAGTGGGTCCAGTGCACCCACTCCTATTATTCCACAGTCAGATCCAGAGCCGTCCACTCCTGCAGTTGCAGTTCGTAGAGTTACAAAGAAACCTTGCAAGATGAAAAGTCTAGCAAGTAGAAGCTGGCCACAAGGGTGTGACCCTTGAGAAACTAAAGTTGTGCGTAACTTCAGTTGGTCTTCTAGCATAAAGACAGGGGTAGTGAGTTGCAGAGGTGGAGGATATCATGTTTGAGGAAGAAGGCGATGCAGTGGATCTACCAGTCTCCAAGTGGGAGAATTGTTAAGTAATGTGGAGTCTGGTCCACGAGGGGGGTGCATGGAGGACATTTCCCATTCCCATATTCAATAGTGTGTACTGCACACATGGGAAACATGAATTTTCCCTCTTGCTGTTTTTATTTCATCATCGGGACAAATAGTGAGCTACAGCGAAATACAAAAAACAAAGAGTGTGTGACAGAGCAAAGAAGGGTTTTGCCGGAAGAGAGAAGCTCTCGACAGAGAGAGTGAGGCTCGAGAAGAACGACGCTGTTGCCAGTGTTTCTGGTCGACGTTGCAGAGAAGGGTCTCTGCTGGTCGACGGTTCCGACAGGCTCTGCTGGTCGACAGTTCCGACGGGCTCTGCTGGTCGACGCTGCAAAGAAGGGGCTCTGTTGGTCGACGCTGCAGAGAAGGGTCTCTGTTGGTCGATGTTGTGTAAAAGGTGTTTTTTTGGTCAATGCTACAAAGAAAGATATTGGTCCCATTTGTATTGTGATTCCTCTGATTGAAGAAATAAAAATCCTCTGTAGCTCCCGTGGACGTATGCAATTTGCCGAACCACGTAAAATTTTGTGCCATGTGATTACCTGTCTCTTTATTGTCGTTCCTCATAACAAGTTGTTGATAAGCACACTAACGATTTTTGGGTTGACTTTCAGTGATTTCACTTATTTCAATTCCACTAATAAAAGTGATTTCACTTATTTCACTTTCACTAGAGAAAGATTGACAGATTCCCTCCTTGCTCTTCCATGGGTGAGTGGCTATTAATAAGATATACAATTTAGTGTTGATGAAATGTTCATTCAATGGTGTTGTTGTACAATTCAATTATGACTAGCTAGAAAAATAAGAGAGCAGTTCAACTTTGATTCATATAAACAACCAAAAGCTAGTCTTATGGCCTGATTCAATTGGGTTACCAGAAAGAAAAAAAGTTGATATAAGCACACAAAAGAATTCCTATCTAAAAGGTTTATGCAGCAAAAAAAGTTTTCGTTAGAACTCCTAAAGCTGGCAACATGGAATGGTACCTATCGGATTGGCCATGTATGGTTTGGTCTGTATTAACCAATAGAGACCATACAGTAGTCTGTATTACCTTAAGTGACGAATTTTTTAAGGGATTGATACAGTACCTAATACTAAAGTGGCAAATTTCATTTTTGGGGTTGAAAGAAAAGAACCATTTTCACAAAGAAGAAGTGACTCATTGTAAAAGGAGAGGCAGTTGATTCCACCTGCTTAAAAAAAGTCTCTTCTTTGCATAAGCAGCTTCTCATTTATTCTCTTCGTAAAAAAATGAGAATCTATTATTTATACAAAATCTCTTAAAGGGGGGGTTAGTCAACAATGGAGTTGAAATAAAGTTCACACGTATTATGTAGTTGATTTGATTAGGCCGTTAGTGGTGAATGAGTGCCAATATCATCTGAAAAATGAGGTAATCGTCATAGGCTAAAATCGTGATTCAGCCCAATTTTACAAAACATCCACTTGAAGCATCGTTCCCTCCCTTATACAGTTTTTTTTCTCATTTGTGCTCTCCTTTCCCGACGTTTTTTTCTCCCGCTCTCTTCCTCCTCTCGTCTTCGCACTCCCTTCGGCTTCTTTTCCCTTTGTCGTCTTCTTATCTCTTCCCTCTCTTCCTCTCTACGTCTCGAGGTTCCTCTCATCTCTGATGGTCTTTCTGCGCCTTGGAACAATCTCTCGGCTCTCGCCTCAATCTATCCTCTCTGCTGTCCTTGCACTCCTTGCCTCTTGGCCCTCTCTCTCACCTCTCGCCAAGACGCCTCTCGCCCTTTGTTTCCCCCTCTCTCACCTCTCTTGTCTCAAACGTTTTTTCGATTTCCCCATATATGGTTTGATTGCCCTAACTTCTACCTATTTCCCCCATTTTTCAGCTTTGATTTCTCCCATTCTTCTTCGATTTCCCCCATTTAGGGTTCGATTGCCCTACCTTCTACCTATTTCCCCCATTTTCGGCTTTGATTTCTCCCAATCTTCTTCGATTCACCTCAATTTCCCCCATTTGGCTTCAATTTCTCCCAAATTTTACTTAATAAACCTAACCCTAATTTTTTTAGTTTAATTTACTATTTGATATTGTTTTATTGAATTTATGTGAGGTTTATTTGTATTGATTGTTCGATTTCAATATAATTTCGGAATTTAGGGTTACGGTATAGGGGATTTAGGTATAATTTTGGGTTTTAGGGTTAGGGTTTAGAGGATTTAGGGTATAGGATACAATTTTTATGGCTTAAGGGATTTAGAGTTTATGGTTTAATTTCAGGTTTTAGGGTTAGGGTTTAGGGTTTAAATATTTGCTTTTATGCTATAAATTGTAGACTATTACGAGTAACTCGTTCATTTTCAAGCATGTTTTTTAAGTTTTAATTTTATATATATATATATATATATATATATATATATATATATATTAATAATAATATATCCTAGTTTATTAATAAAATAATATATTTATTTATTTATTATATTTTATTTATAATCTATCTTTGGTAAATAAAATATTGTTAATAAATTATTTTTGTTTAATTATCCCATTTTTATAATTAATTAAACTAATCCTTTTTAATTTTGTAAAATTATATTATTAATTAATAGTATATAAAAAATTGATCTTCTGTTATTAATAAAATAAGTGTTTTTATTTATTCAGTATATTCAATTTTTAATTATTGTATTAAATTAGTGATTTAATAGTCATAATTTAAATATTAAAGTAAACATTTGATCAATTATTTTGGTTTAATTATTCTATTGTTATAATTAATTAAACCAATGTTTTTAATTTTGTGGCAATATATTATTAATTAATAATATGTAAAAATATATATTATGTTATTGATAAAATAATTTATTTATTTATTTATTATTATTGTATTAAATTAGTGATTTTTAATGTTAAAATATATCTTATGTTAATAATAAATTTATTTATTTATTTATTATATTCGCTTATGTTATTTTTTACTTACTTATTTATTTATTTTTTATAATTTATTATAGTCACATGTAATTATTATATTTTTTTATAATAAAGTGTAATCATTAATTAATATAATATAGTATTTCATAAATTAGTATATTAATATATTTTAATGTTATATTAAATCACTTATTAGTGTAGTAACCATAGTTATTTTAGATAATTATCTGTTTAGGTATATTTTCTATTTAAGTTTATTACAAAAAGTTACTCATTGTCTTATTTACATCATATTTTTCATTTTGGGGCACTAACACTAACACTGGAATCTGTTTTCCAGTGCACTTGAACTCGTGTACAGTAACACCCAAGGTAGAGTTGAAATTGAATCAAATAATTGCCTTGAATTTGGAGTCTAACTTCAACTTCAACTTATGTTGACTAAACCCCCCCCCCCCCCCCCATTAGTATGAGTAAAATACCACAACCACAAAAAATGACCTACACCTACATTATCTATTTGTAGAGCCACAAAAGTAAATAATTTAGGTATAGACCCTCATTTTGTGGCTCTACAAGTGAATAATTTAGGTGTATTAAGTACTTGCTCTAAAACCATGTGAAGTTGGGACCAAGACCCATCTTAAAATGACTAGCACACTTAGAAAACTTTTTTTTCCAACCAATAAACTCATGATCTTTGTACTCAATAATCCATGTGAAACTATTCCTTAACCGTTCTCTTAGTAAAAACATTGAGAATATGTTTTTTGCACAAGAAAACTGTTTGGACAAACTGTATATCTCTCATGCCTTAGTAACCCTTCGAATAGGATTAGTACCTTTGGATTTAGCTAACCATATTATCATCTATTCAGTTTGGCAGAATTGATGCTGGACCAATCTAAATCATCTATTCAGTTTGGCAGACTTGATGCTGGACCAATCTAAATCAACTATTCAGTTTGGCAGACTTGATGCTGGACCAATCTCTGCAAAACATCCAAGGAGATGAGAATCTCATTCATGACATCTGTACAAATATGAAAGGAGATGAGAATATCATTCATGACATCTGGACAACATCATTTTGATTCTTTCTACTTGTTTACTTATTGAAAGCTCAACCAGTATGAGCTCGAGGTTGACTAATCTATTAACCAAACGACAGATTAGCAGAACTTCTGAAAATCCTATTTCATCAAACAATTAATCTATTCATTTCTCCTCTTGAAGAAAAATCTCTTATGATTTGGTCAATCAGCTTCATACTTATCTAACCTGACAGATGGCCCAAAAAACTATATTAAAATCAGTTTAATTATCTGTAAGAGATAACAAATGAACTATCACCATTCTATATAAAGAGTTACTGATATACATCCTATCATTCTTGAGTGAAAAATGGTGAGTGTGGATTGCAGTTCCATACTACTCTTCTTGTCTTTGCTATGTGTATTCGTCTACTTTCTTCTTCTTGCAAGACAGAGGTATGATCCTCTGAAGCTCCCACCAGGTCCCCTGCCTCTTCCAATTGTGGGTAACCTATTAAAGCTTGGCAACAAACCCCATCAGTCACTGGCTAAGCTTGCCAAGATCTATGGCCCATTGATGACCCTTAAGCTGGGATGTGTCCCAACAGTGGTTGCCTCTTCAGAAACAATGGCAAAAGAGGTCCTCCAAAAGCATGATCAAGCCTTGGCCGGCCGGACTGTCGCCGATGCTGTGCGTGCCCTTCAGTACTCTGAATCCACCATGGCCTGGTTACCTCCCAACCCTCACTGGAGAAAGCTCCGAATGATATGCAATACACAAATGTTTACCACCCAAAGACTGGACTCCAACCAGGACCTCAGACACCAAAAGGTTCATGAGCTCATCTCTCACTTGCATAAGCATAGTCAAACCCAAAGGGAGGTGGATATTGGGATGGTCACCTTTGTGACAATACTCAATTTGATTTCCAATACCATATTTACCGTTGATTTGGTTGATATTGATGCTGATTCTGTTCAAGAATTCAAGGATGCAGTCAGGGGAATCATGGATGAGGCAGGGAGGGTCAACCTTGCAGACTATTTTCCATTACTGCGAGTAATAGATCCTCAACAGATCAGGCGTCGAATGACTTCTCATTTCAAGAAACTGCATGCCCTTTTTGACAGATTGATCGAGGAGCGTTTAGAGTACAGAGCAGCTTCACCATCTTCTAGAAGAGATGATTTTCTTGATGTGCTTCTTGATTATAACAATGATAACAGCTTTAACCTCAGCCGACAGGACATAAGAAATTTGCTCGTGGTGCGATTTCTTCTTAATCTTTTCTTTTATGCAATGCAGCGTTTATCCTCTCTTTTCATGATCTTGGTTGAGAGACTTGAGCAAGAAGACTAACTACACTTTCATTGATTAGGAGATATTCTCAGCAGGAAGTGACACAAGCTCGAGCACACTAGAATGGGCCATGGCGGAGCTGCTCCGGCACCCAGAAACCATGGCTAAGGTCCGATCAGAGCTCTTGAAAACCCTTGTATCTGGGCAAAGCATCAAAGAATCGGACATAGCTCGGCTCCCTTACCTCCAAGCGGTGGTAAAGGAGACATTCCGATTGCATCCACCCGTTCCACTCCTGATACCTCGCCGCGCGGAGTCCAGCGTCGAGATCTCCGGTTTCACCATCCCCAAACACACCCAACTGTTGGTCAATTCCTGGGCTATTGGAAGAGACGAAGAAAACTGGTCGGAGCCTCTTCGATTTTGGCCAGAGAGATTTCTGGGCTCAAACATCGATTTCAGAGGCAGAGATTTCGAATTCATCCCCTTCGGCGCCGGCCGGCGTATCTGCCCTGGGATGCCTCTGGCGATTCGGATGGTGCACCTTATTTTGGCTTCTATGATACAGTCGTTTGACTGGAAGCTTCGGAGTGGGATGAAACCGGATGACATTGAGATGGATGAGAAGTTCGGGATCACACTCCAGATGGTCAAGCCTCTGTATGCGGTACCGATGCATCAGCCAGAACTGACAAGTGCCAGCTGAGAAGGATCATGGCCTTACACAACTGTGTACAAAATACACTTCTCTTCTGTAGCGGGTAAAAATTGAATAAATGAGAGATGGAACTGCAATTGCCAGAAATTGGAGGGGCAGGCCAATTGCCCACTCAACGGTGACTTTGGGAGACGATGAGGTGAGAATCACGTTTCACCTACTGTGGAATATGATTGATTTGCTTTTCTGAGTCTCATTCCATTTACTCGAAATATTTGCTGTTCTACCCGCTTCAGAGTTCTCAAGAACACTTTAAGAAAACCGCAAAACAAAACAAAGATAAGAGATTTGCTAGAGCTGAGATCAAGACCTTCTCTTTCCTTCCTTCTAAGCAGTAAAGGGGACCAACATTAGAAGATTTGATCTTTGTAACACTCCCTGGAAGAACACTAAGAGCTGCTAATGGTTTTTCCAATACCTTAGCTAATGGTTAACTTAGGTACAATCAAGTCGATTTTTTTTAGCATTGAATGAAGCTCTATGAAATTAAGAAAAGCTAGAAAAACATTTTCAGGTAGAAATGTATTACTTGGATTCATTAGTGCCCCATATCTACCTGGAAAATCATTTAAATTTCTAGGTAACGATTTCTAGCTATCTTACCCTAACCAAGCGACGACGCCTTCCTCTCCCGAACGCTTGCTCCTCCCCTCGAAGCTCTCTTCGCGTCCTCAGTCTACAGGTATTACTCTCCCTCCTCTCCATCTCCTCCGTCTCCTCTCCACTGGCTTTAATAATTTTTTCATAAAAATTACCAAAAAAAAGAGTCGTAGATATGACGTATGGAAGGACATCCCTTGGAGATGATGAATCTAGTTCGCCAATCAGTGGTGACCATGCTACACATCCACATACGTCCCAGTGAGACTTCCCTTCCCACCAAGCACTAGACGTCAAAAATACGTGGGGCCCTTGCCAACCCGTTTTTCACCTTTTTGATAAAATCTTGTAATATCCAGCTAGAATTTGGGCAAGAATTAATAATCTGCCATGGTCGAATCAGAAACATTTAATAGAGATGCTGGTGGAGGCCTGGAACTGTAAAACCAATTTCAGACGTAAAACTGGAAACTAAAAAAAAAAAAATGTATATTTCGTAAATTTATCACCATCCATGGAAGAAAACCCATGCCAGAACAAGTATAACCTACACCAATTTTGCCTATATTTCGTCGGGGAAAGAAAATAATCAAAGAGACGATGATTCTCAAGTCTCAAGTCTCAAGTCTCTCTCTGCAAAATAAATTTCAAAAGAGGGGAGCTGGGATTCCTTTGGACAAGGATGGCCTCCGGCCGCCCTTCATCGTCTCAGCAGAATCCGTCGCCTTCTTTCCAGTTGGTCAGCGGCGGGATCTCAAAATGCCAGAGCCTCCCGGTGGCCTTCACCCGATATTTGGCGCAGAGAAATTCCTCCGCGAAGACGCGCTCTACCTTCCGGTCGACGTCGTGAAGGAAGACGTGGGTAATGCCTTTCTTCTGCCGGTTGCGAGCCATCACCGCGGCGGAGAAGATCGCAGCCATTCTCCCCGGCGCCTCGTTGAAGTACCCCCTCGGCGCGTCAATCATGATCAGGTCCCACTCCCGCTCGTACACCTCACCCGGCAGATTGTTCAGCGCCAGTCGGCAAGCGTCATTCCCCTGTAGCCGTAGCCGTGGCGGTAGGCAGGCAGGCTCCTGCTTGTACGATTTGAGCAGCTTGTCCGCCTCCGACAACTGAGTCCGATACTGCACCGTCCGAGCGTTCAGCATCGTCGCCGTCTTCAGCACCGACTGCACCCACTTGGGATCCTCCTCCAAGAAGAGGGTCGTCCCGCCGGCGTTGAAAGACGCCCACATCAGCGAATCATGACCGAGGCCGAACACCAAGAAGTTGCAGGGCGCGGCCCGCTGGAGCACATCATACGAAACTTGAACCTCGGCCAGACTTTGCTGTGGGACAATCTTAGAGGTAGCGTAATGGAGGATCGCCTGGAGCTGAATCGGCGCCGCGGTACGATCCGTCGCGCCAAGAATCCCAACATCGAGCCCGCGGAGAAAGGACCTATCGGTGGATCTGCTGAAGTTGGAGAGAAGAAGAGCGCCAGCCATGACGCCGGCGATGGCGATGGTGAGGGCGAAGGCGCTGAAGCACGGTCTCGCTGTCCACGGAAGGCTCCCCATTACTTTCTCCTGTTTTTTTATTTCTCCGGAGCGAGCTCCTCCAGGGCTCTGATATACAGGGAACGTCGGCCTCTCCTGAAACGCTCGAGATTTTTTTCCACAAAGGACGAAAATACCCTTCCCTCATCAATGATGAAATTTGCGACTCCCGAATCCCAAAATTTTCCTCTTATTACAAAAGACCGGAGGAAAGAAAGGGCGAGACAGGCCATGTGGACGAGACACCGAAGACCAAGAGAAGAAATGGTCGGTGCATACACGGTAATTTAGGTATATAAACCTTTCCATTGTTACGACACGTGGACTTGGAGAGTCTGAATGAATCTTTTCGAAATCTACTTTCCTTTCTTGGTACAACACTTGGTTGAAAACTAAAGGCTTAAATCCGTGATTTGTGGATGTTGCCCTTTTTCTTAACATTACTTGATTTTAATAAAGCAGCGGTTGAAAGGGAAGTGGAATCTGCTAGAGGGGTATGACCGTAATTCGGAGGAAACTATTGGGGAATCTCCACAAGGGACTGTTCGTATCTAGCAAGAGTTGCGGGACGAGGCACTTTCCTCAAATAAATAAGTAAATAAATAAATAAATAAGAGGATTTACAGAGCGTACGGAAGAGCTTTCTCCAGTCTGAGGGCTACACGTGTGTCGCAATTCTCGGGAGGATAACATCATGGGCTCAAAGCAGGTGCTAGAATCGACTTATATTCGAGATGACCTCCATTTTAAATATTTAGCCTCAAAATCTAATCGTTGTCAAACTCAATAATTTTAATTAACTAATATTTAAAAATTTACATAAAATATAAAATAAATAAAATATATATAAATTTATGCATATATTTTACATAAATTTGGGCATAATTTCTACCCATATAACTATTTTATATTAACCCTATATAAAATCATTCATAAAAATTACATAATTATATATAAATTTTATTAAATAATTAAACACAAAAACATTCCTTTGAAAAGTAATGCTAGTTTTATCCATTTGTACTCAATCATATCGTTCTAATTCAAAGACCGGAAAACTAGATCTTCGATATAGATAAAAAGTTTAAAAAAAATAATTTTGGATGACTTAATATGCCCATTTTAGTTTTTTCTTCATAGCATAGATTTATAACAGTTCTAAAATATTATTAAAACTTGAGTAGAGTTAGCATTAAGAGAGTACCTCAAACAATTTGAGTATCTTCAAGAGCCATGAGAAATAGACAATGCACAATGTCTTTTCATGTGCTTGTGATGTCACACGTGTGAAATCGCATAATGTCTTTGCGCTTGTAGGGGAAAAAATTATTTTCCCCCTAACTTAAGCCTCTAGTTTTTATGTCGAGACAATGTAGGGGGTAGGGAGGTCTAGCGGCGTTGACAAGGAACTGTTGTTGGGGTGACGGTTGCGATGGTGATGAAAGCAGTGACAAAAGGTAGCAACTATCGAGACGATGCGGGGGTAAAGGAGTCTGCGACAAAGGCGGCCGACAAGCAGCTAACAGTGACGAAGGCAGCCACAACAGCGGACGAGATGGGTTTGGTGGTGATAAGGATCGACGACGACAAACGAGGGGAAGAAGAAATTGAAGTCGAACTTGAAGAGATGAAGACAAACTCCCACTCCCGCGTCTCGGGCCATCGTTAAGTTAACGAGCCCGTTTGTGAGTTTTCAAACCGAACTATGGTTTGGTCAAGCCTTATTTGGGTTTGAGATAAAATCAAATTAAACCGAGCCGAGCTTGAGCCACTCATGATAAGGCTCCATTCGATGCCACCCCTAGTTGACATAAACACTAGTTAATATTTATTATAAATAGGAATTTTATTATTGGATATTTGTTACTGGTATATAAGATTTTGAAACATATTCTAAAATAAAGAATTCCATAGTTAGTGTGACAATTGATATTTCTTAATAATATAAATATGATGTTAGTATACTTTTTCAAAATAAGTAATTTTTTTATAATCATATTTGTTAATATTTTATAAATTTTAATCATATTTCACTAAACAATAAATAAAAAATTTAGAAAACCTAGCTCTTATACTAATTATAATTATTATTTTAATCAAAACTAGACAAAAGTAACCATCCATCACTGAGTAATTAACACATCTTATAGTTTAGATCTATTATTTGCTTCTTTGCCCTTATTTTGCATTCCAATTACATGTTGGGCACTCAAGTCCCTAACAGATCAGGTAATTACATAACAGGAAGCATACTTTGCCGGCGGAAGTCGGTGAAACCTTTTTCCTCCTCGATCAACAGTCTTGTCCCATGGCGACTACAGCCGGACCAACGAGAGAAGGCTCAGCCCAAGCGACGGTTGCTGAACACATATCTCAGGCGGTGCAGTCGACCTCCAATCTGTTGCATCTCATGCAAGAATCTTCTCCCTCCCAGGTGCTTTTTCCCATCCGCTCTCTCTTTTTTTTTCCCAATTTCCATTTCGTTTAACACGGGATATTTTTTCGCATAGGCTCCTGCTATATTTCAATGCCCACTTTCCTGAAACACTGTATAATTACAGTTGAGAAATCTCCAGAATGCAGGTCACAGATAACAAATTGCTGTATCCGCTGGAAATGAATATTTTGTTTGAGTCGCTTTTTTTTTTCCACGATTCCCCAGTAGTGGCGATTTCTAAACGTGACACAGATTGGATCATATAATTTATTCATGTCGAATGATTGATTACCGCCCCTTTTGTCTTCGCCTGGATATGTTTTCCTCTGATCGTGGAAATGTATTTAGCTTTGAAGAAAAGAGTGTCGGTAAATATATGTTTTCCTACTTCCCACTGTAGGAGCAATGATGCCACAATTCGCTTATCAACAACTTTTCCTGATTATGTATCCTACAATAACTATTATAAATTGGCATCATCTAGTTCAACGGGAGTTATCCCTTGAGCTATTAAAGTTTGCATCATATTTTAAATTTGAAATAAATGCATAAGTAGGCCGGTCTCTCTTGTTTTCAAATACTTTCTTCTTCACTTACATCTTTTGTTTCTTACTCTTATTCTGTAGGCTCTTCTAGCAAAGCTGCCAAAAAACCTTCTAGCCAAAGCATCTACTATGAAGAACACAGAACAAGTATAACGCTCACATTAATTTTTTTTTTTTTTTTTTTGTTCTTCTGTGAAATGATTCTTCCTGAATGCCACTTAATTTTGGAATCAGGTATTGGAGCAGATGCCTCGGGTCATTTCATCACTAGATGCATATATAGATAGTGGCTTACACAGGTTGCTTTTCTGGTTTCCAATTTTAAATTTAACTGTGGAACTTGTCAATTTTTATGTGGCTAGAAGCCTTGCTTGAGTTAAACTAGTGCACTCATTTTGAATAACTATATCTTTAACTTCAATTAACATATGATTGCATTATATTCTGAAGGATCATTTTCTGTTCTTTTTATTTGCTGTAACAGAAGTTATTTCACAGGGAACGGCAAAAGATGCAATTGAGCTTGTCTCATTCATCTTGTCGCCCGTCATACTAAAAAATATTGGCAATTACTAAGTGTTCAGAATTGTGGTTATTTAGTATTCCAAATATACATGGAACATTGGCCATAATGAGCTATTTAATCTTCAGGTGATGGTCTTTATCATCATTTCATTTTTCTAACAAAGTGCTCACTGTAACAGTGTTCCTCATTTAAATACTGTTATCCAGTTGCTCTCAAACATGGAAAACCGCCAGCTCAACCCTGTTTATGAAAACTCTCACTTTCAAGAGGTACCGATACGAATTCTTTCTCTGTATCTTTCTTGTCTCTATTTCTTTTTTATATCTTGTTTGAGCAACAGAATAGCGGAAAAAACAAAAAGACAATTTGAAAATGTAAAAAACGAGTGGAGAATAATAATGATTGTTTAACTTATTAATCCAGAAATTGCTTTCTTGGGCATAATGCAGTCTGTGTCTAGAGGTGAATCTATACCTTTGTTTGCTCAAAAAGGGATGGCAGCCAGAATTCATCTCAAGGCACACTGGCTGTTGATGTGGCGGCTAAAAACCACCTTGAAAGGCTGATGCATGATAAAAGATTCGTATTTACAATACTTTTAATATTTTTCAATTTGATGGCAGAATCATCTTTACTAGTTACATAAAGTGCTTGAAAGCTTCTGAAACAGTATCTTTGTTCACAGAGGGATAAGGTTTCTCACTTGTCGAAGATAAAATATAATCCTTATTTTCACAATTGCATGTGCAATTCCTTAATTTGGGCATCTTCTGTACAACGTTACAAACACATTTCTTTTTTGAGGAAGTTGAAATTTTAGTCTAGAGCAAGAGAACAAAACACATTTGATCCATTTTGTTAGAATCTTAGATCTATTTTTTTTTTGGCTAATTGGAAGGGTTAAATTGCATATCTTATGCTTATAAATTACATTTTTCTAATACCTATTAGGATATCGATATTGTCAATGAACATGTGGAGATAACAAGCTGAAGAAAGTCAGAAAGTCTGTTTGCTAGACAGACTTTACCTGTTTGGTATGGTTTTCCTGCTGATTCCTATTGTCGCCTTCAACTGATGGTTCACCATCTATACTACAGAATCTTTGAGGGACTAATAAGAATGTTTGATCTTTCCTTGTGCAGGGATGAAATTAGCTATTTGAATTGCATTATTGGAATAGCTGAGTTGGAGTCTATTACTAGCATCAGATTTGTTAAGGATATAATGTAAAACTATGCCAATTAAAATTTTCTTATATCAGGGATAAGTCTCTTTATAAACAATTAGTGGCTGGTCCAAAAGAAATGACTGTTTATTTACTCCAAAAAAATAGGTGAACAGTCTTGGTATGGATTACAAGAGCTTGTATATATTGTAAGGCGAGTGTCTGTAACATGGCTTTTTAATGATTTTTTGTTGTTTCTGTTTTTGAAGTAGAAAAGTTACTGGATGTGTGTCATTCTGGTTTCTTTATATAGTATGTTTGTTTGATCAAATCATAGTATACTTTTTTGTATTCTAGTTAAGTAAAAGGTTTGTGAAAAATGTTAAATAAGAAATAATCTGATTTGATATGTCAAATGCTTGATAAAGTTTAGGAAAAAAACATATTAACATAATAATATGACATAACACTATCTTATGCAGTAAAGTATCAAAATATGCCCTTGTCTTGTAGAAAGTAAAATAAAAAGAATAGAAACTAGGCATCTGACTATAATCTGCATAATAGGATTTGATTCCATTTCTAAACTATCTGATTGTGGGTTGATTGCAATCACCTTAGTAGTACAAAGAGTTTCAACACTAGGCTGTATAGGTAACAAAAGGTAGCATCATTTATGAATTAGAAGTACAATATGAACCAATCTGTAATTTCTCTTTCCTAATAAAAAATAATGTGTAAGAGTTGGAAGATTTTTTTCAAGTCTTCGGCCACGGTTATTTTCCTGTCTCTTTTGGTGTTTATTTTTTCTTTTAGGGATGTTCTTTGGAAGATGTTGGCCCTTTTCATTGGGAACCAGAAATCTGCAGCTGTGTGGTCAAACAAGCACGAAAGGCTAGTTCCTATCTCTTTAGTTACATGTTACCATGCTTGCCTTTGTTGCATGCAGTTCCAAGAATTTTGATGCTTGTTAGATTTTCCCGAGTTCTGATTCCACCTTAGATGCTACTGAGAATTAGTTGCTCTTTGCTGCAGTATTACTAGCTTATGTTGTCCATTTAGTTTGATTGATTGTGATGTTCGGGCATTTCTCTTCTTACTCACGTACTCATCTGCTAGGGGCTGATGGGATCTGGAGGTGGATTCTCAACCATCCACAGGGAGTTGTAGCCAATCACAATTCCAAAGAAGCACGCACTGTGGTAGAAATATTAACCAAATTCATGATGAGGGCATGCAGGAAAGACTTAGTGGGCAGATTAAGGTCATTACAATTACAACAGTAATAACTATTTTTAACCATAGAAGACAACAAGAAGTCTAGATAAAAACCAATGGAGTAGTGCATAAGACTAAAGTGCATCCCATTAATAGACAAATCCTTGCAATTAACTTTCTCATCAATTACTGCACATACTCTTACACATATAAGCACAGCAATCTTCACTTCTTTTGAGTAATTTTTACCATAAAGAGTCTAATCCATTATGCAAACCAATGGAATCATGATCAACTTTGAGATTTGTGTCATTACAATTACAACAATAATAACTATTCTTACCCGAGGATGAAGATAGTGATCAACTTATTTTCTAGATTTATTAACATGTCTAAAGTTTTTTATGTTATATTTAATTTTTTTAGAGATAATATGTTAATGTTACATTAGCATTAAATTAGAATTTCAATAAAGGGTAATTCTTGGTAATTTTATATAAATTGTATGTTTTAATATTTATATGATTTGATGATTTTTAATATTTTTATTTAGTTAATAACTTAAGAATGAGAAGAACTAAGTCACGAGCTGAAGGGTATGGTCCCCTATATGGGTGGGAACAGGACAAAACTCTACCTTCCTAAGCTGATATAGAAAATTATAGAGAGGAGCTCCCATCCATTGTCATTTCTATTGTCTAGGCACATTAGTTGGGTCCCCTCAACCTCTCATCCTGTCTACTATCACTCCTCTCCCTTTTCTTGTGCCTTTAAGAGGAGACCCATGCCCCTCTTTTAGAGGGTAGAGACTCCTCCCTCAAGGGTGACAAAAGGAGAGGGTGGGTTTCCCCTCCCTATCTGGCATCAAGCCCGATAGAACCTGATTCCACCTAGAGATCTAATTCCTAGTTTTATAACAAGTAAAATTTGTCCAATAGAACCTAGAGATAAACCCCTTCCTTACATTTTCCCAATATTCTAACTCCGATTCGTAAAGCATCAATCCACACCACAATTCAAGAGAATACAGTCGAACACAACCTTGATTGTAACTGAACAGCCCTCTATCGTACTATCACAAGTTCATTTCGTGCTCCCCAAAACCAGAAGCGGGCTCATCGTATCAGGTAAGTTTCGAATCCAAATCCAGGAATGCCCGCCAAGCACGGAACAGAGATATGCCATTTGGAGGAATGTCTGTGGCGTTTCCGGAAGAAAATTTTCATAGTATAGTTGGACTCTTCAGTAAGTCGCAACAGTGTAAATCTTCCTCTCGACAAGGCCTTTACCGCCAACCATTCTCGTGTTCGATTCTCAATTCGTTAGGCCGCAGGAGTTCCACCCGTAAAAAGCACCTAGCAGGCTATAAGCTTATTGGCAAGTAGAGTTGTGAAAATCTGTGGGCTCCTGAGAAAGGAGCTTGTACTGGTTTTACTCGAAGCAGAGCATGACTTCCCTCGTTTTTTCTTCGTCTGTGGTCACTCGTTCTTCGCCCGCTGGAGCGAGTTCTCTATTGGCCCACTCTCGATTTCGTCTGCCCTTGCGGAAAAGAATAATGGTTAGTTAGGGTTCTTTTGAGCATGTCAGCAGTTATTTCTCAGTTTTCTAATCTGAACCATTTTAATATGAATACTATTACCTTTTTGCTTTACATTCTTTAAATGGTGTTATCTGGAAATGCGATTGTTTATGGCTTCTGCAAATGATTAAATAAATTCTGGATTTAGTTTGAGAATGTTTCGGTTGAACAGTTAATAGTTCTGGGATGTTTTTAATGCAGATGTGTAAGCTTGTGGAGCCCTTGAATTATGATAACGGGAAACCCTGTATCCCGGTCATTAATGAGCAGCGTTTTCCAAGTTTCTTGTCATTGAAACAAGAAACTGATCGTAAAAATGATAGGAGGTTCAGAATATTCTCTGGCACTGCCAACAAGACACTTTCTGAGGTCAGGTTGTTAACATTTAGTTAAAATCGGATGAGTTATTATCAGTAAATTTGGTTGTCTGACATCAACAAGTGTAATTTCAAGCTTTACAAGTTGAGAGTTGGCATCTATCTGCTAGGATACTTCTAATGTCTTTCTTTAAAATAATTTTTTGTCGTTTTTTTATGTTCGGTGGGAAGTAGGATTCTGAATCTTTTGCCTTGTGATCCAAGTATCTTGATTTTCCTCCCGCACTCTTAGATTATATAAAGTGGTCCATATGTAGTCTGATTTTGCTTATAGTAGTCGTCCATAAATGTTTCTTCTTGTTCTCTTCTCATTTAGTCATTGCTGGACTTTTAATTGGATCTTAACAGCTTATCTTTTGTCGATTTGAAATTCTATCAGGAAATTGCATGCTACATGGGCCTCGAACTTGGAAAAATCAAGATAAAGCGTTTTGCTGATGGGGAGATTTATGTACAATTGCAAGAGAGTGTCCGAGGTTGTGATGTGTACCTTGTGCAACCTACATGTCCTCCAGCAAATGAGAACCTTATGGAACTTTTAATTATGATAGATGCATGTCGAAGAGCTTCTGCTAAGAATATCACTGCTGTTATTCCATATTTTGGATATGCGAGAGCTGATAGAAAGGTAATTCCACTTTTTGGTTTGGCCTTACTGCCAAATCATATCATCGAAATGGAGAAGAAATCCATTATTCAGTTATTAGAAACTTTGGGATTTTCTTCCTTTTCTCCTTTCTATACCTTACCTCTGAATTTTAATCTTTTTATTTATGATATACTTCATTTCTTGCTCTCAAATGTATTCTTTTTCTTATTCAGACTCAAGGGCGTGAGTCCATTGCAGCCAAACTTGTTGCAAACTTGATTACAGAAGCTGGTGCAAACCGTGTACTTGCATGTGACTTGCATTCTGGGCAGTCAATGGGGTACTTTGATATTCCAGTAGATCATGTATATGGCCAGGTAATAAGTTGATTCTAAGATTCTTTTGTGATTTTGAAAGATTAATTTGTAGACAGATTGTTCCTAATTTTCATTTGCCAGTGACCCAAGTAGTTTTCAACCATGTTGTTAAATTGGGTCCAAGGCCCTATCCCAAAATGACTAGCCAACTTAGGAAACCTCTTTCCCAACTAATAAACTCAAGATCTTTGTACGCACTAATCCATATAAGACTATTCCTTAATACTCCCCCTCACGTGAAGACCATCTTTTGTGGCTTTACAAGTGGATAGTTTTAGGTGTAGGCCATCTTTTGTGGCTCTACAAGTGCATAGTTTTAGGTGTAGGCCCTCTTTTGTGGCTCTACAAGTGGATAGTTTTAGGTCTAGGCCCTCTACAAGTAGATAGTTTTTAGGTGCAAGCCTACATATGAGTACCTGTTCTGATACCATGTTAAATTGGGTCCAAGGCCCTATCCCAACATGACTAGCCAACTTAGGAAACCTCTTTCCCAACTAATAAACTTAAGATCTTTGTGCGCACTAATCCATATAAGACTATTCCTTAATACATGTAATGGACTATCATTTTTTTTTGCATGTATGTAGCCTGTTATTCTTGACTACCTAGCCAGCAAGACAATCTGCTCAAATGATTTGGTGGTGGTCTCTCCTGATGTGGGAGGTGTTGCAAGGGCTCGAGCTTTTGCCAAGAAAATGTCTGATGCACCCCTAGCAATTGTGGATAAAAGACGTCATGGACACAATGTTGCGGAGGTAAGGAATCTATTATCTTTTAAAAAGTGGCATTGAAGTGAGAAAAGTCTTAAAAGTACCATTCTGTGTGTTTTGTTTCTTACAAAATAAATTTAAGTCATGGGAGTGAGCAAGGAAAAAACTATGAAGATGAGGTACAAGTCATGTGGTGGGTGGGTTTTGTCTGCCAGAGAGTAGCCATCTAATTGGCAACTGTACCATAGGGTCACTGAACTTGGATTTTCTTGGATGAACAAAATTTTCTTCAAAACCACTTGGGTGGTATGAGATTCACATGTAAATCATCCCCTGGAATGATGTTAATGACCCCTTTACTTCTAATTTCTGAAGGACTTAAGAAAACATTCTTTATTAGGGCCAGAAAGCTGAGTCTTTCAGCCTTAAAGACTTAAGAGCCTTAGAATGCCATGTCAAGGTGACTCTAAGGTTCAACCAACATATTTTGGACATATTATCAACCTTCAAATTGTGGTGATTGTCTTGTATTTAGCTTTGTTTATGATGAGTTTTCAACTCCATATATTTGCATGTTCAGTTGAGAATACATCTTTTTATATGGTGATTAACTCATACTAGTCTTGGTGCTGTTGCTTTGAAATTGAAATGTGTGTTTCCACTATTCAAAGTCAAGTATTGTTTCTTCCATACAAGTGAAATCAGAAAGGAAAAATGATAACTTTCTTCTTTTAAAATGCAAAAATGGCAATCTTGTTGTTCAGTGCAATGAGAGATAGTCTTAGCTGAAAGGACAGATAAAATGATTTTGCGTATGCTATAAGCGTCAGAAGAAAGGTTCTTTATTTACAAGGGGAGAATATCTTTTCTTCCTCCTAACATGCCATGACTGCACCAGGATATTTGTTGAACAATTTTATAGCTTTCTTTTGTACTAATTTCTTACGAACTTAAACAAGTGAGGGCTCAATGTTGATGTTGATGAACAGGTGATGAATCTTATAGGGGATGTAAGGGGAAAAGTTGCCATTATGGTGGATGACATGATTGACACTGCTGGTGAGACAGATGAAACTTGCTTTAACATATTACTCTAGAATATGAGATGTCTGAGGGAGCACATTATTGTATTTTGTAACATGTTCTGATCCAGTCCAGAGCTTGTATGCTTGCTTTCTTCTTTTGTAGTGATATTTGGATCCTTTGCAATTGAACACTGTTGATTTTTCCTTCACACTGTTGTTCAGGGACAATTACAAAAGGTGCACAGTTACTACATCAAGAGGGTGCCAGGGAAGTTTATGCGTGCTGCACACATGCTGTTTTTAGGTATTTATTCTTTTTGAAATATTTATGTTACTGTTTTCATTCATTTAATAAAAAATCTGCTGTCTCCTCTTATTCTTACCCTAAGCATATCCATTCAGTTAATCTATGTAAGAAACAAATTTAAACTCGCTAACATCTTTAAATGTTTTTTCCTGGTCATCAATCATGACAGTGTCTTCTAGATTATAACCATACTTTTTTTTTTGAAGAGAAGATTGTAACCATACTTACATATGCCTAATGCAAGCCTTTACTTTTGTTTTTTTATTCTCTACATGTTGATGTGTCTAACATTTTGCTATATTTTTTCTATTTTCTAGTACTTGAATGTCGAAGGATTGAGTGAGTGTTGGCATGAATCTGGCCTGCCTTCTTTTCCTTTGTGACTCACTTCTCTTTCTCTCTCTCTCTCTCTCTCTCTCTCTCTCTCTTCTCCAAAAAAATAAAGAAGGTAAAACAAAATCTTCTAAGTATGTCTTAAATGTTGAAGGTAATGTTATCAGAACCGAACTGGACTGGCTGGTTCAAACCAGTTGAACCGGAATCAAAGCCCTTTCCTGTTTTTATTTATTTATAAAATGAAAATACAACTCTTTGGTCGAGGTGACTGAGACTAAAAAAAATAAAATTACTGATAAATTGAAAACATATGCACATATACTGTGTAGCTAGTATTGACCACCAAACTTTGCAAATTGACACCACCTTTAGCTAATGAATCAGAGATTGGATTAGCTGTCCGATGAATATGATTCCAAGAGATGTATTGTTGAGAGCAGATAAGCAATTTGTAGAAAGTGACTATCAGAACACCAGGAAAGGTTGGTTACTCTATTCCGAGTAATGACAAACAAGGAGTTGCCTTCTATGTTGAGTGGTGACCCCTTTCCGGCTTTGACAAAGAAAGAATCGCTTCTTGTTTATAACTGAGAGACCTGGCCAGGTTATTCTGTTCACTAATCCACTTATGAAGACACTTCATAAATTTTTTTGCTTGAGGGAGGCTTGAAGGAGGGGTTGAAGTAAGGACCAAAGTCAAACAAGTGTATGGCAAACGCTTAAAACAGCGTACCAAACCACTGATTTTTTATTTTATGTAATGAAGACAAAAGATATATTATGAAACCTATGGTGGCAGTTCATTTTGGCTGAACAAATGATTGAACCTGGTCTAATCGGATTAGAACAAAACCGGCCGATGTACCGGTTTGATGGCAGAATTGATTTTAACAACACTGGTTGAATGTATTCTGCTATTATTTAAATTTCTTTACGTGAAAAGCTATTTAAATCTTGTGGAGGCCCTTTGAAGTGCTAACGAATCATGAAGTCTTTACTATGATTCAATCTCATTACCTTGTTGATGAATCTGAAATGGGTTCAGAACCTCAAGATGAACCACAACTGCATGACTCCATTCCAAAAAGCACAGTTTTGCATAAGGTTAGTGTCAGGTTTGCTTGGTAAGCTGGTTTTCCACCCGTAATGTCATTATTATTGGTTATTGGAGAATACTTAACATGAAAGTAAATTAATATGAGGTTAATGAAAAAATAAAATGCTAGGCCTTGGAATTAATGCCAATTCTGGTAGCAGTAAAGTGCTTAGCTTTGCAGAGAAAAGGAAGTGCATCTGTTGCTTTCTGCCTCTGCCTTGAAGTAATATTCTTATAAAAGAAGTTCATCATGGGAGGTTCATTTTAGGTTAAGAGTTACAAGACGTAGTTTAGGTCAATGGTTTCCTAGATTTGCCTGCACTGTTGAAAGTAATAGTGCAGACAAGGAATCATAATTTCGTCAATAGAATTTAGATCATAGTTCTCTAAGAGTTCCATGATCCTATGAAGTTGCAGTCCTTGGAAAACCTTTGATCTTTCCAGAAAGTGTCTTCTTCTGATAAGCAATTGGGATGATCTGATGCATTTGGTGCATCCCTTTTATGCAATGTTAGATCTCATGTATTATTATTATTGTTATTATTATTCATTATTTACTATTAATATTATGATTTTGGATAACCTTCAAAAGTCTGTCTGATGTTATTATTTTAATTGTAAAGTTCCTATAAAATTTCCATAAAAATATCCGTAAACACCAAAGCAGAACTGATATGTCATGAAAACATGCAGTGGTTAGTCAATACTCCAGTAATTTTAGTTCCATCATTGGTTATATTTTTACTAGGTCCCATCTATTTAAGGTTGTCACTGTTCCATGAAAAAGGAATCAGTTGAAAAACATTCTATTTGAGGTTGCGTGTTTGGAAGGAGAAAAAGAGAAGGGAGGGAAGAGATGAAAGAATGAATCTCATACTCATTTATTTGATTTTATAAGATATGCTGCTACTATTCTATTTGTTGACTATGTACTTAGATTTTATGAAGTAAGGACTAATCCATTTTATCTCATACTTTGTAGTCTATGCTGTTTATATTTTTTATAGTTGGATTTTTCTTTGGCAGTCCTCCAGCCATAGAGAATTTATCTAGTGGCCTTTTTCAAGAAGTCATCATCACGAATACTATTCCAGTGAAGGACGAAAATTATTTCCCGCAGTTGACCGTTTTATCTGTATCAAACCTCTTGGGCGAGACAATTTGGCGTGTTCATGATGACTGCTCTGTGAGTAGCATTTTCAAGTGACAGTTATTAAAGCAATAAAAGTCTTTGATTCCTTATTTAACTTGGGTTGTATTTTTCCTTTTGGCCCCTCCAATAATAATCTTCCTCTATTTTTTCAATTCATTCAAGAATACCAGCCTTTGAAAATGTCCATACTGAAGTGATCTTTTTCCTTTTACCATGTTTTATCACTGGGGTGTTGCAATTATTCATTTTTTTTTTTCTTCTCGTTCCTTTCTAATTTCACATTGGGGGACCCTTTTCTTGTGAGAATTGGCTAAGTTGCTTTTTTTTTCTTTTTACATATAAGTTACTGGAAATGCTTCAAACATTGGTGACACTGAGAGAAACTTCCTGTGGTATTTTTACTGATTTGTCAGGGTACGTTTGAAACCTATTCAAGCTTGGGAATCGATTGAATCTCTTCGGTGGGAGAATCTATTTTAAAACAGTAGGGATGGTATTTCTCATCTTCTACCTTAGAGCTCGCTCTTGATCTAACGTGTACAGATACAACAACAGTCCGGTGTGTTAGTTTCGACCAGCAAGGAAACATGGCGACTTTTTGCATGTAGCAAAATCTTGTGTTTAATTTTTCTGTTGATAAGTTAGGATATTCAGATGCAGCTTTCTCACGAGACAGATCAAGCTTCTTGAATGCTTTTAATGTCATTTCTTTTTTCTTGTTCGTTTTTCAAAGTTTCATTGCCTTTCTCTATGCTATGGTGGGATATCTCAAAAAATATTAGGAATGTAAATCTATATTACCATATAAACATTCAGTCTGTAGTTTTCTTCAAAGTACCATTCACTTGTTTATTGTACCTCATATCTTTGATTCTTGCAATCGGTTGTTGAGTTCATATAAACATATTGTTGAGTGTAATGTCTTGTTCTTTCAATTCATCTAGTGTTTGAATGAAGAGCAATGATACAAATGTATTCTCATTCTTAGCCTTGATGTGATGAATTGAGCAATGATACAAAGGATTGATGGGGAAGGAGAAATAGCCTTGATATGATGATTAGGCCTCAACTCTCGCACAAGTCCATTACTTGGGGGTAGTTTCATAAATAGGGGTGTCAATTTTCTCTATTTAACTGATGTTTTTAGAAGGTTTTAGGTGTTAAAATGAAGTGAATAGCATTAGTTAAGAGCTTAATAGCACTCAAGTTATCATAAAAAAAGATTCTAAGGGTGGAGTTAAAGCTTAGATCTTGCTTGATAAGGTTGGCTATTCCTTTCCCAAGCACTCAGTAAGGAGAGTGCAAATAAGGATTTCCTTAAAAGGGCACATCAAACGATCTTTTAGATTTGTTTAGCATAAGCTGGACTGCAAATCAGAGCTTCAGAGGCCTAATAGAGAAATGCAAGGCTTTTTTGCCAGGTTTTTCTTCATTTTCTGGGGTAGAGCCAGATGCTCCTAAAAGTTGAAGAGAAAAGTTATTTTTTACCTCAATTCCTTTCTCTGTCTGCTACATGCCTCAATTAATTAAACGCAAATTGATGCCAAAGCGATCAGTGAAAGCTCTCTTTCAATTATTTTCTTTTATTCTTACCATAAGTCTACGTTCAAACGTCTCCACGTGGCCCCGCAACGGCTTGTAACGCTTCTGTCTTTGCGCATGACACGTACATACACGTGTCTTTCAAAAGAAGAAGCTCGTGCCACGTCATTGGTGTCAAGCGTATGCGTGTCCTATTCATAATAACCGTGCTTTCTTCTTCCTCCCTGGTTTTCTCCCACTTTCAGGATTTCCAAATCAACCTCTGATAGATTTGTACAACCATTTTGTCTCACATAATTGGAAGTGTATTCATCACTAGAGAAGCAACGAAAGCAGAGACTTGAACCATGTCGGGGGTGTCGCTTGCAGTGGCTCCTCGCACGGAGCCTGACCAGCCAATCTCCCCGTCGAAGTCTGCGGAGAAGACGACTACGACGGCCGCGGGGCTGGGTGGCGTCATAGGTTCGCTCAGGGTCATCGAACTCCAACTCGTCGCTTTCATCATGGTCTTCTCCGCCAGCGGGTTGGTTCCTATCCTCGACCTCGGATTCCCCGTCCTCGCCTCTGTCTACCTCCTCTTACTCGCCCGCTTCACCTTCCCTACCCGTGTCTGCTCCTCCACCTCTACATCGCAGCAGATTTTTCGCGGAAACCGTTTCTTTCGGTTCTACGTCGTCTTGGGGACTACCTTCGGGCTATTTCTCCCGCTGGCGTACGTCCTGGGGGGGTTCGCGAGGGGGGACGAGCATGCAATCCGGTCCGCCACCCCGCATCTGTTCCTTCTTTCGTGTCAGATACTGACGGAGAATGTGATCAGCGGGCTGTCCCTGTTCTCTCCGCCTGTGAGAGCTCTGGTGCCGTTGCTGTATACAGTGAGGAGGATCTTTGTAGTCATCGACTGGGTCATCGACGTCTGGCTCAACAAGAAGCTGCCTGCCAATGCGCAGATCCAGGTTAGTTTCTATGTCTATGAAGTCCCTTCTTTTCAGTCACAGTACTCATGGTGTCTCCGTTAGCACTGATTAGCTTTCGTGGGTGTGTAGGACGTGGCGTGGTCATGGTTTGGGAAGGTGTTGGCAGTGGCGAATCTAGCGTATTTCTCCATAAATCTCTTCGTCTTCTTGATCCCCAAGTTTCTGCCAAGGGCCTTCGAGCAGTATTTCAACCAGAGGGACAACGAAGTAGCCTCGAAGATGGCCGAGGACAAACGACCGTCGGCAGCAACCCCACCGTCGTCTGAATCTGCAAAGAATGAGGCGAAAAAATCCGATTGATGGGTAATTTTATGTTCGACAGACTTGCAAAGAGCGAGAAACTGTGAGGTGGATCTCTCTAATGCTCCATTCTAATGCTAATTGAAGCAGCGGGAAGAAGCTAGGCTGCTGGGTTTTTTTTTTTTTTTTTCAATGTTCATTAACCGTATGGAAATGTTTTGTAGCAGGATTCAATCTTGAGGCTGTAATAAGTTCCTTTGCTAGTTTTCTTGGCCAAGTTAGGCTGCAAAGTGAAATTATAAAGATAATCTTGTTAATGGCGCACTCATGTGTCCCAATTTTACAGAGAAAGCGAGCTCCCTATGGCAAATATGCCCTGAGGAGACCTCATAAGAGGTAAGAGGGGTTCGAATCTCAGACACTGAAACAAGCCAAGTTTCAACATGAACAGCCTTTCGAAACAAGATTCGTCGCTTCAAGTCGAAATCAAGACTGAACAAATTCTTTAATATAACCAGAACCGAATAAAATCAGAAATAAAGGAATTTATTAGATTGGAGTAACGTTCTTACTGGTGAATTTAATGAATTTTAATAAGGGAAGCGATGATAAAATAATCTCGACAGTGCACCTCCCAATAGTTTTGTTCACTCCATCGTGGAGAATGATCTCATCAATGGATTTGCACAGTTAGCTTTCCACTTAATCGTCAAATCAGCCTCTCCTTTAAACTGTACAAATATGAAACTACACTTGATAGTTTCAAATCAGCCTTTCGATACTTCGACTCCCAGACTCGCTGAAGATTTCAACGAAAGATTAGAATAATCTTTTTCAAGCATATCAATCTGTTTATTCCCAAAGAAACAAGTAAAATGTATCCCATGACAAGCAATCCATCTAAAAACCAGCCAAAAAAATGGTGCCAGGTTCCTCTTCATTGTTTGCAGCAACTGTGATGAGTAGAAAAATCATTCATTCATACCTTGCCTCTGCCACACTCGTGGATAACCAAACGGTGGAGGCCATGAATAAGGGATAACCAAACTAAACATCGTGGATAGCCAAACTAAATATGTGATTGGTGGAGGCCATGAACAATGGATAGCCAAACTAAATATGTGATTGGTGGAGGCCATGAACAAGGGGGCTATGAACAGGGGTGTGATTGGTGGAGGCCATGAGCAAGGGGGCTATGAACAGTAGAGGCCATGAGCAAGGGGGCTATGAACAGGGGTGGGGGGTTGGTGGAGGCAATGAACAAGGGGGTGGAGGCCATGAGCAAGGGGGCTATGAACAGGGGTGGGGGGTTGGTAGAGGCAATGAACAAGGGGGCCGCAATGTCATCCATCTTTGTTTTTGTTGGCGTATAAACTATAGTTTCTTTCGTTACATTCTGTTAAACATTTGTCTTGTGAGTTTAGTGAATTAATAAAACATTATAGAAGTGTGTTAGACCTTTTTCTTTATTTCATTCTGGCGTTTGGGGAACAAATATAAGTTTCAATATTACCTAGTCTCGCTATTTCATCATATTTGTGAATGATTATACTCATGTTACTTAATTGTTTTTAATTAAAGACTATTTTGAGGTGTTTGATATTTTCCCATCATTCTATGCCATGCTTCAAACCAATTTCGTCAAAAGATGCAAATATTTTGGTCAGACAATGGTAATATCTCTCTCATTCATTTGAATTCTTTTGTAAAAAGAATGACATTATCCACCAAGTTTTGTATGCCTATACACTCTAACAAAATGGTGTAACCGAACAAAAAATAGACACTAATTGAAAGTTTCATTAGTTCTATTACTATCCACGTATGTTTTTAATATTAATGGCTACATGTAGTACTCCCAACATATTTTTTTATTAATCAGATGCCCTCCTATTTTAAATAATGCATCTCCTTTATCAAAACTTTTTCCTAACCTACATCATTTTCCTCTCCTTCCTAAAGTATTTGGGTGTGTTAGTTTTGTATATGACTACAGATCAGGTAGAAATAAGTTTCACGTTGAAGTTGTAAAATGTGTGTTCCTTGGTAACTCAAAAACCAAAAAGGGTATGTGTGCTATAAAATTTGTTGTATTAGACATTTATCTCAGCAAATGTTGCATTCTTTGAGGTCAAACCATTCTATTCTAGGGTTGGTTCCTCTCCTCTATGTTTTACTCTAGTTGAAGAGAAGCCTCAACCTCTCATGCCACTGGCTGCATTTGCTACAACCTCACGTGGACCCTCTCGAGTCTTCCTCTCCATTGACTGACCAATCACTCGAGTCATTTGTTATTTATGAGGTTAATTCTTCTTCTCCTCATGTGGGCTCTCTCTAGTTATCCTCTTTTTAACTTTATTTGCACTCATCAAATTGTCTTCCAGTTGTTGTTCCTTTCTTGTAGCTAGGTCTTTTGTTTTCTTTCCCAATAATCATATGGGGGTCCTACAACATCCAAGTTGAAGAGCAGTCATGAAGAAGGAGATGGCAGAAGTATATGAAAACCACACATGGGACTCAAACCTAATGTATGGAAAAAAATAGTAGTTATAGATGGGTTTTTACTGTAGAACATAATATTAATGGCAATATTATTTGTCTTAAGGATCAATTGGTTGCTAAAGGAAACACTTAAATCTTATAGAATTGAGAATGGATAAAATTTCCCCACCTCACTAAGTTTAATTTGGTATGTGTTATGATTTTTATTGACTCAATTTTATTTGGGCATCTTATGAATTAGATGTTAAAAATAGCTTTCTCAATGGAGAGCTTTGTGAAGAAGTTTATATGCCTCGACCACTTGCTTTTGTGGTTGAGGGGGAGAAAGTTTTGCACCCTTAGAAAGTTCATTTATGGTTTAAAGCAATCTTCACGAACATTGTTTGAAAAGTTTAGCAAAGTGATTATTGGATTTGGTTTTAAGAGGCGTGAGATTGACCTCACAATCAATGTGAAATGTTCTCTTCGTGTTGTGGTTCTTAAGACTGTCTATGTAGATAATATAATTCTAATTGGCAGTGATTAAGTTGGAATTTAATAAACTAAAGAAGGAGTCAACAAGTTATTTTAAACAAAAGATTTGGCTGGAAAGAATTTTATCATATTTCAAGAAATGTCGAGGACATGGATTGTATATAAACATCATAGGCATATTAATATAGAGAATTTTGCAAATGCTAATTGGGCAGGTTCTTTAGATGATAGATAATCTATATTTGGCTAATGCACAATGTTATATGACAATTTAGTTACTTGGCGTAGTAAGAAACAAACAGTTGTAATAAGATCCACTGTAGAAGCTGAATACCAAATCATTGCTCATGTTGTAAGTAAGATGTTATAGCTCAAATCCTAGCTAACCTACTCCAATGTTTATATGCAACTTCATTGTGACAAACAAACAAAGATTCATATTCCTTTTAATCCAGTCTTCTATGAGTGAAATAAGTATATTGAAATTGATTGTTTTTTATTCGTGAAAAGTTATAAGCATGTATTATCAACATACACTACATTTCTTCCAAAAATCAACTTGCAAACATCTTTACTATGGTTGTGACTGTGACCTCTCTTTGCACTTCCTGTCCTAATTTGGGTGTTTTGATATTTGTTCACCTGCTTGAGTATTAAAGTTACTCGTGACTTGTTTGTTATTCAAGCTAGCTTTTACTATTTTTCAAGCTTATTATTTATTTTATGAGTTGTGATGTAGTTTGAAGGGGATTACTATCATTATGTAATTTTTCATTGTTTAATTAAAGAGAAATTGTAGGGTTGACTTAATTCTTTGTTCTTCCCTTCACCTAAGTTTTTCCTCCTGTTCTCTCCTTCTTCTTTCTCCCTCTTTCTCTTGCTCTCCCTTAACTCTACTTTCTTCCACTTCTAGTCTTCTCTCTCTCTCTCTCTCTCTCTCCCTCTTTCTCTCGCTCTTCCTTAGCTCTACTTTCTTCCACTTCTAGTCTCTCTCTCTTTCTCTCTCTCTGATACACACACACACACACACACACACACACACACACATACTGTCATTCTACTTCAAACTTCAAGGATAAAGATTTGAGGCCCAACATATTATTTGTAAAGCCTTTGTGATAGAAGTTCAACTGGTGAAAAATCTGTTTTGTGGGTCTAGGCTTGCATAGCCTAGTAAGCCAAGAAAAATCCTTTTGTAAGTCTTGGTTTGTGTAGCCTAATAAGCTGAAAAATTTCCTTTGTGGGTCTAGACTTGTATAATATAGTGAATTGAAAAATCACTTGGAGTGTCTAAGTTTGGTGTGGTGAGTGAGTTAAACAAATCCCTTTAATGGGCCTAGGATTGAATAACCTAGTGTGTTGGCATAAACTCTTTGTCGAAAGCAAGTACATAGTTGTAAGATGAGTTTTTTGGCGTTGTTGTAACTTGGCTTGTGTAACAATTGAAAAAAACTTGTGCAATCAATTATTGTAATTTGGTCTTTGTAACCTTATATTGTAAGTGACAATTGGCATATAAAGTTGGTGAAACCCAAAGTGCAAAACACTTCAGGAATCGAACAACAACCAGTGGTAGGGTTGCAAACCATCATAAAGTTCATGGTGCACTTGTGTGTGGATTCAAATTGCTTTGAACTTAAAATTATAAAATCCAACTTTGGAAAAAAAAAAATGTATACAAAGAACCTAACATAAATTACTAATAAATATTTTAAATAAATTACTTTAGACTTAATTATATAATTTTTATTATAAACTATTGTTATTATAAATGAGATTTAATTACATAATAAAAACATTGGTACAATTAATAATACCTAAAAATTATATGAAATAAATAATATTTTAAGTCATACTAATTAAAATTATATTATAAAAAAACTATATATATGTTAAAGATGTCAAGTACTTAATAACCCTGAAATTCCATATTTTATATTAATATAGTTTCATTATAAGAATTTTCCTAGTTCAAATATAGGCATCGAATCCGAGGGGCATGGGAGAGGGACCCTCATCAATCAATAAGGTCCCACTTGAAGAAGAGGTAGGGTTTTAAGTTTGAAAGGTTTTTCGTCTTTAAGACCTATCTGAAGCAGCCTTGTGTCAGGGAAGGGAAAGGATGAGGAGGAGAGAAGGATAACTTCCAGCGTCAGCCCACGCTAGGGAGTACCGCCAAGAGTGGGCCAACCAGCATCCGTCCTTTTGCTTTCGGCTCTAAACCTGGAAAAAGCTCAGCGCCTCATAAACAGTAATCGATTCCATCTTTTTCTCTTTCTCACTGTCAAACCCTTACCGTCATCTTCAAGATAGGCCCTGATAGCCAGCCCGCCTGAAGTCTCCAACACCTACGCTCTCTCCCTCCCTCTCGGATCCCACTACAAACAGCTATAGCAACCCCAAATAAAGAACACAGCCAACACCCATATTCTACTCTTCTACCGAAAAGGAGAAGAGCAAAGATGAAGAATCTCTACCCTAAAAGCAAAGGCAAAATCTATCCTTCCCCTTCGTCTGCTGCTACTGCTGCTTCCTCCTCTTCTTCTTCGCCTACCTCGACTGCCCATGTTCTCAATCTGCTGCCCGCAGCTATCTTAGCTCTCATTTCCGTTCTGGGTTTCGAGGACCGGGAGGTTCTCGCTACCCTCATCCTGAGGTCGATGAAGACCCCTTCGCTGATACTGGAAGAGAAGAAGAAATGCAAAAATCCTCCGAATACGGCCCACAAGCCGCTGCTCGACTGTCCTTGCTTCGACTGCTACACCAGCTTCTGGATTCGTTGGGACTCCTCACCCAACCGGGAGCTCATCCACCAAGCTATCGAGGCCTTCGAGGAGCACCTCGCCAAAGGAGAAACCCCCAAGAAGGGCCGCAAGAAAGACCGCCGGGTGACCAACAAGGAGAAATGCCCGCTCCCGAAACTGGGATTTCCAGAGCTCGACGCCGCAACCAATAAGCCCACCGTCGATATCATTGCTGACCACGAAACTCCCACGACAACAACATCAACAGCAACAACCACCCCGGAAAAGGAGGAGGACGACGAAGATGCAGGAGAGGTCGCCGGAAGCTCCCCGGAATCGGTGGAGCCCATAACAGAGAACGTCTTATCCGCACCACCCCAGCTACCGGCAGGCAACAACCGCAGTTTGGTGAGGAAGGTCTGGCCGGACGTGATGGGGATGTTCAATTCTCGCTTGTGGGGTCTTTGGAATCCGAGTGTATGATATGAACCGAAGAGAAGCCAAACAAAAAAAAAAGGAAAAAAATCTGAAGAGAAAAAGCAGAAGGCGGTAGGTTTTCCATTTTTCTCATTTCCGGTCTCATTCTCCACTTTCCCACCCAACTCCTATTTTCCAATTTCCAATTTTTTTCTTCTTTTCGGGGAAAACTTCCAATTTTCTGCTTTGTAAGTTAATCAAATGCTTAGCCCCTAAGTACCCCGTTTTTCTTTCTTCCATCTGTTCTATCATCCTGATTAGTAATTAGCATCCATTTCTTAATCACCGATGCTTATCTCTCATCCGACGGGTAAATGACGGAAGAGGCTACCTGCCTGAAGCAGCAGCATCATCATCAACAGCGGTAATTTCGTCCAATCAAAGACGGTGTTTTGTTATTTCCTGTCGCAGTAGGAGGCGAAGAAGGGGGTGGGTGTTATAAATTGATGTAATCGATGCCACGTCGCTTTAATTTATGCAATCGATGCGACTTTCGCACCGAAAAGTATTATTAAGAGGTCGCGTTTAACTGCTCGATGAAAAGATGGGGGACAGTGTAGGGGGTGTTTTTTGGGTATTCAAATAAAAAAATTGGAAGGATAAGAGCAGCATCCGGGGCGGTGGGAGATGGCGGAGGAGGTTGTCGTCGTCTTCTTGGGGAGGCGGGAGAATGCAATTATTTTGTACAGGGGAAGGTGTTTGATTTCTGGCGAGAAAGAGTACGGGAGACTGACAGTCCTGACAAATAAAATTTTGCCTCCTACGATCTGTCCTTTTTTTAATACCTGCCATTGTTCAAGGAAAGGGAATTAGTTTTGTAATTACAAACCTCGTCTTCTTCTTTTAAGTTCCTTGACATTAAATAGGCCCTGGCCTTACTCAAAACTTTTACTAATTAAGAGTTGATAAAGAGTTTAGGGTTTAGGGTACATTTCCAACAACTTTCTTATGCATTCGTGGATGGCCACTTTGAGTTGGCATTCTATAAGCTAGGGTGAAAATGTTAGCTTGAGTAATGCAAACACGGGTGAGAGTCCAATCAAGTCCTTCAAGACTATCAAATAGTCAGGAAACCGGACGTATTACCCTACCATGCCTCTTAACTAAATTTCATATTTTGCCCATCAAGATGACATTGTTATGTTCTTTCCTGTCTCGGTTACGAGTCCTATAACTTGACATATGGTCGATTTAAGCATAACCTAGAATTCCTTCCTTGTTTATTGGACATACAGGTGTTTCACTTTAGTTAGATCAAAAGCACAGACTATATTGCTCCAAAATGCATATCAAATTGGGTACACACCTCAAACAAGTCATAGGGCCAAATCTCTAGTTAAATAACAGATCTTTCCAATGCTTCTTTACCGAAAAACAATTGAAAATTCACCACTTTCTATTAGTACTGACCATCAATAAGTAACACCGAATAATCCTAATCCTAATCCTCATTCTGCAAAATAATTAATAACAGCAATCCCAGCGTAGAAACAAAACCTACGCCTAACAGTGCCTCGTTGCTCCTCGCCATCAGACTTTTCCTTAACGATACTGTGCAGATTGAAGAAGAAGAGAGGAATCAGTTGCAACACATCCTAGTACAAGCAAGGTTGAATGTTATACCAATTACAAAACCATACTCACCTTGATAAAGCCAATTTCTTTGGCGTTGCTGCGGAAGCACTGCCTGCAACACATCAACCCATACTTCCTGATAAGCCCATGCCCATTTCCACACACCCGGCTGAAGCAAACAGGGACAAAAAAAACGATGTTTTCAGTCTCAGATTGAAGGCACATATATACATCATAAAGAATGCAAGGACAAGTGAATAAAATTTGAATTTATTGACTATAATTCTTCCAAAAGATCTCAGACTCTTAGCATTGCAAAACCATGGGTTCCTTCCCAGCCAGATCTCAGACTCTTTAGCATGAACAGAAATGGAACTAATCTTATAGTTTACACATTGAATGAGGTACATTTTCTATTTCTTTTTCTGGGACATTATGTTCTACACTGCAAACAAATAATATAAAGGAACAGAAAATTATTGTGAAGTTAAAACTCACCACGCACGAGATCCAGGACCATAATTTTTAGAATGAGAATTCCACACATTGGAATGACCCATCTCTGCACAACAAAAAAAAAAAGTGAGTTACAGAAGGAACGAATTCCAGGTCAGAATAAGTAAATTTATAAGCCATGAATAAAATATATGATGTTCAAAAAATATAACAGGTTAAAAAATGATGGTGAATAGAGATATTTGACATCAATCGAAAATGTTCTAGAAGATGTAACAGAAAAAAAAAAGTTTAATTGCACATAACGGAAAAGATAGGACATAACATATTCAGCTTCTTCCACTATAAGAATAACATGATTTCCGCCATTTGCTCTACAAAATGAGCAGCAAGCTGAAAGATGTAGCAGTGAGAGCTCATTTTAGCTTGGCCAAAGTGAATAATGCTTTCTTTGTTTAGAAGGACAGAACACATTCACATATCGTCCAGTTAAAACCAACAGAAAGTATTATAAAGTCCATTAGAAGCTCAAGCAAATACCAGTAATCTCTCTGGATTGAAATTCTTCAAGCATTAACCACTTAATGGAGAACGGCATATTCATATACACAAGTAAACTCGCTCATAATCCATGCACCTCAACAAATCGTCATAGTAAAGAAACAATATTCCTAAGCAAGAGTTTGAACACCAAATAGGAAATAAATAACAGAAAAGGCGAAGACATCTTGTTATTAAAGAGAAAACCACCACCTTGCGAAAACACCACGCAAGCTTCAAGATGGATGCAAAATCGAACCAGACAAAAGGGTTTTGATTCAACACAGGACAAAACCCTAAAAAGAAAAAAAATCGTATCTATTATTTATCACACATACCTTCAACAATCCGAACAAAAAGACTTCAAAAACGGCGACGGCGCAGTTTGTTGCAGAATCGTTGCTTTGAACAGACGGAGCGCAGGTCGCAGAGGTAAAGAATGAGTTAGGGTTTATCCCGTTATATAGGACACCCAAGCATGACTGCCTCAGATCTGGGAATCAGGAAGGAGGCCCAGTAAAACGACATATGATATTTCTCTAGAGCTAGTATTACTGGGCCACATGACACCGGCTGGGTCGACGTTGGGTTAGAATCATGGGCTTGTAAGAAGCGGGGGGATCCATGGTCGTAGGGGTTGAGTGGATAAGAGTGGAAAATTTTGAAACTTTTAAGAGACAAAAGAATATTATTAATTATAAAAATAGCTAATTTTTATGGTAATTATTAAATAAAACTCCCTTATAGGGATAGATAATTCAAAAATTAGCCTTATAAATTAAATCTAAGTTGATAATTAAGGTAAAACTATTTTATCTTTTATCTCTTGATTCTATTGGGCCAATAGGCCATTTGATCGCGTTGGCCTGACCGGTTGAAGCATCGAAACCGATGTGATCAAGTCGGTTTTAACCATCATATCGAGCAATTGAAGGATACAAAACATAAGAATTTAACTATTAATATTTTAAAAAATAGTTAGTGAAAAGAAGAATTTGATCGTTATTTCATTTTCACTAACTATTTTTGGAAATAATAATGGTCAAATTCTCATTTTTTTTCTAGATTCTAATACGTATTAGTTGAATGCTCAATAACTCGATTAAGTATCTCAATTCATACATACAGATCTCAAAACAAAGATGAAGAATTCTTGCTCAATTTGCGACAACAATGTCATTACTAACCTATACAAACTGCTCTCTCAAACATAACAACAACTGCAGCTTCTTCAACCTACCTTAATTATTTCCAAACGAGACCTTATACTATTAAACCATTTTAAACTACCTTCTTCTTTCCTCATAGCTCCAATACCAAGTCTGCAAAAGTCAGATTACAGACATTAAAACTGAAAACTGAATCAAACCATGGAATATAGACGAGCAAAGAGATACTTACAGTCTGCATCTGTCTTGATCCAATACTCTCTATTTCCGTTGGATTCAGTATCTCCAAGCGTGAAGGGCAAGTTTGAGTTGTAGTTGCAGTGCCAAATGTTTTCTTTTTTGATGGGCCTTTGCATGGGACGGATTATTATGTCTTGTTCATCCTGCAGCAAACGATCGTTGTGGTCGTCGTCGCTTCCTTTGCAATGAATATCTTTCTTCATCTTGTTGTACTTGCTGGTGTTGTCATTCTCCCCCATCGATGCTGAGTTCTCAGGATGGACTTTTCGATGAAATATGTGCAAAATCTGAAACTTCGCGCACAATCAGTTATCAGAATCGATTGAGAGTTGGATAGAGATATCAGGTTTGTATTTGAAAAGACGACATAATGACGATATATCTCCTATTCAAGGATCTGAAACATGAAAACAATTAAATCATGTTTCCATGTTCTTCATCTTCTCTACCTTGCCTTCCGATTTCTTGAGCTGCTTCTTCAAATAAGACAGAATAAAGGTGGCTACTCCTATGGGTTTCAATGCTCTCAGACTTCTCCCCTGACTTGGGTTTTTGTCTTATCACTAAATGGAACCCAAGGTACCTTAATGGTTTTTACAGAATGCCTGTGCAGTAACCGACTGATTATACAAACGAGTTTTCGGTCATTACCTTACGGAGTTTTGTCTCGCCCGATGCTGCATCCGACACCGCCGCAGTCGCTGCGTCGCCACCGTGGCGGGAGGAGCCGTGATTTGTACGTCGTTTCAACATTTTCTTCATCCTGTGAACCCCCGATCGGTCTCCACCACCACTGTTGCCGCTGTCTTTGATCTTCTCCTCGGTTCTCCCCTCCTCTTTCATGAACAGCTCCCCCAGCGAGGTCCTCTGCTCTTTCTTTCCCGCCGTTGTGGCACTTATCTCCACCGGCGAGCCCAGAAGGTACCTCTGCAGCGGACACACAGCAGACCAATTACCGTTTCCGTGTCCTTCCGGGGCCGCAGACTCCGTTTGCTTGGCAGCTCCATCGGGGACAGCTTCCGACGGGTTCTCCGTTTCCTGGGGCAGTTCGTCTCCAATCCAGACGTCGTGGGTTTCCTGCTTATCGGCCGCTGGGGAGTCGTTGATGGTGGGGTCAGAACCGAGCGTTCCGATGGCGAGGAGGCCTCGGAAGAGGTCGTCCTCGGCCTCTGGGTCATAGCCGTCGATGTCGCCGACAAGGCTGGTGAAGGATTTCCTGAACTGGCGAGCGCGGCTTCCGGACTTGGAGAAATTGCTGAGCTTGGGAGCGAACTGCTGCTGATCTTCCAGAGGCGTTCGATCTGTTAAAAAACCAGTGAGAAAGACAGGCAACGTTAACCAATCACACATCTCCGGCGCATTTTAGTTAACCGCCTGTGGTGATCGTTGGCCGTGGGCCCATTGTTCTTTCCTAGATACCACAATGACGAGGCGGTTTAGAAGGCCACATGTCACCCACGTGGTCTCCTACCTCCAATCGAGTCACCCCGGGTTTCTAACTAGTCATAAACCGGGTTCACGTAGATTTAAAGAACCGAACGACAACCGGTTTGGTAGTTTACGCCGGACCACAATACAAATCCGGGAACCAGGTTGTGTCATTGCTAGACCGGACTGGTTTATGTCCCATCCGGATTGCCTACTACCAGCATGAGACTGAACCTGAGCTTTTCATTCTGAGATGCGGCTCAGAAAACCCCAGGTCCTGCAATCTCGTGGACTAGACCAGCGTACCATGGAAAATGATAAATGATTGATATAAAGGGAAATAAAAGTGTCAAATGAACAGATAATGAGAGAGAGAAGAGAAGAGAAGAGAAGAGAAGATATCGACGATACCAATTGCGAAATCCTTCAGCGGATCGGTGGAACTATTCTGCCGGAATTTTCTGTGCATCCAACCGAGTAACTGAGAGCAAGAAGATCAATCATGAACGTGTAGAATGAGAGGGAGAAACAGCTATCATCTTCTCTAATTCTCATGTAATATATCTAATCAAAGCGGAATATGAAATGGTACCTTCATCTTGATGAGCTCTTCAGAGGAAAGAGTAGTGTTGGGTGGCCAGCAGTTGGTCTCGGAAAGAGAGCCGGAGTGAGAGAATGGCAGTTCAGAGGTAGGAATGAGTGTAGAGTGGTGGGAGTAGAGAAGGAAAGGGTGATGTTTAAAGTAGGAAAAAAAGGGTGATGAGCTTCAGAAAATGCGAAGGTGGTTGGAATGAAAACAGCAAGAAAGATACAAAGTTTCTGGTTGGAGTTTTCTGCGTCAAAGATCTTGTCATGTGTTTGCTCTAGTGCAAAGTACTCATGGGCTTTCCCTCGGTGTGCTCCACTTGAACCATCAACTCGCTCATCTTCCTCTAGCCCTTTCCTGTGCATGCATGTGTACGTGCTCGTTTGTGGTACATATTCCCCCGCCAAATTAACAAACGCCTTTATGATTGGGCTATCTGCTTTCTATTGAAGAAGAAAAATGAAGAATAATTTTTCAATGATTTTCATTGAACACAGTATTTATAGGATTACAACAAGTGTCGTAGCGTAATCTAAAACATAACCGTAGAGTTTACAATTCATTAGAGTTATAGTTTAACACTATCTCGAATTCTATTAGCCTTTATCTTTTATCTCTATCACTTTCTTCTGGAGAAGACCAGCCCTTCAGCTACCTCCCTTTCTCCTCTTATGGGGAGATGGTAGACACTGTCAGGGTTTGTCTCGTTAAAGTCAGGTTTAGGTCCATTCCCAAAACGACTATCCTCATTAGAGCTCTTCCCAACTTAATTACAATAACCACGAGAGATCTTTCGAATATTTAATCCATGTTGGACTATTTAACTCATCTTTCTTTCTGTTGATTATTTTCAGAGAAATAATTCTTGGCGTCAAGACATGTAGCAAACATCTGAGTACTGAAATGCTTTCCTCTGATGTTAGTACTGCTCAATCGTTCAAAAGAATGAAAATATTTAATGGCAGGGAATCTATTGCCCGACAGCTTCCTGGGTGTTCCATACCAGTGCAGGACTGCCATGTTTTTTTTCTCATACAATCAAACTAAAGCAACAGCTAGCTCTTGATCAATGTCAGCTTCCCTGCAGTGCTCCTTTGTAGCACAGTAGTTGTCAAGCGGCAACTCTTCCCAACCATGTTTATCCATCTTTTGGTCCAAGAATTGATTGGAAAATGGTGAAATGAATTGTTAATTTATGCATGCCACACAATCCTGATAGCCATCACCAGCCATCTTCTTGTCATTGCTTCTTGTTGTTATCATATATTCCTAACAGCTGTTGTGTTCACATAATTAATAGCTTTAAATATTTCCAGCTGAGAATTCAATTGGGTTTTTGAAGAGAATCTTGTTATGCTGTCTATATCTCAATTGAAAGGGGGTCCATGGTCTTACAAAGGTTTATCTAGAAAAGATAGGTTACAACCATGTTCATTGCTCAGTATCAGCACTATTATTATCTTTTATATCTCAGCAAATGAATGTTTTCACTACAGTAAAGTTCAACGAAGGGGTACTCGGCACATCACCTCTATCACCAAAAGCTGATCAGCACGTTGAGGCGTTGCCGGAGTCCGGTCATTAGCTGTCACAATGCGAGGTCCTCCGTGGAGTTAATCTAACAGTAGTTTTCTCCTCCATCAACTCAACAGAAAGTGTCTCTGTAGGAGAGGCAATGGACCCCGTGAGCAGCCATACACTTGACTCTAATGGAGAAAAAGCGAAAATAGTTATAAGCTTAGAGACAAAGGCAAAGAAACCAGCTTAGTTTGGATGTGGCCTACCCAACAGCATCTCCATCTGCAGAAAGAATGATTTTCTAATTAACTGTGGATAGCTTCTGGTGAGATCATGTCAAAGAATTTATATTGGGAAAGTACCTATTCCCTAAACCCCTTTTGGAAGTGGCTATCCTTGAGATAGAGGCTCCTTTTGGTTTACTGCCTTGAACATAAAGGTTACTTCATCTCATTGGACTTCATCTTTGTTGCTTTTGGTTTTCTTGCCCTACTGAATCAGTGGTAGATGTGTAAGGTAGAAGAAACTGCAAGCTAGCTTGGAGCATTGCACGAACTATGAAACCCAAACTTTTTTGGAGTTTCACTTTTGGATACGATTGAGACTTTGAAGTCGATCCCTTATAAATCACATTAGAAAGGTGAATGAGATGGGACTAGGATCAATACTAGTCCATATTTTCTATGGATTAATGAGAACTTAACCCCTTTTCTAACATGATGTCCTTCTCCATTACTTCTTTGTAAATAACGGGAAAGGAAAGAAAGGATAGAGAGAAGTAACGCAACTCGGACGAGATCAATGTGTAAGTGGAATTTGCAATTCTTATTTTGTACTGACAGATGGTTTTCTTCATAAAGATCCAATCCTGATAAACTCGATTGACAGAAATGTTTAGAAAACTAGGTCTACTCGACTTGACAGACAAACTACCCTAGTAAAATAACAAGCTACGTTTTCCATAAAGCCAGAAGCCATGGACGAAATATAAATATAGAGATACTTCTTGTGTCCACAGAATAGACTCAAGTGGACAATGTTGGGAAAAGGGAAAAGCCTCCTCTGCTTACACTTGAATTGAACTGATACCCATTAGAAGCAAGGATTCATTATATTCCAGGCAAACGGAGAAGAAGTATCCAAAGTTAACGAAACATCTGAGAGATGCTTATCTAATTCTTTTGGATTAGAGTGACTACATAGACTGGAGTGAGATGGTGAGGTGGACCCTCATCAATTATCATAGAAAATGGAGAAAGGTATATTTCCAAAAGGATTGAGTGATTTTACAAGTGGCAAAAAGGCATATCTTTTCAAGGTGGTAGTTCCGATACTTGAAGATTTTTATGTCTTCAAAGTGACTTTACTTTCTCCAAAATGAACAAAGGTGAAGATTTTTATGTCTTAAAAGCAACTTCCCAGAAAATTTCTGAACTTGCTGAACATCACCTCGATTATCGAAGAAGCCAAACTGATTTTTAGTGAGTGCTTAAGCAATATCTTCTCAATAGGGATCCCCCAAACCAATAAAGGAGAGCAATTCCTGTGTCACCTTGTGACAAATCCATTTTATACTTACAGTCATCCTGTCACCTCCTTGAAAAAGTGACATGAGTGAGTCCTTGTAACCTTTTTTTTTCTAATTTCTGAGTCCAACTTTTCCTTATGATACCATGGGAATAAACTACTTGTGGTTCTTTTCGTTTTTGGCCTAATTTGTGTCTTTTCCTACTGGTAAGTTGTAGTTTCACTTAAAAAGTAATATTGCATCTTGTCCCTTGGATGGGTCCATTTGTTTGATAGGGAAAAGACATACTCAATTATACCTGACGTCCATTATACAGGCCACATGCAGTTTTGACTATGAAGAGATGATCTCAGCCCTGGATAAATCATTGAACCGGAAAGCTCACTCTTTCGTTTCAACCAGGTTTAATCTATATTATCATGCAATGTTATAAGTAAAATCACAATTACATGTATTGAAGTACTTGTTTTATTTGTATATTAGATATCATTAGGTAACATATAGATTATACACATGATATGAGTTACAGTAGAATATTTATAACATTTATTACACCACATATTTTATATTAAGGTTCTATGAGAATTTTTATAGAGTTTCTACTATTTTATGGGATTGATTTCTCTAGTATTTTCTCTCATCCAAAAAATCTCTGCCACCCAAAAGTACTCCCTAAGCCCATTGGATGTCCCTATTAATAGTGCGGTGAGATGGTTCAATAAACCCACTTTTTTTCTCCCCTATTTTCCCCCTCTCATAGATTACCTACACTTGCAAGGGGAGAAGAATACTTGGCAAAAAATTATTTTTTTTCCCATGAGAGCATGATACCTCATTTCATCATTTTTGAAATAGTGATACCTCATTCATTTTAAGTAGAGCTTTCCTAAAATACCGTGTGCCATTAATATGTCACCTAACTCATCTAAGCCATAAGACTTTGTACCGACTGCATTTGCTTTTATGCCCTCTCTTCATTAGATAACTTGAGCTGCACCAATTCAGTTTTGCTCACTTGTAGTTGTTCTTTGTTTGGTTGAACTCTTCTTCTAGAGCTATCGTGCGTAAAGCTAAACCCCAAGATGTGAGGGAAGTGGGGGCACCAACTCTATCCCCTTCACATAGTAGGATCTGTTACCCGTTACCTTGGATACTATCTCCACATGGTCCACAGGAGTATCAACCTCCTTTGCCTCTTCCACCCATATGAAACCCTAATTCCTTTCTCCCATCTCTCCTTTAACTTCTCCTCTATTTTATTCTTAAGATCCTAAACTTCATGCATAGAGACATTGCTAAAAATTTCTAAATTAGATTAGTTATTCGATAAGTTTAATGGTAATTAGTTTTTTTTTATTGGTTTATTTGGGAGTGCTAAGGAATGATGTTCCTACAACAAGGAGATTACCAAAATGAAGTTGGGGAAATATAATAAAAATATTGCATGGATTTTCTTTGACTATTCTATATGTCTGTGTTGTTTACATGTTTCAAATTGGGGGTGTTGCAGAGGGCCAACCAAGAGGGAAGAAGGAAGGAGGACAAGGGAGACGTCTTGAGTGCGGATGGGGGAGAGGATTGGGAGAGAGGGAAATGTGTAACATTGATGGATACACTTGGTAAGACAAAAGATTTAGTGAAGGTGAGGCTTTTTATGAAGAAATGTGCATAATGAAAAAACTACACCTTAGGGAGGATAGTGATTCCTTACTCCATCTGATAACAACCAGTTTTATGTAGAAGCACATATGGACCAAGCTAGAGAAGTGTACTTTTTAATTTAGGGACTATTTATTTTTAGAAAGTCTAAGAGGCGCTATCTAAAGGGTATAAGTGGTAATTTGATTTCATTTAATAGAAATCTAGGGGCCCACTTTGGGGGGTATTCTTGTAATTCATTTTATGACAATATGAAAGAGTCCTAGATAAAGTGTCTAAGTTAAGAAGTCAAGATATGGTGAAAGACTTATTAAGAGTCCAAGATAGGAGACAGAGTTTGAGTCCTATTATTAGAAAGAGTCATAGTAGGAATTTGTCTTATATTTTGAGTCATACTAGGAAATTATTTTATCTCTTAGATGTACAAGCTAAGCTATAAATAAAGAAATTAGCTAAGGGTAAAAACAAGCCTAAAGCCAAAGCATTTATTTTATTTTTATTTCTTATTTTTCACTCTCTCTCTCCAATTCGTGCATTAGTACCTCTCCTATCTTTTCTCCTCTCTTCATCTCTCTTCCTGTCTTTTCCTACTAGCTCTTTCTCGATTTTTCTTTCTCCCTCTATTGTGCCTCTCTCTTCCCTTCTCTCTTATTCAAGATCTCTTAACCTCTTTTTTTTTTCAATTTTTTCCTTGCGCTTTTAAGAAATATAGGACATTTCGCAAGGGGGTTCTATCAACTTGGTATCAGAGTAGCCCTTCTTTGTGACTTTCTCCATCTCAGCCATTACTCATGGAGAAGATCAATTCGACTAGACTAGAGAGCCATAAATATATCAAATTATCTACTTTAGAAGAAGTATATTTAATATAATAAAAGTATACTTTAAGGAAACATATTCAAATCTAGTTTTAGAATCAATAATTTTCAAGTTAATCCTATATCTCTGTAAATGGATATCCTCATCGGAATCGACAAGAGTCATACTACAGAACAAAGAAAATCAAGCGACCTGAAAAGAGTTAAGGTGAGATATTTTCTTATCAAATTATATACCAAATCAAAGCTCCTATTTGGAGATTTATTCTGAGAGACATCTACATTGGAATCCGTAAAGGTCAATTTTACCAAAAAAAATTTCTTCCTTCCTCGAATCCACTCGACATAACTCTCCCTCCCTTCCTTTATTACCCCCAAAACCCTAAAAGTTATATGCTCACCAATCCTCACATGTTCACCTCATGGTAAAGCCCCATTAGGTACACAACCATTTACAAAAATCCATATCCCTACATCTTAGGAGAAACCAACACATCCTTGTCAGAGCTAGGTGGTTCCATCCACCACTGATGGGTTAGGTACTTGGCTTTCCGCACTTAAAAGACTGGTCTTTTGGGTTATATTGGCTAGGCGTTTGACATGGTATCAGAGCTGGGCACCACGGTCAGCATTCGAATCCTAGGTGAAGCGGTAAGGAACGGGAATGGTGGGTGTCAGAGCTAGGTGGTTCTGTCAACCACTGATAGGTTAGGTACTTGGCTTTCTGCACTTAACAAACTGGTCTTTTGGGTTGTATTGGCTAGGCGTTTGACACTCCTCCCTATTTTCTTTACCCACTTTCTATATTCTCTCCCAACCTCGCTAACGTCTTTCCCAATCTATTCCAACCCTAGACCCTTTTAAATCACATATCAGTCTCTATAAATACTCTCTCCATTACGTCATATCTTCCACCACTGCAGTAATTCACTATGAAGATAAAATAATTTACAAGAGAAATCACACACACTCAAGTGTTTTTTTCTAACCTCTCTCAACCGCAACTAATGATGCTCCTCCGATGATAAACCCTAATAGCGGTGCCCCCAAATATAAAGAGAAAACTGGGGCAACAACAATACAAGTATGAAATCCCTAAACTACCATTAATGAAACCACAATAGATCGATTAGCATACCAACTCAGCGTAAAACATTAATTAGGCTTCACAACTTAACAGTTGGAAGTGTTGCCTCTGTTTTTTCTTTCTCCATATTTCAAGTGTTCATCATGGCTAGAAAAGGTCCAATGGAAGGAACTTTGGATTTTTTATGCACACGCCTACTCCTTTGGTGTGACATAAATGCTAGTACGGTGATGGTGGAATTTTTTTTTATGAAGAGATGATTTTGAGGGTAACCTATATAAATCTTGTATTTTTTCGTGTTTGTTTTTCTTATTATGTGATTATTATTGATCTCGTTAGTTTTGAATTAGGGTGTCTAATTCCTAACACCATCCTCTAGCATCAAAGACCCTTGCCCAAATCATTGCTAAGCTTAAAGAGCTTTGGGGACTAGATTTTCACTCTAACACCTTGGGTGGACAAACTCTCTCTTTGGATTGAGTCATACATGAAAGCAAAAGTTTCAAGGCTTCCTCCCTCCTCACATAAGCCTCTTGCCAAAGAAGCCTCATCCGGGTATACTTGCTTTTGCCTCTCCACCACCACCCTTGTTTTCTACACCATCCAAGTTCAACTTCCCACCAAGCCAAGCCTTCTCCCAACTCCCTCATATTTGTCCATCCACTTAAGTCACTTCTTCTCTTCTCCAAATAAATCCACTCTACTCCCAACCACTGTAACCAAGAAACAATTCATCAAACCATGCACCACATGCTATACTCCAATAAATATTTAAATTATTGATAGTAAATTATTTATATATGAATTCTAGATTTTATTCCACTTAGTTGAATTTATTCACTTATATATATATATATGAAAAAATAAATTAATACAAATTAACTTGAAATGTTCATAATAAGAAAATAATAAATGGTATTCCTAGGTGAAATATGCACTTCATAAAAGAGAGCAACTATTGACTCAGTGTAGCATTCTTCTTTCTAGTGTTTGTACTTCACTTGTCATTCAAGAATGAGCCCATAGACATGTACCTTTGCATAAAATGATAACCATGACTGAATTATCAGCCCTTGGCCCTGTTCACCCATAGATCTTCGCCATTTGTCTTTGTCAGATCTTCATCTACTTATCTTTTGACAATTGATGATCATAAGTCTAAATCAATTGAAACGATTTTTCATCTTTGTTTTGTTGCTAGGGTTGCTTCTTGTTTGTCCTATAGAAATAATTTTCCGGCCATCCACATGAATGGTTGTCTCTCTTCACCTCACTTGAGCAGCTCACCTATGAAACGCCATTAAAACAAGAAAAGAGAATGTAAAAGGTGGTGGTAATTCTCTTTCATAGCTTACTATTATTAATACATGAAAAGGGAAGTGGGGTTTCATAGCTTACTAGTTCTAGTGTCTTTAGAACTAGTCTGGAAGACGAATTTATTTCACTGCGTCTGGCTTGAACATTCCAGTTCCAGTTCCAGCGTCTAAAGATTTTACCTTTTTCTAACTGATATATTTTCTTCAGGCGCTGAACTTGTCTTTTACAAACAATCGTCTTCCTTTCAGATCTGTGTCTTCTATCACTATCGAGTGCTGTTTCCGGACTTCTCAACAGTGATGGGTCTCTTCATTGTAGCCATTATTTTGCAGGTTAGCTTTTTCTGTACAAGGTACAAGAGGGCCATCTTAAGCCTAGCTTTTTCTCGTCTTAGATAAGGAGAAATTCTTAGCCATGACTACCATCTGACTTCTCCAAGAGTATCGTAGCATTTTTATTTTCTTCTGTTTGTAAATCTTGTACAGAGAATCCAGAAAAAAAAAAAAAACAAGTGATAATTTGTGGATGATGACCAATAAGCCAGGTTGCTCTCCATCAATAGATCTTTGCCATTTGCCAGGCATCATTGAGTTATCGTTTAACAATTGGACGATCTTCTAGTCTAAATGAGTTCAAACGCCTTGGTTTTGTTTTGTTGTTGGGGGCCGCCGGCTGGTTCTTCCTTGTCCTACTGAAATAATTTTCCGGCCACCCACATGGAGAGAAAGGACTCCTCTTGTCAATTAAAACGGAAATAAGATGTGAAAAATGTACTCCACAGAAATGCAATGGAAATAACAAATAAAAATTGACTGGGTGGTGACTAGTCTTGGGAACATGGAAGTGGTACTTGGACAAGAAATACTAGACAATATAATATATGTTGGAAATGAGGCTGTTGAGATTTGGCATACTATGGTACTATAGTGTTTCTCCCTTTTTTGTTCTTACCATTTAGATTTATAAACTACATAAAACACCATAAAGTCCAAACTCACTTTATTTTTGGATTTGTTAGCTCCAAGGATACATGTCACATGTTGTCCGGAACCTACCTCAAAAGAGCTTGAGGTTTGCCCTAACTTGGGGAAAAAAAGGTAAGAGAGAGCCTCACACATTAACATTAAACCCCAACCATCCCCTATCCCAAGCCCCACCATCCCACCTGACTCGAGTCCCACCCTCCCTTGACATGAGCCCCATCCTCCCCTCCTCACCCGGCCTCGAGCCCTCACAAGCCTCACCCACCCCTTGCTCAAAGCCCCTCCCACCTCCTACTCAGAGCCCACCCCCCCCTCCCCCTCCTCCCTCTACCTTGGGCTCGCCCCTCCCCCACAATGGAGGTGGTGATGAAACAAATTCAAGAGAAGGATTCAAAAAACACTAACCTATTGCCATGATGGACAGTGGCGCCCGAGTTGATACGTGGGTGGATACGGCACAACAAGGACAACTGCAGAGGGATGTGACACAACCAACACATACGAAGAGGGATGCGGCACGACCAACATAGCCGAAGAGATACACAACACAAGCAAAGTGGGGTGTACAATCAACCTTACAATAACCCCTAGTCATAAAAATGACCTACCAGAGTCAACACCAACATCAAACAACTTTCCAAGGCATGGCAGCATGGGTGCAAGCGCAACAACAATACATGGGTTGCAAGTGCGTGCATGTTAGATGAGGCCCACACGTGTGCACGCATGTAGGCGAGACACACAGGCGAGTCACATGTGCAAGGGCGATAGGGCCAAGGGTTGGTTGGCTTGTTCAAAATTTAAAATTTGAATTGGGCTTTATCTAAAATGATCTAACATGGATTTTCTAAGTGATTTTAGGCATGTGGAGTAATTCTTAATTTAAATCTTAAACAATCTTCTTGCTTAGGTAGCAAGATCTTAGTGGAATAAGAGATGTTTATCTTTGGTTTGACTATAAATAAGCATTATAACCTAGTGCAAACCATCTTCATTTTTGCTCAAAGAAATTTTCCTTATTGTTAGAGTTCTTTTTTCTTTAGTTTTAAGTTAATATTTATTCTTATTTGAGTGTTAACTAGCCTACTTTTGCCTAAAATAAGTTAAGCCACATGTTGGGGAGTCCATGAGTGATTTTTCACTCAATTTAGTTGTGTGACAATTGGTATCAAAACTAGTTTAAGTTCAAAGGCACTGACATCAGAGCTAGTTCAACTTGGGAGGAATTGGCATCAAAATTAGTTCAAGTTCAAAGGAATTAGTATCAGAGGAAATTCGAGTTGGGAGGAACTAGTGTCTTGTAGAACAACATGGTATCATCAGAACTAACTTTGGAGGTGACACCTACCAAGGGTAAGAAAAAACCATCCGACAGAGATTCTTGTTTTACTTCTTTAGAATCATGGCTCAAGAAGGTAGAGTGTCAAAGCTCAAGTTAAGAGGAGAAGATCCAAGAAGTCATGGATGTTCGGTAGCACAACCTTTATGTGATTCAAGGGCTAGAGAAGGATGATCATATTGTGTTTGAAATATTGAAGTTAGACATGTGCAACACCATAAACTAGATGAAGAATAAATTGGAAGAGATGCAGACAAGGATGACTACTCTAGAGAAAGTCATTTCGAACATGGGAGGTCTTCCTTCACAAATGAAGATTAAAGTATTGGAACCTAAAGCCTACAATGGTTTACAAGATCTGAAGGTCATAGACCAATTCTTCTGACAATGGAGTAATATTTCAAAGCTTCCAAACTCACACATGAGGAAGTTAAGGTCAATATTGCTTCTATGTGTTTGATTGATGATGTTATTCTATGGCGGAGACATGAGTTTGGTAATGCCAAAAGCAAGGATATTTTGCTTGAGACTTGGGAAAATTTCAAGTGCGAGTTGAAGCGCATTTCTTTCCTAAAGATATCGACTACGAAACAAGAAAGGAGCTATGAATGTTAAGATAAAAAGGGACGATCCATGAATGTATTCATGCCTTCACTTCTTTAATGCTCAGTATTCCTAATATAACCGATGAGGGTCGGATATTTTCTTTCTTGGTGAAACTTTGTCCATGGGCTGAGTAAGAGTCAAGGTGTTAGGAGGAGAAGGCATTTGCAACAGCCTTGGCCACAATAGATAAGTGAGCAGATTTTGAAGGGAAATTTGATGAAAGCATCAATAAGTTCTCCAAAGCCGATTGAAAGGATGAGAAGGAGAAGCACAAGTAGAAGTCTACTTGGAATTGGAAATAGGAAAGATGGAAGAGTTGAGTTGTGCGTGAGAAGAGAAAAGGAAGAGAACCGCTTCCTCCTCATGTGAATCATCTTTTATTCAAAGTCTCACTTAGGTGACATCACAAATAACAACCCTTAATAAAGAGAAAATGAGAAAATAACCATAATACCAAAAAATACCAACTAAATACTTCTTCTTACATATACAACCTCCCCCCTCTCCTCTCAAGTTGGAGACTAAATATGAAACACTCCTAGCTAGTTACAAATTATATTAAATAATTTAAAATAAAATGCATTTGTGAAAAAAATCTCCTAACCTTTGATGATCTCCCATGAGGGGTACTTATGATCCCTCGCATCACAACATCCCTAATAAAATAACAATCTATTGCAATAAGTTTGGTGTGCTCATGAAATTGTGAATTGTTGGTTAGTAGATGACTACTTAATTGACACATTCCATGGGCATAGGTTCGGTGTTATTGAAGGCAAATTATGCTAGGAATTAGACCCCCTAATTCTAATTTAACGAAAGAAATAATAATAATCGTGGAAGAAGGAAAAGCAAACATGGAAATACAACAAGATTTATAGAAGTTCGCCTCAAGGTGAGACTATGTCCTGTCTTCTATCGTTGCAATAATCCACTATAAAGATGAAATGGTTTACAAGAGAAATCGCACACACTTATAAGTGTTTTTTCTAGCTTCTCTCAGGCTGCAACTCCAGCTCTTTCTCAGTGATGATAAAACCCTAATAGTGGCACCCCTTAATTATAAAGAGAAAATTAGGGCAACTGTGATACAAGAGTAAAATTTCCAAACTGCCCTTAATGAAACAATAGCTAATATATCGTGGACCGAGCGGGCTCTGCCCCCACACCATTGGGAGGAGGCTTTCCCACCCCCTTCCAACCCCCATGACGACCTTACCGTGAAGATCGATCCGCGTACCAACTCAGTGTAGGACGTTGATTAGACTCCACAACTTAAAAAATTCCTAATACCAACTCAGTATTCCTAATATAACCGATGAGGGTCAGATATTTTCTTTCTTGGCGGAACTTTGTCCTTGGGCTGAACAAGAGTCAAGGTGTTAGGAGAAGAAGGCATTTGCAACAGCCTTGGCCACAATAGATAAGCAAGCAGATTTTGAAGGGAAATTTGATGAAAGCATCAATAAGTTCTCTAAAGCCAATTGAAAGGATGAGAAGGAGAAACACAAGCAGAAGTCTACTTGGAATTGGAAATAGGAAAGATGGAAGAGTTGAGTTGTGCGTGAGAAGAGAAAAGGAAGAGAACCGCTTCCTCCTCATGTGAATCATCTTTTATTCAAAGTCTCACTTAGGGCATAAATAACAACCCTCAATAAAGAGAAAATGAGAAAATAACACCTCCCGCCCCCCCACTCCCCCCCACTCTCCTCTTAAGTTGGAGACTAAATATGAAACACTCCTAGCTAGTTACAAAATATATTAAATAATTTAAGATAAAATGCATTTGTGAAAAAAATCTCCTAACCTTTAATGATCTCCCATGAGGGATACCTGTGATCCCTCGCATCACAACATCCCTAATAAAATAACAATCTATTGCAATAAGTTTGGTGTGCTCATGAAATTGTGAATTGTTGGTTAGTAGATGACTACTTAATTGACACATGCCATGGGCATAGGTTCGGTGTTATTGAAGGCAAATTATGTTAGGAATTAGTTGCCCTAATTCTAATCTATCGAGAGAAATAATAATAATCATGGAGGAAAGAAAAACAAACACGAAAATACAATATGATTTATACAAGTTCGCCTCAAGGTGAGACTACGTCCTGTCTTCTATCGTTGTAATAATCCACTATCAAGATGAAATGGTTTACAAGAAAAATCGCACACACTTATAGGTGTTTTCTCTAGCCTCTCTCAGGCTGCAACTCTAGCTCCTTCTCAGTGATAATAAAACCCTAATAGTGGCACCCCTTAATTATAAAGAGAAAATTAGGGCAACCGTGATACAAGAGTAAAATTTCCAAACTGCCCTTAATGAAACAACAATTAATATATTGTGGACCGAGCGTGGGCTCTGCCCCCACACCACTGGGAGGGGGCCTTCCCACCCCATGACGACATTACCGTGAAGGTCGATCCGCGTACTGACTCAATGTAGGGCGCTAATTAGGCTCCACAACTTAAAAAATTCCACAAGAAAATATTTAATCCATATAATCTCACATGTTGTATGAGTCATTTCTCTATACTCGACTTCAACACTTGAACGAGCAACAATTGTTTGTTTTGTTGTTTTTCCAAGAGATAAGATTTCCTCCTACAAAAGTACAAAATCCAGTTGTAAATCTTTTGTAAAGTTTAGATCTTGCATAATCAACATCAAAATAGCCAGTTATTGTTACACGTCCATGCTATTTGTAAAAAAGTCATTTCCTAAAGCATTCTTTAAGTATTTGAGTATCATATTGATAGCTTCCCAATGAATTTTCTTTGGTTCCCCTATAAATTGACTTACAAGACCCACAACCAAAACAATGTCAAGCTTAGTGATTGTGGCATAAATCAGTTTCCCAACAAGCTTCCTATAATACGTTATCTCCTTTAATACTTAGCTAGTTTGATCATGCAAGTTATGATTTACCTCAAGATGAGTGTCAATAGCTTTTCCCCCAAGAAGACCTACCTTTGTCAACAAATCAGTTATATTTTTCCTTGGTGATAGTACTAGTCCAATTTTGTTTCGTGCCACTTCAATACCCAGAAAGTATTTCAAGACCCCAGAACTTTTGTTTTAAAATGTTTCTTGATATAATTTTAGACTTATGTAATACCTTGTATCATATCATAGGTCACCATACCGAAACTCATTTTTAATATCTAACTGCTATACCTGCCTAACATTCGTATTGGAACATTCGTATGGAATATTATACTTCTAGTGTAATATCAAGAAGACAATGATTTTTATATTCAAGAACACCATTTTATTGTGGAGTATAGTTTCCAGATTGTTCATGCAAAAAGCCATAAGGTGCCACTCATGTATTCAAGGGCATTATCAGTTCTCAAGCAAAGGATAGAAACACCAAATTACCATTGGGCTTCATTATAGGACTTTTGAAAGATAGACAAAACATCAAATATGTGTTTTAACAAAAAATACCCACATACAACAACTGAAATCATTAATGAAGGTGACAAAGTATTGAAAACCAACAAATATTTCAATTGTCCTAGACCACATCAAATAGTTTCTACCAGTCAACTTAACTGAAGTCATGAGACTAGTTTGTTCCTCTTTATCTTTATCGTTATCAATACTAGGTGAAACCACTTCACTAGACATGATTTAATGCTTCAAACAAACACCTTAACATGAGGGGAAAAAATCAAATAACAAATTGATAGCAGGCGAAGATAGGTTTCTCTAACATGAATACTCAACATAAAAAATAATCCACAAATAGAATCCTCCCTTCTTACGTTAAATTAGAGAATTCAAGACTGATAGAAATCACACCCTTGTATCTTGGATCATGCCTACTCATGATGGATAAGTTGTCAACTTCAAATACATCTTAGATGCCTAACAAACAAAAGCTCTCCCCATTCACTTAGACGACTCCCATGCCAAAATTACACCTAGAATGCATACAAACATCACCTCATCATGGCCTGATTCAAAGACCTATGTCAACTTCAACCTAGAATCCTCCTCACGTTGCAAAAAAAAAAAAAAAAAAAAAAAAAACTTGTGCAAAGTTTGAGACAAAAGAGTTGGAAGAAGAGAGAAATTTTGCTTCAACTATACACCAAAAATTCAAAATTTCTACGTTAATTTTTGAGTTCACTTTAAGCTATGCTTTTTTTTGCCTCTATTAAACCTTGGTGTCCTGCTCTGATACCATGATATAAAAAAGATTAAAAGATAGGTTTAATTTTGATAACGAAGAAAAGTAGAAGAAGGAGAAAAGAATTAGGAAAGATGGAATGGTTGAGTTGTGATTGAGAGGAGAAAAGGCAAAGAATTGCTTCCTTACTCACCCGAGTCATCTTTTATTCAAAGTCTCACTCAGTTTACACCATAAATGACAATTACACCTGTAATCAAGAAAAAAAAACAAAAATATCCAAAAAAAAAAAAAAAAAAAAACAACCAAATACTTCTACTTTCTTACAATAGTCATAAACTGATGGTAAGAAATTTAATAAAGTCAGTCTAATACCAATTAGTTATGAACGTTACCTCCTCAAAAGAGCTCGACGTCTACCTAACTTAAAAAACTATAAGAGGGAGAGTCTTACACACAAAATAAAGAAACAAAATGCATATTAGTGTGGATTGGCTGCCCCAGCCTGAGCTTTCTGCTTATTAAATATTTGATTATATTCTTTGATAGAGAAACAATTGGTGTGAGTACTTTTAACTTATCCAACGAACTTCCAAAAGAACTAACTCAATTAGAACACTTACCTTGACCAACTAGAACACTTAGAACACTAAAAATTCCTGCACCCTAAGTACAATCAATGGATTTTTTGCCCTTCACAATTCTAATTTTTTTTCCCAAGTCCCTTTTAAACCCAAAAAGATGCAATTTGCATAATTTTAAGTAAAAAGAAAAAAGAAAAATTGCCCTACTTTAGAAAGCTGGTGCCTAACACAGGTAGCTTGTTATAAAAAACTAGAGGGAGTGTAATGTTTCAAAGAATAAAACTCAATTTTGTTCATATTCTAGATGTACACAAGAATTGTTATAAGAATTAGATTAGATAGGTAAATGGAATCCAAGAGAAGTTAATGCTAGAGCGTGTTGTAGTTTTGCTCAAGAATGTAAAATAAAGACACCAAACAATCACAAAGCAAAATAAACGATCAACCATTGTAGTCATTACATCTTTTAAAATCATAATCACTGGTCAAAGGAAGAAGACATAAGGAGGAGGATAAGGGATAAAAGAGTTTTACATAAGAGAGAAAAGACCAAGAGATCAAGTAATTTGACCTAAGTCAATAACTTAACCCGAACATGACCCATTTATTTGATCCAAGCTAGACCCAAGTCATAAATAGGTGGGGTTTTGGGTTTATATATTGGGGCAAGATACTTTTGACAAGTTTTGGTTCCACCACTATATATGTTCCTAATCTTTTAAGTTTCTTCATAGTTTCTTTCATATAAGAATATGAAAATCTCAACTTTTTTGGAACATATTTTTCTAATAAATTGCTAACTAAACATAGTCAAATATCTATTTGTCGTGTTAAAATGTTGAGTTCTTTCGAAGTATCACTAATACAACTATTAACAACAAAATTTTTATTTTAATGTAATTTTCGAGATTTTAGGGACAATTTGACCTAAACCCAATTAGACCTGACTCATTGTAGGATTACTTTAAATAGAATTTCAAAACCATATATGAATTCATAAACCAAAATCGTATCTCCTGACATGGCATCAACTTCTAGCAAACAAAACTTCTCGGCTATCGTCTCCAGTGAAAACTATCACAGACGTTTGTCGATGGCAACGTTCAGGCATACCTCTGCTAGACCAGACCCCCTTTTAAAGGCTCTTCTCCATCAAAGGAAACCACCAAATGACGAAAAACCGAAAGGTTGTAACCGGCAACCACCATCAATAGAAAACCGTCCAACGAATAAGTTACTTAAGTGACGGATCGTGAACTGTCTAGGTGACGATTCGTGAACCGTCTTACATACCCAACACCGTTAATTTGGAAAAATCTACCCAATATCCGTGTGAGCTGATGATATCAATTAATTTACATGCACCCATGTCACAAGGGTGAAAGCGGAGATAATTTAACCTTTATAAACCAAAGGAAATTTAATTCTTAAACCAATTGCACTTGAATTAACCCAGTTTAATTCTTAAACTTTTGTATATCTTTTAAAATCATAATGACTGGTCAAAGGAGGAAGACATAAGGAGGAGGATAAGGGATAAATGAGTTTTACATAAGAGAGAAAAGACCATGAGATCAAGTAATTTGACCTAAGTCAATAACTTAACCCAAACATGACCCATTTATTTGATCCAAGCTAGACCCAAGTCATAAATAGGTGGGGTTTTGGGTTTATATATTGGGGCAAGATACTTTTGATAAGTTTTGGTTCCACCACTATATATGTACCTAATCTTTTAAGTTTCTTCATAGTTTCTTTCATATAAGAAAATGAAAATCTCAACTTTTTTGGAACATATTTTTCTAATAAATTGCTAACTAAACATTGTCAAATATCTATCTGTCGTGTTAAAATGTTGAGTTCTTTCGAAGTATCACAAATACAACTATTAACAACAAAAATTTTATTTTAATGTAATTTTCGAGATTTTAAGGACAATTTGACCTAAACCCAATTAGACCTGAATCATTGTAATATTACTTTAAATAGAATTTCAAAACCATATATGAATTCATAAACCAAAATTGTATCTCCTAGCTTTAACTTCTGGCGAACAGAACTTCTCGACTATCATCTCCGGTGAACAGAATGTCTCGTTTATCACAGAGGTTCGTCGATGACAACATTCAGGCATACCTCTTCATACCTTTGCTAGACCAAACCCTCTTTTATAGGCTCCTCTCCATCAAAGAAAACCACCAAACGATGGGAAACTAAAAGGTCGTAACCGGCAACCACCATCAATGAAAAATCGTCCAACGGATGGGTCACCTAAGTGTCTAGGTGACGATTCATGAACCGTCTTACATACCCAACACCGTTAATTTGGAAAAATCTACCCAATATCCGTGTGAGCTGATGATATCAATTAATAGACATGCACCCATGTCACAAGGGTGAAAGCGGAGATAATTTAACCTTTATAAACCAAAGGAAATTTAATTCTTAAACCAATTGCACTTGAATTAACCCAGTTGAAACAGTTCAATAGGAACCAGCTGCTTGTCCTATAGATGGCTAATCTTTCATAATCCTTTCATATACAGTTACCTGTCTATCTTTAAAGAATATTTCAAAGTCTTGTCCTTCCTAAAATATCTTATTTATTTATGTATCGATACAAACTGATAAAAAATGAACAATAAAACTAAGAGAACAATGTTTCATGAAATGAGAGATTAACACATTACCCAAGTAAATAATTTACTTGATCAAGGTACAGTTTGCGTCTTCCATTTCTGTGCAAGTTAAATAGACAACAGCAGTAAGACGGGGCTAATGCTACAACAATAAAGAATCTCAAATTTATTCCAACTATTTTAAATTTGTAGTTTTGGATGGTATGCTTAGTTGATACCCATTCCAGGAATTGAAATAAAACCTTTGCTAAATTTGAGAGAAAGAATCATTATTAGATCTTCTGAGACTTGCCAATCAAACATATAAGGTTGGTCCAAAAGGAGCAATCAGATGGGCAACTATGTTTGTAACTCATACCTGCTGAGGCTCCTGCCTCTTGCCTACCTCATCAACATTTTTATTTTTTGCATGTTTATTATACCCCATTATCGCTAATGAGAACTTGAATCTAAGACTTGGCACTAACACCCAGTCGCCCTTGAACCAAAAGCTCAATCCACAACCCTAACATCATTACAAGAAAAGAAAAAAAGTGTTCATATGTCCTGTTAGTATGACCTTAAGGAATTTACTTTTCCTCTTCTCAGAAATCTTATTTTTAACATTGGAGCAAAATGTTTGCTTTTCTATTTGCTATGTTACCAGTAAGTTACCATGAATTTAATATTTTAAAAAAATCTTAATAGGAGTAAAACAGACATGATAATGCTAAGTGCTAGCTCATTGAAACCCCATAAGAATGCAACACATAAACATCACCTCTGGCACTTGAAAACAGAATGTCCAACAGCACCAGTTTCAAGACAACCCTCTATCTGTAAGTAAAATTTAGTAACTTACTAATAATTTTCTGTGCTCTTCATCCAATCTCCAAACAGTGAAGGTGACAACATTCAAAAGAAATACCTGCAAAAGAAATTCTCACACTGGAGTCTTTCCACAACAGGTCATGATAGTTAAACTTTGCCTTATCCAACAACACACGATGGAGCCCTTCTGCTGCATTCAGCAATTTCATTGCCATCAGGTGAAGTTCTGTCATCTGTTCTAACAGATGGGTATGGTGATGAATGTCAGGATGGTGGATAAGTGTTGTGCTTATCCTGGACTTCGTTTATTTGCTGGAGCTGAATTGAACCTGCAAAGGTATGAAGAGAAAGTTAACAGAAATGGCTTACTGCACATTCCTTTTTAGCAAATATCTGATGAGCGAATCTCCAACTTCTATATTACTATGTGGATGATCAATTTTGAAGACGTTTAGGCTACAATCAGCAATGAAAGGAGACTAGGCATCTCTACATAAACAAATTATACAATTTCTTACCAAAAAAAAGAAAAAAATGAACTATACAAGTGGAAACCAGTAAAAATTATTTCACCTATTGCAGAATGATACTGTGGCGTACTTGATTGCAGAAGCAATCTCAGCAATCGAAATACCTGATGTTTCCAAAGAAGCAATCTTATACCTCGAGTTACAATGATGTTAATCCAGTGAGAAAATGATAGAGCAGAATTAAACTGGTAGAGGCTCTTTCTTCAGAACGCCTCCCATTTCCATCCGCCATGACTGATCAACAAGAGAGGACAGTTCTCTGTAAAGTCCAGTTCAAAGCAAAATGCTTGTGAAAAATTCATGCATACTTCATTTTCTCATTGATACTTGAATTCTACTTAAAAGTTATAATGTAATAAAAGATGAAGATCAAAAATTGAAAGTGTTCCAAGATTGATTTGACATAAACTAATAAACAGCAGAATAGAACAAATACAGCAAGGGTAAGCCTTCTCTCCTTTTACCTTTGGATGGTAAGGATAAGATTTTGGAGTCTAATTGTCATGAAGTTTTACTCAAACCTTTTACTCCACTTTTCAAACACCCAAAAAAACTTCATTTGTGTTGCTGTTAGATGTTAAGCTGTATAATGTGACCCTCCTTTTTTTAGTAAAATGTGACAGTTTTTTATTGTGTAAAATGGAAACATTGAGAAGATGATCAAGTTAAAGGCTAATTTGCAAAACAAAAAGTGCAGTTGCGGTATATCAACAAACTGCCGATTTTTTTTTTTTTTTTTGCTTTTTTTATTGCTACTTCTATCTTAAGGACATCAAAGCTGTTTAAAACAAATAAAAGAAGATAAACTTTTGTATTACGACTAGATGCCAACTTCTCCTTTGAAAAGCTTTTTTAAGAAAGGACTACATGCCAACACAAAATCCCCTTTAGTGTACTCACGCTAAGATTTGGTAGCACTTCAACAGGAAACAACAGCAAGTATGATCATAAAAAAGGGACGTGCTTACTTCAGGTCATGACTGACAACCAGTATTGTCGATTCTCTCTTCAGCTGTTTTATCAATTTCACAACATCAGCACGGGCTTTCCAATCTAACCATGATTAGTGAAAAATACACAGAATGATTAATTGAGATAAAGGGAATGAAACTTTGAAACAAAAAGACCTAAAAACTACTGCACAAAGAGCACTAATAAGAACTTTAAAAGTTAAAAGGAGCAAGTATGATGTGAAAACTAGTGCCGTAAAAATCATATTTAGGTATAACCAATTCTTGTTGACACAATTGTCAGCTAAGTCACATTTTCTAGTTGTGAATTACTTGTTAAGTATGAACAAAGTAAGCTTATGCATGAAGGCATACATACCAAGACCAGCCAAAGGCTCGTCTAATAGCAATAAATCTGGCTTTTGCACCTGAAAATATGCAGATATCAGAACTGTGCCACAGAGCAGAAAAGACCAGACAGAAGTTATCAAATTTGACTAAGTCAACATTTTTTAACTTGAAAAATATCAACAAGGAGTCTATACCAATTGAATCGCCAGTGCCAGACGTCGCTTGAAGCCCCCACTAAGAGAATGTGGATCACTATCCAAGGAGATCCCCCTCATTCCAACCTATGGTTTGACAAATACCAAGAGCTATAATAATGATTTTTTTTTGCCTTCAAAAAGAAAAATTAATTTTTATGCAGAATATTGATATTTTACCATGCCAAAAAAAGAAAAACAAAGTGTTGTTAATACTTCCTTTGCCATTTTTCCCAGACAATCCATCTTTTTATGAAGACTTTTGTTGATCACATAAATGCATCTGCCTGCATTTCCAAATGGATCTACTATTTGTATGAGCCCAAATCCTTTCTCCCCAATAAGTACTTAACTAGGATTGCATTCTCCAGGGAGTGACACTAATAGGGGTAAAATAATCATTTCACTCACGCTTCTCTGCTCTTGTGCAAAATGATGCATAAACTAACATAAACTTTGCATGAATTAACGTAATGTTGAAAATCTAATCCCCAAATGTCCACCTAAGATAATGTAATGTGACCAACCACTAAAGTCCTATGCAAACTCAATCCGAATTCTACTGGATAAACTTAGCAGCATGGTAATAAGCATTTCTTATCATCAAGTGCACCCTTGATACTACTCCATTATCTCTTAAACCCAAATATTCAGAAATTTTATTCAATCCTGTAGGCACTCATTTATAACTTATTGAATACTAAGATAAACCCTAACTTTAAAAGAAGTGGGATATGAAATCCAATTTAAAACCAATCCCCTAGTCCTGCTAACCCGGGTACTACATTAAAACTTTTTATTTGAAATGAAATCAGAAACAAGCCAATTTTCATCTGCAAAATTCATGGGTGATGCCTAGATGTCCCACAGGTTACTAGGGAAAAAGGAAATATTGTTACTCATCTAAAGCCCCAGGCAAGCACATACATAAGGTCTCTCTCTATGTTCAATCATCATGTATCATAAAAATCCAAAGCCACCTATGCATTTTGCTACTTCATTGCCCTTGATCTCATGCAAATAAGCCCATTGATGATTCTTCCTGTTCATTTAAGTGTTGCATAAAAGCGTCCAGGATTTTACCATTTTCCTTTTGTTGAGAGATAGTTAGTTAATCTATGAGTATCCTTGTCACTAAGTGATGTTTTTTATTACACACACATGGGGGTAGTTTAGACCTTTTTTCTACCTGATCTGTTCGTTTAAATTATTGAAGGCATTTTTATCCATTCAAATGTAATTTTACTTAAAGGGATTTAGGTTGTAATTGGACCTCAACTAAACAACCTTATTAAAGTGCGTGAACAAGTCTGCATGAACAGTACTGAGTGAACAGTGCGCTCTCTCTCTCTCAGTCTTCTCAAATTTTGAATTTTTAGCATTCTACGTGGTATCAAAGTGTAGTCTGATACATCTAGGTGAATTTTAATTCAAGTTTTCTATATCTTTCTTCTTATTTTTGTCCTTCTTCCACTTTTCCAGACCTGCAATATCCTAGAAGAAGTTTCTCTTAATCTGTGTAGCCTTCAGATTGCTGATTTTGTTTCATTTCCTTAAGGTAATGACTTAAGCACCTGCTACAATTTGATTATGAATTGTTACTGCCTGCCTGTCCTGTCTCAGAGGTCTGAGAGGACTATATTGCCCGCCTACTACCTGCAATTACTCTGTTTGGGGGATTCTTGCTGTATTGTCTGTTTTCGGCATTAGAACTAGTGTCACATTCCTAAGAAGTAACGTTAGATGGGCTGCTGGGTTGAAATATAGTTAAACAAGAATTCAGGTGGTGAGTTATATCCTATGCAGAAGTTGAGGTGTCCCTATTGTGCTGAATGATCAAGTCAAAACAGTAGCCCTACAATGGCTAACAGTGTTGATATGAAACCTGTGAAAGTGGGTGAGAAAGATAGTAATATCACCCAAATTACATCTGTCAAGTTAAATAGGAAGAACTTTGTGTGAGCTCAAGCTGTACAAATTTTCCTTGGTTTTAAAGGAAAATTGAAGTTTTTGACTACTGATCCTCAAAATCCAAAAACTGAAGAGTGGGAAGATGACAATTATACAGTCATGGCTTGGCAGTTGAATAGCATGGAGTCTACGATTGTCAACCAGGTGATATAGGATAAGACTGCTAAGGGCACCTAGGCTACTCTGGAGAAAGAAGTCTCTCAAGTATGCAATATATGTTCTTTCAAAAAAAAAAAAAAGCATGCAATATGTTGAGGATTTCTTATTTGTATGTGAGATTGTTTACTAGAAAAGAGGTGACAACCCACCGGTTGAAATAATTGGTGACAAGGACATTTTGTGGCAAGAATTACTTCAATATCACCCTACTATTTTTGATGAACAGGTGTTAGGAAAACAGAGGGAAAATCTCAAAGAAGTGAGTTTGCTGAATACTCTCGGACCTGAGTATGATTCAGTTAGAGCTCACTTGCTGGACAGCACCACTCCTTCCTTTGAAGAAACATGTGCTGCCTTACAACGAGCAGAATCAGCTGTGACTCATCCCTCTGAAAGTGGTATCTAAAGGTGCACTGATATATGGAGACCAATTAAAGTCAAAAGTCTAATAGGTTATTAGTATTGTATTCCTTTTGTTGATGATTACAGTCAAGTCACTTGGTTTTTCTTATTGAAAGACTGGTCAGAAATATTTGATGTATTCAAACAGTTTTATTCAAAAATAAAAATTCAGTTTTCATCCAACATTCATCTTTTACATTTGGATTATGCAAAGGAGTTTCTCAGCTTGTCTTTTAAATCCTTTATGCTGAAAATGGTGTCTTAATCAGACTTCATGTGCGTACACTCCATTAAAAAATGGAGAAGCAGAGAGGAAAAACAGACATTTGTTAGACAGTGCTTGTACCTTATTATATCATAAGAGTGCACCCAAAATTTACTGGGGCGAAGTGGTGTTAACAACATGTTATTTAACAAACACAGTTCCTTCCTATGTCTTGAACGGTTGCTCCCCTATCAAGGTCCTATATCTCAAGTGTATCCCCTAGGGTGTTTGGTTGTGTGCTCCATTCACAACCTTCAATCTCAAACAGATGAATTTTCTACCCATTATATCAAACGTGTGCTCTGTGGGTCCTCTAGAAATAAAAAAAGTTATAACTGTTATGATCCTTTGTAGAAGGAGATGTATATTTCTGTTGATGTTACCTTTTGAGCAACAATCATATTTTTCAGCATCAAGGGATGAAACTACTGATATCACCATGTCTATTCCTGTTCCTGTTCCTGTTTTGGTTCACCCTATGGCAAGGGAGGAACACAACAAGCCCACAAAACCACTACAGGTCAATAGGCACAAAGGCAAAAGCATACAGCCTGCAGCCGATCTAGGAGCTCCCTCAATTGATGGTGACACACCTATTTCAGCAATGTCTCCACCTTCGTCCCCCATTTCTGAGGATCCTCATCTGAGTATTAGATCTTGTACACAACCCTCTCTCCCAATTTTTTTCTTGATAATTTGTCATCTACCAGTCTGCAAAGCTCATGCGCATAGTCTGAAAAGTTCAGCAAAATTGTGATGGAGTTTGATTTTGTGAGGAGTTATTTGGATCACTCAAGTGTTTGCACAAAAGGTAACTAGAGTTGCAATTCTAATTTTTTATGCGGATGACATAGTTATACCTGATAGTGCTAGTGCAAGCATTGGAGACACCAAATCATACTTAATGAAGAACTTTTAGATAAAAGACATGGGTATGTTGCAATAGTTTCTAGGCATTGAGATTGCTTATAGGGGGGGGGGGGGGGGGGGGGGGGGGGGGTTAGTGCTATCCCAACGCAAATACATTACATATTTGTTGCAACAGACTGGATTATTGGGTGTCAAACCAGTAGGTACACCAAAGGATTACAGCCATACCTACATGAGGAAAATAGCTCCAAACTGAAGGATAAAAAGAAATATAGAAGACTTGTTGGGAAGCTCTTATATGCTACAGTGACTCAGCCAGACTCTTACTTAGTGGGAGTAGGTTAGTTTTTGGAAGAACCTTGAAAAACACATTATGAGGCAGTTGTACAGATTTTAAGTATCTTAAAGGAGCTCCAGGAAAGGTTTGAACTTTCGCTCTCTCAAGCATTTAGAGGTTATTTGATATTCAAATGCTGATTATGCAGGCTGTAAAACTAATAGAAGGTCTGCCAGCAGGTACTATACCTTTATAGGAGGAAATCTGGTACTTGAAAGAGTAAAAAATAATCAATCGTAGATCCATTTGTGACAATGAATACAGAGCTATGACATACACAGCTTGTGAGTTGATGTAAATAAAGGATTGACTGAAGAGTTTGGTTTCATAATATCTATGCAGATGTAGTGTGATAATTTTTCACAGGAGAACTAAACATATAAAAGTTGACTATCACTTTATTTGTGAAGCGGTACTGGCAGGAAAGATTTATACTCCCCATGTTCGGTATTTTAAACAAATTAGTGACATTTTCACCAAAATTCGGCAAAAAGGAATTCATTATCTTATGTAACAAGCCAGGCATCTTAGATATATTTGCTCCAACTTGGGGAGGAGTGTTGAGAGATAGTTCAGATATGTGTATCTTTGTAATTAAGTGATGGTTTTTATTACACACACGTGGGGGTAGTACAAACCTTATCTCTTTCTAATCTGTTTACTTGAGTTATTGAGGGCATTTTTGTCCATCCCAATGTAATTGTACATAAAGGGAGTAAGGTCATAATTGGATCTCAACTCCATAATGTTATTAAAGTGTGGGAACAGTGCTTCATGAACAGTGCTTTGCCCATTCTCTTTTTCAATCTTCTTAAAACTTGCATTGTTATCATTCTCCACCTTTCTTTTTTATGAGAAATGTGAAAGAGGAAAAGGGAGGCAGAAATCATAAAGGAGAGTGACCAGAAATTTAGATAAAAATGATAAACATGAAAAAGTCTAAAAAAGAGCTTGACTACCGAACGAAAGGCAGCTTCAAGTCTCGAAGCAAGCTTCTCTTTCACTGGAAAATCTGCTAGTCTTGGCCACCCAAAAGTAACTTCCTCTAGCACACTCTCTGTCAAAAAGTACCTAAGGAGCATGATGTAACAAAACTACAGATTAATATGTTCCTAAAAAATACCTAAAGACAAAAACATTATAAAGATGAATAATTATTCATGACTAAAGGGAGACATACTATCCATTTAATACCTCTCAGGAAACTGGAAAACAATGCCAACCCTTTGAGGGGATAATGCCTCAGGAGGCTGGAGTGGTTTACCATCATTTGTAAATCTTTGAATATGTATTGACCCGGATGTTGGCTTGGATAAGCCAGCTAGAATCTACACCAAGTAAATAATCAGAAAACAAATACAGAACGTAAGACTACAGTCAACATTAATATTTAATATGCCTAGCCCTGCACCACTATAAATGATTCTCGTTTCAGTAGTTAAAAAAAACATTAATATCTAATAAAGAACAAGTCAAGAAGCAAGCCTGCAAGAGGGTAGTCTTGCCACTGCCACTCCTTCCAAATATCAAACCAAAGCGGCATAAATCAAAAAGATTGAGAAGGCCTTCCAATAGAAACTAAACATATAACATAATTATTAATAGCTCATATGTTAGACACATGTAGGAAAATAAATTTATAAATAGAAGCAGGGAATGAAAATGCCATCACAGTTACCTTTTCTCGGGAAGGGAAAAACTGACTTCATTCAGAAGATTCTGCTGAGTTCCTGGGGGTCTATAACTAACATCCCTCACCTCAAAGAAACCAACATTTGTTAGAAGAAACTTAACATAATATCTCATCTTACACATAAAATCTCATACAAAATAATTAAATTGAAGAAATCACAACCATGTAGAGTTACATCAGGAGACCAGCACTACTTAGAAAATATAATCAAGTAAACATGATATCATCAGGACCGTTAAGAAGTTCACCAGCACAAAGCCTCTCCCCAGCATGTATCTGGAACTCGGCCGCCAAGACATTTCAAGTTAAATATTAAAAATTCAGCATTATCAGTTTTAATACCACATTTCTATTTCATCTCCCTAGGTATAACAAGACCAATACTGAATAAAACTAGTAACTGCTATGCACTAATTAATTGAATTTTATATGGCGGGATAAGCATTAAACGGGGAGAGAAAAGGGCTTTACCAGGAAGAAGAAAAAAAAATATACACTAACTGTGAGAAAACAGACGCCTACTTACTTCAAATGATGTATAATGCGACGAAATTCTCAGAACTTGGGAGGTTCGATAGACGCTGTGAACGCAGAAATTGAGGAAATGTAAAGAAACAAAGAGCAGAAGAGAAGAAAATTTTAGTTGAAGGAAAGAGGATTTTACCGGTGCGATGGCTTAGATAAGAGTTCGATCCTTGTTGGAGAAGACTGATACCTTGGGAGGAGAGAGTAGGCTGCCATTTCATTCTCTGATGTACTGGTGCTCGTATAGGAGTCCAATGTTTAGGGGCCGGACGTCTACTCGACACACGCCTGGAATCGTTTCATAAACTACTGTGAATTACGAATTATTGAGTTCATGTTTATATACTTGATAGCGAGCGATTGTTCATTCTTCACAAAAAGTTTACAAATCCAAAATGTTCAACAATTGCAAAAGGATATCCATGTAAAATAATAATAAATTTGCCAGATCTTTGTTGATTGAATTCCTAATTAACATTAGAACAACCCCATAATAAAAGAAAGTGATGGAAAATTTATTTTCCCTTCTTTTTATTAAATAAATCAAAACGGAGATATGAATATCGGAAGAGCCAATGGCTTAGATTATTCTAATTAGCTATGGCAATGCATAGAGGGTTATCGTTTGAACAATGTTATTGATGACTTATTTGGGTATGGATCTAGTAATAAGAGGATGAGATAGTGTCAATTATGCACCCCAATTTGGTTGGAGCTTGAATGATCTAGGGAGAGAAGAAAACCGAGAATGAGATAAATAAGGGCAAATAATTTTTATTTATCAAAAAATAAATAAAGATAACAAGAGTGAAATGAACCCACAATTCTCTTCTTCTCTGCGGACATGAGTTGTGTCCCATGGCACCTTCAACTATCGAACAAAAATCCTAACATTCTCAGAAGAAAGAAAGAAAGGCTTCAGCAGACGGCATGCACCACCAGCTTATTACTGACATCAGCGCCGCAGTTGCTCGCCCCCAAATTGCCTTCAGACACTTGAATTGAGCAGCTTGTTTTACCCAAGCAGCTCCCTTCCACCAGGGCCATTGCCTCTTTAGACTCACAACCACCCTTCTCGTATGACCCGCATGAGCCTGTCACATTACCGAAGCTCGCAAACTCGATCTTTGAAATGGATCGGCCACCTGAACAAGACAACTCCAAGAGGCCTCCCTCTGGAACAGACCCACAAGCGGTTCCCACCGTGACTGTCTGGAAGTTAACTCCAGTTGGGTTTCCTCCGAATTCCTCGAACAAGGTCACAATGTTGCCATCCGACTTCAAGAACGATCTGGGCACATGATACCTGCAGAAATACTCGAACGTAAGTAGGAGCAGAGCAGAGCAGAGAAGGGTGGAGGAAAGGAAGAGTAGAGAAAGGCAATACCATGTCTGAGTGGGTTGTCCACACTCGATTGCACATTTGCCTGGATTGTAGCCACCTCGGTAATCACATTCACCACATCCTTCCAATGCAGAGGAGAAATTGGACCAGAACCTTCCAATGCTGCGTCCATTTACCCAAGCTTCCCCCTTACCCATGGTTTGGAGACTCACCACGACTGGTTCCAAACCAAGAGGAGCTTTGAAGGTTGTTCTGTACCAAATCATCATTTTGTTGACGGGCAGATTCTCAGATTGCCATTTGTGTTCGGACACATCAGAGTGAAGCTGCTGATCTTCTCCATCCAACCCAACCTGTCAATATAAAGAGAGAGAGTGAGAAAAGGCATGTTTAACAAATGCTTTGACAACTTTGACAAACTACCTACCTTGTATGTCCACTGGCTCTTTGACAGATCTTTGACAACTTTGCCGTCAGAGACAAACTGGACTGGACCACCAGCAATGCCAGTTAAAAACATATCAAAAGCAGCATTGTAGTTGGCCAAGCCAACAGTAGCACTGAGCAGAGTCAAATGATTTGTTTCTTGTGTAATGTGAATAGGAGCCTCCAAAACAAAATTGACTTTTCCATACGCAGGCCCATAGTGTGAGCCTACAAATTTTCCGTTTAAGAATGCATGGAGGACATGTCCACTTGAGTTCACCCTCAGTGTCACTTCTTTGTTGAAGATGGGATCGCTCTTTTCGATCTGAACACTGAAAATCCGGAGAGAAAATTGAGTGTCTATGGCTTTCATTCAAATCACTGGTTAGAGAAAAGAGAAACTAAGGTAGAAGAAGGATGAAAATACTTACGTGGTCATGTACCACAAGTAATCACTGGCATCTCCAGTGACTGTGATTTGATCCATCAGACGAGAAGCAGTCAAAGAATCACGGCCGCCCCAGCCTCTAAGAACCTCAGTGACGCGCTCAGGTCTCCACTCCCACTTCAATTGCTCGGGCTGATCCTCAGCCATGTTAGGCTGCTTGACCTTCACTGAAGTCTGAGTGCTTACCTTTGCGGTGTTATAAGCCTCTTCGGAGCATTCGGGGAGAATGGTAACAGACCATGCAGGGACCGAGTATTGGTTTCCACGGAAGGTGACTGTGGCATCTGTTGTGGTGTTCACATTGCTCAAGAAAGCCGCACAAGAACCTTCTTCAGTGTACACAGTGGTCTGAAGATGCAACACGGAATAGAAACAGATAAAAATTTCTGTAAAGAAAAGAAACCTGGAAGAATATAGAAAATAATAGGTTACTTACAGAAACTCCATTGCCCATGTCAGTGGTGACATTATCACCGTGAGTGAGAACCCTTTCCATGGATTTGAGGACAGCATGAAGTTCCTTCAAGTGGCCCCATTTAGGCTGATTCAGGTGACCTGGAGAATGCATGGAACTCAGCTAAGAACTGTTTGCGTAAATACCTCAATGAAGCGACATATTGTTACTGGTACTGTAGATTACCGTATTCATCAAGGGGTGCATCGTAGTCATAGGTAGTGGAGATGTATGGACCTCCTGCTGTTCGCCCAAAGTTTGTGCCACCATGGTACTGTAGATTATTTGAAGCGAAGTAATGGGTTCAGGAATCGGGGTGTCCTGTAAGAGAAGGACTCTCATTCAATCACCAAATCTTACCATGTAATAGTTTTGGAAGACTCCACCAGTCTGGAAGAACCTTGCAACAGCGAAAGCCACATCTTCTGCCCTCCTGTGTGGGTCATTCTCTCCCCAAGCCTTGAACCAGCCAGTCCAGTTCTCGGTCCACATCTTTGGAGTGTTGGGATTGGTTGGGGTGAAGTTGTCACAGTACCATCCATTGCAAGTGTTGATCTATAAATTGAACATCGCAGCAGGTTAGATTAAATGCATAAGATTAAACATAACTAGGCTTGTGAGCAAGTACCATTGGAACTGGAGCATCTGGTTGCTGGCACATAATCCATGGGATGCCAATGTCTAATGATTCAGCCATTGTTGCACACCACTGAATATACTTTTTCCCAGCCTCTCCGTAGTAGTCCTGAACGTTTCCGTATTCGTTCTCAATCTGAGCGAGAATGATGGGGCCTCCTTGTGAAGCAAACAGTTGTTCTTGCTTCATCATGTTCACTATCAAAGTGGTGAAGTTTTGCATTTCGTTCTTGAACATCTCATTGTCTGTTCTAATCACCATACCGGGCATTTGATGCAGCCAAACTGGGAATCCTCCGTAGTTCCACTCTGCACACACGTAAGGACCAATACGCAGAACAGCGTAGAGACCGGCATCCTGCACGGTCTTTATGAATCGGACAAGATCCAGACGATCCTCGAAGTCGTACTGCTCAGAAACGGAGAATTCACTCGTCAAAGATACTTACAAAATGGTGAAAAAGGGGCCAGATTTTCAATGTTAAATAGAGTATCGAACCTCTCGGCGACGGGGTTCATGGGCATTCCAGAAAACGTAGGTCTCAATCGCGTCAAGGCCGCCATCCCTGGCTTTTTGAATGAGATCAGGCCACATCTAATCAAAGATGAAAAAGGAATTCAGTGAGGAGAAAAGAGTGCAGGTAACGAGGTGAGTTATGAATTATGAAGGGAGAGAAAAGACAGAAAAAATGGCATGGAAAAATGAAGGAGATTAAATTGAAAATATACCTCAGGAGTGCTACGAGGGTAGTGAATGGAACCAGAGAGGAGAACCCTTCTCTCGCCGTTGATCTTTATGGCTCTTCCATCATAAGACACTTCTGTTGCCAACGATGCACAGGAAAGAAGAGCCAAAACTGCAAACTTCAGAACAAGAGATCCCATCCTCACTGAGATGGAGAAACTGTGTAGCAGTTGCGACACTGGAAGGCTTAGTGATAGCTTCTGCTCGCTGCTCTTCCATTAAATAGCAGTCGGCGAGAGAAGGAAGCAGCTGTTTCAACTTTCAAATAAAATGGGATACGGGATAAGATAACAAATCTTTCAGTATCCGATTATAACTATAAACATCTATCATTATCTATACAACTCACAAGCGACGGTTCAAATGGTTGAAAAAGGAACTTATCCCCACAAATCCGTGTTAGATATGCTGTGCATCATACTCTGCTAGTTACATACCATATTTTTTTGGATCGTCTATCTTCTTCCTCTCTCTTGACTCTTCCTCCGTAACAAGCGCATGAACACAAAAAGCGAAAACCAACACTGCCAAATAGCCCAAATGTCGTTCCCAATGGTCGTTGAAGCTCACCACTTCAACATCTTCCCATAAGAGCTCGTAATGAATCGGCACTTCGCCTCTTTGCATCTGTCGCTCCTTTGTCATGAATTTTTTGGTCTCCTTATCTGGCTTTTCCTGTCGGTAGGATCAACTCTTGTAAGTTATCTCTGTTATGGCCTATTAACTTTCATTTGCTGTATATGTTAATCACGGAGATGGAGGAAAAGTAAAAAAAGGAAATTGCAAGCTCTTCATTCGCTGTTTTCCTTAACTGGATTCTACGAGAGATCGTAGAATGATATTCCCTTGTGGTAGCTCAGTATGGCACAACTACTCTCTCTCCCTAACTTGGGATATTAACAATTCACTTGAGGAGCCTCAATTGAATGAAAACTCATGAATTGCTGTATTTCTACCAACCAAACTATTATTATATGTCTGAAGATCTTTTGAGACGAACGTGTGGCTTTAGAATGACAATGAACCGGATATTGCAGCAAGGTTCGAAAACATAGTATCTGAAACACCTTCAAGGATCAAAACTTGAAGATGTCCAGTTTTTGTTGCATTCATTAGAAGGAAATCAACTTGGATTAACCATGGAAGGTCTATATATGGACGCATCTATGGGGACAACTTGTTACGTATTTACAAAATGCCAAGGACCCTTCAACTTCAATGCCAAGGACCCATATTCGAGGACTTTCAACTTCAATGACAAAGTATTGTTGTATTTTTGGAAAAAAGGGGGTGAGAAAGTGAATGTTGGGGTATACATAATAGATGTCATCTACAAGAGCAGAATTTGGAAAAAGAAAAACTTGTCTATGGATGGATTTTAACTCATTTTCTATTATGCAAGGACTTAAACAAAGATCATTCTCTATGCATGTAGATAGGTGATTGGTTGGACCATGTCATGGTTGAAAAATCGATGAACCAAATGGAAATGAAGAATATGGTAAAAGCCTAGGATGAAGCACTAATTCCTACTAAAGAACCTCAGACGACAACAACTGATTCGGTACTTGAGATTTTAATGGTCAAGTTGAATGGAAGCACGATTAAACCAAATTGATAAGAAGGTAGTACAAATGACAAAGACATTATTGTTATTAAACATGACCTCATGGTTGAAATGGAGTTAAGACAAAATGGAGATTGTGACAAAGATAAGAAAGGAAAAAGGAAAAAAGCGTAGAAGAAGAAGTTGAAGAGAAGAAGTGTAAATATGAAAGCTAGTAGAAGGGTGATGAATAAGAAGAGTCCATAATAAGAAGGAAGAGGAAGAGATAGGGCAGGAACATCATGATGGTAGACCATTTGGGAGTCACCCTTGCTTCTCAACCATGGATGGGAAACTCCTTGAGTTGACATAAAACTCTGCAACTTGAATTTTTGAATGAATATCACCAACTAGAAACACATCTCGAACAAAATGTGAAACTATCTCTACATGTTTGGTTCATTCATGGAAAATTGGGTTGGAAGCAATATAAATGGCTACTTGGTCATTTTAGTGCAATCACATGGCATTTGATAAGGGGAAAACAAGCTGAAACAAGAGAGATTTTAATCACTACCAAAAAATTACCCAAAAAATATTTCAGAAGTCCAAGATTTTTAGTTTTGAATTCCTTACATACCTTCAATTTGACTTATTTCATACCTTTCGCATCACTGTTAGTTAAGACAATATAATTTACATAAACTACCAGTAGTATACTCCCCTTATTATTTCTCTACAAACACGAGCATCTAGTGAATTCAAACCGCAACATTACTTGGCTAAATTTGTCAAACCAAGCCTGTGGAGACTGTTTTAAACCATATAAAGATTTTTACAATCCGCATGCCCACTCCCCCTCAACTACATACTAGGTGGTTGATGCATATAGATCTCCTCCTTAGTATCACCATTTCAAAAAATATTTTTCACATCGAGTTAATATACCAACCAAGAAGAATTTGCAGCAAGTGATAATAAGATTCGATCTGAATTTAACTTGGCCATCAAAGAGAATATTTCTTCATAATCAAATCCATAGCACTAAGTGTATCTCTTTGCTACTATACAGACCTTAAGACGAGTCACGAAACCGTTGGGATTGTGTTTAATGGTTACAACCCATGGGTTTCTTTCCAAAAGGAAGCAGAACCAAGGTCTATGTCTGATTCTCATATAAAGCATTCATTTCCATCTAGGATGTCTCAGAACCTCCTAATATGACCGTGGGACAAATACAAAAGAGATAGATGCAAGGAATTGACAACAAGAAGAAGACAAACGATGGTGAGAAACAAAATTGGATAGAGGATGAGAAGTGGAGGGCCTAGTTCAAGTTCTAGGCTCCTTCCGTAGAGCTATGGACCTAGTATCAAACTGTGGACCAAATACAACAAGGGAAGATGGGCTTACCTGATCCGTAAACTCCATAAGTGTGGTATCGGCTACTACTTCAGGAAGGGTGAAATAGATCTGCATCAAGTGGCACAACAGGTCTCAAAGTTACTAGAATCGATGAAAGACCCGGAGAAACATATTTGGAAGAGTAAAAAGATGTGTCCTCAAAAAAGTAACATCCCGAGAAACAAGTATCTTAAGAAGAGAATGATTATAGTAAACATATTCTTTTTTGGGAAGGAATCTAACCCAAGAAAATACACTTAATAGATTTAGGGTCAACCTTGGGGGGGGGGGGGGGGGGGGGGGGGGGGGGGGGGGGGGGGGCGCTTTGGGGTGATGATTTGATATTTTGATATTAACAAAACATGTGAAACCAAAGATCTTCAAGGGAAGGGAGAATGAGTCTTCATTGGGAAATAACAATTAGTATGAGAATTTATTATTAAATATTGAAGAGGGTTAATCGATTTATATAAAAAAAAAGCAGACAATAAAAATGGCATGGGGGTAGTAAAAATAAGGCACATGCATAGAGTAGAGTAGGCCACAACTACCTCTAGGAGATGTCTATTTTTCTTTTAGCTACACCATTTTATTGAGGAGTATATATGCACATGATGTTTGATGGATAATACCATGATCCTGACAAAAGATTGAAATTCACCAGAGAGGTATTCTCTGGCATTATTGGAACGAAAAACTTGTATTTTTTTTTTACCAAACTAAGTGTTCACCATGGCATGAAAGGATTTAAATAAGGAATAAAAGTTAGACCTGTCTTTGAATAAAAATAACCAAGTGACTCGAGTAAATTCATCAACAAAAGTAATGAAATATTCAACTTGTGAAATGTTTGAGACACTCAATAGTCCCCATACATCTGAGTGAATTAATAAAAAGGAGCAACACCTTTAAGTTCAGCTTGAGGAGAATATATTTTCCTTTGGTGTTTGTTCAACTAATTGACTTCACAGTTTAAACTAGACAAGGTTTTCGAAAAAGGAAATAAGGGCTGTAGCGATGTTGTTGACGGATGTCTTAACTGATTGTGCCATAATCTTGCCTCTGTCTGAGAAGTGGAAATTACAGTCACCAGAGACAAATCCAATTAATAATGGCCCATTTGTTCATGGCCTCTACCCATCATCTGCTTCTTTGTTAGATCTTGAAAAATACAAGAAAAAGTTAAGAAGGTGATGGATCATTTGAAACGTTTTGTTAGCTAGCTAACAGACAACAAATTTAAGGAAAACTGGGGAACAAATAAGACGTCAATAAGCAAAAGTGAAGGTCTAACAAAGGACGATCCCTTCTAAAGAACTTTGGTTTCAGATCTATCGACTATGATAACAAACTTGTCTGATAAACATGGAGACATGAAATATAACAAACTCTTATTACTTGTGAGATGCTCGAAGGCCCATGAGTCAATGATCCAAGATGAAGAGGAGGAAGTGACAAAGATCATACTTAAAGCAATAGTGGCAACAACAGTGGTAGAAGAGGCAAGAGAAGATACCATTAGAGGCTTCATTCGTTGCAATAACTCATAATCATCATCGGTTACAGTCTTCTTGCCTCTGTGTAACTCAGATTTATCTTTAGTTTTGTCATTATGAATCGAAGCCTGGTTGGCAGTGGCCCGATTTAGTTTTCCATGAAGCTTCCAACAAGTTTCCACTAAATGATTTAGCCCACCACAATGAGTTTGGAGCCAGTCTTACCACCTCTTGCTATGCCTCCTCTGTAATTTCTACCTTGCCCTTGGGTGGTAGAAGGTTTACCCTTATTACTTGAATATATAGCATATGACACCTCAGTGTGAGAGGTGGAAGAAGGGTCTGGTATCTGAAGTAAGGTGGCACTTATGCCATCGAATGATGGAAGTACTGAGGAGTTGAGAAGTTGAGTCTTGGCCACCTCAAGTTATGGCTTGATATTTACTAAACAGATAGCAGTTGCTTCTCGATGCTTTTCTTGAATTGATATGTTAGTGGAGTAGCGCTGAACAATTTTCCACTCCTGAATCAACCCCTGAAAATGTGCCAAGAACTCATGCAGGTTGTCTCCTTTTTTTTGTATTGAATGCGTTTTGAACACCATCACACAATTTATGTAGGTTCTTTGTACTTGAGTAAAATTTGACACAGGCGTCCCATATCCGTTTGACCGTCTCAAGGTAGATCACATTATTAGCCACATGCTCTTCTATGTTATTAATGAGCCAACTAATCACCAATGTATCATTCTTCAACCACTTAATATAAGAATTATCTTCCTCATCAATAGGTAGAGTTGGTTTGGTTAGATGTCCTAAGAGGTCTCGTGTAATGAGAAATCTTCTAACCAATTGTGACCGGTTCAAGTGATTAGACAACTCTCTTAAGAGTATAGTGGTAATCTTGAGAAGATCACTCTTACTCCCCACGTAATCTTCAGCCATCAAGAATGAGACAAAAAATACACTTCACTTATGCAATAAGAAGAGCGTTGTAACCCGAGGGGCATTAACTGAATAAGATTTATAAGACTTTTTAAGCCTAAACCATGCGTTAATGCACATCTGATATGAGTAAGGAAAGTACCTTGAACCGAGCCAATAAGGCAACCAAAATATGAACCACAAGAGAGGGAGAACCTATCTTTTGACACTTAAAAAAAAACTTTCACGAGTTCAAGCAACCTATCTTCTTCAACTTATCAACTTTTCACCAAAGCAATGAACCTTGATAGCTTTTAATCACGTATGAATATCATCATAATCTCATGAAATTATTAATAACCGAGCATGGCATCAACCAAAAATATCCATCATCCCATAATCATAAACAAACTTATGCCTAACTTTGAAGAGAGCAGGAAGTGAACATATCGAAGAAATAATTTCTAGGCTGAAGCCATCATGTCGAGAATAATAATTCCTAACTTCTTTGAGCAAAGAATGCTAAAGAACCCCAACTTTCTGAGTCATTCACCAACAACCATTTTAAAAATGAAAATATAAGAAGAAATACTTATCTTGCACCGAGTAAAAGCACTTCTATTCCACCGAGAGGATTGATCCTTTGCTCAAGACTTCTATTCTACCGAGAAGATTAAAATAACTTGATAATAAGAATCACAACTTCAGGATCCTAAACCTAATGCTCTAATACCATGTTAGATTTAGGATCCTATATAGTGAGTAATAACCGAACTAGTTTAGGGAGAAGAAAATTACAAGAAGAAGAGAGAAAGAAGAGAAGAGGAGAAGATGATCTAGTGAGAGAGGAAGGAGAATGAGAGTGATTGATTAAGAGAGAGACTAAGAGCAAGAGGGAAGGAGGATTAGGGTTACGTGGCGTCCTAATTGTTCCCCTTAACATGTATTTATAATATTGAACATCTTAAAAATTACTTCAACGCTCTTTACCCTAAGACAAAGGAAATGGACAAGAAATAAAGATAATTTACATCATTACCACTATACTCAGGTTACATCTTTCAACAGTGTCTGAAATAACACACAACTTCACATTCGGACGTCAACAAGTCTACAACCCAGGATACCTATTTCCTCTAGCAAGTCCAGGACATATTTTCATTGAAACAAAACAATGCCATGGTTGGATTGCAACACTTCAATACCAAGAAAATATTGAAGAAGATAAAAATCTTTTGTTTGAAAATGCTTACACGAGTTATTCTTAACATGTTGGATCCATGAACACACTTCTTGTCAAAATAATATAATCCACAAAAATTACCGTGAGTATAACACCTACATAAGACATTTAACAAAAACCGATTGGTCTACTTCACATTTGAACCCAAACTAAAAAACAACTTTGTTAAACTTGTCAAACCATGCATGATTGATTGCTTAAGTCCATAGATAGAATTTTGAAGTCTACAAACTAACTCCCCTCAACCACAAACTAGGTGGTTTTGACATATAAACCTCCCCATGTAAATCAATATTGAAAAATGCATTTTTGACATCAAGTCGATGAAGAGACTAATAGAAATTAACAACAAGGGAAATAATTATTATCATCGAGTTAAACTTGCCCACAGGATTAAAGCCTCTTCATAATCACTACCCTAAGTTTGTGTACCCCTTTGCAACCATTCTTGATTTAAATTGAGCAATTGAGCCATCTTGACTGTGCTTCACAATACAGACCCATAGAAATCTTTTTTGGGGGGTGACAATGGTGTGACTTCCCTTATATCATTCTCATACATGGCCTTCATCTTGTCTATATTTGAAAATTGTTCACTCTAAGATTCAAACATGAGGCATTGTATTTGAAAATTTATCAAAGGCAATTTATATATAAAAGGCCGGACAGACAATATCATTAGAAACAAAGACTCAAATCTCGAATATATCCCAAGTTAGAGAGAGAGAGACTATTAACAATGGATGTGATGACAACCAACTATTCACTTTGAACTATGGGCGCACCCAAGTAGGTAATGCGTAGTGTATGAGGACTCTAAACTGTATTAGCATATCACATATTTGTGGCCTTCGAATAGTAGAGATAATAGTTGTGCCATATTGAGCATGCCACTTATAAAACAAATAATATAAGTGCCATATTGTGTGGGATAAAATAGATAATATGTGTTGTATAATAAGCATCTCTTGGATACAAAGACAATATTCATGTCATATTGGGCATGTGTTAGATAAAAAAAGATTGTTTATGCCACATTGGGCATGTCCAGGAATAGATTATAAAAAATAACATTACTCCAATATGTCACCAACCTCAAATTTGATATTTATGTGTCCTTTGATGTATACGTTATGTGTATTGATAGGACAACACTACTTTAAACCATGGTATTACGTCCATTCAGTCTAACTATCTAAGGGACCCTTCTATAATGGCCTGACCTTCCTAGAGTCAAAGTCGAGTGATTATGCTTACAAGTATAATAAATAATGAGAAAATAAGAAGGAGAGTATAAATAATATAAATATTTTTTAATACTATAGAGAATTTTCTAAAACAAATAAAAATATATATTTAATAATTAAATAATGAAATAGTAAACTTTAATAGGAAATATAATAATTTTTAATAAATAAAATAAACAGCTTATGAATATGGCTGTGATAGAGTAGTCCAAAACTGTAAAGAACTAATTATAGCATTATCATAATCATAACAAAATAAATTATTAAATATTTATTTAAAAATTAAAAATGAAGAACAATTGTTTAGATTTGCCCGTGTGAGTGAAGAGCTTGCAATTTCCTTTTTTACTTTTCCTCCATCTCCGTGATTAACGTATACAGCAAATGAAAGTTAATAGGCAGATAACTTACAAGAGTTGATCCTACTGACAGGAAAAGCCAGAGAAGGAGACCCAAAATTTCATGACAAAGGAGCGACAGATGCAAAGAGGCGAAGTGCCGATTCATTACGAGCTCTTATGGGAAGATGTTGAAGTGGTGAGCTTCAACGGCCATTGGGAACGACATTTGGGCAATTTGGCAGTGTTGGTTTTCGCTTTTTGTGTTCATGCGCTTGTTACGGAGGAAGAGTCAAGAGAGAGGAAGAAGATAGACGATCCAAAAAAATATGGTATGTAACGAGCAGAGTATGATGCACAGCATATCTAACACGGATTTGTGGGATAAGTTCCTTTTTCAACCATTTGAACCCTCGTTTGTGAGTTGTATAGATAATGATAGATGTTTATAGTTGTAATTGGATACTGAAAGATTTGTTATCTTATCCCGTATCCCATATTATTTGAAAGTTGAAACAGCTGCTTCCTTCTCTCACCTACTGCTATTTAATGGAAGAGCAGCGAGCAGAAGCTCTCACTAAGCCTTCCAGTGTCGCAACTGCTACACAGTTTCTCCATCTCAGTGAGGATGGGATCTCTTGTTCTGAAGTTTGCAGTTTTGGCTCTTCTTTCCTGTGCATCGTTGGCAACAGAAGTGTCTTATGATGGAAGAGCCATAAAGATCAACGGCGAGAGAAGGGTTCTCCTCTCTGGTTCGATTCACTACCCTCGAAGCACTCCTGAGGTATATTTCCAATTTAATCTCCTTCATTTTTCCATGCAATTTTTTCTCAGTCTTTTCTCTCCATTCATAATTCATGACTCACCTCGTTACCTGAACTCTTTTCTCCTCACTGAATTCCTTTTTCATCTTTGATTAGATGTGGCCTGATCTCATTCAAAAAGCCAGGGATGGCGGCCTTGACGCGATTGAGACCTACGTTTTCTGGAATGCCCATGAACCCCGTCGCCGAGAGGTTCGATACTCTATTTAACATTGAATATCTGGTCCCTTTTTCACCATTTTGTAAGTATCTTTAACGAGTGAATTCTCCGTTTCTGATCAGTACGACTTCGAGGATCGTCTGGATCTTGTCCGATTCATAAAGACCGTGCAGGATGCCGGTCTCTACGCTGTTCTGCGTATTGGTCCTTACGTGTGTGCAGAGTGGAACTACGGAGGATTCCCAGTTTGGCTGCATCAAATGCCTGGTATGGTGATTAGAACAGACAATGAGATGTTCAAGAACGAAATGCAAAACTTCACCACTTTGATAGTGAACATGATGAAGCAAGAACAACTGTTTGCTTCACAAGGAGGCCCCATCATTCTCGCTCAGATTGAGAACGAATACGGAAACGTTCAGGACTACTACGGAGAGGCTGGGAAAAAGTATATTCAGTGGTGTGCAACCATGGCTGAATCATTAGACATTGGCATCCCATGGATTATGTGCCAGCAACCAGATGCTCCAGTTCCAATGGTACTTGCTCACAAGCCTAGTTATGTTTAATCTTATGCATTTAATCTAACCTGCTGCGATGTTCAATTTATAGATCAACACTTGCAATGGATGGTACTGTGACAACTTCACCCCAACCAATCCCAACACTCCAAAGATGTGGACCGAGAACTGGACTGGCTGGTTCAAGGCTTGGGGAGAGAATGACCCACACAGGAGGGCAGAAGATGTGGCTTTCGCTGTTGCAAGGTTCTTCCAGACTGGTGGAGTCTTCCAAAACTATTACATGGTAAGATTTGGTGATTGAATGAGAGTCCTTCTCTTACAGGACACCCCGATTCCTGAACCCATTACTTCGCTTCAAATAATGTACAGTACCATGGTGGCACAAACTTTGGGCGAACAGCAGGAGGTCCATACATCTCCACTACCTATGACTACGATGCACCCCTTGATGAATACGGTAATCTACAGTACCAGTAACAATATGTCGCTTCATTGAGGTATTTACGCAAACAGTTCTTAGCTGAGTTACATGCATTCTCCAGGTCACCTGAATCAGCCTAAATGGGGCCACTTGAAGGAACTTCATGCTGTCCTCAAATCCATGGAAAGGGTTCTCACTCACGGTGATAATGTCACCACTGACATGGGCAATGGAGTTTCTGTAAGTAACCTATTATTTTCTATATTCTTCCAGGTTTCTTTTCTTTACAGAAATTTTTATCTGTTTCTATTCCGTGTTGCATCTTCAGACCACTGTGTACACTGAAGAAGGTTCTTGTGCGGCTTTCTTGAGCAATGTGAACACCACAACAGATGCCACAGTCACCTTCCGTGGAAACCAATACTCGGTCCCTGCATGGTCTGTTACCATTCTCCCTGAATGCTCCGAAGAGGCTTATAACACCGCAAAGGTAAGCACTCAGACTTCAGTGAAGGTCAAGCAGCCTAACATGGCTGAGGATCAGCCCGAGCAATTGAAGTGGGAGTGGAGACCTGAGCGCGTCACTGAGGTTCTTAGAGGCTGGGGCGGCCGTGATTCTTTGACTGCTTCTCGTCTGATGGATCAAATCACAGTCACTGGAGATGCCAGTGATTACTTGTGGTACATGACCACGTAAGTATTTTCATCCTTCTTCTACCTTAGTTTCTCTTTTCTCTAACCAGTGATTTGAATGAAAGCCATAGACACTTAATTTTCTCTCCGGATTTTCAGTGTTCAGATCGAAAAGAGCGATCCCATCTTCAACAAAGAAGTGACACTGAGGGTGAACTCAAGTGGACATGTCCTCCATGCATTCTTAAACGGAAAATTTGTAGGCTCCCACTATGGGCCTGCGTATGGAAAAGTCAATTTTGTTTTGGAGGCTCCTATTCACATTACACAAGAAACAAATCATTTGACTCTGCTCAGTGCTACTGTTGGCTTGGCCAACTACAATGCTGCTTTTGATATGTTTTTAACTGGCATTGCTGGTGGTCCAGTCCAGTTGGTCTCTGACGGCAAAGTTGTCAAAGATCTGTCAAAGAGCCAGTGGACATACAAGGTAGGTAGTTTGTCAAAGTTGTCAAAGCATTTGTTAAACATGCCTCTTCTCACTCTCTCTCTTTATATTGACAGGTTGGGTTGGATGGAGAAGATCAGCAGCTTCACTCTGATGTGTCCGAACACAAATGGCAATCTGAGAATCTGCCCGTCAACAAAATGATGATTTGGTACAGAACAACCTTCAAAGCTCCTCTTGGATTGGAACCAGTCGTGGTGAGTCTCCAAACCATGGGTAAGGGGGAAGCTTGGGTAAATGGACGCAGCATTGGAAGGTTCTGGTCCAATTTCTCCTCTGCATTGGAAGGATGTGGTGAATGTGATTACCGAGGTGGCTACAACCCAGGCAAATGTGCAATCGAGTGTGGACAACCCACTCAGACATGGTATTGTCTCTCTCTACTCTTCCTTTCCTCCGCCCGTCTCTGCTCTGCTCTGCTCCTACTTACGTTCGAGTATTTCTGCAGGTATCATGTGCCCAGATCGTTCTTGAAGTCGGATGGCAACATTGTGACCTTGTTCGAGGAATTCGGAGGAAACCCAACTGGAGTTAACTTCCAGACAGTCACGGTGGGAACCGCTTGTGGGTCTGTTCCAGAGGGAGGCCTCTTGGAGTTGTCTTGTTCAGGTGGCCGATCCATTTCAAAGATCGAGTTTGCGAGCTTCGGTAATGTGACAGGCTCATGCGGGTCATACGAGAAGGGTGGTTGTGAGTCTAAAGAGGCAATGGCCCTGGTGCAAGGGAGCTGCTTGGGTAAAACAAGCTGCTCCATTCAAGTGTCTGAAGGCAATTTGGGGGCGAGCAACTGCGGCGCTGATGTCAGTAATAAGCTGGTGGTGCATGCCGTCTGCTGAAGCCTTTCTTTCTTAGAATGTTAGGATTTTTGTTCGATAGTTGAAGGTGGCAAGGGACACAACTCATGTCCGCAGAGAGGAAGAGAAATAGCCATTTGTGGGTTCGGGACGACTGGATTCTCTCACTCTTGTTATCTTTATTTATTTTTTTTATAAATAAAAATTATTTGCCCTCATTTATCTCATTCTCTTGTTTCATTCTCGGTTTTCTTCTCTCCGTATATCTTTCAAGCTTCAACCGAATTGGGGTGCATAATCATGCTACTTAATTTGGTTGTATAAGTGCATAAATAACCTTTCTGGGCCGTCTAAGAATCATAGGACCAAGTAGAACTAGAAATATTACTCATGCTTAGATAATTTACTAGACCCATACCCAAATAACCCATCAATAACATTGTTCAAACAATGACCCTGTATGCAGTGTCGTAGCTAATTAGAATTAAAAATGGAAACACAACTGATGTTGACGAACATAAGGACCGGTAGCATATTGATGTGCAAGAGGTTCTCTCAATTGGCAAATGCCCTTGGAGGGATAAGATCTCCCTCATTTTTTACCCCTTGGTCAGAATTTTGAAAGTAGTAAAAATGAACTTATAACAAATTTCTAGGCCAAAAACTTGGCCTCGATTCAACACCTTTGTCACACCAACACCTTTAAAACTGTATTTATTTGCTTTATTTTGTCCTTTTAGGCCATAATGAAGCGATGGCAAGATCAGAATTTCTTTTCAAGCACATAAATTTTTTTACTAAAATTATTTGAAAAGTGGAATTACAAACACCAACTAGGAAAATATTAAAAGACACCCTTTTACCAATTCTTCTCTCATCTCTCCCAGGGTTAGAGTTCCTCTCTTCTCTCCTCATTTTTTTTTATTTGTATTTATGTAAAGGCCCCTCTATTATAAAGATTGAAAATATTTCCATCTATTATCTGGGATAAGAAAATGTGCTTCTTAAACATCAATGGGTAAATTGACTAAATTGGATTAGATGATGAGAAAAACATTCAATGTATAAATTATTTTGAACCAACTTTTCACCTTACACTTATGAAAGTTACATAATGAAATGATATAATTTAGTTAGCATTTACTATTTAGTTAATAGCACTTTGATTGTGTGATGTGTATATTTGTTTTATTGAGCATCAATAGTAAATACGATTTTGTCATTAAGCAATATATTATGTGCTCTATCTGCTGGATGCAATATAAATCAGCACCTGGGGTCCATAACAGGTTCTTTCGGATGTGTTCACTATAAATCAGCTCAAAGCAGAACATGAATGAATAAAAAGCTCTATACCAATATTTATTGGTTCCACATTCAGTAATATGAATGATAGACACTATAAATCAATAGTAGCTGGAAGGAAAACCAGATCACCACCAGTTTTAATTGATACTAACATGTGCCATCAATATAATCTACCAGCAAGTCCTTGATCATACCTCTATCAGGCATTCTTCCTGCAGCACCATAGATAGGAGCAAGCCCTCCCTTGACGGGACCTGGATTTGCCTTTACCTGAATAAAGGAACAGACAAACATCACCCTTATGTTTTGAATTTCATATTTATCAGATACACGTAGCAACTGAGATGAGGCTTACTGCTATCACAGATTCCTTCAAATCTCGCAGGAAGTCTTCAACAATCATAACATGCTGAAGGGTGACACATATATGAATACTGGATAATAGACACACAGGAAACAGAACAAAGATTAAATTTCTCCTTGTACAAAATAATTGGTTAGCAAAGAATTTTTCTTTTTGAATGATGAGAAGCAAAGCTACAAAGGGGCATAGAATTCCAAGACATTGACATAGTTGTGTAGGCTACCTGTTTGGCCTTTGCAAAGCATTCAAGTGCCAACCCTTTAAAGACATCATATCATTGACTTCAAATATATCAATTTCATTTGATCCGAAGGCTATAATCGTCATGTCAGGCCTCCCTATGATAAATAACTCTGGAATCTCCTTTATCCTGAAATCAGAAATAATCATCAGGACACGAAGAACCCTGCAAATTTCGATCTGATAAAATTCTCACTCAAATAAATCGTTTACCCTTTCTGTATTCCCTTTGAAGCTTCCATAATATCTCTAGTATGCTCCAAATATCCTGCAAAAAGCCATCGGTTAGCCTGACATTCCATTAAAAACAAAATAAGAAACAAACTATCTAAGTCCATAGTCTAAGAACCTCAAACAAGCTCAAATCTTATTTTCTTTCAGACTGTTTAGTGTTTCATCACCTTGTTGGCCAAGAGACATCATGGAAGCCCACGCCCCAGCAATCAGTCCACCAGGCCTACTTCCAGCGATTGTTGGAGAGACATAAAGCCCACCTGACCATTCGGTCACTGCACAAAATAAAAGAAGAAATGCGGATAATTCACAATTCTTGTAAAAGTAAATAACATACCCTTCACTTCATTTTTTTTCACCAAAAGCCTTGGAATTTAAATTAAATACATTCTAAAATTCATTAGAGTAAAATAGTGAAAATGCTAAATAAGAAAACGTAATACTCAAGCACTAAAAATGAACATGAGATTTACTGAAATCTATCCTCTTCTTTTTCCAGATAGATTTTAAACTCTAGCATCACCAACAAACTAGTTCATAATGAGAAAAGATTCAAAAAATGAACTTACCCGCAACAAATTGATGCTGTTCCACCAGAAGCATGAAGCCAAAATTATCCAGCAGAAAACAAAAAGGAATCAATTAGCAAATTGTCACACTGTCTAGTAGAGTAGAAACAGAATCCCAGTCAATACAATTAAATATTGAAATATTTCATGTTTTATAATATACACAGAAGGCAACAAATATCCAGAAATTCATGTAGTTTCACAGTCAATCAGCACAGTATTCCCGAAGTTATTTCACAGACACACTTTAGACACTTGAAGAAGCGATAGGATAAGTTGTCAGTTCCACCACAACAGTGAGATACACCAAAAATTAAATCCATCAACACAACTTTAAAACAGCTAAAATTTTCAATACTAAAGTGTCATATAAAGCATGAAGATGCTGCTCACAGATAATTTTGTTAATTAGTAAGATTTGTTGTAATTCACCTTTCTAATTTCATGGTTCCTGTATAGCACAACACTTGTACCCTTCGGAGCTAACCCATACTTATGCACATCTACTGATATAGATGTAACTCCTTGAACAGAAAAATCAAAAGGTGGAACTGGATACCTATTAGTGAGCCAGAGTTAGTAAATAACAGCTAATTATTGATAAAAATATAATTGCTACATGAAAGCAACAAGTACAAACAAAATAATTGACAAATTGCCACATGTAAGCAACAAGTACAAACAAAATAATATGCAACATAAGCTTATAGTAAAGAAAAAGATGCATACTCATGCAAAATCAATTAATATTTGAAGAATATCATATCTTTCACTAACCCAAAGAAAAAGAAAAACAGTATAACAGATTTCTAAACCAAATTCACAGCCCATTGGTATGTTATGTTCTGGCCCAAAAGTTATTGGATTCGCTCCAACAAGGTGGAATGACCTGGAGACACGGATCTCCCTGGCATACTTGTCTTTAGGATAAACATCATGACAGTTATCTTTCTATATGGCCGGACAGACTCCAATATTGTGAAGTCTGGATCAGTCAACTATAGCAACGGACTTTCTTCAATTCTGGCGCAGTTATTTTTGCACTGCAAAAACTAAACAGGTTTGTCATCCTTCTTAGGCTGTCAGTGGATGGAAAGCAGATCCATTTGCAAAACCCAAAACCAACACCTTTCATAAGAGGTACCCAGTAAGAGCCTTAACAGCTAGGCATCACATAACAGGTTGGCTTTGGATTCTATCCAATAACTTAGGGGGTTCCAAATCCAGCCCAATAAGCAATAAAGTGTAGAGTCGTCAATGATTTGGGTTAATCAAGTTGAAGCCTAAGTACCTAAATCATTGTGAAATTTGTTTATATCCAATTATCAGTCATTAACTCATTTTTAAACCATGTGTGTTGTTTTAATCCCACTTGCTGCATGAATGGGGCACTCCCAACTACAACCACAGCAAGCAGCAGGGTCAACTATAAGCACTCAACAGATAGCTCAACTACACATTAATACCAATCAGTAATGTTGCAAGGTTTTTACAGAATACAGCACACTTGCCATATTACGTCCATACTACTGCTATAAAAAATTTCATGCCTAGTATCAACCACAGCTCAATTTCCCACTAATTTTCTCTATGTCATAGCTCAACCAGATCCTTTTAATTTCATGTGTGAAGAGATATGTAAGAGAAGATAAAAGGAAAATGGCAAATGAATTCCATGGCATACCCGAGCTTACGAGCAAAAGGTAAAACAAATCCCCCGAGGCAGAGGTCCACATGGAAACAAATTCCATATATAGATGCCAACTCACCAAGCTCCTGCATGCAATAGAATTAAGAAAGAAAACATGTCAGATTTCCTGATAACTGAACCAGAGAATTTGAAAAAGCATCTGAGTGTAACAGCACATACTTCAATAGGATCAACAATACCGTGAGGAAACCCTGGAGCAGATCCAACAATCTGAGAAGGATAAACTTCAAGTCAGTTTAGTGCAAACAGAATTTATATACCGACAATAAAATGCTGAAACTAAATATACTAAATCATCCTTTTCAAAAAATATACCAAAACATATACACACTAAATAATGCAAATCAATCTCAAGTTATTGTGATTGAAGTTCTTCAAATAAATAATAAATAAAAGGGGAGTTTAGGTATTCACAAAATTTCCTTTCACTTAGTTTCAGTGCAGCAAGATATACCACAAAACCAAGTGGGGGAGAAGGACAGAAAAGAAACAAAATCATAGTAATAACTAATCCCAATAAAAGGCAACAATATCAGAAGTAACTAGGTTTTCATCTAATGAAACTTCAGGATTTGGACTCTTTTGTAAATATATTATCTATAAATATACCGATCAAAAGCACAACATCTCCAATCACCTCATCACCAAACCCACTTAAGACAAGTCATCAAAATATTCTTCTGATAACGTTTAAACAAATAGTGCAAATAATGGATGCCACATGCTTTCAGAGCCTTCTCTATATATCTGAACAGGTATAAACAACATCTCCCAGTAATGAGAAAGTAGAGATAGAGCCACCCACTGATACAATCAAAATGCAGAAGAACAGACTCCATGTGGAGATAGAACTAGTTTATCACATTCTGGCCTCATAGAACTTGTGACTCTATTTCTTTCCAAAATAAACTTGCGCTTTTATTAGGAACAAAAAATTTCTCAGAATGAGATACTGGACCATGAGAAGACTTCTTCAAGATCAGAAGACCTAACAAAAATGGAGACCTTCTTAAGGTCCTGAATATCCAACACTAAAAAAAAAAAAAAATTAAAGCACACAGAATTAGAAACTACCAATCAAATAATGACCATATTGAAAAAAAAAATCTTTATTTAACTAAAATTTTTATAGACCTAATCAAACTTGATAAGTTCAGGTAAGAAAGAAAAAGGTAGATATTTAAGGAAATCAATTCCATACCATAATTGTATTCCTGTTGATAAATCGTTTAATCCCTCTCACATCTGCTCGATATTCTTTATTTACATGGACCCGCCACAGCTTGATATTAAAATATTGGGCAGCCTTGTCATATGCTGAGTGAGCAGATTCTGGTATTATCCTGCGAATAAAAAAAGAAAAGAAAAAGAAATGATATCCTCATGATAAAATTCATCACAATAAGAGTTGGGAGGCAGAGACTGGACATACATTTCTGGTTTTGTTATCCCCTTCCTCATTCTCATATAATCTCGTGATGATTTAACAGCTAATAATATACTTTCAGTTCCTCCTGATGTCATGTTCCCACAAATTTGGCCCCCAGAGCCCTTCTCTTTGCTCCCAAGAAGGGCGGCTGTCATAGCAACCACTTCTCCTTCAAATCTTACAACACTTTGAAAAACATCTAAATGCAGTGGATTGGTATGTGAAAACCTGTAACATGTGATACATAGTTGGTGATAATCTAATAGAAATTAAATTGTGAAGTCTGCACTATTACACTGGAATATTCAACTCAAAGCAATACACTATAAGTGTACCATGTATTACTGACATTGAATATGCCTCATTTGTCAAAGAAAAGTGTCCCTCAGACTGCTTCCCACCAATGTATCTGGACAAAATGATAAATTGCTTTAATCCAAATGGTAACTCCAATAAAAACAATATGCGTACTCGATCAGGTTGATAGTTCATGAAGAAAATAGTTGACATACACTGTACCAGAGCATTTTCCCTGCCAATCAGTATCTTTCATTTTCTCATTTTCCAACATTTCTCGAACTCCTCCTCCAAGACCAACCTTTGGCAACTCACTTTGCCAGTTATCTCTTTTAGATTTGCTGCCAGACTGTAACTGCTCCACAACCTGAGGGAACATGTACACAAATGCAACCATACTGGATATTAAGCAGAAGCAAAAAGAGAGAGAGAGAAAGAAAATATAAGCAAAAACAAGCTTTAATTTTTTAATACTCACTAAATAATGTAATTTTTAATACACAAAAACTGTTCTTAGTTACACATGGGAGGTTGACTGTCGCTGCCTCATTCCTTATTAAGTGAAAAAAAAGACAAAATTACATAATTGCCCCCCCCCCCCCCCCCCCCTCCTTTTTTTTTTTGAGATAGGGGTGTGACACGATTCGAACTCACGACCTGATGCACCTAATGTAAGAAGAATACCACTAGACCAAACGGCCATTGGTACATAATTGCCCCTATATACTTAAAATCACTTAAAATCTTATATCTCCCAATAAACATTATCAAATTACATAAAATTAAAGACATAATTAAACATGTAGAACAAGATAATATAAACTTCAGAAACAATAGCTGATGTTCAAAGACAAAAGTACCCTTCAATAGAAGTTCTAACCCCCCCCCCCCCCCCCCCAAGTTGGAGCATATATGTCCATAAGGCCCAACTCGTAACAAAATATCACAAACTCGCATTTACCCTAAGGTTTAGTAAACACATCTCCAATTTGATCGACAGATCCAATATAGGGAGTGATGATCTTTTTCCTCATTACATCTCGAATAAAATAACAATCCACCTCAATATACTTAACTCTCTCATGGAAAACTGGATTCTCCGCAAGGAATATAGTTGTTTGATTATCACAATATATAGCCATAGGTTCATCCTAGTGTAGATCCAATTCTCTTACCATAGATCTTACCCACATTAGTTCACTGACAGTATGAGCCATTGGTCAATACTCAACCTCAGCACTGGATCGAACTACAATATTTTGTTTCTTGTTTTTCCATCTTATCAAATTGCCTTCCAAAAATACACAATAACCTATGGTAGACTTTCTATCCAGTTTCAAACCCGTATAGTCTGCATCTAAAAAAACTTCTATCTTCAGGTGATCATGAGGCTTAAAAAAGAGACCTTTTTCTAGGTGACCCTTTTCAAACTTCTCAAGATTCTTTGTGCAAACTCCAAATAAATTTTGCATGGGCATTCTATGAATTGACTAACTACACTGACAAAAAAGGATATGCAAGACGAGTAACAGTAACATATATGAGTTTGCCAACTAGTCGACGATACATTGTCTTATCATTGAGTTCAACACTCTGATCATCATGAAGATCATGTTCAACTTCTATTGGAGTTTCAACTGGCTTGGCACCCAGTAACCCATACTCTCGCAACATATCTATGACATACTTCCTATGTATCAGTACAAGACCTGTCTTGCTTCTAGCTACTTCAATACCCATAAAATATTTCAACGAACTAAGGTCTTTAGTCTGAAAATGTTTTGCTAGATGTGTTTTTACTTCCTCAATACCTATCACATTACTGCCAGACAATATGATATCATCTACATATACTAACAAGGCCACAATACTCGAGGACCACTTCATGACAAAAAGTGAATGATCATAGTGATTCTTGGAGAAATCAAATGGACAAGACAACTTGGCTGAATTTCTCAAACCATGCACATGGGTTTTTTTGAGACCATATATAGCTTTCTTGAGCCTGCCAACTTTATTAATCTCCCCCTGAACAACATACCTAGGAAGTTGCTCCATATAACTTCCTCTTCCAAGTCACTATACAAGGAAGCATTTTTAATATCAAGTTGACTCAATGACCACCCCTAGTTCAAAGTTATAGAAACCAAAATCAAGACAGATGACAATTTGGCAACTGGGGAGAATGTCTCAAAGACATCAACTCCATAGGTTTGTATGTAGCCTTTGGCAACCAATCTAACCTTGCATCTCTCGATGATCTATCTGCCTTATATTTCACCGATTATGCCCATCTACATCCAACAACTGTAGCACTTGGGGGTATATCGTACAATTGCCATGTCCATCTATCCAATAGTGCTTCCACAACAACATCCATGGCATGCTTCCAATGAGGAGAGGAGATAGCAGCTTGCACTAAAGAAGGAATAGTGAAAGAAGACAATGGCAAAAGCAAACAATTTGTATTAGTCAAAACAATGAATCAAAGGAAACAAAGTTAAGCAACGGATAACAAGTACCTTTTCTTACACCCTTCCAAAGAGCGATAAGAAGATGTAATCACTTACCTTAGGATCTGTGGACGAAGTGGTTTCTTGATCCAATGTGAGAGAGGAAACTGTAGTCTGAGGTGGAGTCACCCGTCTTATATACCTGCAACGGTTTCTCAACAGTAACACCAGGTGAAGGTCCTAAAACATCCTCTATAGGTGTAGGAACAACTACCTCTAGACCTATAGTAAGAGAATGAAACATATCCATAGTCGATGACGCAAATAAGGGAGTATCCTCAAAAAATGTCACATCTACAGATACAAATATTTTCTTTGTAGAAGGACAAAAGCATTAGTATCCTTCTGTGTACGAGAATATCCTAGGAAAATACACTTTACTGCACGAGAAGACAGTTTATCTCCATATGAACCAAACATGTGCAAAACATATGCACCCAAATACACGTGAGATAATGGAAATAATGGAACTGAAGGCATTAACAACTTTATGGGTATTTTATCCCCAAGAGCCGAATCTTGTTTATGAGAAAACATGCAGTAAGCACTGCATCACCCAAATACAACTTAGGTACATTCATATGAAATAATATAGTGCATGCCTCTTCCAACAAATGATGATTTTTACACTCAACTACTCCATTTTGTTGTGGAGTAAACACACAGGATGACTGATGAATAATCCCATGATCTTGACAAAAAATATCAAACAAAATAGTTACAGGACAAGGACCCCAAACATCAGAATGAGCAATGTAAAACAAATGACCGCTCTTATTATGACATACAGGAAATGTTATCCGATGATGCTTGCCCAGTTGGCACGATTCACACTGAAAGACTGGAAGGAAATGCAGGAAAAAGTTAACCAATTTTACAAGAGAGGGATGACCTAACTATAAATGCCACTGTAGAGGTGAGATTGCAGAGTGTAAAACATGTAGTATATTATCTATTGAGTGGCTCTCCAAATAATACAATCTACCTCTCTTACGTGTGGAACCAATCATCCTTCCTTGTCATGAATCCTGAAAAATCAGTGGGTAGGATAAAAATTTAACGAACAATTCATCGACTTTGTCAACTAACTAACCGACAATAGTCTAAGAAGAAACTTGACACAGACTAAGGAGACATGAATGATGTTGGGGCTACTGTACTGACCCCTTGAACCGATGAAACAGAACCATCAACCAAGTAACATGCTTAATATCAGAGGCTTCTTTTAAATCTTAAAATAAAGATGGCATATCTAACATGGGTAATAGCTCCTAAGTCAAGAACCCAAGTGGATGAAGAAAGCACATAAAAAGCAGACATACCTGAACTAGCCAGAGTGACTGTAGGAACGGAAGTCTGAGCCATAAATGCCGAGGAAGAGGCAGTTGACAACTGAGCCATACGTTGTACTAGTTATTGTTGTTGTAGTAGTTGGTGCATTTCATTAAATGATCCTCATATAATCTTGCTTACCACCTTAATAGGAGTTAAATTGTTCTCCTGAATTGTCGAGTTTGCCCATGCTGGCTTACCAAACTTGATCCAGCACTTTTTTGAGAAGTGGTTTGATCTACAACAATGATTACTTTTCCTCTCATATTTACCATCACCTCGGCCTCGACATCGTCAGTTCCATCTCTACCTTTGCCTCTATTGATGCTGCTATGACCTCTAGAAGATTCTGTGAAACTAGAAGTATTAAGTACAAAAGCATGAACCATCTTAACTCCTTTACCACCTCTAAGTACAACAGTAGTTTCAACACGCATGATTCTGTTGAATGTAGTAGACAAGATAGGTACATCATCTAAAAAAAGTAATCGTTCCTTCACTCCATCAAATTTTGAACTCATGCCATCAAACAATTTAACAACCAACAACTAGCTTTGTTGTTTTCTTAATTCTCGTTCATCAGTACTAAACGGATGATATACATTTATCCCCTACCACACCCATAGAAATTCATTGTAATACTCTGTAATAGCTGTGTTACCTCTCTTGAGACTAAAGAAATTAATATATAACCCATACACTCAAAATAGATTGCTCTCTTGTGCATACAAGAATTTCAGGGACCTCCACATCTCTTTTGCAATCTCACAATTCATAATTTGATTCCTAAATTTGGAATCAACACTATTTGCAATCCATGTCATAACCTGATAGTCTTCTACCACTCAATCATCATTTATAGGCACAGGAGGGTCATCCCTGATATGCTTCGACTTTTGTTTTGCCTTTAAATACATTTGTACTGATTTACACCAACTAAGATAGTTCTACTGCTTCAATTTTTTTCGATGTTATCATAATGGTATCTTTTCCTTCACAATTCTCTACATTCATAAGTATCATAAAATAGTCACAATTAAGCAATTACAACTTCAGACAACAAAGTAGGTGCGCAGGGAAGGTGTTGACCCCACTTCACAAAAAATTAGGGTTTTAGGGTTTTATGTAATTTGTGCTCAAACCCAAATTGATCAAATTGCCACTGATAGAGAGTGATTGTACACTCAAAAACACCAACACTAAATACGGCTGATATCAACTTCTAGGAGGATGACGTAGTCAAAGGAACCCAGTATTGGGTTGTGCACCAGGCAGAGGGAAATTTTCCCCAAACAAGAAGTCCTTCTAGGACTCTATCTCATCAATAACTACACTAAATGCAGTAGTGACCAACAACTCTAAGGTTTGGGCAAAAAAAAAAAGAGAAGAAAGAGATGATTTTTGTTAAAACAGTAGGTAACGAACCTCGAGGAACCTTCTTCTAAGATGTCGTAGTCTTCAATGGAGTAAAACAACTAAGAATAGAGACTCTCAAAGTAGGATTCACTGCACTAATACCATGTCAAAAGGAAAATAAGAGAGTAGAGAGAAGAATTGAAGGAGAGAAGAAAGAAGAAGATTTGAGAAGAGAGAGTTTTCAATTGACTCTAGTTCCTCATTCCTTTTATTAAGTGATAAAGACAAAATTACATAATTGCCCCTATGCACTTAAAATTACTTAAAACCTTATATCTCCCAATGTATATAATCAAATTACATGAAACTAAATCTAGAGACATAATTAAATATGTAGAACAAGATAAAATAAACTTCAGAAACAACAGCTGATTTGAAAAAGACGAAACTAATCCTCTAGATTTTCTAACATTAACATATAAGAAAAAACCACGTTCAAAGAGGAAACTTAGGACATGCAAACAATCGGTCCAGGTTCCTCATTTAAGCAGGTCATAGAAGCTAATTTGCCGCTAGCTAAACTTCGTCACTTTGCCACTACATGCAATAAGATGTAACGCAGTAATAGATAATCGCAGCTAGCAGTTTTCTGGTTTCTAGTCTTCTTCTAGTTACCGCTAAACTTTCCATCCCTTCTGGTAAGATAAAATATTGTTACCGTAATTCTGTATTAACCATGACAGACGATTAATAAATATAAAAAACTCATAGACCAGAAAACGTTCATCGAAAACATCAAAATTTCACCTTCTTTTTCTCAGCATCGATATAACCTTTCACTCCGGGAATCAACCTGTCCCAGTCAATAAATCACAAATCAAACAACGGACCAACGTCCAGACCAATAACCTCTCAAAGGATGCGAGAAAACAAGAAAAGAAGAAAGTAGACATACTTTACCGAGTCCATAACCAACCCGAGGAGAGCGGCTTTAAGTCCATGTTCATGAACGAAAAAGAACAGCAAATGGATAACCCAAGCAACAAATAGAGCGATGAGAGGAGACGAGACAAGCACCACAGGTTCGTATTGCGAGAGAAACGAATTTGCAGAAGCTCGAATACGAAGCAAAGATTCGTCCATGGCGGAGATTCTTTTCCTTTTCAATCTATTTTCTCTGTGAAGACGAAAAAAGAAATTGGAGAAATGCGGAGGGAGAAGAGATCAGTTTCTGCCAGTTGCCGCGCCTTTGCGTGGAGCACTTTTCGGCTTCGTTGACCAGTTGCGTGCTGCTTTCGTCTATTGTGACATGTTCGAAGCAGTGGAAGAACCTGATTTCTACCATAATTCAACGGATCTGTTTCTGGATTTATTTCCGTACATCTGCAACCTATATATCCATCATTAGATCCACACCGTTCATCTTAAAAAAGCTATACGGTTTAACCCGATTTAATCGGCCGATCCGAACCGTGTTTTTATTACACAGCCGATCCGATCAGAGTTTTATATCACGGGCTGGGCTGCAGGCCCGCGAATTCCGTCAGCGCCGCCGTTATTTACTTTTCTCTGGACAAGACAGATGCATTCTTTTCTTTTCTGCGACCTCAGATCTTAACCCGCTTTTCGCTTCGGCTCTAAGTTTTCTAAGCGAAAACTCGGAAGCTCTGCTCGGCCCCTCTGCCCTAAAATCCTGTTACTCTTCTCACTTGCCGCTTTGCAATACAACTTGTTCGAAGAGGTCGACTTTGGGATTTTCTCTTGATTTTTGTTTTGAGTAAAACATTATGTTTAACTATTTATCCTATAGTTTCTGATTCGCGTAAAACATTACTATCTAAAAGAATATTGGAAAGTTGTTACCTGTGCAATATGCTCTGTTCAATGACTTTGCTTATAAAATAGGTTTTGTTTGGGAGAATCCCCTGATTGTATGGATCACGTGTATCAAATTAATTATTATCAGGCCACTTATTTTGATATTTTAACCGCAACAAACTACCAAGAGACGAAGATAGAGTGTTAATCACTGTTAAGTTTTAGGAAGCTGCCATCTCCACTGAACCCTAAACCCATAGTTTCAGTGGCCTGACTAAACATGCCTAAGCAATTCTGAAGTGCAGAAATCTCCTAACCGAGGTCTACCAAATTTTTTCTTGTATTCATCTTTTGATGGTATTTTCTCGACATGTCCAAAGCACTATCTGGTTCCAATATTAACCTGTATTTTTCATTTTCTGTTCTGAAATTCTATTTGATTGGTGAAAATTTTCTGCTACTAATAGGATTAGAACATTTGTTTTAGGTAGTACAGCTTCTACAGATGATGTTTGCATTTCAGTTCTCTTCTGGATTTTGGTGCAACTCCGAAACTATATTGAAGCATAGCACTGATATGGAAATTGGTGTTAAATAGTAGACTTTTTTTTTCTTTTTTCTTTTTTTGTGAAGATTTTAAATGTTTAGACATTCCTTTCACTGCTTTATGTAAACAGTGTTCCTGGTGTCTATTGAAACAAATTTTCCTTAGGTTGTTTATTTTGGAACAGTAAGTCTATTGATTTGGTTTTGAGGTTCTGGTTGAAGGATGGAAGTTGTAGTAGATGCCCTGAGTTGATTACAACTAGTATTGGTTTACTTTGCTTTTAATAGCTTCCAGTCTAAGTGGGAACTGTAATAAATAGCAAAAAAATAATATGTTTTATCACCTTTGGGGACAGAACAAAAAGCTTCGCTTGTTTGCAATAAGAATACTTTTGAGTAATGACAACAGTTCTCATAATAGAATTAATATTAAACATCCCATCTGGGTGAGTGGAATACCTTCAGTCTCTTTTACCAATCCTGGATGTTCCAAATTCATTTATTTATGCCGCAAGAGCCAACTAGCATCATCCTATATTATCTACTGCTCTGTTGTTGGGCAGAAGATCTTGGAACCTTATATGGAGTGATGATGGAGCAAAATAACATGGGGAATTGGTATACTGCTTAACTTAATGAAGTTAAATCGTAATTCAGGGGCATGGACTGCTTATGGTTTTAAACAGATCACCACGAAGGAATTTTATTTGGGGTGCTTAGGGTCTAGTTTTTTTAATTTTTCCATGTTAAGAGTTGTCGCATTGACACTGTCACTCTCTCTCTCTCTCTCTCTCTCTCTCTCTCTCTCTCTACTCTCAATGATAAGTGATTGTTTATTAAACTTTACAAGTGCTTAAATTTGTTGTGAGCATTTACTTTCCGGATTCTTCAGAAAGTCTAAACGGGAAGAGATTTGAAGCCATCAGTTGTCATTCTTTGAAGAAATCTTCTTGCCTTCCATGGAGAGAACATGTAACGGTTTGAGCAGCAAATGTTTTGAGACTATACCATAACCTCATTTCATTAGAGAGAAAGATGACAGAAGACTTCCTCTTAATCTCTCTCTCTCTCCCCTCTCTCCCTTCATTGGTCTCAGTCTCTCTGTATGAGATACCATTTAAGCTTCTTTCAATGCCAAAACCAATGAGCTTCTTCTTCTTCTTCTTCTTCTTCTTTTTTATTATTTTTTTAAGAACCTGCCACAAGCTTTGTTTCCCCACCATGAAGTGGATCTTCATGAAAACAATAAGTAGAGAAGCTAGCTTTCAAGAGGAGAAATTCTATGAAGTTGCTGAATGGGTCTCATTAACATTGTGGTCAAGGTTGTTCTACTCTTATATGTGAGAAGGTGATGACATTTTAAAATGTGTAGAATGAACGCCATGCATAGGATGGCCATGTCAGATTTCGAATGTATAGACTCCCTCAATATATCCATTTTAATGTGCTTATATCAGAAGGGTTTAGGCTCTTTATTTTTTATTTTTTGCAGTGAATTTTCTGGGTACAGCCCTTCATTGGCGCTTCCCTTGTTGCAATCTACCACCAGATTGTCATCAGGGCTATCTTATTCAAGATCAGGTCTTAAGCCCGTTATCATTATCATCTTGCTGTCAGAATAGCTTTAGGTTTTGTCCTTTTCTCCTTGTAGTAATTGTTTCTGGTCTCATCATCATCTTGCAATAGCATCGTGTCTGTGTCATTTTAAATTAATAAATTAGGTATATCATTCTCCATAAGAACCTAATATGCTTCTAGGATTCGTAATGGAAACCCATTGGGGTTTTTATTGATTTCATCTGGGTTTGGATTTGGGTAAACCCAACCCATTGACAGCCCTGCCCTCGAACTCTTTCTATAATACATCGGCCCCCTATCTTTTCTTCCCTACTGTCTCCCTTTGTAATCTTCCCTTCGTCGTGCCCTAGAGTTTTGGCTTGTGGTGAAGCTTTTCTCCTTTGAGCTTCTCTCTAGTTTATCTCTCATATTTATCTGAGCAATCCCCTCCTTCCTTTTACTGTAGAAATTTTGATTTTTTTTCCGTTAGGAATTATATAGATAAAAACTAGGAAACAGTTGAACTACTTGTAACTGTAACTTTTAATGTTGTAGTTTTATTGATTGTTGGCCTTCTTGGATTGAAATCTTGATGCTTAAAGACTCTCTTTCTCTACTTCCCTTGGCAATTTTTGTTTGCTCTTTACCAAACTTGAAAATTTATGCTGAATTCATATTTTATTTTGCTAAGATTGGAACTCATAGTCTTCTTCTACTAAGTAGACTCTTTTTTTATTCAATAACTCGTGCTTTCCTAGTTGGCAATCATGATTTTGGCACTCTTTTTTCCCTTTATTCTACTTTCTTCATAGCAATCATTGACTGCTCTTTGCTCATTTTGCATTCTTTTATAATTTTTTGTATGTAATGTAACAAGTTTTATGATCCATTAATACTACGTGTATGTATTTCTTTGTTTCTTATATTTGGTGCCAAGAGAAAATTAATGACTTATTTTTATTGAAGTCTTTCAATTGTCCAACCAATGATTCGGGTCTGTCTCTTTGATTTAAGCTCTTGTTGCTGATGCTTATTATTGACATATCTATTTATGACCAGTCTTAGTCCAGTTAAACCTTTTTTATCGTACTGGTTTATACACTTTTTTGCAACACTGCTTACAACACTCTACTTTACTAGTCCTAGAGTTTTATTTTAGTGTGTTACAAGTGGCTTGGTTTTATGCTTTTGTTTTGTAAGTAATAGATATAGAGCATCTTTTTGCTTCTCCATCAACATATTGAACACAAAACTCAAAGGTATTGCTCTGCTTCTTGTTAAAGAGCAAAGCAATATATCTTCCTGATATCTTTTTTCAACTCTGTGATGGTGGGTAAAATTTTGTTGGACTTAGACTGTGCAGTGATTCATTGTCTTGACTTTTTTTAGTTCAAGCTTAGGTAATAAATATGTGAATGTGGGCATCTGAGGATAGAAGAAAAGGTTTACTGTAGTCTTTGTTTCATCTTCTTAAATGCATTTCGTAGAATTTCTTGGGGTAGCATGGAAACTTTGGATGATCTCGATAATAGGAGATATGATCTCCACTGCACTGTTCTTGGAAGCAAATATCCTGTATCTGTTATTTTTGTGATTTCAATTTGTTTATCTTTTGTTTCCCCTTTACATTGATAGAGTATTTGTTGGTTTAGATGGTGATGATTTATTGAAGAGTATTTAAAAAAAAAAATTATTTTGGATGTTCCAATCATTTCCTCTTGATCCGGTTAGAGACAAATATTTCGATGGTGATGATTTTTTGTAGACTATTCTCAAAAAAATTCTAATTTTTGTAGATGTTTTCCAGTCATTTCCTCTTGAGACAGTTAGAAAGAAAATAAAGTAAACATGATCATGGAGAATGACCTTAATAGAATCGAAGATAGCAGATTGGTAATCTTGCAGCTTATGGTAGAATTATGACTCCTAATTTTCTGAACAGTAAAGGATGAAAGTTCTTGTTTTCTGCAGAAAGTAGAACTAATTGGACCCTTCAAAGACGTCCTATAAAACTAATACTAATTGATTTTTTATGAGTTTCTTGGATTCACTACCTTCTCATCAGAATTTTTAGTTAGAAAGAGTATGAGTTCATTCTGCTTAGTTCATTACTTCAATCTGTTTAATATTACTGAGTTTGTTTGTGAAAACTTACAGAGAAACTTGGGTGCCACGGTTGTGTTTTGCGAAAAGCCAAAAGGTTACTAAAACAAAAGAAAGCTCATGGAGAATAACCATCAAGAAATCCCTGAAAATGCCAACGAGCGTATGTGTTCTGCTTTGTATCTTGATAAAGCCATTGTCTTTCTCAGTGTGATATTCCTGTTTACACATTGGTTATGAGTTATTTTGTTACTATTTTGCAGATTGCCCAGGCCCTCAATCAGAATCAGCTGGAAAATCTGAGGATTGTGCAGGATGCCCAAATCAGGAGATTTGTGCAACAGCTCCCAAAGGACCTGATCCTGGTATGAGGATATGAGTGTAGTTATTTACCTGTTTGTTGAATTTTCTCTCTGAAAGCCATAAAACTCCTATGGTTCTTTGTGTGACTTTGCTAATTCTAAAACCATTTGAGTGTTCTTACCCCTTTCATGGAGTAAAGGCAAAAAGATATGGTAAGCAAAAATAGTTTGATTCAGCATAAAATAGTCATGGAAAGTGGATTAGTTGTTGTCCAAAGTCAATCCAAAACAGCCTGAAGGATTTTAGGACTAAAGCTGTGTCTTTTTTTGTACTGTACCCAGGAGATATGACTGATGAATATGACATTTTAGGTGCTCCTTTTTTCATATTTGGCTCTGTCATCTTTTTTTTGTTTTGGTTTTTTTAAGGATGATGTAATCTAATTTTCAGAACAACCCATGCAAACAATTTATTTATTTATTTATTTTTCCTGAAGCTCCACCTTCCCTTATTAGTTTCTAAATATATTCCTGGACTCTGCTAATCATATCAGTCATGATTTGGCTTGTTATGCTTAAATGCTGTGGTTTATCTTGCAGATTTGGTTACTGTAGCAGAGCGAATGGCCACTGTAAAACACAAGATTCTGGTTTTATCTGGGAAAGGTGGGGTTGGGAAGAGCACATTTGCAACACAGCTTTCATATGCCTTGGCCTCTCTGGATCACCAGGTGGGCCTTTTTGACATTGACATCTGTGGGCCTAGCATTCCGAAAATGCTTGGCCTAGAAGGCCAGTCCATCCACCAAAGCAATCTTGGATGGTCACCAATTTATGTTGATTCGAACCTTGGAGTTATGTCTATCGGTTTCATGCTTGAAAACCCAGATGATGCTGTAATATGGAAAGGACCTCGCAAGGAAGGAATGATCAAGAGTTTCTTGAAAGAAACTTACTGGTCGGACCTTGACTACTTAATAGTGGATTCCCCCCCTGGAACCTCTGATGAGCATATCTCAATTGTGAAGCTCCTCCAGACTACAGGTATAGATGGGGCGATCATAGTTACCACTCCACAGCAGGTATCTCTCATAGATGTACGCAAGGAGATCAATTTTTGCAAAAAAGTTGGTGTACGTGTCTTGGGTGTAGTGGAGAATATGAGTGGCCTAGCTCAGTCACTTGCTGACATGAAATTCAAGAAGGTTACAGGGACAGGTGAAGAAACTGATGTTACGGATTGGGCATTGGAATATCTGAAAAATAAAGCACCAGAGTTGCTTCCTTTGATTGCTTGTACTGAAGTCTTTGATAGTAGTGGAGGTGGAGCCCTTAAGATGTGCATAGAAATGGGGGTGCCATTCCTTGGAAAGGTACCAATGGACCCACAGCTTTGTAAGGCTGCAGATGAAGGTCGATCATGCTTTGAAGATCAGAAATGTCGTAGTAGTGCACCTGCTCTTCGGAAAATCGTTGATAAATTGCTTTTGCTACATGAACTTCAGTAGATTTGGTTGCTATCAAAGAACATAAAGTACAATTTATCAGTTCAGTGCTGATCATGCTTATTGCATCCCAATCCAAAATAATGGACAAAAGAAAAAATTCCTTATACCTCCTGCTTTGAAAGAGAGAGAAGAGGGTTAGGTGGAAGAGGGGGTACAGACAATACAAGCTAAAAGAAGAATAGCACCAGACGTTGCATCTTCTTCTCTACTGAAGCTGCTTTTCTTGAACTTGCTCTTTTTTCCCTTGTTACGGTGCAACATCACCTCCTTTCCTTTGAGCTCATATTGCTGCTGTTGCTTCTTCATGATCTCTGTTTTCCCAAAACTGCAATTGGATTCGGCCACCATGGACGCTATCTTTGTCTCTGTCTCCTGACTCCCAATACTTTGAGCAGAGAAAGCTGCACAGGGGAGAATAAGCACGCATAACCCATCATTTATAGGAGACGTGAGTCTGCAATTGCCTTTCATATCTGATCATTTTACATCTCTCACCTGCCTTATAACTCCCTTTTCCTCTTTGTTCATCCTCTTATCTGAAATGAAATGTTCATCGTATGGGACCTATACTCCCTTGGCCATTATAAAAATCGAAAACTGTTGAAAGATACTGACCATTGCATCACAGAAACGGTCATGTGTTTTGATAAAAAAGACATGCGTACTTGTAGAAATGAAGTCTTCACTGTGGATGTACAGTGTCTGGAACTTGCTTGTGATTCAAAATTAGGAGATTTACTTCTTCTATCATCAGATCCAGAGGCACAATATCACTTTATAACCCCATTTACGCTAGTTAGAATCAAACGTTTCTTTGTGGAGTCTGGTTTAATTATGCAGTACTTCTTTACCTCAAAACTAAAGTAGTTATGAGCTCCAATCCAGTAAATGAAAGTTTCTCGAAGACTGGAACCAGAGGTTTCAGCTCTAACGTCCCATCATTCCATCATGTTCAATCAGTTCACGTCTGAGTTCAGCAAAAGAAAAAAAAAAAAACCATTTTCTTCCACCACCACCGCCTCATGATCAAGATTTGCATTGCTCTGTTAAAAAGGAAACGACTTGTTGAATTGTTACTTTGAGAGTACACCATTGTCTCGTATTGCCCCAGCAGAAAACCCAGTTTCTTCCTCCATGGCCTGATCATCGACACTGCTCATGGAGGTCTGATATGTGACTCTTATTGTGGCAGAGGAGTTATTTCATGCCGGTATGCATGCAGCTTCTTTAGAAGTAGAGTTCATAAACTGTTGTAGTGGGACAGCACCGTCGTCCCACATAGCCATCTCCTTCACGTATGAGTTCAACAAAAAAAACAGTTTCTCTCACCACCACCGCCTCATGATGAAGATTTGAGCTGCTCTGATCAAAAGGAATCAACATATTGAAGTGCTCCTCTGAGAGTACACCGTCCCATTTGCCCTCCATCTTGATCACCTGATCATCGAGACTTGGATAACTCTTCACATTTGATGAGGAAGCAAGGAGAATTGCATGTTCAAATGTGTGACTCCAAAAGTAAACTTCAGATTCTGCTCAAGGTTCAAAGCCTCTAAACATCTCGTATCATTCATCTGCTCAAGAGTGCAAGAATTAGTCAAAACCTAGTTATTGCAGGAATATGGTTTACAATATCATATTTTTCTACATAGAGTAGAAATATGGATTTGTAGCTACTCGGAAGATTTCCTATTTCCCACCAAGCCAAGCTTGTCATTGGAAATTGAAAGTCTCTTATCGTCTTTGTTGTGTTTTGGAACTTTTTTATTTGTATTCCCAGTCTTCTGTGGATTTTGCAAGTAATGGAAAAAATGGTTCTTTTCTGCTGAAGAACTTCAAGCTCTGCAAAACATTCTCTACAATTAAAAGAACTCCTTTCTTCAAATTCTGGAAAATATTTACTTCAACATTCCTTCAACATCTTAAAATTTAATGTTGAATTCTCTTGTATGTGACAAACATATCATCGACCACGGATTGAGCAACACAGACTGTCCGAGAATAGTAATTGCCTTAATCTCCACACAAAGTGGATACAAAAGCAGAATCACAATCTAGAATCATTTGGTTATTGGTCTTACAGACAATGGAAAAACAATTAGTGAAGTTACATACCATAGGAAAACCATACAAATTTGACACAAAATGGTTCAACTGATGACATGGAAAATTTCAGGAACTGATTAAATTCGTAACTTTCTTTTCACCTCTGACTCCGCAGCTTATACCTTCCAAAAGAATAGTAGTTAGTTTACAAAAAAGAACCTCTGGTTGCTGTGAACTGAAATGTAAATAAAAAAATCAACCGGCTCCATTAACCACTGAGTATGAGTAAGGTACTTCTGCAGTCCACTCTTATCGCTTGACCCACTGGAAACTCTTCCTTGCTTTGGCTTTTCCAGGTTTCTTCCTTTCAACAACACGTGGATCCCTTGTTAAGAACCCGGCTACAAAAAACAATCAACAGCACATAACTAGGAGTGTCAAATACAGATTCAAGGAAACACAAGTTCGTAATATCGAATGAAGATTTTTATTTTATTTTTGAAAATGGATTGGATGAAGAAATTAAATTGCTAAATTTCTTAGTATATGTTTAAGCGTAAGTTCTTCAAGTTCAAAAAAAAATAAAAAAAATCATGGCTTATCTGGTGAGCCCAAAATTCTTAGGCTTTACCTGATCTAAGGTGTGGACGGAGCCCAGGCTCCCAGTTCTGCAAAGCCCTGCTAATCCCCAAACGAATTGCTCCTACTTGACCTGTGCATATCAACGAACCTTTAGCAGTTAACAGATAAAATGGATAGAGAAAACTGTTTGTTAGAAACCCATGTCATAATATGAATTCGTGTGTTAGTATTTTGCTGATTATGCTCAAGTCAGGTAACCCATATAAAGAGTAACTTTTAACTGAAAAAAATAACAGTAAGATAGAAACAGGTGGGAAATAAAGAAGGCACAAAGGTCATCTAGATAAACCATCCAAGCTAGTGGCAAGCAAGTGGGAAGTCAAGTGGAAGGAAGAAGTCTAAATGGGTATTAAACAGAAACGTTCCTATTCCATCAAGCTCACAAGCATTGATTTGTACAGCATCTATTCCATGGAACCACATAATGTAGGCAAGCCTACTCATAGGATGCACACCAATCCTCACACAAGAGGGTGATTGGATGTCATTCTAGACAATGTTAATGAACAAAATGATGCTTACCTGAGACACCACCTCCTTTAACAGTACAACTGACATCCCAAAGGCCCAGTGTCTTTGTCTCAGAAAAAGGTTGGAGAAGATTGGCTCGGTGATCAAGGATTGGGAAGTAGACATCAAATTGTTTGTCATTAACAACAAACTTTCCTTCCCCAGGTTGAATCCAAACTCGAGCTATACTGCATTTCCTTCTTCCAGTCCCATATGCCCTTCCCTTCTCATCAACCTGTCTTATATGTGTTTTGGCAATTTCCTCCTGCTTCTTTCTCTCTATTTCAGCCCTAGTCGATTTTCTCTCGGCTTTAGCCAATCGGATATCTTCTATTTCACTTAAAGGGGGCAACCCTTCAATACCTTCCAACTCCTTCAGAACAATTAAGCTGTCTAGCATTGCTTCAGTTATTTCTGATGCAGCAATTAGATCTCCAAACGCACGATTTGGACCTGCAGTAGTAATTGTAGCCAAAGAAATGAACAACTAGTTAAGCAACTCATCCGTATCACATGACGATGGTCATTTGACTTGCTTTTTAACAAACTTAAATGAGCAATCCATGTTTCATAGAGGATATTCATGTATTATGTGCACATATAGATAGGGTTTACAGTGGATTATGACTATATTTCTGAATAGAATCATGTCATCAACCTCACAGTAAACAATTCCTAGACAGGACAAAGGCCAAAGGCAAGAACACCAGTTGGATTCAAACATCTTATTTGACCATATTCAAATACTAAAGAACAAATCACTCGAATACATCACAATATCACATTGTCAACTTCATGGTATGATAAACAAGTATGAGCAAAGCTTATCATGCTACTCCAAAAATTATATAAGTAGCAGATTTTAAACAAGAGATAAAAATAGTATAAATAATTGGCACACATTTTAGATAAGGCACTAACATGATATATACCCAAAATCTCCAAGCCAAAATCAAAGAACATCAAAGAGCTCATAACCAAGTATTGGATCTCATAATCTAGCTACAGAGACGATATAGAATGCACCCAGAACAAAATATAAGAAAATAAGTCAGCAAAGTGTTGGATCCAGGCCTCTGAACATATGAAAATATGATGTTATAAAATAACAATACTGAAGACAATGCAGCATACAAACAGTACACAGAAATTTCCCACTATTACTAGCAGACCAACTTGCTCCCAACTTTTCAAACAAAAAAGCAAACAAAATATCATAGTTTCCCACCTAGCCACATGACACACTAGTTTTCAAGTTAACCAAATGAATTCAGAATTTTATGTAGCAAAATGGATTTTCTCTCCACAGAACAACAATGTCTAAGTAACACTCATGCATAAAGAAGGCTAAACTGTTTAACAAAGACATACAGAACCTTAATTGTATATCCACCATAGGTATGCTATGATATGCTCTATATCTAAGAATTGAACTTTTTTCAAACAAAGTTTGAAAAGCAACAAGCCTAAAAGCTAAAATGACTATAGCACCAATAGACTATTACAAATTTTTTTTTCTAAAACCCATTAACAAATTACACCTTTTTCAAAATAATTTACACCTTTTTCAACATTTTAACTTGTGAAGATGCAAAATAAATCAAATCTGGTTACTAGACTGTCACTGTTCAGAGGATGCAAATGATAACTCCTCAACTGAAACTAAGACACATCGTTTTTCAAATCATACCTTTCAAGGTGGCTTTAAGCTCCTCTTCTTCGATCTCCAACTCCACATCTTTGGGTCCAGGCTCTGCTTGCAGTCCCTCATTTTCAACAGGCGGCAATCCCTCCATCCCATGGTTGCCAAAATCAAAGACCTTTTCCACCTCTTCTTCATCTCCCAAACTCCAGGGCTTGAACTCCTCTGTCATTTCCCATTCATCTTCTATCTCTTTGGTGGATGAGCCTCCTTCAACATCCTCAGTGATTCCTGTCAGGTCCCCGTCCGCTGACCTAAAAACTGTGTCTATGTCGTCTCCCTGGGATGAAAGAATCCATGATTGAGATTTGAAACTTTCATCATCATTGTTATTCCGATCACTAGAGAAGTTTCTTTTGGTCATGAAAAAGGATCCAAACGGTGGGCTAGATACACTTCTTTTCAAATGACTGTGAGATGAAACAAATGAGACTGAAGAAAATGAAAGATTTGAAGAGATGTGGGTTAAAAGTCTGAGGTTTGAAGATCGGGAAACAAGGCGAGAGAGCATTTTGGCTTGAAATAATTCCTTTCGGTCCTTTTGTGTTTGAAGGTTTTTGTGGTTTTCGAGCTTCAGGCCCCTAGGTTGCTCTCCAACTTCATTGCGTCATCCTCCCATGCACTGCTGAAGGCACCAGGTTTGAACAAAAAATATAAGATGGTAGAAAATGTAAAGAAGCAAAGTGAATTCTCTTTGCTAAAAACCAATTACCAAGAGACAGCAAATCAATCTGTTAATTAGAAAATGAGACAAAGTTTACGTAAGATACGGTAGCAAGTAAGAAAATTTCTCTCTTCTGATACGATTAATAAATTTCTGGTGAGTTTTAAAAAAAAAAAAAAGAGTGAGAGAACAAGAGTGCGAGAGGAAAACCATGGGGCTAGGTGTGCCCTTGCAAGAGAGGCACTCTCTCCTTTTTTCGGACGAGCAGAATTTGGGGAAAAATATTCTGACCATTGTGGTCTTGCATGTTCAATTGTATTTATCAAAATAATTGCATATAAGTCCCAAATACATATTAAATCAAAAGCCAATACCTCAAGGGACTAAAGTCTAATAAACTGCGACAATAATGAAATAAATTATGCATTAATACTCTCTCTCTCTCTCTCTGTATATACACACACACACACACACACACATTTATCCAACAAAAAATGCATATAGCTTAAATTCTCTCGTTCATCAACAAATTTCAGTTTCAAAAAGGTTTCCATGAAGATAAGGCCATTCTCTTGAGGATTATCGGTATTTCATGCAACAACACAGATTCAGAAGAAACATGAAAATATTTAAATCAAACAGAATGTTTTGAGATCAACCAATCAACTAGAATCTGTCCATATAAGGAAATTAAGGTGGACTTGAAAAGGAGATCTGACAATAATTCAAGCCCCAGAGTGCTACATAACTCACACCAGATGTCACTTTGCTTGGCTTAAACAAATCTTCTTTGGTTCCAGCAAGTACAATAACTAACCTCCACAACTCAAACAACTGCAAAACAAGAAGTGCCCAAAGTCGAAGAATGAGAGAAACCACGAACAAGAAACACTGAACATGAAGGAACTCCCAAGTGAAAGGACCCAGATCGGTTGCTGCAAGAAAATCAATACAACATGTTACAAACAAAGAAGAAAATAGGAATACAATACCACATGCAAGTTTTAGCAAAAGTTTCATTTAAATCTATTGCAACATTTTTGTCATAACCAGTAATACATGACAAATTTAGCAAAGACAAGATATGAAAATTTTCAGATGAACAAAATCCAGAAAATGAACATCAAAGAACATATAAGAAGTGCACCAAAAGAGGAATGTAAAAGGAAAGCACCCAAAAAATAAAGGCTTTCAAAATAGTGATGCATCAGAATAGGATATATTCAAAATCTAAATTTCTTGATACTCTTATATTAGACAAACATCAATAATGTCAGCAATAGGCAAATAGGCCAATTGGACCATCATCGGTGAAAGCTTTTTGGGGAGAACATTTATAGGATGATTAGACGTGCTTGATATGAAGCTGCTAGAAGTCTGGAACCCAAGAAAGGTATGAACTCCTAGAGAAGATTTCTGTTTTCTTTTATTAAGGCTATTTGCAGAGGCTAACTATGGCCAGTTTTTTTTTTAAAAGAAACACTATGGCCAGTTTTAGTACAAGAAAATGATGGCTTTATGATTCTTTATGGATTTTGTTCCTTTTTCTTTGCTAAGCAAGGAAAAAACACTTTGGATAATCAATGAGACTAGCACTATCAAGACAGCAAAGTACCCCTAATAACTCAAACAAGGATGTGATTGACAATCAAGCAATTGCAGAATTAAAGCAAAAGGCCATCTTAACAGAAACATTCTCTTACGTCCACAAGTTATTATTTAAGTACAGAAGAGAATAAAAAAAAGGGAAAAATCTCAACACCTTTTTTGCACATAGGAATTGTAGGGTCATCCCCTTATCAATTTTATTATTTAATCAAGACAAAGAGAAATTTCTATTGGGCTCACTACAAAGGAAATAGAGAGGTGACTTAGACTAGCAGTATCAAGAAAGTTGAAGTACCATTAATAGATTAAAAGAGGATTGGCAATCGAAAGGCTTTAAATTAAGGTAGACGAGCATCCTATCAGGAATGTTCTCTTATGTTCATTAATTATTCAAATTCAGAAGGAAAAAAAAAGGATAAAATCTCAACAACCTTTTCATGCATTGGAATAACTGGCTCATTCACTTTTCTCTTTTTTGTTTCTCAATAGAAAATTCTTATTTAATATTTGATCAAGAGAAAGATGAGTGCTAAGATTACAACCATGGGTATTGGAAGAGTGGCTTCTTGCATTGAAACTCATTGGAACTAATTACTTTACTGATAACCTTCTCTGAAAAGGGTTTGACATATCATTGCTATATCAAAGCATTTCGTGTAGAATATGTTAGAATTTTAATTCTTCCATACAAAGCTAATGTTAAGAGCATGAAATTAAGAAGTATATCAAGTATCTAACGTAACCATCGACATTTTATTGAGAGGGGATTTTTCAAATACCTAATAGAAGGCCATTTTCAATTGGACTAAGCTGGTTGTCTTCGCCTCTACAAAGAGCAAGAATGCAAACATTAAAAAGGTTTCCATCAGCAGCTTAAAAAGCTAAATAAAATGAGTAGAGACAAATTCAGACACCAACAAATGCGACTAATCATACCATATTTTTGCTTACAATGTAAAGAATTTATATTAAGTTGAAAAGATAGTCAAGTTACCAAGTTGGCAAACAAGAATCTAAAAATTCATGTCCTCTGCTCACCAGACTCGAATCAGAAGTATTTGGCAGTCTTTCACTAAAATTAAAATACCCAAATCTACTGGACTATCAACAGCATCAAGGATGAAAAGAACATCGCTTTGAATTAAACACTGAAAAATGAACCACCAAACTAAAACTACGAGAAGACAACATATTTAAGCATATAACATGCGAAGCAGATAAATATAGCACATTTAATCTAGCAAGAGAGTATCTTCTCCACAGAAAACTAATGAAAAGCAAGTAATGAAAATCGACAGTGGTGGTTAGAATTGTCGGAATGGTTTTGAGCTCTCCGGTCGAGAGAGAGAGAGAGAGAGAGAGAGTACTTGTAAACGAGGAAGAAACGCACAACCGTCCGGCAGGAGGCTCCTCGGAAACGGGAAAAATGAGAGATGATGGGAATCGAGGAAAGCTACTCAGGGAGAAATTCTGAGTGGTCGATGAAACAGAGAGAAGTTCAGTGCCGTGGAGCGCATTTCGTTTCAGTTTCAGGGGGTTAGTCCACAATTAACCTGAACTGAAGTGAGATAAATTGATTTAACTGCAACTAATGTTTTGATGTTCGTGTAGAGAGCTCGAGGGGCCGGAAAACATATTTTATTGCTAGTGCTCTAAATGAAAATTATGATATAAAGAAGAAAATGAGTAACCTTTTATAATATATATAAATTTTTATAATATACATAAATAGGAGATATACCTAAACATATAATTAATTAAAATAAATATAGTTACTATACTTATAAGAGATTTAACGTATAGTATTAGAACATATTAATATCTTAATTAATAAAAAATTATATTATATTATTTAATGATTATAATTTATTATAAATTAAAACAATAATTATATCTGATTAGAATAAATTATACAAAATTAATAAAAAATTAAAAAATAACATAAGAGAATATAATGAATAAACCTAATGGTTTAATTAATTATAAGCTCATTGGACAATTAAACCAATTAATGATTATATTTTATTATAAATCAATATACTAATTACGTGTGACTAGAATAAATTATAAAAAATTAATAAAAAAATTAAAAAATAACATAAGAGAATATAATAAATAAACCTAATGGTTTAATTAATTATAAGCTCATTGGATAATTAAACCAATTAATGATTACATTTAATTATAAATCAATATACTAATTACGTGTGACTAGAATAAATTATACAAAATTAATAAAAAAAATTAAAAAATAACATAAGAGAATATAATAAATAAACCTAATGGTTTAATTAATTATAGCAATTGGATAATTAAACCAATTAATAATTACAGTTTATTATAAATTAATATACTAATTACGTGTGACTAGAATAAATTATACAAAATTAATAAAAAAATTAAAAATAACATAAGAAAATATAATAAATAAACCTAATGGTTTAATTAATTATAAAAATTTGATAATTAAACCAATTAATGATTAAAATTTATTATAAATTAATATACTAATTACGTGTGACTAGAATAAATTATAAAAAATTAATAATAAATTTAAAAATAAAAAAGAGAATATAATAAATAAAACTAATGGTTTAATTAATTATAGAAATTTTATAATTAAACCAATTAATGATTACAGTTTATTATAAATTAATATACTAATTACGTGTGACTAGAATAAACTATTTAAAATAAATAAAAAGTTAAAAATAACATTAGTACATATAATAAAAAAATAAATTATTTTTTAATAACATAAGATATAGTTTAAAATTAAAACTCACTATTTTAATACAAAATAAATAAATAAATATATTAATTTATCAATAACATAATATATATTTTACATATTATTAATTAATAATATATTCACACAAAATGAAAAACTAATGGTTTAATTAATTGGATAATTAAACCAATTAATTATTTTTATGTATTAATAATTAATAAAATATTAACACAAAATGTAAATCCATTTGTTTAATTAATTATAGCAATTGGATAATTAAATCAATTAATGATTACAATTTATTATAAATTAATATACTAATTACGTGTGATTAGAATAAATTTTAAACACGTGAAAAAAGGTATAAAATAACAAAAAAAATATAATTAACGTAAATTATTTTTAAGACCATCTTCGTGCGTTTAACATCATCAACTTACTAGTTTAGTACATACGAACGACAACATACATGTTCAAAAACAATAAAGTACAACCACTAATAATCACTCCACATGTTAGTCGTTATGGCATCTCAAAATTGTGCAGCTCTAGTGGATTCTAATGCACGACGCCTTCGCATGGTTATTGATAGGTTGCCTTCATCCCCAAGATCATCGCTATCATCGCTATCTTCATCCGAATTTTCACCTGCTAATCGGACCTCATCCGAATCTTATCAGACAACCAACAAAAAACAAAATACCATGTAGTGGATATTTATAAAACCAAAATCTCCTCACCACATGGCAAGAACATTCTATAGCACTTCAAACAAATTCAACTACATTCTAAAACATTTCAACCCCTAAAAGCTCCAAAACCTAAACCCTAGACCTTAACACCCCTAAAAGCCCCAAACCCTAAACCCTAGACCTTAACACCCCTAAAAGCCCCAAACCCCTAAACCCTAAACCTTACAACCCCTAAAATCCCCAAACCCTAAACCCTAGACCTTAACACCCTAAACCATAAACCCTATACCTTAAAACTCCTAAAGCCCAAAACCATAAACCTTATACCTTAAAACCCCTAAAAGCCCCAAACACTAAACCCTAAGCTCTTAAAACACTATCACCCCAAAAACTGAGAACCCTATTTTAAAAAAAAAAAACATAAACCCTAAAGGGCTTAGGTGAAGAGTAAACTCTATACCTTAAAACCCTAAAAGTCCCAAATCCCAACTCTAATCCCAAAATTAAACCCTATCAAAACGAAATTGAACCCTAAATCCCATACACCCTAACCCTAAATCCCACTAATGGCCACAATCAAGATAAATTACGCACATAAATTAAAATTAAATCAAATACAACACTAAATTAGTTGAAAAAAATATTAGGGTTTTGGCTTACCTTCTGAAATTTGGGGAAATCTAAGCCCAATCGAAGAAATCAACGCCTAAATGTCAAAAATCAAAGAAAATCGAAAGAAATCGAAGGTTATCGAAACCGTAATAGGTTAAATCGAAAGAAATCGGGGGAGGGGGGAGGGAGGAAAGAGAATAGCGAGAACGAGAAGGAAGAGGGAGGTCGAGAGTGAGAAGAGAGGGAAGCCGATAGGGAAAAGAGAGAGGGAGACCAGAGAGGGAGAAGGAAGAGTGAGGCCGAGAGAGACACGGAAAGAGAAGAAGAAGATGGGGCGAAAAAAATCGAGCAATGATGAGAGAAAACTGATGAGAGCGAAAACGAGAAAAAGCAGAGAAAGAAAAGAGAACAGAGAGAGAGAAGACGAGAGGAAGAAGATGGGGCGAAAAACGTGCGATTCAAATGGCTGATTCGAAAAATCGGGCTAAATCAGCTTTCCGGGATTTTTGCCTGAGAGAATGAAGTGATGTAATCTCACTTCAATTCATTTCTTGCTGCACTACGCCATACGAGGGATGAACTAGGTAATGCGGGGGAAATTTATTCCACTTCATTGTGGACTAACCCCCCCCCCCTCAGGTAGAGAGTGGGGAGTCAATTTACCCACAATCAACCCAAAATTTGTCGCCATCAAAACATGTGTCAAGGAGAAACCAAAACCAATCCCCCTTGCTTTCTCATCACATCTTTCACACAATTTCTATAATAAATATAAACAAGTAAAAATATATGTATATAAATATATAATAAATTGAAATAACATATGACTATTATATGTGGAAATTTAAATATATCAATTGAATGGACCAATAACAGTAAAAACATTAAAAAATAATCTTCTTTTATTAAATTCATATATCATTTGTAAAAATACGAGGGTTCACTACGTAATTAGATCCACAAGTTGGGTTTAAGTCAGGGATGAGAAAACTAGTCTTCACCCTAATCCCTCAGGTTTTTTTCATCACCTCCTCATTCATCTTGGTGTGAGGAAAAATCTCATCTCCAATAAAATCAGCTCATTGCGAGTTGAATTCCCTATTTAACTTAACTTGTCTCCATCCTTGCTCTAGAAGTCCTCTGACCGTTACCACTTGAGTCATGATGTTGTGGTTGAACACTTAAAATACCTAGTAATAGTTTCGAAGCAATTGTGCTTCGACTATAAAAAATATGACACCTCAAGCATGTTAAGGACTTGATGATACTGTCATTGAGAAACATTGGAAGACTAGAGATAGAGAGACAATATAAGAATTGCTAAAAAAAAATGTTAACATTTAAATAGAAAATTTTATAAGAAAATAATTTATTATATGTTAAGTCTCGTAAAAAATAAACTTAGTGGGGGTGGATAGGTTTGTTTACTTTTGCTACTAAACTCAACTCCTTTTTCTAGTTTAATCTTAATCTTATGTGTGTTCATAATTTTATTTGCAATTCAATATGTAAAATTAGTTTCACAATCAAATAAACATACACAAATATTCAAACCACAAAGAACATACAATTTTTTTATAGTGGTTCATAATCATATCTTAGATTGTCAATCCACTTCTAAGGTATTTTGCACCTTGGAGATCAACAACTATGTTCAGTTGACTAAACGGCATATATAGAAAAATTGCCTCTAAGGCCTATTATAATGTTACCTTTGCAGGGATAAGGCTACTCAATTGACCACAATAACTAACTTACATGAACTCACCCTCACATAGGTTTACACTAGCAAATTAAGTACTTAACCTAGACTCTCAAAGTAACTTTAAACAACTATCTAGATGATCTTGCCTAGACCCACACTGGGATTTACAACAGTAGTTCACTAGACACATCATGCCTATATCCAAGAATGAGATTTTCAGTATCGCTTACCTACATAAGGACTTAAGGCTTGACAATAGTAGCTTAATGCTGCTTTCTCCCTCATAAATACAATAACCAAGTAAGTAGCAGCATAAGTCCTTAAAAGGATTTTGTGATATCTAATCCAAAGCCACACAATCTTCTCTTAATATAATTCAGAGGAGGTTGGTCTTGCCTTGCTTAAGGCATGACTCAAATTGCAAAATTTACTTGCTAACAAGTGCTACCTAATATCAATAACCTCTCAATATATAGATTTCATAATTATTTTACAAATAGATAAGTACATCAATTATAAGTACCTAATCAATGTTATAGTAGGTGATAAAACATAGAAAAGTAATTCGATTGGTTTTGAAATGCATGGGGAACACTTAAACAACTCGATTTAAAACCAATTTCACAATATAAGCTCACAAACAATTATTTGAATAAAAAAATTTTATTTCAAATTATAGAGGTTGAAATTTAGATTTGGTCAATTAAAATCAATCATAATATTTCAAACTGTAAACTCAATGTGCTTAGATTTTGAAATCCTTAATAGTCAATATTTTATGAATGCCCCTTCAAATTCAAATGATAGAATGAATAATATGATTTCAATGTATAAATATTCTAACATAAGAGAACCTAACTAAATGAAGTTTTCAAAATATAAGTTTAGAAATACTTCTATGATATCTAACTTTTCAAAAATTCATATCTAATCTCTCAATTAGATTCCATAATATGAGAGCACTTAAGAGTTTTTGTGGTGTTTTCCCAATTCACATGATTCACAAGGTACATTTGAGACATTTGAAGAGAAGGATTTGTCTTCAACAAAGGTAGAGATGGATGTTCTAGCCTGTTGTGTCATTCTATCGCCTATTGATTTGAGTCAAATACGACTTCGAAAGCATCATTATTAAAATCATAAGATTCCTTTTTCTTGGCCTCCAACAAGCATCTTTTTGGTCTTCTGGTCCTAAAATATACAATATGAACGGAAATAAGATTATTGAACAATCAATAGTTTTTGTGATTTGTCTAAACAACATAAGGCCTAAAGGAAATTGTAGAGTGAAAAGAACATTAGATAGAGATAAAAGAATGGGATGGATAGGAAAACTCTAAGCCTTGAACTTGTGTTTGTGATTCGTAAAAAATGGAAGCAAATCATTTAGTAGAGCAAAAGGATAAGGAGGAAAGATTCAAACTTTCCTAGTAACATTTCAGAAACACCTTGTTGAAAAAGTAAAAAAAGGTTTATGCAAGGTGTTAAAGTGTAAGAAGGTTATATGTAGCTTTTACAACTTTGGTGTCATGTGCAGTGGTGAGTTGATTAGCATTGGTTGTTTTCCTTGTAATTTCCAATACTTGTCTACCATACGGCTAGAAATTCTACAATAAGTGCAGCTTTGGTTATTAGATAACTCACCTCCACTAAATCCTCTACTAGAGTTACCTTGCCCTCTACGTAGTCCTCATCTTCCTCTACCCGAGTTATTATGAAACCTACCTTGAGAAATCATAGTTGAGGTTGCAAATGAAGTTGGTTGTGTTTCCACTATATTGGTTGAATTCTTGTATCTAGTAGCACAAATATCATTGAATGAGGGTCTTTTTGAAGAGCTCAGTATATGGGACTTGGCTACATCAAGGTATGGTTGTAAGTTGGCTAGGAAAAAAGCCCCAATAAGTTCTTCCGGTTGCTTCTTTCGAATTGCTATGTCAATGGAATATAGTTGAAACAATTTCTATTCTTGTAGGAAACCTTTAAATCTTATAAAAATAGTCATTGAGATTGTCCTTGATTGGTAGTGTACATGGCTAGTAAATATCATAAATCCTTTGAAGGTTATCATAACTTGAATAGTAAAAGTTTAGAACATGTATCCCAAATAATTTTAGCCGTTTCCAAAGTGTACAACATTGTTGGCCATTGACTCCCCCATACCATTAATCAACCAATTAATCACAAGCATTTCTTTTTTTTCAACCTTTTTTTAGCTAAGATCATTGACATCCATAAAAGGGTGGTGGCTTTATGAGGTGATATGAAAGATCTTGTGAAATGAGAAACATTCTCACTTATTGGCCCTAAGTTAAATAGCTGGAGGCACCTTACAATGGAATGATTGTGATTTTTAAAAATTCTTGTTTATCGATGTAAGAAGAATAGATACATTTGGCCATGATGGAATGATTGAAATTATAGTGTCACACCAAAAAAAAGTAATTGAAATTATAGTGTCACAATAAAAAAAAGTAACAATACCAATACCTTACTAAGAGTTGGAGAATGTTTAAGATAGATTCAAGAATTCTAGGATCACTTTCGATGTTAGAGTGTGTTGGGATCACACTGATGAGCTCTTTGATTAATACAATACCTTGGATGGTAGACAACAAGACAACATGTGCACAATGTGAAGTTGGAAGTTTACTAATTATCTTTGTTGTAATGAGGGACAACAACAAAGAAGAAAGTTGAACCAAACCTTTACAATCAAAACGAGGAACCCAAAAAACTAGGCATTTTGTCTAGACAACAACAGTAAGGAGACTTGAAAATAAAGACAACAAAATATATGAGATGGTAGTTTGTTATAGAGTAGGAAACAAAAATAGACTTGTTATCTTTAAGATCATATAGAAGTTTCCGAATTTAAAGGATGAAAAACAACAATAATGTTTGAGGTAGTTTCTAAGTGGGATTTTTTAACTTAAGTGTTGTTTTTTAGTTAGGACTCTTCTAGGTTTTAACATTAGAACCAATAGGACACTCAATGTAGAACAAAGGCGTAATGAGCTTAGAAACTAGCAAGAAGTAAACAAAAAATAGCAAGCTTGGATGATTATGTTGTTGTTTTCTTTCCTCATTGTCAATATGCTACTATTTTGAGGAAAAAGGATTGATGTTTAGAAAAGATTGAAGTGTTGGTTTCAACTCTCTAGATTAAGAGTGAATTTTTTTTTTGAACAACAATAGCAATTTCAGCAACAAGATGCATGCATGGGAACAAGAGATAAAGAAAAACAAGACTCGAATGCTTCATGAAGATGATCATTCAACAAAAAAGAGGGGAAAAAAAAATCCAAAGGATAAACAAAAGACTTATCTTAACAGAAGATTTCATTGTCTTGCTTCTTTCAGACATGACCCTTGCTTGCATAAGAGTGAAATCGAAGATTTAGGCCCTAGAGCACCTCCTCTGGTACTATGTGAAATTCTAGGACCTTAATTCATGTGATTCTTATAGATAGCCAAGTGAACAAGATAAGAGAGAGAAGAAGAGAGGAGAGAATAAAAGTTTTAGGATAAAGAAGTACAAGTTATGAGAGAGGAAAAGTGATGGAAAGAGACTCCTTCAAGCATGAGGTCGAGCTCTCCCCCTTTCCTTAACATAGATAGGTTGAAAAATAGTATAAAATCAAAGATACTCTTTCCTGATAAGGCCACATAAAGAAGATGGAATAATAATAAAAGGCTTAAATACACAACTCTTTGTATACTTTAACACTGACCTCTTTGTTTCCTTCTGCTAATGGGGGAGGGCTCCCTATCTTTTTTGCATCATCTTGCCACACTCGCAAACAAAGAGGTAAGGAAGAGGGAAGCTTTGCTTTGCCTCTGCCTCTTGACCTCTTGACCTCTTTGTTATAGATAAAGGGAGGAGGGAGGCTCTACTCTATCCTCCCCCTTCTGTATACTAGTTGTGACCTCCCTTCTAATATTGTAGCAAAATTTTCTAGGGCCCCTCTCTCAATGACAAATGAAAGGGATGGGTGAACCCCGCCCTTATGTGTGCTCTCTTTTTGTCTAATGCTAAAATGAGGGACGTCCAGTCTGAAATCGATCTGACTCACCTCAATTACGACAACTCGGGTTGGAAATCATGTTCGTTTTACTCAAACACCCAGAAACAGTAAGAAAAGGGTGTAAAAGAAGCCCAGGAAATCCGGTTGCTTTGTTCTCATGAAAGGGAAAGATCTTGCAAAAACCCGCAAAGATCTCGTGTCTGGAGCCTGCAAAGATCTCGTTTCTGGAGCGTAAACTGTAAAACCCCACAGCAGCTGCCCATGTGAGCGGTTTTTTTACTTCATTCCCTTCTCGTTCCCTCTGGGCTTTCCTGCTCCCTATAAACCTGTGAACTTCCCCCGTTCTTCTCCCGTTTCTCCCTCCTTGGTTTCTCCTATCCCCCACCCCCTCGATGTCTCGACCGGCGATCCCTGTGTCTCCACCGCTGAAAGATGAGCTCGACATCGTGATTCCGACTATCCGGAACCTGGACTTCCTGGAGATGTGGAGGCCCTTCTTCCAACCCTACCACCTCATCATCGTGCAGGACGGCGACCCCACTCGAACCATCCGAGTGCCCGACGGGTTCGACTACGAGCTCTACAACCGCAACGACGTTAACCGGATTCTCGGTCCCAAAGCCAGCTGCATCTCCTTCAAGGATTCCGCTTGTCGCTGCTTCGGCTTCCTCGTCTCCAAGAAGAAGTACATTTACACCATCGACGACGATTGCTTCGTGAGTTCTTCTTCCCTTCTGACTCTTCTCCACTCGGATGTCGGAGGCCTCGTCGGATCGGATTCCGATTCAAGTTCCGGTCCGGCGATCCCCGCGTCCCGAGGTTGTGGGACCCGCGAGTAATAAACGTTCTTGCGGAGGTCTGCTGCTACCACATGCGATTAAAAAAGTGAGTCGACTCGATGAGTTGGATTGGGTTAGGGAAAATGAGCTTGGTTTAATGGAATGGACTTGCAGGTGGCGAAGGATCCGAGCGGGAAAGAGATCAACGCGCTGGCTCAGCACATCTGCAACCTGCTGTCGCCTTCGACGCCGTATTTCTTCAACACGCTCTACGATCCGTTCAGGGAAGGAGCCGATTTTGTTCGGGGATACCCTTTCAGCTTCAGGGAAGGAGTGACGACGGCTATTTCTCACGGATTGTGGCTCAACATTCCGGACTATGATGCGCCTACGCAGCTTGTCAAGCCTCTGGAGCGAAACACCAGGTAGATCTTTTTCTTTTTTATTATGTTGCTCAACAGTTCTTCCTTTCTTCTTCTTCTTCTCTCTTTTTTCTCTTGCTGTTGCAAAAGCGTCTTCTTATTTTATTTTGAGGTTTGGTTATTCGGCTCAATCAGTGTCTATGGTAGGAGGTATGGCGGGTAGATTTTCCGAGCGCATTTACTCTGCAGTGATTATTCGTTTATCAGACTCAATCTCCCCTCCCCATCTTTTATCTTCTTATTCTTAAAAAAATGATAACATCTGCCAGTTTTTTATTTTTATTATATGCTTTATCATAGGTGCTGATTTCAGTCCACCAAAGTTTACTGATAGAATAGTCTGCAATATCAACTATTTGCATATCTAATTTAACATATTCATGTCTTTACATCATCAACTTCAGAACCAGAAGCTTCAACAGCTCTCGAGTTAGTGTCGAGCAGAATCGTCTTTCTTGATTTCTTATTATCTTCAATGTCCTGATAGTTTGATTACTTGCATCTGGCATTAGTATCTTAAGTATCTCTCTAATCAAACTTCTGGCCTTCGTTAAGCACCTCGCCATGCCTCCTAGCTTGATAGTTTTTCTCTTGTTCAAACTTCATTTACCCAATATACAAATAGAAAGAGATATTATGCATTTTGCACAGAGACGTTCTTGAGTTTTGGAAATGTTATTGAAGAAATGATGAGGTCAAGATGATGAAACCACCCAGATTTTAAATTTACGATGAGAAGAGGCTTACAAATACTATGTCCAACATTTCTGATTTATCTCCAACGCATCCAGTTTTTAAGTTTTTGGAGTGAGTAAATTATCATCTTAAGAGAAATACATTCTAGAAATTGTCCATTCTGGTATTTGGAGCTTGCAATTCCTTTATTTTTTCTCCTTTTCCTTCTGCAGGTATGTGGATGCTGTTATGACAGTACCCAAAGGCATATTGTACCCAATGTGTGGAATGAATCTAGCATTCAACCGGGAGCTCGTAGGGCCTGCCATGTACTTTGGGCTTATGGGTGATGGCCAACCAATTGGCAGATACGATGACATGTGGGCAGGGTGGTGTTCAAAGGTATAAACTCAATTTCTAAACTCTTCCATAATATTATTTGTAGCTACCATCAGTGATTGCGCTGCATCAGATTATCACTGCTGATTCCCATTATATCTTGCTTTGAGAAGACTCTTTAAGTTTATTAGTTGGGAAAGAGACTTTCTAAGTTGGCTAGTAATTCCTTGGACCCTATTTCACATGGTATCAAAGCATGTACTAATATGTGGGTCTTCACTCAAATTATCCACTTGTAGAGCTACAAAAAGAGGGCCTACACGTGATGGAAAGTGTTAAAGAATAGTCCCACATGGATTAGTGAGTACAAAAAGCCTAAGTTGGTTAGTCATTTTAGGATAGGTCTTACACCCAACTTCACAAAGACCCCTTATTACTCTCACTTCCTTTTAGGTAATCTGTGACCATTTGGGATGGGGAGTGAAGACTGGGTTGCCCTACATCTGGCACAGCAAAGCAAGCAATCCATTTGTTAACTTGAAGAAAGAATTCAAAGGCATTTATTGGCAAGAGGATATCATCCCCTTCTTTCAATCTGTTGTTCTCCCCAAGGAATGCACCACTGTGCAGAAGTGCTATATTGAACTCTCCAAACTGGTGAAAGAGAAACTGGGTTCTGTGGATCCCTACTTTCAGAAGCTTGCGGAAGGCATGGTCACTTGGATTGAAGCGTGGGATGAGCTGAATCCTCCACAACAAACAAGTTAGGTTTCTTGTTCTTATTCTTCAATTTCTCTTTACATATTGATCGCATATTCAGGACTTTGTTGGAGATTGAAGAAGCTATTATTCCTGTAGAATTTTGATAACATCGTATCTGGAAGAATTAATAATCACCCATATCTTTTGAGGCTCTTTTCTTTTGAGCTGACAAATCAAATTTGAATATGCCAAAAAATTCTACAGGAACTCTAAATGGGATTACTTGGGAGTAGATCTTGTAACTTTAAATAGTCATTTTGGTCTTGATCTGAACTCAATTTTAACATGGTTTAAAAGCAGATGTTTTATAGTAGTGCTACATGGATCCAGATTAAAAAGGCTTTGTGATTATAATTGGATATAAACCTTCTTAACTTTGGTTAATCATCATCGGAAGGCCTAAACCTAATTTTGATTACTATGATCAAATTTAAGTAACTATTATGTCCGTTTCTTGTTCGTAATCCAGATGATTATAAAATGGCCAAAAATTATTAGTAGTTTGAGATTATTAAGGTACGGAATTAATGAAAATAAGTAATTAAACGGCAAAGGAAAAGTCATTCAAGTAAAACATCTAAGGAGTTGCCAGTAACTACTCAAATAAATTATGGATTACAAATTTGCCAAAAAAAATTTAGCAATTTGTAAAAGGATAATCCCACATACATTAATGAGTACAAAGATCTTGTATTTATTAGTTGGAAAAAAGTTAGTAGTTAATTATTTTGGGATAGGGCATTCGACCCAATTTAACACAGTTCAAGCTTAGCATTGTAATCTTCACCTGTTATGGGCAGAAACCCTCGACCATTGTCTTTAGAACGATTAACATTGTCGAACATTAATTTCAACTTCTCAATACTTTTACCCAGGGCATCTAAGATTTCCGTTATCGGTCCGTATCTTTATGAACTTCCTGAAAATTGTTACGAGTCTGGATGAAATTGAGCAAAAAATGGAGGGAAAATGATAAGAGCAATGGAGGAGGATCACAGGAAATAACTGGTGAATAAGTATACAGAATTTGATCCACTCCGTGGGGAAAGAAGAAATGAACTGTCGATTCACAAGCGTTCCTCTTTCTGTTTGAGCTGTTCAGAAATGCTCCCGACTGGGGAGAACATGTTTCCAGCTCAAAGCCATTACTTGTAAAATCATTACCTCTCTGAATCTCTTCAGAGACGCTCTCAATCCACCTATCTGAAGACTGTTGCTAAGTGCAAACCGTCTCTTTCATTCAATTCATCTCTTCAACTTAACAAATGCTTTGCTGCTTTCCACTGTAAATGTATTGGCCCACGATTGGTTAATTCTTTGGTGCTGCAAGTCACCGTGTCCACCGCTCAAATTTCTCTTCAAAACTGGCAACGTTTACACAAGCCTGGAAAGAACGAGCCCCTTGTACCCATGCAAATGATGGTATTCGAGGACAATTAGGACGTTTTGTCCTCGTGCACCTCTGCAGTCAAGTTTCAGCCATGAGGTGGAACCGATCATGTCGGCCACCTTGTTTTTCTTCAGATCTTAAGAAAACATTGAAATCACCAATGATACAAGCTTGCTAAGAACTACCCTAGTAAAAGAACCATCGCCTAAGAAATGATTTTATTTTATTTTAATTATTTTTAGGAAATGGAGGAGCACTAATTAATCCCTGGAGATATAAAAAGCTCCATTGCAAAGCTTCTTCTTTTTTTGTGAATATTCAAGTTTTACTTAAAAAAAATTTGTTTGATGATACAACTTAAGAAGAAGCCTGTGAAAATAGTGTTATCTGTTACATGATTTTTCAACTTTTCTCACTTTCATAATTTTAATATTTTCCGTTATATGAAGTAACTAGTGGTGGAAAACTATTTTTTATTAGACAACAATAAGTTCTATTCTTTTGTTTTTATCGTAGGAGGAGACTTTACTTATGGGTTTGAGGGAGCATGGACTTGGAGAAACTACGAGATCACCCCAAGGACGCCTTTGGCATCCAGGGGTCACAGACCGACCATAGACCCAGTTCAATATGTGGAACGCATTAGCTGTCCGCTCTCCGGTGGGGCAATAAGGGTCGGAAGGTTCCTCTTCCGAGTGAAATTCAATGGGATCGGGGGTTTTCAAGCAAGAAGGAAGGAACTTGGAGTTCTTGTAAATGTAACAGTTGAGTAGTCTATTGTTCATTTTGCATGGAATTATCGGGTATTTTGAATGTTATGTAGTGTATACATGTGTAAGGGTGTAAATGTCTTTTAACATTCTATATTATATATGTAACAAGGGTGTATATAATGTCAAATGCTTGAATGTAGTTTGAAAGAATTTATTTACATATGACTATTTAAAATTATGCACAATCCTAAATATAGGTTGAGCTCCAACCTTCAACTAGAGATTGAACTCATTCAAAATTATCAAACTCGAGCTCACATCCAATATAAGGCCTGAGGCCGAACTCGTGCTTTGAGCTTGGCTCAACTCGATGCCACCCTACCTGTATGTATCATGTATCCAACAAATCGTAATAAATTTTAAAGTAGGTGATATGATACTCAATAATTACCAATAAGCAAAAGGTATTAGTAGGTTTCTTATCAGAGAGTTCAGAGTATCAAATTGAAAGTATTTGGAGAGATTCGCTTTGAATATTGATGATGATGGTGTTGATGGGTGCGTTTGGCCTTCGCAGAAGTTTTAATGAGAAGGACATTCTAATGGAATCTCCATCACTTTGTGTGGAAATGACTAATGTGAGTCTTAAGTCAATGAAAGAAGAGATCATGTCTTCCCTTACTTTCTTTACGGTCTAGACTAAAGAGGACTGCTTCTTCCAGCTTCTGACGTCCATTGTTGACTCGAGTAACAAAGACTGTTTATAATTTAGGTTCAGTTCTTGTAGTCCATGATCAAGCATTGGAGCTAGTACTGAATCAAGAGTCATTTACTTACATCAGGAGAGATGTTGCTTACCGGACTAGTTACGATACTAATCCATGATCTAGTGGCTCTGAACCCTTATAAAATGTCAAGCCATCGTCTCTTTGTTGAAATTGGATCGGTAAGAATATGTTACAGTTACAAGAAGCTCCTACCCTGATTTTCTTTTCCCTTTCGTCTTCCTCCCTGCTTATTATATCCTTTGGACTTGATTTTCTGGGTTCACTGTGTGGAAACACATGTTTATTCTTGAGATGTGACTTGCAAATCCCTTGAGATGCTTGGTCTAAGGATAACCCTGGACTAAACTTACTAGATGCGAAAGTGACTCCGTATAGAGTTCAATGATTTCTTGGACCAAACGATCCAAGAGGTCATTGTGAAGGATACCAAGTCGTAACATCAGCCCAAAGACTAGTTCCTATTACCGGAAACAGGCCGGAGATGGCTGAGACGCAGAAAAACCCAATTTTTCGTTGAATATTATGTTGTAAAATCAGTATAAACCCAACACCAGCACAGTCGCCCCCCTCACTGCCGGCATTGGTTCGAGATACTGCCCCTCCTTGTCCGCATCACGCAGCGCTAGCTCCTTGGGCTAGTTCCTCCTTGGGCCAAGGCTTCACCAACCCCAAGCAAGGGAATCTGGATTCACATCGGTCTATGGTTCAATCCTATGCCCAACTCAATTCACATTGATTAGAAAGAAAAAAAAAACCTCTGGTCAAAGTTTTGGGCCAAATCTCTTGTCTTTCCGTCCAATCCACAACATTGATCTCGAAGGTTAGAAACGCGAAAAATAGTTAGTCTCTTGGGTTTTTCTACATCTCGTCGATCTAGTCTTCGGCGACATTGATCTCGAAGGTTAGAAAAGCGAAAATAGTTAGTCTCTTGGGTTTTTCTACATCTCATCGATCTAGTCTTCGCCTTTGTTTCCAGTAATAGGAACTAATCTTTATTACGACTTGGTATCCTTCACACATACAAAGATTTTAATCAAATCTTACAATCCTAACTAAAGCTAATCCCATTCGATCACAAATAGAAGGTTGAGAACAATGTCCATATAGTTCCATAAAACTAGCTCCATATTTCAGGGCAAGCAAATCTTAAGGAAAAAAATAATGCTTAACACATTATTATCCAATATATCTATGGAACACTTTCTTTTTTTTTGATTTATTATTTGTCATAAATGATGAGTTTTTCACAATTGAAAAAAAGTAGTAGGTTTCCGGTGGAGGGATTGATTTCATATAAAGACAATCTTATGGTGACTAGTTTCTTTTAACAGACAAGGAATTAAGCATCCTTAGTCAGAAAGGTAAGATGCTCTTGTCATGAAAGTAGACATCAACTTCGAAAACAAAACAAGTCGAAAATCCTGGCCTGCATTTTCCACTTTCAAATCCATTTCCTGTTTGACCGAATCTCCATTATCATCTCGGGCTTGTTTCTTTCTCCTGTTTTCAAGAGAATTTTGATTAGTTTACGAGTCTTTGTGACTTCATTATTTCTATAAAACTTATTTTTGTAATATAAGATATAACCTTAGAATCGATAGACGACATTATCTTCATTCTTGCTTCACATCCTTGATTCAGTTCCACTTTCTCTTTTCTCCTCGGCACTGGAACCTACCAACCCAGAGAACTATCAACCCCTCTATTGTGGAAAATGGAAGGAGTGTGAGTTGAATGAGATGAGCCAAAGACAAGCTCGTCCAGGTTTCTTCCGTCTGTGGCTGCCGATTTTGACCAGACCCACCTTCAAACTTCGAAGCACACAGAGATCACATTCTGAGAACCATGGGAGGATAATTTTTTGTTCGTCTATTTTTCTTTTGTGTTTATGCTAATTTTTAGTAATAAAAATCTTCTATTTGACTATTCTTACCTTTCAAGATGTTAATTGTATAGATGATGAGTTTTCTATTACTCCAACAAGAAACTATGAGAAAACTAAAATAAAAGTATTGAAGTAGTAATTTACCACTCGCCTCTTACCTCCATTGTCATTTATAAAACACATGAACACAAGTAGGGGTGGCATCCAATTGAGTCGAGCCCGAACCTGCCTATGTTCGAGCTGTCACAAGAAAAATTTCAATGAAAAATAAGTAAATAAGAGTGATTTTTTCTGTTATTTTCTTTTTACCAGTTCCACATAAGAATATCCAGGCAATTGGAAGGACTTGAAAAAACTTCATAAATGGTGATAATACAAGGTAGTAAAAATAATTGAATATACTAAAAGATCAAACAAACAGTTAATTTAATAATTTACTAACAAAGATAGTAACATCAAACTAGGCGAGACTGGTAAAAGTATGACCATTTGAGCAACATTAAGATTAACATTCTGTTATGGTCCTGGGTTAAGTACTTCTGCCTTCCGCTCTTAACAGGCCGGTCTTTTGGGTAGTATTAGCTAGGTACTTAACATTTGGTATCAAAGTTGGTGCTACGTCGCGAGTTCGAATCCCCACGGCATGAGTCCTGAGAGGCGAGAGTCCTAAGCGGAGGGGCGACCTAGCAGAAACTAGAGTGGGTTGTCGCTAAAGTGTGGCCGCTGTGGTCGTCGGCTCGTGAAGGTGGGTGTGATGTTATGGTCCTGGGTTAAGTACTCATGCCTTCCGCTCCTAACAGGCCGGTATTTTGGGTAGTATTGGCTAGGTGCTTAACACATTCATAAATGACTTAATTTGTGGCTAATTAGACCGTAACCCCTAAGCAACATCATATTACCAAAAAACATAAAGTCTTAATGAGAAATCACATAATTATTCACATAACTACAAAGTGCATAATAAGATTTGGACCGGTTCTTAGAGCCAAGGCCAAATCCACCAAACTCTCCTAAGTAAAGATTTTATGGTTAACACCTTCGATGATTCTAAGTAGGATCATGACAATGAGTTTCGTGACAGAATAAAAAAGAAAAAAAAGTTTTCAATGAAGATCAATCTTTTATATAGATGTGATCTTTTATGTCAGTTCATAAGAGAAAATTGCCTTTGTTAGGTAGACACCCAAAAGGAAGAAAACTCTTGTCATGAAATGGACAAGATTTCTGAAATCAAAGCAAGTAGAAAATTGTAGCATGACATGAGAACCAGACAAGGCAACTTGTGTCATTCCTTTGAGAGAGGAGCTTGGGCTGGATTTTCCCTTCCCTTTTTCTTCCTATCAATTTTTTCTTCTTTAATGTTTTTTAGTCAAAGACAAGTACGGTTTGAGCTCCCCGTCTTCAAACTGCAAAACCCATTTATGCTCTTCGTGGGAAGCAGCCTTCAGATCGTTTGTTTAAACTTAGCAAACTTCCATTCCAGCTTCCACAGAGAAGGAATCATGGAGCTGGTTTACGGCAAAGAAAACGAAAGTTCCAAGAAAGCATGTCAAGTGGGATGAAAGTAGGAGAAGGATAGATATTTTAGGCGAAAACCTGAATAAAAATAAACGAACAGAGAATGTAGGAAGCCTCCTCCTATCATGGCTGCTTTTGACCAGAACCCAGTCTTCAAACTGCAAAATCTTAAGACGCCTCCTGCTCTCAGTTTCAAGCCCACGTTCTGATGGGGTGATTGTGTGCTTGCCTTAGTTTATTGGAACAACGACTGCCACACTTTTTTTCGTCTTTTAATAACTCCATTCTTCTGAGTTTAGAGTACCAGCCAGTGTCTCCAGTGAAGTTTCAAAGCATGACTTGTCAATGGAGGAAACTTCCCCGACAGTGTAATGGCTTTTGTAAGAATCAAACTGGTTCAGCCTTCTGGTCCACAAGGTCCCATAAGCTGCTTTCTTTCTTCAGTAATTTAAACATGGTTGGCTGTGCTTCCAAAGAAGCATTCGACTATGTCATTGATTCAAACAACATTTTACAATTAAAATTTTAGAATTTAAGTTAAAGTTTAGTGGATAAATGTGGCATAGAATTTAGTTTATGCTACCACAAAAGATTAAAAGTTGAAGTCATGTAAAATGACTATGTTGGACTGATATTTGAACCTAAACACAAAACCCATCCTGTTGCTTACAAGCTACAAGAGGAGCTTCAAGGGTTTGTTTGGAATCCCTAGAAAAGAAAAGAAAAGAAAAATGAATTTGACCATTTTTTTTCTAAGAGGCCGATTTGGGCTCACATAATACAATAATTAAACACCTTATCTTAAAAAAGATAATTGGATGTAAATTTTAAGGAAAAAGTCTTTATTTACCACGATTATAATTTAAGATTACAAAAGTATTTACACAGAAATGATAATAGAAGAATTCTATTTCTGGCTTAGTGATATATCGGTTCCGACTGATGGAAGCCTAGTATACAGCACCGTTCATAATAATCACCAAAATGGTAACCAATAGGATTTAGAGTCGGTAAGGATATGCAAAGGCACGAGTGCATGAACTCATAATAAGAGGTCGATTTGGGCTCACATAATAAGTAATTAAACACCTCTTATCTTAGAAAAGGTAATTGGATACCATATAAGTTTTAAGGAAAAATGAATTTGACCATTTTTTTTCTAAGAGGCCGATTTGGGCTCACATAATATAGTAATTAAACACCACTTATCTTAAAAAAGATAATTGGATGTAAGTTTTAAGGAAAAAACTCTTTATTTACCACGATTACACACAAATGATAATAGAAGAATTCTATTTTTGGCTTAGTGATATATCGGTTCCGGCTGATGGAAGCCTAGTATACAACACCGTTCATAATAATCACCAAAATGGTAACCGATAGGATTTAGAGTCGGTAAGGAAACTATTGGAGCTCTTTTTATAATAAATGCAAAAGCACGAGTGCATGAACTCATAATAAACACCTCTTATCTTAGAAAAGGTAATTGGATACCATGTAAGTTTTAAGGAAATTTTTTTTATTTACCATGATTATAATTTAATATTACAAAGGTATTTATACATAAAATGATAATAGAAGAATTCTATTTCTGGCTTAGTGGCCGATAGATACATGATTTACAGAGTCATTCATAATAATCACTAAAGATGGTAACAGTTAGGATTTAGAGTGGGTAAGGAAACTATTTAAGCTCTTTTTATAATAAATGCAAAGGCACGGGTGCATGCACGCAACTGGGTCCGGTCGTAGTGGGCGCTTTCTTTTCCTTTTCCACGTGACCCTGACTTTTCTCAGAAAAGACTTTCCCTGCCTTTCCGGCATTTTCCAATTCTCCACGTGCGTCGGCAGCTTCCCGCCTGCCGCTCGCCACCTGCAACCAGAACCCTGCCTTTCTCACCCGCAAAATTTAGAAATCTTTTGATTTATATCGAGATTAATAAAGGAAAAGGGTATTTAGAATTCTTTTAAGCTGTATTTCTTTCCTTTATTATCGGAACTGAACTGATTACAACCCCGCGTCCTCGTTTCTTTTACAAGGATCTTTCTTTTTTTCTGTTTTCATTTCAAATTTCGGTGATTCCAAGATTTGTTCTGTGCTTTCTCTCAGTTTATCACTTAATCTGCAGCCGCCGGATAATATACTTAATTCGGTATTTTGATCTGGAAGCTGTAGAATAATATTACACTGCATCTGTCCATTTTACGTGCCGTTTACGACACCTCTCTTAGATAGCTTTTTTTCCTCACTGAAATGCATTTCAGCCGCCATTGCTTTCCTTGTCTTTATATATATCTTCCCCCTTGTTTACATTTTTTTTCTCCTCAACCCTTTTCCCTTCTACTTCTGTCCTCTTTCTCTCACATTGAATTGAAACATGGAGAGTCATCCACTACTATTTCTTTCCTCAGCATCGTCTTCGTCTGCCGCTGCTGCTCCGTTTCATTACCACAGTCTGCAGGAGCCGTTTTCGACGCACGTTGGAAATTCTCAGGCCTTCGGCTCTTCTCCCAGTCCCATCCCTGAAGGTGGCAGTTCGTCTGGGTTCTTGGGGTTGAAGACGGATGTGAGCTTTGAGCATTCAGAGGCTAAGGACACTTCTCACGCGTCGGCAAATGATTTTAAGGATCTCAAGAAGAAGGGCGAGAAGAAGATTAAGAAGCCCAGATATGCGTTTCAGACAAGAAGTCAGGTGGATATACTTGATGATGGTTATCGGTGGAGGAAATATGGCCAAAAAGCTGTGAAGAACAATAAATTCCCCAGGTAAGTCGATCAATCGACCAATCGCCTTTTCACTTCTTCTCTTCCTCTCCCCTTATCCGTTTCTCTTTCCGCTTCACTAATTTAAAATTAGGTGGAAGACCCCAAACTGCAGCTTTTTTCTGTTTTTCGTCTGATTTTAAAAGCTTAAAAGAGGAAGAAGAGATCATTTAACTGCTTTAAGAGTGTCATAGATGAAACTGACTTCAACTCGGATGAAAACCCAGGATTTTTTCTGTTTAGGAAAGGTTCGTTGCAGCTGCTTAATTCCCCGGTTGACGATTTGCGTCAAATCCCACAAGAAACTTAACTTTGTTGTTGTATCAGTTCGATTAATAGTTCGAAGGACCATATGTCGTCGTTATTACCAGTATAGGTGGGGATGAGGAGCAGTTCACACATTGATATCTGCAGATTAAAACCAGTTGTAGGTTACCGAAACTGAGTTGTGAAGAATTAAAGATGAGCAGAGTTCTGTAACTGTTCCTTTAATCGTTATCAACAATGCTAACAATAGGTAAAGATGAGGTATTCCACTGAACTACTTTCAGTATTTCCTGAACGAGACTAGAGCATACATCTTATGGCATCTGGAGTAAAGCTTCCTTCTTAAGCTGTTATAACCTAAACCCTTCATAGAATGCTGCTCTTTGAGCAGCTCGATTCTCCATGACAGAAGGTTCTGGCTAGAGACCACAGTCTTGAAACATAGAACTACTAAATGGAAGAGCAACAGCAAAAGCAAATGTAGCTTTTGAGAAAAAAAAAAACTTATTTAAGGAAAACGGATCAAAACTATTTGAATATTTGCTTCATCACTGTCTTTTGATTGGATTAATGCATGGTTTATTCTTCTATAAATGCTAATATGTATCAATTTATGTTCTGTTGCAGAAGCTACTATAGATGCACCTATCAAGGCTGCAATGTCAAGAAGCAAGTCCAGCGTCTATCAAAGGATGAAGGGGTAGTGGTGACTACTTACGAAGGGATGCATACCCACCACATTGAGAAATCGACTGACAACTTCGAGCATATTTTGACCCAGATGCAAATCTATTCCAGCTTTTAGACATTTGCGCAAAGTTCCAAAGAGAGGAAGTACTGCAGGAATCTGTCTGTATAGAATTATGACATTTTCAGTTATAGTGATGCACACACCGGAAATAAATATAGTTAGCTACATGATCAAATACTCAAACTGTCTCGATCTGTAGAAGTAAGTTTTTTCTTATACTCCTTTTTGTTTCTCAAGGCACTGGTGACATAGGCCAAGATTATTTCTTCATTGTAATTTATTTTTTTCATTGGTGAACTTGATTTTCCATGAGTTGATTAATGTTCTCATAAAATGAGCCGATCAGTTTGTTTGAGTCGTATGATATCCATTAACCAACATACATACTGTATATGCCATTTTTGAGAAACTTCGGTGGCTCTTCTTTGGAAGCGTGATTCATGAGTATTTTCATGGTGATGGGGTCGTGGTAAGTGATGCTAGTCTCAGTAGAGGGAGAGAGATGGATCAGAGGTTGAAAGAAATTAAACTAGGAAGAAGGCAACGGGCTGGATGATGATGATTCCTATACGAGCTCAGAGATGCTCTCGAGACGCCACGATGGCCACTGTTTCAGAGAACTGCTGTTCTTCTCAAACGAGCAAAAAATTATCGTTTAAAGATGGAGAAAGATGACAGCAATAGAATATAGGAGAAGTCACTGTAATCAATCGAAACTCGTTTCAATTGTTCTGGGTTCCTACTCGGGAAAGAAGAGAAGGTGGGTGAGCCTCTGAGCTGATTCATCTCTCACTGGAATCTACTGGTTTATGGCCAGTCAAAAGGAACTGAAACCATTCGGTCCATATGCACCTGTTCTTACTGTTTCGGAGATTCCCGATATGATGACAAAAGTTGTCCTTCTTCCAGGTCTAAGAGATGTACTACTTAGGGCAAATCCAACCTCTCGAACCGACATTTCTCCACTGGAACCATGCTCCGATCCCTACAACAAGGGTAAATTTCTTTAAAAGATTAATCTAATTAAAAGATTTCATGTAGTTTTCACTGGTTGAGACTCCTTTCACGTCGATATCCTCATGAACTTGACCAAACGAACAGGATATATCCTTCAAATCGACGGGAAACATTTGAATTTTGATTTTGAAAGCATCAAATCTAGCTATTAAGCTGTTATTATTTATTTCTACTTTTCCAACCCGTCTACTGAGGGCGCCTACATCGCTTAAGAAGTTCTGAGTACATTCTCTCCATGAGACATTATTGACTACTCCGGAAAGATCGGATTCCATCTGGGTTCAATGAAAAAATTCATCGGCTATTGCAGATGCTGATCTTTTTCTCATTTTTGAGTTCTGGATGGATGAAAGGGTAAAGAAACTCATTACTTGCCATCGTATGATCTAACAGAGATAAGAATACAAAACGTTATACTAAGAATTATCGAAAGGACTGATACAAACCCCTCCCCCCTTTCTCCCCTTCGACTCCGGTCCAAACTCGTAACCTGATCTGAAGTTGGTCTTGTTGACGATGACAAAAGTTGTACGGAGCCAGAGCCTGGGTTTGAACCAAAGACCTTAATGAGATTCATGAGTTGTGATTTTTGAAGTTTGAAGATGGACTTGATGAGAGCAGCCGCCAGAACTAATCCACGTTCTTTTCATTCGTCAATCTCTTCTCATCTTAGAACTTTCGTTTTGGGTCTCTCCAACCGAAACCACGGATGAGTGTCTCTTTTTACAAGAAGTCATCTTAATTAATATTTACGCAACACATTACAATCTAAAACGTATAAAATTTCGAATGATTTACGTATTTTTGGGCATTCGAAACGCTCAATCTGATATGCCGAGTTGGTAGTTGACATGGATGGCAATAGAGCACAAGAAATGGATATCTTTGTCAGATTGGAAGGGAGGAGAGCGCGAGTTGCAGTCAAACTACGATGGGTTTGAAGCAGAAAGAAGAGAAAAGTTTCCACCTTACGTCATGCCAGAATTTTCTCCCTGATTCACGTCCATTTCATATCGACAGCTTCACGTTTCTCAGATCAATCCATAAACAGATCACGTTTTGTTCAACTCCTTAGATGCTTTGATGAAGGAACCTGCAAAGACTTTTCCACACTTTGAATCTGGTAGATATAGTTGGATTGAGGGGCCTGGTGTCTAGGTTTTTCAAGACTTATGATGTGATTAGATTTTCGAGAATCGAAGCTCAGGTGATTTCTCGTAAAAAACTTTTTTATATAAATTCAAGATGATTTATGCATCAGCCAAGATACCTCCGTAGATTAAGAATGAAATCAGAAGACGAAAGCAAGCTCTAACTTTTGAAATGTTAACAAAGAACGGTGACTTTCCATTATAGTAATACTATTCTTTGATAATGAAGTGAGGCAACCTTTCAGTAATGGTTTCCTAGTTTTACAAGTCTTGGTCTAGACTGCAATGATATCAGAGAGGACTAAATTTCTTCATTCAATGACTAACGCTAACAACAGTCATTTGGGATAAGACAGAGATAAAAAAACGTCATTCTCCGTGGAGTTTAATGAATTTTCTGATATAATGACGGCTGATAATGTTAATTCTCTATTTTCCTCCGACCCTTCCTTTCTCGTGGCTTTACTGTGACCATGCAACCAGCTACTTTGAAGTCAATCTCTTCTAGACAAACGATATATTCCCTGGTTTTGGTCAATAATGAATTTTCAAACAGCTCCGCGGCTCTGATGCTGAAACTCTGAAGAACAGCTCCACCTCGTTTCGACACCGAAGAGATGGGAAAAAGATGGTATAATCGCAGGTTGCAACGTGTTCCTCCACCCTACGTGAACAGACGTGTATGGACTGTCATAGTTAATGTCAAATCACAGCCCACAGTGCCTCATAAATACGAGGGGGGGGGGGGTGGGTGCGAAGCAGATTAATGCCTCAAATGCTTGTTTGTCGAATCTGTTCTCTTTGTCCAAATGCTTTCTTGAATTCTAACGGGAGAATCTTTTCTAAAAGATTTACTGTCTGGAATGGAATTAACCGATAATGGGCAGATGCATTTACAGTCAAAAGCAGCGAAGGATTTGTTAGATTCGGAAAGCAGACCAAATCAATTGAACGAAAGGGACGGTATTGCACTGTTTGGAGTGTTTAAAGTAATTCAGAGCTGTAATGATTTTCAGAAACTAATGGCTCTGAGTTGGAAAGAGATCATTCCTAGTCAGGAGAGTTTCTGGACAAACTCCAGACAGAAAAACATCTCAATCCGATGAACTTGGCCTCATTTAAATGACAAAGAATATTTGGAAACATGTTCAGATTAATGTTTTTTGTTTTTTAACAGAGATATTACTTGTGAAGAACATTAGCAGACTTCACTGTACGAGTTTAGTCAACTTAGAAATTAAAGCTAATTTCCTAGGTTTTAACATGATCCTTCACATTACTAGGGACAGTTTATGCTATTATAGGATAACAAAAACATGGAGAATAATTTTTTACCAATTTTTATTGAAAATTTTTCAATTTTTTTTCTCTTGACTTGTTTTATTACATTTATGTTAAAGAATAGTCACCTACATATATGAATAATTAGATCTTAAATTTATTAGTCGGGAAAAGAGTTTGTCATTTGAGACATTGCTCCAGTATATATCTACCAAGTTTCTTCTCGTAAGTGTTGTAGGGTTAGTACTGAAATCGCATACACATGATGTGTATGTTGTACGGTATGTTTTGCTACGTATCTTACAACAAATAGCAGTTGGAGATGTTGGAGCATGTAGGTCAATTTGGATTAGATTTTAATTATTATTATACCTAAAAATAGTTAGTAAAAAGAAAATTTTGATCATTATCTTATTTTTATTAACTATTTTTATGAATAATAATGATCAAATTCTCATTTTCTTTTCTAAGGGCTCCAAACAAACCCTCAGTAGCATAGTTTGAGTGCTCTTGGACTTTTCGTGTGTGTGTGTGTGTGTGGATTTATTAGCAGATACTAGAAAAGGGCGACAACAGATACTTTAAGACGAAGACCACTGATACTATCTCATCATAAGATGGAAGAGCAGTTTCCGTCATGATTTTCATAACTAATGCATCATATAGTGTCCCTAGTCCCTTTAGAAGCCAAAAAAACTTTATCAGCATTTTGAACAGGATTGTCTATAGCTGCTAAGGGAGTCACACTATCTTGACTAAAAAGTATCCACATCTCAATCGAGTTCATTGAAAATTCATTTAGACAGAACCTACCTACCACTAAAGCTTCTCTTTCAGAAATTTTCATGTCAAATCTCTTAAAGAGGAAAAAATCCGAAGCTCCACCCTTCCCTTTATTAACACATCTTCTCTACTTAGGAACTTGTCCTAACAGAGACAAGAAAAGGTTAAACAAAACACAAAAATAGGCAAGAGAGAACATTAGAAAAGATTGAACACATTAGAACTTGGCCACTTTAGGAAATCAATTGGCTGAACTAGGCATTAGCATGTTTAGGCTGTTGTGATTTAAAAGATCAATGTTAAGAAGAATCTGCTATGTTTGAAGGATTATAACAAACAAATGTAAGCAATTGCATTGCTTTGTTCCCACTCCACTTGCGTTTCACTCGTCATTTGTTACAAAATTGAGTAGAACAGTCATATTTAAAAACATATTTACCCACCCAGATTTTGCTCCTACTGGCTTTAGCCTTGGTACTAATAATTGTGACTTTAACACCCATCTCCATTATTTCTACTAATGGAGTTTGTGCATTTGTTGTTCCTTTATTAATAGAGAAAAAGATTGTTATGCAAAAAAATTCACTTGCATAAAATGCAATCCTAGGGATAGATATTTAAAGTTGTGGAAACGAAATAAGGTCTTGTTAGTGGACTTTGTAAGTGAGATGTATTTCACTTTCACTAGGTAAAGTGTCCAAAAAAAAACCAAAAAAAACGTTAGTGCACGTTGCCTAAAACGAGTGAAAGTGAATTACATAGGTAATTCACTTTCACTCATTTTAGGCATAACCCAAATGAAAGTGTGTCACTCCATTCGACGAGTGAATTCACTTTCACTCGTTCAATTACAGAGAAGATGTTGCAAAAATTCTCGCGACAAGCTCCTCTGCAACCCAGTGACTCCCCCCTTTGCAACCTCTCCCCAACAATTTTTCTCGTTGATCCTCTCTTTCTCTCCCCATCCCCAACTTCTGGGAGCAACACTATTTCTTGCTCCCTTTGCAACCTCTCCCGCTCAAACAAGGCTTTCAAATTGGTATCCTCACTCACATCCTTTTGAAGGTTTTTGGAGGTTTCCTTTAGGGCTTCCAAGACTTTTAAAACCTGTGGTTGAGTAGCTCCCTACTGATGCCGCTGAGCGCTTTCTTCTTCCATGGCTCTCGCTTATGACCAAAAAAGTTTCCTACTCTTTACAACATCTTCCACTAAGAACAAACCCAAATTCTTGAAAAAGAGACAAAACTTTTTTTCAATTTCTTAGCTCCTCAAAAGGCTCAAAGACAAGAAACAACAACACCTCCATGAAACGACAAATCTATCCCTATAACAACAAGTTTCTTCCTCAACCAAGTTCTGGATAATACTAGCTGATGGTGGTGCCAATCAGTGGCAGAAAATGGAACTCCTGTAATCGAGAAATATGTTAGTTTATACAAATGAAAATATAATTTTTGAAATTATCAGGATAATATTGTGGATACAGTTTTGATCACAAGTCTAGATAATAGTTCTTGCTTGTTACTAATCGCACGCTTCCACCGCATGCCATAATTGTGCTTAACTTAATTATTAGTAATTAGACTAACTCAATGTTATATTATTTATTTTTATATCTTTAATTAATAAAATAATTAATTTAATTAATTATTTATAATTAAATTTTTTGCAAGTTAAAATCTATCTTATTTTATGAGTAAAGATTTAAGTATAACTATCGTAAGAATTAATAGACTAACTTTATATAATAAAACATCTTTTTTATATAACTATTTGATATTTAGATATTAAGAAATTACAATTTGATTAAAATTTTAATATTATAAAAGTAAGCATTTGTTTAATTATTATATTTAATGTATTTTATTAATTAACTAATTTTAATTAATTTTCTAAGTATTTCGTAATTCATCAAGTTAAAATTTATCTTTTAGTTTATTAATAAAAAATAAAATTTATAAAGTCAGATCTATCAAAATATTTTATTAATAAAAAAATCTTTGTACTTTACACCGTACTTTTTATTATACATACTAACACAAACAAATACTTTACACTGCATTTTTTATTGAGCACACTAATACTAACAAGTAATTCAACTTTTATTTTCACTTTGACTAAGTAATTTACTTTGACATTCACTTTCACTTTCCACAACTAAGCGGGGGTTAGTAAAAAAACTTGATACATGAACTTCAACTTTAAATTCATTTGAATCATCTACATGAACTTCAACTTCAAATTTGGTGTTAGTGTGGACGAGTTCGTGTGCACTGAAAAACAGTTTCCAGTGTTAGTGCCCCAAAATGAGAAAAATATCAAAAACAAGAAAATGAGTAACTTGTAATAATATAATTAAATAAAATATAATACCTAAACACCAAATTAGGTAAAACAAACATGATTACTACATTAATAAGTAATTTAATGTATAATTAAAATGTATTAATATACTAATTAATTAAATTACATATAGTTAAATGAACAGTAACCTATTGTAGGGTGGATATCTTTCTTGTATAATGAAGATTCGTTAGGCGAAGGCTTTAAAAGTTTTCATTTTATGATTAGCTGCAAATGCTTATTTACACATTGGTCGCAGAGTACCAAGTGAATTGCATTGTCGTGTTTTATTTTCTTAATTAAAGAATTTGATTCTTGTATTGGTCCCTTAAAGGAAAACTTATATTGGTCACCTAATGGAAAACTTGTGTAAAAGTAGAAAATTTATATATTGGTCCTTTAAACAAAGGCTTTAGATTTATAGAGAAAGCTTTCATCATCCACTGAAGGTCTCATTACGGGCATAGACCACATTCTTCTCTTTCTCTAATTCATCAGACAATTCAATAAGCACTGAATTCCAAGCTTTCTCAACTTCATCCCATAGTTCTGCTAGAACTATTTCACTGAAGTCGTTGACCCAACCTGGCTGAAGAAGTGATGCATCCACAATGTCTTGAAACATATAGATCCAATTGCACTAGGAGCTAATGGTGTCAAGATTTTACCAAAAAAATCCTTCCATGATTTGGTGCACATGTCAAGATAAAGGATTCTTTGTCAAACCCCAAAAATATACTTAAATATGAGTATTGAGACTAACAAATTAAAGGTAGAAAGTTCGATAAGTTTGGAGATAAGGTTGATAAATGACGAAACAAGAGAAGAAGAGGAAGAAGAAAGAAGAAAGAACGAGGGAGATGAGTGTGGTTTTTAGGGCTCAATTTATTTGACTGTCCACTCTTCCTTTAATTAAGGAAGAAATTTATTATACAGATGCAACTATGTAAATACCCTCTGTCTAAACAGTAACCTAAGGGGAAGTAAAATTGCCCTCGGTTTAGAGAAAAGGTTGATAAATGAGGTACTAAGAGAAGAAGAGGAAGAAGGAAGAAGAAAAAACAAGACAGAGGAGAGTGGCTCTTAAGGTTCAATTTATTTCAGTATCATTTATGGCAAGTGTTCTCTGTTAAGTTGTAGAGTCTAATTAACGCCTTACATAGAGTCAGCACACAGATCCACGATATATTGATTGTTGTTTCATTAAAGGTGAAAAATAGGTGATTTGGGGAGAAAATAGAAGAGAAAACGGATTTCTAGAAAAGATGCAGCTTTACTGGCTTAGAATCCAAGCCAAAAAGGCCCTTCTTTCTTCTTTATAATCAGGGTTTAAGTGAAATTTTACAATAGGATAAAAATGCCCCTCAATACTCAAAATTACATATTTCCTAAAATACATGTCTAAATTGAATGAAAATTTAACTAGAGATAAAATAAGACATTTTCTATCTAATAGCCATACTATAAGAGAAAAATGTAATATTGAAAATATAATAAATGACCAAAATTCCCCTGAACTTGTATTTTAACACTCCCCCTCAAGCTGGAGAGTAGATATTAAACAATCCTAGCCTGTCACTAAAGGATACATGTTTACGTCTCCCCAAATGCTTGGTAAATATATCTCCCAACTGGTTTGAAGACTTTACATAAGGAGTTACAACCTTCCCCTGCATAACTACATCTCTAATGAAGTGGCAGTCAACCTCTATATGTTTTTTCTCATGGAATGCAAGGTTGTTGGCAATAAAAATAGCTGCCTAGTTATCACAATTCATAACCATAGGGTCAGGTAACATAAAACCAAACTCAAGAAGCACAAACTTAATCCACATAAGCTCACTAACTGTATGAGCCATCGCTCGATATTCGGCCTCTGCACTGGACCTAGCCACAACTGTTTGTTTCTTACTTTTCCAACTTATCAAGTTGCCTCCAACTAAACAATAGTAGCCTGATGTAGAACGTTTATCCATCTTACACCCAGCATAATCAACATCAGAATACCCAAGTACATTAATTTTCCCATAATGAGTACACAGAAGACCTTTTCCAAGTGCACCCTTCAAGTACTTCAAAATCCTCTGAGCAGCTTCTAAATGGACATTTTGAGGATTTTCCACAAAATGGCTCACAACTCCCACAGCAAATGAAATATCCAGCCTGGTAACTGTAGCATAGATCAGTTTACCTACTAACCATCAGTATTGAGTTTTATCCTTGAGTGTAGGACCCTGGGTGTCATGTAGATTATGATTAACTTCCATGGGGGTGTCTATAGGTTTAACACCTAATAAACCATACTCTTGTAACATATCCAATATATATTTTCTCTGAGAAAGAAGAATACCTCGCTTGCTACGAGCGACTTCAATGCCAAGGAAGTACTTGAGAGAGCCCAAATCCTTTGTCTAAAAATGTGTGGCCAGATATTGTTTAACTTCTGTAATACCATCAAGATTATCACCAGATAACACAATGTCCTCCACATAGACAACAAAAATCACCACACCAGTCTTCCTTTTAAGTAAGAACATAGAATAATCACAATGACTCCTATAGAACCCAAATTGTAGTACCACATCACTAAACTTTTCAAACCAAGCCTGTGGACTCTGTTTAAGTCCATAAATAGCCTTTTGTAGCTTGCACACCTTTTCTATCTCCCCCTGAGCAACATACCGAGGAGGTTACTCCATGTATACTTCCTCATGTAGATCACCATATAAAAAGACATTCTTCACATCGAGTTGAAAGAGAGACCAACCCTTATTAACAACCACAAATATTAAGATACGTATTGAAGTAAGTCGGGCCAGAGGAGAGAATGCCTCAAAGACATCAACTCCAAAAGTCTGTGTATACCCTTTCGCTACCAACCGAGCTTTGTACCGTTCAATAGAGCCATCAACATTATATTTGATAGTATAAACACAACGACACCCAACAATAGCTGCTCCTGCAAGTGGATCACATAAATTCCATGTTCTTTGAGACACTAAAGCACTCATCTCATCATCCATAGCTTGTTTCCGTTCTAGAGAGCACAAAGCTTCCTGCACTGAATGAGGTATATGGGAAGTAGACAATTACATAACAAAGGACTTGAAGGATGGAGACAAAAAATCAAGTGACACATATTTAGATATCGGATGAGAAATACAAGACCGTTTAACTTTTCGTAGACTAATAGGTAGGTCCAAATAAGAGACAACAGGATCTGCAAGCAATGAGGAAGTTGGTGGATCATGATAAGAGAGCTCTGTAGAAGTATCTGCTGGAGGCACTGCAGGAGTACGAAAGCGACGACTGTAAACATGAAGAGGCAATGAAGAACTCGATGATGCTGGTACATCCAAAACTGCAATAGGAACAAGACAGTCTGAAGGAGATTCAGGTGATACAGGAAGCTCAGTAGATGATGAAAAATATTGAGTATGTTAAAAAAAGGTCACATCGTTTGACACATATGTTTTTCGTCGAATAGGATCATAACATTTGTACCCTTTTTGTTGACGAGAATATCCCAAAAAAATACATTTGACAGACCGAGGTGACAACTTATCGACCGAAGTTCCAAGCATATGAACAAAACAGGTACATCCAAAAATACGAGGAACCACACCAAAAAAATTACAATTGGGTTTTAAAACCTGAAGTGGAACTTGACCACTCAAAACAGTTGAGGGCATATGATTAACCAAGTAGCACGAAGTTAAAACTGCATCTTCCCAAAAAGATTTAGGAACATTCATATGCAATAATAGTGTCATTGTAACCTCAAGGAGATGTCTATTTTTACGTTCAACCACCCCATTTTGTTGTAGTGTATAAGGGCAGGATGTTTGATGGGTAATACCATGATAATCACAAAATATTGAAAATTTATGGTTAAGATATTCCAAACCATTGACAGTACGAAGTACATGAACACATGCACCAAATTGATTTTTTATTTCATTGAAAATTTTGAGGAATACATCAAATACTCAAGACTTCTCCCGTAGGAGATACACCCAAGTGACTCTACTGAAATCATCAATGAATGACACAAAATGCTTAAAACCAAATGGGCTAGGAACCCGACATGGACCCCATACATCAGAGTGGACTAATTCAAACAACTTGGTGTTTTGACTAGAACTAACTGGGAAACTGGAGCGACGATGCTTTCCCAGCTAACAAGATTCGCAATCAAATGAAATATCGGTTGGCAGAGAAGGAAAAGACTGACGCAACTTAGTTGTTGAGGGATGTCCCAAGCGTAGATGCGACAAGTAGGAAGAATCTGTAGTAGTGAGAGCTACAACTCGAGAAACAGATACATCATCCAACATGTAGAGCCCTCCCTTCTCATGTCGTGAACCAATCGTCCTCTTCGTTAGCAAGTCCTGGAAAACACAAGAAGTAGGATAAAAGGTTACTGAACAATTTATGGATTTAGTTATATGACTCACAGACAAGAGATTAACTGGAAACTTTGGTACAAATAAAACATAATCTAAGGATATGTGTGGAGTAGTGCGAACTATACCCTCCCCATGAATGGGAGAGGTGGATCCATCAGCTAAAGTAACTCGACGATATGAATGAGACGGACTAATAGACTGAAATAGAGAAGGCATACCTGACATGTGTGTAGAGGCTCCTAAATCAATGATCCAAGAGGGGGAATGAGACACATTTAGTGTATTCATACCTGTATTAGCCATCGTGGCACTCGCTGAAGAAGGAGGAATCTCAGTAGTCTGAGAAGCAGTAGATGAAACAATCAGTTCACCCAGTCGTTGTAATAACTGCTAAATTTCCTCATAAGATCTAGTATGTGAGGAGATATCCTTCTCTGTGACTATAGAATTGGCCCAGGTAGGTTTACCAAATATGTCCCAGCATTTCTCAGAAATATGATTAGTCCTACCACAATAAACATATTTTTGATCCCCCTGATCATTTCGGCCACAACCACAAGTTGGGTAAGAGTGACCTCTACCTCTATTATTACCACCATGAAATTGACCATTGGACTTACCAGTAGAAGATTGAAGGTTAAGAGCAGTTGCTTCTGAGAGGGCTCCACTTGACTCATTCTTATTTACAATTGCACCTTCAGCTCGAACAACTTTGTTAAAAGTTTGCTCAAGAGTGGTCACATCCTCATTAACCAACAATTGGACTCTAATAGCATCATACTCATGCCCCAAATCATCCAAAAACTGGGCTACTTGAATCTGATTTTATTTTTTACGAATGTATTCAACATTCGTAGTAAAAGGATGGAATGTACTAATCTCCTGTAGTACTCCCCTCATCTCAGTGAAATAATCTGTCAATGATCTACTTCCATGTCTCATAGATCCTTGATAAATTACTTTCTTGAGACAAAATAGAAGCCAATGTAATTCACATCGCCTTAGTAGTATTGCAACTCATCATCTGATCACTAAATCTGGATTCCATACTATTGACCAACTAGGTCATTACTAAATTATCTTTTGCCACCCAATCTTCAGTAATAGGTACCGAGGGATCATCATTTATATATTTTACCATTCTTCTGGCCGTCAAATACATCAAAACTCATCTAGACCAGTTTATATAATTCGATCCATTCAATCGGATCGTAGTTATCTAAATAGACTAAGAAAATTTCACATCTGAGCTCTCAACTGTCTTTTGGACAGAAACCCGTGTGTTGGAATCAGCCATTAAATATCACAAAATACCACAATTCACTACACTGGAGCGTCAATTAACCAAAGGGAAGTACTTTCTCCAATTTCAATATTTGCGTAGTCAATTGGGCCCCACACCGAATTCAATTTGGGCAATGCAACACCCAATTCATTCAATTTAGAATCAATAGTAATCAATTCTAGTAATTGAGACCATAAATTAATGAAAGAATGACCTAATTGCAAGAAATCAAGATGACATTTTCTCAAATTGGGATCGTTAAACACTTCTAAATCCCAACATTTAGTCAAATAGAAGCAGTAATTATTAGCCAATAGGCTAAGATAGGCAGAAAAAGGGAAAAAATAAAAATTTTACCCTACCAGTTGAGAAATGTGGGGAAAACCTTTAAGGAGATTGCCAGAAATGGAGAGAAGATCCACAAAATCCAAAGAAACTTGACCAAGACTTGCGTTATTGCTCTGATACCATGAAAAATAGGTGATTTGGGGAGAAAATAGAAGAGAAAATGGATTTTTGGAAGAGAGGCAATTTTGATGCCTTGGAATCAGAGCAAAAAAGGCCCTTCTTGCTTCTTTATAATCATGGTTTAAGTAAAATTTTATAATAGGACAAAAATGCCCTCAATACTCAAAATTACATATCTCCTAAAATGCAAGTCTAAATTAAATAAAAATTTAACTAGAGATAAAATAAGACATTCTCTATCTAATAGCCATACTATAAGATAAAATGTAATATTAAAAATATTAAAAAGGCCAAAATACCCCTGAACTTGTATTTTAACAAAAGGTAGTTCAAGAATTTCACTGTTGGGGGGGGGGGGGGGAGGGGGGGGGGGGGGGGGGGGGGTGGGGGTGTGTTGTTGTTGTTATAGGGGTTATTGAAGATCATGAGTTCATGAGAGAGAGGTTAGAGAATAAACACAAAGATAATGGTGTATGCGATTTTCTCTTGTAAACTTCTTCTTCATCATAGTGAATGATTGCAGTGGCAGAAGGACATGACATAGTCTCACATTGTGGTGAACTTGTATAAAAAATGTGTGTTCGTGCTTGATTATTTCTTTTTCTACGATTATTATTGCTCTCGATAGTGTTGAATTATGGTGTATAATTCCTAACATTCTCAATAACAAGGTGCTGTTGGGAAGCCACAACTTGAGTAAGGGTGTTAGCCCCATGATTGGCCTCATGGGGGTTGTGCACCCATGAGATGTCAATCTAAGAAACAAGGTCCACCCATGAGTTGTCAATGTAAGAAACAATGTATGTAATCCCATTGAAGTATCAACGAAGTCGTTAAGGGTGGGTGGTGGCTACTAGAGACCCAACTGTTGAGGATCGATGAGTCATTGTCTACCTCAAGTGGCCTAGAGAAACGACCCCAAAACTCAAGCATTGATGCAAGGTTTGAATCTTAGTTTCTTTCGAGTTTGTAAAGCTCAAGGGGGCTGTGTATGCAGGTTTGATCTCCCCCAAGTTATCACATATCACACAACCCCAATAGTTGGTTATGTTGCTAGAGCTATCACCGATTTGACGTTGAGGTGGGAATAAGGAGGAGAAGACCACTCATCTGTGATAAATTTCATGAGAAAAGTGACAACCTGTCTTGAATTATTTATGATGATTGTGCCTAGTACATTATTGAAGTGGGGAAGCTTACCAGCCCAAAGATGGACGCCTCAATTACTCTCCACACGAAATGGGAACGATTTTTGGAAGTTTTGGAATTCCTTTTCTCAAAGAAAAGTTTTGGAAATCCTCCCTTTTCAAATTTTCGAAATGGTAGTTGCAAAGGTGAGGCACACCAAGATTTTGCTAAGAGTAGTTGATGGCCAATTGAAGAATTGCAAGAGGGCTTTAGGGAGGGATGAAGGGTGGCAAAACTGAAGACTAAATTTATGGAGGATCGTCCCCCTGATTTTGAAACTAGGGAGGCAATGGAGAAAGAACTGATTAATTAACTCATCAGTAGTGTTGCAGAGTTAGTGAAAATGGTTATTTAGAACGTGGCCTGTGGGGTTGAGGTTGAGGATTTTTTTCTCCTTTATGGCACACTAAATGAACACTAACAATTCTTGACAAATATAGCCATTTTGTGTTTTAATACATTTTGATCTGACTCTCATGTTCCTAGATCCGTTAATTTTGTAACCGATTTATTTGCTAAACTGGGCGTCTCCCTCCAATCCCTTGTTGCAATGGGTGTGCTTCGCTAGTTTTGTTTGTTTGTTTGGTCCTTGATTAATAAAGTGACGACTTCCTAAAAAAAAAAAAACATTTTGATCTGACTTGAAGCAGAACTGTTCTTATCATATAGTTAAGATGATGTTGCATGGAACTTATTTCTGTTATAACCACATGTTAACATCTTTCATAACAATTTTACAGATATTACAAGACCCATTTGTATCAGGTTTCTAGTTTCAGCAATGCACACTCTTGGCAATTATGTTTGTATATTAGTATATTGTAGAGAGAGAGAGAGAGATCTGTATATTAATTAAGAAATATAAAACTCACTCCAATTACATTTCCATGGAGAATGGAATGAAAACTTCTGTTTCAATTTGAATTTTATAAGGATGTGAGCTTCCAAATTTCTCTGGAAGATGATTGTGTAGAGCTTGCTTTGTATATCAAGTAACACATATAAGGCTCACTAAAAGAGTCTTATCAAGGACAATGCTAAATTTAGGGGTGTGTAAGCCATGGATCCCTACAATTTTAGATGTCCTTTGATGAAGCTTTAGAGTGCAGTCGTTATAGATCTTTCAATTGAAAAAACAAATCTCTTGTTCTTCTTTCTTATTTCCTGTAGAATTCCATATCCCATCTAATTACAGAGCTAGTGATACAGTTGTTTGGATTTTATTTTCCTTTTCAAACTGGAATTGTTCTTCACATGAACTTTTTCTTTGATGGATTTACTACTTTATATCTGTAATTTAATTGTTTTTTCCTCAATTTTATGATTTCTCGTGCAGTGATTATAGTCTATCTTTGTAAGACTTCCTCTTCAATATGATCTACACTCAATTGACACATTCTACTTGACGGATGAGAAATTGAAGAACTCACCCTCTAAGCAAGATGGCATCGTGAAGATATGAAATTTTAAGTTAGATGAGGATTTGTTAAGGAGTAATTCACATGGATCAGTAAATACAAAGATCTTAAAAGATTTTCTAAGTTGGATAATCATTTTGGGATAAGGCTTTGAATCTAATTTGGCATGAGCGGAACTGAAGAGACTTGAGCTAAACCAAAAAAGACTCGCCCGTGGCCGCCCGACTCACCTTTGTTTAAAACTAAATTGACTTTTTAATTCATGAGTCGGAGTAACATGTGAGCCTCGTTCTCATAGCTGGGCTCGGAGTCCAGGCTAGGTAAGGTCGGACCAATTCTCCACGGACGAAATGACTAAACCAGCCTTCCTACTTAAAAGAAAGGTCATCAATCTCATTCAGACCATCTCCGACTATTCTTTCCCCATTGCAGCCGAGACTGAAGAGAAGAGGCCCTATCAAGCACGGCGTTCCCACATAACTTCTGAGCTTGGTTTCAGGCTTTTCCTTATTAAGCCGCGCACGCAGCCAAAGTCGAGTACTTGCTCGGTCGCCCAACGCTTCAAAGCTCCGATTCCAACTAGAGACGATGAGCTGGGCAACCGATGGTTGACGAGTTCCTTGAATCGTGACGTATTTCATTGGCCATGGCACTTCCGCTTGGGAAGCTCACCATCCTCGTCGGAGCAGGTCTTCTGTGAATCTCTCTCTCTCCCTGTATCTCGTGTTTGAGTTTTTTTTTTTTTCGTTTTGTTTTTCGTGTCAGCGGTTTTTTTCGTTTTGTTTTTCGTGTCAGCGGTTAATGTTTTCAGGGTGTCGACCTAATTATTCTAGTTTACTTCGTTGAGATTAGTTCACCAGAAGCGTAATTTTTTTTTTTTTTTTTGTGGTTGGATTTGAAATAGCAATTAGTGTTCGAACTATTGAAGGGTACAGAGTTATGAGTTAGAGTTGTATATGTGAGGGCTATTCAAGTAAACACATACTCTAATTTTAGATGCATTGATGCATGTTAAATCGAGTTGGAGACGAAGGTTCTTAAGTAATGTTTACTTGTACGGGGTGGAAATTGGAGTCAGGAGGAGGTAAAATTGGTTTTCTCTTTCAGCGGAACTGTATCTAGAAGGATTATTTATTTCGTGGTATGTGTTTCTATGAATGGATAGGCAAGGCAACCACCGAAGAACGGCAATCTCAATATTTCCAATGAATAACTTAGTTATCCTATGATCGCTAGAATGCTGTATCTCTTGGTGGAGTGATATTACGACGTGGTCTTTTATGTCTTGGTGTCTGATTGAATAATCGGAACTACATCCTAAATCTAGCCATTGTGTCCACGAGAACCACTTCTCTCAGCAGAAATTACAAATTTCCTTCCTTTTCCTTGTTTTAGTTGGTTTACCTTCTTATCTATCCATCCAGAAGGCCTTGGAGTTGATAAAAACAATTACCAAGTTGACTCAATTCCATAAAAATTGAGGAACATGCAACTCGATGAGATGGGATCCTGTACCAGGTCTTCCATGAATTTCCTGGACTAAACCAGTCATCTACCTCAAGGTGAATGGAACCAGGCCCCACTTTGTATGGAGCCCATTCACCTTGAGCTAGGTGATTGGTTTCGTCCAGGTAGGGGTGGCATCGAACCGAGTCGGTTCATGAGCGGCACGAGCTCGGCTCGGTTTGATTCGGTTTATTTGGATCTCGAACCGAATTCGAAATCCAGATCAGGCTTGTTTAAGTTAACGAGCCGAGTTCAAAAACTCGCGAGCCGGCTTGTTAAAATAACAAGGGCCCGAGCGCGGAGGCGGGCGGGTGCGTCTTTGACACTTCGAGTTCGAGACTTCTTCTTTCGTTCTCGACTTTTCGGAACCAGGAGCAAAAATGGGAATTTGGGGGAATCGATTTTGCCTTTCTTATTTTTCATTATTCTTCTTCCATTTTTTACTCTCAGTCTCCGATTTCTTCCTCTTCAGTTTCTTCCTTTTGATTTCTTCCTCCCCCCGTCTGTCGTCGCCGATCCATATCACTGTCAACCCCCTCCCGCAACTTGTTCTCCCTCTTCTCTGTGTTTGTCTCTCATTTCCCCCTCCTTGATGCTTCTGCCGTCACAATCACTGTTGCCCAACGTCCGCTCTGCTCAACCACCAACGCCGGCACCGCACAGAACTCTCCCTCCTCAAACGCCCTGTCCCGCAGCCTGCAAACTCTCACGTGGAATTTTTTTTTATTATAAACACTATCATAACATGCTCTGAAGAAAAGACAAAAATGGGCATGCGATTAAGTCATCCAAAACCATTTTTCTTAAGCTTTTTCTGTCTCGATGATCTGGTTTTTCAGCCCTTGAATCAAAATGATCTGATTGAGTACAAATGGACAAAACTAGCTTTGCTTTTCAAATGAATGTTTTTTTGTTTGATTATTGAATAAATTTTATGCATGATTATGCAACTTTTATGAATAATTCTATGCACAGTGTATAGATAATTTTATGCAGGGTTAATATACAAAGGTCATGTCCAATTTTATGTAAAATGTATACATAATTTTATATACAATTTATTTGATATGTATTTTATACAAAGTTTTAAATGTAGGTTGGAGCTCGAACTCGGTTAAAATTATTGGGCTCGAGCTCGATGATAATTTTAGGCTCGAGGCTAGGCTATGCTCGAGCTCGAGTTTGAAATATTTAAAATAAAGCCCGGCTCCAACATAGGCATGTTCGGGCTCGGCTCGATTCAATGCCACCCCTACGTCCAAGGAATTCTTGGACCAATTGGTACAGGTCCAGACTCCAACTTGACCACACAAATACTGCTTTAAGGAATGTCTCAAACAAATCAGTAACCTTTTGTCTGTGGTGCCTTGTTATATGAAAGGTCTTTTCACTGGGTCTGGTGGGTGTATGCGTATGTATGTCTTTTGACTATTTATGCATATACATATTTGGCATGGTAAACTACAATCATGAAGAGTAGAGTTTCTGTCCTACATTTTGATTGGCCAAATTGTAGGCAGTCCCTGTTATGCTAATCATAGCTTTTGCCAAAAAAGGTTTTCATGTGGTCATCTTTTACCCAGTGAGTATATTTTTTCCTTTTGAAGTTAGATCACTGCTTGGAAAGTAGATATTGTGAGCTAACCTTTATTACGAGTGATGCTGGGAGAACTGACTTAGGCACATTGGACTTGTCTTTCAGGTTTACTTGGATCTGTGCTAACTCAAGAAGGGCGTGCCTCTAAGCTCTCTGATTTTGTTAATGGTGCTTTCAAGGTATTAACCTTTGAGCTAGTAAATCCCATGGTTTGATATACAGTGCTGTGTGTCAAGTTTCTATAAAATTTTCATGGTTGCATATATTGTGTAGTGTGGTATGATTTGAGGGTTGTCATCCGGAAATGTTTCATATACTTCCATATAGAGTGTATTGTATTTGCTGATGGTTGCTTCACTTAATTTCCTTCCTTGATCTTTTTTTGGAATGAATCTTAATTATTTGGTGCAGTATTGGTATTTGTGGTTGAAAGAAAATTAAAAAAGTAAGAGAATAATGAAGAGCGAAGAAGGAAAGAAGGAAAGAAGGAAAGAAGAGAGACTGAAAGAGAGCGTTTAATAGGCTCTCGTTAGGTCTGTACACAACCCCTCTTTCTTCTTATTATGTGTACCTCAAAAGTTTTGGAATGGTCCGCCAACTTGAGCACTGGTTCCGCCATTACCCCTTATTGAACATAACTCCTTATAACTTTCTAACCACTCCTCCAAACAACATAAAAGACTGAACCATGGACTCATCCCAACATTCTAAACATGACAATACTCTCACAAAGTGCACAAACAATGTAAAATGATTAAAATACCCAAAGTTGGAGCGTATATGTGTAAAAGCCCCAACTTGTTACAAAATGTCCCAAACTTACGTCTACTCAAAAGCTTTAGTAAAGGTATCACCAAATTGATCACTGGATTAGATATAGGTATAACAACTTCTTTCTCATTACTACATCTCGCATGACGTGGTAATCAATATCTATTTGTTTGGTTCTCTCATGAAACATTGGATTTACTTGCAATGAAAATAGCTGCCCAACTATCATAATACATGGTCATAGGTTTTGTAGTACATAAATTTGACTTTGAAGAACAGATCTGACCACATCAACTCACTTATAGTATGAGCCACAATTCTATACTTAGCTTCTGCTCTAGAATGAGCCACAATATTTACTTTTTTGTATTCCATCTACCATATTTCCTCCTAGAAACACAATAACCAGTCTTGGACTTCCTCTAAAGCTTGGATCCAACGTACTTTGCATTTGAAAAAGCTTATATCTTTAAATGATTATGAGGCCCTTTCCCAGGTGACCCTTTTAAGTTTCTGAATATCCTCTGAGAGACCTTCAAGTGAAATTTGTGTGGATGTTCCATGAATTGACTTACCACACTTGTGCATATTGAAATGTCAAGACGAGTAACTGTGACATAAATCAACTTCTCAACTAACCTTAGATGCATTTTTTTTGTTTTGTTTTTAAGCTCATAATTGTTTTCATCATGAAGATCATTGTCAACTTCCATAGGTGTCTCTATAGGTTTCACACTTAATAAACCATACTCTTGCCGCATATGAATAACGTACTTCCTTTGTGTTAAGACAAACCCCGCGTTGCTTCTAGCGACTTCTATGCCAATGAAGTATTTTAAAGAACCCAAATCTTTGGGCTGGAAATATTAATCAAGATGTTATCATCAACATGAACAAGTAACACTACAATTTCAGATGGTTGCTTCATAATAAAATGAGAGCGATCAGAATGGTTCTGAGAGAACCCAAAAGACGTTACTACTTGGCTGAACTTTTCAAACCATGCCCTAGGGCTTTGTTTAAGTTCGTAAATTACCTTATTTAATCTGTACACATTTCTAGTCTCTCCCTGAACAACGTACCCAGGAGGTTGCTCCATATAGACCTTTTCTTCTAATTCTCTATGTAAGAAGACATTTTTAACGTCCAATTGATACAAGGCCCACCCCTGGTTCACTACAACAGATACAAGAATGTGGGCACAAGTCAATCTGGTAACAGGTGAGGTCTTAAAAATGTTGATGCCATATGTTTGAGTATACCCCTTGCCCACTAATCTAGTTTTATATCTGTCAATAGATCTATCCGCTCTATACTTCACAATTGTATCATCTCAACATTCATATCATACTTCCACTGAGAAGACAAGATAGTATTTTTCACTAAAGGAGGAATGGTACACATGAAGACAAACATAGCAAATTATGTGTATCGAGGGGAGAAAGAACCAAATGACACATAACGAGACAACGAATATCTAGTGGACATATGTACACCCTTACAAATAGTAATGGGAAAATCTAAATAAGTTACCTTAGGAGTTGCAAACAAAGAGAATCGTGGAACAGGCGAGAGAGAGGGAACGTTGATTGGTTTCTAAACAGTTTTTCATTGTTGATATACCTGTAATGGCTTTGGTACAGTAATAGAGGGCAGTTGGCTAGGAGCATCTTCCCCAGGATTAGGAACAACTATACTTGTATTTGCAAGAGATGGAGTTTGACTCCTTGTTGGAGATAGAGAAAAAAAAGGAACATCTTCAAAGAATGTCACATCAGCAGATACAAATGTCTTTCTAGTGGATGGAAAAAAACATTTGTTTCCCTTCTATCTATGAGAATAACCTACAAAAACACATTTGATTGCACAAGGAAACCATTTATTAGTAGAGGAACAAGAAACATGAGCAAAACAGACACATCCAAAAGTACTAGGACATAGGAGAAATAAAGTAGCTGATGGATTCAGTACTTGGAGGAGAATTTTTGCCTTCTAGAATTGAAGAAGGCATCTTGTTTATTACAAAAAAAGCAGTAAGCACAACATCACCCCTATATGACCTGGGAACACGCATGTGAATTAACATTGTGCGTGCAACTTTGAAGATGATGAATTTTTCACCCGGCCACTCCATTTCGTTGTGGAGTGAAGACACGTAAAGATTGATGAGTTATCCCATGTTTTTGACAAAAGATATCATACTTTTGATCATAATTCTAATTCATTGTTGGTGGAAAAAATACAAAGAGATGAATGAAATTGAGTTTCATTTCATTATAAAAATTATGAAATGCATTAAACACACCAGATTTCTTTCTTAAGAGATAACACCTAAGTAGTACGACTAAAGTCATTAATAAAAAAAATACTTACATTGAAAAATACTAGCAACAAAATAGGGTCCCCATACATCGGAATGAACTATCTTGAACAAACTATATATTTTGTTTGACTCAAAGGAAATGTAGTTTGATGATGTTTTCTCATTTGACACGATGCTCATTGAAATGATAAACTTGATGGCAATTTAGGAAATAGTTGAATAGATTTGCTAGAGAAGGACGTCCTAACCGTAAATGCCATTAGAAGGGTGAAACTAAAGCATATACAACATACGGAATTGGCAGTGGTGATTAGGTGATTTAGTCTTCCTCTCTCATGCGTAGAACCAATCATCCTCCTTGTCGTGAGATCCCAGAACACATAATGAGTAGGATATAAAGTCACTGACTAATTCATAGACTTTGTGAGTTGACTAACTGACAACAAATCAAGAGGAGGCTTAGGAACAAATAAGACAGATTAAAGTGTCAAGAATGGGGTAGGTTGAAAATTACTTACTCCATGAACAGAAGAGACAAACCCATCAACAAGGGTAACATGTTTAAAAACAGAAGACTCACTCAAATCAGCAAATGGGGATGGCATGCCCTAACATATAGGATGAAGCACTTGAGTCAATAACGTCAGAAAGACATTGGACGCATGTGTAAGGCAAACATACCTGAATTGACAAGAGTAGCTGTAGGAAGTGTAGGCTGAGATACAGATGCCGAGGTGCCGAAGTCAACTGAACAATGTGCAAGGCTGGTTGCAGCAACTCAGGGCACGAAGTAGTATATCCATTGCTCGATTGGAAGAGGGCTTAGTGCTGTCTTGAATGGAAGAGTTAGCCCATGGGGGCTTACCAAACTTGTTCCAACACTTGTATGAAAAATGATTTGTGTGTCCACTATGAGGCACACTTTCTATCACCTTTACCATCACTTCGACCTCTCTCTATACTTGAGCCATCATGGCCTCTGCCTCTACCACTTCCACCATGACCTTATACAAATTCTGATCGTCCTTGAGTGTTAAGTTCAACTGCATCAACATCTGTAACTTCTTTATTATCCATGGATGTAATTGTTGTCTCTGCATGCATAACTTTCTCAAAGGCTTTAGAAAGTGATGGGATGTTTTCCAAGGCAAGTACTGAGCCTGAACTGCATCAAATTCTGGTCCAAGCTATCTCAAGATTTAGCAACATATATTTGCCCTTGTTGTTTTCGAAGATACTAATTTCTTGCAAGATGCTTTGCAACTCACTATAGTAATCAATAACTGTTCTTTCACATCTCTTAAGACTGAACAATTTAGTATATAACTCATGCACCCTAGACAAATTGCTTTCCTGTGCATATAAAGTTTCCAAAGACATTCATATTTCCTTCGCTATCTCACAATTCCTGATCTAACTCAATTTGGAGTCCATACTATTGAGTAACGAGGTCATGACCTAGCTATCCTCAGCTTCCCAATCATTTGTAATAGGAATTGGTGGATCATCTCTAATGAATTTTTTGTTTGGCCATAAGTTAGATACATACTGACTTATACCAATTGAAATATTTTTGACCATTCAACTTTTCTGTAGTGGTCAACATAATATCTTTCCCTTCGAAACTTCCAAATTCTTTTGTGGGAATTATTATCTCACCAGAATTAGCCATAAATAGTAGATATCAGTCAACACAATAAAAAATTATAGTCACCACTTATTGATGCTTGTGCAGGCTATGTGGGCCCACCTGCATTATTAGGGCTTTGATTAGAAACTCAAATTTCAACTAGTAATATGTATAACACCTTCAACAAGAGTAATTGCTGCCTTAAACTACCAAAAAATTCAAGAAATTGGCTGATATTAGCCTACCTGAAGATGGTGTAGGCACCAGGTGCAATGTTAGTATCCTGCACACACTGTAGATGGGATAATCCCCAGTCAAAACCCTCTTGGGGTACTAATGAGGCATAAAACTGCTTCATTGGCAGCATAGAACATCAACCCTAGGGTTATGGCATATAGGGGTGGCATCGAATCGAGCCGAGCCTGAACCTACCTATGCTCGAGCCGGGCTTGATTTAAATATTTCGAACTCAAGCTCGAGCCTAAAATTGTAATTGATCTCAAACCCAATAATTTTAACTGAGTTTGAGCTCGAGCCGAGTTCGAGCTTCCACCTATATTTAAAAACTTTGCATAAAATACTTGTCAAATAAATTGTATATAAAATTATCTATACACTTTGCATAAAATTATTCATTAAAGCTTCATAATTATACATAAATTTTATTCAATAATCAAACACAAAAATTTCATTGAAATATCAATATCAATTTGCAATCACCCAAATAAAAACTATACATCCAGTATAAATTTATAAACTTTTAGCTATTTCTTTTCTTACCAAGGAAACAATAAACGAAGCCCCCTTTGCATGAGCAAAATCTCCACCTATGACAAAAACAAAAGAATAAAACTTATTATTGTTTGATAAAAAAATACTCTTCCACTACAAATTACTTAATGTAGTTAAAAATATTAAAATTACCAAGATGAGAAAAACATGAAAAATCATGTAACTGGTAGGATTATTTCCACAATATTCTTCTCAGGCTGTAATCATAAAACAAAATTTTAATTAATAAAACTAAAAAATATTATAATAAATAATTATTCAAAAGAAGTTCACCATTTGATTTTTCTTGACACCGTGAAGAGCCCGAACCCAATCACTGCCACAAATCAAAGCTTAAATTGTATTTGGTGCCAAGGAAGAACGATACGAATCTATTGCTCTACCACCAGCACTAAAGGTAGATTCTGAAACTACTGTGGATATGAGAATTATAAGGATGTCTGCTGCCATCTTAGATAATACCCGAAATTTCATATGATTTACTTTCCACCATTCTGAAACATCGAAATCATATTGTGAAGTTTCCTCACAAATATTAACACCTTCTTCAAAATAATTTTCTAATTTTGACCTTGGTGAATTAACTACTTCCACTTGTTTCACATAAGTCATTAACTTTGACCAACTTGAACTTGATGAAGAATGTGACCTACAACTTGTGGAAACGCCCATAGAGCTAGTACTTGAAGCAATCTCTTCATTACTAATCTCCACATTATATTTGGATACATATTCATCATAAATCTCATATAAGGTGCGTTGAACTAAGTTTATATTCATCGTAGCTTCCTCCTCATAATATATCTCTGGAAAACACATTTCGATCAATTTTAATTTGACCCTTGGATCCAAAATTGAAGCAACTACCATCAACAAATTGCATTCACCCCAGTACTTCTCTAATTCCTCTTTCATTCTACTAACCATTGTCCTAATGAAAACATTTTCATTTGTAGAATGAAAATTCAGAACTTCTTTTACCCTATATACTTCACTAAGGTACAAATTAGAAGTAGGGTAGTCACTCCTAAAAATTATATTAGTAACTACATTAAAAACTTCTAAAATCTCACACACCATTTCAACATTTTCCCATTCATCAAGACTAGGCAAACAATCATAAGTTGGTTCTCTAACTTTAAAATCTAAGGAATTCATCTTTAAATTTTAATGCAGAAGAAAAGATGTCATAAGTGGAGTTCCAACGAGTTGGACAATCAATAACCAACCTCTTTTCACCTAGTTTTAGTTGTTGTACAATTTTAGAAAAAGTGCGAAGTCTAGCCTCAGACAGATTTATGAATTTGACACTCTCACGCACATTCTCAATGATATCCTTAATCTGAACAAGACCATCTTGGACTAATAAGTTCAGAATATGAGCACAACAACACACATGAAATAACTTCCCACCACAAACCAATTTTTTCTTGAAAAATATTCTTTCAAAATTCTCAGACAAACATCATTATATGTAGCATTATCAACTGAGATACTAAATACTTTATTTTCGATTTCCCAATCTTTCAAACACTTGTAAATAACATCTGCTATGTCAACACCACGAGGAGGAGGAACATGCACAAAACTAAAGACTTGTTTTTGTAGCTTCCAATTACTGTCAATAAAATGCCCAGTAATAAACATGTATTTTAGCATCATTTAAAAAAAAACCATATATTCAATCTTTTAATTCTGGGACTTCCAAAGATCCGTGGTAAGACTAATCTTGTTAATCTCTTTTAATAAAATTTGCAATTTCTTTTTCTTTGCCTTGTATGCCTCCATACACTTTTTCTCAATGGTCTTACAAGATATTTTTTTCATAATTCACATTTGCCATCTTCATTACAAAATTAAATCCCTCCTCTTCTACTATCATGAATGGATGCTCATGCATAAGAATCCAATGAGCAATGAGTACTCTCATTTTAACTTGATTATATTTACCTCCAAAATCCATAAAAGGAAGTCCAGATGGACTCTGATCAACATTAGACCCCACTGGTTGAAAGTTTATTGTTTTTTGTTTTCTCATTGCCACTTTTTTACCATGACAACGTTTCAAATGTCGACTCATATGTTTGGTCACTCCGCTACTAGTAACACTCAATTGATTTTACAATGAACACATTGAGCTTTCTTTGTACCATTAAGTGAGACTTCTTTGAATTCCAACCACACATGAGACTTTTTTTGTCTTTTTGAACTATGGGTAGAGTCACCTTCTTCCTCATTTAGGGTACCTTCATCTAGGCTCACTTCTGTTACATTAATAGTTCTAAAGGGATATGACTCTGGTTGAGTTGAGTCACTATCTATGGCTACACTAGAACTAGTGTTAATTATTGATGCCAATTGAGGAGGTGTTGACATTCTTACTTCTACAAATTAAAAATGTAAACTAATTACATTAGTGAAAAAAAAAAAACTATCTACAAGTAGATAGTTTTTAGGTGTATGCCCACATATGAGTACCTGCTTTGATACCTGAATTACAGGAATTAATTAAGCTACATGATACTCATAATCAGTAGCAGAATCACCAGACTGGTTTCTGAAAGAAGATGCCAACAAGCAGGATACAACGACAACAAAAAATGTAAACTAATTACATCAATGCCACCCTAATTACATCATATATTCCAACAAAAAACATTAAAAAAAAAGTAATCCAAACAACAAAGATAAATCCAAACAACATTAATAGTTCCATGCAAACTGGGTTTAAGCCCCAATTGAATCGGATAGATACAAGAAACCCGATCAGTATTGAAAACTGTTAGTTATTATTCCTAGTTTAAATTCCAAAGTGCACACTATCCTTAATCTTGATTCTTGAGAAAACCCATGTACGAACCTTATGCTAAGTTTGTGGCCGTCTGAAGAAAACCCATACAAATACCAACAGAGAAGTGTCCCACCCGAGGAGATTTCTCAGAAAGAAATTGGCAACGTAACCTTTTTAAGCATGTTGGTGGTACAATGGATGAAAGTGGGTCATAATCTGTAACAATTGAAAATTTTATGATGAAGGTTGAATCCAATTGTTTTGAGGTTGGGGTGTGATATTGGAGAGCTGATTGACAGATATCTATCATGGTGAACAGATATGATATCTACTTATATGTACCAGAAATACTGTGCTAATATGTAACTTATAAAGAGCTTGCTGATTTCTCAACTTTAGGTTCCTCTATGTTGCAAAAGGATTCTGCATAAGGGGGTAAACATGAAGCAGAATGGTGACACACAAAAGATTTGAGATTTTCTAACAGAGACTTCACAAAAACAAACTACTTAATTGAAGACTTTCACAAAATAAAACTCTCTTCTTCATAAGATTTTCTATGTCTTGTTTCTTGTTCTTCTTTGTTTTTTCATAAAGCCGAAAAATAGTAAGATAATGATAGAGAGATAAGGAGAATGAAAGAGAATAATGTGTGGGAATTAACAAAGTTAGTTATCTCCATAACAGAGACTTCACAAAAACAAACTACTTAATTGAAGACTTTCACAAAATAAAACTCTCTTCTTCATAAGATTTTCTATGTCTTGTTTCTTGTTCTTCTTTGTTTTTTCATAAAGCCGAAAAATAGTAAGATAATGATAGAGAGATAAGGAGAATGAAAGAGAATAATGTGTGGGAATTAACAAAGTTAGTTATCTCCATAATCTCATCTCTCACAAATTAAAGACCTACAGCAGATCTCCCTCTTGAGCAAGTTTGAGTACATAAATAAGCTTGTTGAACCTTCTTCTATCCCATCAACTGTTAATTTCAGAAAATAAATATGAAGGAAAGAACTCCAATATGGCAGAAAGTGTCTAACTATGAAAATCAATTTCAAGACTTAACATGAAAAAGGTGGAAGAACACATACTAGGAATTTCTATAGCAGATTATTTCTTCCAAACAGATGACAAAGGAATACTAGCAAACATAATCCACTCTCTGGTAATACTGCAATGCAGGCCATTAAGGCAATGCTAAAATATATGCTACTTTTATAAAGTTGTAGACCAAAATTGGCGGAGAGGAAATATATAAACATGTAAGACAAAACAATGAGAAGAAAATAAAAGATATACTTAATCTTACCACAACATCCAGAAAATAAAAGATATATCAAATCTTACCATGAGAAGACTCAACATCCAGAATGTGTGGGAAATTAACAAAGAAGGAAAAAGTGGAACGAAAGAGGGAAGAAGAGGTTGACTGGCTGTTTCATAAAAAAAATATGTTTCTCTCATTACCAATAAAATTGAAAGAAGGGAGAGTTTCTTTTGTGAAGGAATAAAACCAACACGAGGAATAAAAGAAAAATTCTGACAAAAGGGAGAGTTTCTTACCGAAGTCTTGATGGGATATTCGCTTCAAACAATACGATTCGGGCAAATGGAGCTCTCTAAACCTTTTAATTTTGTGGGGAAAAGGTGAAGGAAACACGCAGAGTGCCGAATCTAAGGAGCGAGAGGTGGTAAGTTTAAACATTAATACAAAACTCTTAAAAAACAAAACACAATAGAACGATAAGAGCTAAAAACATAAAAATCAATAGTAAGGGAGAGGCTTAGAGCCATTATCTTTGAGAAATGAGTAGGAAGGAGCTCCTAAAACAGCATCAGAATGAGGCGTTTGTCTGATCGTAGATAAATAAGGGATACAGAATATAAAAATGAAAAAAAATCAGTGTTAGGTCGGCGACGGAAAAAAAACCAAAATATTAAGAATAAAACAACTTACCTCTTTCCGTCTCTTCTGTCGGCGAGGAAGAAGCTTGGAGGAAGAAATCGAAGAGGAAGAAGATCAGAGAGGAAGAAATCGGAGATTGAGACTGAGAGTAAGCAATCAGAGACTGAGACTGAGAGTAAGGAATCGAAGAGGGAGAATGAGGAATAAGAAGACAAAATCCCCCCATTTTCACTGAATCGCCACTTGACAAATTCCGTTTCTCTGTTCCCCTTGATTCCTGAGAGAACAAAAGCCGAAGAGACGAACTCGAAGAGTCAACCTCCTGCTCCCGCTCTCGCTCCCACTCCTGCCTCCCGACTCCTCGAGTCCCGGGCCTTTCTTCGCAAGCTTTCGAACCGAACCATGGTTCGGTCGAGCTCAGCTTATTAACTTAGACGAGCCTCATCTAGATCTCGAACTCGGTTCGAGATCCAGATAAATTAAATCGAACCGAGCTCGAGCCGTTCACGAACCGGCTTGGTTCGATGCCACCCCTAATGGCATAGAAAGCAACAAGAAAAATCAAACCTCGACTCTCATTTAGTAGTAAATCCTGAAGTCCCCTTCTGAAGAGTTGTTGCATTCAAAAAAGGGAGTGCTTCATAGGCTCAAAATTAGGACCCTATTGCTCTGATACCATAAAAGAAAATAAAAAATAGGATAATAATGAAGAGATAAGAAGGAAAGAAGGAGATAAAAGAGACTGAAAGAGAGCGTTGAATAGGCTCTTGTTAGGTTTGTACATTACCCCTATTTCTTCTCATTAACTTTAGTGGTTTGAAGTATAATTACAGAGTTACCCCTTCTTGAACGTAACTCCTTATAACTTCCTAACCACACCTCCAAACAACATAAAGACTGAACCATAGACTCATTCCAACATTCTAAACATGACAGTATTCTCACCGAAGTACACAAGCAATGTAAAGTGTCTAAAATACCCATACAATACATTTAACAGGGGTTTACTAATAATTGTTTTTACTTTCAGATTGTCTTTAAGCACATCAAACAAGATGATTCACAAGGAGCTAGCCAGCAACATAATGACTCCCTGTTGGCTCAGGTTTCTATTCCCTTGTCATTTTTTTTCTTTTATTTCATGTAGTCTTTTTTTTTTTCAGATGGTAATCTTGTTTATTTTTCAATATTCATATATCAAATAACTGGTTTTCTTACTTTTTCAAAAAAACCAAAAAAACTGGTTTTCTCTAAAGCAGATATGGTATCTCATTGAATTACTGACTCCAATAAATAATCATCCTGACAATTCTTACTGATATCACTTATTTGTGTTGCTTTCCTTGTCTTTTAAAAATTCTAGTTATGATTCTATTTTTCAAGGCTTAGTAGATAGTTTCAGATTATTTAAAAGGGAAAAATTTCATGATACAGGTTAGCAACCTACGACAGGAGTTGCAAATGTTGGCATCATCAAGATCTGTGACGATTGTCACTAGGAAGGATTGGGGTTTGTAGTCTCATATAACTTCTATTTAGATTTTGCCCATACTAAGCCATTTATTTTGTTGACTTGAAAATGATACATGCTAATACATCACTTGATAATTACCAAATAGCACACCCATCCATGTAACCACTGAGCCAAAGGCCAAATCCACCAACAGGTGAAATTATGGAACATGAGGAATTCAAGTGGCAAGTAGTAGTTAAAAGATTAACTTCATAAAAAAGAGCGCTATTTTCTTAAGTCTTTTAAATCTTGTGGCTGGTGACTCCTCTGTATCTTTAAGGTACTAAAAGTGCCTAATGGCTGTTTAGATTAAATCAAACACTGACAGGAGAACTGGAATGCCTATAGTGAAAAAAAACTTATTAGCCACCCATTGACCTGAAACTTGGAAGTATGATTGTGCTGCATGTTCATGTCTGTCAATTGGCTAGGAAAAATGGAACAAGGACATACTTTTGAAAAACAATGCATATTTTACTCAGAAGCATATATGATAAAGTTGTGGGCAATTTACTGCACCAGTGGAATTATCCTAGTGTAGGTTTTTGCCGTGTAAGGATCTCCATGGGACTATCATGAAGTCAAAAGTTCTTTTTGGAACTTTCTAATGAATGAACTTTTCTGCACTAAAGAGCTTCGGTTTTTGGGAGAAACTACAAACAGTTGTCAGCTGCTTTGTGGAGATAGTTATCCTAGTCTTAGTTACTATTTAGATTTGTCCAAGCAATGTTGGAGTTTCTTTGTCACTGAGTTTCATTGAAGGGTTCTAGGTGTGATGTCAGGCGCTTTCTTAACAAAATTTCATTACTTCCCTGATAAAATTATCAGTTATAAATGTTCTTTAAGAGTTTTTTCAATGAAATTGCTTAAATTTCCTTATATTTTTGTTCAAAATGTGTAGATTAGTTTGAGATAAAAAAATTTCCTATTCTTTCTGCCAGTTGTACTTCTTGCTGTTTTTGTACATAGTTGTGTTATCATACTGATGCACCTGAACTTGTTGGAGAAAGACAGGAACTACTGGTAGCAATGTTTTTTTGCTGCCATATTTGTATGTCTCTGTGCCTTTTAACTTATTAAGCCAAATGGCAAAAGATACAAAGATACAAAGGATACAATTAAGCCTCAGTGGAAGGTGTTTGTATATTTCTGTGTCATTGGAGTTCTTAATGTTCTTCTCTGTCATATTGAGCAGGGAACAGCTCCTTTGGCGTGCCATTTATTTTCATAGCTGGTGGAATTGTTGGATACGGTTATGTATGGTGGAAGGTAATATTATTTTATGGGGTTAATTACTCTTATCCCTCTGCATAATGCAAAAATTACTCACAGCCATATTACCCTCACTCCCTTAGACAAAATTTAGGGTAAAAATTGGCACTTCTACCCTTGATTTTGAGTTTGTTTTTTTGTTTTTAAATAAAATTTAACTTTTAAAAAGTTATAATTATTACTTTTAATTTTTTATATTTTTAAGAAAAAAGAAGAGGGAGGGCCCCACCTACTCCCAGTATTGGGTAGAAGGAAAGTGAGGGAGGGGAGGTTTTCCTTTCTTCTGGTGATTGGCACTTCCCCAGATGGGGAGGGTCCCCACTCCCTGCACGGCAGTGCCATGCCAGTACAACCCCCAACCCACCCCCTTTTCCCTTCGCAGAACGAGGAATGATTTGTCATTCAAATCTCCCTCTATCAGATCTGGGAGGGGCAGATGCCTCACCTGTAAATGTAGGTTGCAGGGGGAGAGGCTTATCAATGAGTTCTTTTATGTTTTTTTTTTGATAAAAAGTTCTTTTATGTTCTTAATGGGCTGCGAAACACTCCTGTTTCACAGGTCTAGAATTCGTTGCCAGGCAATCCATAGCAATGCCCATTTGTGGATGGATCCTGCCCACTCCGTATCCAGCACACAAAACCATGATATCCACATCAGAATTCGTACCCTTAAAGCCAGTCTCATATTGCAGTCCGGCCAAACACAATTCAGGCTTATAGTTCGTGTTGATGCAGTTATCCATTCATGTCACATATGAGAAATCCCTAGTTACATGTGACTTCTAGGGAAAACCGATTCAATCTACCTTTTTGTTTTAGTGAAATGCGTACAATTTGTTCCCTAGCTGATGCACTATTTATTTTAATCTCTCTTCATAACTTTTGGCAAGGGAATGTCTGGGTGTCACTTTTATAGCATTCTTACTATTAAGCTCAGGTTCTATTCATTTGCTTAGACTGCTTTTGGTTTGCATTATCATGGCTCAGATGTGCTACTGCATTAACTGTTTCATGGATTTGATTTTCTCAACTCAAGACTTTTCTTTTGTTCTTTTTAAGGGCTGGAAAATTTCTGACATGATGTTTGCCACACGCCGTGGTTTATCCGATGCTTGCAATACTGTTGGGAAACAGCTCGAACAAGTTTGGTCCTCTGTATCAGTAAGTCAATTTTCTCTTCTGCCTTATCCAAGTATAAGTTGTAGAGTGGGCCTTTGGTTTGATGTTCACATGGGTGGTTTTCTAGCGTGAAATCTTGAGTTCAAATCTCACAAGGGATAATGGTATGTAGTTTGTGTGTAATTAACATTCAAAAAATAAATACTAAGTATAAGTTCCTCATAGACGGGAACATATAAATGATTAAATATTTTTCTGAGACAAATTAAAATACTTAATTAACTATGAAATCTTTTCATGTCTTTGCTAAGACATGTTGATGGTGTTCTAATAAAAGATAATATTTGTATTGAATAATTTATCCAATTCAGTTTTAGCTACCAGGTAGTGACTTTCACCAAATTGTAGGGCAAAAAATGCTCTCTTTCTCTCTCTTTATATATATAAAAGACACAGAGAGAGAGAGAGAGAATGGGTGCTATGAGGAAATTTGGAGAAAGAGAGTAGTATTTTTTATATTTATTGCAATTAATGAACACTTTGCAGGATCTTTGTTTTTTACTGCTATATTCTTGAAGATATCATGCGAGGTTAAATCTTTTACTTTCTCAGGCTACTCGAAAGGACTTGTCTGCCAAAATTGAGACTGTGGATCGTAACTTAGATCAGTGTGCTGCAATTAATACTGCTACTCGGGATGAGGTCAGAGAAGGTTGCTGAGATAATTTAGTGAATATGTACTGGAAGTTTGTATCTTGATGTCTTTGTTAACAGGTTGCTGAATTAAGTGGAGATCTGAAAAACTTTGGCGTGGATGTGGAATCCGTTCAGCGTGTAGTCCAGGATCTGGTAACTTTTAATAGATTTGACCTATAGATTTATTCTTTCCTGAATCAAGTGGTTGTTGGACATTTGCTGTCATGATGGGACCCTGGAAATGATTATGATCAGTTTATTTTTGCCTTGTTAAATATGAGCTAATTACTGGAACTGATATCTTTTCCTCTTTTTCATGCTATCAGGAGACAAAAATTGGCCGAATAGAAGGGAAACAGGTATTTTATTGTTCTCAGAAGGATAGAACTGTGAGGTGTTATAATCTCAAGTAGTTCAAGGGTATAAGCATGAACTTTGAGGAATAAAATATTAACAATGTTTATGTTTTCTGTCTCAGGATAGTACTAATCAAGGAGTTTTTCGGTTGGTCAAGTTTGTAAATTCCATGGAGGAGAAAAGAAAATCTGTGGCTATTCAGGTAAACCGTAACCTATTTGTCTCTAACCGGTTTGCATACTATAGAAATCAAAGAGAAGTTCGTTTGGTATTTGTCATTGTTGTAACTATCTTATGGTAATTTGATATTCACTAGTTCTGCATCTGTGTAAGCTACAAAATTCTAAATATTAAGTGCTTGATCAAGATAATGCGTAGTGAGTCTGATCAGATTTCAAATCTTCTTTACAGTTCAAATTAGGGTTTTGGAAGTTGTGAAGGAACTCCAAAATTATTGTTGTTATATAAACATAGTTTCTCCACCTTTTCTTTCGATCTTTGTAGGCATCTCCTTCTAACTCATCAAGACCACCTCTTGAGCTTCCACGAGTCGGATTCACATCTCGGGTGAGGCTTCATTAGTTGTGTTTCGTTGCTCTGTATTGTTAGAAGAATCAAGAGAATCACACATATAATGATATGAAATGTGTTCTAATTAGATTTGAGAAGTTCTTTTTCTTTTCTACCACTTGTTCTCTCAATCAATCTTATTGAGATAATTGTGGATCTGGACAAGAACCAAATCTTTAACTTGCCAATATAAAGGCTTTCAAATTACTCTTGTAAAATGAGAACAGTAAAATTTCCCTTTTTCTTCTCCTCCATGTAAACTTTCGGTATTATTTTTATTTTCCTTTGTTTCAATTCCTTTTCCACTTATTTTATCATGTATATATATCTTATTAGCTGAGTGTTTTTTTGTTCTCCATGGCAGATCGTATCTTTGCCACCTGCTTTGGAAGCACCAGAGCCACCTTCTCCTTCTTCTAGTGAATCACCAAAGATTTCACCATCATCAGGTCTCAAGGTTAGGACATTCCGTTATTAGTTGCATCCCCTCTCCCCTTTGTATTATCCCTTAACTCCATCCAATCTGCTTCAGGAGCTGCGAGGAATATCTAACATACTTGAGTCTATTGAGTCTGGATCTTCAAGCGGCACCCCAGTGAGCAGTTCTTCAAGATCCAGTATATTTGGGTGGAATCTGGGTGCGCCATTCCTTTCGAGAACTCTCAGTGCAACATATTCCTTCAAGTAGCTTACAAAACATACCATGCTACAAGCTATTTTTGTATAGGATTTCATCTTCACAATCCAGTATATTCCAGCTTTTGTTTTTCAAGTATTCCCTCTAAAAGACGGAATGCTTTGCAAATTGGAACATATACAGTAGAAAGAATTTTGTAGATTCGTAGTTTATTATAATATCCATTAGCAAGTATCAATTTGTATCAAGTTAATGGACACTTGAAAATTGAAATGCTTGAGTCGATGATAACGAAATAAATGCCCTTAATTTGACTTGGGCACTAGTAAATCTTATCTTGTTCCCCAGCATAATTATGATCTTGACATCTAAATTGTATTCTATTTCTTGTAAAAGGGATGAAGGGAGAGGATATAATTTGCGTTGTTGTTTGGGGTGGGTGGGATTAGATAATGTTTGGGACCTGATTCATTGACCTCAAAAGAGATGATTGGGTAAACTCAAATCCTTGGAAACTTCGGATTTATCTACATGCTCTTATTCTATTTTGATCTTCCTGAAATAACCTGAGCAGTGTGACCTGTTCTTCATGAAAGGAAGAATCAGAACTCACCAGGTAATGATAATTATTTTTTTCTGTAGTTTTTAGACTCTGAAGATCAAAGGAAGGCTTTTGAGACTCTTTTTTGGTTTTTCTTTAACTTCTATAACAGGCCTTTGAGACGTTCTTATGGAAGTTTATATGTGTTCTCTAAAGCAAGTGTTTTTTTTTTCTAATGGGATGGTACTACTACACGGGATAAAACTTCATGTGATTCAGTAAAAAGAATATACATTCCATCATTGTTCGATCGTTCTATATGGTTCTTAACCAATAATGGGATTTTTTCAATAAACGGGAAGCTTGATTAAGATGCTCCGGGATGAAAATGAGGGAATGTCTACAATACCTGGATTTAGTCAGATACAATTTGAAGGATTTTGAATGTTCATTGATCAGGGCTTGACCGAAGAACTGCTTAAGTTTCCAAAAGTTGAAGATACAGATCAAGAAATAGTTTATTTATTCGCAGGAACTGCCTTTTTTATGCAGGCTTTTCTGCCTGTCTAACTTTGATAGTAAGCACATATAATACTTCACTAGTTATGAATCAGGGGTTTTAATGGATCCTATTCAAGTCTTTTGCTTCTACTTTCTTGTATATACAGATACTTGGTACACTTGGGATATGACTTGACTCATATTGGAACTTCACAGACGTTGATGATAAGTAAACCCATCCTGTTTTTGGATTTTTTTTAATCAAAATATATGATGGAGGAGCAATTAAAGTACAAACAAGATTGAGGGATGTCAGTTTGAGATCATAGCCAAATAGGGTGAAATAAATTTAGATTTCTAGCTCTTCTCCTTAAAAAATTATCTGTTTAACAGTACAAAATAAGCTTAAAAAAAAAAAAAAACGCAATAAAAATCCTGTAGTGAACATCTTCTTTCTATGTAAGTTAAATAGGCTTATGAAAAATTCCAGCAATTATAAGTCCAAAATACACTTAAAAAATTAGGGTTATATAATTGTAAGGTTAACATATCAATCAGCATGAGATGAAGAGATTATAGGAAGAATTCATTAAAGCTACATTTGCTGTCGATCTACAATAATAGATCTGTCATTGTACACGTCTATTCCTGTTATATCTTGTTCCATTGTTGCGGCTGTTGCTGTTGTTCTGGTTCAAGTTGTTTTCCTTGTGATTGCTGTTCTTGCTCTTGCTGTTTGTATTTAGGGGGGACACAAGGTTTCCAGACTGTTCCCTTAGCTTCATCCATTAAACCTATTCCCAGCTCCTCCAACCTTTTCCTGATTTGATCAGGTTTTTCATAATCTTTATTTTTCCTTGCCAAATCCCTTTCTTCGATGAGCTGTATGACTTCCTCCTCAGTAATGCCAGCCCTGTTCAAAGCTTTGTCCTTCAATTCCTTCAGGACCTGCAATGTTAGAATGGCATGAGAAATAAATAAACCGAAAGAAAAACCTACATTACATATTCTCACTGCCATATGCATACAGCTCCACTTTTAATTAGTAAGACTTCCAGGCACAGCCACTGAAGTTTTGAGAAGCCAATCTGTCCAATCTTCTGATTGGTTTGATTGATTAAATTGGATTAGCATTATTTTGAGAGCACAAAACTAACAAGATAGCAAGTGCATTTAGTTGACATTGACCAAACCCATAGCAGAGCAATTCCAGTTGATTTTTTGTTGGTCTCCTACCTCGTAAGTTGAAGAAGCCATGAGCCCCAGAACACTTAAAACGCTTTTGACTTCTTTCTCTAAAGCAACAAGGGACTGAATGTTCAATGCCTGCTGCTGTTTTTTCCCCTGAGCGCCATCATAAGAAAGACCATGAATCCACAAAAATTGGTGCAGGCCTAGAAATTGAGTCTGAGACCCAGTAGAGCAATGTAGGGAAATAATCTTGATGGAAAAATGCAAGCTTGAAAAAACATGAGCCGAGGAGAAAATATACCTTCAATGACTTGAGAATACTGTTGATAGTCCTTAATGGTTCTGATAATGCGGTTAGAACCACATTTGTGTGCAGGTCATCTGACATAGCCGACTGAAAATCACTTCGGAACTTATTGATGCAGCTTTGGGCAACTGATGTGATTTTATCCTTCAGGTTTTCTTCTTGATGTGGTGATAAAGCCTCCTCACAGTCATGAAGAGTCTACAAAGAGGCCAGACATGATATGAGCTCAAACTGAACAAGGTTTGCAAGTACAACTGCCTCCGAGCACCAGATAATGCCTTATTCTATTTGTAAGCATAAAGAGTGGCAAGGTAAGTAAAAACATATAAAAAGGAAACAACACAAATTTCTCCCCAAGTGACAGGTCACAGCAACCTCCAATTCTCAGTAATTTGAAAAAATCCTACACATCCAATCCAATCAATGGTTGAAAGGCAAAACGTGATATATGTGGATGAAACTCCAGATAACTACAGTAAATGGTTGGGAAAATATAATACCATATCCAGCCATAGTGACTGGACTCACACTTAGGTTTTCAGTGGTACCACATGCCAGTCATAGTGATTGAACTCACACCTATGTTTTCAGATAATGATGCTCCTTTCTGATGAAGATAACTCTGTTTACCTTATAGATGTAGAAAAGAGTATCTGATGCATCTTCAACTTGATCGATAGAGTAGTTGAATGGAGACCGGTAGTGTGTCCGCATCAAACACATTCTCAAAGCCAATGGACAGTACCTAGCAGATACCTAAATGCAATCATTGGTCCCTCTGTCAGTTAGATGAACCAAGACAATTGATAACTTATGACATAATAAAAGAAGGGGAAGCTTTTAGGTCAATGAGAACAGTGCCGATACTTAACTTCTATTGAAAATATTTTTCCTTTCCAAATGGAATTCTATTGTAAAAATAGCAGTAGAGATTATTTCTGCAATTACCTCACGAATAGTGAAAAAATTTCCCAGTGACTTGGACATTTTTTCATTGTTAATGTTCACAAAGCCATTGTGCACCCAATATTTCACTCCAGACTCCGAGCAAGCAGCACAACTCTGAGCCAGCTCATTTTCATGATGGGGAAATATCAGGTCCTGGCCTCCACCATGAATATCAAAAGCAGGACCTAGATGTTGAGCACTCATGGCACTGCACTCAATATGCCAACCAGGTCTTCCTAGGCCCCATGGGCTCTCCCAGCTAGGTTCTCCTGGTTTTGCAGACTGCATGCATCAAAAAATCATGATCAAGTTAAATAACACACATCCAAGAAAGAATGAATAACATATCAACAATGCTGCAAACAAATACATAAAATTAAGGTGTGACACCAGTCACTTACTTTCCATAAAGCAAAGTCAGCAGGATGTCTCTTTCTTGAATCTACTGCAACTCGTTCTCCTGCTCTGTTATCTTCCAATTTCCGACCAGATAAACGACCATACTCAGGGAAATGATCAACAGAAAAGTAAACATCTCCATCAAGCACATAGGCACAGCCATTTTTAATAATCTGCAAATTAATAGCCAGATTAAACAATAAGGATTGAGTTTCAAAAGAAGTACACAGACAAAAAGAGAGGCAAACGGTATTCTTTCAGCACATCCTTTATACACAATCTTCCAAGATAAATACCCAAACCAAGAAGGAAAAAAGTACTAAAATAGTAATTATAAGGTGGAGGTCACATTTAGTAGAAAACAAAGGTTCACAAAAAATATTAATTCCAGTAAAGTATCACACCTGAGCAATCATATCCTTGATCTGATCCATGTGGGAAGAAACACGCGGTTCTTTTGTAGGAGGCAAGCACTGAAGGTTGGCCATATCTATATGAAATTCTTCACAAAATCTATTACTTAAACTCAAAGGATCTTCATTCAATTCATTTGCTTTATTAATTATCTGCAATAACAATAATATAATATGAAGGAAGTATTGCAAAAGTCATCTAAAATTACAAACACAGATACCATATATGACTTGACTGATTGGCTTAAAAAGCAAATGAACAAATAGAGCAACTGAAGAGGAAAAAATTTACATGCACTCCTATCTACAAGAACCACAGAATCCATGATGGAGTTTAGTGGCTCGAATTTATAATACAAGAACATCCATCAATCTTTTTTGTTTCTTTGATTGCTCCATCGTGTCTTGTGATAGAAAATCCAAAAACTGAGCATGCTCTATCTAAATAGATGGGTTACCTTATCATCAACATCTGTGAAGTTTCGAATAAAAGTTATTTCATACCCCAAGTGTACCAAGTACCTGTACATGCAAGAAAGTAGAAAAGAAAAACTTAATTAGGATCTATGGAAAACCTGATTGATAACTACTGAAATTCATGTACTTCTTACTATCAAATCAGACAGGCAGAAAAACAGAGCATAAAAGGAAGTTCCTATAGGTAAACAAACTACCATGTATATCAGCCGTTTTTCTTTTGAAATGACCATAAATATCACCCTATTAGAAAATACATGTGCTTTAGAGAACCAAGCTGCAAATGCCTATTCAAGTTTTGTGATAAGAACATGTATGGCTTAGACTCCCAAGGCTTGGCTACTAACAGCTACACGTTTCATTATCCAATGACATGATACATTATCCAGTTAAAAAAACAAAAATCCAGAAAGACCTTAGGACAACTTTAATTGCTAATACACAGGTGTTAATGTTCGTGTTTAATTGAAGTTTCAATTTTTTTGGACAAGTGTCAATTATGAGTAAAACAAACTATATGATTTAATAAATGGTGAGAAAAAGATAAATTGCACGATTCTAATTGCCATTAATCTTGGCTGCCTGTTAAGGAAAAACATTTTGCTGAATTCATCATTCAGCCAATATATACACATTGCGCAAACAGAAATGACCACAAACAGTTACTATGCAACAACGAACCTCAACTACTTCAAAGTTCAAAAAAAAAAAAAAAACATAAATTCACCTACTCAAAATAAATGTTACACCGATTGAACCCCAACAAGTAAAATAAAATTCTTAGCAAGCAAGAACATATAAATGAGAGCATACACTCACCTGTAGAGAACGTCAAAAGCGACGTAGGCACGAGCGTGGCCTATATGACTATAATCATACGCCGTGACTCCACAGACGTACATACCCACTTTCCCGGCGACCCTAGGTTCAAAAACCTCTTTTTGCTTCGTCATGGTGTTGTAGATCTGGAACTGCGGCTTCCCTCCCATGTCTGCTACTTCCAATATCCTAACCACGGGTTGGCAGGGGTTGAGCGGAAGCGAGAAAAGGCGGGCGCCTGTAGAGGATTGATTTATACCAGCCCGAGTGCGCAAGAGCAGAGTATCCAGCGGCGGAGGGAAAAGAGGAGGACAGACCTGCTCACGTAACAACTGCGTGGAACCGACGTTATTGCTTTGACAAAGGGTTTTAAGTCTAGGATTCGAAACTGAAATAAAGTTACCGCTTTAATGAAGAAAGAGTGCAGCAAGCAACATTATTAGTGGGAGCTAAATGCCTATACTCTGTAGAAGACCTAAAAGTAATGGCTCAATTCAGAAGAAATTCAATACAGTCGCCCTTGGCAAATCAGAATTCAGAAGGTCACCCATCCTTTTTTTTTTTTTTTTGTGTGTGGCTTTGAAATTGCTACCACATTAACATTGACACTGATCAAAAGTCAAAAGTGGTAAAGATAAAGAAAGATAAATTTAAGTAATGAAGAAAGTAAAACTCAAGAGAATAGAAATTCCGTGCCTCTGAAGAAGCGAGGCAGACAAAAGAATGAAGAGCAAATATTAAAAAAAGAAAATAGAGATGAAGATTTCGTACCTTTCGCGAGGTGGTGAGGAGAACGGCGTCTTTGAGGTGGATGGAGTTCGTCTAGGAAGGAAAAAGGCCAAAAATTCAAGTAGAGAGGCCAGTTTTGTTTTATTCACAACTTTGCCATTATAAAATGGATTGCTTTACCAAGGAAGACAGAAAAAAGTTCGGTTTAATTAAGTTTTTACTTAAGGTCGACTTAAGCTCAAACTTGAAATAAGGCTCGTTAAGTATACAAGTCAAGTTCAACATTTTCCAAGCTCGACTTATTAGATCGTAAGTCGACTCATTAGTATACTTTTTTTTTTTTATATGAAAATACCCTTGCACTCGTTAATTTCCTCTTTAGTTGGTTGATAATCTCTCTTATCGTTCAGCTCTTTTGGGTTCTTCAACATCTAATATTGTTGTTTGCCAATAGAATAAACACTATTGATGGAAGTGTTTGCTCTTTCTTTTAGGTCTATTAAGGTTGTTATTATACATTAGTATGCTCCATTGTAAAGTCTTGGACTCCTTTGCGATAACTTACAATTCAATGGTACTAAGTTCATCATAATATTCTCTTTATTTATTTTTATATTTTTATATTTTTTAATTTTAAATTTAAGTTAGAACTCGAATTAAGCTTGACCTCGAGCTCAAACTTGGTTAAAATTTTTGGGGTCGAGCTCGATTCTAATTTTAGGCTCAAGGCTGAGTTCGAGTTCGAAATATTCAAATCAAGTCAAACACGAACATATGTAAATTCGAGCTTGGCTTAGCTTGATGCTACCCCTACCCACCTGTAGTTCTCTCTTCAACTCTTGGTACTTAGAGCTCATCTTTGTGTTCTAATGATCTCTCTTTCCCGTCTGTTTGCTTGAAGATCTAAAGCGTGTAGATCATTACTGTCAAGAAACAGTTGAATTAAAATCTAAAGCTCTAATTATAACTTAGTTATGCATTAAAGTTTCAGTTTTTCTACAAATTAAGAATTAAGGTAAGTATTTGAAACTTCCAAGTTCAATTCTATGAATTTCAAATTAAAACCATTGCTAACATTAATTTAGTTATTTAATTAAGACCTTTGGGAGAGCATGTAGAGATATCTAGTCTCATCCTCTCTCCGTTTGCTTTCTCGAAATTTCTTCTTTTTGTCTCTTTCCAAAAGTGTGACATTACAAACTCTAGTTGGAAGGTTGTGTTTATCTGAGTGAATTCCTTTCAACAACTGTGCTAGTGAACAACCTAATTTATTTGAAGATAGCTGAATTTTCACTAGAAGCTTGAAGATTTAGGGCATGTTAGTGCCCTTCCTAGGAAATAATAGAAAAACATTTTTAGGTAGAGAACTATTTTCGAAAAACATTAGTGCCAAAATTCTACTTGGAAAATCACCTAATATTGTTGGGGAGAGATTTCAATCTAAAAGAGGTTGAAAATCAATCTCCTAGAAAATCATTGGGAGAGGGCATGTTGGCCCAAATGGCGTCTCAAGAGAAAGTAAATCGAGAATAAAATTTAAATATCAAACATTTCAAGTGCAATAAAAAATAAATACACAAGAAAACTTAAATGCATACAATCACAAAAAGGGTAAATATTTTTTATTCTCGATGTTTCTCAAATAGTAATCACCACCCAAAAACCTTTACTCAAGAAAAAATCACTAATTTTCTCTACATGCAAAATTACAAAGAAAACGTTGGCTCTCTTTAAGCCAAGTGTAATACTCAATTACTCTTATCTCAATCTCTCCCAAAGAGATTTCTGTACAACTAGATTCCGGTTCTAGTTAGAACTTTTCTTCTAGAAGTAAAAGTCTAGAAAATCTCTTAAAAGAAAGTAGAAATAATTGAGACGCCATTTGGGCATACATGCCCTCTCCCAATGGTCTAACAATCTCTCCCTTTTTTTTTTTTTATGATGACAAAATGTCTAGCTTGTAATTATACAAATAAAACTCATGTTCATAAATTTGAAAGTTTGTAGTATTACCAATATATCGTATCTTTGTCCATATGCTAAAATATATCAACCATATGAATAAGGTTTTAATGTTCTAGCATTATAGCATAAGGACTAAATAACTCTCTAGTGCATTCCTAATTAGTGTACAAAGACTCCTCTCTAATCTATGTTATATTTTTCCTTCCTCCTTTTTGTCATCCATCAAAAAAAGAATTCTCAAGAACAAGTAGAGACAAAAGAAAATATTTTTTTATTAATTTGAAATATCAGTACAAAAAGGAATATGAATCTGATTTACAATAGAATCGTCCATAACATCTCTTCATCAAAATCTAATAGAATGGAAAAGTTGTACAAGTAATGTTCATCTTAGACTTCACTTTTGAATTTTCAAGTTTTCAATTTTTTCAGGTTTTAATTTTATTTTTAATGGGGATACCCTTCACTTTCATTAATCTTGAGTTGGCTAGTCATAGGAATTCTCTTCTTGTTCTATGGGTCTACTAGGTCGTCCTAGTCAAATTTCAAGGATGCACTCGTGCAAACAGGTTTTAAATTATATTTATTTAAAGATTTCTTTTATATACTTGGATTGATTCGTGAAGATTCCCTTTTCAGTTCGAACCACTTGATTTTTTTTAAAAAAAAGAAGAGTTCACCCATTAAATTCATTTCAAGTTCATTTTTCTTTCTCAAGGTATTTTAATCTTTGAGTTGTAAAACTTAGCTAATAGGGCCTCATACTCAAATCAAAATTTGGTTGAGACTCTTTTAGGGTCTCATCGCTCTAAGCACAACATGATTTGTAATTTTATCATTGGTCTAAGTCTATAAAATTCATTATCTAACCATAGACCTATGTGCTTTATTAAAATCTTTTACATGAAACCGTAGACCTATGTGTATTTATACCTTTTCAGTTCTAAGTAGGGGAATGTCAAGTTTAATGTAGCACAAGTATGCAAATTTGAGTTGCGTTAAGCAAATTTAAAAACACTCTTTAAACTATTGTAGCCAATTAAACATGAAATTACATATGTCTAGATTTCTATACATGTGTGAGAATTAAGCATAAAAATCATGCATATAATCGAAATTTTAAATTGATTCACAATGTGATGAGATTCTCAAGATATTGAAAGATATCCAAAACACAAGTCCACTAATTCTAAATTATTGGAAATTTATATATTAATACCTATTATACATTTAAGAAAATTTTAGCCTAATTTGCGTATATCAAGTGATTTGAAAGTCAACTCTCATACACTAAGAAAAAGACATTCTAAGTAGCCATGCATCTAAGTACCTACCTTCTTTGGACTGGGAATAGGATTTTCCAAGGTATCACATATCTGATTGATGAAAATGGATACTTTGCATTCAATATGTAATTTCCAAGAGTAACTTGCTAAGTTTACTCTAGATACTCCAAAAAACAAGATGCACAATCCTTTCTCTACTGTGAATTCTCGTTTGAAGCTATAAAAAAGTAGGGAATGCATCAAGACTCGTATAAGGAAAGCTACCCATTTTAAGGAATTCCTCTACTATGGCTTAGTTAGTATACCTTTTCACTTTAAGGCTAATTGTTCTAGTTGGCCGCCTATACGAATTCCTTGAAATTCATAACAAATTTTAGATGGCCATGAATCAACTATTTGAATGACTCATTACAACACTTTCCAAAGGATAGTTGGCAATCACATTTCAACTTAATGTTCACGGCCTTAGAACAACTTGTATGGTCTCCATCTAGGATCAACTAATTTCAGATTGGTTTGGAAGCAAACATAATCTTTCCTTGACATATTATTGGAAAATAATAATCTTTCCTAAGCTCTTCTAGCTTGGAGGAATAATCAACTTTCAAGGGTTCAATTTCTTTTTCTAATTTTGAATGTGCATATTTAACTTCTTATTTTCTCTTTTTATTTTAAGCGAGGACATGGATTTAGCCTAATAGTTTCATTATTTATTCCTTGTCCGACTCGAGATTATCATTCTCAGCTGTCTCATCTATGTCTAATATTATTTCTCCAACAAAGCATGGGTATTCACATTTTTCAATGTTTACACTATTTTTAGATGTAGTGCACTCAAAATGAAAAGAGCAATTATCAGAGTTCCAAGAAAAGTTTGGTTCTAGTTTTTCTCATAAATCTTTGGCAGATTTACAATATGAAAAAGAATCTAACATTTCATCACTTACTAAGGGTTCTATAGCCTTAACATTGTCATCTGCTTTGCAATGCCTAAGTCATTTCAACTACATACCGATTTCAAAATAGATACTCCTATTATGTTTTGGCATGGGATGAAGGGTCCAATTATGGATGCATCTCATAATTCTTAGCTAATAGATTGTAAAAAATAATAATTTCATCCTCATTTTCCATCATTGGTATAGTGAACTATCAAGCTTGGGTGAAGAATCGGGATTATGACCTCTTAGAACATGATATCTTTAGGAGATGCCATTAAATCAATTAAGTTATGATATGGAAAATCTTAACTCAAAACTCTTTCAAGCCTATTCTGATACCAATTATTAGTCTAGGTGACATCTAAAGAGGGGGTAAATTGAGAATAAAAATTAATAATCAAATGCTTAAGGTACAATTATAAACAAGTAAATAAGCAAAATTGAAATCACACACATAACCATAAAGAGGTAAATATTTTTTATTCTCAATATCACTCTAGTTGTCAATACTGCCCAAGAACTCTTACTCGAGAAAATATTCACTATTTTGCTCTACTAGTAAAATTACAAAGAGATTAACCGGCTCTCTTTAAGCCAAATGTTATACCCAGTTATATTTATATCTCTCGAAGAGATTTTTTTACAACTAGATTCTAGTTCTAGTGGGTACTTCTCTTTTAGAATTAAGGCTTTAGAAAACCTCTTAAAAGTAAGTGGAATATCAAAAAATAAAATGAAGATTTACACCTTTTGGAGAGATAATCACTCCTAAAGAAATTCCAATATTCAGATCACTTGGGCATGAGCTTTGGAGGAAATAAGAATGCCAAGAAGATACGCAGATCAATCCTAGAGAAATTCCAAGCTTTAGATCACTTAGGCATGACCAAAGAAGTATGTTGTGCTTTGGAGGAAATAAGAACGCCAAGAAGATATGCAGAGAAACTAGAAAATTTGGCAAAAAAAAATTTTCTCATGCAAAGGTAAATTCCTTTTCAAAGCTTTGGTATGCCATTATATCTGATTTCTTACTTAAGGACGAGTTTGGTCCCTATTTATAAGTTTATTGGTGAAACTAACCATTTTAAATCGTTGTAATAAAAAAAAAAATACACAAGGAAGTTGATCAATTAAGCTTTTTCTTTAATTAATCAATTACCTCCCAACAACTATATTTTGGAGTTATTATGGCCTTATGATGGATCAAGCCATCGATCCATTCATTTTGCGAACTTTGTAGCAACAAATTGATTTATCATGCTATATATACTTTTTTGGAAGGATTCTAGATGATCAATCACACTTACAAAGGTTGATCACTAGTGCTTTATAACTTATGTCTTACAACATTCTCTATGATCAATCATGCCTAAGGAGGTTGATCAATTATGCGTATAAAGTTTGATTAGTCATGTTTTATATTGAAGTATTACTACATACTGAATGAACATTCATACAACTAAGTGGTCGTTTGATCATTGTATTTTGTAGCGTGTACCGTTAGACTCTAAACATGACATAAGCAAAATTTAAGTGGACGAAATGTTCTAAAACATTTGAGAAAGCTTAAAATTTATGGTAAATAAAAAAATATTATATGTCCTATTATCTAAAACATACTTTTACGTCGGAATCTTGCCGGCAATCCTTGAGTTCTTGGGATTTTTCTAATAGACTTGGACTTTAGGTCTTCAATAACATTCACTCAATGAATTTTTGCTTTGGTTCTTGACTTAGCAACTTGAATTGTTTACTTTTTTGTATTGAGAAACCATATAAATTTGTGCTAGAAAGCATCCATCTAAAATATACTAATAACATTATTAATAATACAATTTCAAACTACTCATTTTATTATCATCAATATATAACGAAGACCAACATGATTTCACTCATTAGTCTAATAGGGCACTTGTTTTCTCTCTCCCTCTTTCCCTTATATCCTTCCCTTCTCTTCTTCTTCTTATCCTCGACCCTTCTTCCCCGCCCCCATTCCCACCCGTCAGTTACGAAGACAGTACACCATCGACAAACCACCACCAGTCTAATAGTCCTGTGACAATTTTTTCTTCTTGCTTAAAATTTTGTAATTGTGTCTAACCATGTAGCATGTGTGTTTTTAAATGATTCACACAAGTCATAAGCATTTTGAATATCAGTGATTTGAGAAAGAATGTCAATGGATCAAATAGCATAAATGCACCTAGCAACTTTGGAATCCTCCAATAACCAGTTTTCATGCTTGTGATTTTTCGCAAATTTGTTCTTTTCCTGTAGTCTTTATCCTGGAACACTAATAAACTCGAGCAATTGGGTCATGGGTCTTCAATGTGATGAAGAACATCCTTACCAAAAATATATTTACAGACAAGATCCTTCCATATAACATAATTTAAACTATAAAATTTTAATAAAACTAATTCAAATATCTTAGTCATGGATGCAACCAGATGAAAATCAAATAAAAAACAACAAATTCACAAAAAAAAACGTGTTAATTCATAGTTAGCATAGAGAGGAATCCAGATAGAAAATAAGTTAGCAGCTGCAGGCCAATGTTAGCATATTCTCCGAGACATCAGCTTTAAGCAGAGTCAGAGATGTCTTCTATTATGCCCTTCCCATCGGCTGCATCAAAGTAAAAGAAGTTCTTGAGGGGATCACCTTTGCCTGATATTGCTTTGATAACTTCCTGAGAAAACCAGTAGCAGCTTTGTCAAGTAATTACTTGAATCTTGACGAAATATTAAATTTCATATTTAAAGACAACTCTGACTGGTTATTCTTCATTTCATCAAACGCACAATTTTTCCCAGGAGGTCTGTATGAACAAACTGTGACTAAAATTTTTTTACAATTTTTTTTATTTTCATATGTAGAGAGAAATTTACTAAAAGAAAGAATAAACAAGAAATACCACAAAAAAAAAAAAAAAGTATAAGCATCCCCACAAAACTAAATCTTTATCTAATGGAAATGAATCGCCCATGACCATATGCTGCAAAGAAACCCCCAATCACGCTAATGTATCAGCAATGCAATTAGCACTTATACAAATCAAATAGCTTAATCCATATCTTAGACTAGTGGTTCAACCTAGAAGCTACCTACTGTTATGTCTGTTTTTTCAAAGATTGTTCAATGTTTATATTGTAAAAATCAAGATTTGGGTGAAAGAAAAAGAGAAAATTAAGAGAAAAAAGAGAAAGGAGAAGAAAAACTTTCTGAAGAGCCTGAAAGGTTTCGTTGGGTACTGTGTACGAATTCCCAGACTTCTTAAACAGGTGTTTTGAGTTACAAATTACAAAAATACCCCTATACACTTATTAAACCTTAATCTCCTTATATCTCCCTAACTATACATCTTATGTATATGAAAATTTAACCACTCATATAATTTAACATGCAGAACAAGACTATATAAAGAAAATTAACCACTGAAGTGGTAAAATGACTAAAATACCCCTGGATATATTTTCTAACATATATCTAGCACCCAAATAACCCCCAGAGTAGAATATAGTCATCCTTTAAGAGTCTCAAAGACTAGAAGCGCTTACCAGCCCTCCCCCCCCCAAAGTTTCAGAAAAATGAAATGGGGAGAGCAGGGCTGTGGAGTGTAGGGAATCCAGTTTGCCCTCCCTTTCTTTCCATCAGGAGCCCCCTCCCTCCCTCACGATGTCAACAGGGAGGTAGGAGAGTAATTTAGCTTTGCCCTCCCTTCTCTTCTAAACAACAAATTAGCAAAAAAGGTAACACCATAGTTTTTTTCACAAAATCAACACCTGTAGGTGAGAGTAATGACTTTTGGGGGGAGGGGGTGCGCGCGGCTTTTTCAGGGTAAGAGCATTTAACACTTAAAACTTTATTTAAAGAAAAATAGTGCACACCTCTCCCTGCTCACCCCATAGGAAGTGAAGAGAAGAGGTGCGGGTGAGAGAGTCTATTTGGGGGAAGGTGGGGCTCCCCCCACCCCTTGCACAGGGACTGTCCAACCCCATGCAAGGGGGTAGGGGAATCCCTGCCCTCCCCCTTCTGTTTCGGGAAGGCCTGCCTCTCCCTTTCCCCTCTATCTGTGTTAGTAGAGAAGGCCAAGAGAAGCAGAATGAGAGGTAAGCCTCTGAAAGAAGAAAGATAATGAAATTAAGATGGTGAAAATAATAATCAATATTCAAAGGGCTCGGAATAGTTTATCAATATTTTAGACATCTAAGAGTAATTAACATAAATACAATACAAACTTGAAAATTTAAAACTTTCTTCCAGAAAGGCCAAATAGATGGTTTTCTTTCTTAACATAAAATAGTTCATTCAAAGATGGTTAGATATCTATGACACAAATCAACCAGTCTTTCAAAAGAAACTGGCTAAATCAAGTGCAATAGGCAAGAGGTTTTAATCTCTCTCATTTCTTCCCTTCTTGTGAACTGTGGAACTAGCCCTCCAATTTAGTATTCTCAAAATGAAATCTATAATCCAATATGGAATTCTAGATATATTCCAGTAACTCAAGTCCAAAAACACATACCTCTCATGTTTTTTTACTCTCTATTTGAGTAGTCAAATCCATGGTTGATGCCACCACATATAGAATTAGTTGAATTAAGTTGCAGTTTTAAAAAGATATAAAAGGTTAAAGTATTGGAGATTTTACCTGGCCTAAAGTACCTCCAATGATAGCACATACAGCTGGGTGTTCTCTTGGACTCATTACCAATCTTTCAAGGAGTCTGTCTGGAATATGGGACTCATTCACAGACTGCATGGAATAGAAAGTGCATGTAAAAAATTGAGACAACTTCAACACTTTTCTTGCCTTTAAATTTGGATTACAAATGATAAAATGACAAAATAACCAAGAAATTCATCAAATAGGCCTACCTGAGCTTGACAGAGCTTTTTCTTCAGCTCCAAAACACTTGGAACATCGGCTACTGATGTCTCTCCAGGATTGCGCCCCTCTGCCACCTCAAACCTTTCTATCACTGCATTTTGATGTACCATGAAAGAGAATATTAGAATGATAAAACAAAATCCAACATGGATTAGACACCCTTTTGAAAGTGTAAGGTGAGGAGGGTTTGAAGAATGTAGAATGGGTATATAGATGGGGTGGCAGGGTTTCTCATGGGCTGGGGATGGGCTACAGTCCTCCCTGCAAATAATCTGACTTTGATGTACTAATTGATAGTGTTGAGTAGAAAAAAGTCTCACATTGAAAATAGAAAGAAAAGTTAATGAGCTATAAAATCGAACAATATGTCTCCTAAGTAGCTAGTATTTTGGTTATGATTGAGCTTAAACCCAACAGATAAAATTTTTCATTAATTTTGCTTATACTTTTTTGTTATTAACTTGTCCCCTTTCTCCTTATTACTTGTGTTTCAAAACAACAACAAAAAATTACAATTTACAATTTTGCAAGTATACTAACCTCTCATAGCAAAGTACAACTTAGTTGCCTTTCTCGGAAGAACTCTCCAAGGAACTGCAACAGACTCCTGACATGACAATGACGTAAAGTTATAAGAAGATACCACAAAAAACGTTCTTGAACATAAATCTTCACTAAAAACAAAAATTTGTGGAATGAGCATCATTTAAACTTAATAAATTATTAGAAATTTCAACAAAGGTCTCCTACATATGTTGATGTACATTCTAGATTGTACACATTTAGTTCAGAGCCCTATGAAGAATAAAGGAAAAATATTCTACTGAACACTCTTAAGCAGATTTAACACAGAGAAAAGCTAAGAAGAAAAGTAAATGCAAAGGACCATGTACTAAAATACCTCTAAAGTGGGATACTGCAAGTTGCACTCAGCAGTGTCTTCACCTTTTTTCTGCAGAAACAGCAAAGCTACATTTAGTTTTTTTTTTCTAAAATAAAACTACAAAAAACACTGTTACATTTTCTTGAAGACAATAGAGAACTCAAAAAATATATAACATACAATTAGTGCATAAAAGATGAATAGTTTCAGTTTTAAAGAAGTATGGTTCTTTTTTTTAATGGTGATAATATTAATTCAAGAAAGAAAAAGATACATCAAGGGAGACCTCCCCTTAAAACAAGAGATTGAAGGGAGGGACCCAGCTTTGCACAATAATCTGCAGCCGAATTGGCTGATCTCAGAACATGGGACCAGGTACAAGGAATTAAAGATACAAGATCAATAATGACAAGAAAAATTTGCCAATGACGTCAGGGCGGGAAGTGGAGGAGGGGCACCAGCCGATGACGACCCGAGAATTTCCTTCCACAATGAGAGGCCTGCTGAAATAATCATGAAAAATGTGACGACCGTGAAAGAGCTCAGATAGCTCAGCTGTAGTCAAGTTAGCAATACCAAGAGAGCCAGAGTAGGAAATAATCGCAGTGCCACTAGCATCAAAGATCATTCCACCAAAACCTGCTAAACCAGGACAGTCTTATCCCCTAGGGAGCTGAGCTGTTTCTCTTCCCCTTTCCCAGTTTATTAATGAAACATCAAGTATGGATCTAAAACTTAAAGAAAACAGAGAAAGAGAGAAACTAGAAGTAAATTACAATGCAAAAATATTATTATCTTTTTAAATTATGTGAATTTATTTATTTTGAATGTTAAGAATTGAATTGAGAAACGAAAATACAAGACAAGCAACCATAAGAGGAGAAAAGAACATGAAAATGAACTTTCAGAATTGTTGGGATGTTAAATACATCAACTCAAAAAGACAATGGAAGAAACGTCTAGCCAATTCAGTATATATGTAGAAGAAACATCTTGACCTGTTTAAAATCACCATACCATTCAAAGAGAATATCAAACTTATGCATTTCAAATCTGAAAGCATCACATGTACGATGAAAATAGCTATGCTTCTCAAGTTCCTTAAAAAAAAAAAAAAGAATAAAAACAATGAAGAAGGATAAAGGGAGTTTATATGGCACCTTCAAATAGGTATAACTCTGCAAATCAACAAATATTTCACCACATGAATCCCTGCAATCAACTGTGTAAAATGCAATCCTCTTTGGCCTCTTTCGGCATTTCTCATTGATCACTTTCTGTAACAATGAAAGAAACCAAATTACAAGAAAATCTTACAGAGAAGTTTTTGTAGGTCATGGAAAACAATAATAATAATAATAATTAAAAAATAATTGTTTCACACAAAACCGGTAAGTTGATTCAAGCCACATCTTCAAGTCCATTAAAGAGACAAAAGACTGCTGCCTAGGGCATACATGCACTTGAATAGATGAGATTGCACACTTAAGGAAAAAATAGCCAAACAAAAGTTATTGAGAGACAAGCAGAAGATAAAATCAGAGCAAAAGGAAAAAAGTAAACAAAGAAAAAGAGAGAATAACTTAAGTGAAATCTGGGAAGAGAACTGCTTGAACTTATTAGAATTGACCTCTTTCCTTCAGAAGCCTATGCCATTAAAACTATGACCAGTCAAGATCCTAAATAACGTGCTACTAATATAAATTCTCAAATTCTGATATTATGATATTAAATACATAAGCGAAATCGAAATACCCCTCAAGATGAAATTTATTATTACTATGATCATTATTATCATATAAATAATTAAAAGACTGATAATAATGATGACGATGGTCTAGTCTCTTCCTCAAAAGTAGCCAAACAGAGGCTGAAGCACAAGCGATAGAAGAGTCAACCAGTTACAATTGATTACATGAGGTCAATCTACCTTCCAGGGAAAGAAACCTGCCTTTCCATGTAATTAGATGCCTCTCAAATATTTCTATAACTGAATGGTGCGTTTTTAGTAATAAGTTCTATAATCAGATCTAATGGATGCTTGAACACTGAAAAGTCTTTAAAGGCCAAGATATGCTCCAAAGAAAGGAGCTTCTTGTATACCCAAGATCAAGGCTGTCTGCTTCTCAGACCTAGCAAAGTCGTTGATGGGAAATAGACACAATATTGGCCAATGTGCAATCAGTTTAATTCAAAATTAAAGAAATTCTACTAATGAACAACTCAATTAGTTTTTCAATGAAACAGTTGTTAGAAAGATGCAAACAACAAATCACAAAGTTCAAACAACAATAAATGCAGATAAATCATTGGAGTCAACCCTGATTCTCATCAATTAAGAGGAATGTTTACTTTGGTTGTAAGAGAGCATCCAGCAACAACAACAGCATCAAACTTGTCAAAAAACTCTGCATCGAAGCTTGACAAATGACCTAGAAAATATCATGCAAACCTTATCAGCTTTCAATATCTAATATTTCCAAAAATTAATTTGGAGCATAAGTAAGAAAAAAAATAAAAAGTAACAAAATAACTTACAGACAATTTTATAATACCAAAAAAATCATAGCTAATAAAATCAATAAGATCTTTTATAATGAATAGGCACAGATGGAATGAATCATAATAATGCAGCAGATAGGACTACACATACACTGAGATTAGTTTTATTGAGCTTATTTTGGCTTGACCACAGTCCAAGTTGAGCTTGCCCATAGCTTGACTTAGGGCTTGGTTAAAACATCCATCAAGTATGTACAGCCTTATTAATTTAAACTGCTTCAGTATCATACCATATAATTTTATCATTTGATTATATTCTTTTAAATACTATGTTTGTAAACAAATATTTTCAGAGTATAGAATAGATAATTATCTAATTACTAAGAAAATTATCTCAGTATACCTACTTATTAAGGAACCTCATCTGAAGTAAAAAATTGGGCTTTTACTACAGCATACTCGGGCATGAGACCTCCCATAAACTTTGCAACATAAATTTGTCCCTGCTGCTTCCTCAGTTGTTTCTCATCAATGTGATAGATATTAATCTTTGTAGGATACTCTATAACTTACTATAGTAATCAATCACCTTCCTGTCACTCCTCTTCAAACTAAACAATCTAGAATATAGTTCATAGATCCTTGATAAAAAAAATTTTTTGTGCATACATAGACTCGAGGGATGTCCACGTCTTCTTGGCAGTGTCAAGGTTCATAACTTGGTTCCTAAGTTTGGCATCCATACTATTACGCAACCAAGTCACTGCTTGGCTATCTTCGGCTTACCAATCATCATTCACGGGATGGAATAGGAGGATCATCTCTCAAGTATTTAGTTATCCTCTTGGCTTTCAAGTACATCCAAACCGATTTTGACCAACTTAAATAATTCTAACCATTCAACTTATCTGTAGTTATCACAATTGCATCTTTTCCATCTAAATAATTTCTCCTTAGTCGGTATAAATACTTCACCAAAATCAGTCATCTAAAAAACTCACAAAAGTTAATGATTTATGTATGCACAGGCTATGTGAGCCCCACAAAAGGTAACTAGGGGAGGAAAAATAGCAAAGACTTGTATCTCAAACCAATTCAACCACCAATAGGCCAAAAATCCAAGTAATAACACCACAATTAAGGCAAAATAGAGATGATGTCACCTTTCAAAGAAGTGATGTAAACAATACTAAGCCTGTGTAGGCAAAAATTGGAAGACTTCCAACAATAGGACCCTTTAAGGGCAAATTTTTTTCACATAACTGATCTAATCAGTGGTAAGAATCATTAACCTTTGGGTTATGGTAGAATGAAACGAAAAAGTCTTACGAAGGACTGAAACAAGACCTTATTGCTCTAATACCATGTAAAAAGTGAGAAATTGGAGAAGAAAGAGAGAGAGGAAGAGAAAATAGAGAGAAGAGAGGAGAAAGAGTGTTTGAGTCTGCATAAGTTGGAGACTAAAATCGTGCCTCATTTTCTCTTTTATTCACTAAAGTGAAATGTGTAAGTTTACAATAATGCCCCTTACAACCTCAACTTACATACTTCATGAATACAACTCAGAATTTAACAAAACTTGAACCATAGGTTCCTATCATGGTTCCTATCATGACATGTAGCCTATTGCTAACTCTAGATGTATACACCAGTAATGGTAAATGACCAAAATATCTTGCACAGGTTTTAACAATTATTGTAGGCGTTTTGCCTAATATGGGATGGGTATTGCTTTGGGCTGTTTCTTTACTTTTTACTTTCTCTCTTTAATGAAATTTCTCACTTTATCCAAAAAATTATGTGATAGAAAACATGAGATACACTCCTACTTTTACTCAAGCTAAGCAGTTTTCAATATCCCTTCTCAAGCTTTTTCTGCTCAAGTTTATGTCCTAGGAAACTCAAATAAGCCAAATATAATAGTTTTACGTCTTATCATCTTGATTTGATTCACCATACTTGTGCTTTTAAATTTATTTCGAAATTTTAAAACAAGGATTACTAGGCATAAAAGAAGCAAACAAGGTTTCCATACATCAAAAGTTTATGAGAAATAAAAGTGACATGATAAAAGATGTAGTTTTGTTGAAATGTGTGACAGAAGATGTAGTTAAGCATTCTAACATATATTTAACTTCAGATATATGGTCATTAGACCTACCTTTTTCTACCGAAACACGAACCATCAGATTGAACTCTTTCAGAGAATCACAACAAATTTCAGCAAGAGATCTCCCACTATGCTTAGACTCATCAGGTGGGACTAGAAAGTTTGCCAAAAAAGATTGTTCTGTGACTACACGATCATCCATCAAGGTCAAACTCCCAACCCCAGCAAGAACAATATTCTTGCAGAACTACAGTAATGACAAAAGGCAGGAACAAAAGTTATGACATATGTCAGTTTTTTTTTCTTTTGAGGAAAAGAAATATGTCAGTTGACAAGACTCTGAAAGCTGAATAAGAAAATTATGACTGTGTAGGAAATTAAGAAAAGAGGCTTCTTGAAATTCCCTATGCTTGTATTACCTCTGCAACAGTTCCACTCATACCACTGACCAGTACATGCGACTTGCTTAGCCTAAAATACAAGTGCTGCAATTAGAACAGAAAGACTAACAAGCTATTTGTGAATTTCTAGGAGACAGAACATACCATATAGATGTCAATCAGATTGAGTAGAATGTTTCAACTTACACTAGTTTTATGATTAAAGAAAAAAAGTTTATGACACTGTATAAGATAGTCGATATCATCTGAGAGGAAGGTCAAGTTGTACTTTTTTGCAATATATCTAGTTGTTAGGGACTTAAGCATAAATGCTTGTAACATATGCTTCCCTATCATTCTTTCTATTTGTTAAGGACGTGCATGTCCTTCCATATAAAAGTTCGTTTATCCTAATAAAAAGACCAAACACATCTAACAGAATATTTTCTGCATATCTATGGAAAAACTTCATTGCACCTGCTTCTGCACAATCTGCTTTGATAGAGTCAATTTGATAGTGTTTGTGTGGCCATGGCTATCAGGCTGAGTCAGTTCCAACAAACATGTGTTTTTTTTCTATTTCTTCATAACACTTGTGCTTTCTTCATCTTTTGGATCCTTGAACAATGTCTTAAGATTCCCTTGTAACACTGGTTCAATCCTTTTTTCTCCTTTAAATTTCAGTTAAGTTTTGGCTTCCTTTTACCAGTCCCCGATTTGCAAGTTGTGACTCATTACTACCTTGGTCTTTTAAAACTAATATGTATCAAATCTGAGTGTCTCTTGCCATTACAAAAAAAGAAATCTAGACTACAGTGAACCAAGAATGACCATGCAATAGTACCTCCTCTGAGCATCAACACCCCAAACACGAATTTGACGATCATATAGAGCAGTCTCCTGTGCTGTCAACTCCTCTCCATCCATTTTAAGCCAGAAACTGCAACAAGACAAGAAGCTTTGGTTCCCAACAAAATATAAACAAGAGAGAAATGTGAAAGAGATAGAAAAAGAGAGGGAGAGAGAGAAGAGAGAGGAAGAAGAATCTTTCCTAAAAGGAAAATAGGAACGGTATAGTTCAAACGTAGAAGGTAAACATATCGTCCCATAAAAAATTCCAGTGAAGATTAATTACAAAAAAATTACAAACAGGCAACATAAAACAGCTAACATTTGAGGGCACAACAAAACGAGACTCAATATTTTCACATCATAAGCATCAGTTGAACAGTCATTCCAAATGAGATTTTTCGCCTAACCGCTCATGGCCGGGGAATCCCCCAAAAAAATTTCTGATAATTGGGACAACTGAGGCTCCCCACGAACCAAGTCAAACCTAAGATCGCATATTCCCATACCTAAACATAGCGTCGCGGTCTAAGTCAGCAACGACCATATCATGACGGTTTCAACTCGGTACCTCGGTACCTTGGAGACAATGTAAACCAGAAGTCTTCGCCATTTAAAAGCCAGTGACAATTATATTGATGGAGAAGAGTAGGTCAAATATTACTAGTGTACAATAGCAAACGAAGAAAAGGTTTAAATAGTTTGGAACTTTTTCCCCAATGTATTCCATTTTTCCACGAAATAAAGAGAACAAGAAGGTTAAAAAATATGGCAAAAGTACGGAAAATGGAAGCACTAGTATTGTGTTAAGATTGAGGAAAAAGATGGAAAAGAGATGACGAGAAGCCGAAACGCGAGGAGTACATGACTATGATGTAAAAGTTACCAAAATTTCGGAAAACAAAGGCTTCCTCTTCGCGCTCGCAGCTGCTTTTAAACAGCTCCCGATTATTCGAATTAGGGATGGCGAACAGAGCGAATAGCAGATAGACGAAGGCAGAAGAAAATCTCATACTAGCTTCGGACAAATCCAGCGAAGTACGACAACGGAGCTTATAAAAGGAGATGGCGAACCATGAGACGCCTCTGCTTGGTCAATGATTGCTCACACGTGCCCGTTCGATGGGCTCACATTGCCGAACAAAAGAGAGAGTTTAGCCTGGACGGTCCCGATCGTCACCACTTAGGAGTTAGGACAAATAAAATGGTTTCCCGCCAAAAGTTTCCTTTCATCCCCATAACAATACCGAAGCATGAAGTCCTGCTAGTTTCCTTCCTATCCTCGGGACACGGTTGAAATGGAAGTTCTTCGGTCTCAGAGAAAAATTGCAGCGCCGGAGGCAGTCCCGACGCTCCCATTCTACCGATCCGCCCCGCAGCTTGAAGTAAGACTTGACGATTTCGAAGTTTATGCCATCGATCGTCTCCGAGGTAGGTTCCATCTCATCCAGGATTTCTAGTTCAATTTGAGGTTTTTGATCAAGTCTGGAATTGGGAAGCTCGCTGCTATAGGTGTACCAGCCTTTACCTAAGAAAAAATTAGGGTTCTCTAGTGATGTTTCCTTTTTTATCACTTCCGTGCATTTCTTAAGGGGATCCCGGATGGATTATCCCGTGGCTAGGAGCCGAAGGAAATGAAAACGTTGGTAAGCTTCTTATCACAAAAATGCACTAAATTTTACTTTTCCGTACTTTAGCGGTTGTGTTTGGTCTTCTAAGGTCTCCGTTTTTTTATCTCTGACGAGGTGAGCGAGCTATGGAGAACACACATGAGGCATCAGAACACCTCGGAGGCACTTAATAAGGACATAATCTCGCATTTTGTTCTCCTTCTTGTGTACTGCAGAACGTAAGGTTTTGCGTGTTGCTTCTTTTTCTTTTTGTTTCTTGCTTGAAATTTTTTCTAACGGTGACACTTCTTTTCCCTGCTGTTTTTTATGATTAAGATTATGTTTTCGTTCTATAATACTAACATGCATCAATTACAATAGGCACCAAATCAAGTTGCAGCGAGTCCTGAAGGCACTTTGAAAGTTGGAGTTGAATATAAATTTTATTCGCTTGAGTGTAAAATTGCGTTAGTGCCTATAAAAGTTGGAGTGGAGTTCACTTCACCTAGATTATTCCATTTTTTCACAAAATGATAGAATCTGAAATTACACCTCCATAAGTGGAATCCACTTTCTATTCCATCTCTCCCTTCGTTCTTTCTTTCTCTTTCCTTCCTCTTCTTTCTTCTTCCGTCTCTTTAGGGGGTTTAGTCAACTTGAAGTCCGATATGAAGATCAACCGCATTACGCCCTTTATCAGTTGAAGTCGTTAGTGGAGCGCAAATGACATTTCATCTGGATGTTGGGGATAAAGCGGTCCTTCATATAATATCCACGTTATAAAAAAATTCAAGTGGTTTTCGACCCTTTTTGCCATTCATCTAGATGAAGGACACGCGGGGTTCGAACCCGCGACATTTTTTTCCCCTCTCTCTCCTCACACCCCCCTCTCTCGTGCGTCCTCATTTTCATTTTTTCCTCCCTCTCTCCCGCACCCCCTCACTCGTCTCCCTGCGCCCCCGACATCTCTGCTCCCCCTCTTCTCTCGAACTCTCCTCTCCGGCCTCCGTCTCTTGGTCTTCTCTCGGACTCGCCCTCTCTCGGTCTTCCGATTTCGTTCGATTTCTCCATTTCAATTTCAATTTTATTCGATTTTGACATTTGAGCATCAATTGCGTAATTTCTACTTCAATTAGGCATCGATTTCCCCATTCGGCAAAGAGATTTTGACACTATTGGCGCCATTGCCGAAGAAGACGGTGGCCGCTTTTCTCTGTGATCTCCTGTCGAGTTGCCGTTCGGAGAAGACAACCCCGCGCTGTTCAAAGACGACGACATCTTGCGGAAAAAAACTTTTCTGCCCAAGCCGCCTCAACCTAGTCCGAGTTAGCTCGGAATACTGCTTAGGCGAGGGGAGACGAAGAAGTTGATCTCCCGAACTGTTCGGCGCCGGGAAGAGGAAGACGAAGCACTGTTCATCAATTTTTCCTAAGTTAGGAAAAATTTAATTGAGCACCGAGTTTAATTTACTCATTTTTATAATTAATAAAATCAATGGTTTTAAATTTAATGGAAAAATATTTTTAATTAATAATATGTAAAAATATAGTGTGTTAAAGTTAGTATTTGATAGATTTTTCTTGTCTAATCATGACTTTTTTATGTTAAAGAACACCATATATTATCAATAAATTAATAACTTAAATGTATTATATTCGTTTATGTTATTTTTAACGTTATTTTTTTTTTTTTATGATTAATCATGTGCACAGTTAATTGATTCACGTAATTACTGTATTAATGTACAATAAACAGTAATCTTTAACTAATATAATATATAATTAAATTAATTAGTACATTAATATATTTTAGTTATACATTAAATTAGTTATTCGTGTAGTAATAATGTTTATTTTACCTAATTTAATATTTAAGTATTATATTTTAATTAAGTATACTTTACAAGTTACTAATTCTCTTATTTTCTGCGTTTTCCTCATTTGGGGGCACTAACGCTGGAAATTGTTTTCCAGTGGACATGAACTTGTCCACACTAACACCCATTTCGAAGATGAAGATCATGTAGATGCATGAGATGAAGATGAAGATGAAGATCAAATTTTCGTTTTGTTGACTAACCCCCCCTTAGTCTTTTCTTCCTTTTTTAGAGCAAACGAAGGCAAGGAGGGCATCCTCCTCCCGTTGTCTGCAGGAAGTCTTCTCCCTCATTTTAAAAAAAAATTAATTATATATTTAGCTTATAAGTAAATTATTTTTATCATTGATTTTAAGAATATTGATGGATAAAATTTAACTTAATATTTTAATTATGTGTATTTTTAATTAGTCACTTAAATAACATAAGTATTTTCAAATTTTAGTAACTTTAATCTTTGATGATTCATTTAATTTATGAGTAAATATTATTTTATTTTGATTAAATAGATTATTATGTATCAGTTGATGATTATTATATACAATAAAACATATTATTTTATAATTTTTAATTAAATTACTTAAAACATTCATAATTACTTACCATTACTAATTTAATTCATAATTATATAAAAAATATTTTATGCAATTTAGAAATACATATTGATTTATAATTAAATTAAGTTATTATATACTTATTATAAATATAGTATACATTAATTAATAAACTAATAATTTATATAGATTTATATTTATGTTATCCAATTAAAAAAATATTTTATAATTTGGAGTGAGCAATAATTACATAAATACCTTCTTTTCTTAGTTATTTAATTAATGAATTCCTTTGACACTTTCCACAAGGTTACACTAGCACAAAAAAAGTACGTTCTTTAGGAAAGTAGGTTTCCCTGGAATTTACTTTCATTTTCTCTTTCCCTGGGTGATCTACTTTCCAAATGCACTAACCCCTTCAAAGATGATCAGGTTCTTCATTCTCCAATTTTCTAATTCCTTTACTTGGCATGAATCCCAATGAGTAGCTGCTATGGATATATGAGCTTTGTGAAGGGATAGTGCAAAAAATCTTACCTACTATGGGTTTTCTCATGATGCTTGTTGTCCTACTTTTCCTGCTGTCAATTAACTTTTTCTGTCCTTGTCTCCTTTGGGACCACAGGGAGGTCTGAGGAAATGATTTCTTTCCATGGAGACTACACTGTTCTGATACCGTTTGGGCTTGAGAGTCATGATGCTCAAGTACGTCTCTATATCTAGAACAGAACTTGTTCCTTCTCACAAATTCTGCTCTTTCATTTTCTTATTTGGTTATTTAAAATTGGCAGAGGATGTTGATGAGTGAATTCGACCTCCCATACAAAGCCTTAAGTCATGCAGACTTTGAGGTGAGAGCATGTTGACATTGTCAAAAAAATCACCATTACCATCATCATCATCATTATTGTTGTCATCTCTGTCATCATTGTAGCTTTATCCCAACTATATTGGTATTAGCTAGATGAACCTGTTTAATCTGTTCCAATCTAGTGTATCCCTGGCCCACTTCTCTGTTAGCTTGTTTTGTGAATTTTAAAGATATGAATATGGTTAACCAGTGGGACAGTTCATTGAGAATTGGGATACTTGATATGCAAGTCTTAAGTTTACAAGTGTTATTACCTTGGCGGGTTGTATGGTTTCTCCTGAAACAGAGACTTGAATCACATGAAAAAGTCCTAGAAACACAAGCATCTGATAATAAGGCTTACTAGAAATAATTTGGCAAATGGAGAGGGATGGGTAGCCGCTGGATTTCCTCTTTTACTAAAAAATTTTAAGATTCTGTTAAGATTTTTTTACCAAAAAGTAGGAAAGGTAATTCAGGGGTGAGGGTGATTCAGATTTTTTCAAGGGGGTGACTGTAGCAGACTCTTTCTTTCCTTGCTATATGAGAATTGGAAATGGTAACAGCGTATATATGATTCAAGGTTTCTTATTACTCAGCTACTCTAGTCTTTTCATATTGGCAATTTGCCCTTGTTGAAAATCCAGTTCAAAGGTCTCACAAATGAACAACAAGTACTTACAACTAGCTTCTGCGTTGCACCCATCTTGCCCATTATCTGTGACTCTGTCATCACTGAATGCACTTTCATGTCCACCGAGCAGCTAAAAATGCTGTAGAATCTATCTGTTGTGAAAAAGGTAACCGCTAGTCTGTTAGTCAAATGTTCATTTTCATCATTATAAGCATGGGCACAGATTTTTCTTCTTTTTTAGAATAATTAGAATAATGAGCTTTAGGTGATGTGACTCTGTCATCACTGAATGCACCTTCTTGTCCACCCAGCAGCTAAAAATGCCATAGAATCTTGCCTGTTGTGAAAAATGTAACCGCTAGTCTATTAGTCAAGTGTTCATTTTCATCATTATGAGCTTTGGGCACAGACTTCTTTTTTTTAGAATAATTAGAATAATTAGAATAATGAGCTTTAGGTGTAGTTTTTCATTTCTTGAAAGAATAAAAATAAATAAAGGTCCATGGTTCCAAATCATGTTGATCTCCTTTTCGTGTTTGAGATTAATCTGTATCGGAAGTGTGAAAAAGTGGGTTGTTTGATTTTTATCAACTAAGATGTTTGATTTATTCATCATTGAATCCAATACTTCCTATTAGCTTTTAAATGATGTTTTGAACAAATACAATGTTATTACCTTCTAAGGAAACAGAACTGCTGTAGAACATCTCAAGTAATAAATGTAAGCCATTTAAAAATTATTTCTTTTCCTTTCTCAGTTTGGTACCCAAGGTCTGGTTTCATTTTTGGTACTCATTCTACTATGCAGAGTGTGAGAGAAAAATTAGCCCTAGTTGCACGTTCTATTGGGCAGCCTATACCAAAAAGTAAGTACTCTTTGAAACATGAGTTTAATGGGTGCATTCACTCTTTTTCTTCTCCCTGGTGTATATCTTACCACAAAAGAAGAAATGTAACTTGCAGGCATGCATTTTGTTGTTTCCTTGTTGTGCATACTAGTTATGTGATACTGGGATCAGCCATGTGATGATGCTCTTCATTCCTTGGGAAGCATAGGCCTGACTATCCTAATTTTGACTTTAAAAAATATGAAATAAAACCTCAGTGCTTTTATTTTGGTTTTCGTGCATCTTTTTTTTATCCCGTGATGTTAAATTGCAGTTCATTTTTGCCACTTTATTTTGGAAGGCCAATTTAGAAGAGTTTAGTGATCAATTGTTACTCTCTTTTGGGCAGTAGTCATGGAGATATTGACTCAGAACCCAGTTTATTCATGAAGAAAATGCTGGGGTTTTGGTTTTCGATCCTAAATGTGCCAAAGTTTCACTTCAACTGTAGCCATAGGAAGTTTCACCCAGTCTAAAAAACAGTAGTGCTAAAATTGCACTTTTCATAAACAAGTTATGAATCTGTTTGTGCTAGACTTGTAACTTGACCTTGCAAAGGCTTTGCAAAATCGTTTGCTAGTTAAACCAAAATAAGATATTTCCTGGGATGGAGAGGGCTTCTTATTGTCTTCTCATGTGGAAAATTTTCATAGAAATTTAATAATACTGGAACTCTACTTTAGGACTCATCTTATCTATATTAGACACATACAAATCACCTCTTTTAGAGTCTACTAACTGAAACTAGAAGCTCTTACTAACAACAAGAGTTAGTATAAAACTCTGAAACACCTAACATGAGAATCTATTTCAATATAGAGAATTCCTTATCAAGAGAAGCTAATGTGAATTAGGAAACATTTAAAGCTTAAACACAATGAAGAAACTTCCTAGGAGAGACACTTCCTAAATCAGTAAATACCTAATAACAAAAGACAACTTTAGAAAACTAGGAAAAATTGAAGAATTAAAACTGTAATTATGAAACTTTGTAGATTATAAGAATTTTGTTTTATATCCCATTTATTTTTTTGCTATGTTAGCAGATTTTCTAAATTATATTGCTTGGGATGACTCTTATTCTTTATCTACAGGATCATATTGTTCTCTTCAACCACCATCTATGGCTACATCACCCTCTCAACAGGTTTCTGTTTTATCCTTTTTTTTCCCCTAAAAGCTATCTGCCAATGCATTCACTCCCCTAGACACATGCTGCCAGAGAATGCATCTAAAACTACTGATTTTTTCAATCTTGTAGTACAACTCCAAGAACTGGCCTGGTGGGGGCTTTTTCCCCCAAGTCCCAGGATATGACCATTACAAAGTCACCCTCGACCACCAAGGGGGTGAAGAAACTCCTAAAATAAAGTCTGAGACCCTGAAGAACCATCCTAAGCTCCGCCAAAGTGGTCTCACATTGCCCAAATGGGGCAGAGTACACAAGGAGAATCTTCGCCACTCCCCCTCCACTCCCAATTTACCCCTAGAGCTACCATCAAAATTGACTTTCAACCAGTCCTCTGGAGCAGGAGCCCAAGCAACTGGTAGGGCAATTCAATGTGGGGCCAAATAAATGATCGATCGCCAATTTCTCCAAATGACTGAGCTCTACATATGCGAAGTTTCCTTCAGCTTCTTGCCCAAAATAAAATACTATGCATAGTCTTTTCGATGATTCTTCCTAGAGAAGAAACAAAGAAAGAAACTAAAGACACATAGAAAAATCAAAATGGGAGGAATGAGCGAAAAGCAGGGTGCTTACAAGTGACCCCTTCCCTAGCTAAGCTATCTACCAACGCATTCGACCCTTGACTCATGCAGCCAGCAAATGCATCTAGAACTACTGATATCCTCAATCTCATAAGAAGAATTGGCCCCGCAAGGGTTTATTTACTGAGACCCAAGATATGACCACCGTGGAGTCACTCTCAATCACCAAGGGGACAAAGAAACTCCCAAACCCCTGAAGAAGCATCTTGAGCTTCACCGAAGTGGTCTCACATTGTCCAAATAGGGTACACAAGAAGAATCTTCCCCACGGGATCTCTCAACACTCCCTCACCACTTGCAAGTCCTAGTTTATACCTAGAGCTACCATCAAAATTAACTTTCAACCGGTCCTCTGGAGGAGGAGCCCAAGCAACCAGTTGGACAATACAATCCGGGGCCAAATGATCAAGTTTTGAATATGCGAAGCTTCCTTCAACTTGCTTGCCAAAATAAAATGTTATGCATAGTCTTTTCAATGATTCCTTCTAGGTAAGAGGTTTTACCCTCAAAAATCCTTTTGTTGTGCTCATTCCAAATATTCCATGATATTGCCGCTATTGTGAAGCCCTAGAAACTCTTCCCGACTTTCCACCACAAAACTGCCTAGGAGATGAGAACCCGAAAGGAGGCAGTGAATCAGTATGAAGCCCAAATTTCAGAAGGAAAGCTGCCCAATTTTGCTAAGTGATATCACAATGGAGGATGTGATCTATCTATTTATCATCTTAAACAAACACTAAGGGTTTCCCTCTGTTGTATTAGTTCTATGCTTGTAAAGTGTTAACATGACATCCTTGGCTTCATATCTAGGTAGGAACTAGAGATAGAAAGGCAAGAGAAGGTTATAGAAACCTTAAGTGTCCTATGAGATAGAAGAAGTAAGTGAGAGAAGAGAAGAGGAGAGATGGAAGTGTTAAAACTCAGGGGTATTCTAGTAATTTCTCATGTGAGTAGATTTGTAATTTGATAGGAAAAAGAGTCCAAATTAGAGTGTTTAAAGAGATGTGGTTGTTGTGTAAATCTAGTAACTTTATATGGATTTTTATATACTTATCTTTAAGCCCTTAAGAGATGAGCTTTTTAGACTTTTTGTAAAACCACTTAAGAGAGAAATAAAAGGCTGAGGGGGGCCGACATTTCCCCCACCTAGTAGAATGTACTTCAGTCGTCTTCTTCTCATTTCCCTTTATTTTCTCCCCAATTTATCTTCTATTCTCATTTTCCACATCGTATCAAAGCAATTCTATCCATAGATTCAAGCCTAAGTTGAATCCCTCTTCTCCTAAAGACTGCATTCAAGACAGGATTTTTTCAATTGCCTCTTACAAGTTCAAAGGTCAGATTTTGTTTTCTTTGTGCTTTAACCAAGGGTTAATAGCTTGTGCTGCTATGTCAAGCAGTTATTATGTGTTGTGATGATCCTATAAGTATCGTATGAAGTTCTGAAGTACTACCTAGAGAATTACTACCTGCGTCACCTAGCCTGGGGCACAATTTTGTTTGCAGTAGATCTTCCTGGCCTCTTAATTTTTGTTCTTTCATTCTCAATTCCTGCAATTGTTGAGATAAGAGATTGATCGAGTATCAAAAAGGGTCATGTGTAAACCCTAATTCAGTTCTTTGAAAAGTGGGGCCCACAAGTATCTGTGCATACCTATTATTGAGTTTGGGAAGTGTTGTCTCAAGTATTGTGAGGTGTTCTTTGGCCTTGTACTGTTGTTGTTATTGTGCCTGTAAGTAGGGATTATTATGGCTGATTCTAGAGAGGTTATTACTCCACTAGAAACACTGAGTCTACAAAGACCAATGATTATGTTTAGATTACTTCTATTAAGCTTAATGGGGGTAAACTCTTTGAATTGGTCTTGAGGATCCTCCCAATCCCATAACTGCAGATTGGTAGCAGAGCATCACCAAGTTCAATCCTGGATATTAAATTCTATGTAGCCCCATGTTAGCAATCAAGTTGTCAATTGTGATACATCGAGGGATATGTGGAAGACCCTTGAAATAAAAATTATAGAAATGCCCCTTCTCACTAAAAGCACTTAAACCCATATCTCCCTACATACTTATTCAAATTATATAAAAATAAATTAGAGATAAAACTAAACACATAGAATAATGTAGTGTAGCTGATGCACTTCATGGTAAGGCCAAAATGATGATATTACCCTTCGGTAGATTTTTTAATACTCTCTCAAGCTAGAGCTTATATATTCATAAGGCCTAGCTTTTGACAAGATACCCCAAATTCACGTCTACTCAATGCTTTAGTAAACATATCCCAATTTGATCACCAAACCGTACATAGGGGGTTACAACTTCATTTTTCATCATAGCATCTCAAATGAAGTGACAATCTACTTCAATATGTTTTATCTTTTCATGAAACATTGGGTTTTTTGCAATAAATATAGCATCCTGATTGTCACAGTATATGGTCATTGGTCCCTCCTATTGTAGGTCCAATCCTCTAACCACAGATCTTATCCACATCAACTCACTGATTGTATGGTTCATGGCTCTATACTCATCTTCAGCACTGGAACGAGCTACAACAATTTGTTTCTTGCTCTTCCAACTTAGCAAATTACCTCCCTGAAAGATGTAATAACCAGTGGTAAATTTCCAGTCAAGCTTAGATCAGGTATAATCAGCATCTAAGAAAGCCTTTATCTCCATGTGATTATGAGGCTTAAAAAATAGTCCTTTTGGGTGCCCCTTCAGATATCTCAAGATCTGTTGGGCAGCTTCTAGGTGAACCTTGCAAAGACATTCCATTAATTGACTAACAACATTTACAGCAAATGATATGTCAGGACAAGTGATTATAGCATATATGAGTTTTCCAACTAACAGACGATACATTATCTTATCCCGCAGTTCATCACTTTGTCCGTCGTGAAGGTAATACTCTAAAAATTCCACAGATTTCACTTTATCGCATATAATTCACTTGTTGTTGTAGGTCATACTCTAAAAATTCCATAGATTTCACAATTTTTAGGGCTGATGTCATCCAACCCAATGATGATGCAAGCAGTTTGAGTCTAATAATGGACTTCACAGCAAGAAAAGGGGAGAAATTTCAATAAAGAACTCTCCTTTAGGGCATACTTCCAGTGCTATGCACTTAAATTTGCAAAAGGCATGAAAAAATCCAATACATTAGGGTTAATGTAGGCAGAGCCCAAGATGATATAGGTAGAGGACTCAGTATTAGGGGCACACAATCTAAAAAAGAGTGATTTTTCACTCAATAATCCTCCATAGGGTAGTAAGTAGTTTCAGAAGTGCTCAATGGGCAATAGGAGCCATCAACCCTAAGGTTTTGGCAAGAGAAGAAGGCCAAAGTTCAGATCTTTACTGACCATTTTTTTTTTATTTTTTTTTTGTTGAGAAACGAGAAGTTTTATTCAGCCAGCAAAGAACTACAATCTAGCTAGGGGGTGCACGCCCTTTACAACAAGGGATTGGAGGGAAGCTCCCTGTTTAGCAAGCGAATCAGCGATAGAATTTGCAAATCTAGGAATGTGAAACCAAGAACAAACAATATAGGGAACTATATTCATAATTTCATTGAAGACATTCCAATGCTGCCAAGGAGGTGAGGAGGCACACCAACCAGTCAATGCAGATTTCTGAAAACCCCCTTTCTTTGAAGTCGCAGGCTTTAATGGAAGGAGCTAGAGAAGAATGAAGGGCCCCCAACCAATATCTATTGCTCTAATACCATGTAAAAGAATGAACTTTAGGGTTTGAGAGAGAGAGAGAAAAAAAAAAGGGAAGAATTCAGAGCGTTGGAATTGCTCTGGTTGGGGTTGAGTTCGAATCTATTCTGAAATAAAATTACAGAAATGCCCCTTCTCACTTAAAATCACTTAAATCCGTATATCTCCCTACATACTTATTCAAATTACATGAAATTTGAACTAGAGATCAAATTAAACACATAGAACAAGATAGTGTAGCTGCTGGACTTTATAGTAAGTGCAAAATGATGGTATTGTCCTTCAGTAGATTTTCTAACAATACTGGTTCCAAGGTGGATAAAAAGTCCTCTACAGGATTTTGTGTGTTTGTTGGAGGAAATCTTATAAACTCGGAGAGTAAAAGACAAAATGTTGTGGCTCGTTCAATTGCAGAGGCCAAATATCGTTCTATAGCTCACATAATGAGTGAACTTATGTGGGTAAAAGTTGTTTTAGAAGAATTCAGACTTGATTTCAAAGTGTGATAATGAAGTTGCAATTTTTATTGCCAATAATCCTATTTTTCATGAGAGAACCAAGTATATAGAGGTAGACTGCCATTTCATTCATGATGCATTGATAAGTGGAAAAGTAATTACCTCATTTGTTCAAGCAACATATCAAATCGGAGACATGTTCACAAAAAGACGAGATTTTGGTAATTTTTGTAACGAGTTGGGGTTATTTGATATACATGCTCCAACTTGAGGGGAAGTGTTGAATTATGTATCTAGGGACATATTGGTCATTTCACCTTTTTTTACTTAAATTAGAGTTGTAATTATGTAGTTATGGAGTATGTAGGAAGAAGGGGTATTTTAGACCATTCATGTAATATATTTGAAAGAGATTAGGGGTTGATTTTGCCCCTAACGTGCAGGTTGCACTCACACAACTCTCTCCTCCATATTCCTCTTTTCTTCTTTCTTCCCTTTCTTCTCTTCTCTCAAGTTTATAATTTTACAAAGGAGTTGACTGTACAATTAATCCAAACTTCAAACTGCAAATTTGCGAATTCTACTAGCTGGTCACTTTACTGGAGCTGTAATCCTGGGGGGCTTTAAGATCTTGCTCTAAACAAAGACATATCCTTGAAGGTGGAAAAAAGAAATGGTTAAATTGCACAAAATGAGAGGCTATGGTACCTTAGAAAGCTACAATTTGTTGTTCAGAGACTTTGTGGCTTATTTTGATACCACTCAGATGATGAGTTATTTAAATTGATCATAGTAACCTTTGAGTGCATTATCAGCAAATATGCCTTTTTTTTGTGGTATGATGTGAATTTGGTTTTGCATAAGATTTTTTTTTCCTTTTATATATGATGTTGACTTGAAGTTGGAAGATGGTCTTGTATTTTGGAAAGCAGAATTCTCTAGGAAGGTATGCCACAATTTAATGTAAGCTAGTTATTCTAGTTAACTTTTAAGTTCCATCAATACCTTTCTGCACAATTTCTGCGTGTAAATAATTTTTTGAATTTTGGAGAAAGCTATTTCAGTTTTTACATCTCCAATTAAAATTTGTTCGGTCCATGATCCTATTTTATACTATCTGAGAACAGCTATGCACTTGGTATGCTATTTGTGAACTGTACAGTCATTGATTTGGTGTAATGTACTCAACTGCACAGTAGAGAGAATAAGTACAAGTTAAATATCATACCATAAATATTAGCAAAAAAGCATCTGTTTGACTCTGTAGAAAGCTTATTAAGAATGAAGCATCTTCCATGGAAACATCAATATTGCTCTTTCTTTTCCTTCTCTGTTCAAAGGAAGGAGACTATACTCATTGCTGAATGCAACAAAGGAAAGCACAAATTACCACTATATTTGGATATGAGCCACCTGGCAGGTTATGCAGGTCATAAGACCTAGCCTTCCAGGTCTGGTATGCAAGAGTATCATTTTCTGGATACTGACATATTCAGTTGTGGTTGGAAGTAAAGAGTTCCACAGAGGATTAGTGTGGCAGAAATCAGAATATGCTAACATGGACATCGAACAAAGTTGGTAAGCAAAATTACACCTCAAAATTATGAGATCGATTAAGAATTAGACCTGTTAGAAAACATTATGGGAGGTAATTTGGTAATTTTACCCAGTTTATTTTCACAGCATGTTTAAGTGTCCCTATAATTTCATTTTCATGTAATTTGGCGGTGTAGAGAGTGAGCTATAAAGAGTTAAGTGTAAAGGGGTATTTATGTGTTTGTAATCTAATTTCCAATTAGTTTATAAGAGCTGTTAGGGGTCGACTTTGAACCCTAACGGGAGATTCTCTTTTGGCTCTCTTGTTGCAGTCGTTTTCTCCCTCCTCTTCTCTCTTTCTCAATCCTCTTTATTCTATAATATTACAAGACCTTTTGTGATGTTTGTGTTTGTTCTATGTAGACAGTGTACTTCCAAACTAGGAAGTCAAAGTCAAAACTATAATTGTCAGAGAAATTTTAAGAGCAACATCAATAGATTTTAGATTTTTGAAAATGATAAAAATTTCATTAAAGAAGGTATGGGAAAAAAATACAGCTAAAGTACAACAAATCCAATAGCTGACATCAGTAGATGATATTGTAAGAGAGATTTGAAATTGTCTAGGTACGGTTTCCTTAGACCAAATGCGGCTCAATTAAGGAGGATTTTGTCAGTTATATTTGAAGGGGAGAAGAGGGATACTATAGGAAAAACTTAAAAAGGGGTGGTCCTTACAGCAAACCTACCATATGAGTCATTAGGAACGAGGAAAATGATTTGTGAACCCAAATACAGCACAACAGGGAAAAGAACTTGATGATCATGCCCATAATGACATTCTCACAATTTGGTTGGATAAAAGCATTTCGCATGATTTATTTCATGACTGTGATGATTGCTTTAAGGAGGCAGAAGTAGCATCTCATTTCTCAAAAAAAAAAAAAAAAAAAAGAGTCAGAAGTAATTTTATGTCACACATCTTCATAGTTCAGATGCACACTTTAGACCATATAACTAAGATGATCAAACACTTTCCAATGGCTTAGGTTTGATTTCTTATTCTGCCCTATGTTTTCCTAACCCCTCACTACTGCGGTTTATGTTTGGTTCAGTTTGCATTTATTTCTTTACTTAATATTGAAAAACAAAGCAGATTTAATGGCTAAATATTCGATAAAATATAGTACTCCCAGTTTCTGAACCAGTTAGGTTACAGCTAGCTGTTGGCTGGAATCAAGTCCAAGCTCCACTCTTGTTTTCATTATGTGTTAATTGATTGTTGTTATTGCTTTGATGTTTCTGAGTAGCACGCAAGAAAATATGATTTATTTCTGCTCCTTACTGACACACTTACGTTCCTTTTTTTGGAGTGCACGTCTATTTCTTATAAAAATTGTTGTAATTGTTTGAACAAGCTAATCGTTATTTGAAAAAATAACAGTAATATTTACTATCATCTTCTTCCTTTCTTCCTACAATGTATTTTAAAAAGGTTATTGTTATTGCCACTATCATCTTAGTCTGGAGCACATAGTTTTGAATGAATGATAAGGAGTATCTGTACAATATGCCATTAGCTGCACCAAAGTCCACCATTGGCCAGACAGCAGACCATACTCTGCAATCATTTATTCTGCGTTGTTGATTAAATTTTACTATTGTTCTGTTTATTACTGAGGACCTAATAAATTTACTCGATTCATTCAGCACGTAAAAAATATTATTATTCCTTTATGTTTCTTAACCTTTTTATTCCAACATTTGACAGACTTGTCTACTGGTCATCTTTTTATAATAAATACTGCTATTATTTTTTAGGTCCAATTTTTAACCCAGCTAGGCTTCCTGTTCAAGTGTATTTAACTAGGGAAGATCATCATATCATCCTCCATGTACACTGAGAAATTTTTCCTAGTAATATGCCTAACAGAAGTGTAAGAAAGTTGTCACCTGTTTGTTATCCCAAAATTGTCTTTAGGAGCTTAGTATCTTGATGGCATCAAGATAGATGCAGTCAGTGATTTCAATTACCTAATAAGTAATGACTACCATTTATGCTTAATCCCCAAAGTGTTATTCAGAAATAAACCTTGTTGGTCGACAGTTTAGGCTACGAGTCTGAAAGTTTTGAGCTATTGTGGGCACATTGAGTTGGGAAAGATTCTGTCCATTTTTCTGGGGAAGAGTTTCCTTAATGTTGGCTAGGCGTTGGGGAGAAACTGCCCTGGTTTCCTACAACCATCACAAAACTCTGGACCACGCCATGTACAAGGAATTAATTGACAAAAAATTTGATAATTTTTGGCACGTCTTAAATGCTCTTGTAGAGACTGACAGATGATGTTCGTCATATCTCTTATTGTTCATTGAAAGGGAGGATAATTTGCCAGCTGCCCTTGGGGTAAAATAGGAGTTGGTGCTCGTGCAGTGGATGCCATAATAGACAGAGCCTGTAATCGGCTCTATCAAGTACTTCTTTCCTATCCTTGTTCTTTTGCTTTTGTCATGGTTCAGAATTAAATATATTTAATCTCAACTTCATTCTTTATGTTTTATTCTATGACAAAAATTCAGTTAGCGTGCACTTCGACATTTGAGGCTGTTCACGGAACATTATGTGACAGTGGGATCTTTGTATGGATATGCGTTAGGGTCCTTTCAATATCTCTGCATGCTTTGTCTTCGAAATTGGCAGATTTCTGTTCTATGCACTCTTGATTGGAAAATACCTTCTTTCACAGAGCCAGACCACAACATAAACAACCAAATCTTTGATACTCGTGGAGTTTGTCTCTTTTCAACCAAGGTGAATCTGACCAATATCTGATTACTAGAGAATTCTTCCTACAACCAAAAAATCAGACCAATTTATCTGGCTGATCATTGCCATATTATGAATTACCGAGGCAGGATCTGGCTCGAACCAGAGGGGATTGAAACTCCTAGAAAATAAAAGAAAATAAGAATTTTATCATTTGAAATTGTGATAATGATCAAATTCTTTTTTTTACTAACTATTTTTTGGAATAATAATGGTCAAATATATATATATTTTTTTATACTGTTGCAAGGAAAAGGCATTTTGGGCTTTGTTCATCTAGAGATTTTTAAATTTAAAAAAAAAGTTGTCTTCGATATTATTAGTTTTTATCATTATTCTTTGTAGCACGAGGCTTGGAGATGAATGTAATGTATATCGTAAATAAAAAGTGATAAAGTTTGAGGGCTCTGATAACTGACAGCTTTCTTAGAGCCCATTCTCTTTTTTTGCCTTGGTAATGCTTCCAGAGGAAACAGATATTGGAGAATAACAATGCGCTGGATCATATGAAAGCCTCCACCAAGTGGAAATCCACGTAAACATCCATTCACCAGGCTGCGAGCTGTCGTCACTCTGAATCTTTACACTTAATGTTAACCAAGTTGGTCGATCAATGTGGTGGTATTTGACTCAAAAGTACAACTGAAAAGATTACACTTGTCTTACAACTCCTGTAGTGACTAATTTTCTGTGTATAAATTAAGCCTTCAATTATAACCCTTTCCAGGTGAAAAGGACCCAACAGATCATGGGTCTGTTTTATCCTTAAACAGTACTCCATGGGCATATTGTTACATATTTTATCCTCAAACAGGGGCTCGGCCTTCTATGGAAGTACACTGGCATCCCATACCATTGGAGTGGGTGGTCCTCTTCTCTCCCAACATAGCTTCAATATACAAGAAAGAGCAGATGAGGTGAAATTTCAGAAAAATATTTGCCAGGGTAACAGTCGCTGAGACACTCTTCAGGTAAGGTTTTGAAGGAACTTATTGAAGGGGACCATCTCTTGTGTCCGACATGCATACAAGATGCTGAAAATCACCCGTTTTGCGGGTACTACAATCAGAGTACTGATGAAGAATTGAATGCTCTTAGTTGGATCTACTTGACGAAAACAGGGAAACCTGGACAGTTCTGCGCCTACTTAATAAGGTGGTTGAATTTCTGGTACATCAGATAATGAATGACCTTTAAAAGCACAGACCAAATGCTTCCACTGTATCCATGAACTGTACAAAGTACGATCATGTGGTCAAACCATCTCCCAGTAACCCCCGATTTGTGTAATAATGTAACGAGTAAATAGTTCAAAGATCAACAAGATGTAAAGGTAGCTGCTTTGTAGCAGAAAGCAAAAGAGAAAAATCCTAGGATGAGGAAAGTGGCTGAATTGCCCCAGTTTCTTCCTTTGGATGGCAAGCAATTCGGTCTTTGAAGACATTTAAAAGCCGGCCTGTGGGACTCTCCGTAAGTGGCTCCAGATACAATCCAAGAACAGCTAGAATCCTACTTTTGTAGCAAAATCTACTTTGAAGCCCTTTCTCCCACAAAAAGAAGGGAATAAATCAAACGTATTGGTTCTTCAGATCTGGTAATAGATCTCGCCCCCACCCTTTTTTGAATCTTTTCTCCTGCTCAGTGACTCAGAAGGTCTGTGCTGTTTCAGCTTTTGTTTGCAGTCGTCTTACCCCCAAGACTGGCCCAGAGCTGTCTATGCTTTTTTATTCAAATCAAGAGCAGTCGCTGTTGTGGGGTTCCTGGTTCTCCATGGAGGAGCCCACATCACATGCTCTACATTTCTTAATGCTTAAGCTCATTTATCACACATCTAACAAATCTCAGCTGCCAAATCTTTTTTTTTTTTTTTTAATCGCCAAATCTCAGTTTCAAGTTTCCAACCCATGAAGAGCAGATTTTACTTGGACTAGTTCAGAGAGTCGGGATTCGTTTCTTGTGGTGCATACTTAGATGCCCCAATCTCAGGCTTCAAAATGATAACCCCATAGAATTTAATGTGAACATAAATACTTTTACGCTTAATTGTTAATATTTTTATTTATAAATAATAAATTAATAAACAAAAAAAAAAGATGAGGGTTCACCTTCTCCCCTCTTGTTGGGGTGATAATTTTATCCATTTATTCGATTATCCGTTTGTTTCAGCCACTTACGAATGGATATGGAATAAAAATCTTTTGATTATCCAATTACCCAATAATATTTAAATATAATTTTATAATTTTAATTTTTAGTTGGAAAAGTTTAGCTCATTGGGTCACCCTATAATTTTAATCTTTTTTGTAAAGATTTGGAGAAAAATAGAACTATGTAGAGAAAGATAGAATGTCCCTCTCAACTTCCTTCAATCTTTATATATATTAGCTATCATTTTTTAATAATTTATTTTTGTGTATTAATATTTTGATTCGTTTACTAATTTTATAAGATTTTTTCACTTATATCTATTTTTTTTACCCATTTATCCAATTACAGATGGGTAATCAGGTAAATAAATGGATAATGAAATAGCTTATTTCGTTTCGACCAGGTGACAAAATAAATATAAAAAACGTAGCGGATAATGGAGTGCCCCTTACCTATTTTATCCGGGAAAAAATGCACCCTCTTGAAAGTAAAGTATCATGTTGACATGCCCTACGACTATGCAAGGGGCGGTTTTTTTTTTTCTCACTAATACTCAATTAGCCACCATGCATGGCTAATATTACAATATTAACGACTAGCATTTCATATTAACATACCAATTCCACATGCATAAATTAAATTAGAATATTGTTTTCAGAGGCAGGTAGGATGGTCATAAAATATAGCATATACTATAAACCTTGTTGAGGAAGTATGGTCATGTGACAATTATATTATTTGATCTTCAAACTTAAGTCAGGCAATTAAAACCTTGTTAATGGTTCAAGTACCAACAGATTGGAGTACCCATACAATCCAAAATTGCCCTCTTATTGCTGTAATCATACAATTCAATACTGGGAAATCATGCTCATTTATTAGGTGGTCAACAACACATTAAATATACCTTAATGGACACATTGGGATGGCCCGACTCGCCCAGACCGAGTCGACCCAAGGCGAGTAAGAGCGGTCTGGTCCCCTGGAATTCAGTAGGGGAATAGATACTGTAGATTGCCGACACGGAATATTCCCGGATTTGTGACCAATGATTTGGGAGAATATTCCCCTGTCGGGTTTGCGATCTAATCCGTTCGTTCCGGATACGCTAGATCTCGGGTCCTGTGATCCGACGGTTATCGTGTGTCTTCTTCGAGCGGCTTTAGCCGTCTGAGAAGAGGCCACGTAGCCTTTTCTTGTTCCCAAGTACGAAAGGCTCCTGCGCTTTCTCTTTCCACGATAATGACGTGTCTGTCCCGTAGTCCCTCTGACTATTTTACCCCTGGATTTGTTAGTAACTACGTGAGTGAGAGGGTTCGGTGAGACACACCATAGATGCAGTGCCACGTGGTGGCAGGGTCTCTTTCCATTTATGCTGCTAAATGCTTGGAAATATTTGTTCTAATCTTTGACTCCTTTTTCTTTGTTCCATCACTCTAAAAGATCCTGGCCGCCCATTTGTGAACCTGCGGTGGATCCTTAAGGGCCATCAAATCAGACCAATAATTGATACACTGTCACAAACTACAAGGAGTGGACCCCGAATTTACAGCTTTCATCCTCTGTCACCGGAGAAGACACTGGAGTGGACGTATGAACGAATGACACGTGGATAGGTTTGTTGAAGGGTATATTCGTATTAACTTTATGTTAGAAGAGTTTGGAAAACGACTTCCCAGCTTTTTTATTTAAATTAAAAAAAAAAATCAATTTAAGAGTTCATAACTTTCTGGAATCTCTGTCCCCTCAACGGCATATAAAGTACAATTGTGGAAATTGATTGATTTTGGGGCTGAATTATCATTAATTCTGTTTAGGTGATTAGGGCAATTAGCATAATTAAGGGGCACCCCTGCTTCACCTTAAAAGGCCAAACTTGTTCTTAAAGGAAACTAGGGTTTTTTTTTAATAATATTATTAAATATCACAATAAAAATTTAAAATTATTTTTCCTAGTAAAAATAAGATAACGATTAAATTTTTTTTTACTAACTATTTTTTAGAATAATAATGATTAAATTCTTATTTTCTCCGTGAGATTCCAAACCGACCCTAACTGAATAGCCTTAGCCTTGATGTTGACCGGCCTTATTATTAACCCATACCTGGTCAACGCGTAATTACAAAAATAAAAACTTGGTCTAGAGAGGGGACCATTGTGTGCATAGAGGATTGGGGACCCATAAGATTCAAACATTAGACTCATTGGCATTAAATTGAAGCCTGATAAAAATTGATTATTGGGTTCAATGAATTGCTTCAATAAGATTGTAGGGCAAAGTAGTTAATGAAACTTCAATAGACATCAAGGTGGTCTCCTAATTTTAAGTTCAAAAGAGCTAATTTGCAGCTTCAACTGAAATATCTTTAAATCAAATTTTTTAGATATTGCACTTGCTCATCTCCTCATAAAAAAAAGGGTGGCTTTCTGGCTGAAAAAGGGTGAGCTCGAAATGGGATTGAGTAGAGCAAGGAAGGATGGGGACATGACTGAAAGTGAAAAAAAAGGGAAGAAGGGGTAAGCTTGAAAAAAAAACGGGAAGACACACTGGAGCAAGGATGTGGACATGACTGACTGTTCTGAGAACTGTTGGAAAGGGCATGGAGTGAAGCAAACGGGAAAAACAGGAACAAGGAGGAAGATGGAAAAGATAAAGACAGAAGAAAGGTGAGAGAGGAAAAAACATGTCATTAAATGTGAAACATAACACCCTAAGCCTTAACATTCACCCCCTTTGTACTTTTTCTCTGGCTTCTCTCTCTTAAAAAGTTGAAAGCAACAACACCCTGTCACTTTCTTTGCCACTCAATTTAAAAATGAGATTTTTTTTTTTTCATTTTTAACAATGAAAATAACTGATAAAAGAAAGGAAAGCCAGCAGAAAAAGAGGAACACCAAGAGAAAAAGTGAGTGGGGGGGGGAATAACAGAGCAAATCTGAGTTTTTGATACTGAAGTTGCAGTTCTCAGTCCTCACTTCTCTCACACCAGTGGCTAGCTCTCAGTCTCTGGAGGTGGTCTCACTCTCTCCGTTTCTCTCTCTCTGTCTCATCAGTTTAATACATTATCCGTTTTCTTTATATGTTTGCTCACCTCCAATGATTCTCACACAAAGGTAGCAGCAGTTTTTCTTTCTTGCTCTGTGTTCCTGCTCAGCTCGCGCCTCTCTTTTCTCTTTACGCTTCTCTTTTGTTGTCCTGCATGGTATCACTGTCAGGGAATGAATGGCGGGAAAGCCCAAATCGGTCTTCAGGTCATCATCTGATGCTACTGTTGTCTGTAAGTACTTTGTTCCTTGTTTTCTTTTCAAGTTTAAACCGTCAGAATTAACGTTTCTGTTTCTTTATTACTTCCTTTTTTAAGGTTTTGTTTGACTACTTTCCTTTTGCGAGATTTCTTCCTATGGAAGTTCAGCTGTTTTATTTTGTGGGTTTTTGAGCTTCCACTCCTTTCTATTGGTTTTCGTTTCAATTTCGTCGGATTTTTTTTGTTTTTTGTTTCCGTGTTCCTCTTCATACTTGTTGCATTTCCCTTTAAAAAGTAGTATATACGAATTGAAATGGGGAAGTTCTGGTTACTTTTTTTCTTTTTGTTCTTTATGGCTCCCTAGGTTCAACTGGATGAGTGTCGTTTTTTCTTTGTATCCCCTTTACTCGGTGGTCTTCAGTCTTTCTTGTCTTCTGCAACTTAGCTAGTTAAGAAGATTTTGTGGCATTCATATCTGGTCGTTGTTGGTTATTTATTACCCTTTTTTTCTGTTCCTCGAGTACCTCTTCTTTATTACCAATTGCGGGGCTGTCGCATTTTTACAGCTTCGAATTTGAGATTTATGTTCTAGACTGTTGAAATCCGGATATTTTGGGTTTTCGCATCTAGGTTTTTATTTTTGCCTTTTTCCGGTGATTGGATTTATCTTCAAGATGACTCTATGAAGATCACGCGGACTTAGTTCCATGAATGGGCTTCCGTACATTTTGCTGCGCTTCGTTGTTTCCCTTCTTTCTTGTACAAATTTACGGAACTAGGTAAGACACATCGAGTGCGCCTTGGAGAAAAGAGTTTGAGAATTTGAGAAAAAGAGACCAGGCATTTGAAAGGAAAAAAAAAAAAAAAAGGAAAAAGCCAGGGGAAGATTTTTATGGAGTGGGACTTAAAAACGTCTTCTTGGGACTTTGCTGAATTGGAGCGAGATGCAGAACCGAGCATCGGCTCAGTGGTCAGCTTGACTGGTTTAGGACAGAAAAGTACAGGAGATTGCTCAGTAGACTTAAAGCTTGGAAGGTTTGGTGATTTTGGTGATGGGTCGTTGGATAGATGGAAAGATACCAGAACTCCTGCATCATTCTCACCTTCAGGTTCATCCAAGCGGGCACGAGGGACAAGTAATGGCAACCAAACTGTTTCTTGTTTGGTTGATGGGTGCAAATCAGATCTAAGTAACTGCCGTGAGTATCATAAAAGGCACAAGGTTTGTGAAGTTCATGCCAAGACTCCAACTGTGATGGTGGGCGGTCGGCAGCAAAGGTTCTGTCAGCAATGTAGCAGGTAAAGAAGTGAAGGCTCCTTATAGTTGTCACTTATGAAATTGTTTCCATTAACTTTTTAAAATTATCTTCACTTTTGTCTGCAGCAATTTTTTTTCTGGTTGATAGATATCCTTTATATTTACTGGCTGGTGGATTAGTTTCAGGAAGAGTGTCGCTTGTCACAGAGTGGTTCATAGCTGTTTGGAAGTTTTGGTCCCTTTTGTCATCAATTCTATGATTGGAATCTGTTCAGTCTGGCTCTTTTGTTTGCCATCTGTAAAAAACCCTTTCCTGACGTAGTGTCATCTGCTGACAATTTTGATGTAAAAGAGAAATTTCATGAATTTGCTGTAGTTCTCGGATTGTGATCTTGTGGCATCTCTGGCAATCCATCTGGATTTATTATTTAATGATGATTATCAAATGTTTGTTAGGGTTAGTAGATGTTTACTGAAAGAATCTTGGCAGATCCAAGAAATCTGGAACTGTATCCTGAAGATTTCACTCATTTTAAGTCTGCACATAAATGAGTTGGACAAGGACTTGTAATTTTTTGTTGGTGAAGTCTATCCACATTAAAATGCTTTAGCTACTAATTGGCTAAAATAGTGCAGCCTCAATTAGTAATGGGGTTGATTCTACTACTGAGTTGATCTTGGACTTGATTTCTCACTGTTTTTTGTATTATTGGAGGGCTTCTTTTCATTTCCCTGCTTATTTTTTGGCTATGCTCTTATACATTAATTGCATGGGAGTAACACATTCAACTTCAAAACGGTGGAGCTATCACTTTAAGAACGCCTTAAGGAATAAATGTCTCTGATCTATTTTTTCAAACAAAAGAAAAAGGTTTCATCCTAATGTCACTGAAGTTTCCTTAAACATAAGATTTATTAAGTTCCTTAAGATAGCTAGTAACTATCTTGCTTTAAATTGCATCTTTTTCCTTTTCCTTGTCCGTAGGTTTTGCGCAAGGATGCTATCTCTCTCTCTTTCTCTCTCTCTCACTTGATGTTCTCACTTGATGACATCCACTAAAACAATTGAAAAAAGTGACAACATGGTTTTTACAAATGGATGTTTTACCAATTGATCTAATTCTATCTTTGTTGACTTTTTAACTTTGTTTTATCCTTGTAACTAGTATTAAAGATCTTATTTATTACTGATTGTATGATTAGCTGATGATATCAATATGTGGGTTTAATGCTTTCAAAGTTTTGCCTATCCACTTCAATTTCAGATGTTGTCATGTTCCAACCTCTAGTGATCAATGATCTGCATTGTCATCAACCTTGTTTCTTCTGAAAAAAAATTTCCCTCTCTTTTTGGTGTCCTTTTCTGATTTTGTTATGGTCAGCCCTATCATTAGCTCGAACATATGAAATTCACACATGGCCACCAGTGTTTCCTTTAAGTCTGTATTAAATGCCCATAGAAGGATGTCTTTGTGTCAGCATATCTCAAAATGTTATGTATAATTTTATTATGGAAATTTATGTTGTTATGTTGGTAAATTTGAATTATTTTTCCGTTGAAATCTGGGTCTCAAAGAAGGCTCCAGGAATTTTGACTTTAAAACATGTCTGAGTGACCTCAAATCTAGCTTGGAGCATCTTTTAGTTAATTGCGTCAAGCTTAAAGAGCAAGATAACCTTGTGATTACATCTAGACATGTTCATATCTGATATGTGCCTGATTATTTTTAGTTGATTATGTTGTCTGTCATCTACATGATATTGGATTGTTCATGACTTGCTTGCTATCATCAGATTTCTCTGTCAAGGTTTAAGATTTTTTAATCTGCATTCTATATTGGCTTGCAATGGTCAGTCATGATTATTTGTGCTTGTATATATATGAATACCATGCCATGAAAGCTGCAGTTAATAAAATAAAGGAATTATTACACTTAGTGCAATTTCTACATTTATGGAGGGCATGTGAGATATGTGAAACTCGCACAGGAAGAACTGTTGCCTTCCTAACTTTAGCTTTACTGTCCATGCTTAGGTTTTCCATAAAGTTATTACATTTCTACTTGATTCGCTCTGTAAAAACCTAACTTGACTTGAAACGACCCATTGATAATAGACCTGTCATTGATGTTTCTTCTCAAGGAGATGCAGAGCTTTCTGGTTGATTTTGAGTTGTTTTAACTGGTCACTTCAAAACAATCTAAACATTTACTGCCATTGTCATTCCTTTGAAGATTCCATTCCTTGGAGGAGTTTGATGAAGTGAAGAGGAGTTGTAGGAAGCGTCTAGATGGACACAACCGTCGCAGAAGGAAACCTCAGCCAGATTCTCTTTCTACAAATGCTGCTGCTTTGTTTACCAATCATCAAGGTTTGTATTTTTATATACCAATGCAGCCATTCAATAAAAAAATACATGAAATTGATATCATACAGTGTAGAGAGACATCGCATGCATTGGTATGATGGGAATCATGGCGCATTGACCTGAATGGGTAGTAGCTCCACCAGAATCTTATACTGATTTCTGGCAATTCCCACCATGATATGCTTTGCTTGTCAAAGTTTATGTTTTTTTTGAATTTTATTTATTATCAGGTGCTTGGGAGGACTATACATTGTTGAATTTCCTTGCATCTTCATCAAATGAAAATATGATTTGCTATCCACAGGTAGCAGGTTCTCTTCCTATCAACAGATAATGTCAACCACCCTTCCAGAACCCACTTGGCCTGCCACCATCAAAACTGAGGAAGATACCCTCTATGCCCGTCATACACCTCTGCACTTCCTTGACCGTCAAAATCACTTCCCCTTCTCCTTCTCTCGCAGTTACAAAGCCGGCAAAAACTTTGGATTCAGTGGAAACCCTCTCGAAGTGACTTCTGCTTGCCAACCTCTCCTCAACACAATCACGACTTCCAACAATGATTGTGCTCTCTCTCTTCTGTCATCACCAAATCAAACTTCGGCCTTAGGCCTGGCACATGCACACATGGTTCAAGCTGATCGGATACCAATGGCACAGCCCTTGATCCCGAGCATACAGTTCAGCAACAACAATAACCAGAGTTTGGGGCGGTACTCTTGCTCCCAAGCTTCCAACAATGTTTCTTCCACGGGGTTTTCCTGTTCAGCCATGGATGAAGAGCCAGTGGGAACAGCTGCTATGGTTTCAGATGGAGGGGATGCTAGTCTCCACAGTGAGCAGATCTTTCAAGTAGGAGGTGAGGTGGGAGCTCCCGGAACTGGTACCTCCTCAACGCATCCCATATTCTGGCATGGCTAATTTGTTAGAAGAAAGAGCTGGCGCTCGTCTTTGTTGTAGAATCTTGGAGTTCCACTGGCCATCGAGTGATTTTAATGTTTCAACACTTTTTTTTTCTCTTACGGTCCAATTGTTTTTATGAAAACTGTAAGAAATGTTGTTTGCCATCTCTAGCCATGAGGCAGGCTTTGGTGCTCTCTCGTGTTATGGCTTATGGGGTATGTCCGGGAACTGTGGATATACTTTTGGAGCTGGTTCTGTCACTGTAAAACCTCTAAATGCGGCCAACGAAGTTTCTTATGCTTCATCAAGTTTAAGAGGATGCATCATGCGTCATTTACAACAGTTCATCATTCTATCTAACAACAGTCTGCTGTTAGCCTATATCATCATTTACACTTTGAGTTTATATCATTTGACAGGAGGAACTGACCAACCCTATACAATTCCATCATTATATCAATTACTGAATCTTTTCAATGCTAATTTTGTTCTATTTAAACCGTCTTTAGATTTGTCAATTAGCATCGTTTCACCCATAAACAACATCAAGAAGAGGGGACAACCAACAATACGGGACAAAACATAGAAACCATAGAATTATATCTCTCTGTAACAAAAATTGTATCTAGAATTATAGTAGATGAAAATGCTACTAGATAATTAGACCCCCACCAAGCATGCAATGGAGAAAAGCATAATTCATATGGAGCTCAAGGAAACTTTGATGGATATGCTTTATTTATCAAATGTATAATTACCATATAAATGAAACAAAATAAGCTATTACCCTCCTAGCATGGATATGCAACCTGGCGAGTGATACACATAACCTTTTTGATCTTTGGAATATCCCAAGAAAATGCATTTAACAACCCGAGGAAGGAATGCACCCTTGAGAGCCCCCAAGTGATGAACAAAAGATGTGCATCCAAATACCTTAGGTGCCAACGGGAAGACAACTGAATTAGGAAACAATTTGGAGAAGGAGGTGACACCTTTGAACACACTGGAGGGCATACGGTTAATAAAAAAACAAACAAACAATGAGGACTACATAAAGGCCAATAAAATTCGGGAACATTCATTGACAATATAATAGTTTGGTCAACTTCTACAAGATGGTGATGTTTTCTTTAGGATACATCATTTTGTTGAGGTGTATAAACAAAAGACAATTGATGAATGATCCTTTTTTCCTTCCAAAATTTTTAAATGGGAGAGGAAAAATATTCTTTCGCATTATCATATCAAAAGATTTTGACCTTGGTTTTAATCTGATTTTCCACCATAGCACAAAAGGAGGTGAAAATAGTAATTACGTCAACCACATCCTTCATCAAATATATCCATGTAACTCTCGAGCAATCATCCACAAATATAAAAAATACTTAGATTGAGATATATTTGGGATATTAACAAATCCCCACACATTTGAATGAACTAAAATAAAAGGACTAGAAGAAATGTTGTTTTGCTTGGGTTGAAAACTGATCTATGGTGTTTCCCAAACTCACAAAATTCACATGACAAATGTGAAACCAAATGAAGGGAAAAAACTAAACTTTTTAAATTTGCTAATGAAAGATGGTCAAATATTTTATGTCATTTGAAAGCCTCTTCTATTGTGGTTGTTGCTATTGTTGTCAATATAATAAGGTCCATATAGTAAAGGCCATCTCTCTCATGGCTCCCACCAATCACTTGTTTTGTCTTGATGTTCTGAAAAACATAATGAGATAAACAAAAAGTTAAAAAACAATTTAATCTTTTGGTTAATTGACTCACAAACATAAGACTCAACAGAAATTGAGGGACAAACAAGCCATTAGAAAGTGAAAATGATGGTGAAATTGTAGATGTACCAGTATCCTGAATCCTAGTTTGTGATCCATCTACAATGGAGAAAGTGATCTAAAGTGCATGGGGTCACAAAGAAAAAAAAATTTAATTTTACATGTGAGGTGTTTAAAGGCTCCGAAATCAATGATCCACGGCGAATTGCTAGAGCATGAGAGAAAGGAATACGTACCTGTAGTAGCAAATGTGGCGACTGTGTTGCTTTGGGGAGCCATCATTATACTTTTAAACTTCTAAAACAATTCTTGATCCTCTTCTGATAGAGTCAATCTTCCTTTGGAGGACTCTGAGGGTGCTTCACTATTGGTAGATGTAGTGAAGATTGATGCTTGATTAACCTTGAAGTAAGGTGGTTTGCCATGTAGGTTCCAACAATTTTCAACTAGATGGTTATTGAGCCCACAAAAGGTACACTTCCTGTGTTGACCACTAGTGTTAGAGGTAGGAGCATTCCCACCTTTACCTCTTCCTCTGCCAAATGTTGTTCCACCAATTCATTTACCTCTACCAGAACCATTGTTCCCTCTCCCTTGGGAGACCATAGTCGAGTTTTCCACTTGTTTTGGTTAACTATTAAACTCCTTAATTGGAATCCATAACATGGTTGCACATATATCATTAAAAGAAGGTTTTGCAGTAGTGTTAAGTACCTATGACTTGGCAACATCCAAGTAGGGGTAGTAGATTAGCAAGACATGTATCTGAGACCAAGTGTTCTTTTGTTTTTCTTGTGTGGCAACATCAAGTGCATATGGTTGTGTAACCTTCCACTCCTGTACAACCTTCTAAATCTGGCAAAGTACTCATGAAGATTATTTTTACACTTTGCGTCGCACATCTCCTGAAAAAATGTCATAAATATTTTGTAGACTTATAGAGGAAGAATATAGTTCAAAACACGCGTCCCAGATTGCTTTGGCTATCTCTAGGTACCCCACATTGTTTGCAAAATGTTCCTCCATACTATTAATCAATTAGTTATAACTATTGTGTCTTCCATCAACCACTTGTGGTAAGAGGGCCGACCCACATGCATAGGTCGTTGAGTTATATACTCAACAAGGTCTCTAAGTATATTCCCTAAGGTTGAGTGAGTCACTTTCTTGAATCCACTTAAACATTGTTAAAAAATTGCACAAAACCCATTGAGGGCAAAAACTCAAAGGGCAAAATTTTTCATCGAATGTATTTGTGGTGGGTTAAGTACACTAGACTAGAATAGTATGTTCAGATTTATTTTTTCCATTAATGAGCTCTAGTGCACTCGACTTTTGAACTGTTTCTTTTTCAAGTTTTGACAAGGAAACCTTCATTGTACTTTACCTCCAATACGATAAAAGTGGACAAGGAAACATGAAGTTTTTTTTTTATTAAGGCATTTTTTAAAATATTTTTATATGTTAAAGTTGGATTTATTGATAGTATTTAATGGCAGGGACAAATAGGTAATTGTGCTAACATCACAAGAACATATGGAAATTTATGCCATATTTCAAAGGTATGTATACACTTACATTGGAAAAAAAAAAATTGGTGCTCATTTACTGCAAAGCTGAAGATCAAAGTTGTAAGCATTTTCAAAAACCCACTCAAATCTTAAGTAATTGAGAAACACGTAGAAATGATTGGCATAAAATGTCAGGGACATTACAGGTTGTTACAGGATGGAAGCTGGTGCTTCCCTCTTGGCGGTGGACATTCCTTAAACATTAGGAAGGGGGAGACAGAGAAAGCAGATAGGAAGTGAATTATGGAGTTTGAGACCCATTGCGCATCGATTACGATAAGATGGATTCAGCAATAAAGACATGAAAATGTCTTAGAGAGGGAAGAAGATAAGAGACTGACAGCGGTTCTGGTGTCACCCAACATGGAGAGCTACAATTCACAACAATTTTTCTTAGAGAGGGAAGAAGATAGAGATGAGTCAAGTACGAGCGTATTCGTCAACATGAGTGCACATGATCTGCTTCATAAACTTATCGTAAAAATTTCCTACTGGAAGCATAGCAGTCCAGAAAATCAAAAGACTGAAACAACACCAAAGGTTCATAAAAAGTCTATTATGATCTGAAGCAAGCAGTACCGGGAATTGGGTGGAGATAGTCTCTAATAATCGTATCATTGAAATAACTTTTTGACTACCAAAACCAAGAAAGAAAAATGACAGGAAAGTTGCTACGAACCTTCAAATACCCCGCCTGCAGAAAACCAGTATATATGTTCACTATCTTCTACTTCTTCTTCTATGGGTAGTGCCATCGCGAAGCGACGAATGTGATATTGGCACGGCTCAATCGGATCGTAAAACCCAAATTCTGGGAGTTTTGATTTGATTGAGCTGTACCAATATCGCACTTTCACCCAGCAAAAGTTCCTTATGAGCTCTTCTCTACCAAGAACAACCTTGAAACAGGAGAAAGAGAACCAGAGAGAAAGAGAGTAATAGAGGACGACAACGTAAGGTAGGGAAGACGGGGGTGGGAGAGAAGAAACAAGGATTTGAAGAGAAGTTTGGAGAGAATGGTTGAGACGTCCAAATCTTTTAAGTAAAAAGAGAATTTTAAATATACAAGCTTTCCTCTATGATTTTCTTTAGGGTGGTTGATGACATGGTCAGACACGAGCTCTTTTTTTCTTTCTTTCATGTCCAATTTCTCACTTATTTCCAAGGTCGGCAAAATAGATTACTGGTTAATTACTACAACCACCAATAAATGAAAGCTAATGTAACCTTTGTGAACAGTGTAATATATCAGTCAGCTCGCGATCACTGCCACAAATATGGAACTCCCACACCCCTATTTCACAAACAAATACGCCACCTACTTGGTGAGCTTGAACAAGTAAACATTAAGCAACCTTGCCTGAATAATTTAAGCTGGAGAAAGCGATGAGTTGTTTGTATTTTTTGTTTTTTTTTTCATTGAACTGGAGTTGTTTCCGTAAACTGAAAAAAAATTTGAGGAAGGATATGGAGGCATAGAAGACAAGGAGAAGGCATAGATTCGCCAACCCGTTTGCTCGATACATAGTCTACCTACTCCATCGTCCTGTTTTGTAAATTTGTTGGAAGCTTCCGCCCGTGTGGCCGCGATTCCTCTTTGTGCTGTCATTCGTCTTTCCAGATTCGCAAGAGCCTGCTCGTTTCCCTCGAGTCTGTTTGTTGTTTTGTTTGTGCAAATCACGTCTCATTATTCCGATCTTCTCGACAAATAGATTTTGTTTTTTAAATTAATCCAAGTAACTTCGTTATTTTGGAGCAGGATTTAAAGTTTGAGTCGAGGTAAGTTCTTTGATTCGTGTCTTTGCATAAGACAGAATTAAAGTCATTTATTGGTGTTGGTTTCATCATATGCATAGATATTCTGGTTCCGTCTCATTTTGGATTTTGAGAGCTTAATGAGGGGAGATTAGAATATTTTCTTTGGTTACTTAAGAACCCATTAATTTTCCAAAAGAAGGGAGATAGTTGTGAATCTTGCTCAAGAGGAAAAGAATGGGGAAAAGGTAAGAAGAGCAGAAACTGTTTCTATCAAACAGAAAAATAGAGAGCAGGTAGAGGCCCCTCCTCTCTTTGTGAGAGAAACCCTTCTCCCTCATCTTCCAGTCCAGGGAGGAGATGAGGGAAAATTCAAAACTAAACTTTGAGGGTTTATTGAAAATTCACGCTAAATTTGTTCATATGTCATGTGATCTCATCGGATTTGTCTGCTTTAACAGGACTGTTTTTCTTTTGGAAATCGTGGTATCCTTGATGTCATTCCTCAGGAATTTGGCTACCTCCTTTTTGCATAAGACAAGTAGCTCCGGGAACACCTCAAACGGCACCTCAAAGTTCAGCCTGGTTTGAACTCGTGATAAGTCGGTTGCTTGCGTCCTTTCAAATCCTAGGAGATCCATACCTTAATTTAATATAGCTAGGAGTGACATTTGCTGACATCTCCTTTTAAATCATCTTCATAAGACAGGAGGCAACCATATAATTCCAAACATACACAACATGCAACATGCTGCATTAGCAGTCGAAAGTAAATGGTTCTCTTCCTCTCAATGCCAACGAAAGATGCCACTCTGTTCTCTAATTCATTCAACTGACTTCAGAGAGTAATTTAGGGACACATCCACTCCATTGATACAGAAGAAAGAAGGAAATAAACAAGAGAACCAAATCAGAAGAAAGATCTTCAAAGAGGTAGACCCGGAGACTTTTTCAACTTCTCTACCTCCAGGTAGACCGTGGAGTAAGACAGGAATTCTGAGAAATGACTTCCACTCAAGTCGTTTATTGCCATGGCAAGTTTCGGAATCTCCTTCATCTCAGAATAGGTCAGAGTCCGGATAAACCTTGCAGGGTTTCCTGCCCAGAGCTGTCCGGTTGGAATCCTCCTACCTGGGGGGACAAAAGAGCCAGCTTCGAGGATGGGTCTCTATACGTGAACCTTCCATAAGAACGGAGTGCTGTCCAATGATGCACTCGGGTTTGATCGTGCAGGATCTCAAGAGAGAGTAAGCTCCGATTGTCACGTATCTCTCGATTGATGTCTCAGCCGGTAATCCTTGCATATATAATAAGACATTGATTCATTAATTCAAATTTTGCCAGCTTCCAAACAAGTGATTAGGATATGCATCATTAGACAAACTTCATGGAAATCATACCAAAATGAATGAAAGTAAAAGAGGCAAAAACAAAATATTATAGAGAGTTTTCTACTATCTCTGGTTAACAAGAGCAGTATGTTAAAAACTGCAAACATCAAGGTGAAAGTTTTCTCCTTTTGCACATGCAGCTCCCATCAATTCTAGAGACCGCAAAGGTACCACTAAAAATTCACACAAATTCTTTGCAGTGAAAAGAAAACGCTAGCAGTCTTACATCTAGAAAGAGCTTATTAGTTGCCAATAGTTCAACATCCAAGACATCTCCTTTGATAAAGCAACAACTACAAATGCATTTTATTTTTTTTACTTTTTGACGTGCTGAAATCCTATTGATCATTGAAAAAAAAATACAAGCCAAGAAGGAACCCTTCAAACTAATGGGAAGGAGTTCCTGATTACAAGGGAATTAAGAGAGAATCCAGCTTTGGTGGGAGCATCAACCACAGAATTGGCTCCTCTAAGGATATGCTGCCACGAAATTTCAAGGGGAACACTTAATTGTTTATTTCCTCAAAGATAGCTCTGAGCCTTCGTGGATGCTTTGATTCCCTTTCATCCTGCTAATAACTGAAGCTGAGTCCCCCTCAATAATGAGAGAAAATGAGAAATTATGAGTGAACAGTATCATCCCTTGCCTTAGAGCTTGCTTTCTGCTTCTGTTGAATCTGACTGGCCAATTAGGCCAGTGTAGGAGAGCAAAATTGATGCCGAGGCTCTCTGAAAACACCGCCAATGCCACCAGGCCCAGAGTTGCTCAAGGAGTTACCATCAAAATTGAGTTTGATGGAACCATTGGGGGGCAGACTGAAATGAGAGTTTAAGGGGCAGGAGCATCAAATGAGAACACCACTCTCCAATGGTTCCAAATAAGCGAGAGGGGGATTGGGGGAAGGACTTTATAGGCATCCTTTTGAAGAGGCTGAGTTATTAAAAGTTCTGTTGTTTCATTCTTCCCAAAAGACCATGAGACTGCTGCTAAGGCTGATTTCCAGAGGAACTATCCCACCTATGACAAACTCTGTTGAAAAATTCTGTTGTAAGAAATCAAAATAGGAGGCTGTAGAGCATCCTTGCCTGCCGGATTGCCAAAACACTGCGTCCCAGACTTCATAGCTGAATGTGCAGTGCAGCAAAAGGTGATCCACCTAATCCCCTGCATCACCACATAGCTTGCACAAGGAATTGATGAATGGGCGACCTTTCAGCACTTCATGGCAAGTAAGGATCTTCTTGTGTGCTGCAATCTATGTGAAATGCTGTGCTTTTAGGGACCAATGAGCTTCCAAGATAGCTTAATCTTCAGAGCTTCAGCATTTTTTTGCCAGTCCAATGAGCACTTTGTAGAGAGATGAAGCCCCCTTGGGCCCTAGCCCATAAAATTTCCTCCTCACCATGATTTCTGAAATAAGAGCTTCCTAACAGACGTAGCAATTCTGAAACATCTTCAACCTTTCTTTCCATTTAGGGCTCGTCTGAAGCCAAATTTCCATGAGACTAATGGGCCCCAGCCAACTCTTACACCTTGGACTACTGCCTCCTTGTTCATAGCCAGGCTATACAGCCTGAGGAATTTGAGCCTTGGAGGGGAGTCTTCAAGCCATAAATCCCTACAGATGCGTACTGAATTACCTACCCCAGTATGGAAGCTGATATGCTGGCTGAAGTTAGACCTTGAAGCTGTAAATTTTCCTCCAAATATTTGAAGCTTTATAAGAGAGGAACTCTGTTGGTAGCCAACAATTGGGGTCAAACCCATATTTAGCATTCAGAACTTGTTGCCACATAGAGTTCTTGGATGTGGCAAACCTCCACCATTTAGTAAGGAAGGCGTCAGTCATGAACTTAAGCCTTTTAATTACTAAGCCTCCATCTTCTTTCTTTTCACATACATTCTCCCATTTGACAAGGGGTACTTGAATTTATCTTCAGCACCCCACCACAGGAAGTGTCTTTGAATGACTTTTAATCTTTTATCATCCTTGTAGGACATGGTATAAAGGATGAGAAGTAATTAGGGATACCTGCCAGAGTGGATTTGACCAGGATTGAATGCCCAGCCAGGGAGAGTAATCTGACTTTACACGAAGCCAATTTTTCTTCAGTTCTCTCTATAATTGGGTTCCAAAAAAGTAAGTAGCTGAAAATGATAATTCGTTGCATCCCAGAATCCTGGCCAACTCTTCCACTCTTTGATCGCTCACACAAATTCCAAATATACCCAACCTACTTGTTGACCCAATATTTTTTTAAAATAGTCAGTAACAGCTTGATGTTTAGCTCTTGGTGCATCAAGTTCTTGCACAGGCAAACTGTGTCATCCATGAATTGGAGCAGTGGAACTTTCAGGTTTGATCCATTGAACCTGAAACCAGCCACTCAACCATTTTGTTGAGCCACCTGAAACAAAGAATTGAGTGCTTCACGAACTATATTAAAAAGAAGGGGGGATAGAGGGTCCCCTTCCCTCAGCCCTCGAGAACTTGAGAAAAATCCTTTGACTGTACAGGATCAAATCCATTTTTTCTATTTCTGACCAAACCCCATTTTTTGTAGCATGAAGTCCAAAAGTTGCCAACTTAGTCAAAAGCCTTTTCCATGTCAAGCTTTATGATAATTCCCTCTTTTTTCCTGATTTCTTGTACATGTCCATCAATTCATAAGCGATACAGGCTGAGTCGAGGACATGCCTTCCTTCCACAAAGGCACTTTGGGACTCATTTAGGATTAGAGGCAGTAATTTTTAACTCTCCTTGCAAGCACCTTAACTATTAGTTTGTAAGCGCTGGACAGCAAACTAATCGGCCTGTAATCCTTGGGTGTTTGACGCCTTCCTTTGGTGGAAAGGCTATAAAGGTGACTCTCATGCTTTTCAAAGTTATGCCATTCTGAAGGAAATCATCAAACAATTCCTTGAAATCTGATTTGAGAAAGTCCCATCCTTTTCTATATAGAATTCTCAGCTGTACTCATCTGGGTCTGTGGCCTTATCTAATGGCACATTGACTTGAAAGTGTCTTCTCTTTCCTCCACTGTGAAAGGTTTCTCTGATGCCTCTGCTTGATCTCCTGAAATTGTTTTAAGAGGCAAGTTCACAGGTACCCATCTCTCATAAGATTCCACTAGATAGAGATTGGTAAAAAATTTGATGAATTCCTTGATGATAAATTCTTTATCAGCTGAAGTAGTACCATTCACCTTAATGGAGGCAATTCTGTTTCTTCCTGTGGGCTGAAGCCACCATGTGGAAGAACTGTGTTAGCATCGGCTTCTCTTAGCCATCTGAATCTTGCTGTTTTTTTTTTTCCAATACAACCTTTCTTTAAATACTGAATTTTCATATTCTTCTCTCAAACATTTCTTGACATGAGTTCCCTACTGGGGACAGTTCTGCATTCTTTGTCTTGGTCTAGGTGCTGGATGTCAGCAGGAAGACCAGCTTGTTTCTCAGGTAGCTTGCTGAGTTTGGTTTTACACCAAGCTTTTATCTTTCCCTTAAGAGCTTTAACTTCACCATTAGCCTCTGTCCAATTGGACAGCTTACCGGGTCGATTTCCTCTCACCATTGCTTCAGTAGAGACTGGAAGCCCTCCTCATGAAACGAAACCAAGTCAAACCGGAAGGGAGGTGGCCCCAACTGTCAAGCATACACTCCAGAAGGATTGGAGCATGGTCTGGCATGGGCCTAGGCAGGATTCAAACTGTAGCATTAGAGTGTCAATCAAACTTTGATTCTCCAGGAATCTATCAAGTTTTGTGAGCGCTGGCCTCCTGTATCTGTTAGTCCATGTATACGCACACCCTAACATGGGCAGCTCAGATAGAATATGGTCCTCTATGAATTTAGAGAATTTAGTGTTTGTCACCCTGCCATTATTGCTAGATTTCTCATCTGCATTTCAAATGACATTATAATCCCCTCTTAATGTCCATGGAGTACCCATCTGGCCATCAACTGACTGAGTTCCTCCTACATCTCCTTCCTCTGAGCCAATGAGAGAGACTTGTAGATGGAGTTGATGGACCCAATTGTTTTTGACTCCTGCACCTGATTTTGATGGCCACAGAATATTCTTCAATTTAGAAATCAAGGCACTCGATTAGATCTGCTTCCCAAATTATTAAAATTCCACTTGATGCACCTCTACAGTTCACAACGTTCCAGTTTGCCTTGGCTTTCTGCCATAGGTATTTAATCAAGCTTGGGGCTGGATTTGTTAGCTTTGACTCTTGCAATAAAGCCACTCTAACCCTATTACTTCAGAATATTCTTTGATGATTGCCATTTGTCTTGCTGAGCCCAGGCCTCTAACATTCCATTATAGAACATTCATGGTGAAATGTCACTTGAATATTCTTGGTCTACAAGGTCTTGATCAAGCTTTCAATGGAGCTCGGCTAATTGTATTGGACACCGAGAGTCTGTGCGAGTTCCTGAAATCACAAATGGACAATTTACCTCTTTTGCATCTCGAGCTGATTGTTTGAATCAAAACTCAACTCCTCTTGGATGTCCCTATGTCCACTTGGATCTTGTTTTCATCTTCTCCAATAGGAATTCCTTGCAAGGATGTATCAAATGAGTCTCCCCGCAAATCCCTCAAGCCATCACTACATAGTTGAGATTTATGCCTATTATAGGTGATTTGCAAGGTTGTCCTAGTATTCTCAGGTTGGAGTTGATGCTCTGGTGCCATCTGGTTTCCGATTGGCGTTTCGACCCGAGGAATGGAATGATTTGGGTCACGAGTTGAATTTGCCATCTTTGACGAGTTTAGACCCTCTGTGTTAGTATCCTCTAGTCCCACTTCAATCTTCAATAGAGAAGAACCAAGGAACTGCCTCACACCCCATTTGTTATCCGGGTTCAAGATCCGCAATGTGAGATTAATAGTGGCAGCCATATCCGCACAAACATTTTGATGCTCATTGGTAATATTTGGCCCACATTTGTATCATGTTGCTCCTCCCTACAATGATTCTATTGTATGACTTAAGGGAGTTGGATTTTCCTTGCTACTTCATTTGGGCATACGCTAATTATACCCTCCCTGCTTCGTCATTTGAATTTTGTATAGCCGTCTCCTCACAGCTAGTTATTAATGCCACATCAAAAGCATTAATTGCGCCAGTACCAGCCTCTTTAAGAGCACGATCCTGACAGCCCTTCCAGCATCAACAATGGTTCCAACTGCACAAGTCACCTCGAGAGGTGCCAACTCTGTTATCTTTTCTACCCTTGTGTTTGATTTCTACTCTTTATAGACCAATCCTTCAAGATTGAAGGGTAGTAGCAGTCATCCCCAACAGAGGTAGGAACACACCAGAGAATGGGATGGAAAGGCCCATCCGGATGCGCACTCGGTCAAGCCTCCTACCTTCAAGAGCTTCTAGATTGATTTCGATGGCCTCGTTGATGGGGGTTATTGTGATTTTCCTAAATGTGTTTTCAAACCAGAGATAATGAGGCATGTTCTTCACATTCACCTATTCTGATTCTGTCTCCGGTCTGGTTTCTTGGGTCCATTCGTTAATCATCTCCAATATCTCGTCACTGACCCTATTCTTCTACATGTGGGAAAGATAGCCAGATCTTTGGACCTAAATAATGCACCTTTGGCGGATTACAATGCACCAAATAGCTCTCAGTTCTTCTGTTTGCTTTTCCACTTCAATGTTTTCATTGCTAGTTCTTACTACCAAGCATCTCTTCAACCATGCCATTCTTTCCTTCGTCCCTTCTGGTTCAATACAACTCACTGCTTTGTTTGTCGTTTCAGATGGTGACCTAGTGAGCTATACCAATACTTGGCTATATGAGAGTACACCCTGCTAACAGGTGGGTGAACTTTGCACATAAGCATTAGATATGTTGCACCCTGGCTGCATATTAGTACAACATCCACTCTTTCCAGATGGAAATCAAACATCATCACCCTTGTGAAAAATGATGTCTTTTCGTCCAACTCTTCCCATCTCTCAACAACGTGGGCAAAATCATGGAGTATATCAAGTAGCACTCGGATTGAAGCTCTAATTCAGCGCCATCTTAATTGCAAAACCTTTGTTAAAAAGTACTATATCAATGAAGTACCTTCGATTCCTATTGGAAGATGGGCCCAAGCCCACACAACCAAGGAAGGCCCACATATCCAAGTGTGTTGGAATATGGGCCCAAGCCCATAAGATATGAACCCACCATGATCACACGAGCTGATGGGACCCACCATGATCACGCAAGGTGGCATGATGAGTCTTACACTATAAGAAATCTTACAGAGCCAGAATTATTATAGAAGCAGGTCTCATAAAAGAGTTTTAGTTTAAAAGTGTTTTAGTCATGTTAGTCTTCTATTTATATTAGGTTATTTAATTAAGTTAGGACTTATCTTTAAGTGTTAGAGTTTAAGTGTAATTGGGACAAAGGTAGTTTAATTGTAATTGGACTTTACTACCTTCCTCTATTATAAATAGAGGTCATGTACCCTGATTATAATCAAGTCAAAGAAGTATTTCTCTTTTCCATAAATTCAACATGGTATCAGAGCAGGTTCTGTGAGTTAACTCAGTCAACCCACAGAGATAATGTGATCCTTTTCTGATCTATTATCTCTTTAGGTTCCTATTTATCTTTTTTTTCTCTTTTCAGTTCCTATACCCGTTGTTTGTTTTGCGTTTTCATCTCTAGACTGAGCTTTTTATATTGCATATTATATATTGATGGAAAGATATTCGAGTCTACTTTCCAAGAAAAAACCATTTTTTGCAATTGGAGTTATCTACAAAGAGAAATCGATATTTGAAGCAGCAAAGGTCAGATTGCAAAAGAGGTTCGTACAGCAACAGAAAACTTCAACTTCCGAGCTATTTTATGCTATCAAGAACGAGACTTTATATGGAGAATTATATATCAAAATAAAGATCTGTAAGTCTATTTTCTTACATATTCAATCAATTCTCAATCCAAGTTATTTTATATGGATATATTGATCTTGGAAGAGTCAATGGTCATGCTAAAAAAAGGGCAAAGAGAATCTATCAGATTATATATCTCAATAGAAGTATATTTTATGAAGAAAATTTATACTTAGATATGTGGTCCTTCCTTGGTCATGTGGGTTTGGGCCCATCTTCCCAGCTTGAGGGGGAGTGTTAGAAGAGGGCCCAAGCCACACGACCAAGGAAGGCCCACATATCCAAGTGTGTTGGAAGATGGACCCAAACCCATAAGATATGGACCCACCATGATCACACGAGCGGGTAGGACCCACTGTGATTGCATGAGGTGGCATGATGAGTCTTACACAATAAGAAGTCTTACAAAGCCAAAATTATTATGGAAGCAAGTCTCATAAAAGAGTTTCAGTTTAAAGGTGTTTTAGTCATGTTAGCCTTCTATTTATATTGGGTTATTTAATTATACTAGGACTTGTCTTCAAGTGTTAGAGTTTGGGTGTAATTGGGACAAATGTAGTTTAATTGTAATTGGATTCTACTACCTTCCTCTATTATAAATAGAGGTTCATGTACTCTGATTATAATCAAGTCAATGAAGTATTTATCTTTTCCATAAATTCAACAATTCCCGTCTTTGAGAAAGAAAGCTGATTTTAACAATTCAAGGACCTCTCATTGTGTTCGGCAACACACCATCGTCCCTGCCACATTTGATGGTGCGGTCGCCCCTACACTTCGTTGCTCTCCCTCACTCATCACTCATGTAGACATTAAAATGAAAAAACAACAAAAAAAAATGCAAGGAATTCTTATTTGTAAGAGAGTAAAGCGTAAAAGACAACTTAAGCACCAGCACAAATAATTTTCAGTCGATTTGATCTGAGATTGAGGCTTGGTCTAGGTCAGACTTCCAATAAGAAATTCAATCCAATAGTAAAAAAAAAAAAACTTCTGAAAGATAATGCAAAAGCTTCAAGCAGATAATTCTATTAAAAGAATATAACTTCATAATCGCCAGAACCATGATATGACAAACAAGTAGTTGAGGAAGCATTGATCCAACAAATTGCAGAGTCAAATACATACTCTTTATAATGATATCAAATGCTCGGCCTGAAATGTAGTTTTTGTGACTAAAATGTTAAAATGCATGAAAGAATTAATAGATCATGTTGCATCTATCATACATGAACATGTACCTCTACGTACTTATCGCTAGGATATGCATATATACATGCTGAATAGCAAAGACAGTAAATTATCAAACAGGCTTGAGAAGGATTCATGTAGCCATCCCCAACATAGATGTGCCAAAGCTCTAATCATAACAATGAAGGAACACACCTAAAGAGATGTTTCCAAGCCATAAAGAAAGTCTAGCAACACAAGATAAGCAACCAACCACATTCCAGAGTAGTAAATTTGAGCTTCTAGTTTGCTTTATTTTTCCATAAAAAAAATAAAAAAAATCTACATCAGTGCCAGCCTCAAGCTTCCTTAGAAAAACAATGAGGTTATGCAAATAAACCATTAAGATGAGCATTTTAATTTTTGTCTACATTGCATTTAGCATGAAATATACTCGAGTTCATCAAATAGATTCTATTGTAAACAAATTGTAGGATTGTAAAGTTGTAAGATTGAAATAGAAAGGAGAAGTGAGGGAGAAAGAAGGAGTCGAAAGAGAAGAAGCAGCCAAGAGTGCTAAGCTGGTTGAGGCCGAACCCTCTCTTTCTAAAAAACTACTTTAAGTGAAAATTATAGAAAACTAGAACCCTGATAAGAAGTCTGGCTTATTACATATTTATGAGAGAGATACGAGAATGTGAAATGACTAAAATACCCCTACATTAATATTTTAACACTCCCCCTCAAGCTGGGGAGTAAATGTCCAGCTTATCACAAAATGTCAAATGTTCACATCGTCCAGATGACTTCACATAAGCATTAATAACCTTCGCTTGCATGACAACAACTTTAATGAAATGGCAATCGGCCTCGATGTGTCTAGTCCTCTCATGGAAGACTGGATTATTGGCTATGAAAATGACCACCTAATTGTCACATTTCATAACAATAGGCTCTAGAAACTCAAACTCAACAAGAACTAATTTCACCTAAATAAGTTCACTAATTATGTGAGCCATCACCCTATACTCTACTTCGGTACTAGATCTATCCACAACTACCTGTTTCTTACTGTTCCAACTTTCTAGGTTATCCCTAATAAAGCAACAATACGCAGTGATGCATCTCCAATCCATCTTACATCCTACATAATTGCATTAAACTATCCCAACACATCAATCTTCTCATGAAGAGTATACAAAAAACCCTTCCCATAAGCACCTTTCAGATATTTTAGAATCCTATGAGTAGCTTCTAAGTGTATTTTTCTTGGGTTTTCCATACATTGACTAACCAATCCCACTACAAATGATAAATCTGGCCTGGTAATAGTAGCATAAATTAACTTCCCCACTAGACATCTATACTGTGTCTTATCCTTGAGTATAGGATTCTAAGGATCATGGTATTAACTTCCATGCGAGTATCCACTGATCGTGCACCTAATATTCCTACAGTATATGTAAAACGTACTTTCACTGAGATAAAATAAAACCTTGCTTACTTCGAGCCACCTCAATACCAAGGAAATATTTAAGTTTTCCTAAATCCTTTGTTTGAAAATGTGTTGCCAAATATCTTTTCACTTACTCGATTTCTTCAATACAATGTCATCCATATACACAACCATAATGGTAATCTTAGATTTTCTTTTCAACAAAAACATGGAATGATCACAATGACTCATGTAAAACCCAAACTTGATAATCACATTGCTGAATTTCTAAAACCACACTTTTAGACTTCGCGTAAAACCATAAGTAACCTTCTTCAACCGGCACACTTTCCTTGTCTCCCCCAAAGCAACATAATCAGAAAGCTGCTCAATATAGACCTCTTCCTTCAAATCACCATATAGGAAGAGATTTTTAATGACCAATTAAAATAGTGGACACCCTAGACATCTAAGCAGCCATTTCCTCGCCCATAACTCGTTTTCACTCGAGGAAACCATAACATTTTGCACTAAACGAGGTAAAAGAGATAGAGATAATACAAGACAAACAATTTCTAGGAGGGTGACAAAAAATCAAGGGACACATATTTAGATATGGTATGTAAAGCACATGACCTTTTACCTTTTTGGAGACCAATTGGCAAATCCAAGTTAGATGGAACTAGACCTGCAGGGAGAGAGGAATATGGTTGGTCCTGGGGAGGGGGGCTCATGAACTGGAACCTCATGAACTTATGGTGCTGCAATAAATGGTGAGAGCACCGCCCATAGACTTGAAGTGGCAGAAAGGAACTTGCACTTGGTACATCCATGACAGCAATAGACAACAGGTTACCCAAAAAGGGATCAGTGCACAGGTTGTGTAGAAGTGAATAATCCGGCGTAGATTAGTGCCAAAAAAAATCCACTGAATTATAATATTGAGCAATAGGTCACTTAAGTGGTTAGTCATTTCAAGATGGAACTTGCTCAATCTTAACATGGTATCAAGAGTAAGACATTTACCTATTGGGCCCAAGTTGCTCCCAGTTAGGTTTGTAACCCCTACGTGTTGTCCACGTCTCAAACCCATTATCCATGTGTGTAAGCCTGGACGTGGTGGAGTGTTAACAGGAATAGCCCCTCGTAGATAAGTGTTAAGAAAGTTTATTAATTTATAAGATTGAGCAATAGGGCGCCTAAGAGCTAGTTATTTTGGAATAGAATCAGGATCAATCTTAACTGGTTGAAATCAGCGTGTTTAGACACAAGCTTTCTAGCAACTCCATGTTTTCGATAGCGTTCATGTTCAAGAGCCGAAGAACAAGTCAAATCAAGAAGATAACAAGAAAGACAAAGAAGAAAAAGAGAAATGAAGATCAATTGCCAAGAAGATGACAAATCAAGGAGATGACTCCAGACCAAACTCAATTTTGTGTTTTAGCTTTCGTTTAGAGTTTTTTTTTTAGAGTTTTTTATTAGTAGTTTCTAATTGTTTTCATCAACAGAATAGGGGCAATCTAGGACTTAATTAAACTTAAAATGGATAAAGAATTACAAAAGTCAAGCCAGAAATCAAATCATTCTCTACTGGATCAGTTCAACCCATAGGTGGATCGATACATATTAATCAGGCAAGGGAGAAATGACATGTCAGATAGAATGGATCTTTTCATATTGATCCAACAGTAACCTGTTATCTCTGCTGGCATAGAGGATCGATTCACATCAGTTGGGTTGAAAAGGTCCTTACTTTTAGAACTTGTGGTCAATGTAAATCCTTTCAAGATCGATTGGAATTGATACACCGGAATATGATGTTTCAAAAGAGCCAAGGGCAACTCAAGTCACCTCGAGACAAGGTGAAGAAGCCTCAACCTCCAAATGGTAAAAAGAGACTAGTTGGATACCTTGCTCCGTTAATCCCTTTAGAACCTCATTTGAAGTAATTCTTTAACAAAAATCATTCTAGAGCTCTCCAATAATTTGTGTCTGACAAAAAAACCATAACTGGCTCATTTGAGCTCAAATTGCTCAGAATCCATTGCTCTTTGGTGGAAGACCTTTACATGTCCGCAAGTCTTGAAGTCACTCTAAAGAACTTGTAAGTTTTGTTTTTGTTTATATTTTCTTTATACTTCTTTATAAAGGCCAGCAAGAGCCGCTCATCTTGCATTTGTGTGGAGGTCTCGATGGGTGAAAGCTTGAGGGGGTTTGTTCTTGAGGTCAAGTACATTGTATTTGGCTAGTGAGTGCCACATAAACTCACTTATCTGCTTGTTAAGTAAATTTTTCAATCAAGAGTCTCAGGTGAGGACTAGCTTATCAGGGTGAACCTTGTTAACAGACTTTCTATGCCTATTTTGTTACGTCTTTAGTATCTAGTTTTTTAGTTGAGCTTATAATTTATGAAAAAATTTATATAACTCAATTCATGCCCTTATTGAGCTGCCTTTGAGACCAACAAAGACCAGTCAGCAAAGGTAAAAATACTTGATCAAAGAAGAAGGGGGGAGGGGGTGGGGGTTCCATCACAGGAGAAATAGCTTTAAAAGTCGCATGGTCATGATTTTTTAATGCACATGAAGGTGCTCAAATGAGGCAGCAGATGCCTTATCTTGTCAAGATGTATCTCCTGGTACGCTGGCAAATTCTTCTTTTAGTCCAGCATGGGTTAGTTCGTTATGCCAAGATAAAGAACATCAAGATCTATTCAAAGCCTTACAAGCTGGAATTTTATACAAACTTCATGTTGACCTATTGTTCTAATCACCAAACTGTCCCCTATGTGTCCAGGTTCTGCAAGCTTATCATAAGAGTACAATTGGGAACCATGAAGGCAGGAACAGTGTAATGACACTTGTCCTTGGGTCAAATGAGTATCCTTAGTCTTCTATAACCTCTTCCAAAACAAGAATCCCTTTCGTTAGATACTGTTGACTTCCCACTTCCAACAGGAAGATGTTATTCTGGTTATTGTGGATATCTTACAAAATATGCCCATTTCTTGCACTATCTCATCCTCCCAGAGCTATAAAGGATGCAGAAAATTTTCTAGATCTTGTTTTAGAACTTCATGGATTACCATGGACAACTGTCCTTGATTGAGATCTCTCTAGTTGTTTTCGGCAAGAGTTATTTTCACTTGTACAGCACCAAACTGAATTCGACTTCAGCAAAAACTATTTGAGATGATTTCCTGTAAATTACCCCAAAAATGGATCTGACAACTCACGTCTATAACACAGGTTATCACTAAAATGACACCTTTTAAAGAAAACTGTAGATTTACTCCTATCATCCTAAGTGTAAGACATATCCAATGTTGCAGCTATTTAAGATCAAGAGATGAATTTTTCATCTTTTAGAAGAACATCTCATTATTGCCAAACATGAATGGATGACTCTGCATACTGACAATGAGGGGATCAAAAATTTTATGAAGGTAATTGAGTGTACCTAAAATTATGCCCCAATTGTCAACTCTCCATTGCAGCTCAAAAAATTTAAAGCTCTCATTATTTTGATCCATTCAAAATCCTGCATCAGATTGGTAAAGTATCTTGCACGCGAACAATAATCTTGTTTTTGAGGCCTTCAGTTTAATGAAAATTTTGGGACCAATTACTGAAGAAGGATGTCTACAAGCTGAAGCAGAAACAACTTTCTGAGGAAGGCCGTCTACAAGCTGAACCAGAAGCAACTTTGGCCAGACGTACTGTATGGAACAGAGTTGGAAACTTCACTGGAAATTTAGTTACGAGGAAGGGCTCCTTCACTGAAGATTTTTTTGATGTTATTATAAGATGTTACTCAGAAACATATTTCATGTCTGAACCAGGAAGCTTGTTACAGTTGTAGAGGAGGTTAATGCGACATGGCCCACTCTTGGTTCATGTAGTAGTCTTAATTTCTTTTGTTCTGTTTCAGAACTCCAGTTTCTACACAATTTACAGGAACGTGTAAGGTAACAGCCAGTAATGTTAGCAACTACTCTAAAGAGTTTGTATATATGTCAATTTCTAAGTAAATAGAGGATACAAAAAAAAGTTCCGAAAGCACTATGCGTTAAGGAGGATACGATCCCCCCGATGTGATCGTATCTTTATTTTTTATTTTCCAAGTCGATCATTTGTGGGATCAAAATAACCCAAAACCAACAAGATTTTACAGAAAAACACAATTCTAACCTGTAGGTGAAGACCAGGCAGCATGTATTACACAACGCTCCTGCACATTGGAGCACAACTGTAATTTTATTGAGATCTCCACGAAGCACCGCTCCATTCCAAACGGAAGCACCATCATTAACCGTCACTTGCCCGGCGAGGACGACATTGGGCGCCACATACGCATCGACCGCGATCTTCGGGACCCACTGACCCAGTGGTATTATCCTCCTCTGCCCTCTGTAGTCCCATTTTACACGGTCAGATATCGTCGTTGGAGGTGACGTAGTTGTTTTTGCGGGTTCGCAAGAATAGTTGGTGGAGGACAGAAGAAGGGAACAGAGGGTTTTCGCATTCGATTAGCAGCTAGGAGTTTTCTGGTCTAACGAGGAAAAGTCGCCATTTTTTAGCTTTTTGCATGCTTTCCGGCGAGAAGGAAAATAAAAATGAAGCGGGTTCTCTTACGTTCTATATATCACGGAAGACACGGGCAACAGCTTTCGGTGCCAAAAAAAAATAAATTATTATTATTATCATTATCATTATTAGTATTATTATTAATATTATTATTCATGCATTATTATTATTATTATTATTATTATTATTATTATTGTTGTTGTTGTTGTTGTTATTGCTTTTGTTATTATTATTATTATTATAATAACAAGAGTAAAATTGTACAAGAACTAATGTACTTATTATTATTATTATTATTATTATTATTGTTGTTGTTGTTGTTGTTGTTGTTGTTATTGCTTTTGTTATTATTACTATTATAATAACAAGAGTAAAATTGTACAAGAACTAATGTACAAAATTCATGCGATCAAATATCTATCGATAAAAGTTAAGATAAAGAAGTCTTATAAAGGTGAGATCCTTCATAACTTGGACATATAGTTTCCAAGAACACTAAAGTATTGCATTGATATCTTGAAACAATTAGTGTTTTTGCTATATGACCCTACTCAAAACACTTTTTTACTAGTTTGTGTATGTATTGTTTAATTCTACAAAATTTCACCCCTTTGGTGGCTGATCATTGAGGCATATTGAAATATTGTTCTAGAGGCTAGAGCTCAAAACTTTGTTTCAATCGATAATATTGAAAATTGAATCAATTAACTTTGACCCATGGATGTTTAGATAGCCACATATGGAGTGTTAGGTATAGGTTCATGCACTCACTTGACATCAAATCACCATACACTATAGTGTGTATAACATATAGAACATGTGCCACTTGATTGAATAATTGAACCTCCATGACTCTAATCACCTTTTGACCTCACTTGCTTTAATCTTAGGAATTGTCCTAACTTTTATGTGAGACATGTAATTCTTTTAAAGTGAAACGGTCGCATAAATACCTTTATTTAAAGCCACTTTGGAAATTTGTATTTTCTCTAGAGTTGGGTGGTTTTTATGCCAAGATAAAGAAAAAACTCATCCTAGGATTAAAATCATAATTTTGAGAAAAAATAATTAACTCAAGAAATATTGAGTATACTCAAAATTATGGATATTTAGATTCTCATAATGGTTTTATAAATAACTATTTTAGAAGTATTAAACAAATGTTTTTAAAAATATTTTTAATTAAAATTTTATGGAAATTGGCCTCGATGGACTCCACTTGTTGAGTGTTATATTTGGCATCAAATTTTTTTGTTAGGGGACGCCTTATATTTATGTGTGTGTGTGTGTGTTTGTGAGAGAGAGAGAGAGAGAGAGAGGAGGCGGAAGCCATAAAATTAAAAAAACCAAAGAAGAGGAAGAGAGAGCCATAGAGCTTGAGGAGACAAAAAATAATGAGATAACTTGATAGAATGGGACTCTTCAAAGATTGTATTACTGGTTTATCTGAACAACCTTATTGGGTTTTCAAATGCCAATTCAAATGGAATAAATGATCATGAAAATTATTGGGACTAAATACAATGACTCACGATGATAGATTTGTGATGAGAGTGCCTATTAGACTCGTTGTTTGCAAAGAAATCAAGAGTCTTCATGTGAAACTTAAACTTCTTCTCTTCCATCAACTCTAGAGATTTTGGCATATTAGTTATGTTCCTAATTTTTAGTGCAATAGCATGTGTCATGTATTTGTATTATGGAGGGGACACCCTATTAAAAGGGCTACCCTATGCCAAAATAAAAGCTATCACTTTTGGTATTAAATCATAAGTGAAAACTCCTTGGGTTGGAATAAGTTTGTTGAATTTAGGACCCCATGATTGAAACCTCGAGCAAGATGAGAGAGGGAAAAGAAAAAGAGCAAAGAGAGAGAGAGAGAGCTCAGGAGAGAGGAGAGAAGAGAAAATAAAAGAGAGAAAAAGACTTTATGCTAGAGAGAGATTATTCCATGAGTTGAGAAGTGGAGAGCTTGATTGAACCCTTCAACCAAGACCCTTATTTATACTATTGCTATTACATATTTAGGGAAACTTCATAGATAAGTTAGGATCTCTAATATCCCTAATTACATCAATCATGATTATCCAAATCTACATAAATCAATTACATTAATCAAAGAAGATTGTAAAATCTTCCCAACTCATGTGATAAAGATTCCAGCTCGTGTGATGACTCACCATGCCACCTCACGTGGTGACTCATCATGCCAACTCATGTGGTCATGGTGGGTCCCATCCTGTAACACTCCCCCTCAAGTTGGGGGTGAGAAAACATCGTAGATGCCCAACTTGTTGCAGATGGCAGACAAGATAGTATGAGTAATAGTTTGGTGAGAATGTCTTGAACTTGCCCTTGTGAGGAGATAGGTTTGAGAGATAACATGCCAACTTGAAATTTCTCTCATATGAAATGACAGTCTACCTCAATGTGCTTTGTTCTTTCATGGAAAACTGGATTTGAGTTAATATGTATTGTCACCTGATTATCGCTATGTAGATCCATAGGGGCTACTTTATAGAATCTCAATTCAGTGAGAAGGGATATGATCCATAGAAGCTCACTAATTGTGTGTGTTATGGCCCTGTATTCTGTTTCTTACTTCTCTATGTTACCAAGTTTCCTCCAAGCATTGTAAAATATCCTGAAGTAGATTTTCTGTCATCCGGGGATCTGGTCCAGTCTGCATCTGAGAACCTTTCTATGTTAAAGTGACCATGGTTCCTATAGAGAAACCCTCTTCCTAGAGCTCCTTTCAAATATTGCAATATTCTTTCTAGTGTTTGCCAGTGAGTAAGTTGTGGTTGGTGCATGTATTGATTCACAACACTTACTGCATATGATATATCTGGATTTGTTACACAGATATAAAAGAGTTTTCCCACAAGTCTTTGATATTTTCTGATATCCACATCTTCAGTGCTTGCAGATAATTTTGTATTGGAATTCATTGGGATTTCTGCTAGTCTACACCCTATCATTCATGTCTCCTCCAGTAGATCAAGGACATACTTTTTTTTGAGATAATATAATCTCATGTTTGGATTGTAGTACTTCAATACTTAAAAAGTATTTAAGTAGTCGAGGATCTTTTGTCTTGAATTTTTCACATATATTTTCCTTGGTTTCCTTAAGTCCCTTGTGATCACTGCCGGTTAAGACAATATCATCAACATATACGGCCAAAATCACTTTCCCTTGAGGTGTATCTTTAAGAAACACGGAGTCATCTATGAAGCATCTGTAAAATCCGGCCTGTATGAGTGTTTGGCTAAATTTATCAAACCATGCATGAGGAGACTGTTTCAGATCATAAAATGGATTTCTTCAATCGACATACCGACTCCCCCTCAATTGCATATAAATTTCTGCCTTTATATCCCCATTGAGAAAAATATTTTTCACATCAATATGATAGATCGGCTAGGAAGAATTAGCAGCAAGAGATAATAAAATACATGTTGAGTTCATTTTGGCCACCAGAGAGAATGTTTCCTCATAATCAATCCCATAACACTATGTATAGCCTTTGGCAACGAGGCGCGCCTTAAGGCGAGTAACTGACCCATCTGGATTGTGTTTAATTGTAAAGACCCATGTACAACTGACAAGTTTTTTTTCTGATGGAAGAGGAACCAGAGCCCTTGTTTGATTCTCATAGAGTGCCTGCATTTCTTCGTCCATTGTTGTCTTCCACCTTGGATGCTTCAAAGCCTCTTGATAGGATTGTGGGACTGAGATGGAGGCGATAGATGCAAGAAATTGATAACATGAAGAGGATAAACGATGGTGAGACATAAGATTGGATATGGGGTGAGAAGTAGAGGGCCTAGTGCAAGTTTTGTGTTCTTTTCTTAAGGTAATGGGTCGAGTATCATATTGTGGTCCAAAAGGAATAGGAGAAGATGGATTTATCTCAATGGGATCCACAAACTCTACAGGTGTGGTGTCAGCAAGCGCTTCAAGAGGTTGAACAGTTTTCGTAGCACGGGCACAACCTCTCAAGGAGAGGCTGGTATGGAAGAGAGACTTGGATGAGTATTGTTAGAGTAGTATGACGAGTCTTCAAAAAAATTACATCCATGGACACAAGTAACCTTTGGAGAGTGGGGTTGTAGCAAATATAACTTTTTCTGCATGTGAGAGTATCCTATGAAGATACAATTGACAGATTTTGGATCAAGTTTACTATGTTGTGGGGAGGTAATATGAATAAAGCATGTACAACCGAAGACTTTCAAGGGAAGAGAAAAAAGGATCATCATGTGGAAACAATAAGGAATATGGGGATTTATGACCGAGAATGAAAGAGGGTAGCCTATTTATAAGAAAGCATACAGTAAGGATGACATGCGGCCAATAAAAGTATGAGACTTTCATGGTATACAATAAGTTGCGAGCTACCTCAAGTAGGTGACAATTCTTCCGTTCTGCGACACCATTCTGTTGAGGGGTGTAGGCACAAGATATTTGATGGGTAATGTCATTTTCTAGACAAAAAATAGTTAAAGATTTTTGGAAGTATATTCTTTGGCATTATTAGACCTAAGTACTTTGATTTTCTGACCAAATTGAGTGACAACCATAGCATGAAAAGATTTAAATATGGATGGTATTTCAAATCGCTCTTTAAAAAGAAATAGCCATGTGGTACGAGTAAAATCTTCAAAATGTTTGAGACGCTCAAGGGTCCCTATACATCTGTGTGGATCAATGAAAAAGGAGCAACACTTTTAAGTTCTGAAAGAGGTGAGTATGTGGTCCTCTGGTGCTTGCTCAGTTGACACACTTCACAATTTAAATTTGACCTATCATTAAAGGTAGGAAAAAGAAGACTTGTCTCCGTTTTCTTGGTTGAGATGACATTTATTTGAGGTGCATCCAGGTAGTAGAACCCCCCTTGTTCACTATCTTTACCAATCACCTGCTTCGTTATAAGATCTTGAAACACACACGAAGTAGGTGAGAAGGTAATTCAGCAATAGAAATATTGTGTTAGCAGACTAACAGATAAAAGATTTAAGGAAAAGGTAGGAACAAAAAGAATATCTATGAGCGGAAGTGATGGTGTAACAAAGGTATATCCTTTCCTAAGAACTTTAGTTTGGAAACCATCAACTATGGTAACAAATTTATTTGAGAGACAAGGAGAAACTAAGTGGAGTAGTTTTTTGTTACCAGTGAGATGCTCGAAGGTCCCTGAGTCAATTATCCAGGATGAAGAGGAGGAAGTGACAGAGAGCATACCTGAAGCGGTGGTGGTAGTAGCAGTTGAGGAGGATCTTGGAGGAGAGACCATCAAATTTTTCATTTTCTGGAATAAGTCATACTCATCATTTGTAAAGGTTTTCTTTTTTGTTGGTGCAGTAGATTGGTCCTCCTTTCTATCACTTACTGAGGCTTGATTAGCCTTAACCCAATCCGGTATGCCATGGATTTTAAAATACAGATCCATAGTGTGGCCATATTGTCCACAATAGGTGCATTCTCTATTGTCTGTTCTGACAAAACCATTCTTTCCACCTCTTCCTTGTCCTCTATAATTTCTTCCATGACCTCGGTCATGGTCGGTTGATGTTCCCCTATGCCTGGAGTGCATAGCGGATGACACTTCAGTAGGAGAAGGAAAAGAAGAGTTTGGAATGCACATACATCATCAAAGGTGGGAATAACAGAGGCGCTAAGGAGTTGACTTTTAGCAACTTCGAGATATGGCTTAATGTTTGCTAGGCAAATGGCATTGGCTAAGGCTTCCTTCTGCTTGTCTTGGACAGAGACATAGGTGGAGGTAGGCTGAGCTAGCTTTCATTCTGGAAGAAAACCTCTAAAATGAGCCAAATATTCATGGATATTTTCTCCTTGTTTAGTGTTAAACATTCTTCGGAGAATATCATATGGCCTGTGTAAGTTGTCGGAGCTAGAATACAACTTAGCACATGTCTACCAAATTTGTTTGGCGGTGTTGAGATGAATAACATTATTGGAGACAAGTTCTTCCATACTGTTGATGAGCCAACTAATTATCAAAGTGTTATTTTTTAACCACTTAGCATAAGCAACATCTTCTTCATCAATGAGTGGCCCAAGTTTGGTAAGGTGACCAAGTAGGTCCCTTGTTATAAGGAATCGTCAAAGCGATGTGGACCAACTCAAAAAATTTGATATCCCTCGCAAGGATATGGTAGTAATCTTGAAAATATCATTCTTGTTACCCATGTATTCTTCAGCCATAAGAGGCAATTTAAGGGTAATAATGTACTCAAATTTGAAGAAGCTTAAGTAAGCTGCTTGGAGATTCAAGTGTAGCCAAGGCTAGCTTGGGTAGATGGGAGGAGAACTCAAGCTTATCAAGTCTTTAGGCAAGGAGTGAACCCTTTTAGGCCAATCAACTTGCTGGCCAAAATTTTCTATAATTAATTCTCTAGTCTTCCTTGTAGAGAATAGCAAAAATCAATGAATAAGCATGAGATCAAGTAAGGTAAGGTAGCAATTCCGAATTAGATCTTTCCAAGATCATTCCAAAAATATATTTGACTCCAGATTGGGATAAACCAATCTAGATTTTGTTCCTCATGAATTAGGCAAGATATGATTGATTGAAAATCAAACAATATCAGGCATAATCAAGACGATATTGTGAGATCCTAAAAAACAACAATCTTTCTTCAAATGGATTGGCGTTAACTAGACTTTCAAATGACCACTTTCTTTCTTATTTTGTGCTTGATTCTTTTTATGTAAAACAAAATATTCTATTCTTGATTTTCCAATAACAATCATCCAACTTGTGGCTCTCAAAAAATTCTCCAAAAAATACAAAATCGAGTATAGTTCTTCAAACAACTCTGTTCATGGAGAAGCTTACCATAGAAGCTAAGTAATTAGATTTATGGAATCCAATGGATAAAAAACCACTCATAATAGGCTCAAGAATATTTTTCTTCATCAGGAAAATCTTTTTCCCACAAAATTATAACTTTTTATGCATAAAATGTCAACATAAATCTATTTTCAACCAAAAACTTGCAACCCAACAAAATTGCCTTGGTAAACTTCTTCCAATCCGAGATGTATAAATCTCAAAAATTTCATATGATGAAGAAAACAATAAGATCATCTCTGAACCATCTTCTAAAGATTCTAAAACCAAGAGCATGAAGTAATAATAACAAGAATGAAAAACTTATCTCACATGCTTCAATCTTGATTCACAAAGAGCCTTCTATGAGTATCTTTGATCATAACTTCTTAGAACATTATTTTGACATGGGGATCCTAAATTTGATGTTCTTTTACCATGTTGAATTTAGGATCCCATGATTGAAACCTCGAGCAAGATGAGAGAGGGAGAAGAAAAATGACAAAGAGAGAGAGAGAGCTCGAGTAGAGAGGAGAGAAAAGAGATAAAAAAAAACTTTTGGCTAGAGAGAGATTCTTCCACGAGTTGAGAAGTGGAGAGCTTGATTGAACCCTTCAACCAAGACCCCTATTTATACTATTTTGATTACATATTTAGGGAAACTTCAGAGATAAGTTAGGATCCCTCTTATCCCTAATTACATCAATCATGATTATCCAAATCTACATAAATCAAGGGAAGATAAATCAATTACATTAATCAATGAAGATTGCCAAATCTTCCAACTCGTGTGATAAGGATTCCAACTCATGTGACGACTCATCATGCCACCTCACGTGGTGACTCATCATGTTAACTCGTTGTATCATGGTGGGTCCCACCATTGTAACAAAGTTCAAATAAAAGGTTTTTATATTTGATTGAATGATTTGCATGCTCATAGAGCTAAATCTTGCATGGTGCTTGGGTTGAAGCCCTTTTTATTCTTTTTCCTATTTGGGATTACTAGTTCTCATTGTATCTAACTTGCTCACAAAGCAATCTACCTTATAGACTCTTCCTACAACTCATGGGCTTTACTAGAGATTATTTCTCTCCTAGAGTCTCACAATATATTTTCCTACTTCAATTAAAACTCCTACTTGAAAACGATAACACAAGCTAAAATAAAGTCCTACTTCTAAGCTACTATTGTGTCCCATTGAAGGCTAAGCTCATGCATTCGCTTCCAACCATCCTCCACAACAAGGGTGAGTACTTCTTGGTTGAGTTAGAGGCCGAGTTGAGTTGCGAGTCAGGGAGAAAGATTTTGGGTTTGTTACATGGTCTATTTACCATAATCCTATTCTATTACTTGTTTCATCCAAAAAGGGAACCGTTTCTTTACCCTTTTACCCATAGTAACCAAGAACACAAGAAAATAAAAGGGATAAAAATAAAATCTTCATATAAAATTACCTAAAAATAAAAATATAAGAGTATTCTTACATATACATATAAGTGGTTCAATTGATTATATTTTAACCTTTAATTATATTTTTGGTTTTTTTATACATAGCATCAATTAGAGAACACATGAATTTGGCCTTCTTCCTCCCTTTGGATGGTTTTGGTTTTCTCTTGTATCAAAGAGAGAGAGAGAGAGAGAGAGAGAGAGAGAGAGAGAGAGAGAGAGAGAGAGAGAGAGAGAGAGAGAGTAGCGACATCTTCCAACTTGACATGAAATAAATAATAAAATAAATTTATTTACATCTTCCAACATGACATGAAATAAATAATAAAATAAATTTATTTCATGACAAAATTTTGCTAATAATCTATAGACAAGGAGAACATGTTTGGCCTAGGGATTTGGGAAAAATCTTAGAGTTTTACACATTTCTATTTAATTAATTTAAAATCACAAAAATTACCTTTCAACAATTCTAAGTAATCAAGTAAATTTCTAATTGGGTACAAAATAACCATTACTTGTACCTATTTTGTTTAATAAGCAATAAACGGATAAATGGGTGAGTTGGCCAAATCCTTAATCAACTAAGGATACTTATTGCATATATCCATTTGTAAGCAAATGAAACAATAGGTAATCCGTTAAATGAATACAATTGTCAACCCTAGCCTTCTTTCTTCAACTATTGGGCCATTGTTTGCTGACAGTGTATTGTTCATCTATTATTAAAAATGTCTTGAAATGCCAAAATTACTTAACCTCGAGAAACAATCTACTCCAATTTTTTTAAAGAATATATAATGAATTTGTAACTAAGAGTTTTTTAAATGATGTTTTTAGTTTTTATTTTTAAATTTTTTGAAGTGTTTTAGTTTTTTCTTCAATTTTTATTTCTATTTTTCACGTATATCCAAACAAGAGAAAACTATGTTTCTATTTTATTTCATCTTCCCCATTAAACTAGAGAAAAAAAAAATAGTTCCTATCTTTGTTTTTGTTTCTTTTCTTCTATCTGTTGTACTTCTAAGTGTTGCCTTACTGGACCAAGGAAAACTTGTTATTTTGGTCATTTTGACAAAATTGAGAAGATAAAAGAATGTGAAAAAAAAGAAGTTTCAACACTATCATTGATACCTCAACTAGATTCATGTTTATCAAAAATTGCCTGGAATAGGTAATGATTGGATTGGAATAAAATCATAGAGGCCGGAAAGGGTATTGGTTAATCTTGGTAACACATGTTACCTTGCTAAATATGTGTTAGAATAGAAAGACCACCTTGTTAGGGTTGGATTAGAGGCTTGAGATTTCTATTATAGCTCTTTGATGTTGTGTAATAAAATGTTTTCATCTCTTCTTGTGTGAGTGTAAGTTTTTAATAAGGGTGTCGCTATTGGATTTTCCTAGTTTAAAACTTTCAAGTATCAAGATACTTATGGAATAATGTGACTATTTGAAATTCCTTTTAGATTCTTGTAGAATGACTTTCTTAGATATAATGTTGGAAGAGTTATATATATGAATGAATAACAATTTTTCTTATAAAACTATAAAGATGTGAAAAATCTTGTGGAAAGACAAATGGACACAATGAGATCAAGTATTTTTGCCTCCATGATGAGACTTTGATCTTGATTTGTATGAGATCTAACAAAACCTAATATCCTAATTAAATGTGGCATGTATCAGCAACGTGTATTGATTTTTCAAGTAGATTAATTCATATCAGTTTTTCGATACGCCTACCATTCATTATTATTAGGTGGATCTTGAGTCATGCCACGGGCAGAGTTAGAACAAGTTTATGAGGTGTTTGAAAGAAATTACAATAGTAAGGTTTTATTTGTTATCTTCACATTTAGTGAAGGAATATTTTGTTTTTGAATGATAAAAAATCTTGAAATTGAAACTTTTTTTTGTTCAATTTTTCATCTTTAGCAAAGATGATGAGTCATAGAAACTAAAAGACAAGGTCATCTATTATTCCTATGATGAGGACACAAAATGTTTCTTGTAGCTTTAAGGCTCAAGAAGTGAATTTGGTCAACATTTGTGTGAGAAGTGGATTTTGTGAAGAATCTAGTTGTACAAATGACACGATTTTAAAGTTATCTCAATTTTATTTGAAAGTACAACATATTAATGTAAAGTTCAATTTCATCAAGAATTGTGCAAAAGGAGTCTAATTGGTGATTAATTACAAAAAACCTCTACAAAGATGCTTATTGATCTCTTATCTAAGGGATTGGGTGTTAAAAGTGTTTATTGAATATTTGAATGATATGAGCATTATAATAAGTAAACCTAGCTTTTAATTAGGCCGAGTGGTAGCTAGCATTTTTTATGTGGCCCTAACCAAGACACTTCTACACCAATTTGTGAATTTCATCCCTTAAGCGGTTGATCATTCGGATGTAGGTGTTGTATTAACACTATGTTTTATATCCTAGTGCTAAATCTTTTATCTTGGTCCATAATAGTAAAAATTAGGATGGTTTACTTAGATTTATGTATGTCTTGATGACATATAGGGTGTTGGGCATAGGAGCATGCATTGACTTGATATCACATCACCATAGAATATTGTTTGTGTACAACACATAAGATAGGTAACGTCTTGATTGGGTAATTGGTCCTCGAACCTAGAAATGTGATCACTTCTTTGATCTCACTTCCCAATTTTTACCTGAGATACATGATTCTTTTGAAGTGATAAAAAATGGTCATAGTAATACTTTATTTGATGCATCTAAACACGATGGAGAGTTCGTATTCTCTATGGAGTTGAGAGGTGTTTATTCCAAGAGAATCTCAGCCCTTGGGGTAAAATCATAATTAATTTTATGAGAAATTATTGTTTATACTCAAATGGATATTTTGATTCTCATAAATGGTACAATAGATAAATATTTTGAAATTATTTTTATTTAAAACTTTATGTGAATGGACCAGATTTGTTGGATGTCATGTTTAGGATCAAACTCAATTGTTGGGAAACACCTAAACAACCTAGAGTTTGAGTTTGAGTGGGAAGTTTAGACAGAGGAGGACTCCTCATTAGAGTGAGATAAGTTGATTGGTCATTGGGTTCTATATAAGCACATGTTGAGGATGTCACACCAATTCTTGAATAAACTCTATCCTATCTCGAGAAAGAGCGAGAGGCCTGCCATCGAGTGAAGCTAAAGAGGATTGGTAGACTTCAAACATAGGAATAATTTTTATGAAGAAATAAGTGTTATAACGGTTTTATTTTTGTAAATCTAGAAATTCTACTTAATTCTAGAAAATTCCGAATTGTTTTTGGGACATCATCCAATCTTGTTGTTCAACAAATTAAAAGGAGCTTCTTCTCCCATTTTCTTCCTTCCATGCATTTTTAATTTTAATAATGGTTTTGCAAAAGGTTATTTTTAAAGTCAATTGTAATCATATGTGATAATACGATATCTAAGGAGCTCATATCTAAAAATTAGTCTAAAATATTCTACAAGATATCAAATTGTATATAAGATTTATGATAGGCTTTAGAGGTGCTTAAGTGACCTTTAATAAGTAATCAGAATATGGGTGTCCTTATCAATATTCTTGCCATTAGTAATCAGGTACTTTTGCGAAACCATTAGAACACTTAGGGCTTGTTTGGAACCCATAGAAAATAAAATGAGAATTTGACCATTATTATTCCCAAAAATAGTTACTGAAAATGAGTTAATGTTCAAATTATCTTTTCTTACTAACTATTTTTTGAAATAATAATGATCAAATTCTTGTTTTCTTTTCTTTTCTTTTCCATGGGGTCCCAAACAGAATCTTAAGTCGTGTTTGGTATGCCCAGGGTGACAAAACGGCTAGTTCAAACGCACTCAGTAATCTCCATATCCATTGATAACCAAAATCCCTACTGCCTTCCTTTGTTTCTCTCCCTTTTTTTAGACTTGAGAGAATTTTCTATAAACAAAACTAAGCACAAATTCTCATGTAGCTGAAAGTTCCATGCCAAATTATACAAAATGGAGAATTTCGGCTGATCAGGTTCTTGACCTAACTTATTAGGTTAATTGATAATGAGCTTTTTGTTGCAAAGTGCTGCTTGCCCATTCGTGGAATGAAGTTATGGGATTATTCATGTGATTAATTAATTGATTAATGGAGTGGGTAGAACATCCTCTTCTAGAAGTTCCAACCTGGGATAGGTGATGAACCATTAGATGTATGCCACGTGGCAGTTCAAAGATAAAACGAGCTCTATGATTTATATATATCATAGTTAGGAAGGGGATATTACCTTGATATGATGATATTCCTCCTAATTTAATTCAAAAAAGTAACATGAGATGTCCATCATTTGAGAAGCCCAAGAGAAGCTTCATCTAGAAGAGATATATGGTCCTTATTGGCTTCGTGCAGGGTTTTATGCTCAAAATCTTTCTGTGGGTGAGGGAGGAAGAAGCTGCTCAAGGGCATCTCATAGTAAGAAAGATATTAACCCTGATCGAAACACTGGGTTTTGGCTCTTACTTGCTCTTTTAAGAGAATCAAAAGCAAAAAGTAAAAGAAAAGTTGTGATTGTAATATGATATTACCAGATGCTAATCTCATCATTAGGAAACAAGCTCAGAAGACCTAAACCAGAAGTTTGGAAAGGAAAGGAGATGCTACCTTTTTATCCAGTGAAGGGTGGGGGACCCTTCACAGCAAAAGCAGGAGGGGAGACGAGACTGTACTTGATCCTTCTAAAGAACTCCCATGTCCGTCATCAGGTGGGTTCGTGAAATCCTCAAAGAATCAAATACCCCACTTGTCCATGTGACAAGTCACTTTTTTTACGAGAACGAATAGTCTTATCTTTCAACAAAATTTCTCAAGAACAGAAACCTTTCCTTCCGTCAAGTTTATGTCTTCGTAAAGCAGCACAGGCAAGTTGCAGCAGTAGCGGTGACACCGCCTCCCACAAAGCCAGGCAGACCCATCAGAGGAACAGGAAACAGATTTGCATGAATTGATCCCGATTTACATGACTAGAACAAAGGCTGATTTTTCCCCTGTATAGTCTCATCGATTCTATCACAATGTTGCAGTTAACGAAGCCATTTGAATGGGAAGAACAAGTGGGGTCTCTTTTGTTATTCTTGACAAGAGCTGGTAAGGATTTGAAAAGGACTTTATGCTTATCTACTCGTTCCTCGAAGTCTGTAAGATATTTCTGGGCAATTACTTGTGGAAACTTCGTTTTGCTTAGTTTGGTGGAAAAGGTAAACAAGAATAAAACCCACCCTATACTGTATATGTAAATCGAAGGCTAGAAGCAAAGTGATGGATAACTAAAAGCTAAATCTTGTTTTCGTGTTAAGCATCCTATCAGATTATCCAAATCTTTCAAATCTTGTCAAGCTCCTAATAAATGGGTGCCTTAGAATATATCTGGCTGTTTCACGCTTACATGCACATCTCCCCTGAAAGAAGCTGGGGAGTCATGGCCCACTCTTGAGTCTATCTCATCTGGGTTATTCAGGTTCTATAAATAGCCACCTTGCTAGTGTTGGAGAAGCACTGCAAGCACCATTCAAACAGCAAGAAACCAGATTGAAGCAAAGATGGAGGCAAGCCGCAAGAGAAGAGGATTCATCAAGTCCAAGTTGCCACTGTCCTTCCACAGAGGGCCTAAGGCTTCTATCCCCATGCAATACAGTAGCAAGGTCAATCCTAGCCGATCGTCGCTGACGCCGTCTGTGGAGTATTCCTTTCCTCCGGTGATGCAGAAATCGGCGTTCGTAAAAATGGATGGAAGCGGGGACACTGTCAGCCAAATTCGTGGAACTAATGTTGGCCCAGATCAGAATAGTGATGACAGTGTTGACAAGAAGGCTGCAATCTACATTTCTTACGTTCAAGAGAGGTTTAAGCTTGAAAGGGTCAATTCTGATAGAAGAAAGTTGGAAGAGATCCAAGCAAGGTCTGTCTATTAATAAAAGTAGAATCTAGCGTCAAATAACCAGTTTCTTCCATGAAAGCAAATGTACTTGACATGGCTCCTGAAGAGTAGGTTCATAAATTTCATTTGTTAAGAAAAGACGGGTGTGGTGTAATCTATAATGTAGTTATGTATAAATCCGGAGGTAAGTTTATCTCCTTTACATTTGTAATTGTAATGAGTCTGCTTGGATCAATAAGAGTTTCTTTATTTCTGAATGGTTTCTCTGATTCTTTGTTGGGCTTCTTTTGGATAAAAGTGTCGATGAATAATTATCAAAATGCTCTGTACTGAATCTTAAAATATCTGCCAGTATGAAACAAATCTCTTAACTTCGACTACTCTGGGATTAGCAAAACACTTGTTTTCCTTTCCTTCTTCCTTAAAAAGGGCTTTCCAAACCAGATTACCATTTTAGAGGAAGAAAAAGAAAATGATACCTCCAGTATATGAATTCTGTACTGTTAGGGGTATTTCTTTAGAAACCGTGCTTTATCTCCTGCCCTAGCTAGGAAACAAATATTCTGAAAATCACTGGTCCTCTTTTTTCTTCTTCTCTCTTTTTCCAGATTCCAAATTCATGTGAAAGTGCAATTATGAGGTTCTAAAAAGGTTTTATATTCTTCTATGGAGAAGATTTTTACATAAAATATCTGTGAATAAAGTGTGAGGAACATGGGGGGACCCATGACTTCCTTTTGGCCATGAACATAGGCAGAAAAGTATCATGGTTTGCAAGTTGAAATTTGCATTACAGTCATAAAAAGGATATTCTGGGAGTGAGTTTTCCCTTGAACTAGAATGTTCCCTAAATTAAATTTAAATGGAATTATTTTTATCGCGTGTTTAATCGTACTACATCTCTATATCTAGAGAAAGTAGGGAATCATTGAAGTTTTTCATGGAAAGCTTCCCCAACTTTCCAAGAACTACAGTGATAGCAATTTCTTGGGTAAAATCTTGAATTAGAAAGAGATTTGGTAAACCTATGGAGACATGTTCATAAACAAAATGGTAGTCTATGTTGATGTGTTTACTTTGAGGATGTTGAACCATAATTTCTGGAAGTTAGGTAGCACTTAAGTTATCACAATAGATAATTAATATAAAGTAAGAAATTTTAAGGTCATTGACTAGATATGGGCTCCATAAGACTTCAACACATGTAGAGTAGCCAATGCATGGTATTTAGCTTCCGTACTAGAGTAGGAAACTATCGGTTGCTTTTTAGCTAACCAACACATAAGATTTAGTCCAAGATACATCGAGTATCCGGATGTATCTTAATAAGTTGAAGGACAACTAGCCCAATCAACATCAGAATATACGCACTAAAGTATGAACAAATGTAGAGTGCCTTTGAATATATCTTTGAATTCATTTAACAAGTTGAAAATGGAAGTTAGTAGGTTTATGCATAAACTAACAAACATTGTTGAATGTAAAACAAAGCTCTAGTCATGTAATTATGACATATTAAAGAGTCCAAATACCATGATATAATGTGGGGTTCTAGTAATCTATTCTAGGGGAGTCACCTTTGATGATATTTGTAAAGGGGTGTCAACAGGGGTGGATGAATATATCCTAGCTTTATGAAGAAGGTTGGCCACATCTTTTGTTTGGTGTAAATTGATAGAATTAGAAGAACTATGAACTTGGATGTTAAGGAATGAATTGCAAGACCAAATGGTAAAATCATGCCGGTTTCTGTTATTTTGATGATAACAAAATGGGCAGTTTAAAAGTGTATTATTAACAATGTTATTTGAATAGAATTTTTCTTACAATTCATGGGATTTGAATTATGGGAAACAATAACCAATTGACTCTTCATCCTATCCCAAAATATAAAAGGAAATATTTATTCCAAAACAAGTATGTGATTGGGATGACTTAGACAATATAAAAATTGATGGCAATTCTAAAGTTATGAAACTCGTTCTTAGTTTCTTAAATGATGAATTGGTAGATTATTTTTTATCTTGTATATCAGCTAAATTAAAATCTAATTTTTTTAAGAACATGAAATGTGGCTCTTCACACTCCAAGTGCACTACACATAGTAACATTATAAGCATTGAAGATTGTATACACTCATAATTAGTAGGGAACATAATATCAAATCAAGATGAAACTTCAGGGGATGATAGTTGTGAGGAATTAGACAAGGAAGAACTCGTTAGACAACTAGATGAATATATGTCCTCATTTAGAAGAAAAAAAAAATTAATGAGTCAACTTTCAAAATTAGAAAAGGAAATTAAATCCTTGAAAGCTAAATGTTCCTCCAAGATAGAAGTGCTTAGAAAAAAAAATTGATGGGCTCCTCTCTAAATGTGAGAATCTTGAATTCCATTCTTCAAACATTCATGAGTTGAAAAATGAAAAATGAAATTTTTTTATCTAGGGTTTTAGAACTTCAAGAAAGAAAATATGATAAAGATCACAACGTCACAAATCTATAATGAATCATGTTATAAATGTGAAATCATAGGCCTTTATGCATTTGAGTGTTCAACTAGAAGATCAAAGTTGAATTAGGTGAAGCAAATTTGGATTCTCAAGAGAAACCTAAATTTGCCTTTAAAAATTGAGATGGTAGTATCCAAACAAATTGGGTACTCACCTGATCTTCGAGCAAGAAGTACATTCTCTGAGCCAAACTATATACTACATGAAAATCACCTAGATAACTTGTGGTATATGAATTGTGCAAATCGAACTCAAATTTGATATTCATGTCAATTCAAAGATTCTTATATGGGACTTGGTTTTGAGGATTGGTTCAATGATAGTTTCATCATGTAACTTCATACACCTATCCTTATCTAGTTTATATAGACTTGGAATTTTTATATAAATCAAAATCCTATATAAATTACTACTTAGTAATCATTAGCCAAAGACATGTCAAGGAAAGATTTTGCTAGTTTCCAACCAATATGAATTTATTTGACATATTTTGGAAATAACATTGGTTGTTCTTAAGTATGGTCTTGCATGTTATAATAATCTTGATCCATACTTCTAGTTGAATTAAGCGGTAATGACTCAAGTGGTAGGCCTATTTCAACATAGAATTATATTCTCAAAAAAAAAAAAAAAATCCTCGTCTAGAATTTTATTTTTTATATTTATATTTTTGGTTTTTCCAATTTACCTATTTAATTTTTTAATAAAAATAAAATATTCATATTAGATAACAATAAATTAATATCTATATTTATATGGCTGAATATAAAAATAATATGAAACGTCTAAATTTATATATACACAGAGAAAAATTTATATTCAAAGAATATAAAATAATCTAAAGGTAGAAAATATATCTCTAGAAATTGATGTCAGTCCTACTTTTTGCATCGATGCCATGTATGTTCTCAAGAATTATATTTTTTATATTTTATATTTTTGGTTTTTCCTATATACCTATTTTTTAATTAAAACAAAATATTCAGATTAGAAAAAAATTAAAGTGAAACTTCTAAATATATATATACACACATAAAATAATGTTAAAAGTACGAAAATATATCTCTAGAAACTGATGTCAATCCTTTTTTTTTGCATGGATGCCATGTATGTTGTCTTCAAGCTAATGCTAGAGCTAGGGTTCAGAAACATCACTATATGCAACAATTATTTAGCCAGGAATGAACTGGAACAAACATGTTACCAGATATAACATACATCCCTTCAAGGCTGAAAGATGCCTCCAAAGTTGCATCACTCGAGACTAGCATACAGTAATAATTGGCAATCTACCAACAAAAAAGAAGAAAAGAACAAAATAACGTAAGACACGTCTGGTAGACCATAACTAGTCATAATTGTCACAGACTACTGTTACGTCAAAATATTATCATTCAAGGGGCATATGCGATCATGGGCTGGAGCAGGGATGAGTATGGGACATGAGAAACGGAGGAGGGACGGATTAGGTTTCTAACCTCATCTCGTCTCGTTCTATAACTGGGAATGACCTTTGGCCTGCCATTGCTTTGTTTTAACAAAGAATCTAATTTCACCTCCCTTTAATGCAATGTACATGGTAGTGGACACACTTGCTAAGTTGCTTCTCTACTAGGCACACTACCTTGTTGATAAATGAAATACTGTTAGTAATAGTAAATAGCTTGGGTCCCAAGTATGCTTGTATAGGTGTAGTAAAATTAAGCTCCCCTCCAATCACATGGAAGGGGTCAGTGAGACCTATTTCTCCGTATAAATGGCTATTATTCAACTTTTCATGTAATTGAAGGAGACTAGTCCTGCTGGTATTATATATATATACTAGCAAATCTTAACTTGTGATAAAGGGAGAGGGCCGCCTCCGCCAATTGTACCTATTTCCAGCATCCTCTGCAAGTCATTGAAGATGCTAGGGAAGGAGATGAGGTGGGGGACACCTTTACCTCGCCCATGAATGAAATTTCCGCATCGAACACCAGGCAAGCGTGGGGGAGGCCACTCCCCCTTCTCCTTCCCCGGCATCCTCTAAAACTTGCCGACAACAACGGAAACAGAAAAGGGGGGAGTGTAGGCTCTCCCTTTCCGGCACAGCCTCCATGTCCCCCTCTCATTGCCCATTTTTTTTTTTTTTTTAAAAAAACCACGAAGGAAAAGAAGGAAGAACAAAGTAGGATAGAGCATGGAGCAAACCCATGAAGGCAACCAATGGTAGAAAGTGAAATTCCAATATAAAAGGTGGAGTGTTACATTCCATCGCTTTGTTAAGAAATAGGGTCATTCACTTCTTCTGGGTGACATGAATTCTACCTCGACTTTCCAATTTTATACATAATAAGATAGAATTTAAGTAATTTACACATTTTCTTTCATTTTGACCAAACTTTAGTTTTATTTATAGAGGGCAAGGAACCACCCTTAGTACACCACAAGGGACTAACCCAGTTTCAAACAGAAAAACAATCCAAGTCTTCATTCACATACAAGCTAAAGCTGCAACAACCTAAAAAGGCCTTCTATCTTCCAAAACATATTTTATTCTATCAGAGAAGCTTGCCACTGAATCTCTGGCTGATAGTTTTGAGTCTCACAGCCTGTACAATTCCCAAGGAATGACAACTCGGAGACTGCATTAAAAGCAAAAATGAAGCCAAATTCGTGTACAAAAACATCTGTACTTTACCTTTGAAATGTACCACTTGTGCTCCCCTCGGCCGGGTTATTCGATTTCAATCTGGTTTCCTGCAACTTGATTTGCAGCAGTAGGAGGGTAATAAAGTAGTTGAATTTTGGGAAATCACATGGTAGAAATCAGTTTACTGTAGTATAATCTACAATTAGAATCTCACCCTTCTCTGTAGGCTTGCGTTCTCATCCAGAAGAGCTCTTAGCTGCAAATGAAATGAGAAGGAATGATTGTCATTGTAATCTTTTATGTATTCTTTATCTAAACCAGAGTGGTCCTATTTGTTCTTTCGTTAACAGGAGAAAACGAGTTTGGAGTCTCACCTTCTTCTTCTGTAAGTTGATATGCTCTACTTTAAGGCCTCTCTGTAACCAAAAAATAAAATAAAAAAACTTCGATTTGATATATATATATATATATTCTTCGGTCTTTACCAAGCCATTCTAAACACAAACCCTGACCCAAGAATTTCAGGTGCTTTTCCACACATATCATGCATACATGCGCCTTGAAATTGTAAATGAGTTATATATAAACTTCGGTTTGTTTTAATATGTAGATATGTATGACACTATAAGAGAGCATTTGTAACTCTGTATGACAACTTACATGATCATTTTAGAGAGAATTTTCTACTTCCATGCAGCAGTATGAGGCTACGCACATTCAATAAAAAAGAAGATGTGAATGAGACTCATTCACCGGACTAAAAAATCCCGGTCACCTATGATTATAACGTTAGACACGTTAAGAAAATGACCCATTATTGATGAAGTGGTTTCCTTTGGATGTAGGTTGTAGTGGACCTCTCCTTTTTTATGGGAAAATAGGAGTTTAATATTACGGGATCTGGTCTAGCAGAGGGGCTATGTGTTTCCATCAATGAACATCTGAATAGACGAGAGCCTATCTTCGATCTTCTTATGGAAATTGCAGTTTTTTTGAATTTCATTATGTTTAGAAATTCATAAGTTTTATCATATAAGATTTTAATCGTCAAATAAAGATTTAAGATTTGTTAGCTTATACACTAGCAATGGAGCTTTCCCTTCCAATCAAATGGTGAAGGCAAATAAGATTCATCTCCAAAATAAGTATGAGAAAGTAGAAATTTTCCACAAAATTACAAGAGATCCATTACCATTCTGGTTCGAACTCGTTCGACTCCAACCTTCAGTTGGCTCTCTAGTTGTTTAAGCTCTCTCATGCCCAAGGATGATAAGTCTTCTCCTAACAAATGACTACAGCAAGAAGAATGTCAAGTTCATGAAAGGAGTAATAAGTCTCCTACCAGGTGTAATGGAAATGTCAGGATGCTTACTTAATCTTTTCCTCCATAGATTGTATTGACTTTCGTAAGTTGTTCAACTCGGCCATCCAAAACTGATTCAGGTAGGGAATGGAAGATCATAAACACAGTCGAAAAGTGGTGAAAATATGATACTGTCTGCTTCAAATTAACAATCATAAGAGATATATTTCCAAGTGATCTATAACCATGAAATTTCCTGACACACACGAAAATGGAAGACTGAAACAAAAGCTGTTCATTTCAGGAAGGATCGACATAAAGGAAACCTGGGTATCCAGATCATGCTTACGAATTCCAAGAGGATAGAGGTAAGCGGAAAGTCAAGGCAAAAGGACTACCTCAACTGTTCTGGAATGCTGAGTATAGAGATGCGGAATACCAACAGCGTCTCTGTATCTCGAGATGGTGCTATGAATGCTAAAGAAAAGCAATACGATAATCAAAAGATTAAAAAAAAAAAGAAACAAAAGAAATAGAATTTCTGTGTAAACCCAATAAGGAAAGAGAGCAGTAAATGCAATTGGAGCATTCAAGAGCCCGATTTGCTGCCCGAAGACTTGAACAACGATAGCTCTTGCACTGTTGAAAGCTTTCCGGCTGTCTTTTCCCTGCCACTTTCTGATGTAGTAATTTGAGGTCTGGAAAAGGCATGAACAGGAAGAAAAAGAAAAACAAAAAGACAAAGACAATTTGCCGAGGAAAAAGAGCAAAAGCCCCTCCTGTCTACTGGGCCCTTAGTCTGTCGAGGAGTGCCATTTCACGTACGCAGAAACAAAAGAACAAACCACTGAAAGAAGAAGGAAGAGAGACTCCGGCTTTGTATCTGAGAGTCGGAGAATTGCATAGAAAGAGAAACCGTACGTACTCATTCGTTGCATATTGGCAAGGCTTGCCGGTGGCAGAGAAGATGACAAGCGCCACCTCCGCGTCGCAGAGAATCGAGAGCTCAAACGCTTTCTTGAGAAGCCCGTTCCTTCGCTTGGAGAATGTAACTTGCCTGTTCGTCGTGTTTTCGATCCTTTTCAGTTCGACCTTGCCCCTACCCATCTCAAAAAGAGACAGAAAAACAGTGCTGAATTAAGCAGGGAGATGGATGATGGACGAATAACTACTCGACGATGAAGAAAGGAGGCATATCCTCAGATCGAGTTCGACCTTCTTATAGAGAAACTAGTCAAGGGATTTTTCAGTCGGACCATGGATGAGATATTTGATCAGACATCACTTTGAGGCCTCCAAGATGAGTCATGGACTCTGATACAATTACATGACTGACATTTTTTCTTAAACTTTTTCATCTTTTCCCTTGAATGTCCTGCAAAAACATTTTGATTAATTTATTTTATGTGTGATGCCCATTTTCATGATTTTATTTCAGGAAAAGAAATACTCATTGACTAAATGATATATAGTATCTTTTAACTCCTTTACTCAAATATGAAATCCAAATATCCAATTAGTATAGAAATTTGTAACTAAAAAATCTTATTAGCCAATTTTTATCAAGTAATTACAATATACTTATGTACTTCTAAATTTAATAATTTTTTGTTGATTATCATATATTATCATAAATTTATGGGCAATTTAAATTTAAAAGCTTTTATTTGAAAGGAGGTAAAACTATAAATTATAGTTAAAATCAATCTTATTGTTTTATTATTAATCAAGGGTGTGCACCAAACCCCGACTTTTGGAAAGGATTCATTTATTAGATAAACAGTAAAAGTGGGCTCTGGGAGAGGTTTTGATGATTCATGACAACTCGACGGATTAAATGGCTATTGTATTGGCAATGCATCATTCAAATTTCTGCCCTATCAACTTTTGATGATAGGATAGGGGTCTACCTTGGTTGTGACAGGTGACAGAGAATTAGGGTTCAGTTCCAAATAAGGAGCATGAGAAACGGCTACTATATCCAAGGAAGACAACAATCGATCAAATTACCCAATCCTGACACAAGATTCATTACTAATCAAGGGTATTTACATACCTAAGTATTTAATAGATATAAAAAAATTAATTGAGTTTATAGACATTTTAATAAAGTTATTTTAGGTATTTTTTATTATTTAGTAAATGGTGTTGGTGGATTCCCCCCCCATATAAGGGATTAAAACATCAATTTTATCGTTGAATAGGTTTTATTGAAATAAAATAAAATTAACAGATTTTTGAGATATACAAAATTTATATAGAAGGATGTTTTAAATATTTTCTTTTTCAGTCTTCACAACTAATATGATAAAATTATTTAAGCTATTGTCTTATTCAACTACTGCACAGTCTGTAGTGGTATTAAAGTAATTTTCACTCAAAAGGAACAAAAATGAGGGGACTTTTCCCCTTTCATGTGTGGAAAAGGTTGTTGGCCCTCGACCTTGTTTTTCATCCACAAGAAAAAGGGTTGTGAAAGGAGGGTTGTGGAAAGGTCTCTAATATGAGTGGGTTCCATTGAAAAAGAAAGGGGTGAGGGCCTCCTCCACGACCCTCTTCTTTATGCCAAGTGAAACAAAAAGGAAAAAGGGGATGAAATATACCATCCCCACTTCATGGAAGGGGGGAACTTTCTATGTTAAAAGTCCTCATGTGAGAGGAAGAAATTCTTCCTCCAGTACAAGATAAGAAAGGTGAAAAGGGAGGGAGGCCCCCCACAAAGAGAAGGACAGCCATGAAGGCTGTAATCCTTACCCACCTCTCATCAAATGTTTTACCATCTATTGATGAAAGTAATCACCTTTTGAAAGGTATGCCAATAGTCATGATCATGGTCTAAAATCCTACTACTCTATTGAGGTAATCTAACTGGCCACATATTTCCATTATAAAAAATTATTTTTCAATAAGTATATAATAGATTGAAACAAAAAAAAAAAATTGCTTCTCAAGATAAGCATATGATTATCTTATCCAATTTATTTGACAAGAATAAAGTTGTAGTCCAAGTTAAATGTTTCTCTTGGTTCAGATTAATCGACAACAATGTAGGTAATAGAAGTATATTTCAAGGTTTTTAGGAGATGAAACCTTTGAAATAATATCAAAGAGACTGGGGAGGAGTAATGGTTAGTATAGAGAGCAATAAAAGGGAGTAATTCTAATTAGTTTGGATTGTTGAACTTAGATCACAACATGAATTGATGAAGGTGATGTGAATGTTAGTGGAGAATCCCTAAACCCTAAACCCTTAACCCTAACCCAACCACGATTTTCCATGCAATAAATTGATAACCTAAGCCGATTTAGTAGTTATTCGTTGGAATTGAATCAGTGATAACTAAACATGTACAAGCAAAATTCACCTAAAATTTTATTTTTATTTCAAGTAAATCTCTCCAAATTTTCCTATACTAAAAACTCCCATAACGATCTTGAAGGACTACCAAACTCAATACTCCTCCGGAATACCGACCCGTCATTAACGGTAAAACCATGACTCTTTAAACACGCCACGTAAGCATATATTTAAGGAGGACCACTGTAAGCTGAACCAGCTGGCCAATAGGCGACCGACACGTTCCAAACTGCTTTTGGAAAATAATCCCCAGAAAGTGGTATACGGCTATCGCGCCTCCCTTCCTTTCTGAAGACAGCGACAGGTGGAGCACATATTTGTCAACTAGAACCGGAACCACCCTCGATGTTTGATTTAATTACAAATAAACCATTTTCTTAATACGTGAGCGGTTCTGACTGTACCGCTCTGACTCGGCTTTCATTTCCAGCGCTTCCCATGCTTATGCTCGCGGGCCCCAGTGTACATGACAGGTGGATAATTAAATGAGATTAGGATAATTAACGTTAACGATCACCAGTTTCTTCTGGTTGCTGGTTGCTGGTTGCTGGTTGCTGGTTGCTTACTCCTGTACAATCGAAAGCGCAAAAGATATATCACCGACTTTGGACCCCGATTCGCCATTGCTGGAATACATCAAGTCATGTCCGAGCACCGCAGTTACTTTTCACTGGATCTGTTTCAGACTTTTTGAGTTGCGACGAGGAAAAATCCCATCTCTGCTTCTTCGCCGCGGAATAGCAGAGACGACGTACCTGTCGCTGACGAGAGGCGAAGGAGGTGATGGGACCTGGTTGAGTGGAAAGGACGTAGGAATCACGGCGACGGCGACCGATGGTTTGTTCCCCGGAGAGCACTGCGGCTGCCCCTCACCCTGCATGTCAGCTCCTGAATGGTGGTGGCTCCCGTGAAGAATGTTGAAGCCCATGGCCGATGGCCTTCCATTTCCTTATCGGCTTTTAGAATAAAGTGACAGTATAGGGAAGTTTTATTGGGTGACACGTATCTGAACCGGGTACAACTTTTTGGATACTCGAAATCTGATACAAGATTTCATTCAGATTGTACTATAGAACTTTGATCTGGCCTTTTCATAATGGTAATACAAACACCTAGAGGCTCATACTAGGTGACACAGACACACTACGTGTCAGCTATGTGGACATCCCCGTCTCATTCATTTGGGTCCCTACACTTACAAGCTTGATTCAGGGACTGGCGAGCTTTCAAACCCATTAGTCTCTTTAGTTTTTCATTAGATAAATTTGACCCTTGGGAAGGCCTGAGAGATGGGGAGGAAGCCACCCCTCCACCTTTTGTTTATCTTCCGAGCTACGAGCCTTTCTTGTCGATGTTCGATAGGGTAGGGGCACCTCCCAATGCCAACCCAAATGGGTGTAGGACAACCTCTTTCCTTAGGATACTCACCTCTTCCCAAAACGAGATGGGCTCCTCCCTTAAAAAAGTGAGGGGTCGATGCAGTGGAGAACCGGAGAGCCTCCCTTTTACCCCCTTATTTATGAGGAAGAAAATAGGAAAGTCTCCTTTGTTTTTCCCTTACCATTATAAGAGAAAAAAAAAAAAGTGATGATTTGAAGATACTCTAAGTCCAAAAAAGATTAAATGGGTCCCCAATTGCAAATCCCATCATTTCCTAGGGTATCTAACTTAGGCAAATGGGCACTCAGATAGGCTAGGCATGGGTGGGTCATTCAACTCCAGGACGGGGTAAATTTAGATCCATGCATTGTGCATTAAATATTTGATAGGCCCAACTTGTACTGCTCTGCCCTGGAGTTGGACCTTTTAAATGGGTAGAGGAAGCATAACGGTCTAAAGTAGAGGCAGATTAAATAAAAATAGTGATTATTATGGCCTATTATTATTTATTTAGTATTTAAATAACCAACATTTAGTTTTCCCTTAGATGTTGGGATAGTGGGACTGTGGTATAGGGTAACCACCCAGCACTTATAACCCATAATATGGTTTTTTCTAGAAAATGAATGTCAACAAAATTTCACAAAGAAAAAAATGATATTTGTTCTAACAAAAAAGTCAGTGATATCTCTATCAATTGCATGGATTAAAGCCTTGGATAGATTAGACAGAGATTTTTCAATTCTTTTTTACAATTTTGTGTTTATATTTTCTCACAATTGGAACGTGATTGCAATGGCCGGAGGTATGTGTTATTAGGCTTCCGTTTTTAGTTTATTGAAATTCTTGATAAAATTGCTAACAATTGAGTATGTCTTAGAAATGTACCCATACCCATGCCACAATGCATCAAAATGAGGATTAGTGTAGCTTATAGTGAATATAATTTCTTAACTTTCTAAGCATTAGGGTCTTATCATTCAAATCGAACGAAATGAAATAACCACAAGATTGCAAACCAAGAATATATTCCTCTTCAAATTGAAGTTTAACAAAGAGGCAAGCATATATGTTTTTTTAAGTTACTCTACAAAACTCAAATTCAATTGTGCAAAGAAGGAACCACAACATCATTAAAACATACAACCCTAGTGGTCTACTTGAATCAGGTGATGTCAACATGAAAGCTAGAAAACGAGTTTTATCCCAGCCCGAGGGTAACGGTGAGTGAAACAATAGTCCATTTTGGTGGCATATGCCATTGCTAGATGTGGGGCTCGACATTGCACTAATTTTGGTCGATATTTGCAGTGTATTGAAAGACATGTACCACATTTTGAGATAAGTGGTATGTTACGAATATAGTTATGTATCGGAATTTAATACTTTTATATCAACTAATTTGGTGGACATTATTAAGGAATAGTCTCATATGGATGAGAACAAAGATCTTAAGTTTATTAGTCAAGAAACTTGTTATGCTAACTAATAAACTCAAGATTTTTTATCTCACTAATCCATGTGAGACGATACCATGTTAAAGTGGGTAGAACGCTCTGTACCAAAATGACTAGCCATTAGGAAACTTCTTGTATCAACTAATAAACACAATATCTTTGTACTTACTAATGTATGAAGGGTTATCCTTAACACTCCCCCTCATGTGTAAACACATGGATAATTTGGGTGGATGCCAAAATATGAGAACATTACTCTGATACAGCATTAAGGAATAGTCCCATATGGAGTGGTTGTTCTTATACCATGTTAAATTGTGTGAGAGGTTCTATCCCAAAATGACCAACTAACTTAGGAAACTTTTTTTCCCAACTAATAAATTCAAGATCTTATACTCACTAATTCATGTAAGACTATTCTTTGATAGACATTACATGTATCCAAAACCCTAAAATTTTACACTTGTCTCATACGTCTTAACCAAGATGTGATACATAATAGTGATACGCGTTACGTATTGCACTGTACAAGAAATGAACTAGGGAGGGAAGTCACTTTTGGACAAAAAATCCACTTATGGTTTCAAGTTTCAACCCTAGGTATCCGCTCCTCTTTCCATTAACGAAGTAAAAAACAGAAAAACCACAAACAAAGTAACAAATCCTTCATTTTATTTTTATTTTTTTGTTTATGAAATCAGTGCTCTAATAATCTATTCTCTTTCCCATGCTATTTCTGTTCCAGATTTGTTCTCATATTATTGGAAGTAGAGATCACACGATTCAATTATGTTCCACAATCGAAGATTACAAACTTCATTATATTAAGAATGGAAGAAGACAACCCATAACCCATTTCATCCCAAACAACTTTTTCTTATGTGTATTGGAACCATTTTATCACTCGTGGGGCAACCTTTCTTAGGTTATACCTCACCAAACCTAAACCCCAAGTTCTTAGTGCATAAAACTAGCTAATGCTAAGACTGGGGAAACCAGAGTACCGAGTTTTACATTTTTAATGGCACGGGAAATCACATCGAAAATTTCGATGGGGGTTAACCTAATTAGGGATTGGAATGGCCCCGGTTATTATCTACTTGTGACTAAAGAACTTATAAGCATTGACACAAGAATGAAAGATTGCTTTATCTACACATTTACTTGTAGAAGATCTTATTTAATCTACCTATTTTAGTGCATTTGCTATTAATATACCATGAAATCATATTTTGTTTGAATTTTGTTGCGAATTGAAGAGGTTCTATTCCCAAATGCAGTGAATTGTCTAATGCTCAGGGTCTGTTTGGAATCAATCCCTAGAAAAGAAAAGAAAAGAAAATTAGAATTTAACCATTATCATTCTAAAAAATAGTTAATAAAAATATGATAATGATTAAATTCTCATTTTTATTAACTATTTTTGGGAATAATAATGGTCAAATTTTTATTGTTTTCTTTTATTTTCCATAGAGTTCCAAACAGACTCGTAAGAACATTACTTAATTTCAACAAAGAGACCCATCATAAAATTCTTGAAAATCTATCCCAATATGCTGAGCTTACCAAACATGATTAAACAAATAAATTGGTTGATTCTATATTTTTTATGTTATATTTATTTTAGTCACTAGAATATATATTTAAAAGTTTTTCTTGAAGGAATAAAAAATTTGACACTAAAAATACTAAACTCAAAAAAAAGAGAAAAATGATAAAATATATTTTAAATATCTCTGATTAAAATATTTATTAAATATAAGTATGTGTAAAATTAAAATATACTTTCATTTGTCTGTATATAAGTTGGCACTCAAGTCCCGGTCACGTGACTTTCAGGAAATACCAATAGTTCCGGCGCGCAGTCTAGCGGCAGACACGTAGCAGATTAGGGACCCGTGTGGATTGGAATGGCGCGCAGTCCGGAGGATTTAATGTCCGAAGGGGGGAGGAATAAGAGTAACGGGAGGCCAAGCGTCCTCGGTTCTTGGAACATTGTACTTGGGACCATGTTACATATACGACATACTAAAATATTTTTTACTGATGCAATAGAGACTTTGACAAAATATTTTTTTGCAATCATGAAAGAGGGAAAGGATTCCAAAATCAAATCCAGCTGACGTTGGTTATACCCAATTTTTTAAAATCATTTTATTTATAAAATCACCGTTATCTTCATTTTATCATTAAAATTTGATAAAAATTATAAACTGAATTCAACATCAATCATGAATGCATGGGATACGAAAAATAAATGCCTAATGAGGATTCCAGTTTTAGATTCCATGCTTTGCCCATTGCATTTATTACATATTTTGGCCTTATACATAATGAGCTACCTTGTTTTTATTTCTAAGTTCATTTTATTTTATTTGCCCAAATATGTAAGTCCGTGTCCTACATACACCTGATGGTCTTGTGTTACAACTGTCAAATCCAGGACTCTTCCCATCTATGTTTGTCATGTATTTATGAAGAAACTAAGATAGCTAAATTAATTCTAGAAGCCTTTGATATTTCGGCAACACCCAAGGAAAGAAAAGAAAAACTTTAGAAGCTCTTTGGATCATGACCACCAATGGACCCAAGACCTCTAGCCTATCATTACCCCGAATAATCTCAGACATTTCTTATTTACCAACGGCTGCCGGACTATTTGTTGGACGTCCTCATCCTCTTCTCCTTTTTCATTATCCTCATCTTCAGACCTACTCGTATACTGTTTCCCTAACGCTAGCTCCAGTTCTGCCATCTTTTCATGATTGAAGACCCCAACTGTATTTACATTGGTTTCATTGTTGTAGCTTACGTCAATCATCCAGGATCTATCCACCCTCTCTAACCCTTTCCTGTATTCGCAATTATAGAATGTAACTATGTCCTTGGCTTTCAATTCCTTCTCCCTCACAAACCTGTTCCATCCCCTTGTAAACACGTAGCTCTAGTTACTCTTCCAATAACAATACCTAAACTTTCACAACCTCAGATACTTATCGAAGAGGACCAATTGAATGTCTTCCGTCTCCTCGCCTTCTTCTGTCTCCGAGACGGGAGGGAAGAACTTAACTGCATGTTTCTTCGGAATTACTAGTCGATTTAGCTTCCCGACGTCGCTCGGCGTCAGCTCCTTCAGAAATAGCTCCTGGCATATAACTCCTCCTTCGTTGGCGGGACTACTTCCATTTGCAATATTAAACCCGGCGCCTATGTTAGCAGCCGTCTTTGAGTTTTGGGTGGTTCGGATGTATTCAATAAACTTAGACTCATAGGACTCATAGGACCCTTCCTTGATCCTGCTCAACACATCCTCAGTGATGAAGAGGTTTTGATACGCGTACTCTCGATCGGAATGGGTTGTCCATGGGAAGTTGCGGTGGTAGGCGCCGCTCCGGAGCTTGATGGCGGAACTGTCGTACTCGCCATACCCTTGAATCGGGATGGAGCAATCCCACTCTCGTGTCTATAGCGTTTATATGGCCGATGAGTATTAGTGGACTCAGAACTATCAGCAGCTCCGTGTTTTAGTTGATGCGGAATTGCAGCTAACATCTGGTCGTCCCTTGAAAACCTGTGAAGAATAAAGCAGTCGTGAGTCGTGACCTTGTAAACATGTAAAAACATAAAAGAAGATACAATGACAGTCCGAGCTGGTCTGTCATCTCTGCCATGAATGACAGTCTTGTTGGCGTTTCCGAAGAAAACAATCTACTCTGAGCCTTTGCCGAGCTTTGTTTCCGGTTTCCGGTTTTGCTCACTGGAAGAAAAAAAAAGAAGGACAGGTGCTGTTATTACCCGTCGCCATTGTTCCTCTGTTCGGCCGCGGGTAAGAAGTTTCCGCCGAGAGTCCACCGCTCTTCGGGCAAGAAGGCTCTGTTATCCCGTTGCCGTTGTCGGAGAAAAAAAACTGGGCCTTTCATGCCGAGCTGGGTGGAATTATCTCTCCACCGTGTTGTTGCAGTTCCTGAAAGCAACAAGGTCGGGATCAAAGTCCATCAATGCTGCTGTCCCACGCTGTTCGTGGAAGAAGAGATACTGCCGAGATTACGTTCTGCATACATTTTTCTGTTGTCCGAAGCTGTTCGGCGCCGTGAGGAAGACGAAGGTATTCCGAGCTGTTCGGCGCCGTGGGGAAGAAGGAGACGTTTTCCCGATTCTTGCAGATGATATTGGGAAAGAGTTTAGAATCGAAAGATGAAAAAAAATTCCTACGGCCAAGTCCTTCAGCCGCGTGAAGAAGAAGACACTGTTTAAAAATTAAACGTTTCCTAACTTAGGAAACGTATTAAAGCCAGGTTCAGCGCATGCGGAGCAACCCGGATCTCTGTTTACGCACTGTTCGGCCGAAAGGAAGACGAATTGCCGTGATTGCCGTCCGAGATCTCTCCCCACTGTCCTGCTCTGATTAAGAAGCTTGTATTGCTGACGGAAAGTTTCCTTTTCAGCTGGCGGGAGTTATCATCGGGGCCGGAAAGTTTCCCTGGTTTTTCCGCTTTGTTCGGCGCCGAAGCGAGGAAGGAGACGACTGCCAATTTCATTAGGAAACATGATTGATTAAAGGTGGGCCAAGCCAATTCAGCGCGCCCGAGTCATCCAACCGACCGCGTCAACTCGGACAAACTCGGTCCGGGTCAGCTTCACTCGGGACCCTTATTTTCTGCATCGGTAAACGTGCACAAGATTCCGGCGCGTAATTTTTTTCTCTAGCTCGGTTATTAATTTCAACATATCATAAATAAAATATTTCTACCTATCTATCATTTGAGATGAACATCAATCAGAAGGGAAGTGTTAACGCGTTGGGACAAAACCTTCTTCTTCTGTAAGTTGATATACTCTACTTTAAGAAGGCCTCTCTGTAACAAAAAAAAAAAAAGACTTTAATCTTCAAATAATGATTTAAGATTTGCTAGCTTATAGACTAGCAATGGAGCTTTCCCTTCCAATCAAATGGTGAAGGCAAATAAGATTCATCTCCCAAATAAGTATGAGAAAGTAGAAGTTTTCCACAAAATTACAAAAGATCCATTACCATTCTGGTTCGCACTCGTTCGACTCCAACCTTCAGTTGGCTCTCTAGTTGTTTAAGCTCTCTCATGCCCAAGGATGATAAGTCTTCTCCTAACAAATTACTACAGCAAGAAGAATGTCAAGTTCCAGAAAGGAGTAATCAGTCTCCTACCAGGTGTAATGGAAATGTCAGGATGCTTATTTAATCTTTTCCTCCAAAGATTGCATTGACTTTCGTAAGTTGTTCAACTCGGCCATCCAAAACTGATTCAGGTAGGGAACGGAGGATCATAAACACAGTCGAAGTGGGGTGAAAATTGTTAGAAAACCGTAGTAAATCCTAATGCAGAATTTACAACATGCCAGAAAATTAGGATTGAATACATACCTGAATCCATTCCTGAAATTTCGTATTTCTGTTGCAGAATCTCTTTGACGAAGGATAAGAACAGATGATTGGTGTTGTGGTTTTCCTCAACTAAATCTCCTTATTCCTCAATAGGACTTTCGTCTCTCTTCCAAATGGGGAGAAGGGAAATGTATCTGATTTAGTATATTGGGGACCATAACCATTTTGTGTCTCCTTATATAAGGTTCCCATAATTCCCTATGGTATTTACTTAATTGGCCTATATTCATGTCCCATTCCTTAATGGGCTTAATAAAATTAGATCACTTTATTTCAGCCCATTCCATTAATGATAGAAAATATAATTGCATAATAAATATGTTACCCAAATTAGAATAGGAAATGTGAATTTCCTAACAATCTCCCACTTGGGTTACATATCATTCCTGAAACAATTATATCACGAATTTTTGAAGCGTGCATCTGTATACTATTAATAACGGAATCATCTTATATATTAATAATGGAACCACTGCGACTTTCATCACATTACAATCGTGACTAAACCACGATGATCACCATACTAATACACTCAATGACATAGATCAAATATGGATGAGTAACATGGAAATTATATGCAATGTGATGTCAGACATGCCTATTTCCAACTGGTCCTTCTTTAGTCTTTACTGAGATCTTTCCAAAGTTCTTAATGCAATGTGAACATTGCACATAGAAAAACACAAGCAAGTTCATAAATAAAATAATAAACAATCAATTTTATTAAAAAATCGAAGAACTCAATGTCTAAAGCAAACATATAGTACAAAAATTACTCCCACTAAACCAAAATATCCTCATAAATAACGCCCATATGAGCAGTGTGCTGATGAAAGACTTTAGGCGGTAAACCCTTGGTTAATGTGTCTGCTTGCATAGAATCCGTCCCTATATGTTCTATAGAAATCTGTTTATCCTGAATTCTCTCCTTAATAACTAGAAACTTGATGTCAATAAACTTCGATTTTGTCGAGCTCCTATTGTTGTTAGAATAAAATACCACCGAGTTAAAGTCACAATAAATCTTTAATGGCCTGTCAATGTCATCTACCACTCACAACCCAGTGACAAAGTTTCACAACCGTATTTCGTGGTTGGATGCCTCAAAACAAGCAATGAACTCCGCAACTATGGTTGAAGAAGCTATGAGAGTCTGCTTAGCAGACTTCCATGAGATAGCTCCTTCACCTAACATAAAGATGTAGCTTGATGTGGAGTGTCTGCAATCTTGGTATTCGACAAAGTCGGAGTCAAAGAACCCAATGATCTCTAAACTATCTGATCTCCGATAAGTAAGCATGTAGTCTTTTGTTCTCCTCAAATAACGCATCAAGCATTTGGCTGCCTTCCAATGTTGCATACCCAAATTACTCAAACACCTACCCAGAATTCCTACTATAAATACTATGTCCGGACGAGTACAAACTTGAGCGTACATTAAACTCCCTACTACTGATGCATAGGGAGTTTTTTGCATCTCTGTTCTTTCGAGATCATTTTTAGTGCACTGTTTGAGACTAAACTTGTCTCCTTTAGCAACGGGTGTGTCTCCTAGTTTACTATCTTTCATGCTGAATCTGCTCAACACCTTATCAATATAGCTCTTTTGTGACAACCTAAGGATACTTTGAGAACGATCTCTAAGTATTTTTATACCTAATACAAAAGAGGCATCACCAAGATCTTTCATCTCAAATTTCTTTGTCAGAAATTTGTTGGTTTCGTGCAGTAAGCCTATATCGCTACTAGCGAGCAAAATATCATCGACATATAATATCAGGAAGATGTATTTACTCCCATTGAACTTATGATATACACGGTCATCAACAACATTCGCCTCAAAACCGTATGAGGTTATGACTTGACGGAACTTGTGATACCATTGACAGGAAGCCTGTTTGAGACCATAGATGGATTTCTTCAATTTACATACCATAGACTTTGGATCACCAGATACAAAGTTTTCTGGTTGTACCATATAAATCGTCTCATCATTGTCTCCATTGAGAAACACAGTTTTGACATCCATCTAATGTAGCTCTAGATCTAAATGAGCCACTAGTGCCATTATTGTTCTAAAAGAGTCTTTCAAAGATACCAGAGAGAAAGTTTCTTTATAGTCTATGTCTTCCCTTTGAGTAAAGCCTTTAGTAACTAGACAGGCCTTATATCTCTCGACATTGCCCTTTGAATCCCTCTTGGTTTTAAATATCCATTTACAACCAATGGGCTTCGCACCTTTAGGCAACTCAATGAGATCCCAAACGTCATTGTCATTCATAGACTTTATCTCATCCTTTATGGCATCAATCCACTTTTGAGAGTCAGAACTGCATAAGGCTTGACATAAGTTAATCGGATCAACTTCTGTCAATCCGACGCCATCCTCATGTTCTTAGAGAAATATGATATAATCATCTGGAATCGCATTTCTCCTCTCCCTAGTGGATCTCCTTAATTGCACTTCTTGAGGTTGTTGAGCTTGTTCTAAAGATGGTGCAAGAGGAAGAATCTCATTGTTGTCTTGATCTGGAATAATGTCAGGAATAGGAGCCTGAACATTGTCTTCTAGTGTCTAAATTGTATCTTGAACAACAATAGGTATGGAGACCTGATCACTGTCAATAACAGATTCTTCTTCAAAGACAACATTCCTTATGTTTTTTTTCCCTCCAAACTCAATATCCTCAAGGAATCTCACATTTCTCGTTTCAAAGAAGGATCTTGATGTGGGATTGTAAAACTTATAACCCCGAGAATGTTCAGTGTAACCAACGAAATAACAGTTAACCGTCCTTGAGTTCAGTTTTCTTTCATGTGTCCTATAAGGTCGCGCCTCAGCTGGACAACCCCAAATGTGCAAGTGCCTAATGCTAGGCTTCTTTCTTGTCCAAAGCTCATAGGGGGTTTTGGCAACTGCTTTGCTCTGTACCCTGTTAAGGATGTACAATGCGGTCTTGAGAGCTTCTCCCCAAAGTGACTCTGGCAAAGAGGAATGACTGATCATACTCCTTACCATATCCTTAAGAGTTCAGTTTTGTCACTCTGCAACACTGTTCATGCTAGGTGTGCCCGGCATGGTGTATTACGGAACAATTCCACACTCCTTGAAGAAAATCGCGAAGGGTCCTGGACGTTGTTCTCCTGATCCATCATACCGTCTGTAGTATTCACCACCACATTCGAATTTGACAGCCTTGATTTTCTTTCCAAGTTGAAGTTCAACTTCAGCTCTGAAAGACTTGAAGACGTCCAGGGATTGTGACTTCTCATGTATTAAATATAGGTAACCGAATCTAGTGTAATCGTCTATGAACGTAATGAAGTATTGTTGGCTATGCCATGAAGCTATAGGGAATGGACCACAGATATCTGTATATATAAGTTATAAGACATCTTTAGCTCTTTCGACACCTAATTTTATAACGTTTGTTTGTTTCCCCTTGATGCACTCAACACGATCTTGGAAGTTTATAGTATCTAGGGGTTCAATAATTCCATCTGACCCAAGCCTTTGAATTCTCTGTTTAAAGATGTGTCCTAAACGTTTGTGCCATAATGTGGTGGAATGCGCACTGAATTTTCACTTCGTACCACGTGAACTTATTTACAATATTCCTCTATAGGAACTAACAACATCAAACATATATAGATTATCAATTAAGGGACCAGAACCAACAAAATTTGAATTTCGGTAGAGACTAACTTTATTATTTCCAAAAGAACTAGAAAAATTTGATTTGTCCAAAATGAAAATAGAAGTTAAATTCCGCCTATAAGACGATGCAACAAATGTCTCAAATAAATCCAAATAAAATCTAGTGTTTAATTGTAATCTGAAAGTTCATATAGCCTCTATTGCAACTTTTTTTCGTCACCTACAAAGATGAATTTTTCAGTATCACTTGGCAATCGGCACCACAGGTAACCCTGCAAAGACATACTAATGTGAGTGGTAGCACCAGAATCCACCCACCAAGTGTTTTTAGGTACAAAAGCTAAATTAACTTCAGAACAAACTAAAGTTAAAGGCATACCCTTCTTTACACGCCAGGCGGCGTACTTGGGACAATCCTTCTTCATATGACCCGATTTCTTGCAAAAGTAGCAGGTAAACTCCTCAACTTGCTTCTTCTGTTTCTTAGTTTGAGAAGATCCTACCGCAGTATCCTTACCTCTCTTCTTCTTCTTGTACTGAGAGGTTGAGGCCAAGTGAGCACTTTCATTCTTATCCCGTTGTTGCCTCTCTTCCTCTTGCACACAATGAGATATAAGCTCATTTAGTGACCATTTGTCCTTCTGAGTGTTATAACTCACTTTGAATTGGCCAAAGTGTGCAGGAAGAGATATCAGAACCAAGTGCATGAGCAAGTCCTCAGGCAGCTAACTTAAGTGACTTGAGTTTTGATGCGAGATGAGATATTTCCATGATGTACTCCCAAATATTCCCTTTGCCTTTATTCTTGTTTGAAACGAGTTTAGCCAAAAGGCTACTCGCCTCTGATTTTTCATTCTTGGCAAAATATTGTCCAATTTCTTCTAGAAACTTCTTGGAGCTCTTGTTCTCTGTCATAGAGCCCCGAAACGCCTTCGGAATGGAGCTTTTCATGATCATCAAACACTTGCAGTTAGAGAGCTCCCACTTCTTTAATTTAACCTCATTGAGGTTATCCGGAGTAGAAATGGGTTGCTCTGCTCGAAGTGCAAGATCCAAATCCATACAACTGAGGACAATTTCCACGGTATTTTTCCATGCCTTAAAATTCGTCCCGCTCAACATTGGGAATGCTTATTTGAGCAGTAACATTTCAAGCCGTAGCAACAGAAATTGTATAAAGAACAAAATAAATAAGCATACGCACATTAGCTAGTATGTCATATAAAGAAAAAACAAGACAAGTACCTAATAAATTCCAAAGTGGGGACCCATCTCAAGATACCTAGTACAACATTAATTCCTAGTCTTTGGATAGAGAAATTAATTGTAAGTGGTACTCTTTGTGCAATGATCAAATACTGACAATCAGTTCTGTCAAACAATAACCTTTCTTTAGACCGACTATTGTTCACATAAAAAATCTTTATAATTGTCACACATTTATCATCACATGCACGTTGTTGATTTGGTCAAACTGTGTCTTCCTTTGGGCTGAACACAATTTGCATAAATAACTTCGTACAAACCTCTATGTATTTCTAGTCAAATTATTCTACACTACAAAGGTTACTTTAGCAACATGTAGCTTCAAACAATGTGATTGAAAATACTAAACCAACCGAACAAAATAATTTTTTTTATTCAGTTGCCAAACACTGTGGCACTGCCCCATTGGCGTCGCGGCGTTGGCCTTTATTTCCTTGGAGTTGCAATGAATGTTCTGTAATCTAAGAGATATAAACAAAATATTTATCCAAATGTAACAAACAAATATGAGCAACCTTATTGGGCATATGGACCAAACGCAAAGTTTGCGCGTGGGTTCGAATCCCCACAGGCTCAAAAAATTGATTTTTTTAAATAGAATCGAGGCAACTCCATCAAGCTGACTCAGCCCGAGTCGACCCCGATCTTTAGCAACCGGTCCGAGTTGACTTACCCAAATCGATTTCGTTAGGTAAATCAAACAAAACCAGAGTTTTTTTTTTATTGCGACACTACAGTTTGTCTAACGGACACTGTAGCGCTCTCAACGGTTGTTGCGGTTGCCCAACGGATATGGCAGTGCGCCCTTTGCTGTGAACGGGCACGACAGTTGCTCAACGGACACACGCCCACTGCGAGGAACAGACATTGCAATTGCCCAACGGGCATGGCAGTGCCCCCGGTGGAGTGAACGGGCGCTGTTGTCGCCCAAGGGCCACAACAACGCTCCTGACGTGCACTACTGTCGCCAAACGGCCATGCCAGTGCTCCCGACGGGCGCTGCTGGCCCCCAAGGGCCACGGTAGTGCTCCTAACGGGCGATGTTGTCGCCCAAGGGCCACAACAGCGCTCCTGACGGGCACTGCTATCGCCCAACAGCCACGATAGTGCTCCCGACAGCGTTGCTGTCACCAAAGGTGCCTCCGATGCCCCTCCCCTGTTCTCTCGCCAAACATCGCTGCTACAACACGGGTTTTGTTTTTTCCGTCATTCCTTTCCCCTTCCGACGACATAAAAGTGATGGGACGATGGAAAAAACGCTGCCCAACGGACAATGTTTCCCCCAACGGGCGGTGTAGCGTGCCATGTCTTCCTCCGTGGCCTCACCCCCTTTTCCGCTGGACAGCGCTGCAGCCATGCACAGAGAGAGGGGGGGGGGGGGGGGGGGGGGGGGGGGGGGGGTCAGTCGTCACTACAGCATTTCCTAGCGGACGCTGCAGCGCGAGCCACGAACGTCGGACGTCGGCCTCCGTCTTTCGACGACGACGATGACCGACGCACAACCCCGAGATGAATTCCGTGGAGAAATTAAACTTTTCTTCTCGTATCACTCTCCATGGAATTAATCCAGAAATCCTAATAATCTAACAGGACTGCTCTGATACAACTTGTTAAAAAACCTTAGTAAATCCTAATCCAGAATTTACAACATGCCAGAAAATTAGGATTGAATACATACCTGAATCCATTCCTTAAATTTCGTCTTTCTGTTGTGGAATCTCTTTGACAAAGGATAAGAACGGATGATTGGTGTTGTGGTCTTCATCAACTAAATCTCCTTATTCCTCGATGGGACTTTCGTCTCTCTTCTAAATGGGGAGAAAGGAAATGTGTGTGATTTAGTATATTGGGGACTATAACCATTTTGTGTTTCTTTATATAGGGTTCCCATATTTATGGCCCATTCCTTAATGGGTTTAACAAAATTAGATCATCTAATTTCATCCCATTCCATTAATGATAGAAAATATAATTACATAATAAATATGTTACGCAAATTAAAATAAAAAATGTGAATTTCCTAACAAAAAATAATGATATTGTCTACTTCAAATTACAATCATAAGAGATATATTTCCAAGTGATCTATAACCATGAAATTTCCTGAAACACGCGTAAATGGAAGACTGAAACAAAAGCTGATCATTTCAGGAAGGATCCACATAAATGGATGAGCTTGATTGCTGTCCGATACGCTTTACAGGAAACCTGGGTATCCGGATCATGCTTATGAATTCAAAAAGGATAGAGGTAAGCGCAAAGTCAGGGCAAAAGGACTACCTCAACTGTTCTGGAATGCTGAGTATAGAGATGCGGAATACCAACAGCGTCTCTGTGTCTCTAGATGGTGCTATGAATGCTAAAGAAAAGCAATACGATAATCAAAAGATTGAAAAAAAGGAAACAAAAGAAATAGAATTTCTGTGTAAACCCAGAAAGGCAAGAGAGCAGCAAATGCAATTGGAGCATTCGAGAGCCCGATTTGCTGCCCGAAGACTTGAACAACGATAGCTCTTGCACTGTTGAAAGCTTTCCGGCTGTCTTTTCCCTGCCACTTTCTGATGTAGTAATTTGAGGTCTGGAAAGGGCATGAACAGGAAGAAAAAGAAAAAGACAAAGACAATTTACCGAGGAAAAAGAGCAAAGACCCGTCCTGTCTACTCGAGGAGTGCCATTTCACGTACGCAGAAACAAAAGAACAAACCACAGAAAGAAGGAAGAGAGACTCCGATTTTGTATCTGAGAGTCGGAGAATTGCGTAGAAAGAGAGCGTACGTACTCAATTAAAGTTATGGGCAATTTAAATTTAAAAGCTTTTATTTAAAAGGAGGTAAAACTATAAATGATAGTTAAAATCAATCTTATTGTTTTATTATTAGTCAAGGGTGTGCACCAAACCCCAACTTTTGGGAGGGATTCTTTTATTAGATAAACGGTAAACGTGGGCTCTGGGAGAGGTTTTATGATAACTCGACAGATTGAATAGGTTTTATTGAAATAAAATAAAATTAACAGATTTTTGAGATATACAAAATTTATATAGAGGGATGTTTTAAATATTTTCTTTTTCAGTCTTCACAACTAATATGATAAAATTATTTAAGCTATTGTCTTATTCAACTACTGCACAGTCTATAGTGGTATTAAAGTAATTTTCACTCAAAAGGAACAAAAGCGAGGGGAGTTTTCCCCTTTCATGTGTGGAAAAGGTTGGCCCACGGCCTTGTTAATTATCCACAAGAAAAAAAGGGTTGTCAAGGGGTCTAAGAGGGTCGTGGAAAGGTCTCTAATATGAAAAAGAAAGGGGTGAGGGCCTCCTCCACGACCCTCGTCCTTATGCCAAGTGAAATAAAAAGGAAAAAGGGGATGAAATATGCCATCCCCCACTTCATTCCTTGCATGGAAGGGGGGGTACTTTCTATGTTAAAAGTGCCCATGTGAGAGGAAGAAATTCTTCCTCCAGTACAAGATAAGAAAGGTGATAAGGGAGAGAGGTTCAACCCGGCCCCCATCTTTTTCTCGCAAAGAGAAGGACAGCCCAGTGGAGGCTGTAATCCTTACCCACCTCTCATCAAATGTTTTACCATCTATTGATGAGAGTAATCACCTTTTGAAAGGTATGCCGATAGTCATGATCATCGTATACTTTAATCTAATATCTAAATTGAAATAATAATGCATAAAACAATGTAGGTAATAGAAGTATATTTCGGGGTTTGTAGGAAATGAAACCTTCCAAATAATATCAAAGAGACTGGGGAGGAGTAATGGTTAGTACAGAGAGCAATAAAAGGGAGTAATTCTAATTAGTTTGGATTGTTGAACTTAGATCACAACATGAGTTGATGAAGGTGATGTGAATGTTAGTGGAGAATCATAGCAATAGAAGATGACAAGAAATAAAGGGCCATTGCCTAGCCCAACCCCCATTTTCCATGCAATAATTGATAACCTAAGCCGAGTAAGGACTAATAAACTTGATACTCCTCCGGAACACCGACCCGTCATTAACGGTAAAACTGCTCGTTCGCGGCTTCGAGCCCATGAATATATTTATGGAGGACCACTGTGAGTTGAACCAGCTGGTCAATAGGCGATCGGCACGTTCCAAACTGCTTTGGGAAAATAATCCCCAAAAAGTGGTATACGGCTATCGCGCCTCCCGACCTTTCTCAAGACAGCGACAGTTGAGTAACATATTTGTCAACTAGAACCGGAACCACCCTCGATGTTTGATTTAATTACAAATAAACCATTTCGTAGTACGTGAGCGGTTCTGTGTATTGTTCTGACTCCGCTTTCGTTTCCAGCGCTTCACCTACTCATCTCGCGGGCCCCAGTGTACATGACAGGTGGATAATTAAATGAGATTAGGATAATTAACGTTAACGACCACCAGTTTCTTCTGGTTGCTGGTTGCTTACTCCTGTACAAGCGAAAGCGCAAAAGATATATCACCAACTTTGGACCCCGATTCGCTCATTGCTGGAATACATCAAGTCATGTCCGAGCTCCGCAGTTACTTTTCACTGGATCAGTTTCAGACTTTTTGAGTTGCGACGAGGAAAAATCCCATCTCTGCTTCTTCGCCGCGGAACAGCAGAGACGACGTACCTGTCGATGAGGAGAGGCGAGGGAGGTGATGGGACCGATAGTTTGTTCCCCGGAGAGCACTGCGGCTGGCCTCACCCCTGCATGTTAGTTCCTGGATGGTGGTGGCTCCCGTGAAGAATGTTGAAGCCCAATTCCATTTCCTTATCTGCTTTTAGAATAACGTGACAGTGTAGGGAGTTTTATTGGGTGACACGTATCTGAACCGGGTACAACTTTTTGGATACTCAATCTGATACAAGATTTCATTCAGATTATACCATAGAACTTTGATCTGGCCTTTTCATAATGGTAATACTAACACCTAGAGGCTCATACTAGGTGACACAGACACACTACGTGTCAGCTATGTGGACATCCCTGTCTCATTCATTTGGGTCCCTACAGTTACAAGCTTGATTCAGGGACTGGCGAGCTTTCAAACCCATTAGTCTCTTTATTTTTCATTAGATAAATTTGACCCATGGGAAGGCCTGAGAGATAGGGAGGAAGCCACCCCTCCACCTTTTGTTTTTCTTCCGAGCTACGAGCCTTTCTTGTCGATGTTCGATAGGGTAGGGGCACCTCCCAGTGCCAACCCAAATGGGTGTAGGACAAGCTCTTTCCTTAGGATACTCACCTCTTCCCAAAACGAGATGGGCTCCTCCCTTAAAAAAGTGAGGGGTGGATGCAGTGGAGAACCGGAGGGCCTCCCTTTCACCCCCTTCATTACTTGTTTCATTTGGGTCCCTACATTTACAAGCTTTGGCGAGCTTTCAAACCCATTAGTCTCTTTATTTTTCATTAGATAAATTTGTAAAACAGACTTTTAAAAGTAAGAAAATGATATAAAAATTTTATATCCCCTCCCTCTCTGCCTGAGAGATTGGGAGGAATCCACCCCTCTCCCCCCCCCCCACCCTTTGTTTTATTTTTGTCCGAGTCGTTGTTCGATGGGTAGGGGCACCTTCCAATGCCAACCCAAAAAACGAGATGAGCTCCTCCTTTAAGAGTGAGGGGACAGGTGTGAGGGGTGGCTGCAGTGGAGAACTGGAGACCTCTCCTTTGTTTTTCCCTTTAACATTAAAGAGAAAAAAAAACAAGTAATGCTTTCAAGATGCTCTAAGTCGAAAAAAGATTAAATGGGTCCCCAATTGGGAATCACATCATTCCCTAGGGCACTCAGACAGGCAAGCAATGGGTGGGTCATTCAACTCCAGGTCGGGGGGAAATTTAGATCCATGCATTGTGCATAAAATATTTGATAGGCCCAACTTGTACTGCTATGAGCTGGAGTTGGGCTTTTAAATGGGTAGAGGAAACATAACGGTCTAAAGTAGAGACATCATTAAAACGTACAACCCTAGTGGTCTACTTGAATCAGAAGATGTCCTTGAAAGCTAGAAAACGAATCTTATCCCAGCCCAGGGGTAACGGTGAGTGAAACAATGGTTCATTTTGGTGGCATATGCCATGGCTAGATGTGGGGCTCGACATCGCACTAATTTTGGTCGATATTTGAGGTGTATTGAAAGACATGTACCACATTTTGAGATAAGTGGTATGTTACGAATATAGTTATGTATCGGATTTTAATACTTCTATATCAACCAATTCGGTGAACATTATTAAGGAATAATCTAAAATATATGAAAATAAAGATTTTGAGTTTATTAGTAAAAAAACTTATTATGCCAACTAATAAAATTAAGATTTTTTATCTCATTATCTATATAAGACGATACCATGTTAAAGTGGGTCGAAGGTTCTGTACTAAAATGACTAGCCATTAGAAAACCTCTTGTACCAACTAATAAATATAATATTTTTGTACTCACTAATGTACAAGGGGTTATCCTTAATATTCTCTTACATGGATAATTTGGGTAGATATCTAAATATGAGAATATTGCTGTGAGGATACCTAAATATGAGAATATTGATTTGATAGAGTGTTAAGGAATAGTCCATGGTTGTTATTATACCTCAAGTTACGGTCACGTGACTTTCAGGAAATACCAATAGTTCCGGCGCGCAGTTTAGCGGCAGACACGTAGCAGTTTCGGGACCCGTGCGGCGAATGTGAAACTCCACCTTGGTCGGCTGCTGCTCCGCGTCTTCCTCCAGTATACATTCCTTGGTAGACTGCTCTGCCCATTTTCTTACGTCTTATCCTTTGATAATAATGATTGAGTTAATGTCCGAAAGGGGGAGGAATAGGAGTAACGGGAGGCCAAGCTGCCTCGGTAAAAGAAAAAATAAAAGAAAAACCAAAGGCGAAAGTCCACTGAAGCCTTCCAGATCCTCAAACAACTATAAATACCCAACCAAACACTCACATCCAGAGCTCTCTGTCTTTTCTCTCTGGAGGCTGATCGGCTTTCTTTCCAATTTTCCATCTTTCGCTCTGATTCGAAATTTGGTCGTTTCTTTCCCGATCGGTTTTGGAAGTTTTTTCTTTTTCCGTTTGGAGGTGACGAGATGGGGAGGGGTAAGGTGGAACTGAAGCGGATCGAGAACAAGATCAACAGGCAGGTCACGTTTGCCAAACGGAGGAACGGGCTTTTGAAGAAGGCCTACGAGCTGTCGGTGCTGTGCGATGCGGAGGTGGCTCTCATCGTCTTCTCTAATAGAGGGAAGCTCTATGAGTTTTGCAGCAGCTCTAGGTAACGCAAGAAATTTTACTTTCTTTTCTGTTTTATGCCTGCTTTCTGCGCCGTTTTTACCTCTCTCTTTTTTTCTTTTTTTCTTGTATGATCTCTTGCAAAAACGAGTTCATTTTGAACTTTTTCCTCCCTTCGTTAGTAAGGCGTTTAAAGAGTTTTATATCTCTCAAGTAGTGGCCGGTTTCGTGATTGCTGTCTTCATGTTTATTTGAGCCTTTTTCGGAAGGTTACTTCTGGCTAATTGCACTCCTTTTCCTAGATCCTTCTGGAACAAGATCAGTGGATAAAACAGTTCGATTTTCAGGCCATTTTTGTTTCAGTCATCGACGTCAAAAGAGGAAAAAATCATAAAAATGGAGAAACCGAAATGAAAAAGTCTTCAGTGTGATGTTTAAGCGGCGATTTGTTGAGTACGTTTTCTCTGATCAATCTGACATGACCGCTGCTTGGACGGAGCTGTATTTTTTGTCATAAGTTTCAGCCTCTTCATACAAGTATCCTTTCCTAGTATCGTCTGTTTCGCAGATTGTGTCAATCTTTGATGACAATAAGGAAAAAAGGAAAACTGCGAAGCGATCATTTCACCTCAAGTATGGCGTCACCTTTGCATTTCGATCGTCTCTCCCTTGTCCGTTTCCTTCTCGAGAACAGGAGTTGATTTCTCGACATTTCACGATTAGACTCAAATTTCTCAAGTGACCTAGTTTTAATGAAACGCTAAAACTCTTTGATTTTTTGTCTTTTTCATGCCTTCTCCGCTGTTTAGGGTTCCAAACTTCCTAATACCGAAGTTTCTTCGGTCCTCCTTTTTTTTTTTTTCTTTCTGGAAAATAATGTTCCATGCCAAGCTTCAGAGGTGGAATATAGTGTTGTCTGAGAGCGTTTAAATTTATGTGAGACAGAGGAGCGTCGGTTAGATTTCCAAGGTCAGGAAATACTTTACGAAGGTTCCGTTGCCAAGATTCCGGCTCAAAAACGTCTCCGGTGGAAGGATTTTCCGGCCGAAGAAAATCCACAAACAGAGACGACAACGTCTCTGTTTTTTCGTCCGCATGCTCGACTCGTCCACCCAGGCATATTAAAGCGCCAAAGTTCCGGACAGACTCGTCCGACCCGGCGTGAACTCGGCCGGTTCAATTCGCTGAGTTGACTCAGCAATACTCTAAAGGCTTGTAGAAACTCATCCGACGTCCGATCGGGGTGATTTTGGAGGTGTTGGATTCGTATCGTCGAAAGCTTTGACATGATAAGGTAGAACCTCTGGAAAAAAAATTCAAAGATTTTTTTTTTTGAAAAATGGCAAATAGTGTGAAATCCTTCCAAGTTCCAATTCTCAAAAATAATATTTATGATAACTGGAGTATCAAGATGAAAACTTTTCTTGGAGTACATGATGTTTGGGACATCGTTGAAAATGGCTTTAGTGAGCCAGAAAAAGAAGATGTTCTTACACAAGAGCAAAAGATATCTTTAAAGGATTTAAGAAAGAGAGACAAGAAAACTTTCTACCTCATCTATCAAGCATTAGATGATGATGGTTTTGAAAAGATTTCGAGTGCAACCTCCGCCAGAGAGGCATGGGAGAAGTTGCAAACCTCTTACAAAGGAGTCGAGAAGGTGAAAAAGGTACGTCTCCAAACACTAAGAGGTGAATTTGAATGCTTACATATGAAATCATACGAATCTATTTTGGATTATTTTTCAAGAGTAGTAATTGTTTCTAAACAATTGAAAAGAAACGATGAAAAACTGGAAGATGTGAGAATAATAGAAAAGATACTATGTTCATTGGATCCCAAATTTGAGCACATTGTCGTGACGATTGAAGAAACAAAGGACTTGGAAGAAATGCCGATAGGGCAACTTCAAGGATCTCTGCAAGCCTATGAAGAAAAGCACAAAAAGAAGCAAGATCTCTCTGAACAACTGTTCAAGTTACAAATCAAAGAAACAAACAAAGAACAAACCTTCTTAAAGGATTTTCGACCAGCTCTGATACCACTGTTGAAAATATAATCGACGCTCCTCTGTCTCACAGAAATTTAAATGCTCTCAGACAACAAGCTCTCTGAACTTTTTGTTCTTTATTTCTGGATTCTAGATTACATAGTTTACGGTCCTATTTATAGACATTGAGATTTAATCGGCACCGAATACACCTCTAATACATGGCATAATCTTTGCCGAACATGTTTACTGGTTTGCCGACTTCCTTGCCAGCGCATTGTGCTTGCCGACATCTTTGCCAGCGCATTGTTCTTGCCGACCTCTCTTGTCGACATCCTTGCCAGCGCATTGTTCATGCTGACCTCTCTTGCCGATGTCCTTGCCAACGCACTGAAAATCTGAAACTTCCTTTTGCTGGGCTTCATAGTTGTGATACAACATATAGCTCCCTCAAAATCTAAAAGTGTAATTCTGTTTTGTTCGCTAAAGGTCTTATCATTAGTTACTCTTCATAGATTATATTTATGCATTTTCTACTTTCAGCGAGCTAGAAAAATATAGTTTTTACCAGTAAACGTGGAAACCCTGAAGTGCTTACATCTGTGTGATTTCCCTTCCATTTTATTTTCTTGAGGTATTTTGTTACTAAGTTTTTCATCACATGCTAAAACACTTCTCATTCCCTGTGCAACTAGAGGTCACTGGTTCTTTGTCCCCGTCCAATGGCAGAGAGCAGTCTTCTGCGTGATTGAGGTTCTGGCTGATATTAGCCAGCCCTCGTTGAGTAGTCATTTCTGTCAAACGCCTAAACAATAGGACTTCCCAGGAGGTCACCCATCCTAGTATTACTCTTGCCCAAACTCACTTAACTTCATAGTCCTGAGTCAGACGCCTAGCCAATACAACCCAAAAGACCGGTCTATTAGGTACGGAAAGCATAACACTTAATTTAGAGCACAAACTCTAACATAACCCAGATGGACCAGATGTGGACGGAACCTAACCCCGGTGAACCGAAACCACCTAGCTCTGACACCCACCGTTCCCGCTCCTTACCGCTCTCTGCGGGATTCGAACGCGGGACGTGGTGCCCAACTCTGATACCATGTCAAATGTTTTAGCCAATAGGACTACCCAGGAGGTCATCCTTCCTAGTATTACTCTCGCCCCAGTTCACTTAACTTTAGAGTTTTGAGTTAGACGCCTAGCCAATACAACCCAAAAAACCGGTCTGGTAGGTGCAGAAAGCACAACACTTAACCCAGACCACAAACTCTAACATAACCCAGATGGACCAGGGATGGGTGAAACCTAACCCAGGTGGACCGGAACCACCTAGCTCTGACAATTTCGTCGATTAATAATTTATTCCTTAAAACTTTTGTACTTCGTTGTCCTTACCGCGACGACATTCGTTGTAAAGTAGAAGCTGTCCGTTTATTTTATTTTTTTTGTGTCTGGAGTAATTTTAATTTTATCCTCTGATAAAAACTTGTAAAACCTTCGTTTTTGCCACGTCACAGGCAGAGGAGGGAGATGGTTCCTATTAATTCGGCTGTAACACAAGATAGGGTCCCGTAGAACTGACCGGATAAGGAACAAAAACAAAAATATAGTATCCAAAAGTGATTAAAAAAACAAAAAATGTAACTCTCTTGAGAACTTAAAATGTCGAGAAACAAAATAAAAGAGAAGGTTGTTGCAAATAGGAGGAGAAAACCTACAGGAAATGCCGAAATAGTGAATAATTCAAGCTGGCCCTCTCTGTGAATGCATTTTGTTAATCTCCCTCAACAAATGAAGTTTAATTGATACTTTAGTTTGGCAACTTTTTGTAGAGAACAAAATCCAAGAGTAAGTCAAGATTTATCATGCCTGCTCATTTGTGCTAGATGATGTTTACATTAAACACCAAGAGTAATGAACCTTTGGACCAATGATAGGTAACACATGTGGTCGATCCCACCCTTGCTTCAGGTGGGATGGAACCAGATCACAGGCACACATACTTGTATGATAGGACCTAATCCAAGAGTTGGCAACTTATTTCTTGATTACTTGTCCTCTGATCTACGAAGTTTGCACAAAATACCAAATATGTGCATCACATGGGAGTTTGGATTAGCTGCTTGGAATGAAGCACTGACCCTGCTTTCGACAAGCCACAGTTTGCCTGCCTGAATGGGGGAATGTCAGCCAATTACAGGCGGTGACTCTGATTGTTCCCAAGAATGAATTTTCCCACCTCCAACACAAGTAGTTTAGTGGCCCATAGGTAATCGAAGTCTATAGATCAATTCCAGGAAGATGTAACAAAACCAACCATATTTGAATGATGTGAATTTTACTGAAAAAGAAAGAAAGAATACAAGCAGCAATGGAGGAACGATAAAAGTCAAACCCCAGCTAAAAGGAAGAAAAACAATAAAACTAAGGGAGGGACGAGCCAACTAAGGGAGGGACGAGCCAACAAGGTAGGCAATAATCTCCATCTCTAACTCTCCTCTCCCAACAGAATTTTCGAGGTTATTGGTAGATCTAACATATATTGTTTCAAGAGATTTGTAGTGTACTATGTAAATATTCTGATTACCAAATTGGAGACCAAGGATGTCAAAGTGGAACTAAGCAATTGTCCCACCTCCATCACCAATTAATAGTGGCCAAAGAGTCATCTTTGACCTCCATTTTACGCAATAACATCACTTTAAATATTCTCAAGCTAGCGGCAGTTGATCAAAGGTCTCAACTTTGCCTCGGCAGAACAATTGATGCCCAAGGGACTTGAGTAAATGAAGAGATGGATCAGGAAAATTCCCTCTACTACATATAAGTCTTCTTTTATTTCTCCTATACATGAATCACTTGTAGGTGGAGACCTATTGAACTTGCTCAGAAACCATCTTAAATGTGACCTAAGTCTTTTCCGAACTAACTAGCAGAAGTTAAGTGACAACTTTCCAAATAATACACACAAAACCTTCCTAGACCTAGGTCAATATAAGAGTATGACTCCTTTGTAGTCTCTAGGTCCTATACTTAATGCCTTGGAAAATTTTTGAGAAGTAGAAGAATTTCTAAAGCCAGATCTTCAGAAACCTACTGAATCTGAATTTGGTTTCCTATATCAACTAAAGCTAGCTGCCACTTAGACACGAAGTGCTTTTCAGAAATTGACTCCTGTTGAACTCAAAATTATGAACATGGAGCATTTATTGACCCGCACAAATTTAAACTTAATAGCCAATGCTATTGACACTTCAAGTTCAATTGACTCCTTAAGTCAATTAGTTGTTGCTCCAAGGACAGACAAATAAAAATATATCTCTGTTCTTCACCTTATAAGAAAGATCATAACAGAGAGGAGCTTTTATCTTTTGAGAACCTCTTAACGTTTGTTCCTATCGATTAGTCCAAGACTTGATTATGTCGTTTAAAATGACTAAAATAATATAGGATTTTATAGGAACCCATAGGACTAGGATTAGATTATAGATGGACGGGATTTATCTCAATTAGGCCTATGGGTCTCTTCATTAAATATTTCAAGAGAATCGTGATTCAATAGTTCATGAATAGATGTTTTCCCTTCTCTTTTGCTTGATCAACTAACTTTCTTGTACATATAACAAGCTATTAAGTAGTAATTATTGGTAGACTCTTACCTCGAACTGATAAATATTCAGTAACTTATTTTTATTAATGAAATATTTAACTCCCATTGCTCAAACAAAAAGGACAAGGATCTCTTTCCTTTCATCTACCTGTTGGATGGGGACCCCTCCCTCCCTATGTCTGGAACTTCAACATTGCAGAAGGGACTTTCCCACTTTTATTTGCAAGTTGGGAGGGCAAGGGTTCTTCCCTACTTCAAGAAAGAAAGAGGGAGTGGGTTGATCTCTCTCTCTCTCTCTCTCTCTCTCTCTCTAACACACACACACATTTAGAGGCCAAGCTCACATATCATCAATGGGTGAGGCTCATATACCATTAATGGATGAGGCTTAGATATCGTCAATGGGTGAAGTGGCAGAAAACCTGGCTAAACCAGGTTCAACTTGACCTGTTCACCTTTCAGACTGATTAGCCACCGGCTGGTTTTGATCACATTGGATTGATTAGAAATTGTGCAATTAAGTAGATGATTACGTGCCTCATAGGCACACAAATTTCACTTATTTTCTCTTGTGTATTTGTTAAAATTCTTTTTGGCTTGAGTTCTTACTAACACCATCCACGTTATTGAGTAATGCCTTGAATTACATTGATGCTCAATTTCAAGATGCACCAGTGAATTAAGTGGAATTAAAGCCTTTTGTTATTCATCTGAGATTTTTTGTGGTAATGGAGGGATTGGGCCACTAAGTACGGGTCCATTTATCTTATTAGGGATCCGTTTATCTCATTAAGTGGGTGTTGTGGATGCAATTTGTTTTTCTGAGTTGAGACGAACGGCTAGGATGAAAAATTCTCTTATGTAAACACTGCCAAATAGCTTCTGTAATTTCCTAGATTTGATAGGGATCTCTTCTCTTTCTTCACTTGTGGATATAGGCTACGTTGGTCGAACCACTTTAAATCTTGTTTCTCGTATTCTATTTCTTTGCTTCTATTTTTCCTTCTATTTGTATGAATCTTGCTCATATTTTTTCAACACACTAAACCAGAAGAGTTAAGTTGGACAATTTGAACTGTGTGTAAAACTTCCTGGATAAATAAATAGACCAGTCAACGTCAATAGCTAAAAAGGCTTCGATATGTTGATGTTCGATCAATCTGAGAAAGTCCATGTTAGTTTCAATAAATTGTACTAAGAAACCAATACCACAAATCATTTAGTGGATTTATGAAGAACCAAGGTTGTCATTCAGAGAACATAACCATTGTTGTGCAGTTAAGAACCTTAAGATAAGTGGGAAGTGGTGAAACAATTTTCATTCCTGTTTTAATTAGTGATATGTCTCAGGTGTAGGACCTAGGAAGAACACTTTGGCACTAGGGAGTCTTGCTTCTGATTTTGCAGAAGGAGAGGTCCTCAAGTTTAATTCTGGCATATTTTTCTTTATTTGTTCACCTTGTTTCATGGAATGAGGGGAAGTTTGATTGTGGAGCTCACTCTAGCAACCTACGCGTGGATGTTGTTTTCTGAAACGTAATCTCCCTAAAGACCTGAATGAGAACTCCTAAGAATGCGGAGATGATGTGTCCTTTGATAGCTCCTACGTTGGGTTGCACAACACAACCACTAGATGATTTTAATCTTGCATGAGTTCCTGTCTTCACCTTTCAAATTGTTCTTATGTTTATTCTCTGGCTAGTGCACTTTGGCGTGAAACTCAAACTGTATCCTTATCTCTATCATTGGCCAGCCACTGATGCCGCCAAGATGCAGTTCTCTTGAAAAACTTAGTTAACGATGGATTGATCTACAGTGTTATATGATAACCATATAAGGAGGAAGTGAAAGGATTTGTAGGGAAAAAAGGCAGACTTCTATGTGGCTTCCTAAGTAAATTAAGTGCTAGGTGGCTGTTTCGTAAATATACAGGTTATCCTCATAAGATGAAAACGAGAAACCAGGATTACAAGATGACAGACTGCAAGGAGTTCCTCTAGATATAGACAAAAACTTGAGCGACTAAATTCATTTAAAGTTCCTGGGACCAAGGCCTGAGGCCAGGTCAGACCTCATTTGTAAACTAACATTAAATTTGTTATGTTTGGACATATTTTGTTCAGAGTACAAAGATAAGATGTAATGGTGCAAAATAGGTGTGCAAGAAAACTAGTACATTCAGTATTGTGAATGAATTAGATTGAACACCCAAAGAGGTAGTATCAGTTGAGTGACAGACATTATTAGTTGAAAATCAAATAGACGCCAGTGACCAGGCTCGTTTTTCTTAATTTTATTTGAGATTTATTTCAGCAGGTGATGGGTTCATTCTAGTAAATAAACAGACATTCGTTATGATGCATGCAGTCCTTGATAATAAAACGTGTACAATGTATGCTATTGCCAAAAAAAAAATAAAAATAAAAATAAAAATGTTCCAGCCTATTATTACTCCTTTCGTCCTACATTTCATAAATTTTCTCATCTGCAGCATGTTCAAGACGCTTGAGAGATACCAGAAATGCAACTATGGAGCACCAGAAACAACTGTTACAAACAGGGAGACCTAGGTTAGTCAATTCTTTCCCCATGAGCTTTCACTGTAGAGTAGACTTTACTTAATACCAGATTATTATCAAAGTAAATTGGTATATACCCATAAACACACAGAAAAAAAGAACAAAAAAAGGTCAGCCTAGAATGAACCTACTGAGGTTCGTCATGCAGTCGCATGGCTAGGTTGGCAGCTTACTTGGAACATAAAGCGAGAAGGAACTAGAAAGAAATCTGGTTCTGGTTCAACAGAGTTGAGCCCTTGAACTTAGCACTTCACTCAGGTTCTTGGAACATTGTACTTAGGACCATGTTACATATATGACATACTAAAATAATTTTTACTGATGCAATAGAGACTTTGACAAAATATCTTTTACAATCATGAAAGAGGGAAAGGATTCCAAAATCAAATCTAGCTGACGTTGGTTATACCCAATTTTTTAAAATCATTTTATTTATAAAATCACCGTTATTTTCATTTTATCATTAAAATTTGATAAAAATTATAAACTGAATTCTACATCAATCACGAATGCATTGGATAAGAAAAATAAATGCCTAATGAGGATTCCAGTTTTAGATTCCATGCTTTGCCCATTGCATTTATTACATATTTTGGCCTTATACATAGTGACATACCTTGTTTTTATTTCTAAGTACATTTTATTTTATTTGCCCAAATATGTAAGTCCGTGTCCAACATACACCTGATGGTCTTGTTACAACTGTCAAATCCAGCATACCAAAGAATTGTAGGTATAAAAGAGGCAAGTTCTAATCTGAAAGTGTAAGTTTTTAAGAAAGTTTTCTAGATGATACCTGTACAAAACTTTTCTAGATGATACCTCTACAAAACTTTTAAATGCAGAAAGTCTTTAGAGAATTATTAAAAAAATGAATTAGACGTTAACATTTCTAAAGAACTGTAGATAATGTTTTATTTTCTAAAACGCAAAAGCCAATTAAACAAACTTTATTAGGATCTACGCTACTTAATTGAAAATATTTTTTCACCCACTTCCTTTTATAATTAACTAGTAAAACATAATTTTCTGTTTATAAATAACAATCTAACATAAGTTTGTGTGCCTAAATAGAAAATTCAACAAAATAATGTATTTTTTTCCCTTTTAGTCTTTTTAATTTTTTAGTTGAAAAAGTTTTGTCGTTTTTCTTTGTACTAAGAATTAGTATAGGGTAAGTAGATAATTTATATGGTGTCATAAAAATAAATGTCGTTATCCTATATTAGGGCGAACTGAGCAAAAATTGGATAATCTATTTTATAAATATGAGCTAATATACCTAAAAATTTAAAATTTTCTTCTATCTGGGCTTCTATGAAAAGAAAAATAATTTTAAGGTCTTCTCGATGTGGATGTTTCTTGCTTGGATGCTTTGTAGACATATTTTTGCATTGTGAGCAGTTTCAGTTGTCCAAGTAAATAACGAGGATTTTGACCCAAAAAAGGGCCTCTATATGAATATAAGAATGAACGTAGAAGTGGTAATTGAGTTTTGAAAAATATTCCTAGTTTTGGTAGCCCTCGTTGGAATGATGTGATCTGAAGTAGGTCCATGTTACCTATAAAGCCCTTTTTCGTAAGGGTTGAAGAAGATCTTTTCTAGGCATGGAAGTAGCAAATTGCTTTGGTTAAGATCACTGAACATGGGAATTGTCCCCTGGAGTGCACGCTTCAAATAAATTACAGTGAAAGATGAAAGATATCAGGTCACAACTTGTTCTCATTGATTGAGGATGCTTGTCATGTATATATGAAGAAACTAAGCTAAATAAACTCTAGAAGCCTTTTTTGATATTTCGGCAATATCCTAGGAAAGAAAAGAAAAACTTTAGAAGCTCTCTGGATCATGACCACCAATGACCCGGGACCTCTAGCGGATCGTTACCTTGAATAATCTCAGACACTTATTCTTTGCCAACAACTGCCGGACTATTTGTTGGACGTCCTCATCCTCTTATCCTTTTTCATTATCCTCATCGTCAGACCTACTCGTATACTGCCTCCCTAACGCTAGCTCCAGCCCGCCATCCCCAACTGTGTTTACATTGGTTTCATTGTTGTAGTTTACGTCAATCATCCAGGATCTATCCACCCCCTCTAACCCTTTCATGTATTTGCAGTTATAGAATGTAACCAAGTCCTTGGCTTTCAGTTCCTTATCCCTCACAAACCAGTTCCATCCCCTTGTAAACATGTAGCTCTGTCCACTCTTCCAATAATAATACCTAAACTTCCACGACCTTAGATACTTATCAAAGAAGACCAACTGAATGTCCTTCGTCTCCTCACCTTCTTCTATCTCCGAGACTGGAGGGAAGAACTTAACTGCGTGTTTCTTCGGAATCACTAGTCGGTTTAGCTTCCCGACGTCGCTCGGCGTCAGCTCCTGGCATTTAACTTCTCCTTGGCTAGCGGGACCACTTCCATTCGCAAGATTAAACCCGGGGCCGCTGTTAGCAGTCGTCTTTGCGTTTCGGGTGGTCCGGATGTATTCAACAAACTTAGACTCATAGGACCCTTCCTTGATCATGCCCAACACGTCCTCAGTGGTGAAGACATTTTGAAAGGCGTGCTCTCGATCAGAATGGGTTGTCCATGGGAAGTTTTGGTGGCAGTCGCCGCTATGGAGCTTGATGGCGGAACTGTCGTAGGCCACGTTTGCGGCTAGCTCGAACTTCAATGTCCCGAGCCAGATTCTCTGGTGGTTGGCATAGATTTGGGCTCCCTAGTGGCCATTTTGTTGGAGCACCACACTCTTGAATCGGGATGGAGCCGTCCCGCTCTTTTGTCTCTGGCGTTTATATGGCTGATGAGCATTAGTGGAGTTGGAACTGTTAACAGTTCCATGTGTTAGTGGATGCGGAATTACATCTAACATTTGGTCGTCGCTTGAAAACCTGTGAGGAATGAAACAGTCATGACCTTTACAAAAGGACAACTTTTACGGTGGGGTTGATGAGAACATGTAAGAACATGTTAAATTACCACTGAACATAAAGCAAATAGAATGCAAAACAAGAAGATGAAGCCTCCAGAGGATATAAACAGAGAGTAACTTACAGTTGATACAAATTTTGGTTTTTGTTCTTAGAGCATAAAAACAAACAAAGAAAATTGATCAAAGAAAGAGTTTAGAGGCTTTGTAAAGGAAGAAGATGAAAACGTGTAACATAGATACAATATCTTTGAAAAGATATGGGGAAACTTGATATTAAATCAGAGGAGAAAGATCTTCTTGTACAAAAATGGAAGGTTTTTTAATTACAGGTTGGAATTATATAGACAAAAGAGAATTTTGGTTAGACACTGAAAACCTGTGAGGAATGAAACAGTCATGACCTTTACAGAAGGACAACTTTTACGGCGTGGTTGATGAGAACATTTAAGAACATGTTAAATTACCACTGAACATAAAGCAGATAGAATGCAAAACAAGAAGATGAAGCCTCCAGAGGATATAAACAGAGAATAACTTACATCTGATACAAATTTTGGTTTTTGTTCTTAGAGCATAAAAACGAACGAAGAAAACTGATCAAAGAAAGCGTTCAGAGGCTTTGTAAAGGAAGAAGATGAAAACGTGTAACACAGATACAATATCTTTGAAAAGATCAGGGGAAACTTGATATTAAATCAGAGGAGAAAGATCTTCTTGTACAAAAATGGAAGGTTTTTTAATTGCAGGTTGGAATTATATAGATAAAAGAGAATTTTGGTTAGACACTGACAACTTTATAGACGAGAAAAAACAGAAAATTACTTTTCTTATTTTCTCGTTTCCCTTCTGTTTATTTCTTTCTATTTTTCTTATATTTTGGGAATTATTTATTCATTATCATCTTTACAACTTCCTTCAATCAAACAAAATTGAAGGCTAGATTTTTCCTTCAAACTGTTCCACAGAATAGCAGGAGCAGGAGCAAGAGCGAGATTGGGGAGGGTGGGGGAACGCCGAGCCCCTCCCGTCCACCGCTTTGGCCACCTCTATTGTCGTCGACAGCTCCTCGCTTGTTGCTATATCCCTTTCCCTCCGATTTCTTCCTCTTCCTTCGATTTCTTCGCCTCCTCTGCTTCCGTCGCCGTTGCCTCCTCCTTCGCAGACGACAGGTCCTCGCCAGTGCCACACCCTCGTTATGCGTCGTCTCGGTGGAAAACGAGAGTACAAAGAGATACCTAAGTTGGGAGAAAATAATTTCTCCCACCCCTATGTGAAGTCGATTTAGGATCTCGAGCTCGAGAGATACTGAATCGAATCGAGCTGGCACCGAGCCAAACTCGAGCCGCTCACGAGCCGGCTCGGTTCGAAGCCACCCCTACTTTCATATAGCCAAGTATTGGTATGACTCACTAGGGATGTTGTTACTATATCAATGAAGCACCTTTGATTCCTGTTAGAAGATGGGCCCAAGCCCACATGACCAAGGAAGAACTCCATATCTAAGTATAAAACTCAATAAATTTGGTTTAGATTTAGTAAAACTCGTGTGGAATACTTGATGGTTCTGCTATTCCATGCATAATAATGGCAAAAACACTCACTAATGACTGTCGCATTGTACTTTGAAGCAGTCATTCTTATTTATGCAGAGGTTCTTGTCGTTCCTATTGGTGTGGGAGCTGATAATAGGTTCATTTCAAACTGATAAAGAAAGCTGCGAGATAGGATAAACTATGAAGACTTGAGTCCTAACGAGGGAATGGCAACGGTCACGAAAGGTCTTGGTTCATATTTGACTTTGACCGTTCTATTGTAGTCTTAAGATAATCACACTCTCATTTCCTGTTTTCAGCATGGTCAATGGATCTGCCGTAATATAGGCGGGTTTTTCGTCGGTGCTAGATGAAAGCCTCTACGGGCGCCCGTCCTTTGATCTGTTACAAAAAAACAGAGTTCCATTGGCGGAATAGATGTAGACCCAAACGAGGCATTTAAATTACGAAAAATCTGATACGTTATCAGATGAAGAAAATAAAAGATGCATATGTTGCAGGAAAAAAGATAGCCAGCCTGTACTGTGTCACAGAAAAGTAAAATACAACTGGTGGTATTTGCCCCAAAAGCCATCGATAGGTGTAGCAAATTCCAGAGTGCTATTCCGTGGAACAGTTTGAAGAAAAAATCTAGCCTTCAATTTCGGTTCATTGAAGGGAGTTGTTGTAAAGATGATAATGCATAAATATTTTCAAAAATAGAAGAAAAATAGAATGAAATAAACAAAAGGGAAACGAGAAAATAAGAAAAGAACTTTTCTGTTTTTTCTCGTTTATAAAGTTGTCACTATCTAACCAAATTTCTCTTCTTTCTATATAATTCCAACCTGTCATTTCAAAAAAATATAATTCCAACCCGCAATTGCAAAACCTTCCGTTTTTGTGCAAGAAGAGGATTTTTCTCCTCTGATTTAATATCAAGTTTCCCATTATCTTTTCAAAGATATTGTATTTGTGTTTCACGTTTTCATCTTCTTCTTTTACAAAGCCTCTGAACTCTTTCTTTGATCAGTTTTCTTCGTTCGTTTTTAAGCTCCAAGAACAAAAACCAGAATCCGTATTAGATGTAAGTTATTCTCTGTTTATATGTTCTGGAGGCTTCATCTTCTTGTTTTGCATTCTATCTGTTTTATGTTCAGTGGTAATTTAACATGTTCTTACATGCTCTCATCAACCCTGCTGTAAAAGTTGTCCTTTTTGTAAAGATCATGACTGCTTCATTCCTCACAGGTTTTCAAGCGACGACCAAATGTTAGTTGTAATTCCGCATCCACTAACACAGGAAGCTGCTAACAGTTCTGAAACGCTCATCGGCCATATAAACGCCAGAGACACGAGAGCGGGACTGCTCCATCCCGATTCAAGGGTGTGGTGGGCCACTGGGGAGCCCAAATCTATGCCAACCACCAGACAATCTGGCTCGGGACATTCAAGTTCGAGCAGGCTGTAGCCATGGCTTACGACAGTTCTGCCATCAACCTCCGGAGCGGCAACTGCCACCGCAACTTCCCATGGACAACCCATTCAGATCGAGAACATGCCTTTCAAAACCTCTTCACCACTGAAAACGTGCTGGGCATGATCAAGGAAGGGTCCTATGAGTCTAACTATGATGAATACATCCGGACCACCCAGAACGCAAAGACAGCTGCTAACAGCGGCGCCGGGTTTAATCTTGTGAATGGAAGTGGTCCCGCCAGACGAGGAGGAGTTATATGCCAGGAGCTATTCTTGAAGGAGCTGACGCCGAGCAACGTCGGGAAGCTAAACCGACAAGTGATTCCGAAGAATCACACAGTTAAGTTCTTCCCTCTCGTCTCGGAGACAGAAGAAGGCGAGGAGACGGAGGACATTCAGTTGGTCTTCTTCGATAAGTATCTGAGGTCGTGGAAGTTTAGGTATTGTTATTGGAAGAGTAGCCAAAGCTACATGTTTACAAGGGGATGGAACCGGTTTGTGAGGGATAAGGAACTGAAAGCCAAAGGACCTAGTTACATTCTATAACTGCGAATACAGGAAAGGGTTAGAGGGGGTGGCTAGATCCTGGATGATTGACGTAAACTATAACAATGAAACCAATGTAAATACAGTTGGGGTCTTCAATCATGAAAAGATGGTTGGACTGAATCTAGCGTTAGGGAGGCAGTATACGAGTAGGTCTGACGATGAAGATAATGAAAAAGGAGAAGAGGATGAGGACGTCCAACAGATAGCCCGACAGCCGTTGGCAAAGAAGAAGTGTCTGAGATTATTCGGGGTAACGATCGACTAGAGGTCCCGGGTCATTGGTGGTTATGATCCAGAGAGCTTCTAAAGTTTTTTTCTTGCCTAGGGTTTTGTCGAAATATAAAAAAAACATCTAGAGTTTATTTGGCTTAGTTTTTTATTATATACAAGACAAACGTCCTCAATTTATTTGAAGCGTGCACTCCAGGGGACATGTTCAGATATCTTAACCAAAGCAATTTGCTACTTCCATGCCTAGAAAATATCTTCTTCGACCCAGGAAAAAGGGCTTTATTGGTAACATGAAGCTACTTTTGATCACATTATTCCAACAAGGGCTACTGAAAGTAGGAATATTTTTCAAAACTCGATTACCACTTCTACGTTGATTCTTATATTCATATAGAGGCCCTTTTTTTATCTCTGGACACCTAAAACTGCTCACGGAGCAAGAAAAATCCATATCAAGAAGAAGATAATTTTTTTTTTCATAGAAGCCGCGATAGAAGAAAATTTTAATTTTTGAGGTATATCAGCTCATACTTATAAAATAGATTATCCAATTTTTGCTCTGTTCGCCCTAATATAGGATAACGACGTTTCTTTTTATGAAACCATATAAATTATCTACTTACCCTATACCTAATTGCTAGTACAAAGAAAAACGACTAAACTTTTTCAATAAAAAAATTAAAAAGACTAAAAGGGAAAAATATTACATTATTTTATTGAATTTTCTATTTAGGCCCACAAACTTATGTTAGATTATTATTTATAAACAGAAATTTATGTTTTATTAGTTAATTATAAAAGAAAGTGGGTGAAAAAATATTTTCTATTAAGTAGTGTAGATCCTAATAATGTTTGTTTAATTGGTTTTTGCGTTTTAGAAAATAAAACATTATCTACAGTTCTTTAGATATGTTAACGTCTAATTAATTTTTTCCATTGAGACGTCTGACCTGGCCTCAGGCCTTGCTCCCAGGAACTGTAGATGAATTAATTCGCTCAAGTTTTTGTCTATATCTAGAGGAACTCCTTGCAGTCTGTCGTCTTGTAATCCTAGTTTCTCCTTTTCATCTTATGAGGATAACCTGTATATTTACGAAACAGCCACCTAGCACTTAATTTACTTAGGAAGCCACATAGAAGTCTTTTTTTCCTTACAAATCCTTTCACTTCCTCCTTATATGGTTATCCTATAACACTGTGGATCAATCCATCGTTAACTAAGTTTTTCAAGAGATCTGCATCTTGGCGGTATCAGTGGCTGGCCAATGACAGAGGATACAGTTTGAGTTTCACGCCAAAGTGCACTAGCCAGAGAATAAACATATGAACAATTTGAAAGGTAAAGACAGGAACTCATGCAAGATTAAAATCATTCTAGTGGTTGTGTTGTGCAACCCAACGTAGGAGCTATCAAAGGACACATCATCTCCGCATTCTTAGGAGTTCTCATTCAGGTCTTTAGGGAGACCTACGTTTCAGAAAACAATATCCACGCGTGGGAATGTGAAGTTTTTACCTAAAAAGATGTAATCCATTCAAACCCATTTGTGATGGTAAACAAAATTTTTTGCTTCCAGCTTCAAAATCACATTGAGAGACCATCATGTAGGTTGCTAGAGTGAGCTCCACAATCAAACTTCCCCTCATTCCATGAAACAAGGTGAACAAATAAAGAAAAATATGCCAGAATTAAACGTGAGGATCTCTGCTTCTGCAAAATCATAAGCAAGGCTCCCTAGTGCCGAAGTGTTCTTCCTAGGTCCTACACCTGAGACATTTCACTAATTAAAACAGGAATGAAAATTACCTTCGATTACTGTTGGAAGATGGAGATGGGTTTGATTTCCATATGGAAAGAGTGGATGTTGTACTAATATGCAGCCAGGGTGCAACAAATCTAATGCTCATGTGCAACGTTCACCCAACTGTTAGCAGGGTGTACTCTCATATAGCCAAGTATTGGTATCTATCTATCTAGCACATCATCCCAATTTCTAGTGATACAAGAGAAAACCAAAACCATCCAAAGGAAGGAAGAAGGCCAAATTCATGTGTAATTGATGCTACGCATAAAAAAAACTTAAAATATAATTAAAGGTTAAAATATAATCAATTGAACCACTTATATGTATATGTAAGAATACTCTTATATTTTTTTTAGGTAATTTTATATGAAAATTTTATTTTTATCCCTTTTATTTTCTTGTGTTCCTGGTTACTATGGGTAAAAGGGTAAAGAAATGGTCCCCTTTTTGGATGAAACAAGTAATAGAATAGGATTGTGGTAAATAGACCATGTAACAAACCCAAAATCTTTCTCCCTGACTCGCTACTCAACTCGGCCACTTACTCAAACAAGAAGTACTCACCATTGTTGTGGAGGATGGTTGGAAGAGGATGCATGAGCTTAGCCTTCAATGGGACACAATAGTAGCTTACAAGTAGGACTTTATTTTAGCTTGTGTTATCGTTTTCAAGTAGGAGTTTTAATTGAAGTAGGAAAATATATGTGAGACTCTAGGAGAGAAATAATCTCTAGTAGAGCCCATGAGTTGTAGGAAGAGTCTATAAGGTAGATTGCTTTGTGAGCAAGTTAGATATAATGAAAACGAGTTATCCCAAATAGGAAAAAGAATAAATAGGGCTTGAATCTTAGCACCATACAAGATGTAGCTCTATGAGCATACAAATCATTCAATCAAATATAAAACCCTTTTATTTGAACTTTGTTATAAGGTGGGAATCATGGGATCCTAAATCATTTTTCTTCTCCCTCTCTTTTCTTGCTCGAGGTTTCAATCATGGGATCCTAAATTCAGCATGGCAAAAGAACATCAAATTTAGGATCCCAACGTCAAAATAATGTTCTAAGAAGTTATGATCAAAGCTACTCATAGAAAGCTCTTTGTGAATCAAGATTGAAGCATGTGAGATAAGTTTTTCATTTTTGTTATTATTATTTCATGCTCTTGGTTTTAGAATCTTTAGAAGATGGTTTAGAGTTGATCTTATTGTTTTCTTCATCTTATGAAATTATTGAGATTTACCAAGGCAATTTTGTCGGGTTGCAAGTTCTTAGCTGAAAATTTGTTTATGTTGAGATTTTATGCATAAAAAGTTGTAATTTTGTGGGAACAAGATTTTCCTAATGAAGAAAAATGTTCTTGAGCCTATTATGAGTGGTTTTTTATCCATTGGATTTTAGAAATCTAATTACTTAGCTTCGTAAGCTTCTCCACGAACTGAGTTGTTTTAAGAACTATACTCGATTTTGTGATTTTTTGGAGAATTTTTTGGGAGCCGAAAAATCAAGAATAGAGTATTGTGTTTTACATAAAAGAAATCAAACACAAAATAAGAAAGGAAGTGGTCCTTTGAAAGTCTAGTTGACGCCAATCCATTTTAAGAAAGATTGTTGTTTTTTAGGATCTCACAATATCGTCTTGATTATGCCTGATATTGTTTGGATTTCGATCAATCATATCTTGCCTAATTCATGAGAAACTGAATCGAGATTGGTTTATCCCAAACTGGAGTCAAATATATTTTTGGAATAATCTTGGAAAGATCTAATTCGGAATTGGTACCTTACCTTACCTTACTTGATCTCATGCTTATTGATTGATTTTTGCTATTATCTACAAGGAGGACTAGAGAATTAATTATAGAAAAATTTGGCCAACAAGTTGATTTGCCTAAAAGTGTTCTCTCCTTACCTAAAGACTTGATAAGCTGGGGTTAGTATAGACGAAAATTTCAATTTATCATAAATGAATTTATTCAACTTTAACTCATCCTTGGTGTTAGTATAGACGAGTTCAAGTACACTAGAAAACAATTTTAAATGTTAGTGCCCCAAATGAAAAATATGATATAAACAAGAAAATGAGTAACTTTTTGTAATATACTTAAATAGAATATATGCTTAAACAAAAAATTAACCAAAAAAAGCATGGTTACTACACTTATAAGTGATTTAGTGTGTAGTATTAAAATATATTAATAAATAAATTAATAAAATATTATATTATATTACTTGATGACTACAGTATATTATAAATTAATATAATAATTTCGTGTGGTTAGAATAAATTATAAAAAAATTAAATAAAAAGTAAAAAATAACATAAGCGAATATAATAAATAAATAAATTATTTTTTAATAGTATAAGATATATTTTAACATTAAAAAACACTAATTTAATATAGTAATAAAAAATTAATATAATAAATAAAAAATATATATATTATTTTATCAAAACAATATTAACCATTGGTTTAATTAATTATAGCAATGGGATAATTAAACCAAAAATATTTATCAAATATTTATTTTAATAATATTTTAATTATGACTATTAAATCACTAATTTAATGCAGTAATTATAAAATGAATATATTGAATAAATAAAAATAATGATTTTATAAAAAATATAGATTATTATTTTTATGACGTTTTTTATGTTTTAAATAAAAATATTGAATATTATGGCCTATTATTCTTTATTTAATATTTAAATAAATGACAGTTAGTTTTCCCTTTGATGTTGGGATAGTAGACATGTGATAACCCATCACTTATAACCCATCTTTTTTTTTTAAAGGAAAATATGATTTCTTTAGAAAATGTATGTGATTTTTTCTCACAAAGAGAAAAAATGATATTTAGTCTAACAAGAAAGTTTGTGATATCTCTATTAATTGCATAGATTAAAGTCTTGGATAGATTAAACAGAGATTTCTCAATTCCTTTTTACATTTTTGTGTTTATATTTTCTCATAATCGGAATGTGAGTGCAATGGCGGGAGGTATGTCTTATTAGGCTTATGTTTTTAGTTTATTGAAATTCTTGATGATATTACTAACAATTGAGCATGTCTTAGAAATGTACCCATCTTCACGCCCCAACCCATCAAAATGAGGATTAGTGTAGCTATAGTGATTTTCTAAGCATCGGGGTCTTATCATTCAGAGCCCGGATTTGCACATCCAAATTTAGTAGGTCCTATCGAACGAAACGCAAGAACCACGAGATTGCAAATCCAAGAATATATTCCTCTTCAAATTGCAGTTCAACAAAGAGCATATATGCTTTTTAAAGATACTCTACAAAACTCAAATTCATTTGTACGAAGAAGAACCACCGCATCATTAAAACGTATATCCCTAATGGTCTATTTAGAACTCCTAGAAAAGAAAATAAGAATTTAACCATTATTATTCCCAAAAATAGTTAGTAAAATTATTTCATTTTCACTAACTATTTTTGGGAATAATAATGGTTTTTTTTTTAATTTATTCTTCCTTTAGTTGGTTTCCCAAACATACCCTATCGAGAGATGGAAAGCCCAAAGGAACATCTCAAACGTTTTTAGAAGAAAATAACAAACTGCTTCAACAATAGAAAAGGATACAGGATCAGGAGATGTAAACTTGAAAGCCAGAAAACGAGTCTTATCCCAGCCCCGAAAGATGGAAAACCCAAAAGAACATCTCAAACGTTTTTAGAAGAAAATAACAAAATGCTTCAATAATAGAAAAGGATACAGAATCAGGAGATGTAAACTTGAAAGCCAGAAAACGAGTCTTATCCCAGCCCCGGGGTAACGGTGAGGGAAACACCTATTTGTGATGAAGCATGGGAAGAAAAGAACATCTCATATTCAGGAGAATCATTAAATTGGTATTAAATAAGTTTGGGAGAATATAAATGCGAGGTGGACGACAAAAGTGATAGAATGCGTGTAAAGGACGATGAAATGGAGACGTGGAGGGTACAGAAAACCCATTTATGGTACAAGAAATGGACTAGGGACAGGGGTCTCTGTTTTGTTGCATGAGAATGGGAATGGACCAAAGTCCGTGCGGGCCACGGTATTTATTATTCCACGCACCAAGATAGCTGTAAGCAATGCCTTCGAGTAAACGTAACTGGTGACGTGGTCCTCTCATTCACAAATGCGTTAACTTTAAACCCCTAATAATACTTTTTTACTTCAATGTAAAAAAAATATTATTTTTCAGAATTAATTGTGCTATTCACTTGGTTAAATGCAACAAATATAAAAATTAGGCCCTTAAACTTATCTCACTCAAGATTAATCTAATCTAATGTTCATAACACTACAAATAAAATTGGTTACATTCATGGATTTAAGACGGGGTCACATTGTAAATGTTATAGATGTAAGTTCCCCTTTTTACAGGGGCACTTCTCATTATTGTTCTTTGTTACATTCATGAATTATAAGTGACATATGGAAAGCTTAGGACCAATTATTTCTATGTAATAGTACATTAGAAAGACCGAAAATCTTTTAATCTTACCAATTGTTCAGACTTTAAACTATACATTTCCTAGGTTGGAAAGACACCGAAAATATTGACAACTAGTACATATGGAATAGCATTGGGTTCATCTAGCTCCTATAAGCACAAAGAGGGAGAGTGAATGAGACTCATTTCTTTGTATTAATGAGTTTCATTTATTCTTCATCTAACTAGGTGGAACTAAGCACATTGTTAATAGACATGCTTACATATTTGAGTTGGTAAATCTTGTAGTAAGAGTGAGAAAGAGAGGGTGGAGACAGAAGGAAAATATAGGGGACATTGAAATAAACTTAAATAACATATAAGCAAAAGGGAACCGTGGCTAAGTGAGTAAAGCGATCATTCTTGAAATTTCAAGGCCATGTTAGTGTCTTTTCTAGGAAATACTAGAAAAGCATTTCAAGGTAGAAATGTGTTTATTGGGTTTATTAGTGCCCCATATTTTCAAGAAACACATTTTTTTGTCTAGAAATTCTTACCTGGAAAATTACATAATTTTCTAGATAAGGTTTTCCAGTCATGATAGGCCGAAAAATCACTAGTGGGAAAAGTCAACTTGACTTAATTCTTGCTTGACTGAATTCTTTCGTGATGTTGTGACACTAGTCTTCCTCTCCATATGGGTTAATACCGCAATGCTGGTCTTCCTCTTCAGACCGTGCGACGATGTGTCATCCCAAGGCTATCTCTTCCTCTCAATGTTGTCTCTTCCCATCCTCACCGTTGAAGATACTTCGCCTTGATTCAAGGCTAATCTTTGTATGATTTACGGTGATTGTAATTAGCGTCAATTACAGGTTCTTCCATTGTAAACTTTCCATTTCAGTTTTAATCAATTATGATATGTAATCTTCTGTATATGGAAATGTAAAGGTTATAAATATATCATACTCACCCACCTTCGAAGTGTGGTAGTTTTATCGAATCCTATCATGGTATTAGAGCAAGAGTTCTACCCTGTCCCTGTCGAGCAATTTTAGATTTTTTTTCTCAAAAATCTTTGCCGAAGGTCTCCCACCGTTTGCCGAGCTTTGCTGCTCAAATTTATTTTTCTACCGCAACACCCTGTTTTTTGCTCTTGGAAATCTTTGCCGCAGTTATCTCTCGTCGTTCGTTGAGCTTCACTGCTCGAATCTTTTTCTTCTCTACCGTGGCGCCGTTAATCTGAAGCCGATACACCATCGTGTTTCATCTCACACCAGGCTCTTCGTGCTCACAGTTCACCCTCCGGTCCTCAGCCTACCGACGCCAACGTCGTCGTCTTCGATCACAGCGCCCTCCAGTCCTCAGCCTGCCTTCGTCTTCCCTAGCTCCTGGGGTCTTCTCGAGCAGAGAGCGACACACGTGCGCACATGCGTAGGAAACACCAGAGTAAAAAAAAAAAGTTGTCTGCCTTTCTCCCCATGGCTTCCGATTCCTCTTCTCATCTTCTTCCTTTTAATACTCTTATTCACATGATCACCATCAAATTGTCTTCCTCCAATTATCTTCTCTAGAAAAGCCAATTTCTTCCTCTCCTTGAGGGTCAAGAACTGTTGGCCTATGTTGATGGAACTCTGGTCCCGCCATCCCGTTTTGAACCAGCTTCCTCTACGACACTCAACCCCAAATTTCTGGCATGGAAATCAGTCGATCAATGGCTTCTTAGTTTACTGCTCTCTTCTCTCACCGAAGAAGCCACGACTGCTGTTGTTGGCCTCTCCAATTCCCGCGATGTCTGGGTCGCATTGGAGAATACATTCAACCATCATTCGAAAGCCCGTGAACTGCGACTCAAGGATGATTTGCAGCTGATGAAACGTGACACCAAACCAGTTGCTGAGTATGCTCATACCTTCAAAGCTCTTTGTGACCAACTTCATGCTATTGGGAGACCCGTCGAGGATATTGACAATGTGCACTGGTTCCATCGTGGTCTTGGTGCCGAATTTTCCAGTTTTTCCACCGCTTAGAAGGTTCTCACCTCTCTCCCTTGTTTTATAGATTTAGTCTCTAAAGCAGAAAGTTTTGAGTTGTTCTAGCAGTCCCTTGAGCCTTCTGCTACCACTGCGGCGTTCACAGCCACTGCTCGCGGCCGTAACAATACCCATAGAACTTCCTCTGCTTCCCGTGGTAATCAATGAGGCCGTTCTCATGGCAACAACTCTTCCAACCGAGGACGCACTCACTCTGGTCAGGGTCGTCATCCACCCCGCTAACATATCTATCACATGGAAGGCCATTATGCTGATCGCTACAATCAACGTTATACTCAGACTGATTCCTCGACTCATCTTGCTAAAGCCTTCAACACTTCTTGTTCTCTCTCTGGATCTGAGGCTAGTGACTGGTTTTTGGACACTCGGGCTTCGGCCCATATGACCACCGATCCATCTATTTTGGATCAATCCAAAAATTACACGGGTAAGGACTCTGTGATCATAGGAAACGGTGCATCTCTACCCATCACCCACACTGGTACTCTTTCTCCTGTTCCAAATCTTCACTTATTAGATATTTTAGTTGTCCTTCATCTCACTAAAAATGTCCTTTCCATTAGTAAATTAACTTTTGATTTCCCACTTTCCGTTACATTTACTAATACTCTTTTCACTATCCAGAATCATCAAACAGGAGGGGTAGTGGCAACCGGTAAACGATATGGTGGGTTTTATGTGCCGGAGCGCGGCAACTCTGCTTTTCTTTATGTTCTTAGAAATAAATCTCTACTGCTTCATATGATTTATGGCATGCTCGTCTTGGTCATGTGAATCACTCTGTTATTTCATTTTTAAATAAAAAAGGACATCTTTTTCTTACGTCTTTATTGCTTGCTCCCAAACTATGTAGTACCTGCCAACTTGTTAAAAATCATTGTTTGCCTTATTCTCGAAATGAACGCAGGGCATCTAATGTGTTAGACCTCATTCATTGTGATCTTTGGGCTCCTTCCCCCGTCAAATCAATTTCGGGTTTTCTCTATTATGTAATTTTTATTGATGATTATTCTTGATTCACCTGGCTTTACCCTTTAAAATTTAAATCTAATTTATTTGATACTTTTCTTCAATTTCAAAATTTTGTGGAAACTCAACATTCTAGTTGTATCAAGATTTTTCAAAGTGATGGTGGTGCCGAATTTACTAGCAATTGCTTCAAAGCCCATCTACGTTCTTCTGGCCTTCATCATCAACTCTTTTGCCCGTATAGACCTGCTCAAAACGGTCGTGCTAAAAGAAAACATCGTCATGTGACTGAAACTGGGCTAACACTTCTCTTTCACTCTCATCTTCCTCCTTACTTCTGGGTTGACACTTTCAACACTGCAGCTTATATCATCAATCGGTTGCCCACTCCGCTTCTTGGAGGTAAGTCACCTTTTGAACTTTTATACGGCTACTCTCCGAATTATGAAAATTTTCATCCTTTCGGTTGTCATGTTTATCCTTTTTTGCGTGATCATATGCCTCGCAAACTTTCTCCCTACAACATTCTTTGCATTTTCTTACGTTATAGTCCCTCTCACAAAGGATTTCATGGTCTTGATCCTCTCACCTCTAAGCTGTATATCACCCGTCATGCTCAATTTGGTGAAACTCACTTTCCTACAATCCCTAGCTCTCAGGCTCAACCCCTCACTTTTCTTCACATTTTCAATTTATTGGAATCACGTCCTCACCATATTGAGCCACACACCCCTTCCTCTCCTCCCCATTCCCAGCACATTCGTCGATCCAGCTCCTCACCGTGTAATATTTGTTCTGACCCTTTGGATGAGTCTGTGCAAGTTGATATTCCTCTTGCAGGTGCTTCTTTGCCACCCTTGGCCTCTAGTCCGTCTTCTATTGAGACCGTTGCCCCTCCTTCGGGCTCTCATCCTATGATCACCCGAGTTAAAGCTGGTATTTTTAAGCCTCATCATCCAGCGCATCTTAGTGTCTTAGGCTCCTCTGGACTTATTCAGGCTCTTCTTACTTCTACTGAGCCACAAGGATTCAAATCTGTTGTTAAGAATCTTGCTTGGCTTACTGCCATGGATGAAGAAGTTCAAGCTTTACAACAAAATGACACTTGGATTTTGGTTCCTCGTCCTGTCAACACCAACATTGTGGGCTCTAAATGGGTATTTCGCACTAAATATTTTCCAGATGGTTCTGTTGAGCGTCTCAAAGCTCGCCTTGTTGCCAAAGGTTATACTCAGGTACCTGGTTTGGACTACACTGACACTTTCAGTCCGTTTGTCAAAGTTACTACTATCCGTGTTGTGCTTTCTCTTGCTGTTACAAATAAGTGGCCTCTTCAGCAACTTGATGTCAAGAATGTCTTCCTCAATGGCAACCTTTCTAAACATGTTTATGTGGAACACCGTCCTGGGTATATTGATCCTCATTTTCTCACTCATGTTTGTCTCTTAAAGAAAGCTCTCTATGACTTCAAGCAATCGCCTTGTGCTTGGTTTCAGCGTTTCAACTCCTTTCTTCTCTCACTTGGGTTTTCTTGTAGCAGCGCTGCTGACACCTCTCTCTTTGTCTTCCATCAACAGTCTAGCCTTATGTATTTGCTTCTTTATGTTGATGACATTATTGTTACCGACAACAATCCATCTTTGCTTGACAGCTTTACTCGTTAGCTTCATTCTGAGTTCGCTACAAAAGATTTGAGCTCCTTCAGTTGCTTTCTTGGTCTAGAAGTTTCGCCCACTCCTAATGGTCTCTTTATCATTCAGTTAAAATATGCTCGGGATATTCTCACTAGTGCTCAGTTGCTCAACAGCAAACCTGTTCACACTCCCATGGTTATTTCCCAACACTTGTCTGCTGATGGTTCTCCTTTCTCTGATCCTACTCTCTATCGGTCTCTAGTTGGCGCCCTTCAGTATTTGACCATTTCGCGCCCCGATATTGCTCATGCTGTCAATTTTGTCAACCAATTTCTTCACGCCTCTACTGACGATCATTTGTTGGCTGTTAAGCGTATTCTTAGCTATGTTAAGGGCACCCTCCATTTTGGCCTTATTTTTTGTCCACCCATTGTTCCCAGTGCGGTAGTCGCTTATTTGGATGTTGACTGGGTTGACTGCCCTGATACTAGTCGTTCCACCTCGGGCTACTTTATTTATCTTGACAAAAATTTGGTTTCTTGGAGTGCAAAGAAGCAACTTACTGTCTCACGCTCCAGTTGTGAATCTGAGTATCGTGCCCTAGCAATGACTGTTGTTGAAATTATTTGGCTTACGCATCTTCTGCATGATCTCAAGGTTCCCGATTCACGACAGCCTCTGCTCTTATGCGACAACAAAAGTGTTATCTTCTTAAGCTCCAATCATGTTTCCCACAAGCGGGCTAAACATGTTGAATTAGATTACCATTTTCTTCGGGAACTCGTTGTCGCTGGCAAACTACGCACCCAATATGTGCCCTCCCATCTACAGGTTGCTGACATCTTCACCAAAAGTGTTCGTTGACCTCTTTTTGAATTTTTTCGATCCAAGCTTCACATTCGTTCCAATCCGATGCTCAGTTTGCAGGGGGGTGTTGAAGATACTTGAAGATACTTCACCTTGATTCAAGGCTAATCTTTGTATGATTTTCGGTGATTGTAATTAGCCTCAATTACAGGTTCTTCCATTGTAAACTTTCCATTTTAGTTTTAATCAATTACAATATGTAATCTTCTGAATATGAAAATGTAAAGCTTATAAATATATCATACTCACCCACCTTCGAAGTGTGGTGGTTTTATCGAATCCTATCATTCACTACAGGTAATATTCTCTCTCTCTCTCTCTCTCTCTCTCACGATAACGCTACTAATAATATTGAAACATTTATCTCGATAACGTTACTAATAATATTGAAACATTTAAAAACTATGTAGATGGTGCTGAATATTACAATAATTTGGAAAGAAAAGAAAAAAGAAAACATAAATTAGATAATGTTTCAATGTGTCAAACAACATATAAAGCGGGATGCTTCAACTATGGATCATACGTGAATAGAACTTGAGAAGCTCATTGTGTGATGACGTCCTTTACAACAATTTGAAAATATATAACTAGCCTTTATAATATCTTCTCATCCAAAATCATACTTGGGAAAGGGCTTGGGCTATCGTCCATAAACTTTTTGCATCATTCAATACGTTTTCAATTTCGGAGGTACCAAGGTTCCAGGGATCCCATCATTGAAAGTGATCGATTCATAACAATGTCGGATCCGTATCCGTTTCGCCCATGACTTGCCCTATCTCACCTTCTTCCAACAATGCAAAATAACTACAAATAGAACAGTAAGCGGCTCCATCAGACGGAAGTCGGCAAACGTTGCCAGACAATCCATCGACGAACTTTCAAATCAACCTTCGTAGTATTGATCTCAGCGAGAACTCTCAAATTTTGAAATATGGTTCATCAGAAACAGAGATGAAATTTCTCTCCTCTCTCCTCCCATGGAGACAAACCCTTCTCCAAACCGGTCGAAACTTTTCACTCGCAGAGCAAGGCCGATTGCTCTTTGACTCTCGAGCTGTCTGTTTCACCTCCGCAGTAGAAAAGATCCCTCCCCAGCGAAGAAGAACAAATTCGAGTACAAACTGTAAAATTCTTTATTTTCGATCAAGAAATACATTCAGAATACGTTTACATATAAGGGAACGAATCCCGTTTGAAATTAAAATTACAGATCCGTTATTGTCGGATCATGACCAGTTAATCTTGAATCGTCAGACCCGTTATGTTCAGATCTTCAACACTCCCCCTCAAGTTGGAATATATGTTAATGATACCCAACTTGCCGAGTAATGCCTCAAATTGGGATGAACTCAACGCCTTAGTAAATAAGTCTGCAGTTTGGTCGTTGGTTCGTATGTGGGTTGTCTTAATAATCCCTGCTTGGAATCTTTTCACGAACTAAGTGACAATCAATTTCGATGTGCTTGGTTTGCTAATGGAAGACCGGATTTGAAACGATTTGTAGAGCAGCTTGGTTGTCACAATACAACATGGCTGGTTGAGTACGTATGATTTTCAATTCTTTCAAAATATTTTTCAACCAGGTAATTTTGCAACATGTAGCAGCCATGGAACGATACTCTGCCTCGGCAGTTGATTGAGCCACCGATTTTTGCTTCTTTGTTTTCCACGAAATGGGTGATTATCCAAGCAATATACAATACCCTATTACTGACCTTTTTGTGTCCCTACAACAAGCCCAATGTGCATCACAAAATGCATTTAATTGGAGTGTACTTGTAGAGGATAATAGAATACCCTGTCCTGAAGTTTGTTTCAAGTATCGAAGAACTCTATGTGCTGCCTCAAGGTGTGGTGTACGTGGTTTTCCATAAATTGGCTTATAACATAGATGACATATACCATATTTGGTCTAGTGATGGTCAAGTAGATCAATCTTCCCACAAGACACCTGTATGATCAAGGATAATTTAGGAGTTCACTATCGAATTGTGTAAAAGCCAAATTTTGCTCCATTGGAAACCTCGTTGGTTTTGCTCCTAGAAATCATGCATCTACTAATATCTCCAATACATATTTCCTTTGGGAGAGGGTAATCCCCTTTGAAGACTTTACTACTTCTATACCCAAGAAGTATTTGAGCTTATCAAGATCCTTAAGTTTGAACTGCTTGGATAATAATTATTTCACTTCTTCAATATGTTGTAGAATATTACCTGCCAAAATCACGTCAACAACATATACAAGTATTGTTGTGAAATTGCCTCTATGGGATTGGACGAATAAAGAATAATCTACCTTTTACTGATGAAACCCTGCAATCTTGAGGGTTGTGGAAAACTTCGAAAACCACTGTCTAGAAACTTGTTTCAAGCCATATAGGGACTTCTTTAGTTTGCACACTCGAGTCTCCCCCTTTCGTCCAAAACCAGGTGGTAGTGACATGTAGACATCTTCATCAAGATCACCATGTAAGAATGCATTGTTGACATCGAGTTGGTGAAGATGTCATCCTTGAATAGCAGAAACACTGAGTAGGACACAGATAGTAACCAGCTTGGCAACTAGGGCGAACGTCTCTTGATAGTCAAGTCTTTCAATCTAGTTGTATCCTTTGGCAACTAAGCGAGCTTTGTAACGCTCAACGGTGCCATCAGATTTTTGTATAGCCATTTACATCCAATGGGTTTCTTGCCAGGTGGAAGAGAGATGAGCGTCCATGTGTGGTTAGCCTGGAGGGCTTGAATTTCATCATGCATTGCTTGACACCATTTAGGATCCTTCATGGCCTGTAAGAAACTAGTGGGTTCTTGTGTAATGGTTAATGAAGTGGTAAAAACTTAATGAGATGGGGATAACTGGGCATAAGAAAGAACGTGAGAGAGGTCATAAGGTGTACCTGATGTGGTGAACACGTTGGAGGTAGAAGATTGTTCGGGTCATGACGGTAGGGTGGTTTCCACATGAAAATCCTGAAGGAAACTGGGTCACTTAATGGGCCTGGTAGAGGGGCGACGAGTAGGAGGTGGTATGGTAGTAGGAGAAGGTATTTGGGGGGAAGAAGTATGATCAACATGGGAAATGTCAAGATTTGGTGACTGAGGAGGTGTGTTTGATAAAGGTATATCTGGTAGAGAGTCTACATAAACAGCAGACATTATAGGAGAAGGAAACATGAGACTCTTATATGCAGCAAAAAAATGTTTAAAAGGGAATTCTTTTCAAAGAAAGTAACATCTCGGGAGATAAATACTTTATTGAGTTGGAGATCATAAACCCTATATCCCTTTTGTCCATAAGGGTACCCAAGAAAAATGCAACGGATGGCACGTGCATCAAATTTGGATGGTTTGTGGGCGTGAGAAGAGGCAAAAAATAAACATCCAAAAACTTGTAAATGAGAGTAAGTGGGGATAATATGAAATAACTGTTCATAAGGTGTTTTACCTTGCAAGACTGGGGTGGGTGTCCGATTTATGAGATAAACAGCTGTTGAAATGGCATCCCCCCAAAATCTTTTAGGAAGATGTGCTTGAAAAAGTCATGCTTAGGCCATGTTTAGAAGGTGTCAATGTTCGCGTTCGGCTACCCCGTTTTGTTGCGAGGTGTGAACACAACTGGTTTGGTGGATAATGTTTTTGGGCTAAGAGTAAGTGGCAAGAGTGAATTCAGGGTCATTATCACTACGCATAACTTTCACCTTGGAAGCAAATTGGGTTTCTACCATACTAATAAAATTAGTTAGGTGAGTTTGAGTTTCAGATTTGTGATGCATCAAATAAATCCATGTGCATCTAGTAAAATCATCAACTATAGTAAGGAAATATCAGGCCCCAGAAATCGATGCAATATGGTAACCCCCCCACATATCAACATGTAATTTTTCAAAAGATAATGTGCTAGAAATTGTGCTCAAAGGAAATGACAATCTAGTTTGTTTAGCCAAGGGGCAAACTAGACAATTGTTTGAACTACATGAATTTTTAATCAAAAATGGAAATGAGACAGATACTTGATGTGATGGATGTCCGAGACGTTGATGCCAAATACCAGATGGAGAATGTACGGAATAACATGATGATGGTTTTGGACGATCAAGGTAGTAGAGACCCTATCGTTCAGTTCCCGTCCCTATCATCTTCCCCGTGCGTAGGTCCTGTATAACACAAAAATGGGTAAGGAACACGGTGATGCAAAGAGAATGATGAAGAAGCTTGCTGATAGAAATGAGGTTTAATTAGAAAATTGGGACACATAAAACACTGTGAAGAACCAAACTAGAGGAGAAAACAACTTGACCAACATGTGTGACATAAACATGAGAACCATCTGGTAATTCCACTGTTTTGTTCGTAATAGCTCGCCAAGACGTAAGCAATGTATGACAACAAACAATATGGTCAGTGGCTCCACTATCTAGGATCCATGTGGCTTGTTTATTGGGAGAGAAGAAGTAAAGTGATTTACTTGAAAGTTCGTCGTGAGCAGAGGAATTACCCACATGATTTGCCATTGATGGCTTGTTATGACTAAGCATTTGTAATATTTGTTGGCATTGTTCCTGAGTAAAAGGAAAGGAGTTGGATATGTTCTTCTTCTCTGTGGGTTTAGTGGATTCTGCAAACTTGAGTCTTCGACAAAAATCAACGGTGTGACCCTTCAAACTGCAATAAGTGCATTTCAAATGTGCCCGACAATTTCCAGCATGGTGACCGTCTTTGTGACATTTTTTACAGGTGGAGGAGCCACCTTTCTTGCATGAATTTCTGACAGCGAAAGCTATTGCGTCAGGTTGAATGATGCTCCGTTTATCAGATACATCTTTCTGTCGTTCATGTCTGAGTACTAGAGAATAAACCTTGCCAATCTTAGGTAAAAGGTCTATTGTCAATATTTGTCCACGTACGGTAGTAAAAGATTCACTTAATCCCATGAGAAACTTGATGATTTTCTGTGTTTCTTGGTAGGATAGTTCCTTTTTCATAGAGCCACAACGACAGTGTGAGATATGACAAAGAGAATCTCTCTCATCCCACAGTCCTTTGAGTTTTGTAAAATATGAGCTAACAGAGATATTATTCTGTATGCAATCATGTATTTCATTCTCAATGTGAAATAATTGGATGTTGTTTACCTAAGAAAAGCGGTCGCACAACTCATTCCAAACTGCTTGTGCTCCATCACAATAAAATACGCTTGCTGCAATATCTCTGAAGATTGAACTTAATAACCAAGTTTTGACAAGGTTATCACAACGAATCCACTGTTGTAATTCATTGTCGGTATTATTGTATGGTCGTTGGAGAGATCCATCAACAAAATCAAATTTGTTTTTGACTGTGAGGGCCATAGTCATGGAATGACGCCATGTGTTGTAATAATCCTCAGTGAGAAGTTGTGGTACGAGAACCAACCCAAGCTGATCTGAATGGTGAAGATACAGTGGGTGATTCACATTAGCAAAGTTGGATGTCATACTAGCGATATCCTTGTTAGAAGCTGGTGTGCGCAGACTGTGACTCTGGCTTCGGCTCGGGACTTCGAGCTAGACTCCTCAAGTCCTTTTTCTTATGTGTATCAGAACCTTTTTATCACTCGTGGGGCAACCTTTCTTAGGTTATACCTCACCAAACCTAAACCCAATGTTCTTAGTGCATAAAACTAGCTAATGACTAGAATGGGGAAACCAGAGTAACGAGTTGTATATTTTTAGTGGCATGGGAAATCACATTGAAAATTTTAATGGGGGTTAACCTAATTAGGGATTGGAATGGCCCTGGTTATTATCTAATTGTGACTAAACAACTTATAAGCATTAACACAAGAATGTGTGATTGCGTTATCTACACATTTACTTGTAGAAGATCTTACTTAATCTACTTATTTTAGTGCATTTGCTATTAATATGCCAAGAAATCATATTTTGTTTGAATTTAGTTGCACATTGAAGAGGTTTTATTCCCAAATGCAGTGAATTGTCCAATGTTGAGGGTTTGTTTGGAATCCCTAGAAAAGAAAATAAAATAAAATATGAATTTGACCATTATCATTCTCAAAAATATTTTGTAAAATTATGATAATGATCAAATTTTTATTTTAATTAACTATTTTTGGTAATAATAATAGTCAATTTTTTTTCTTTTCTATGGAGTTCCAAACAGACTCTTAAGAACATTGCTTAATGTCAACGAAGAGACCCATCATAAAATTCTCGAAAATCTATAACCCAATATACTGAGCTTACCAAACATGATTAAACAAATAAATCGGTTGTTTCTATATTTTATATGTTATATTTTAGTCACTAGAATATAAGTTTAAAAGTTTTTCTTGAAGGAATCGAAAATTTGATACAAAAAAGAGAAAAATGATAAAAGATATTTTAGATATTTTAAATATCTCTGATTAATTTATATAAATATTTATTAAAAATAAGTATGTGTAAAATTAAAATATACTTTCTATTTGTAAAAGGACGGATGACCTTTCATTTGTCTGTATATAAGTTGGCACTCAAGTTCCGGTCACGTGACTTTCAGGAAATACCAATAGTTCCGGCACGCAGTCCAGCGGCAGACACGTAGCAGTTTAGGGACCCGTGTGGCGAATGTGAAACTTCACCTTGCTCGGCTGTTGCTCCGCGTCTTCCTCCAGTATGCATTCCAAGGCTTCCTTCCCTCCCTCGGTAGTTTTCACTGCTCTGCCCATTTTTTTACACGTCTTATACTTTGACAATAATGATTGAGTGATGTCCGAAGGAGTAACGGGAGGCCAAGCTTCGTCGGTAAAAGAAAAAATAAAAGAAAAACCAAAAGCGAAAGTCCACTGAAGCCTTCCAGATCCTCAAACGACTATAAATACCCAACCAAACCCTCACATCCAGAGCTCTCTTTCTTTTCTCTCCCGAGTCTGATCGGCTTTCTTTCCAATTTTCCATCTTTCGCTCTGATTCGAAATTTGTTCGTTTCTTTCCCGATCGGTTTTGGAAGTTTTTTCTTTTTCCGTTTGGAGGTGACGAGATGGGTAGGGGTAAGGTGGAACTGAAGCGGATAAAGAACAAGATCAACAGGCAGGTCACGTTTGCCAAACGGAGGAACGGGCTTTTGAAGAAGGCCTACGAGTTGTCGGTGCTGTGCGATGTGGAGGTGGCTCTCATTGTCTTCTCTAATAGAGGGAAGCTCTATGAGTTTTGCAGCAGCTTCAGGTAACGCAAGAAATATTTCTTTCTTTTCTGTTTTATGCCTGCTTTCTGCGCCGTTTTTACCTCTCTCTCTCTCTCTTTTATGATCTCTTGCAAAAACAAGTTCATTTTGAACTTTTCCCCCCCTTCGTTAGTGAGGCGTTTAAAGAGTTTTATATCTCTCAAGTTGTGGCCGGTTTCGTGATTGCTGTCTTCATGTTTATTTGAGCCTTTTTCGGAAGGTTACTTCTGGCTAATTGCACTCCTTTTCCTAGATCCTTCTGGAACTAGATCAGTGGATAAAGCAGTTCGATTTTCAGGTCATTTTTGTCTAAGCCATCGACGTCAAAAGAGGAAAAAATCATAAAAATGGAGAAACCGAAATGAAAAAGTCTTCAGTGTGATGTTTAAGCGGCGTTTTGTTGAGTACGTTTCCTCTGGATCAATCTGACATGACCGCTGCTTGGACGGAGCTGTATTTCTTGTGATAAGTTTCAGCCTCTTCATACAAGTATCCTTTCCTAGTATCGTCTGTTTCGAAGATTGTGTCGATCTTTGATGACAATAAGGTCGATCTTTGATGACTATAAGGAAAAAAGAAAAACTGCGAAGCGATCATTTCACCTCAAGTATGGCGTCACCTTTGCATTTCGATCGTCTCACCCTTGTCCTCGAGAACAGGAATTGATTTCTCGAAACTTTCACGATTAGACTCAAATTTCTCAAAGTGACCTAGTTTTAATGAAACGCTAAACTCTTTGATTTTTTGTCTTTTTCATGCCTTCTCCGCTGTTTAGAGTTCCAAACTTCCTAATACCGAAGTTTCTTCGGTCCTCCTTTTATTTTATTTTTCGTTCTGGAAAATAATGTTCCATGCCAAGCTTCAGAGGTAGAATACAGCTCCCTCAAAATCTACAAGTGTAATTCTGTTTCGTTCGCTAAAGTTCTTATTATTAGTTACTCTTCATAGATTATATTTATGCATTTTCTACTTTCAGAGATCTAGAAAAATATAGTTTTTACTGTAAACATGGAAACCCTGAAGTGCTTGCATCTGCGTGATTTCCCTTCCATTCTATTTTCATTAGGTATTTTGTTACTAAGTTTTTCATCACATGCTAAAACACTTCTCATTCCCTGTGCGACTTGGTTGGAAGAATACTTCCAACAACTCCTACAAACTTTGCAACTAGAGGTCACTGGTTCTTTGTCCCCGTCCAATGGCAGAGAGCGTAGTGCATATTTATGTCTCTTCTGCGTGATTGAGGTTCTGGCTGATATTTGCCCGCCCTCGTTGAGTAGTCATTTCGTCGATTAATAATTTATTCCTTAAAACTTTTGTACTTCGTTGTCCTTACTGCGACGGCATTCGTTGTAATGCAGAAGCTGTCTTTTTTTTTTGTGTGTGTGTCAGGAGTAATTTTAATTTTATCCTCTGATAAAAACTTGTAAAACCTTCGTTTTTACCACGTCACAGGCAGAGGAGGAAGATGGTTCCTATTAATTCGGTTGTAACACAAGACAGGGTCCCGTACAACTGACCGGATAAGGAACAAAAACAAAAAAATAGTAACCAAAAGTGATTAAAAAAACCAAAAATGTGACTTTCTTGAGAACTTAAAACGTCGAGAAACAAAATAAAAGAGAAGGTTGTTGCAAATAGGAGGAGAAAACCTACAGGAAATGCCCAAATAGAGAATAATTCAAGCTGGCTCTCTCTGTGACTGCATTTTGTTAATCTCTCTCAACAAATGATGTTTAATTGATACTTTAGTTTGGCAACTTGTGGTAGAGAACAAAATCCAACAGTAAGTCAAGATTTATCATGCCTGCTCATCTGTGCTTGTTGATGTTTACATAAATCACCAAGATTGATGAACCTTTGGACCAATGAAAGGTAACACCTGTGGTCGATCCCACCCTTGCTTCAGGTGGGATGGAAGCAGATCACAGGCACACATACTTGTATGATAGGACCTAATCCAAGAGTTGGTCAACTTATTTCTTGACTACTTGTCCTCTGATCTACGAAGTTTGCACAAAATACCAAATATGTGCATCTCATGGGAGTTTGGATTAGCTTCTTGGAATGAAGCACTAACCTTGCTTTCGACAAGCCACAGTTTGCCTGCCTGAATGGGGGAATGTCAGCCAATTACAGGTGGTGACTCTGATTGTTCCCAAGAATGAATTTTCCCACCTCCAGCACAAGTAGTTTAGTGGCCCATAGGTAATCGAAGTCTATAGATCAATTCCAGGAAGATGTAACAAAACTAACCATATTTGAATGATGTGAATTTTACTGAAAAAAAGAAAGAAAGAATACAAGCAGCAATGGAGGAACGATAAAAGTCAAACCCCACCTAAAAGGAAGAAAAACAATAAAACTAAGGGAGGGACAAGCCAACAAGTTAGGCAATAATCTCCATCTCTAGCTCTCCTCTCCCAACAGAATTTTCAAGGTTATTGGTAGATCTAACATATATTGTTTCAAGAGATTTGTAGTGTACTATGTAAATATTCTGATTACCAAATTGTAGACCAAGGATGTCAAAGTGGAACTAAGCAATTCTCTTAATAGTGGCCAAAGAGTCATCTTTGACCTTCATTTTACGCAATAACATCACTTTAAATATTCTCAAGCTAGCGGCAGTTGATTAAAGGTCTCAACTTTGCCTCAGCAGAACAATTGATGCCCAAGGGACTCGAGTAAATGAAGAGATGGATCAGGAAAATTCCCTCTATTACATATAAGTCTTCTTTTATTTCTCCTATACATGAATCACTTGTAGGTGGAGACCTATTGAACTTGCTCAGAAACCATCTTCAATGTAGCCTAGGTCTTTTCCGAACTAACTAGCAGAAGTTAAGTGACAACTTTGCAAATAAAACACACAAAACCTTCCTAGACCTAGGTCAATATAAGAGTATGACTCCTTAATAGTCTCTAGGTCCGATACTTAATGCCTTGGAATTATTTTGAGAAGTAGAAGAACTTCTAAAGCCAGAGCTTCAGAAACCTACTGAATCTGAATTTGGTAAACTCAAAATTCCTATATTCACTAAAGGTAGCTGCCACTTAGACACAAAGTGCTTTTCAGAAATTGACTCCTGTTGAACTCAAAATTATAAATATGGAGCATTTATTGACCCGCACAAATTTAAACTTAATTGCCAATGGTATTGACACTTCAAGTTCAATTGACTCCTTAAGTCAATTAGTTGTTGCTCCAAGGCTGTTATCTCTGTTCTTCTCCTTATAAGAAAGATCATAAGAGAGAGGAGCTTTTATCTTTTGAGAACCTCTTAACTTTTGTTCCTATCGAATAGTTCAAGACTTGATTATGTGGTTTAAAATGACTAAAATAATATAGGATTTTATAGGAACCCATAGGACTAGGATTAGGTTATAGATGCACGGGATTTATCTCAATGAGTCCTATGGGTCTCTTGATTAAATATTTCAAGAGAATCGTGATTCAATAGTTCATGAATAGATGTTTTCCCTTCTCTTTTGCTTGATCAACTAACTTTCTTGTGCATATAACAAACTATTAAGTAGTAATTATTGGTAGACTCTTACCTCGAACTGATAAATATTCAGTAACTTATTTTTATTAATGAAATATTTAACTCCCATTGCTGAAACAAAAAGGACAAGGATCTCTTTCCTTTCATCTACCTGTTGGAAGGGGACCCCTCCCTCCCTATGTCTGGAAATTCAACATTGCAGAAGGGACTTTCCCACTTTTATTTGCAAGTTGGGAGGGCAAGGGTTCTTCCCTACTTCAAGAAAGAAAGAGGGAGAGGGTTGAAGCTCTCTCTCTCTCTCTCTCTCTCTCTCTCTCTCTCACTCTCAAACACACACACACACACATTGAGAGGCCAAGAAGAGGGGAAGCTCACATATCATCAATGGGTGAGGCTCATATACCATCAATGGATGAGGCTTAGATATCGTCAATGGGTGAAGTGGCAGAAAACCTGGCTAAACCAGGTTCGACTTGACCTGTTCACCTTTCAGACTGATTAGCCACCGGCTGGTTTTAATCACATTGGATTGATTAGAAATTGTGCAATTAAGTAGATGATTAAGCGCCTCATAGGCACACAAATTTCACTTATTTTCTCTTGTATATTTGTTAAAATTCTTTTTGGCTTAGAGTTCTTACTAACACCATCCACGTTATTGAGTAATGCCTTGAATTACATTGATGCTCAATTTCAAGATGCACCAGTGAATTAAGTGGAATTAAAGCCTTTTGTTATTCATCTGAGATTTTTGGTGGTAATGGAGGGATTGGGCCACTAAGTACGGGTCCATTTATCTTATTAGGGATCCGTTTATCTCATTAAGTGGGTGTTGTGGATGCATTTTGTTTTTCTGAGTTGAGACGAACGGCTAGGACAAAAAATTCTCTTATGTAAACACTGCCAAATAGCTTCTGTAATTTCCTAGATTTGATAGGGATCTCTTCTCTTTCTTCACTTGTGGATATAGGTTACGTTGGTCGAACCACTTTAAATCTTGTTTCTCGTATTCTATTTCTTTGCTTCTATTTTTCCTTCTATTTGTATGAATCTTGCTTACATTTTTTCAACACACTAAACGAGAGAGTAAAGTTGGACAATTTGAACTCTTTGTAAAACTACCTGGATATATCAATAGACCAGTCAACGTCAATAGCTGAAAAGGCTTCGATAGGTTGATGTTCGATCAATCTGAGAAAGTCCATGTTAGTTTCAATAAATTGTACCAAGAAACCAATACCACAAATCATTTAGTGGATTTATGAAGAACCAAGGTTGTCATTGAGAGAACATAACCATTGTCGTGCAGTTAAGAACCTTAAGATCTGTGGGAAGTGGTGAAACAATTTTCATTCCTGTTTAAATTAGTGAAATGTCTCAGGTGTAGGACCTAGGAAGAACACTTCGGTACTAGGGAGCCTTGCTTCTGATTTTTCAGAAGGAGAGATCCTCACGTTTACTTCTGGCATATTTTTCTTTATTTGGTCACCTTGTTTCATGGAATGAGGGGAAGTTTGATTGTGGAGCTCACTCTAGCAACCTACATGATGGTCCCTCATGTGATTTTGAAGCTGGAAACAAAATTTTTTGTTTACCATCACATATGGATTTGAATGGATTATATCTTTTTAGGTAAAAACTTCACATTCCTACGCGTGGATGTTGTTTTCTGAAACGTAGTCTCCCTAAAGACCTGAATGAGAACTCCTAAGAATGCGGAGATGATGTGTCCTTTGATAGTTCCTACGTTGGGTTGCACAACACAACCACTAGAATGATTTTAATCTTGCATGAGTTCCTGTCTTTACCTTTCAAATTGTTCATATGTTTATTCTCTGGCTAGTGCACTTTGGCGTGAAACTCAAACAGTATCCTTATCTCTGTCATTGGCCAGCCCTGATACCGCCAAGATGCAGATCTCTTGAAAAACTTAGTTAACGATGGATTGATCCACAGTGTTATATGATAACCATATAAGGAGGAAGTGAAAGGATTTGTAAGGAAAAAAAAGGCAGACTTCTATGTGGCTTCCTAAATAAATTAAGTGCTAGGTGGTTGTTTCGTAAAATAACAGGTTATCCTCATAAGATGAAAAGGAGAAACCAGGATTACAAGATGACAGACTGCAAGGAGTTCCTCTAGATATAGACAAAAACTTGAGCGAATAAATTCATCTACAGTTCCTGGGACCAAGGCCTGAGGCCAGGTCAGACGTCTGAATGGAAAATTTTCGTGTAAATAATGCTAGGCCTTTACACCTCATTTGTAAACTAACATTAAATTTGTTATGTTTGGACATATTTTGCTCAGAGTACAAAGATAAGATGTAATGGTGCAAAATAGGTGTGCAAGAAAACTAGTACATTCAATATTGTGAATGAATTAGATTGAACACCCAAAGAGTAGTATTAGTTTGAGTGACAGACATTGTTAGTTGAAAATCAAATAGACGCCAGTGATCAAGCTCGTTTTTCTTAATTTTATCTGAGATTTATTTCAGCAGGTGATAGGTTCATTCTAGTAAATAAACAGACATCGTTATGATGCATGCAGTCCTTGATAATAAAACGTGTACAATGTATGCTAATGCAAAAAAAAAAAAAAATGTCCCAGTCTATAATTACTCCTTTCGACCTACATTTCATAAATTTTCTCATCTGCAGCATGTTCAAGACGCTTGAGAGATACCAGAAATGCAACTATGGAGCACCAGAAACAACTGTTACAAACAGGGAGACCCAGGTTAGTCAATTCTTTCCCCATTAGCTTTCACTGTACAGTAGACTTTACTTAATACCAGATTATTATCAAAGTAAATTGGTATATACCCATAAACACACACAGAAAAAAAGAACAAAAAAAGGTCAGCCTAGAATGAACCTACTGAGGTTCGTGATGCAGTCGCATGGCTAGGTTGGCAGCTTACTTGGAACATAAAGCGTGAAGGAACTAGAAAGAAATCTGTTTCTGGTTCAACAGAGTTGAGCCTTTGAACTTAGCACTTCACTCAGGTTCTTGGAACATTGTACTCGGGACCATGTCACATATATGACATACTAAAATATTTTTTACTGATGCAATATAGACTTTGACAAAATATTTTTTACAATCATGAAAGAGGGAAAGGATTCCAAAATCAAATCCAGCTGACGTTGGTTATACCCAATTTTTTAAAATCATTTTATTTATAAAATCACCGTTATCTTCATTTTATCATTAAAATTTGATAAAAATTATAAACTGAATTCAACATCAATCATGAATGCATGGGATACGAAAAATAAATTCCTAATGAGGATTCCAGTTTTAGATTCCATGCTTTGCCCATTGCATTTATTACATATTTTGGCCTTATACATAATGACATACCTTGTTTTTATTTCTAAGTTCATTTTATTTTATTTGCCCAAATATGTAAGTCCGTGTCCTACATACACCTGATGGTCTTGCTACAACAGTCAAATCCTGCATACCAAAGAATTGTAGGTATAAAAGAGGCAAGTTCTAATCTGAAAGTGTAAGTTTTTAAGGAACTTTTCTAGATGATACTTTTAAATGCAGAAAGTCTTTAGAGAATTATTAAAAAATTAATTAGACGTTAACATTTCTAAAGAACTGTAGATAATGTTTTATTTTCTAAAACGCAAAAACCAATTAAACAAACATTATTAGGATCTACGCTACTTAATAGAAAATATTTTTTCAACCACTTCCTTTTATAATTAACTAATAAAACATAAATTTCTGTTTATAAATAATAATCTAACATAAGTTTGTGTGCCTAAATAGAAATTCAACAAAATAATGTAATTTTTTTCCCTTTTAGTCTTTTTAATTTTTTAATTGAAAAAGTTTAGTCGTTTTTCTTTGTACTAGCAATTAGGTATAGGGTAAGTAGATAATTTATATGGTTTCATGAAAAGAAACGTTGTTATCCTATATTAGGGCGAACATATACCTCAAAAATTAAAATTTTCTTCTATTTGGGCTTCTATGAAAAGAAAAATTATTTTATCTTCTTCTCGATATGGATGTTTCTTGCTCTCTGAGCAGTTTTAGGTGTCCAAGGAAATAACAAGGATTTTGACCCAAAAAGGGGCCTCTATATGAATATAAGAATGAATGTAGAAGTGGTTATCGAGTTTTGAAAAATATTCCTAGTTTCGGTAGCACTTGTTGGAATAATGTGATCAGAAGTAGGTCCATGTTACCAATAAAGCTTGTTTCCTAAGCGTCGAAGATCTTTTCTAGGCATGGAAGTAGCAAATTGCTTTTGTTAAGATTGTTTTGGTTAAGATCACTGAACATGGGAATTGTCCCCTGGAGTGCACGCTTCAAATAAATTACTGTGAAAGATATCAGATCACAGCCTATTCTCAATGATTGAGGATGCTTGTCAAGTTTATATGAAGAAACTAAGCTAAATAAACTCTAGAAGCCTTTTTTGATATTTTGGAAACACCCTAGGAAAGAAAAGAAAAACATTAGAAGCTCTCTGGAGTCATGACCACCAATAACCAGGGACCTCTAGCCGATCGTTACCCCGAATAATCTCAGACACTTCTTCTTTGCCAACGGTTGCCGGACTATCTGTTGGACGTCCTCATCCTCTTCTCCTTTTTCATTATCCTCATCGTCAGACTTACTCGTATACTGCCTCCCTAATGCTAGCTCCAGTCCCACCATCATTTCATGATTGAAGACCCCAACTGTATTTACATTAGTTTCATTGTTGTAGTTTACGTCAATCATCCAGGATCTATCCACCCCCTCTAACCCTTTCCTGTATTCGCAGTTATAGAATGTAACCAAGTCCTTGGCTTTTAGTTCCTTATCCCTCACAAACCGGTTCCATCCCCTTGTAAACACGTAGCTTTGACTACTCTTCCAATAACAATACCTAAACTTCCACGACCTCAGATACTTATCAAAGAAGACCAACTGAATGTCCTTCGTCTCCTCGCCTTCTTCTGTCTCCGAGACGGGAGGGAAGAACTTAACTGCGTGTTTCTTCGGAATCACTAGTCGGTTTAGCTTCCCGACGTCGCTCGGCGTCAGCTCCTTCAGAAATAGCTCCTGGCATATAACTCCTCCTTGGCTGGCGGGACCACTTCCATTCGCAAGATTATACCCGGCGCCGCTGTTAGCAACCGTCGTTGCGTTCTGGATGGTCCGGATGTATTCAGCAAACTTAGACTCATAGGACCCTTCCTTGATCATGCCCAACACGTCCTCAGTGGTGAAGAGGTTTTGAAAGGCGTGTTCTCGATCTGAATGGGTTGTCCATGGGAAGTTGCGGTGGCAATCGCCACTCCGAAGCTTGATGGCAGAACTGTCGTAGGCCATGGCTGCAGCCTGCTCTGACTTGAATGTCCCGAGCCAGATTCTCTGGTGGTGGGCATAGATTTGGGCTCCCCAGTGGCCATTTTGTTGGAGAACCACACCCTTGAATCGGGATGGAGCAGTCCCACTCTCGTGTCTCTGGCGTTTATATGGTCGATGAGCGCTAGTGGAGTCAGAACTGTCAGCAGCTCCGTGTGTTAGTGGATGCGGAATTACAGCTAACATTTGGTCGTCGCTTGAAAACCTGTGAGGAATGAAGCAGTCATGACCTTTACAAAAGGACAGTTTTTACGACGGGGTGGTTGATGAGAACATGTAAGAATATTTTAAATTACCACTGAACATAAAGCATATAGAATGCAAAACAAGAAGATGAAGCCTCCAGAGCATATAAACAGAGAATAACTTATTTTTGATACGGATTCTGGTTTTTGTTCTTGGAGCATAAAAACGAATGAAGAAAACTGATCAAAGAAAGAGTTCGGTGGCTTTGTAAAGAAAGAAGATGAAAACGTGAAACACAGATACAATATCTATCTGTGTTTCACGTTTTCCGAACTCTTTCTTTGATGGCTCCGGGACTAATTCATCGCGTTCAACACATTTTTTTGGCGTAGTGTAAGCATCCGGCACAAAGATACTCATCCAATGACCGATCAGGAACCGAAATCGTAATTCTGTTTCTTATTTTCAATCCTAAGTAAATAATGCTTGGGCGAAAACGAAAAAGATTATTCAAGAAAGGAAAAAAGGTACAGGCAACGTATAGAAACCAGGAAAGAATTGAAGAAGAAAGGAAACAAGATCACCTTACGATCTATGAATACGAAAAGGAGAAAATGGCGGTTCATGAACAAGTAAACATATCTTACACACCTTCGGGCCGGGCTCTCGATTCCATGGCGGTTGCTGAGGAGCGACATGAGACCTTTGTACTCCTCCCGAAGCTGACCGACACAATACCTCCCTCGCCAGAACTCTCACTCGGAGGCATATATATAGGCCACATGGGATCGAAGCCTCCCGGAGCCATTTCTTGGTAAGTGCTCCTAATTTCTTGCACATGGACAGTGCTCCTAATTTCTTGCACATGGTAAGGATCTCTTGGTAAGTGCTCCTAATTTCTTGCCCATGGAGATACTGAAAGAGGTACTCTCTCCTCTCCCTCTATGTGTAGGGAGAGGAAGTGGGGAGAGGTGGACCCTCCCCTTTTTGCATGTCACAAATGAAGCAAGATGTGGGTGCATTTTTTTCTTAAAATAATCCTGAAAAAAATTATATTGATTCAGAATAATCATTTAATACGATACTTAAAGTTCAAACTATTTAATTTAAGTTCCTAACTCTATCATTTAATTTGCACTACAAGATGACAGTTTCATTTAAGTTCTAAATTTAGAACTTACTGATACGGTAAACTATGATCAGTTAGATTCCATATTTTCTAGATAATCTTTGCAGTGAAAATTTAGTGCCCACGTGATTGTGCCATTAGTTTTAGCTATCATAAAAGTTATATAACCTGCGAAAAATAGCAGATAAGGCATTTTTTTTAAATGTAATAGAATAATTCCCTCTATTTAACAGTTACTATAATGATTTAAACAAAACTAAATTAAAATTTTTGCCATATCTGAATAGTTATATTATCCATAAAAAGACTATTTCAATTAGTTAATATCAAATTGAGCCCGCTGTATTCTTGTTCTTGCCGTTCGTCTCAAGATACTATACTAAGTTCACGCATCAATAAGTACAACTGCGAGATTGGATATTTTGAAACAGGAATTCAGGGTGCCTCTCAAACTCAATGAGCAAATTGGTCTCGTCAATGGGACTGAAAGAGAATGGATCCTAATGACGCCACGAGTCTGTCGTGAAAGGGTTTAGAGGCACGATATGACCTTGTTTCGACAAATCCCACTTCCACGGTAACTAAATAGTAAATAGGTAGCATCACGGTCACTATATTAACTAAATAGTAAATAGCAGTTCATGTTCTCTAAGATAAGAAGCGAAGTAATATGATACGTAAGACATGTCAAATAGCAGCATCTCACCTCTGGGATCGCGGTAGAGCCTCCACACCTGCTTTCAGTTTCAGGTACTCCTGGTGACTGCTCTGCTAGATCATCACGTAAAGATTAACAGAATCGAATAACAGACATAAGATTGATTATTGGAGATACTATAAAACCCTATTTCTGGCAATTTTGACCCAGAAACCTTTATGAAAGACGACAGGAGAGATACAAGTGTTAATAATCAAATCTTTATTTCTTTTTTGGTTTTTTGCTCTTTCTAGTTTAAAACTCAATAAATCTGGTTTTGATTTAGTAAAACTCGTATGGAATACCTGATGGTTCTGCTATTCCATGCATAATAATGGCAAAAACACTCAGTAATGACTGTCGCATCGTACTTTGAAGCAGTCATTCTTATTTATGCAGAGGTTCTTGTCGATCCTATTAGTGTGGGAGCTGATAATAGGTTCATTTCAAACTGATAAAGAAAGCTGCAAGATAGGATAAACTATGAAGACTCGAGTCCTGACGAGGGAATGGCAACGGTCATGAAAGGTCTTGATTCATATATGACTTGGACAGTTCTATTACAGGCTTGAGATAATCACGCTCTCTCATTTCCTGTTTTCAGCATGGTCAATGGATCTGCCCTAATATAGGTGGGTTTTTCGTCGGCGCTAGATGATAGCCACTACGGGCGCCCGTCCTACGATCTGTTAAAAAAAAATGGTCCATTCGCGGAACTGATGTAGACCCAAACGAGGCATTTAAATTACGAAAAATCTGATACGTTGTCAGATGAAAAAAATAAAAGACAGCATATGTTGTGGAAGAAATCGCACATGTGAGTTTCGCAAGAGAGGAATTATTAAAAAAAATAAAAAATAAAAAATAAATAAAAATAAAAAATTCTTCTTTTGGACTATGCGATTCCGTCTGTCCCAGCCGTTATCTTTCTACTAGACGATGCAATTAGGGGTGGCACCGAGCCGAGTCGAGTCCGAACCTGCTTATGTTCGAGTCGAGCTTGATTTAAATATTTCGAGTAGAGCTTCGAGCTGAACCTCATCTCGAGCTTAAAATTGTTATTGAGCTCGAGCCCAAAATTTTTCACCGAGCTCGAGTTTCAACATACATTTAAAACTTTTCAAAAAATATATATCAAATAAATTGTATATAAAATTATGCATACATTTTACATAAAATTGGGCACGACTTCAATATAAAATTGGGAAAAACCTATATATATAATACAGGTATAAGATTGGGCATGACCTCTACATAAAATTGAGCATATGTATAAAATTAACTCATGTTAAAAGTATTACAACTTCAACTATCAAATACTTATTCAAAAAAATTTTATACTGTTTTCTAGCCCATCTTGGTAGAAAAATTTTACTTAAAAAATTATATGATTTTTAATAAGAATTTTCAATTAGAAAAAAGTTTCCAAAAAACATGACGCACTAATAGTCCCAAGAAACGTATTTTTACTAAAATGTATTTTTAATATTTTTTAAAAAACCCACTAATAGTCCCCAAAAATATATTTCTACTAAAATGTCTTTTCAATTTTTTCAAGAAAAATGAGGAAGAGATAGCCAGAGTTTAAAAAAGAGTTTTTTTTTTACTTATTTATAATCTCGCACGTGCGAAATTGTCCTCTCGCATGCGGGGGTCCCCCTTGTAACTTATGTATTTGGTTTTCGATTTTCGGTTTTCTCCACTGAGACGACGCCGAGGGAAGGGGTCTAGCGGCATAGGATCTGTCGGTGGCGACGGAAGTGGCGGCGGTGGCTGCGGCAGTAACAGAGGCAGCGGCGATGGAAACAAAGGCAAAGTCAGACGAGGGGAAGAAGAAATCGAAGGAAAAAATGGAACCAAGCGGCCTGCGAAGGCGGCCGGCAGCTGTCGACGATGGCAACAATAGCGGATAGAGGGCTCGATGGTGACGAGGGGAGGAAGAATTCCCCCCCTCGCTCTCGCTCTCGCTCTCCTGCTCTCACTCTCCTTCTCCCCCTCCCCCGCTCGTTAAATTAACGAGCCAGCTCGCGAACCGTCGAGCCGAATCTGGCTTCGATCAAGCCAACTTTGGATCTTGAGCTCGGCTCGAGTTCGAGAGATACCGAATCGAACCGAGCAGGTTCCAAGCCGAACTCGAGCCGCTCGCGAGCCGGCTTGGTTCGAAGCCACCCATAGTAGCAATTATGTCCACCCCAGTCGTTGCTCCACCCGCCTCCGCTGCTCTACCACCTGATAATGAAATTTTGTCCACACCAGCTGCCTCCAGTGCTACTGCTCTACCACCTGACGATGACATTCCACAGTGTCGCTGCTTTTCCATTGGACAGTGCAATTCCGTCCGCACCAGCCGCCTCCAACGCAACTATTCTTCCACCAGACGATGTGATTCCTTCCGCCCCAGCCGCCTTCAGTGCTGCTGCTCTACCACCTGACGATGAAATTCCGTCCGCACCAGCCGCCTCCAGTGTCGCTGGTCTGCCACCTGACGATGAAATTCCGTCCACACCAGCCGCCTTCGGTGTCGCTACTCTGCCACCTGACGATGAAATTACGTCTGCACTAGCCGCCTCGAGTGCCACTGCTCTCTCCAAACTACTTCCAAGAATATTCTTTTTGAAGATCAATATTGGACTCTCTTGTCGAAGCTCCATCTTGCAGGGGCATGATAGAGATACAGATAAACATAGTGATAGATACAATGATAATGATAGAGATAAAGATAACTAGTGTTTGTATTAGAGATAGACTCAGATTGTAGAGTCCTAATCACCTACAATCTCTTTGTGTAATTCTATAAATAGTTTACACATGATCAATAATAATCATGACAATATTATTCTTCATTCTTATATTCTATAGTTCTTACATGTTCTCATAAAACCCGCCGTAAAAGTTGTCCTTTTGTAAAGGTCATGATTGCTTTATTCCTCACAGGTTTTCAAGCGACGACCAAATGTTAGCTGTAATTCTGCATCCACTAACACACGGAGCTGCTGACAGTTCCGACTCCACTAACGCTCATCAGCCATATAAATGCCAGAGACAAGAGCGGGACTGCTCCATCCCGATTCAAGGGTGTGGTGCTCCAACAAAATGGCCACTGGGGAGCCCAAATCTTTGCCAACCACCAAAGAATCTGGCTCTGGACATTCAAGTCCCAGCAGGCTGCAGCCATGGCCTACAACAATTCCGCCATCAAGCTCCGGAGCGGCAACTGCCACCACAACTTCCCATGGACAACCCATTCAGATCTAGAACACGCCTTTCAAAACCTCTTCACCACTGAGATCAAGGAAGGGTCCTAGAGTCTATGTTTGCTGAATACATCGGGACAATCCAGAACGCAAAGACGGCTGCTAACAGCGGTGCTGGGTTTAATCTTGCGTATGGAAGTGGTCCCGCTAGCCAAGGAGGAGTTATATGCCAGGAGCTTACGCCAAGCGACGTCGGGAAGCTAAACCTACTATTGATTCCGAAGAAACATGCAGTTAAGCTCTTCCCTCCTGTCTCGGAGACAGAAGAAGGCGAGGAGACGGAGGCCATTCAGTTGATCTTCTTCAATAAGTATCTAAGGTCGTGGAAGTTTAGGTATTGTTATTGGAAGAGTAGCCAGAGCTACGTGTTTACAAGGGGATGGAACCGGTTTGTGAGGGATAAGGAACTGAAAGCCAAGGACCTGGTTACATTCTATAACTGTGAATACAGGAAAGGGTTAGAGGGGGTGGATAGATCCTGGATGATTGACGTAAACTACAACAATGAAACCAATGTAAATACAATTGGGATCTTCAATCATGAAAAGATGGCGAGACTGGAGCTAGAGTTAGGGAGGCAGTATACAAGTAGGTCTGACGAAGAGGATAATGAAAAAGGAGAAGAGGATGAAGACGTCCAACAGATAGTCCGGTAGCCGTTGGCAAAGAAGAAGTGTCTGAGATTATTCGGGGTAACGATCGGCTAGAGGTCCCGGGTCATTGGTGGTCATGATCCAGAGAGCTTCTAAAGTTTTTCTTTTCTTTCCTAGGGTGTTGCCGAAATATCAAAAAAGGCTTCTAGTGTTTATTTAGCTTAGTTTCTTCATATATACATGACAAGCGTCCTCAATCAATGAGAACATGCAGTGACCTGATATCTTTTACAGAAATTTATTTGAAGCGTGCACTCAGGGGACAATTCCCATGTTCAGTGATCTTAACCAAAGCAATTTGCTACTTCCATGCCTAGAAAAGATCTTCTTCGACCCTTAGGAAAATGGCTCTATTGGTAACATGGACCTACTTCTGATCACATTATTCCAACAAGGGCTACCTAAACTAGGAATATTTTTCAAAACTCGATTACCACTTCTACGTTTGTTCTTATATTCATATAGAGGCCCTTTTTTGGGTCAAAATCCTCGTTATTTCCTTGGACACCCAAAACTGCTCAGAGAGCAAGAAACATCCATATCAAGAAGACGATAAAATTATTTTTCTTTTTATAGAAGCCCAGATAGAAGAAAATTTTAATTTTTGAGGTATATCAGCTCATACTTATAAAATAGATTATCCATTTTTTGCTCTATTCGTCCTAATATAGGATAATGACATTATTTTTATGAAACCATATAAATTATCTATTTACCCTATACCTAATTGCTAGAACAAAGAAAAACGACTAAACTTTTTCAATAAAAAAATTTAAAAGACTAAAAGGGAAAATATTACATTATTTTGTTGAATTTTCTATTTAGACACCCAAACTTATGTTAGATTATTATTGTTAAACAGAAATTTATGTTTTATTAGTTAATTATAAAAGGAAGTGGGTGAAAAAATATTTTCTAATAATGTTAATCTATGTTCTAATAATTTAGTGTAGTTCCTAATAATGTTTGTTTAATTGGTTTTTGCGTTTTAGAAAATAAAACATTATCTACAATTCTTTAGAAATGTTAACGTCTAATTAATTTTTTAATAATTCTCTAAAGACTTCTGCATTTAAAAGCTTTGTCCAGGTATCATCTAGAAAAGTTTCTTAAAAACTTACACTTTCAGATTAGAACTTGCCTCTTTTATACATGCAGTTCTTTGGTATGCAGGATTTGACAATTGTAACAAGACAATCAGGTGTATGTAGGACACGGACTTACATATTTGGGCAAATAAAATAAATGAACTTAGAAATAAAAACAAGGTAGGTCATTATGTATAAGGCCAAAATATGTAATAAATGCAATGGGCAAAGCATGGAATCTAAAGCAGGAATCCTCATTAGGCATTTATTTTTCTTATCCGATGCATTCATGATTGATGTTCAATTTAGTTTGTAATTTTTATCAAAATTTAATGATAAAATGAAGATAACGGTGATTTTATAAATAAAATGATTTAAAAAAATTGGGTATAACCAACGTCAGCTGGATTTGATTTTGGAATCCGTTCCCTCTTTCATGAATGTAAAAAATATTTTGTCAAAATCTCTATTGCATCAGTAAAAAATATTTTAGTACGTCATATATGTAACATGGTCCCAAGTACAATGTTCCAAGAACCTGAGTGAAGTGCTAAGTATAATGTAAAATTTTTTTTTTTTTTGGCAATAGTATACATTGTACACGATTTATTATCAAGGACTGCATGCATCATAACGAATGTCTGTTTATTTACTAGAATGAACCTATCACCCGCTGAAATAAATCTCAGATAAAATTAAGAACAACAAGCTTGGTCACTGGCGTCTATTTGATTTTCAACTAATAATATCTGTCACTCAACTAATACTACTCTTTGGGTGTTCAATCTAATTCATTCACAATATTGAATGTACTAGTTTATTCGCTCAAGTTTTTGTCTATATCTAGAAGAACTCCTTGCAGTCTGTCATCTTGTAATCCTGGTTTCTCCTTTTCATCTTATGAGGATAGCCTGTATATTTACGAAACAGCCACCTAGCACTTAATTTACTTAGGAAGCCACATAGAAGTCTGCCTTTTTTTTCCTTACAATCCTTTCACTTCCTCCTTATATGGTTATCATATGACACTGTGGATCAATCCATCGTTAACTAAGTTTTTCAAGAGAACTGCATCTTGGCGGCATCAGTGGCTGGCCAATGATAGAGATAAGGATACAGTTTGAGTTTCACGCCAAAGTGCACTAGCCAGAGAATAAACATAAGAACAATTTGAAAGGTGAAGACAGGAACTCATGCAAGATTAAAATCATCTAGTGGTTGTGTTGTGCAACCCAACGTAGGAGCTATCAAAGGACACATCATCTCCGCATTCTTAGGAGTTCTCATTCAGGTCTTTAGGGAGACTACGTTTCAGAAAACAACATCCACGCGTAGGAATATGAAGTTTTTACCTAAAAAGATATAATCCATTCAAATCCACATGTGATGGCAAACAAAATTTTTTGTTTCCAGCTTCAAAATCACATTGAGGGACCATCATGTAGGTTTCTAGAGTGAGCTCCACAATCAAACTTCCCCTCATTCCATGAAACAAGGTGACCAAATAAAGAAAAATATGCCAGAATTAAACGTGAGGATCTCTCCTTCTGCAAAATCAGAAGCAAGGCTCCCTAGTGCTGAAGTGTTCTTCCTAGGTCCTACACCTGAGACATTTCACTAATTAAAACAATGAAAATTGTTTCACCACTTCCCACTTATCTTAAGGTTCTTAACTGCACGACAATGGTTATGTTCTCTGAATGACAACCTTGGTTCTTTATAAATCCACTAAATGATTTGTGGTATTGGTTTCTTGGTACAATTTATTGAAAATAACATCGACTTTCTCAGATTGATCGAACATCAACATATCGAAGCCTTTTCAGCTATTGACGTTTACTGGTCTATTGATATATCCAGGTAGTTTTACACGAGTTCAAATTGTCTAACTTAACTCTTCTCGTTTAGTGTGTTGAAAAAATATAAGCAAGATTCATACAAATAGAAGGAAAAATAGAAGCAAAGAATAGAATACGAGAAACAAGATTTAAAGTGGTTCGACCAATGTAGCCTATATCCACAAGTGAAGAAAGAGAAAAGATCCCTATCAAATCTAGGAAATTACAGAAGCTATTTGGCAGTGTTTACATAAGAGAATTTTTCATCCTAACCGTTCGTCACAACTCAGAAAAACAAATTGCATCCACAACACCCACTTAATGAGATAAACGGATCCCTAATAAGATAAATGGACCTGTACTTAGTGGCCCAATCCCTCCAGTACAACCAAAAATCTCAGATGAATAACAAAAGGCTTTAATTCCACTTAATTCACTGGTGCATCTTGAAATTGAGCATCAATGTAATTCAAGGCATTACTCAATAACGTGGATGGTGTTAGTAAGAACTCAAGCCAAAAAGAATTTTAACAAATACACAAGAGAAAATAAGTGAAATTTGTGTGCCTATGAGGCACGTAATCATCTACTTAATTTCACAATTTCTAATCAATCCAATGTGATTAAAACCAGCCGGTGGCTAATCAGTCTGAAAGGTGAACAGGTCAAGTTGAATCTGGTTTAGCCAGGTTTTCTGCCACTTCACCCATTGACGATATCTAAGCCTCATCCATTGATGGTATATGAGCCTCACCCATTGATGATATGTGAGCTTCCCCTCTTCTTGGCCTCTCAATGTGTGTGTGTGTGTTTGAGAGAGAGAGAGAGAGAGAGAGAGAGAGAGAGAGAGCTTCAACCCTCTCCCTCTTTCTTTCTTGAAGTAGGGAAGAACCCTTACCCTCCCAAGTTGCAAATAAAAGTGGGAAAGTCACTTCTGCAATGTTGAAGTTACAGACATAGGGAGGGAGGGGTCCCCTTCCAACAGGTAGATGAAAGGAAAGAGATTTTTGTCCTTTTTGTTTGAGCAATGGGAGTTAAATATTTCATTAATAAAAATAATTTACTGAATATTTATCAGTTGGAGGTAAGAGTCTACCAATAATTACTACTTAATAGTTTGTTATATGCACAAGAAAGTTAGTTGATCAAGAAAAAGAGAAGGGAAAACATCTATTCATGAACTATTGAATCACGATTCTCTTGAAATATTTAATCAAGAGACCCATAGGCCTAATTTAGATAAATCCCGCGCATCTATAATCTAATCCTAGTCCTATGGGTTCCTATAAAATCCTATATTATTTTAGTCATTTTAAACCACATAATCAAGTCTTGGACTAATCGATAGGCACAAAAGTTAAGAGGTTCTCAAAAGATAAAAGCTCCTCTCTCTTATGATATTTCGTATAAGGAGAAGAACAGAGAAATATTTTCATTTGTCTGTCCTTGGAGCAACAACTAATTGACTTAAGGAGTCAGTTGGACTTGAAGTGTCAATGCCATTGGCTATTAAGTTTAAATTTGTACGAGTCAATAAATGCTCCATATTTATAATTTTGAGTTCAACAAGAGTCAATTTCTGAACAGCACTTCGTGTCTAAGTGGCAACTAGCTTTAGTTTAGGTTTAGTTAATATAGGAATTTTGAATTTACCAAATTCAGATTCAGTAGTTTTCTGAAGCTCTGGCTTTGAAGTTCTTTTACTTCTCAAAAGTTTTCCAAGGCATTAAGTATAGGACCTAGAGACTATTAAGGAGTCATACTCTTATATTGACCTAGGTCTAGGAAGGTTATGTGTGTATTATTTGGAAAGTTGTCACTTGACTTCTTCTAGTTAGTTCGAAAAAGACATAGGTCACATTTAAGATGGTTTCTGAGCAAGTTCTGTTGAATTGGGTCAAATGCCCTATCCCAAAACTAGCCACTTAGAAAACCTCTTTTGCCAACTAATAAATGTAAGATCTTTATACTCACTAATGTATGTGGGACTATCCTTAATACTCCCCCTCACGTGTAGGCTCGTGGATAATTTGGGTAGAGGTCCTCACCTGATAACCTTGTTCTGATATCATGTTGAATAGGGTCGAAGGCCCTATCCCAAAATGACTACCCACTTAGGAAACCTATTCTGCCAACTAATAAATGCAAGATCTTTTTACTCACTAATGTATGTGGGACTATCCTTAACAAGTTCAATAGGTCTCCACCTACAAGTGATTCATGTATAGGAGAAATAAAAGTAGACTTATATGTAATAGAACAAGTTTTCCCAATCCATCTCTTCATTTACTCAAGTCCCTTGGACATCAATTGTTCTGCCGAGGCAAAGTTGAGACCTTTGATCAACTGCCGCTAGCTTGAGAATATTTAAAGTGATGTTATTGCGTAAAATGGAGGTCAAAGATGACTCTTTGGCCACTATTAATTGGTGATGGAGGTGGGAGAATTGCTTAGTTCCACTTTGACATCCTTGGTCCACAATTTGGTTATCAGAATATTTACATAGTACACTACAAAGCTCTTGAATCAATATCTGTTACATCTACCAATAACCTTGAAAATTCTGTTGGGAGAGGAGAGTTAGAGATGGAGATTATTGCCTACCTAGTTGGCTTGTCCCTCCCTTAGTTTTATTGTTTTTCTTCCTTTTAGCTGGGGATTGACTTTTATCGTTCCGCCATTGCTGCTTGTGTTCTTTCTTTTTTTTTCAGTAAAATTCACATCATTCAAATATGGTTGGTTTTGTTACATCTTCCTGGAATTGATCTATAGACTTCGATTACCTATGGGCCACTAAACTACTTGTGCTGGAGATGGGAAAATTCATTCTTGGGAACAATCAGAGTCACCGCCTGTAATTGGCTGCATTCCCCCATTCAGGCAGGCAAACTGTGGCTTGTCGAAAGCAAGGTTAGTGCTTCATTCCAAGCAGCTAATCCAAACTCCTATGTGATGCACGTATTTGGTATTTTGTGCAAACTTCGTAGATTAGAGGACAAGTAGTCAAGAAATAAGTTGACCAACTCTTGGATTAGGTCCTATCATACAAGTGTGCCTGTGATCTGATTCCATCCCACCTGAAGCAAGGGTGGGATCGACCACAGGTGTTACCTGTCATTGGTCCAAAGGTTCATCAATTTTGGTGATTTATGTAAACATCAACTAGCACAGATGAGCAGGCATGATAAATCTTGACTTACTGTTGGATTTTGTTCTGTACCAAAAGTTGCCAACCTAAAGTATCAATTAAACATCATTTGTTGAGAGAGATTAAAAAAATGCAGTCACAGAGAGAGCCAGCTTGAATTATTCTCTATTTGGGCATTTCCTGTAGGTTTTCTCCTCCTATTTGCAACAACCTTCTCTTTTATTTTGTTTCTCGACGTTTTAAGTTCTCAAGAGAGTTACATTTTTTGTTTTTTTAATCACTTTTGGTTACTATATTTTTGTTTTTGTTCCTTATCCGGTCAGTTGTACGGGACCCTGTCTTGTGTTACAACTGAATTAATAGGAATCATCTCCCTCCTCTGCCTGTGACGTGGTAAAAATGAAGGTTTTACAAGTTTTTATCAGAGGATAAAATTAAAATTACTCCTGACACAAAAAAAAAAGAGCTTCTGCGTTACAACGAATGTCGTCGCAGTAAGGGAAGAGACAACGAAGTACAAAAGTTTTAAGGGAAGAGACATATATATATGCACAATGCTCTCTGCCATTGGACGGGGACAAAGAACCAGTGACCTCTAGTTGCGAAGTTTGTAGGAGTTGTTGGAAGTATTCTTCCAACCAAGTCGCACAGCGAATGAGAAGTGTTTTAGCATGTGACAAAAAACCTAGTAACAAAATACCTAAAGAAAATAAAATGGAAGGGAAATCACGCAGATGCAAGCACTTCAGGGTTTCCACGTTTACAGGTAAAAACTATATTTTTCTAGATCACTGAAAGTAGAAAATGCATAAATATAATCTATGAAGAGTAACTAATACTAATAACTTTAGCGAGCGAAACAGAATTACACTCGTAGATTTTGAGGTAGCTATATTCCAGCTCTGAAGCTGGGCTTGGAACATTATTTTCCAGAAAGAAAAAAAAAAGGACCGAAGTGTTGAAGATACTGTTAAAGATATCTCGCCTTGATTCAAGGCTCTATTTCTGTATATTCCGTTGAGGATAATTAGCCCTGATTACAGGCTAATTCTTTGTATAATTTCCATTCTAGATTGATTGTAATATTCTGTATATGGCATTGTAAAACTTATAAATTGATCATCAACTCCACCTTCGATGGGTGGTGGTTTTTATCAAATCCTCTCATGGTATCAAAGCAGGCGTTCTACCCTGTCTCTGTCGAGCGATTCTTAATTTTTTTTCTCTCCGTCGAGTTTCACTACCCCTTTATTTTTATTTTTTTTTCACAGCGTCCCTGTTCATCGTCTCTGTCATCGTGGCCGTTGAAGAAAGACGACAACTTCGCTTTCTTGGCGGAGCCAGTGGCGGTGCATCCCGTTGCTATTCATCTCCCCTGTTCGTTGTCTGCTTCCTGCAATCCGACGCGAACCAATCTACCGTCGATCGCTGTCTGATCGCCGTTTACCGGTTTCTCCCTCACCAATTATTTTCGGCTTTGCTGTTTCTCGCTTCGGTATTTACAGAAGACGTCGTCGCGCCTCCTGGTGAGTCGGCTATCATCCCTTCGTATCCTTCTTCGCCCAAATTTATTTTTCTTTGCTTCGTCCACATTTATTCGCTTCGTCCAAATTTCTTTTTCGCTTCGCTGCTTCTTTCCTCTCTTACCTCTTTGATCAAAGTCAAAGTCAAAGTCAAAAAAAAAAAACATCGCTCGGCTTCTCCCATGGCTTCCGAATCTTCTTCTCATCTTCTCCCTTTTAACACTCTAATCCACATGATCACCATCAAACTTTCTTCTTCTAATTATCTTCTCTGGAAAAGCCAATTTTTTCCTCTCCTTGAGAGTCAAGAACTGTTAGCTTACGTCGATGGTACTCTTGTTCCGCCACCTCGATTTGCACCAGCCACCTCTACCACACTCAACCCCACATTTCTTGCATGGAAATCAGCCGATCAAAGACTTCTTAGTTTATTGCTATCCTCTCTCACAGAGGAAGCCATGGCTGCTGTTGTTGGCCTCTCCACTTCCCGTGATGTCTGGGTTGCGTTGGAGAATACCTTCAGCCATCATTCGAAAGCCCGTGAACTACGACTCAAGGATGATTTGAAACTGATGAAACGCGGCACCAAACTAGTTGCTGAGTATGCTCGTACTTTTAAAACCCTCTGTGACCAGCTCCATGCCATTGGTAGACCTGTCGAGGATATTGACAAAGTGCACTGGTTCCTTCGTGGCCTCGGCGCTGAGTTTTCTAGTTTTTCTACCACTTAGATGGCTCTCACCATTCTCCCCTGTTTTGCAGATTTAGTTTCTAAACCTGAAAGTTTTGAGTTGTTCCAGCGGTCCCTTGAGCCTCCTGCCACCACTGCGGCGTTCACAGCTACTAATCGCAGTCGTACCAATACCCATGGAACTTCTACTGCTTCCCGTGGTAACCACCAAGGTCGTACTCATTCCCACGGCCGCAACTCTTCCAACCGAGGACGCACCCACTTTGGTCAGGGTCGCCGTCCACCCTGCTGCCAAATTTGTCGCATGGAGGGCCATTATGCTGATAGTTGCAATCAGCGTTATGCTCAGACTGACTCCTCGGCTCATCTTGCTGAAGCCTTCAACACATCTTGTTCTCTCTCTGGATCCGAGGCTGCTGACTGGTTTTTGGACACTGGGGTTTCCGTCCATATGACCACCGATCCATCTACTTTGGAACAGTCCAAAAATTACATGGGTAAGGACTCTGTGATTATAGGAAATGGTGCATCTCTACCCATTACCCACACTGGTACCTTTTCTCCTGTTCCAAATATTCACTTATCAGATGTTTTGGGTGTTCCTCATCTCACAAAAAATCTTCTTTCAATTAGTAAATTAACTTCTGATTTTCCCCTCTCTATTACATTTAATAATGCATTTTTCACTATCCAGAATCGTCAAACAGGAAGAGTGGTGGCAACCGGTAAAAGAGATGGAGGGCTTTATGTGCTGGAGCGCGACAACTCTGCTTTTCTTTCTGTTCTTCGAAATAAATCTCTGCGTGCTTCATATGATTTATGGCATGCTCGTCTTGGTCATGTGAATCACTCTGTTATTTCATTTTTAAATAAAAAAGGACATCTTTCTCTTACGTCTTTATTGCCTTCTCCCAAACTATGTAGTACCTGCCAACTTGCTAAAAATCATCGTTTGCCTTATTCTCAAAACGAACGCAGGTCGTCTCATGTGTTAGATCTCATTCATTACAATCTTTGGGGTCCTTCCCCAGCCAAATCAATGTCGGGTTTTCTCTACTATGTCATTTTTATTGATGATTATTCCCGATTCACCTGGTTTTACCCTCTGAAATTTAAATATGATTTCTTTGATTTTTTTCTTCAATTTCAAAAATTTGTGGAAACCCAATATTTCGCTCGTATCAAGATTTTCCAAAGTGATGGTGGTGCCAAATTTACTAGTAATTGCTTCAAAGCCCATCTACGTTCTTCTGGCATTCATCATCAACTCTCTTGCCCATATACTCCTGCTCGAAACGATCGCGCTGAAAGAAAACTTCGTCATCTGACTGAGACTGGCTTAGCACTTGTCTTCCACTCTCATCTTCCTTCTCACTTCTGGGTTGACGCTTTCAGCACTGCAGTTTATATTATCAACCGGTTGCCCACTCCGCTTCTTGGAGGTAAGTCACCTTTTGACCTTTTATACGGCTACTCTCCGAATTATGAAAATTTTTATTCTTTTGGTTGTCGTGTTTATCCTTGCTTGCGTAATTATATGTCTCACAAACTTTCTCCCCGTAGTGTTCCCTGCCTTTTCTTAGGTTATAGTCCCTCTCACAAAGGGTTTTGTTGTCTTGATCCTCTCACCTCTCGGCTATATATCACCCGTCATGCTCAATTTGATGAAACTCACTTTCCTACAATCCCTAGCTCCCAGGCCCACACCCCTTCCTCTCCTCCGCATTTCCCGCACATTCCTCAATCCAGCTCCTCCCCGTGTAATATTTGTTCTGACCCTTTGGATGAGTCTGTGTAGGTTGATAATTCTCTTGCAGGTGCTTCTTTGCCATCCTCGGTCTCTAGTCCGCCTTCTATTGAGACTCTTGCTCATCCGCCTTTTCCCTTGGGCTCTCATCCTATGATTACCCGCGCTAAAGTTGGTATTTTGAAGCATCGTCATCCAGCACATCTCAGTGTCTTGGGCTCTTCTGGACTTCTTCCAACTCTTCTTACTTCTACTGAGCCCAAAGGATTCAAATCTGCTGCTAAGAATCCTGCTTGGCTTGCTGCCATGGATGAAGAAGTTCAAGCTTTGCAACAAAATGGCACTTGGATTTTGGTTCCTCGTCCTGTCAACACCAACATAGTGGGCTCTAAATGGGTGTTTCGAACTAAATATTTGCCGGATGGTTCTGTCGAGCGTCTCAAAGCTCGCCTTGTTGCCAAAGATTATACTTAGGTACCTGGTCTCGATTACACTGACACTTTTAATCCGGTTGTCAAAGCTACTACTGTCCGTGTTGTGCTTTCTCTTGCTGTTACCAATAAATGGCCTCTTCAGCAACTAGATGTCAAGAATGCCTTCCGCAATGGCAACCTTACTGAACATGTTTATATGGACCAACCTCCTAGGTATATTGATCCTCGTTTTTCCACTCATGTTTGTCTGTTAAAGAAAGCTCTCTATGGCCTCAAGCAAGTGCCTTGTGCCTGGTTTTAGCGTTTCAGTTCCTTTCTTCTCATACTTGGGTTTTCTTGCAGCCGCGCCGACACCTCTCTCTTTGTCTTTCATCAACACTCTAGCCTTATATATTTGCTTCTTGATGTTGTTGACATTATTGTTACTGGCAATAATCCATCTCTGCTTGAGAGCTTTACTCATAAGCTTCATTCTGAGTTTGCTACCATGGATTGGGCCTCCCTCAACTACTTTCTTGGTCTTGAAGCTTCGCCCACTTCTGATGGTCTATTTATCAGTCAGTTAAAATATGCTCTGGATATTCTTACTCGCGCTCAGTTGCTCGACAACAAACCTGTTCAGACTCCCATGGTTGTTTCCCAACACATGTCTGCTGATGGTTCTCCTTTCTCTGATCCTACTCTCTATCGGTCTCTGGTTCGCACCCTTCAATATTTGACCATTTCACGCCCAGATATTGCTCATGCTGTTAATTCTGCCAGCCAATTTTTGCACGCCCCTACTGAAGATCATTTTCTTACTGTTAAACGTATTCTTCGCTATGTTAAGGGCACTCTCCATTTTGGCCTTAGTTTTTGTCCATCTACTGTTCCCAGTCCGCTAGTCTCTTATTCGGATGCTAACTGGGTTGGCTGCCCCGATACTCGTCGTTCCACATCAGGCTACTCCATTTATGTTGGTAACAATCTCGTTTCTTGGAGTGCAAAGAAGCAACCCACTATCTCCCGCTCCAGTTGTGAATCTGAGTATCGCGCTCTAGCTATGACCGCTGCTGAACTTATTTGGCTTACGCATCTTTTGCATGATCACAAGGTCCCAGTTCCACAGCTGCCCCTGCTCTTATGCGACAACAAAAGTGCTATCTTCTTAAGCTCCAATCTTGTTTCCCACAAGCAGGCCAAACATGTTGAATTAGATTACCATTTTCTTCGGGAACTTGTTGTCGCTGGCAAACTTCGCACCCAGTTTGTGCCCTCTCATCTACAGGTTGCTGATATTTTCACCAAAAGTGTTTCTCGCCCTCTTTTTGATTTTTTTTTATCCAAGCTTCACGTTCGTTCCAATCCGACGCTTCGCTTGCGGGGGGTGTTGAAGATACTGTTAAAGATATCTCGCCTTGATTCAAGGCTCTATTTTTGTATATTCCGTTGAGGATAATTAGCCCTGATTACAGGCTAATTCTTTGTATAATTTCCATTCTAGATTGATTGTAATATTCTGTATATGGCATTATAAAGCTTATAAATTGATCATCAACTCCACCTTCGATGTGTGGTGGTATTTATCAAATCCTCTCACGAAGAAACTTCGGTATTAGGAAGTTTGGAACCCTAAACAGCGGAGAAGGCATGAAAAAGACAAAAAATCAAAGAGTTTTAGCGTTTCATTAAAACTAGGTCACTTAAGAAATTTGAGTCTAATCGTGAAAGTCTCGAGAGATCAACTCCTGTTCTCTAGAAGGAAACGGACAAGGGTGAGACGATCGAAATGCAAAGGTGACGCTATACTTGAGGTGAAATGATCGCATCGCAGTTTTTCTTTTTTCCTTGTTGTCATCAAAGATCGACACAATCTTCGAAACAGACGATACTAGGAAAGGATACTTGTATGAAGAAGCTGAAACTTTTGACAAGAAATACAGCTCCGTCCAAGCAGCGGTCATGTCAGATTGATCAAGAGGAAACGTACTCAACAAATCGCCGCTTAAACATCACACTGAAGACTTTTTCATTTCGGTTTCTCCATTTTTATGATTTTTTCCTCTTTTGACGTCGATGACTTAGACAAAAATGGCCAGCAAATCGAACTGCTTTATCCACTGATCTAGTTCCAGAAGGATCTAGGAAAAGGAGTGCAATTTGCCAGAAGTAACCTTCCGAAAAAGGCTCAAATAAACATGAAGACAGCAATCACGAAACCGGCCACAACTTGAGAGATATAAAACTCTTTAAACGCCTTACTAACGAAGGGAGGAAAAAGTTCAAAATGAACCCGTTTTTGCAAGAGATCATACAAGCAAAAAAAAAAAAAAAAAAGAGAGGTAAAAACGGCGCAGAAAGCAGGCATAAAACAGAAAAGAAAGTAAAATTTCTTGCGTTACCTGGAGCTGCTGCAAAACTCATAGAGCTTCCCTCTATTAGAGAAGACGATGAGAGCCACCTCCGCATCGCACAGCACCGACAGCTCGTAGGCCTTCTTCAAAAGCCCGTTCCTCTGTTTGGCAAACGTGACCTGTCTGTTGATCTTGTTCTCGATCCGCTTCAGTTCCACCTTACCCCTCCCCATCTCGTCACCTCCAAACGGAAAAAGAAAAAAACTTCCAAAACCGATCAGGAAAGAAACAAATTTCGAATCAGAGCGAAAGATGGAAAATTGGAAAGAAAGCCGATCAGACTCGGGAGAGAAAAGAAAGAGAGCTCTGGATGTGAGGGTTTGGTTGGGTGTTTATAGTCGTTTGAGGATCTGGAAGGCTTCAGTGGATTTTGGCTTTTGGTTTTTCTTTTATTTTTTCTTTTATTTTTTCTTTTACCGAGGAAGCTTGGCCTCCCGTTACTCCTTCAGACATTAACTCAATCATTATTGTCAAAGATAAGACGTGTAAAAAACATGGGCAGAGCAGTCTACCAAGGAAGCCTTGGAATGTATACTGAAGACGCGGAGCAGCAGCCGAGCAAGGTGAAGTATCACATTCGCCACACGGGTCCCTAAACTGCTACGTGTCTGCCGCTGGACTGTGCGCCGGAACTATTGGTATTTCCTGAAAGTCACGTGACTGAAACTTGAGTGCCAACTTATATACAGACAAATGAAAGGTCATCCGTCCTTTTACAAATAGAAAGTATATTTTAATTTTACACATACTTATTTTTAATAAATATTTTATATGAATTAATCAGAGATATTTAAAATATCTAAAATATCTTTTATCATTTTTCTCTTTTTTGTATCAAATTTTTTATTCCTTCAAGAAAAAATTTTAAACTTATATTCTAGTGACTAAAATAAATATAACATATAAAATATAGAAACGACCGATTTATTTGTTTAATCATATTTGGTAAGCTCAGTATATTGGGCTATAGATTTTCGAGAATTTTATGATGGGTCTCTTGACATTAAGCAATGTTCTTAAGATTCTGTTTGGAACTCCATAGAAAAGAAAAACAATTGACCATTATTATTACCAAAAATAGTTAATAAAAATAAGAATTTGATCATTATCATAATTTTACAAAATATTTCTGAGAATGATAATGGTCAAATTCATATTTTATTTTCTTTTCTTTTCTAGGGATTCCAAACAAACCCTCAACATTGGACAATTTACTACATTTGGGAATAAAACCTCTTCAACGCGCAACCAAATTCAAACAAAATATGATTTCTTAGCATATTAATAGCAAATGCACTAAAATAAGTAGATTAAGTAAGATCTTCTACAAGTAAATGTGCAGATAAAGCAGTCTCTCATTCTTGTGTCAATGCTTATAAGTTGTTTAGTCACAATTAGATAATAACCAGGGCCATTCCAATCCCTAATTAGGTTAACCCCCATTAAAATTTTCAATGTGATTTCCCATGCCATTAAAAATATACAACTCGTTACTCTGGTTTCCCCATTCTAGTCATTAGCTAGTTTTATACACTAAGAACATTGGGTTTAGGTTTGGTGAGGTATAACCTAAGAAAGGTTGCCCCACGAGTGATAAAAAGGTTCCAATACACATAAGAAAAAGTTGTTTGGGATGAAATGGGTTATAGGTTGTCTTCTTCCATTCTTAATATAATGAAATCCGTAATCTTTGATTGTGAAACATAATTGAATCGTGTGATCTCCACTTCCGAGAACCAATCTGGAACCAAAATAGCATGGGGAAGAGAATAGATAATTAGAGCGCCGATTTCACAAGAAAAAACAATGAAAGGGTTTGTTACTTTGTTTGTGGTTTTTATGTTTTTCACTTCGTTAAAGGAAAGTGGAGCGGGAGTGACTCGCATGAAATGCCAAGGAAAACAAGCGAGGTGGGGGCCACGGGGACGGGGGGGGGATCCCGGCGTTCCGTTTCGAGCCATGCACATCACGTCGCGGAGGCTCTTCCCGGTGCAGGTGCAGTTTGCCATACGAGGAAACTGAAATTTAATATAAGACGTCAACGTAGCTGTCACTTCGCAGTAATAATCGAGAGAAGGGGTAAATGAATTGAAAAACAGCAATTTGAGGGGGCGAAGGGACGTGGGCGCAGGCAAGTATATCTCTTGGGAACCTGAGGTGGCTTGAAGGCGCAGAAAAGTCTTTGGGCAGAGATGCGGGAGGCAGAGCCCAGACTAAATGCTCTTTCCATCCATTCACTTCTAGGACGGATTTCTTTAAGTTTGTGTGAAGATTTGAACATAACGGGTCTGGGTCATAGGATCAGATATTAATTGGTCATATCCGATAATAGTTGATTTGTAATTTTAATTTTAAATGGGATTCGTTCCTTTATATGTAAACGTATTTTAAATATATTTCTTAATCAGAAATAAAAATATTTACATAGTATCAGAGCGACGATCTTCATATCGCTCATGCTATTTTATTTTTCAAGCTTATCAGAGACGAGAAGAAGAAATATTTACATAAAAAATATAGAATCAACTAATTTATTTGTTTAATCATGTTTGGTAAGCTTGTCAAACGAACGATCCAACAAAACTCAACGGCTGACGGCACAGTGAGCTCACAGACTAACTGAACCGTCCAAAACACCAACGAGAGAGAGCATTGAGCTCTCTGGTTTCACAGCAAACACAAAGAACACAAGCGACGAAGGAAAAATGTTTCCTTTGGGGTTTTTCCCCTTTCATTATGTATTTAAGCTTCTAGTTTTCCTGTTACAAAATGACCCATGTGCCCAATACAATACCACCCATCCCGTTAAACTTAATCTAATAACCCTATGTACATAATCCAAATTATACAACAATTATAAACATAAATTACATATAATATACATTTTAACATATCGTAACATCCCCCCTCAAATTGATGTTGGTGAGTCAACCAACAACAATTTGCCAACCAAAAAATTATGTCGGGATTGAGACAATGCTTTGGTGAAGACATCGACCACTTGAAGATCCGAAGAAATGTACGGAAGAGATATTACCTGGCGCTCCAAAGTGTCGCGGATGGAGTGACAGTCAACCTCAATATGCTTGGTACGCTCATTAAAAGCCGAATTGGTCACAATCTGGATAACACTCGTATTATCTGCATGAAGAGGTGTAGATGAGGGCTGAGGAAACTGGAGCTCAACAAGAAGACCGCAGAGCCAAATAATTTCAGAACACGCAGTAGACATAGCGCGATACTCGGCCTTGGTAGATGACTTGGACACCCAGTCTTATTTCTTACATTTTCAATAAATCAGTGCATCCCCTAAAAACATACACCAACCTGTAGTAGAGCAGCGGGTATCGGGGTACCCTACCCAATCAGCATCACTGTAGGCAACCAGACGTAGCGCGGAGCCGATAGGAAAGAATAAGCCACGAGCAAGGGAGCTGCGTAGATAGTAGATGATGCGCCGAACTGCCGCAAGATGAAGGTGCCAAGGAGATGACATAAACTGATTGACCTTATGAACAACATAGGAGATGTTCGGGCGAGTAGTAGTCAAGTATATGAGATTCCCTACTAGTCGGATTATCGAGGAGAGTCCCTTCATCTTTCCTCTATTCAACATTCACCTCCTTAGGGGTAGTGATGTGAAATTTAATTACATCGGCTTTTACACCTCGCAAGCGTACAAATCGTTCATGTAATCTATGGGGAGGCGAGGGTCATATCTACAGGGAGGACTGAATTTTGTCTATTCTTCAATCAACTAGTCTAACCAAATATGATGAATTAATCTGAACTAAACACGGATTATATCCTAAATTATCAAGCAATGATCTAATTAACTACTTGCACAACAAGAAACGTCAAATCTAGATTTTATCGTGATTCGTGCCTCTCTCGAGTGCCACGTAACCATGAATCTGGATTCTCAATCCTTGCATCTAGCCCCTCTCGGGCGCCTAGAGTTATGGACAAAGATCAGATTATAATACCAGAATCCAACCTAAATTATAATCCTTCCCTAACTAGCTAATTACTCAGAAAATACGGAAAACAAATATTCGATGAACATCAATTCTCAAATCAAATTTAATAAGCATTCAAACCTAAGTTCAAAGTATAGGAAACTAATTAAATTACAAAATAACGAATTACTCCCCTTCTTCTTCTTCTCGCTCAGGCAGCAATTCCGTTCTCATGGTTGTTGAGATTTCCAGAAATTAAGGGCTCCGGGTAGCAGGAGGGAGCGGCCAGAAGTGGAGGCGATGCTGGCAAAGAGGAATCGAAATCGGCGACGGAGGAGGTGGTGCGGCGGAAGACGGGATGGAAGCAAAATCCTATGAACGGCTCTCTCGAGTCTCGGTCGGAGTTGGACTAGGCTCGAGAAGTGGTCGAAAATGCGTAATTGGTGCCGAAGGAGCCCTCTCGGGTCACCTCTCGGCCTGGCGAGCAGAAAATGGCAGTGTCAAACTCGCTGCGATGGAGACTCTCTCAAGCTCTCCTCGGGTCTGTTCTTGGTTGTTGAACCGTGGTGGACGACAGTGGCGTGCGGCGAACGACGACTTGAGGGAGCCCTCTTGGGTCTTTCTTCTTTTGGTCGGCGGCTAGCTTGAGACTCTTCATGCTTTCTTCTCTCTCCTCCTTCTCAAAACGATTTTGCCCTAAAAAATATCTCTCCCTTTCACTAATAGCATTTCTGTAAATATCTCCTTCTCCACACAAAATTCTCTTGAAATTCCATAATTGAATCCATAAAAATTATTTCAGGAAGAAATAAACCCTAAAAGCAATGAAATATAATTCAGGAGAGAAAAATATGCAATATAAGCAGTGATTAATGCCAAATTCAATAAATGCACGTTTCATTTGAAAACCGATAAATAACCACCTATAACACAATTATAAGGGTTATTCTATTATAATTAACCTAGTTCCCACGTCAGAATCTGGCATCTATCAGGTAGCCACCGAAGATGTGTCCTCCAACCCAGCGAGAGTAATAAGATCTTGAATATACTTATGCTAGTTTAAGAAAATACCTTTGGGTGTGTGATGTACCTCCAGCCGAAATAAGTATGTGAGTTGTCTAAGATCCTTCATATGAAAAGTGGCATGCAACACCTTCTGAAGTTTGGTAATCAGTCCAGAGTGAGTGCCAGTAATGATGATGTCATCCACATAAACCAAGAGAATGACCATGCCAGCGACAAACTTATGATAGAAGAGAGATGAATCATACTGACTCTGGGTAAACTGGTGGAGGATAAGTGTGCCGCAAAACTTCTCAAACCAAGCCTGGGGGGACTTGTTTAAGCCCATACAAAGGACGACGTAACTTGCAGACAAGATTAGGAGAGGATGTAGACATTCTCGAGGGAAGCTTTATGTATACATCTTCCTGCAGATGACCGTGGAGAAATGTATTTTTCACATCCATCTGATGCAGTGACCATGATTGAGATACAACAATGGCTAAGATAGTACGAACTGTGGTCATCTTGGCAACTGGTGCAAAAGTTTCCTCATAATCAATCCCATATTTTTGCCTATTCCCCAGGACCACAAGGCGGGCTTTGTACCGATCCAACGATCCATCTGAACGCAGCTTGACAGAGAAGACTCACTTACTTCCAAGAGGCCGAATAGTAGGAGGGCAAGCCACAACATCCCAGGTGTGATTCTCCTCTAGCGCTTGTAGTTCAGTTTGCATTGCTTTTTCCAAAACTCATGTGTCTTAGCCTGTTTATAGCCAGAAGGAATGGAAATAAAAGACAAAGTAGCTACCAAAGATACAGGGGAGGGAAAACCATACCGGGCAGGAGGGTAAGAACAACGCGTGGATTTGCGAAGAGTGATGGAGCAGGAGCAGATGGAGGATCAGGAGCAAGCGCCATATCAAGATGAGGAGAGGGCAACGTGGCAGTGGGGTGAGGCTCATCAAAGCTCGACAAACTAGACAGAGAGGCAGACGGTAGAGTAACTTGAGATGGAAAAAAATATTGGTTTTCAAAGAAGACCACATTTCGAGAAACGCGAACGTGACGCGCCAGGGGATCATAGCAAACATAACCCTTTTGAGAACCACCATACCCAAGAAATACACACATAATTGATTGGGCTGTAAGTTTATGTTGTTCATGATCAGGTAAATGCAGGAAACAAACACAACCAAACGTCCGAAGATCAATGTAGGACGGAGAATAACCAAATAATTTAGCAAAGGGAGAGACATGATGCAAGATAGGTGAGGGCAAGAGGTTGATTAAATGAACGGAGGTAGAGAGAGCTTCACACCAAAACCTAGGAGGAACGGATGATTCAATGAGAAGGGCGCAAACCATATCAAGAAGGTGACGATTTTTGCGCTCAGCAACACCATTTTGTTGGGGTGTCGATAGACAAGAACGTTGAGAGATAATGCCTTTGTTTTGAAGAAATTCCTGGAATTTCGCCGACATGTATTCTCCTCCAGAGTCAGAGCGGAGTACTTTAAGGTGAGCAGAGAACTGTGTTTCAATGAGTGCAAGAAATTTCTTAAAAACGACAATAGGATCAATTCCCAAGACATCACTATGAATATGGTCAAAGCAGTGGGAGGCATGCGAGGCATGATGCGAAAATGGTAGAGTTTTATTTTTGCCAAGTTTAAATAATGAACAGTTAAAATAAGTATCACGAGAAGTGCAGTCTTGATTGTCTAATAAACCTGATTTAAACAATGTACGAAGTAAAACCGAGTTTGGGTAGCCTAGACGTCTATCTCACATCTTAGTGCTAGATCCACCAACATTACAAGCAAAAGAAAGTACAAGAGAACGTAGAATAACGATGGATAAAAAAAATTTAAGTGGAAATAGTCTGCCCACTTTAGACCCCTTCGCGATCACCTTCCTCGACGCTTGATCCTACACAACATAGCTAGAGCTAGGAAACTGAATATTACAGTTTTTATCAACCAATTGACCAACAAATAGAAGGTTTGTTGACAGGTTAAGAGACACAAAGACATCAATTAACAACGGAGAGAGATCACCAACAACACTGATAGGCAGAGTGCTGCCATCAGCAGTGTTGATGTGCAGATTTCCATCATACTTTCTGACATTCGAAAAAGATACAACATTGTTGGTCATATGGTTAGAGGCACCGGAATCAAAATACCATGGGTGCATAGAGAGTTTCTGCTTACTTAAAGTAGAAAAGGCAGATATGATCATTTGTTGCACCATTTCAGGAGTGAGGGTGGTTGAACTTGCAGGTGTTGGTGGAACTGGAATGGTAGTGACTGGGACAACAGGCAGCAATGCTACAGAACTAGAAGTACCGGTGGAGGTATGATAAGCGGTATTCGTCCTCCTTTCAGAGCGTGTAGGACAAACGACGATGTGATGACCCGACTTCTTGCAGTAGCTACAAGACCTCTTGGGGCATTCCCGAATAAAGTGCCCATAAGCTTTACACTGGAAGCACTGAATAGAACTGGTATCCCGACCCTTATGTCTTCCTTGTGTTACATAAGCTACAAGAGCCGAGATATCAACCTGAACTCGAGGTTCCATGCCAGCCTGAGTAGCAAGGCACTGCTCCTCCAGAGAAGTTCACTTAAACAGGCATCCAGTGACGGCACTGGATGACGATTCATCAGATGTGATCGAGCAATCTCAAATTCTGGATGGAGCTTCATCAAGAATTGATCATGTTTACTGGTTTCATGGACTGCTTGCACAGCAGAAAGAGCAGTAGCAAGGACATCCTCATAAACAATGTCAGTGTAGTCAGCCCACAAATTTTGGAAGCTCTAGAAATATTCTTCAATGGAACGACTGCATTGGGTGAAATTTGTCATTTCATATTCAACTTGAAATCGATGGCCCGTGTTGGTTTGACGATAAACCTTGTAGAGGTAATTCCATATATTTGTTGCAGTTTTGTAGGGCCTTAGATTAAGAACTAGGTGAGGCTCAATGGATCCAAGTATCTAGGTCATGACTCTAGCATCCAGGATAATCAATTTTGACAATGCGTCAGCATCGCCAGGATCACTCCCATCAATAAGACCCCATAAACCCTTTCCTTGTACAAATAATCGGAACTGAAATTCCCAAGCACGGTAGTTCTTGCCCGTGAACCGAATAGGAAAGAAATCTAACTTCTTTGTTGACATGATAAGATCGGATCTAACAAAATTCCCGATCTACCCCCACCATATCAAAAACTCCAAATATACCCCCACTTTTGGAAATTCCAAATAGACCCCTACACTTTTAGAAATTCAATATTTCCCCCAAATTATCAAAAATTTAAAATATACCCCCACACCTTCAGAAATTCAAGAATTGCCTCCATATTATCAGAAATTCCAGATCTGCCACCAAAATATCAGAAATACTAAATTGACCCCAAAACCTTTTGAAATTCGAAATTGGCCCCCAATGTTTATGAAAATTTCAGAATGACCTTATGCCAAATAATCTTCCTCTTAATCGCGAAAAAAAAAAACGCACCTTTCGTTTCCCCTTCCGGCGAGAACTCCCTTCCCGGCAACGGAACCACCGTTGGAGCTTCTCCAGCAACGGAACCTCCTGTTGGAGCTTTTTTGACAACTATTCCGAGCTCCAACAAGGTTTTCTGACAACCCCCAAAATCACTGCCAAAAAAAAAGTCGTCGGACAACGCAGGTCGTCGGACAGGATACTTCGGGTGGAAAACCTTTGGACTGAAATGCTTTGTCAATCTTCAGACGAATCTAGCTCTGATACCATGTCAAACGAACGATCTAACGAAACTCAATGGCTGATGGCACAACGAGCTCACGGTGGTGGACGAATCTACCACTACCTCACGGGACCGATGGAACAGTCCAAAACACCAACGAGAGAGAGAGTTGAGCTCTCTGGTTTCACGGCGAACACAAAGAACACGAGCGACGAAGGAAAAATGTTTTTGTTTGGTTTTTCCCCCTTTCATTATGTATTTAAGCTTTAAGTTTTCCTGTTACAAAATGTCCCGATGCCCAATACAATACCACCCATCCCATTAAGCCTAATCTAATAACCCTATGTACATAATCAAAATTATATAACAATTATGAACATAAATTACATCTAATATACATTTTAACATATAGTAACAAAACTAAGCATATTGGGATAGATTTTCGACAATTTTATGATGGGTCTCTTCGTTGAAATTAAGCAATGTTCTTACGAGTCTGTTTGGAACTGCATGGAAAATAAAAGAAAAAAATAAAAATGTGACCATTATTATTCCCAAAAATAGTGAGTAAAAATGAGAATTTAATCATTATCATATTTTAACTAACTATTTTTTAGGATGATAATGATTAAATTCTTATTTTATTTTCTTTTCTAGGGATTGATTCCAAACAGACCCTGAGAGCATTGGACAATTCATTGCATTTGGGAATAGTACCTCTTCAACGCGCAACAAAATTCAAACAAAATATGATTTCATGGCATATTAATAGCAAATGCACTAAAATAAGTAGATTAAGTAAGATCTTCTACAAGTAAATGTGCAGATAAAGCAGTCTCTCATTCTTGTGTCAATGTTTATAAGTTCTTTAGGGGGGGTTAGTGGCCCAAAGTGGATTCGTGAAGATCAAGTCATGTCCAACATGAAGATCATGTCATGTCATGTACATGAAGATCAGGTAAGAATTTGTGTTAGTGTTGACCACTTCATGTGCACTGGAAAACAGTTTCCAGTGTTAATGCCCCAACATGAGAAAAACATAAAAAATAAGAGAACTTCTAAACCTTTACAGTGCACTTAATTACAACATAATCCTTAAACCCCAAATTAGGTAAAACAACCATTATTACTACACGAATAAGTTATTGAATGTATAATTAAATATACTAATATATTTATTAATTGAATTAGATATTTTATTGTACATTAATATGGTAATTACATGAGCCAATGAAATACGTATATGATTAATTACAAATAATAAATAAATAACATTATAAATAAATAAATAAGTAATACATTAAGTTATTAATTTATTGATAACATATGATATATTTTAACCTAAAAATGAATAATTTAAGAGAAAAAATTGATCTAATCATAACTTTAACACACTATATATTTGAACATAATATATTTTATGTATTATTAATTAATAATATATTATCACAAAATTTAAAACCATTGGTTTAATTAACTATAACAATCGGATAATTATGCCAAAATAATTTGTCAAATATTTATTTTAACAATATTTTAATTATAACTATTAAATCACTATTTTAATATAGTAATTTTAAAATAAAAATAATTATTTTATAAATAAAAATAATTATTTTATAAATAAAAATAATTATTTTATAAATAAAAATTATAAATTAATAATTTTTATGAAGACAGTTTAATTTTTCCTAACTTAGGAAAAATTAAATATCTTCGTCTTCCTCAGCAGCGAGCCAGCGGGGTGATGGCGACGGGGACGGCTAGGCAAAGGCAACGGCCGGCGACGGCGGCGGGCAATGCTGACAGAGGCGGTGCTCCGACGGTACACCGAGAGGGAGAAGAGAGGGAGGCCAAGAAGCTCTGCAAATGCTCGACCTCCCGTGTTCTGCGGGAATGAGAGAGGGCTGCGGAAATGAGAGAGGAAGCAGAGAATGAGAGAGGGCTGCGGGAATGGAGACGAGAGAGGGTTGCGGGAACGGAGACGAGAGAGGGCTGCGGGAATGAGAGAGGGCTGCGGGAATGAGAGAGGGCTGCGGGAACGGAGACGAGAGAGGGCTGCGGGAATGGAGACGAGAGAGGGCTGTGGGAAAGGAGACGAGAGAGGGAGCAGAGAAAGAGAGAGGGCTGCGGGAATGCAATGGCAGAGAGGGTGTGCGGCAGAGAGAGCCCCGAGAGACAGCCCCGCGCGAGAGTCATGTAGATGATTCTCAAAATCGGGCGGAAAGCACTTTTCGCCCGTTACTCTTGAGACATGAACTCTTGATTCATGTATATTCATGTACATGACATGAATTTGGGCGCTCCCTAACGACATCAGGATATGACCTGCGTAATGCGCATGAAGATCATGTCCTGAGTCATGTGCACTAACCCCCCCTTAGTCACAATTAGATAATAACCGGAGCCATTCCAATCCCTAAATAGATTAACCCCCATCGAAATTTTCGATGTGATTTCCCGTGCCATTAAAAATGTATAACTCGGTACTCTGGTTTCCCCGGTCTTAGCATTAGCTAGTTTTATGCACTAAGAACATGGGGTTTAGGTTTGGTGAGGTATAAGCTATGAAAGGTTGCCCTGTGATCTCCACTTCCAATAATATGAGAACAAATCTGGAACAGAAATAGTATGGGAAAGAGAATAGATTTTTAGAGCGCTGATTTCATAAGCAAATAAATAACAATAAAATGAAGGATTTGTTACTTTGTTTGTGGTTTTTCTGTTTTTTACTTTGTTAATGGAAAGAGGAGCCGATACCTAGGGTTGAAACTTGAAACCACAAGTGGAGTTTCTGTCCAAAAGTGACTTCCCTCCCTAGTCCATTTCTTGTACCAAAAGTGGATTTTCTGTCCCCTCCACGTCTCCATTTCATCGTCCTTTACACGCATTCCATCACTTTTGTCGTCCACCTCGCATTTATATTCTCCCAAACTTATTTAATACCAATTTAATGCTTCTCCTGAATATGAGATGTTCTTTTCTTCCCATGCTTCATCACAAATATGTGTTTGGTGCCCTTACAATGCAATATGTAACGCGTATCACTATTATGTGTCACATCTTGGTTAAGACGTATGAGATAAGCGTAAAATTTCAGGGTTTTGGATACATGTAATGTCTATCAAAGAATAATCTTACATGAATTAGTGAGTACAAAGATATTGAATTTATTAGTTGGGAAAAAAAGTTTTCTAAGTCAGTTAGTCATTTTGGGATAGAGCCTCTCACACAATTTAACATGGTATAAGAGCAACCACTCAATATGGGACTATTCCTTAACACTGTATCAGAGCAACGTTCTCATATTTGGGCATCCACCCAAATTATCCATGTGCTTACACGTGAGGGGGAGTGTTAAAGATAACCCTTCATACATTAGTGAGTACAAAATTTTGCGTTTATTAGTTAGTACAACAGGTTTCCTAATGGCTAGTCATTTTGGTACAGAGCCTTCAACCCACTTTAACATGGTATCGTCTCACATGGATTAGTGAGATAAAAAATCTTGAGTTTATTAGTTGGCATAATAAGTTTCTTGACTAATAAACTCAAGTTTTTTGTTCTCATCCATATGAGACTATTCCTTAATAATGTCCAGCGAATTGGTTGATATAGAAGTATTAAATTCCGATACATAACTATATTCGTAACCTACAAGAATTAAACGTGTGGATCTCACCTTCTGCAAAATCATAAGCAAAGCTCCCTAGTGCCGAAGTGTTCTTCCTAGGTCCTACACCTCAGACATTTCACTAATTAAAACAAGAATGAAAATTACATTTGATTCCTGTTGGAAGATGGAGATGGGTTTGATTTCCATATGGAAAGAGTGGATGTTGTACTTATATGCAGTCAGGGTGCAACAAATCTAATGCTCATGTGCAAAGTTCACCCACATGTTAGCAGGGTGTACTCTCATATAGCCAACTATTGGTATCTATCTATCTAGCACATCATCCCAATTTCTAGTGATACAAGAGAAAACCAAAACCATCCAAAGGGAGGAAGAAGGCCAAATTCATGTGTTCTCTAATTGATGCTACACATAAAAAAAACTAAAAATATAATTAAAGGTTAAAATATAGTCAATTGAACCACTTATATGTATATGTAAGAATACTCTTATATTTTTTTAGGTAATTTTATATAAAATTTTTATTTTTATCCCTTTTATTTTCTTGTGTTCCAGGTTACTATGGGTAAAAGGGTAAAGAAATGGTCCCCTTTTTGGATGAAAAAAGTAATAGAATAGGATTATGGTAATAGACCATGTAACAAACCCAAAATCTTTCTCCCTGACTCGCTACTCAACTCGGCCACTAACTCAACCAAGAAGTACTCACCCTTGTTGTGGGGGATGGTTGGAAGAGGATGCATGAGCTTAGCCTTCAATGGGACACAATAGTAGCTTAGAAGTAGGACTTTATTTCAGCTTGTGTTATCGTTTTCAAGTAGGAGTTTTAATTGTAGTAGGAAAATATACTGGGAGACTCTAGGAGAGAAATAATCTCTAGTAAAGCCCATGAGTTGTAGGAAGAGTCTATATGGTAGATTGCTTTGTGAGCAAGTTAGATATAATGAGAATTAGTAATCCTAAAAAAATAAAAGAATAAAAAGGGTTTGAACCTGAGCACTATACAAGATGTAGGTCTATGAGCATGCAAATCATTCAATCAAATATAAAATCCCTTTATTTGAACTTTGTTATAAGGTGGGACCCACCTTGACCACACTAGCTGGCATGACGAGTCACCACGTGTAGGGGTGGCTTTGAACTGAGCCGGCTCGAGTTCAGCTCAATTTGATTCGGTATCTCTCAAGCTCGAGATCCGAAATTGGCTCGTTTGAGTTAACGAGTCGAGCTCGACCAAATCAAGGTTTGGCTTGAAAGCTCGCAAGCCGGCTCATTAACGGGCGAGTTGCGGGATCGGGAGCAAGAGCGGGGGGGGGGGGGAGGACATCGAACCCCTCCCGTTCGCCTCTGTCGCCGTCAACAACTCCTCGTTGGCCGCTACATCCCCTTCCCTCCGATTTCTTCCTCTTCCTCCGATTTCTTCGCCTCCTCTGTTTCCGTCGCCGTCGCTTCCATCGCCACCGCCTCCGTCGCCGATGACAGGTCCTCGCCGGTGCCGTGCCTTCGTTCTGTGTCGTCTCGGCGGAAAACCAGAGTGAGAGTCGACGACGGAGAAATAATTTCGCCTCTCGAGACCAAATTTGGGAGAAATAACTTTTCCCCCCTCCCCTGACTATTTCGCGCATGTGAGATCTAACGGACAATTTCACACGTGTGAGATCATAAACAAGTAAAAAAAAAAAACTCTTTTGTCCCTTCCTAGTCTCTCTTCAAGAAATTGAAAAAAGAGCATTTTAGTAGAAATAAGTTTCTAGAGATTATTAGTAGTTTTTTCAATAAATTTTGAAAAGACATTTTTTGTAGAAATATAGGGACCATTAGTGCCTCATGTTTTTTTGGAAACATTTTTAAAATTAGAATTTTTTGTTAAAAATCATATAATTTTCAAAGTAAGATTTTCTTGCCAAGATGGACTAGAAAACTATATAGAAAAATTTTGAATAAGTATTTGACAGTTTATGCTATAATATTTTTAGCATGAGACAATTTTTATAGCAATTTTGTGTTTGATATTTTATTTGATTAAAAATTTATCGATAAGTATAGTACTATATTAGATTGATTATTAATTTTTATTTATTTCCCTAAAACTGGCAATAAGAAGTCCATTTAACTTTCCTAAGAAAATTTTAAAATATTTCTAGTAATTTTCTAGTAAGTCTCTAATAGTAATAAGATTTTATTTAAAGGTTTTTTTTTAAAAAAATGTGTATCCTAGGAAAAACATTTTTGGGTTTTCCTAGAATATAAATTTTCAATCAGGGCACCAAGGAGGCCATAGTAAATTTATGGCCAGATTAAATAGTTAAAATATAAGCTAGACAACATTTGGCCTAAAAAAGATTAATATTGGTGGGTTCTAATCTATTATCAAGATTCAATCCCGAACCTCCCCTATCATTCTTTTTTAAAAAATGTATGCATAATTTTATAGGTTAACCTCGAACTCGGCTAGAGCTCGAGCTCAAACTCGAACTCGGTTAAAATTATTAGGCTCAAGCTCGATTAAAATTTTATAGTTTGTAAATTTATAATGGATTTATAGTTTTTATTTGGGTGATTGTAAATTGATAGTGATATTTTATTTAATTTTGTTCTATTTGATTATTGTATGGAGTTTATTCATAATGCTATGCAATGTATGGAGTGCATAAATAATTTCATGGAGTGTTTATGGAATGTATAAACAATTATATGGAATGTTTATGCAGGCATTATGTATATAGATTATGCCCGATTTTAAGTAAAGGTCATGCCAAATTTTATATAGGTATTATATACATAGATTATGCCAAATTTTATATAGGTATTATATACATATATAGTTTATGCCCAATTTTATGTAAAATGTTTGCATAATTTTATATACAATTTATTTGATATATATTTTTTGAAGAGTTTTAAATGTATGTTGAAGCTCGAGCTCGGCTCGAACTCAGTTAAAATTTTTGGGCTCAACCTCGATAACAATTTTAGGCTCGAGACGAGGCAGTGAAGCTCGGTTCGATGCCACCCCTAACCATGTGAGCTAGCATGTTGGGTTGTCACACGAGCTACAATCCTTATCACATGAGTTGGAAGATTTGGCAATCTTTCTTGATTAATGTAATTGATTTATCTTCCCTTGATTTATGTAGATTTGGATAATCATGATTGATGTAATTAGGGATATTAGGGATCCTAACTTATCTCTTAAGTATCCCTAAATATGTAATAAAAGTAGTATAAATAGGGGTCTTGGTTTGAAGGGTTCAATCAAGTTCTCCACTTCTCAACTCGTGGAAGAATCTCTCTCTAGCCAAAAATCTTTTTCTCTTTTCTCTTCTCTCATCTCTACCCGAGCTCTCTCTCTCTCTCTTTGTCATTTTTCTTCTTCCTCTCTCATCTTGCTCGAGGTTTCAATCATGGGATCCTAAATTAAACATGGTAAAAAAACATCAAATTTAGGATCCCCACGTCAAAATAATGCTCTAAGAAATTATGATCAAAGCTACTCATAGAAGGCTCTTCGTGAATCAAGATTGATGCATGTGAGATAAGTTTTTCATTCTTGTTGTTATTACCTCATGCACTTGGTTTTAGAATCTTTAGAAGATGGTTCAGAGATGATCTTATTGTTTTCTTCATCTTATGAAATTATTGAGGTTTATACATCTCGGATTGGAAGAAGTTTACCAAGGCAATTTTGTCGAGTTGCAAGTTCTTAGCTGAAAGTTTGTTTATGTTGAGATTTTATGCATAAAAAGTTATAATTTTGTGGGAACAAGATTTTCCTGATGAAGAAAAATGTCCTTGAACCTATTATGAGTGGTTTTTTATCCATTGGATTTTAGAAATCTAATTACTTAGCTTTGTAAGCTTCTCCATGAACTGAGTTTTTTGTAGAACTATACTCGATTTTGCAATTTTTTGGAGAATTTTGTGAGAGCCACAAGTTGGCTGACTGTTCTTGGAAAATCAAGAATAGAATATTGTGTTTTACATAAAAGGAATAAAACACAAAATAAGAAAGGAAGTGGTCCTTTAAAAGTCTATTTGACGCCAATCCATTTTATGAAAGATTGTTGTTTTTTAAGATCTCACAATATCATCTTGATTATGCTTGATATTGTTTGATTTTCAATCAATCATATCTTGCCTAATTCACGAGGAAATGAATATAGATTGGTTTATCGCAAGATGGAGTCAAATATATTTTTGGAATGATCTTGGAAATATCTAATTCGGAATTGGTACCTTACATTACTTGATCTCATGCTTATCGATTGATTTTTGCTATTCTCTACAAGGAAGTCTAGAGAATTAATTGTAGACAAATTTGGCCAGCAAGTTGATTGGCCTAAAAGGGTTCCCTCCTTACCTAAAGACTTGATAAGCTCGGGTTCTTCTCCCATCTACCTGAGCTAGCCTTGGCTACACTTGAATCTCCAAGCTGCTTACTTAAGCTACTCCAAATTTGAGTACATTATTACCCTTAAATTGCCTCTTATGGCTGAAGAAACATTACGGTCTAAAGTAGTGGCAGGTTTTCCAATTTTTCCTACGTATTTCCTTGTTATTCACACAAGAAACATTAAGAGTACCAATATGGGAAGCCATGAACTTCAAATGATATAGTTCCTGGCACGGCCTACCAGGTATCCGAGGGGTGAGGGGGGGGGGGGTTGTTAGTTTACAATAGGATTGAGATAAAGTGAAGATTTCAATTTATCTTAAATGAATTTATTCAATTTCAACTCATCCTTGGGTGTTAGTATACATGTGTTCAAGAACACTAGAAAACAAATTCCAGTGTTAGTGCCCCAAATGAAAATTATGGTATAAACAAGAGAATGAGTAATTTTTTGTAATATACTTAAACAGAACATATGCCTAAACAGAAAATTTAATTTATTCAACTTCAACTCATCCTTGGGTGTTAGTATACACGTGTTCAAGTACACTGGAAAACAAATTCCAGTGTTAGTGCCCCAAATGAAAATTATGATATAAACAAGAGAATGAGTAATTTTTTGTAATATACTTAAATAGAACATATGCATAAACAGAAAATTAACCCAAAAAAACATTGTTACTACTACACTTATAAGTGATTTAATGTGTAGTATTAAAATATATTAATAAAATAATTAATGAAAGAATATATTATATTACTTAATGACTACAATATATGATAAATTAATATAATAATTTCGGTTAATTAGAATAAATTATAAAAAATTAAATAAAAGTAAAAACTAACATAAGCGAATATAATAAAGAAATAAATTATTTTTTAATAACATAAGATATATTTTAACATTAAAGTAATTTAATACAGTAATAAAATTTCAATATAATAAATAAATATATATATTATTTTATCATTAACATAATATATATTTTTATGTATTATTAATTAATAATATATTTTCCAAAATTTTAACCATTGGTTTAATTAATTATAGCAATGGGATAATTAAAACAAAACAATTTATCAAATTTTTATTTTAATAATATTTTAATTATGACTATTAAATCTCTAATTTAATACAGTAATTATAAAATGAATATATTGAATGAATAAAAATAATGATTTTATAAAAAATATAGATTATTATTTTTATGACGCTGGTTTAATATTTCCTAACTTAGGAAAAATTAAACTTCGTCTTCCTCACGGCGTGCGTCGTGTTCCTTAGCGCCGATAATGATGGGAGACTACGGGGGGCCAGCGGGCAACGACCACAGAGGCGGCGCTCCAACGGTACACCGAGAGGGAGAAGGCCGAGAGGCTCTGCGACAGAGGATTGGCCTCCCGTGCTTTGCGACGGAGGTCAAGAGGGAGAGGAGAGGGAGGCCAAGAGAGAGAAGAGAGAAAAACTTGGGGGAGGAAGGCCAAGCGAGAGGAAATTTTTTCGCGGGGGCGGGGGGAGCAACTCATGACGCGCGATTCATGTTAATGAATCGCAAAATAGGTCTAAATCAGCTTTCCCCGATTTTTGCCCTATTCAATTACCTGGCGTGATTTAAAAGAAGTGGAATTCAATCTATGCTGATTGCTTATTCTAATCAACTAAGTAATGCGGGAGTAATTCATTCTGGTTCATTTTGGACTAACCCCTCTAGGGTAGGTTTATGGCTTCCAAATGTAGATTTAGGGGGGTTAGTCCACAATGAACTTGTGATGAAGTAAAGATTTTAATTCATCTTATATGAATTGATTCAACTTCAACTCATCATTGGGTATTAGTATAGACGAGTTCAAGTGCACTAGAAAATAGAATCCAGTGTTAGTGTCCTAAAATGAAAAATATAATATAAACAAGAGAATGAGTAACTTTTTTGTAATATAATTAAATAGAACATATACCTAAATAGATAATTAACCAAAATAAACATGGTTACTACACTTACAAGTGATTTAATGTGTAGTATTAAGATATATTAATAAACTAATTAATGAAAGACTATATTGTATTAGCAAATGATTACAGTTTATTATACATTAATATAATAATTACGTGTGATTAGAATAAATTATAAAAAATAAATAATAAAAGTAAAAAATAACTTAAGCAAATATAATAAAGAAATAAATTACTTTTTTAATAACATAAGATATATTTTAACATTAAAAATCACCAATTTAATACAATAATAAAAAACATTATAAATAAATAAATAAATTATTTTATCAATAACATAATATATATTTTTACCTATTATTAATTAATAATATATTGTCACAAAATTTAAAACCATTGGTTTAATTAATTAGAGTAATGGGATAATTAAACCAAAATAATTTATCAAATGTTTATTTTAACAATATTTTAATTATTACTATTAAATCACTAATTTAATACATTAATTATATAATTAATATATTGAATAAATAAAAATAATTATTTTATAAATAAAAATATGGATTATTATTTTTATGACATTTTTATGTTTTGAATAAAAATATTGATTATTATGGCCTATTATTATTTATTTAATATTTAAATAAATCACAGTTAGTTTTCTCTTAGATGTTGGGATATTGGACATGTGGTAAGGGGTAACCACCCATCACTTATAACCCATCTTTTTTCTTTTATGAAAAATATGGTTTTTTTAGAAAATGTATGTGAAAAAAATTTCGCAAAGAGAAAAATGTTATTTGGTCTAACAAGAAAATTTGTGATATCTCTATCAATTGCATGGATTAAAGTCTTGGATAGATTAAACAGAGATTTCTCAATTCCTTTTTACATTTTTGTGTTTATATTTTTTCATAATTGGAATGTGACTGCAATGGTCGGAGGTATGTCTTATTAGGCTTCTGTTTTTAGTTTATTGAAATTCTTGATGATATTACTAACAATTGAGTATGTCTTCGAAATGTACCCATACTCACGCCCCAACCCATCAAAATGAGGATTAATTTCTTAATTTTCTAAGCATTGGGGTCTTATCATTCAAAGCCTGGATTTGCACATCCAAATTTAGTACTTCCTATCGAACGAAACACAAGAACCACGAGATTGCAAATCCAAGAATATATTCCTCTTCAAATTGCAGTTCAACAAAGAGGCAAGCATATATGCATTATAAAGATACTCTACAAAACTCAAATTCATTTGTACGAAGAAGAACCACTGCATCATTAAAACGTACATCCCTAATGGTCTATTTGGAACCCCTAGAAAATAAAATAAGAATTTAATCATTATTATTCCCAAAAATAGTTAGTGAAAATGAAATAATTTCACTAACTATTTTTGGGAATAATAATAGTCAAATTCTTATTTTTTTATCTCTTTTTTTTTTCCTTTTTGTGGGATTCCCAAACATACCCTAATGGAGACATGGAAAGCCCAAAGAAACATCTCAAAGGTTTCGAGAAGAAAATAACAAAATGCTTCAACAATAGAAAAGGATACAGAATCACGAGATGTCAACTTGAAGAACCAGAAAACAAGTCTTATCCCAGCCCCGGGGTAACGGTGAGGGAAACAATGGTCCATTTCTGTGGCATATGCCATTGTTAGATGTCGGACTCGGCATCGCACTAATTTTGATCGACATTTGCAGTGTATTGAAAGACATGTACCACATTCTGAGATAAGTGGTATCTTACGAATATAGTTATGTATCGAATTTTAATACTTCTATATCAACCAATTCGGTGGACATTTGGATCTTTTTTGCATGTATCCAAAGGCCTGAAATTTTACGCTTGTTGTATACGTCTTAACCAAGATGTGATACATAATAGTGGCTTATTGTATACGTCTTAACCAAGATGTGATACATAATAGTGATACGCGTTACGTATTGTTCAATGTCAGACGCCAAACACCTATTTGTGATGAAACATGGGAAGAAAAGAACATCTCATATTCAGGAGAAGCATTAAACTGGTATTAAATAAGTTTGGGAGAATATAAATGCGAGGTGGACGACAAAAGTGATGGAATGCGTGTAAAGGACGATGAAATGGAGACGTGGAGGGGACAGAAAAGCCATTTTTGGTACAAGAAATGGACTAGGGACGGGAGTCTCTGTTTTGTTGCATGAAAATGGGAATGGACCAAAGTCCGTGCGGGCCACGGTATTTATTATTCCACGCACCAAGATAGCTGTAAGCAATGCCTTCGAGTAAACGTAACTGGTGACGTGGTCCTCTCCATTCGCAAATGCATTAATTAACTTTAAACCCATAATAATACTTTTTTACTTCAATGTAAAAAAATTATTATTTTCAGAATTAATTGTGCTATTCACTTGGTTAAATGTAACAAATATAAAAATTAGGCCCTTAAACGTATCTCACTCAAGATTAATCCAATCTAATGTTCATAACACTACAAATAAAATTGGTTACAATCATGGATTTAAGACGGGGTCACATTGTAAATGTTATAGATGTAAGTTCCCCTTTTACGCGGGCACTTCCGATGAGATATAAATTTGTCAGTGGAAGTAAAAGAGAAAGGAGAAAATGAAGTCCTTATCATTCTGGCGGGATCCCATTATTGTTCTTTGTTACATTTATGAATTATAAGTGACATATGGAAAGCTTAGCACCAATTATTGCTATGTAATAGTACATTAGAAAGACCGAAAATCTTTAAACTATACATTTGGTAGGTTGGAAAGACACCGGAAAGATTGACAATTTGTACTTATATTTGTAAATGTTGGGGGATAGATATGCTTAGTACATATGGAATAGCATTGGGTTCGTCTAGCTCCTATAAGCACAAAGAGGGAGAGTGAATGAGACGCATTTCTTTGTATTAATGAGTTTCATTTATCTTCTTCATCTAACTAGGTGGAACTAAGCACATTGTTAATAGACATGTTTACATATTTGAGTCGGTAAATTTTGTAGTAAGAGAGTGAGAAGGAGAGGGTGGAGACAAAAGGAAAATATTGGGGATATTAAAATAAAATAAAATAACATATAACCAAAAGGGCACCGTGGCTAAGTGAGTCAAACGATCATTCTCGAAATTTTAATGCCATGTTAGTGCCTTTTCTAGGTAGAAATATGTTTCCTGGGTTCATTAGTGCCCCATATTTTCAAGAAACACATTTTTTTCAAATAAGGTTTTCTAACCATGATAGGCCGGAAAATTAAGGTTTTCCAAATAAGGTTTTCTAGCCATGATAGGCCTGAAAATCACTAGTGGAAAACACTAAGTTGACCTAATTATTGCTTGACTTAATTCTTTCGTGACGTTGTGACACTAATCTTTCTCTCCATATGGGTTATGGTCTTCTTCTTCGGACCGTGTGATGTTGTCTCTTCCCATCCTCACTGCACGTAATAGTCCTTTCTCTCTCTCTCTCTCTCGATCGATAAGGTTACTAATAATATTGAAACATTTAGAAACTATGTAGATGGTGCATCATAGAACTAGTTCTTTCGTGAATAGAACTCGAGAAGCTCGTTGTGTGATGACGTCCTTTACAACAATTTGAAAATATATAACTAGCCTTTATAATATCTTCTCATCCAAAATCATACTTGGGAAACTTTTTGCAACATTCAATACGTTTTCGATTTCGGAGGTACCAAGGTTCAAGGGATCCCATCATTGAAAGAATCGATTCAGAACAATGTCGGATCCGTAACCGTTTCTCCCGTGACTCGCCCTATCTCACCTTCTTCCAACAATGCAAAATAACTGCAAATGGAACAGTAAGCGACTCCGGCAGACGGAAGTCGGCAAACGTTGCCAGACAATCCAGCGACGGACTTTCAAATCAACCTTCGTAGTATTGATCGCGGCGAGAACTCTCAAATTTCGAAATATGGTTCGTCAGAAACAGAGATGAAATTTCTCTCATCTCTCCTCCCATGAAGACAAACCCCTCTTCTCCAAACCGGTCGAAACTTCTTCACTCGCAGAGCGAGCGCGATAGATCTTTGACTCTCGAGCTGTCCGTTTCGAAAAACGATAACAATCCAGATAACACTCTCCAATTTTTAACTTTCAATTTCACCTCCGCCGCAGAAAAGATCCCTCGCCAGCGAAGACAAACACATTCGAGTACAAACCTAAAGAAATCTCAGCCGTCCTAGAAACGAATGGACGGAAACACAGTACCAGTCTGGGCTCTGCCTCCCTGCATCTCTGCCCAGCCTTTTCTGCGCCTTGAAGCCGCCTCAGGTTCCCAGAGAAACGTACTTGCCTGTTCCCTCCACGTCCCTTCACCCCCTCAAATTGCCGCTTTTCAATTCATTTCCCCCTTCTCTCGATTATTACTGCGAAGTGACAGCTACGTTGACGTCTGATATTAAATTTCAGTTTCCTCGTATGGCAAACTGCACCGGGAAAAGCCCCCCCGACGTGATGTGCATGGCTCGAAACGGAACGCCGGGGTCCCACCCCCATCCCCGTGGCCCCCACCTAGCGTGGTTTCCTGGCATTTCATGCGAGTCACTCGGTTTCAAGTTTCAACCCTCAAGTATGCGCTCTAATTATCTATTCTCTTCCCCATGCTATTTTGGTTCCAGATTTGTTCTCATATTATTGGAAGTGGAGATCACACGATTCAGTTATGTTCCACAATCGAAGATTACAGACTTCATTATATTAAGAATGGAAGAAAGAAGACAACCCATAACCCATTTTATCCCAAACAATTTTTTCTTATGCGTAATGGAACCGTTTTATCACTCGTGGGGCAACCTTTCTTAGGTTATACCTCACCAAACCTAAACCCCATGTTCTTAGTGCATAAAATTAGCTAATGCTAAGACCGGGGAAACCAGAGTACCAAGTTGTACATTTTTAATGGCACGGAAAATCACATCAAAAATTTCGATGGGGGTTAACCTAATTAGGGATTGGAATAGCCCCGGTTATTATCTAATTGTGACTAAAGAACTTATAAGCATTGACACAAGAATGAGAGAGTGCTTTATCTGCACATTTACTTGTAGAAGATCTTACTTAATCTACTTATTTTAGTGCATTTGCTATTAATATGCCATGAAATCATATTTTGTTTGAATTTTGTTGCGCATTCAAGAGGTACTATTCCCAAATCTTGTTAATTGTCCAATGCTCTCAGGGTCTGTTTGGAATCAATCCCTAGAAAAGAAAATAAAATAAAATAAGAATTTAACCATTATCATTCTAAAAAAAAGTTAGTAAAAATATGATAATGATTAACTTTTTCATTTTTAATAAATATTTTTAAGAATAATAATGATCAAATTTTTATTTTTTTCTTTTCTTTTCCATGGAGTTCTAAACATACTTGAACGAATATTGCTTAATTTCAACGAAGAGACCCATCATAAAATTCTCAAAAATCTATCCCAATATGCTGAGCTTACCAAACATGATTAAACAAATAAATTGGTTGATTCTATATTTTTTATGTTATATTTATTTTAATCACTAGAATATATATTTAAAAGTTTTTCTTGAAGGAATAAAAAATTTGATACTAAAAATACTACACTGATAAAAAAGAGAAAATGAAAAAAGATATTTTAAATCTCTGATTAATTCATATAAAATATTTATTAAAAATAAGTATGTGTAAAATTAAAATATACTTTCTATTTGTAAAAAGACGGATGACCTTTCATTTGTCTGTATATAAGTTGGCACTCAAGTTCCGGTCACGTGATTTTCAGGAAATACCAATAGTTCCGGCGTGCAGTCCAGCGGCAGACACGTAGCAGTTTAGGGACCCGTGTGGCGAATGTGAAACTTCACCTTGCTCGGCTGCTGCTCCGCGTCTTCCTCCAGTATACATTCCAAGGCTCGCTTGGTAGTTTTCACTGCTCTGTCCATCTTTTTACACGTCTTCTACTTTGACAATAATGATTGAGTTAATGTCCGAAGGGGGGAGGAATAGGAGTAACGGGAGACCAAGCTTCCTCGGTAAAATAAAAAATAAAAGAAAAACCAAAAGCGAAAGTCCACTGAAGCTTTCCAGATCCTCAAACGACTATAAATACCCACCAAACCCTCACATCCAGAGCTCTCTTTCTTTTCTCTCCCGAGTCTGATCGGCTTTCTTTCCAATTTTCCATCTTTCGCTCTGATTCGAAATTTGTTCGTTTCTTTCCCGATCGGTTTTGGAAGTTTTTTCTTTTTCCGTTTGGAGGTGACGAGATGGGGAGGGGTAAGGTGGAACTGAAGCGGATCGAGAACAAGATCAACAGGCAGGTCACGTTTGCCAAACGGAGGAACGGGCTTTTGAAGAAGGCCTACGAGCTGTCGGTGCTGTGCGATGCGGAGGTGGCTCTCATCGTCTTCTCTAATAGAGGGAAGCTCTATGAGTTTTGCAGCAGCTCCAGGTAACGCAAGAAATTTTACTTTCTTTTCTGTTTTATGCCTGCTTTCTGCGCCGTTTTTACATCTCTCTTTTTTTTTTTTTTTTTTTTCTTGTATGATCTCTTGCAAAAACGAGTTCATTTTGAACTTTTTCCTCCCTTCTTTAGTAAGGCGTTTAAAGAGTTTTATATCTCTCAAGTTGTAGCCGGTTTCGTGATTGCTGTCTTCATGTTTATTTGAGCCTTTTTCGGAAGGTTACTTCTGGCTAATTGCACTCCTTTTCCTAGATCCTTCTGGAACTAGATCAGTGGATAAAGCAGTTCGATTTTCAGGCCATTTTTGTCTAAGTCATCGACGTCAAAAGAGGAAAAAATCATAAAAATGGAGAAACCGAAATGAAAAAGTCTTCAGTGTGATGTTTAAGCGGCGATTTGTTGAGTACGTTTTCTCTGGATCAATCTGACATGACCGCTGCTTGGACGGAGCTGTATTTCTTGTCATAAGTTTCAGCCTCTTCATACAAGTATCCTTTCCTAGTATCGTCTGTTTCGAAGATTGTGTCGATCTTTGATGACAATAAGGAAAAAAGAAAAACTACGAAGCGATCATTTCGCCTCAAGTATGGCGTCACCTTTGCATTTCGATCGTCTCACCCTTGTCCGTTTCCTTCTCGAGAACAGGAGTTGATTTCTCGACACTTTCACGATTAGACTCAAATTTCTCAAGTGACTTAGTTTTAATGAAACGCTAAAACTCTTTTGATTTTTTGTCTTTTTCATGCCTTCTCCGCTGTTTAGGGTTCCAAACTTTCTAATACCGAAGTTTCTTCGGTCCTCCTTTTTTTTTTTTTCTTTCTAAAAAAAATGTTCCAAGCCAAGCTTCAGAGGTGGAATATAGCTCCCTCGAAATCTACAAGTGTAATTCTGTTTCGTTCGCTAAAGTTCTTATTATTAGTTACTCTTCATAGATTATATTTATGCATTTTCTACTTTCAGCGATCTAAAAAAATATAGTTTTTACCTGTAAACGTGGAAACCCTGAAGTGCTTGCATCTGCGTGATTTCCCTTCCATTCTATTTTCATTAGGTATTTTGTTACTAAGTTTTTCATCACATGCTAAAACACTTCTCATTCCCTGTGCGACTTGGTTGGAAGAATACTTCCAACAACTCCTACAAACTTCGCAACTAGAGGTCACTGGTTCTTTGTCCCCGTCCAATGGCAGAGAGCGTAGTGTATATTTATGTCTCTTCTGCGTGATTGAGGTTCTGGCTGATATTAGCCCGCCCTCGTTGAGTAGTCATTTCGTCGATTAATAATTTATTCCTTAAAACTTTTGTACTTCGTTGTCCTTACTGCGACGGCATTCGTTGTAATGCAGAAACTGTCATTTTTTTTGTGTGTGTCAGGAGTAATTTTAATTTTATCCTCTGATAAAAACTTGTAAAACCTTCGTTTTTACTACGTCACAGGCAGAGGAGGGAGATGGTTCTTATTAATTCGGTTGTAACACAAGACAGGGTCCCGTACAACTGACCGGATAAGGAACAAAAACAAAAATATAGTAACCAAAAGTGATTAAAAAAACCAAAAATGTAACTTTCTTGAGAACTTAAAACGTCGAGAAACAAAATAAAAGAGAAGGTTGTTGCAAATAGGAGTAGAAAACCTACAGGAAATGCCCAAATAGAGAATAATTCAAGCTGACTCTCTCTGTGACTGCATTTTGTTAATCTCTATCAACAAATGATGTTTAATTGATACTTTAGATTGGCAACTTTTGGTAGAGAACAAAATCCAATAGTAAGTCAAGATTTATCATGCCTGCTCATCTGTGCTAGTTTATGTTTACATAAATCACCAAGATTGATGAACCTATGGACCAATGGCAGGTAACACCTGTGGTCGATCCCACCCTTGCTTCAGGTGGGATGGAATCAGATCACAGGCACACATACTTGTATGATAGGACCTAATCCAAGAGTTGGTCAACTTATTTCTTGACTACTTGTCCTCTAATCTACGAAGTTTGCACAGAATACCAAATACGTGCATCACACAGGAGTTTGGATTAGCTGCTTGGAATGAAGCACAAACCTTGCTTTCGACAAGCCACAGTTTGCCTGCCTGAATGGGGGAATGTCAGCCAATTACAGGCGGTGACTCTGATTGTTCCCAAGAATGAATTTTCCCACCTCCAGCACAAGTAGTTTAGTGGCCCATAGGTAATCGAAGTCCATAGATCAATTCCAGGAAGATGTAACAAAACCAACCATATTTGAATGATGTGAATTTTACTAAAAAAAAAAGAAAGAATACAAACAGCAATGGAGGAACGATAAAAGTCAAACCCCAGCTAAAAGGAAGAAAAACAATAAAACTAAGGGAGGGACGAGCCAACAAGGTAGGCAATAATCTCCATCTCTAACTCTCCTCTCCCAACAGAATTTTTAAGGTTATTGGTAGATCTAACAGATATTGTTTCAAGAGATTTGTAGTGTACTATGTAAATATTCTGATAACCAAATTGTAGACCAAGGATGTCAAAGTGGAACTAAGCAATTCTCCCACCTCCATCACCAATTAATAGTGGCCAAAGAGATCTTCGACCTCCATTTTATGCAATAACATCACTTTAAATATTCTCAAGCTAACGGCAGTTGATCAAAGGTCTCAACTTTACCTCGGCAGAACAATTGATGCCCAAGGGACTCGAATAAATGAAGAGATGGATCGGGAAAACTCATTCTATTACATATAAGTCTTCTTTTATTTCATCTATACATGAATCACTTGTAGGTGGAGACCTATTGAACTTGTTAAGGATAGTCCCACATACATTAGTGAGTACAAAGATCTTGCATTTATTACTTGGCATAATAGGTTTCCTAAGTGGCTATTCATTTTGGGATAGGGCCTTCGACCCTATTCAACATGGTATCAAAACAAGGTTCTCATGTGGGCATCCACCAAAATTATCCACGTGCCACCTGGTGAGGGCCTCTACCCAAATTATCCACGTGAGGGGGAGTATTAAGGATAGTCCCACATACATTAGTGAGTACAAAGATCTTGCATTTATTAGTTGGCAGAAGAGGTTTCCTAAGTGGCTAGTCATTTTTGGGATAGGGCATTCGTCCCAATTCAACAAAACTTGCTCAGAAACCATCTTAAATGTGACCTCGGTCTTTTCTGAACTAACTAGAAGAAGTTAAGTGACAACTTTCCAAATAATACACACAAAACCTTCCTAGACCTAGGTCAATATAAGAGTATGACTGCTTAATAGTCTCTAGGTCCTATACTTAATACCTTGGAAAACTTTTGAGAAGTAAAAGAACTTCTAAAACCAGAGCTTCCGAAACCTACTGAATCTGAATTTGGTAAACTCGAAATTCCTATATTAACTAAAGCTAAACTAAAGCTAGCTGCCACTTAGACACAAAGTGCTTTTCAGAAATTGACTCCTGTTGAACTCAAAATTATAAATATGGAGCATTTATTGACTCGCGCAAATTTAAACTTAATAGCCAATGGCATTGACACTTCAAGTCCAATTGACTCCTTAAGTCAGTTAGTTGTTGCTCCAAGGACAGACAAATGAAAATATTTCTCTGTTCTTCTCCTTATAAGAAATATCATAAGAGAGAGGAGCTTTTATCTTTTGTGAACCTCTTAACTTTTGTGCCTATCGATTAGTCCAAGACTTGATTATGTGGTTTAAAATGACTAAAATAATATAGGATTTTATAGGAACCCATAGGACTAGGATTAGATTATAGATGCACGGGATTTATCTCAATTAGGCCTATGGATCTCTTGATTAAATATTTCAAGAGAATCGTGATTCAATAGTTCATGAATAGATGTTTTCCCTTCTCTTTTGCTTGATCAACTAACTTTATTGTGCATATAACAAGCTATCAAATAGTAATTATTGGTAGACTCTTTCCTCCAACTGATAAATATTCAGTAACTTATTTTTATTAATGAAATATTTAACTCCCATTGCTCAAAATAAAAGGACAAGGATCTCTTTCCTTTCATCTACCTGTTGGATGGGGACGCCTCCCTCCCTATGTCTGGAACTTCAACATTACAGAAGGGACTTTCCCACTTTTATTTGCAAGTTGGCAGGGCAAGGGTTCTTCCCTACTTCAAGAAAGAAAGAGAGAGAGGGTTGAAGCTCTCTCTCTCTCTCTCTCTCTCTCTCTCACACACACACACACACACATTGAGAGACCAAGAAGAGGGGAAGCTCACATATCATCAATGGGTGAGGCTCATATACCATCAATGGATGAGGCTTAGATATCGTCAATGGGTGAAGTGGCAGAAAACCTGGATAAACCAGGTTCAACTTGACCTGTTTACCTTTCAGACTGATTAGCGACCAGCTGGCTTTATTCACATTGGATTGATTAGAAATTCTGAAAATAAGTAGATGATTACGTGCCTCATAAGCACACAAATTTCTCTTATTTTCTCATGTGTATTTGTTAAAATTCTTTTTGGCTTAGAGTTCTTACTAACACCATCCACGTTATTGAGTAATACCTTGAATTACATTGATGCTCAATTTCAAGATGCACCAGTGAATTAAGTGGAATTAAAGCCTTTTGTTATTCATCTGAGATTTTTGGTGGTAATGGAGGGATTGGGCCACTAAGTACGGGTCCATTTATCTTATTAGGGATCCTTTATCTCATTAAGTGGGTGTTGTGGATGCAATTTATTTTTCTGAGTTGAGACGACAGCTAGGATGAAAAATTCTCTTATGTAAACACTGCCAAATAGCTTCTGTAATTTCCTAGATTTGATAGGGATCTTTTCTCTTTCTTCACTTGTGGATATAGGCTACATTGGTCGAACCACTTTAAGTCTTGTTTCTCGTATTCTATTTCTTTGCTTCTATTTTTTCTTCTATTTGTATGAATCTTGTTTACATTTTTTCAACACACTAAACGAGAAGAGTTAAGTTGAACAATTTGAACTCTGTGTAAAACTACCTGGATATATCAATAGACCAGTCAACGTCAATAGCTGAAAAGGCTTCCATATGTTGATGTTCGATCAATCTGAGAAAGTCCATGTTAGTTTCAATAAATTGTACCAAGAAACCAATACCACAAATCATTTAGTGGATTTACGAAGAACCAAGGTTGTCATTCAGAGAACATAACCATTGTCGTGCAGTTAAGAACCTTAAGATAAGTGGGAAGTGGTGAAACAATTTTCATTCCTGTTTTAATTAGTGAAATGTCTCAGGTGTAGGACCTAGGAAGAACACTTTGGCACTAGGGAGCCTTGCTTCTAATTTTGCAGCAGGAGAGATCCTCAAGTTTAATTCTGGCATATTTTTCTTTATTTGTTCACCTTGTTTCATGGAATGAGGGGAAGTTTGATTGTGGAGCTCACTCTAGCAACCAACATGAATGTCTCTGAATGTGGTTTTGAAGCTGGAAACAAAAATTCTGTTTACCATCACATATGGGTTTGAATGGATTATATCTTTTTAGGTAAAAAATTCACATTCCTACGCGTGGATGTTGTTTTCTGAAACGTAGTCTCCCTAAAGACCTGAATGAGAACTAAGAATGCGGAGATGATGTGTCGTTTGATAGCTCCTACGTTGGGTTGAACAACACAACCACTAGAATGATTTTAATCTTCCATGAGTTCCTGTCTTTTCCTTTCAAATTGTTCTTATTTTTATTCACTGGCTAGTGCACTTTGGCGTGAAACTCAAACTGTATCCTTATCTCTATCATTGGCCAGCCACTGATACCGCCAAGATGCAGTTCTCTTGAAAAACTTAGTTAACGATGGATTGATCTACAGTGTTATATGATAACCATATAAGGAGGAAGTGAAAGGATTTGTAAGGAAAAAAAGGCAGACTTCTATGTGGCTTCCTAAGTAAATTAAGAGCTAGGTGGCTGTTTCGTAAATATACAGGTTATCCTCATAAGAAGAAAAGGAGAAACCAGGATTACAAGATGACAGACTGCAAGGAGTTCCTCTAGATATAGACAAAAACTTGAGTGAATAAATTCATCTACAGTTCCTGGGACCAAGGCCTGAGGCCAGGTCAGACGTCTCAATGGAAAATTTTCGTTTAAGTCATGCTAGGCCTATACACCTCATTTGTAAACTAACATAAAATTTGTTATGTTTGGACATATTTTGCTCAGAGTACAAAGATAAAATGTAATGGTGCAAAATAGGTGTGCAAGAAAACTAGTACATTCGATATTGTGAATGAATTAGATTGAACACCCAAAGAGTAGTAAAGGTAAATGGGGAAAAAAGGGTTATTAGATTGAGATAGTTCGGTTGGTTCAAAAGATTGAACAGGTGTATCAGTTGAGTGACAAACATTATTAGTTGAAAATCAAATAGACGCCAGTGACCAGGCTTGTTTTTCTTAATTTTATCTTGGATTTATTTCAGCAGGTGATAGGTTCATTCTAATAAATAAACAGACATTCGTTATGATGCATGCAGTCCTTGATAATAAAATGTGTACAATGTATGCCAATGCAAAAAAATAAAAAAATGTTCCAGACTATTATTACTCCTTTCGTCCTACATTTCATAAATTATCTCATCTGCAGCATGTTCAAGACGCTTGAGAGATACCAGAAATGCAACTATGGAGCACCAGAAACAACTGTTACAAACAGGGAGACCCAGGTTAGTCAATTCTTTCCCCATTAGCTTTCACTGTACAGTAGACTTTACTTAATACCAGATTATTATCAAAGTAAATTGGTATATACCCATAAACACACACAGAAAAAAAGAACAAAAAAAGGTCAGCCTAGAATGAACCTACTGAGGTTCGTGATGCAATCGCATGGCTAGGTTGGCAGCTTACTTGGAACATAAAGCGTGAAGGAACTAGAAAGAAATCTGTTTCTGGTTCAGCAGAGTTGAGCCCTTGAACTTAGCACTTCACTCAGGTTCTTGGAACATTGTACTTGGGACCTTGTTACATATATGACACACTAAAATAATTTTTACTGATGCAATAGAGACTTTGACAAAATTATTTTTTACATTCATGAAATAGGGAAAGGATTCCAAAATCAAATCCAGCTGACGTTGGTTATACCCAATTTTTTAAAATCATTTTATTTATAAAATCACCGTTATCTTCATTTTATCATTAAAAATTGATAAAAATTATAAACTAAATTGAACATCAATCATGAATGCATCGGATAAGAAAAATAAATGCCTAATGAGGATTCCAGTTTTAGATTCCATGCTTTGTCCATTGCATTTATTACATATTTTGGCCTTGTACATAATGACCTACCTTGTTTTTATTTCTAAGTGCATTTATTTTATTTGCCCAAATATGTAAGTCCGTGTCCTACATACACCTGATTGTCTTGTTACAACTGTCAAATCCTGCATACCAAAGAACTGTAGGTATAAAAGAGGCAAGTTCTTATCTGAAAGTGTAAGTTTTTAAGAAACTTTTCTAGATGATACCTGTACAAAACTTTTAAATGCAGAAGTCTTTAGTGAATTATTAAAAAATTAATTAGACGTTAACATTTCTAAAGAATTGTAGTTAATGTTTTATTTTCTAAAACACAAAAACCAATTAAACAAACATTATTAGGATCTACGCTACTTAATTGAAAATATGTTTTCACCCACTTCCTTTTATAATTAACTAATAAAACATAAATTTCTGTTTATAAATAATAATCTAACATAAGTTTGGGTGTCTAAATAGAAAATTCAACAAAATAATGTAATATTTTCCCTTTTAGTCTTTTTAATTTTTTTATTGAAAAATTTTAGTCGTTTTTCTTTGTTCTAGCAATTAGGTATAGGGTAAGTAGATAATTTATAATTTTTCATAAAAAGAAACGTCGTTATCCTATATTAGGGTGAACAGAGCAAAAATTGGATAATCTATTTTATAAGTATGAGCTGACATACCTCAAAAATTAAAATTTTCTTCTATCTGGGCTTCTATGAAAGGAAAAATAATTTCATCTTCTTCTCGATATGGATGTTTCTTGTTTGGAGGCTTTGTAGACATACTTCTACGTTGTGAGCAGTTTTAGGTGTCCAAGGAAATAACGAGGATTTTGACCCAAAAAAGGGCCTCTATATAAATATAAGAATGAACGTAGAAGTGGCATTTGAGTTTTGAAAAATACTCCTAGTTTCGCTAGCCCTTGTTGGAATAATGTGATCAGAACTAGGTCCATGTTACCAATAAAACCTTTTTTCCTAAGGGTCGAAGAAGAACTTTTCTAGGCATGGAAGTAGCAAATTGCTTTGGTTAAGATCACTGAACATGGGAATTGTCCCCTGGAGTGCACACTTAAAATAAATTACTGTAAAAGATATCACGTCACAACATGTTCTCATTGATTGAGGACTCTTGTCATGTAAATATGAGGAAACTAAGCTAAATAAACCTTATAAGCCTTTTTAAATATTTCGGCAACACCCTAGGAAAGAAAATAAAAACATTAGAAGCTCTCTGGAGTCATGACCACCAATGACTCGGGACCTCTAGCCGATCGTTACCCCGAATAATCTCAGACACTTCTTCTTTGCCAACGGCTGCCGGATTATCTGTTGGACATCTTCATCCTCTTCTCCTTTTTCATTATCCTCATCGTTAGACCTACTCGCATACTGCCTCCCTAACACTAGCTCCAGTCCCACCATCTTTTCATGATTGAAGACCCCAACTGTATTTACATTGGTTTCATTGTTGTAGTTTACATCAATCATCCAGGATCTATCCACCCCCTCTAACCCTTTCCTGTATTCACAGTTATAGAATGTAACCAGGTCCTTGGCTTTCAGTTCCTTATCCCTCACAAACTGGTTCCATCCCCTTGTAAACACGTAGCTCTGACTACTCTTCCAATAACAATACCTAAACTTCCATGACCTCAGATACTTATCGAAGAAGACCAACTGAATGTCCTCCGTCTCCTCGCCTTCTTCTGTCTCTGAGACGAGAGGGAAGAACTTAACTGCGTGTTTCTTCGGAATCACAAGTCGGTTTAGCTTCCCAACGTCGCTCGGCGTCAGCTCCTTCAGAAATAGCTCCTGGCATATCACTCCTCCTTGGCTGACGGGACCACTTCCATACGCAAGATTAAACCCGGCACCGCTGTTAGTAGCCGTCTTTGCGCTCTGGGTGGTCCGGATGTATTCAGCAAACTTAGACTCATAGGACCCTTCCTTGATCATGCCCAACACGTCCTCAGTGGTGAAGAGGTTTTGAAAGGCGTGTTCTCGATCAGAATGGGTTGTCCATGGGAAGTTGCGGTGGCAGTCGCCGCTTCGGAGCTTGATGGCGGAACTGTCGTAGGCCATGGCTGCAGCATGCTCGGACTTGAATGTCCCGAGCCAGATTCTCTGGTGGTTGGCATAGATTTGGGCTCCCCAGTGGCCATTTTGTTGGAGCACCACACCCTTGAATCGGGATGGAGCAGTCCCGCTCTCGTGCCTCTGGCGTTTATATGGCCGATGAGCGTTAGTGGAGTCGGAACTGTCAGCAGCTCCGTGTGTTAGTGGATGCGGAATTACAGCTAACATTTGGTTGTCGCTTGAAAACCTGTGAGGAATGCAACAGTCATGACCTTTACTTAAGGATAGCTTTTACGGCGGGGTTGATGAGAACATGTAAGAACAAGTTAAACTACCACTGAACATAAAAGCAGATAGAATGCAATACAAGAAGACGAAGCCTCCAAATGATATAAATAGAGAATAACTTACATCTGATACGGAATCTGGTTTTTGTTCTTGGAGCATAAAAACGAACGAAGAAAACTGATCAAAGAAAGAGTTCGGAGGCTTTGTAAAGGAAGAAGATGAAAAAGTGAAGCACATATACAATATCTTTGAAAAGATAATGGGAAACTTGATATTAAATCAGAGGAAAAAGATCTTCTTCTTGCACAAAAACAGAAGGTTTTGCAATTGCAGGTTGGATTTATATAGAAATAAGAGAAATTTGGTTAGACTGTGACAGCTTTATAGACGAGATTGACACAACTGAATATAGGAGAAAAAACAGAAAACTTCTTTTCTTATTTTCTCGTTTCCCTTCTGTTTATTTCATTCTATTTGTCTTCTATTTTTGGAAATATTTATTCATTCTCATCTTTACAACAACTTCCTTCAATTAACCGAAATTGAAGGCTAGATTTTTCCTTCAAACTGTTCCACGGAATAGCACTCTGGAATTTGCTACACCTATCGGTGGCTTCCTGGGGCAAATACCACCAGCTGTATTTTACTTTTCTGTGATACAGTACAGGTTGGCTATTTTTTTCCTGCAACATATGCGTCTTTTATTTTCTTCATCCGATAACGTATCAGATTTTTCGTAGTTTAAATGCCTCGTTTGGGTCTACATATATTCCGCGAATGGACCGTTTTTTTTTGTAACAGATGGAAGGACGGGCGCGTAGAGGCTATCATCTAGCACTGACGAAAAACCCGCCTATATTAGGGCAGATCCATTGACCATGCTGAAAATAGGAAATGAGAGAGCGTGATTATCTCAAGCCTGCAATAGAACGGTCAAAGTCAAATATGAATCAAGACCTTTCATGACCGTTGCCATTCCCACGTCAGGACTCGAGTCTTCATAGTTTATCTATCCTATCTCGCAGCTTTCTTTATCAGTTTGAAATGAACCTATTATCAGCTCCCACACTAATAGGATCGACAAGAACCTCTGCATAAATAAGAATGACTGCTTCAAAGTACGATGCGACAGTCATTACTTATGTTTTTGCCATTATTATGCATGGAATAGCAGAACCATCAGGTATTCCATAAGAGTTTTACTAAATCTAAACTAGATTTATTGAGCTTTAAAATAGAAAGAGTAAAAAACCAAAAAAGAAATAGAGATTTGATTATTAACACTTGTATCTCTCCTGTCGTCTTTCATAAAGGTTTCTGGGTCAAAATTGCCAGCAATAGGGTTTTATAGTATCTCCAATAATCAATCTTATGTCTGTTATTCGATACTTTTAATCTTTACGTGATGATCTAGCAGAGCAGTCACCAGGAGTACCTGAAACTGAAAGCACGTGTGGAGGCTCTACAGCGATCCCAGAGGTGAGATGCTGCTATTTGACATGTCTTACGTATCAATATTTCGCTTCTTAGAGAACATGAACTGCTATTTACTATTTAGTTAATCTAGTGACCGTGCTGGTTCCTACTTACTATTTAGTTACCGTGGAAGTGGGGTTTGTCGAAACAAGGTCATATCGTGCCTCTGAAACCCTTTCACGACAGACTCGTGGCGTCATTGGGATCCATTCTCTTTCAGTCCCATTGACGAGACCAATTTGCTCATTGGGTTTGAGAGGCACCCTGAATTCCTGTTTCAAAATATCCAATCTCGCAGTTGTACTTATTGATGCGTGAACTTAGTATAGTATCTTTAGACGAGCGGCAAGAACAAGAATACAGCGGCTCAATTTGATATTAACTAATTGAAATAGTCTTTTTATGGATAATATAACTATTCAGATATGGCAAAAATTTTAATTTAGTTTTGTTTAAATCATTATAGTAACTGTTAAATAGAGGGAAGAGTTATTCTTTTACATTTATAAAAAAAGCCTTATCTGCTATTTTTCACAGGTTATATAACTTTTATGATAACTAAAACTAATGGCACAATCACATGGGCACTAAATTTTCACTGCAAAGATTATCTAGAAAATATGGAATCTAACTGATCATAGTTGAGGATATGTTATCTAACAGCCCCATATTTCAGACTTACCCTTATAATAAAACTTTCATGCGTATCTACAAGTTTACCGTATCAATATGTTCTAAAGTTAGAACTTAATGAAACTTTCATCTTGTAGTGCAAATTAAATGAAAGAGTTAGGAACTTAAATTAAATAGTTTGAACTTTAAGTATCGTATTAAATGATTATTCTGAATCAATATAATTTTTTTCAGGATTATTTTAAGAAAAAAATGTACCCCGTCTTGCTTCATTTGTGACAAGCAGAAAGGGGAGGGTCCACCTCTCCCTACACATAGAGGGAGAGGAGAGAGTACCTCTTTCAGTATCTCCCATGGGCAAGAAATTAGGAGCACTTACCAAGAGATCCTTCTTTTGATCCCCTTTGGCACCCACCATAGAGCCTTTTTTGCTCTTTTCTCTTTCTATTTGTCTGGCACTTTAGGCTAAAGGAGTAGGCAAGTTTTTATGCTTTTAAACGGGATCTTTTGGACTGGTTAGTCTAGGAAATCCTTGGACTCGATCAATCTCCTTTGGCATGAATGAAACCGGGTCTACAGTGTACGTATGGAAACCATCCCCATACGATCAAGTGACTGGTCGTGTTGTCCCATCTAGCCACCTTTAGTCCCCACTTTTTCATGTGCTTAAAGGGAAGAGAGACTTGGGTATCCCCTTTATTTTTAAATTTGTTTAGAAAAATATGTAATTAGTAACGAGAAAAGAATAAACATTTCCTAAAGTTACGCTTCTGTTGACAATATTTGGAATTTATTAAATATGAATTTACAAATATATTTCTGCATTTAGAATTAGACGAAAACTTAATGCTGTATCTCAAAATTGTCTAAGAGTGAAAGAGTGCTTAGCTGTAGAAGTTTTATTAATTTACTTGCAGTGTTATTAATAACATGAAACAACAACTGGACCATCCGTTACATGTTATATGTGCTGAAACTAGGGATGAGTCTGATATCTGCAATATTTTTCATTTTTTTCTTTGATTGAAATGATTTAAAACTATGGTAACTTGTAAAAATGACTCCAGGAATCTTTTGGGCGAGGACCTGGGTCCTCTTTCAGGGAAGGAGCTTGAGCAACTTGAACGGCAGTTGGATGTGTCCTTGAGGCAGATCAGATCAACAAGAGTACTACTCTTTGGTTCTACATACCTGTTTTTATACTTACAGCATGTCACTGATTTAACATTTAACCGAAAGGAATATCATCTTCATGAGGATGACGAGTGACCAGTACGCTCGACGTGCACTCTGGTTGTCAATCTCATAAACAAAGTTGCCTTCCATTTCGAGACTGTGCATCCATATTTCGATGTCCCATTTGGTAATAAGTCCTTCAAATACGTCTCCAATTAGACTGCTACACTTGTTATGTGAGAGTCCTATTTAAGTTCATACGAGACTCATTCAAATTCAAGTACAGTGTCTTATGGGAGGTCATTTCAATGAAGACTTAAGGGACCAAACCAACAATATTTACTAACTTCAAAATTAGTTCCAGCTTACTTGTTATTTTTAGATGAGTACCTCTTACCTTGAGTTTCTCTTTTCGTAGACACAATACATGCTTGATCAGCTCGGTGATCTTCAAAGGAAGGTACGACGTTTGAAAAAACCTGGCAGTCGTCTCTTTGTAGTCTGTTTTGCCTTTATCTTACCTGTCCACCTTGCATTATTTGCACAGGAACAAATGCTTAGCGAAGCTAACAAAGCTCTCAAGAGAAGGGTAAGCAGATTTTTTCGCTTACAATGTTTGCTGCAAATAAGGTTGTGGAGATACCAACAAGCTTACATTCAAATAAAAAGTCTTAAACTGAAAAAAATAAAATCCAAAGCCTATTCCCATGGATTAATAACGTTGTTTATACAGTGTTCCTGATCAAGAGTCAGGAAATCTCTTTCTGAAGTTGAGAGTGACCCATTAATATGGAACGTGAAACATGAGCATCTCATAAACAACATTAAGCTTTAATTGGCCATGCGGCTGGAGGATGCTTCTTTTTATGCATACGTAATTTTATTTTATTTTTGTGCGACCTGCAATGGTTGAGTTTCTTTATAGGTCGCTTCAGGCAGACTGATTAAAACATTTCCCGGAAACAGAATATTGCAAGGCACGTACTTCCTTCTGTTAACATATAAAAGCTTTAATTGGTCATGCAGCTGGAGGAAGGGAACCAGGCGAACCCACACCAAGCATGGGACCCCAATCAGCATGCACTGGTATACGGCAGACAACCCGGACAACCTCAGGCTGATGGTTTTTTTCATCCTCTGGAATGCGAACCAACTCTCCATATCGGGTAACACATTTGTACACTGTTTCTTGTGCAAAATGAGTCTGCCATTGCCCTTTTAGGTGAGTACTTCGAAATCTGGTGACTGGTGATCACGGCCCACCCAATGTTTGCAAATCACACATTGAGCGGCCCTGATTGCTTAGTGCTTTGAGGAAATTTTCACACATCTAGTAGGCCACTGTTCTTCGTAACTTACTCCCAAGATCTTAAGTCTGTGCTGTGCCATTTTCTTGTAAAAAACCTGAGATAGTTTTACCTCATTTCACTTTATTAGGAGTAGCTATTTCAATTAGTGTGTCTTTATTTCAACCTCAGCGTGACTCAAACGTCTCTCTAGTACTCTACTACTACTGACTGGATGTTAAAAAATTGTGGGTTTATAGGTACCAGCCTGAACAAATAACTATTGCTGCACCAGGGCCAAGTGTGAATAATAATTATATGCAAGGATGGCTGGCATGAGAGGGCTCTAACGACGGTATGTGTGCTTCAGTTATTCTTGTATGGTGACGAATGGGGCTGTACAAGTGTATATTTCATTCGACACTGGTGCATAGCAACGAATGTCTCTCTTCAGACAAATTCCTAAAAGAACTCCGTACCAAGAGCATCTTTGAAAGGATACTGTGTGCTTTTATTGAATTCATAGCATGTGATCAGACCATCTATTGCTAATAAACTCCGATGCTCAGTTCTCGCTACTGATGTGCTCTCGTAGAAAAGATTATTCTCCCCACAGCTTCTCATTAATCGTGATCAAAACACCTTTGTCAAAACTTTTTTTTCTTTTTCATGAATTTGAACTAAAGCAGCGTCCAATGGGTTCTGACTTTTGTGATCATTTCTTCTTTCTTCATTTAAAAGCCCTGGTTTGAAGATGTAATTTGTGAGATATTAGCTATTCGAAGCTCTCTTACATGACTGTGAGGTTTTCAGGTTTGATTAATAGTATAGGGGTAACCTGATATTCTATCCTAAATCTTTGGATGAGTAAAAAAAAGTTGTTCTATACCCTCGTGGATAACTTGGTAAGATGAGTGTGTAGTTGGGTAAATTTATCAACCATAACTCCCCTTCCATGCAAAGTGGAATCTCTATCGGTTGTAAGGATGTCAGCCAACCCCTTCTTAGAATGAACACTTGTGTGGTTAGGTGTAAGTAGAAATTTGTTTTAAAAACCTCTCCTTCCCCTCGCTTAACCCAGCCAATTTTTCAAAAAACCTAAAAATTGCTTAGTTTTGTATACCTGAAAGAGGGATCAGGTTTTAACAAACCCGATTTACTCGACCGGTCTCATCTGAGTCAAATAACTCTGATGCTTCATTCCACACGAGATAACAGGTTCGTGAAATATGGGTGCTTACGGCTAGGGTTGGCTTCGAGCCGAGCCGGTTCGCGAGCCGGCTCGGTTCGGCTCTGTTCGATTCGTCATTTTTCGAGCTCAAGCCGAGCTCGAACACCGAAATCGGCTCGTTTACCTTAACGAGCCGAGCTCGACCGAAGCTAGGTTCGGTTCGTTGGCTCGCGAGCCGGCTCGAAATGAGTCGGATCGGCATGAATCGGTACGGGATCGCGAGCGAGCAGGGGAGCGGGAGCGGGAGCGAGAGTGAGGGGGGGAAAAATTTTTCCTCCCCCCTCGTCACCGCCGACCCCTCCCATCGGTTGTTGTCGCCGCCTCTACCGCCGTCGTAGCTGTTCTCCGGCGTCTATACCGCCGTCGCAGCTGCTCGCCGGCCGCCTCTGTGTCCGTCCGTTCGATTTCTTCCTCTCCTCGTCGTCACCTCTGTTTCCGTCGCCGCCGCTTCTGTCACCGCCGATTCCGTCGCCGCCGACTCCGTCGTGGCCGTCATCTCCGACGATAAATCCTCCCCGGCGCCGTAAGCCCCTTCCCTCGGGGTCGTCTCGGCGGAAAACCAGAACAAGGGAGAAATAATCTCCCCCTTTCTCGCGAGAAGATGATCTCGCACGTGCGAGATCATAAAATAAAAAAAAAAACTTTTTCCTCTGGAAAAAATTAAAAATAAATTTTATAGAAATAATTTTCTATAAACTATTAGTGTCTCATGTTTTTTAAACACTTTTCTAATTGAAATTTTTTATTAAAAATCATATAATTTTCAAAGTAAGATTTTTTGTACCAAGATGGGGTAGAAAACTGTATAAAAAATTTTTGAATAAGTATTTAACAGTTGATGCTGTAATACTTTTAGCATGAAATAATTTTCATTGCAATTTTGTGTTTGATATTTTATTTAATTAAAAATTTATCGATAAGTATAATAATATATTAGATTGATTATTAATTTTTATTTATTTCCCTAGAAGAGACAATAAAAGGTCCATTTAAATTTCCTAAGAAAATTTTAAAATATTTCCTATAATTTTCTAATAAGTCACTAATAGTAATAAGATTTTATTTAAAGGTTTTTTTGGGAATATGTATCATAGGAAAAATATTTTTAGTTTTTCCTAGAATATAAATTTTTATCTAGGGGCACTAAGGAGGCCATAATAAATTATGGCCAAATTCAAAAATTACAAAACAAGCTAGACAACAATTGGAGTAAAAAATATTAATATTGGTGCATTTTAATCCATTATTGAAATTCAATCCTGAACCTCCCTTATCATTATATTTTTTTAAAATGTATGCATAATTTTATATATAATTTATTCAAAGCCACCCCTACGTGCGTGATCATAAACAAGGAAAAAAAACTCTTTGTCCCTTCCTCATGGCTCTTAAATAAATTGAAAAGATATTTTAGTAGAAATACGTTTCTAGAGACTAGTTTTTTCAATAAATGTTGAAAAAACATTTTTAATAGAAATATAGGGACCATTAGTGCCTCGTATTTTTTCAAAATATTTTTCTAATTATAAATTCTTTTTAAAAAATCCTATAATTTTTCAAGTAAGATTTTCTTGCCAAGATGGTTTAGAAAATCATATAGAAAAATTTTGAATAAGTATTTGACAGTTGATGATATAATACTTTGAGCATGAGGCAATTTTCATAGTAATTTTGTGTTTGACATTTTATGTGATTAAAATTTTATCGATAAGTATAATAATATATTAGATTAATTATTAATTTTTATTTATTTCCTTAGAAAAGGCAATAAGAGGTCCATTTAATTTTCCTAAGAAAAATTTAAAATATTTCTTGTAATTTTCTAGTAAGTATGTAATAGTAATATGATTTTATTTAAAGAATTTATAGTTTTTATTTGGGTGATTGTAAATTGATAGTGATATTTTATTTAATTTTGTTGTGTTTGATTATTGTATGGAGTTTATTTATAATGTTATGCAGTGTATGGAGTGTTTAGATTATTTTATGGAGTGTATAAACAATTTCATGAAGTGTTTATGGAATGTATAAACAATTTTATGGAGTGTTTATGGAGTGTTTATGCAGGTATTATGTATATTGATTATGCCCAATTTTAAGTAAAGGTCATGCCGAATTTTATACAAGTATTATATATATAGATTATACTCAATTTTAAGTAGAGGTTATGCTCAATCTTATACACATATTATATATATATAAGTTATGCCCAATTTTATGTCGAGGTCATGCCCAATTTTATATAAAATGTATGCATAATTTTATATACATTTTATTCGATATATATTTTTTGAAAAGTTTGAAATGTATGTTGAGGCTCGAGCTCGGCTCGAACTCGTTGGGCTTGAGCTCGATAACAATTTTAGGCTCGAGACGAGGCTCGGCTCGAAGCTCGGCTCGGCTCGAAGCTCGGCTCGAAATATTTAAATCAAGCTCGACTCGAACATAGGCAGGTTCAGGCTCGGCTCGGCTCGATGCCACCCCTACTTACGGCCACCGCCCACCACTAAGGGTGGATTCGAACCGAGCCGGCTCGAGTTCGGCTCGGTTCGATTCATTATCAATCGAGCTCGAGCCGAGCTTGAACTCTGAAATCGACTCATTTACCTTAACGAGCCGAGCTCGACCGAAGCCAGGTTCGGTTAGTAAGTCGGGATCGGTATCGGGTCGAGAGCGGGAGCGAGAGCGAGGGGGGGGAAAATTTTTCCTCCCCTCGTCACCGTTGAGCCCATCCCGTCGGCTGTTGTCGCCGCCTCTACCGCCGTCGACAACTGCTCGTCGGCCGCCTCTGTGGTTGTCCATTTGATCTCTTCCTCCGATTTTTCCTCTTCTCGTCGTCGCCTTTGTTTCCGTCGTCACCACGGCTTCCGTCGCAGCCGTCATCCCCAATGACAGGTCCTCCCCGCCATCATAACCCCCTTCCCTCCACGTCATCTCGACTCTCGATGAAAAACCTGAACCAGTAAGTTCAGGGGAGAAATAATCTCCCCCCCCCCCCCCCCTCGTGCGAAGATGATCTCGCACGTGCGAGATTGTCAAGTAAAAAAAAAAAAAAAACTTTTTCCTTAAATTCTCCTTCCTCATAGCTCTTGAAAAAAATTAAAAATATATTTTATAAAAATAAATTTATATGAACTATTAGTGTCTCATGTTTTTTTTAAATATTTTTCTAATTAAAAATTCTTATTAAAAATCATATAATTTTCTAAGTATAATTTTCCTACCAAGATGGGGTAGAAAACTGTATAGAAATTTTTTGAATAAGTGTTTAACAGTTGATGCTGTAATACTTTTAACATGAAGCAATTTTCATTACAATTTTGTTTTTGACATTTTATTTGATTAAAAATGTATCGATAAGTATAATAATATATTAGATTGATTATTAATTTTATTTTATTTCTCTATGAGAGGCAATAAAAGGTCCATTTAACTTTCCTAAGAAAATTTTAAAATATTTCTTGTAATTTTCTAATAAGTCACTAATAGTAATAGGATTTTATTTAATGTTTTTTTTGGGAATATGTATCATAGGAAAATATTTCTAGTTTTTCCTAGAATATAAATTTTCATCTAGGGGCACTAAGGAGGCCATAGTAAATTTATGGCCAGATTACAAGCTCAACAACAATTGGATTAAAAATGATTAATATTAGTGCATTTTAATCCATTATTGAAATTCAATCCTAAACCTCCCCTATCATTATTTTTTTAAATGTATGCATAATTTTATATATAATTTATTCGAAGCCACCCCTACGTGCGAGATCATAAACAAGGAAAAAAAACTCTTTGTCCCTTCCTCATGGATTTTGAAGAAATTGAAAAGATATTTTAGTAGAAATATGGTCTAGAGACTATTAGTGGTTTTTTTAAATAAATGTTGAAAAGATATTTTTAGTAGAAATATAGGGACAATTAGTGCATCATGTTTTTTGAAAATATTTTTCTAATTATAAATTCTTGTTAAAAAATCATATAATTTTCGAAGTAATATTTTCTTGCCAAGATGGATTAGAAAACCGTATAGAAAAATTTTGAATAAGTATTTGATAGTTAATGATATAATCCTTTTAGCATGAGGCAATTTTCATAGCAATTTTGTATTTGACATATTATTTGATTAAAAATTTATCAATAAGTATAATTATATGTTAGATTAATTATTAATTTTTATTTATTTCCTTTGAAAAGGTAATAAGAGGTTCATTTAACTTTCCTAAGAAAAATTTAAAATGTTTATTGTAATTTTCTAGTAAGTCTCTAATAGTAATAGGATTTTATTTAAAGGATTTATAGTTTTTATTTGGGTTATTGTAAATTGATAGTGATATTTCATTTAATTTTGTTGTATTTGATTATTGTATGGAGTTTATTCATAATGTTATGTAGTGTATGGAATATTTAGACTATTTTATGGAGTGTATGGAGTGTATAAACAATTTCATGGAGTGTTTATTGAATGTATAGACAATTTCATAGAGTGTTTATGCAGGTATTATGTATATAGATTATGCCCAATTTTAAGTAGAGGTCATGCCAAATTTTATATAAGTATTATATACATAGATTATGCTTAATTTTAAGTAGAGGTCATGCCCAATCTTATACATATATTATATATATAGGTTATATCCAATTTTATGTAGAGGTCATACCCAATTTTATATAAAATATATGCATAATTTTATATATAATTTATTTTATATATATTTTTTAAAAAGTTTTAAATATTTATAGAAGCTCGAGCTCGGCTTGAATTTGGTTAAAATTTTTGGACTCGAGCTCGATAACAATTTTAAGCTCGAGACGAGATTTGACTCGAAATATTTAAATTAAATTCGATTCAAACATAGGCAGGCAGGTTCGGGCTGGGCTATATGCCAACCCTACCCACCACCCACCAAACCTCATCGGCTGACCAACAGCGAAACAACAATAACTTTATTAATTTGGTACCAAATGGACTATCCATTTCTGGGTCGAAGACCAGAAATTTCAAATGAATTGATTGATGCTGAAAGATGATGACCGAAGGGAATTAGGTAGCGGACTCGCCTGCCCCCACTTAATTATTGATGAAACAGCTCTCTCTCCAAATCCTCCATTAATAATATCCAAGGGATACCCATCAATTATTTTCTTAACCAAAAATAAAATATCTTCCATCAATGTTCTTGTGTTTGAGGTCTCTCTCTCACTTTAATTTCCCTATTATTTCCTATTGGAACAATTCAAATCACATCAATCCTCCAATAAATTCTACCCTATGAAACTTACCATCAAGGAATAGTCACCCAAGTAAATATTACAAATTTTAGAGTGGCCTTAAAAGCTGGATAGAATCGATCAAATTTTTAACTAAACCAGTTGGGAATTTCCATTGAGTCAATTCAAATCAGAATGAGACTCAATTCTTCCATTTAAGGTGAGTCAGCCTTACCCGCACCAAATCCGGTCACCAAACTCCCTGGGCCAACGATGAGAATGGTGGGAAAACCCCTGTTGCCCAACTAGCAAGTGCTGTACACGCGTCTTATACACTACTCGGTGTCTCCGGAAAGTCTGATATAAACGGATATATCTCCCGATTTTCAGAAAGAAAAAATACTGAGCTTACAATAATTTATCCACATTCGAGAAAGGGTCGAGTCAATCCTTCTCTTTCGTCAGCATTTCATACTTTTGCTACAACGCTTTATCTTTTTCCGACTCGCCTTGCCTCTGCAATCTTACGTACAGACAACGCTTCCAATCATATCCTACTTCCTCTCCTCTTGTAAAGGACAAGCAGATTGAGAGAAAAAACGAGTTTATCCGATCGCATCGATCTTGTAAAACTACAAACCGGTTTCGGAACGGTTTGCCGCTTGCTATTGGGATTCCCCCTTCCGTTTTTTGCTGACTTCATGCCCTCACAGAATTGGAATTGGGATTGGGATTGTTTCGTGGGTTAGTTTTTTTTTTTTTCTGGGGTTTTTTGTTTGGTTTGGTTTTCTTCTTGCTGAGATGAGGGGTCAAGATCAGCAATCCAGGGTGTTCTACGAGCTCTGCGCTCTTCTTCTCAGCATCCTCCGCCCTCCGCCGCTTCCTATACCTTATTCGACATCCGCGTCGTCCATGTCGGTGTCTTCGTCGAGACGGATGGAGGTTTCTCCGGCAGGATTCGCCTCGCTGCTTCTCGGCGTGTCCCTGGCGTTGATGTTGTGTGGATCGGTGACGTTCGTGATTGGGTTCATTTTGATGCCCTGGGTCCTGGGAATGGTTATGGTCTTTTATCTGGTTGGATTGGTCTCAAATCTATCGTGTTTGGGGCGGACCTTGTTGTTAGGGAATCCGTCGCCGACGCATCGACCGGCTAGGAAGGAAATGCAGGGTAATTTCTTGTTAACTTTCATAACTAGGTTGGCGTTCTGATCAATTTTCTTTTGCACATAAGGTTTGAGCTGGTGATTTCTTGGTTCTAAATTTCATTTCATTCTATTATTCGTTGATCCGAAGTGCTTTGCTTTTTACTGTCAACATGCTGTGTTTTCTGTCCGCTCTGTTCAGTGTTTTATTTTTATTTTTGGGAATGATTTCTATGTTTATATTGATTATGATTTCTAAACCACGTCGGGAGATCTAAGTCCGATCCTCAGGAATGATGGAATCGTGATAGTCTGCCTGTTGTGATATCTGGTATAAGCTACATGTCTGTGTAATGATTTGGTTGAGTAAGAGGTACTTATGGCATAATTGAAAGTTGTATCCTGAGATGTGTTGATGTTTGAAACTGTCGTCGGTGTTCATAGTTTTGATTTATATATGGTTAGTTCCTCGGTGAAATTGCTAGAATTATAGCTGCTACTTCCGTTCATTTGTTCTGTTAAAAGGCACATGTTATGGTGAGTCAGATGGGCTGGAGTAGGATGGCAGAGACTTGTATGACTCAACCTGAGTTGCACTTTTCTTTATATGTAGAAAGAAGACAGTTGAGAGGAGTAACAGGGTTATGGAAAATAATGCCAACTTGCGGTTCATTCAAGGAAATTTATATCACCAGTTCTCCTAAGATTAAACGATTGGATCCACATGTTACCCGTGCAAAAAAATGCATCAATTTGATGAGCAGGTGGCCCATGTATGCTGTTTCATTTCTAGGCATCTTGGTTGATCTTCCATTAAAGCATTTCCTGTAGATGTTGCAATATCCTGGATGATATTTTAATTTTTTGAAATGATGAAATTATAAATGTCCAAGATAACTTTTAATTCATCATTAGGAAGTTCTGTTTTTTAGGGAGATGATCATTGTGAATTATCACTGTTGCCTCATACCATGTAAGTTGGGGCTGGATGCATGGGTCCTTCTCCAATCTCTCCCAAACTCTCTTATATGATAGCTCAATTGTTATTTTACTTCTCTTCCTGTCTTCTCTCACCTCTTTCATCCATTTAATTTTTTCGTTCTTTTTCTCATGTAATTGTTTGTGGACTGGATCTTTACCAGTTTAGATTATGGCCACTTGGAGAGAGAGGGAGAAAGAGTGGGAGAGAGAGAGGGGGAGAGGGGGAGAGGGGGAGAGGGGGAGAGGGGGAGAGAGGGGGAGAGAGGGGGGAGGGAGAGGGAGAAGGAGAGGGAGGGAGAAGGAGAGGGTGAAGGAGAGGGAGAGGGAGAGGGAGAGGGAAGGAGAGAGGAAGAGAGGGAGAGAGGAAGAGAGGGGGAGGGAGAGAGGGAGAGAGGGGGAGGGAGAGAGGGAGAGAGGGAGGGAGGGAGAGGGAGAGAGAGAGAGAGAGAGAGAGAGAGAGAGAGTAGCTAACCCGACATTCAAGAAGGTTTACCAACAGCTGAATACCATTCTCACTAACTGCAGGATACAATTGTAGTCTCTTTGAATGATGGCTTAGTGAATAGGTTATCAAGATGAGTAACCTTAGAGAGATCATAAAATTTACTTTAGAAAAAAAGTCATGGTGATTATCATCATTGCCTGATCCCAAGTTTGTAGGGGCTTGGCTGCATGAATCCTCCTCCATTCTGCTTTGGCATTTGATATCTCGATTGCTAGATTTCTTTCGTTTATTCCGTCATTTTTTTTATCAATGTACTTTTTCTGTCTTCCTCTATTTCTCTTATTCCTCCTATCAAATAGAATGCCCATCTTACTGACTGCTGGTGCCAAACCTAGGTCAAGGATGAGTTTTTGAGTCAGGTTGGCAGCCAATGTTTTATCTTTGTCAAAAATTAGAACAGGAAAGACAAATGGAGTGACCATAGAAGCTATTTAACATTTGAAGGCTTTGTGAAAGGGGCAATAGATTTCGAAAAAGTGTTCTGTAGTTTTGAGAGACCTTTATCTTCCTTCTATTTCGTTACCTGCTTGACAGAAGCTCATAAAATGGGGTTTGAGATGTTGAGTTTCGCATATTTTCGTCTTTCGTCTATGTTGTTGTTTGAGATGACTCCTGACCAAGGTGTTTACTTGGATAACAATAGAGAGTCTGAAGTTGTTTCTCTGCATTGCATTTATCAATTATAGCAAACCAGTGTAGATGGCAGACATGAAGAACTGCTTTTAGATGTATGTAATACTTGGGAAGGCAACACGTTTTACTGAACTAGAAGTTCATCTTCTGTAGTGTGTAGTCTTCCAGATTAAGTTCATCTGACTTGCATCGTTGTTCTCATTCTCCTCATCTGCCTCTTTGGTTCATTTGATCTTTCAGCTATTTCTACCTTTTCCAACCACAAGAGGTCTCTTTAAGAATGCAAAACATGAGGATGAAGTTCACTTAAATCAATGATGCTTACAGGAGCAACAATGCTTTTCCCTATTTACTTGAACCATGAAATTGTTTATGCCATCCATCCTAACCATGTGGGGATGAGGCTTTACATTACTATTTATTTCATGTGATTAATGGTACTTTACGAGTGGGGTCATGTGATTAATGCCAATTAAAACTCGTTTAATCTCTTCTGCTTGAAAAGTATATTGTTTTATTTCTTAAATTTCAGTGTACTTCTATCTCTACGAACTGCAAAACAGAGATTTGTTGTCGATAACATAAAGTGAACATTTTTCTGTTTGAAGCATTCTCATTTCTTCTCCCGTGTCTACCTGCAGGCCAGTTTCTGTCAAAACTCCCAATCCTGTAGATATGAACCAGCCAACAAGTGGATAAATATAGACTGTCTTTCTTGTGAAGATTCTACCTCGGTCTCTCTGAATGATCAGCTGCGACCCAGTCCAAGTAATAGAACATCATAAAACTTGATGAATGGGCTTTATTATGCTTTCCTTTTTGTATTCTTGTGTGGAATCGGAATCGGAATCGGTTCACGTCTAGATTAGTTGAAGAATTTTTTTTTTTTTTTTTGGGGGGGGGGGGGTTTCGATTTTCGATCTTGTCATTTCAATACTTCTTGAAAAAGGAAGAGAAATCTCTGCAGCGTAATATACGACCAACTGCAACCCACTGTTCCATGCAGGCTTTCACCATGTACAGCAAAATCTCCGATTCTGGGGTGACTTGAATAGAACTTTACATTGTCAATGAAACGTTGGTTCAGTTAGATTCGTTATTATCACTTCTTTATTTGGCTTTTGAAGAGAAAAGAATACCACCACTTGGAGCTTCAAGACTCCCACTTGTCGCCATTGGTTTGATCGCAAATTCGTATGCATAAAGTTCTAAAAATTACGGCTTACCAAAAGAAAAAAAGAAAATATTCAATGATGTGTCTATTCCATCTTCGACCTTATCATCCCACTTAGAATGTTGAATCACGCTCTCAACGCTGAGAAATCTTGAAAGAGCCCACATATGCCCACCTCTTTTAAGAATGCAATTCACAACCCATTCAGAAATTTATTCCACATAACGAAAAAGTTACAAATAGGAAAGGAAGGTCGTCACTCTGTTGCCTCATATTTTGATCTTATTGCCCTGCAAAAAACAACTGCTATTCATTCCCAAATGTTCTTTGGTCAGAATACAACACAGTGAAAGTAAATTATTAGAAACCATGTTTTTCCGGGATCCCGGAGGCTAAATGGCCAATGCCTCCACCAGTTGCAATCACAACAGCACTGACAAAGCTTTGGCTGCCTCACATTCTCATGGAGCTCTGTGTTCCACATATGACCCAGAAAGCCCAGAGGTTCCAAGAACAGTGACCTGCAAAACAGCAAAAAAGTGAAACAGTATTGGAGTATTTCTGTCCATCTTTCAACAATTTACAAATCAAAATGAAGACAATTCAAACTTCCAGTAGCTATTTATGAAAGACCAATTACTTTACAAGCTCTATCCAGAGTGTCACGGCTGTAGCAGAGAATTTCAATCATACATAATAAGCGGGTATCTTTATAACAAGCCTTAAAATCAGGTACAGTTAGCATTTATGTAATATCTTCACACAGATCATGATTTTACCTTTCCCCATTCAGAACCAAGGCCACCACATCTCAACTTTATCTGAATCATCTTTGTTCCCAACTCTGTTTCAACTTTCTTTCTCAGATATGTTTCATCAGGGCCAAATGCATCCAAATAGGCTGAGTAGCGACTGTATGCTGCAGCAAGAGCATCTTGAAGGTCCTTAGTCATGGGTCCCACATTCTGAAAAATAAACCAAATGAACAATGTTTGATATAACCATTTAAGTTCACAATCAATTGATACAAGGTGCAAATGGTCCAACTAATATAACTTTAATATACACACAAATATTGGTGAACAGTTACATATGAATTTCCAGGTTTCCTCTAAATTAAATTTGCAATAACTGGATTATCAGTGTACTCATCATTAAGGAAACTCCTCTAGGGAGAACAAATAATAGATTCATGGAATAATGCATGCTAAATAAAAATTTTAACCTTCACTTGACCAAACCCAACAGATAATAAGTTGTCCAGGTGGCACAACGTCTGCAGTTGAGGCAACCTTGCTCCAACAGATCTTCCAATATAGTGACTTGATTAATGGTATAGACCATATAACTCCTTGAATATAAAAGCATTAAAGCCCTTTGCTTCATAACTAATACTGTAGCAACAGGATGGTAATAAATCCACTTACCTCACCACTTAGCCCTATGCTATCATCAAGCTCCATTCTCAGAGAAACCAAGATTCCAGAAAAATGTTCAACAGCTTCAGCTGCACGAAGCACGTTTTTCAAAGCCTCCTGGCCAGCCTTATCCTCTGTATTTTTTGAGAATGCCTTTTCAGCATCCTTAATGACAGCATGAGGGAGCTCATCCCAGCTTGCAGCCATTAAATCCTTGAAAACTGCTTTTATCTCAGGGTCAGTAATGGAAGGCAAGGTGCTAACATCTGCACTGAATAGCCTCCTAGTTCTAATGCTTGCTACAGAAGGAAGCTGGCAATCCAAGACTGTTCAAAAAACATGGGGAGGGAGAGAGCATGAGTGAAATGGTACGATACAATTTTAGATATACAATTATATAGATAGATAAATTGATTGAAAGACAGATAGACAGGCAGATTGAGAGAGAGAGAGAGAGAGATAGAAAGGAACAGCATAAATATTAAATACTCTAGAACTAACATGAACCCAGATAAACTAGTGAAAAGTGTGTGCTTTGGATGATGATTACTCACCATAAACTGTTAGCTGCTCTTGCATGTTACTTAAATTTCATACTAGACTTTTATTTTATTCTGTCTCTACTCGGTAATTTGCTCCTTTTCCATACACCATTGACAAAAAGGATTTCAAAGAATAACAAAAATGTATTTGAATGTGTAAGATTGGTCATCCCAGGGGGTACCATCTGCAAGCACATGTACTTAAAAGTAATTTGATCATGATCACCACTAAAATCCATGTGTTTATCTAGATACATGCTTGATTTCATGTCTTGAAGTCCTAAGAAAAGAGAGGCATTTGGAGCTAAGTTTTCCTTTGAACATCAAAATTGGTAGAAAGGGGAATGCTGGATGGTTTCGTTACTAGAAGTGATGAATTTAATCAACCTGCAAACTCAACCATCGAACTGAAATCATGCTCAAAGATCGCTTTTAAATTGCATCTGATTTCAAGAGGCTACATGCAGAGGTGGGAAAAGTGTCAAGAGGAAGCCAAATATTTTCATTCTATATGTATGCTTAAGAGCAATCCATTTCCTCCACATACTATCTTTATAATGCTTAACTTCCTCAACATATTGTCAACATACTATACTTAATTTGCCCACGGCACCGCCTGCTCTAGGGAACTAAATAGACACACATACAAACTTAATAGATCATCCAGTTGACTAAAAGGAACTAAAAAGAAGGGGAAGCTCTCCGGTTTCCTCCAAATAAACTTTCATTCAATAGTCTCAATACAGTTTGTGTGGAACTCAAACATGGCAGAAAGGAGAGGATGTGAATTGCATGCCTGCCCAAGGTAGATTTGATAAGGGTTGCCTAACCAACACACCAGAAGAAGTTTACTTGCGAAGTTAGTAAGCGCTTCTCAAATATCTCTTTTTGAAGGAGATTTAGTTAATCTACAAAGGAATTTGAAGGGAAGACTGTTTAACAGCCAATGACAGGACATATCCTCAATAATACTAGCCTAAAATTGACAGAAAACAATTAAGAATTGACCACCTTGTAATTTGTTTGACATCCCCATCACAAAACAAATAGCAGGACTGGCAAATTTGAGAAAAACAATCTTGAAAAAAAAAAAAAGAGCTAGGAAAGGAAAGCCAAACAATTTAATTGAATTACACAGAATATGGCTCCAAATGCTTCACCAACAACATAAAGTGAAGCCCCCTAATGCTCTTGAACAAGCCACGCTCAAAACTATTAATGAGGAGGAAGAAAGCAAAGAAATAGTACAAGATTTGATTTTTTGGCTAAGTCCTTGGCAATAGTTAATAAGAGCTCAATATGAGGCTTCTCGGTCTTGAATAATTTGTGCCTTCTTCGTTACGGATAAGATTAACGAAAGAAGCTTTCATCTTGTTGAAGTTGATGCTCTTGTAGTAGAGTCATCCAAGAGATCAAAGATATCTTGTCACAAAAATTCGACCTTGTAGAAGTTAGCAAGAAAACTGTCAAGTCGTGGTGCCTTATCAAAGGGCATAGAGGAAATAAATGTTTGAAATTTACTGAGAAGAAAGAGGGCTTATGCACCAATGGAGGAATCCAGAGACACCCAGGAGAGGTTGAGCACAATAGTTCTCCACAAGAAATTGCCAGCACAGAACTATACCATAAACCAATCAAGGAGTCAAGGGAGGGCTTGTGCAAGGCCCCTTGCGCAAATTTCTCCTCTAAATGAGGATGGTATTCCTCAACAGTGTCAAGAGAGAGAGTTTATGAAGCAAGATCTGTTTTCTTCCTCTTTACACTCTCAAAGACATCTCTCAACCATTCTTTGATTTTTGTCTTTAATTGATTACCCTTGAAGTTGAACAAAAAAATCATGAAATTATGATCTTTTTGAGCACATCTTCTCAAAACTAATAGGAGAAGAGCATCGAGGGTTGAAATCGGAATCAGAAAAGTTTACCCAGTGATCAGATTTCAACCAACTGAAGATCACTAATAATCCCAGTAAACTCTTAAAGATGTGCACAAGTAAACGAAACAGGGGATTCATAATTCAGTAATAGTATGCTGCAGGATTAAAGACAAGTGGCAAAGAACCTCCCAACCATGACTTTGACAAGAGCCAATTGAAGTAGATGAAGAACCCCTACCATATCTAGCCGAAGCTCGAGATGCAAATCCACTGAACTGTCGAAGAAATTCAGAAAAATAGGGATGTAGAGCTTTAAAGCCTCCATTAGTCCTCGAGGTAAATTCCCTGCTTGAATGACAAAAACAATAGTGGCATAAGATAAATGGACAAAAGATTTTTCTCATCGCTAAATACAGAAACCATATGAGCAAAATATACCCTTTCCCTCCCTGAAATGAATCTTCAAAACCCACAAAAATTAATAGAACAAAAAGATGGGAATTGACCTCAAAAGGAAAGAGAAAATCGAACAGCTTTGGGATGACATACCGAGTAAGAGCAGTGGAGGTGGTTGACTTAGAGTAGAAAGAATGGAGGCCATTCCGATTCCTGGATAGCGCTCGCCAGGCCATCTCGTCTGTCTCTCTCTCCTCCTATCTCTCGCGACTGGGCTTCGAAATAAAGAGAAAACGGAAGAGCTGCAAATCTGCTGAAACTAGAAAAAGGGTGGAGTATGCAATTTGGTACAGGTGACAGGACTCGCAGCAACCTTTTATGCAGTTTACCGCTATGGGACCCTACGTAGTCCTCTCCATCAGGGGTATGCGTCCTCGGAAACCGACACGTATTAGGTACTCCGATGCGCTATCGGGCAGATGGGACGTATTGGATGTATCAGTTATAAGAATTGCTCTAGCTGCTCTTCACAGAGCATTCTTCACTTCATTCCCTTCCAAACCAGATTTTGTACATGTTCTTCGAATATAATCAACAGAGTCTTACAGGGTTGGCATTTTTGTGGAAATGACAAGTCCAGAATCCATGAGAACCGAAGAGTGCCCAATTACAAGCAGAAATTAGAGGGGGGGACAGCGATTAGAAGAAAAAATTTCCAGCATAAAACTATGCCATAAAGATTTAATTGTTCATTAGATTTAAAGATGCTCTATCATTGTCGTACTTTTTCAAAAAAATTATTTATCCTTTATATGATTTTACTGGTATATGAAAGGTTGAATGATACTCCAAAACGATTTTACATACACTTTGTTTCTCCGCATATAATCCTAATCATATATGCCCCCGCAGGTCGTTCGATTCACAGCTTAGTCAGATCCATGTCAAATTGACCACTTCATCGTCATTTCATTCTGTTCTCGGTCCAAAGGATGTAAATAATAATAATAAAAATAAACAATTGGCTCAATCATGATTTCTAGGTAGAGAGGATAGGCGCGAGGCAGGACTGCTTTGATGGTCCCGCTGAGTTCCCTTCACTCCCAACGCTACCCATTACTCTGAGCTGAGTTTTGCGTATACTGAAAACCCTAGTTTCAAATGCCTTCTCCGATCGCCTTTTGAGAACACCGTCGGAGATTAAAGTTCATCAATGGCTAAACCATCAAAACAAAGAGAGATTTCTACTTTCTACCCTAGAAAAGCAAAAGTAAACTTTTTTCTTTCCAAATGATATTACAAGAAGCAAAATCACGAATCGTGTAGCAAAAGTAGTAACAGACAACATCTACACATTACACTCTTCGAGCTGATTCAGATCAGGAAGCATCGAGCCGCGTGAAGGCTTGGCTGTTATCCGGTGTAGATGTGGACGCCGATAGCGATGAGGAAGATGGTGATCAAACCGAAGTAGATGATCGCATGGACCAGGATGGAGATGCCGCTCGTCTGGAAGTTGTTGAACTCCACTACTCTGCTCTTCCCAGGCAGCTGAAACAGCAGTCCCGGCGTCAGCAGCACGAAGAGCACCAACGCGATAACCACCGGCCCCCAGTCCGCCATTGTCGCTTCTCTCTGTTGATAAAGCCGAGACGACGCGAAGAAGAGGGGAAAAACCAAGGTGAAAATTGGGGCAAACGAAGGTACGGAAGGAGCACAAGTTTAAGAAGGGAACGGAGGAGCGCGAGGAATACGACAAAAGAGGAGCATCGGTAAGGCCGGCGGTCGCTATTCCGCTTCGCGTTTTACTGTTTTTGGCATTTATGCCTTTTCTGGAGTGTCGTGCTGTTTCTGAGATCTGGATTCCGACGGGGACGGCCCTCTACACCACGTTCAACTCTGCTTTCAACTTTGAACCACTCGAATAAACATCTAAACTTCCACACCAAGGAAGCATCGGAATTTGGCCTCAGATGTCGGGCAAGGATGGAGTACCAAACGTAATGTTTTATTGTTAATGGCGCTGCCCTTCAACACTGAATCCCAGTTGGAATCACAACCGTCTGATGACAGAAGCTTTTAGGTGACAAACAGTTCCAGAAATATTCTCAAACTAGCCTTTTTTTCAATTCGGTTTTTATTTCAATTTTCCTGATGATCCTTTTGCTTTCTTCTCTATGTTTGAATCTGTATTTTCCACATATATTTGATTCATTGTTTTCTTTACTTGGATGGGAAGTAAAGAACTGCTGTTGCAGTGTTAGGCAATGCACTCTACTGGTTTGACAAAATACCCCCAAAAAAACCAGTACCTTCTTAGACAACCCCACTCATGAGAAGTCGAGTCGGTAATGTAGGAGTCACGATCAGATACGTGATCAATGTGCTTTTTTAATGCAATCATACTTCTCTTTGATTTCCGAAAGACTGTATATCCGCGCGAACCAATTTCTTACTCCACCTTTATCTCAGTGCCACCTACCTCAAGCTTCCCTACCTCCTTTAAACATGGTAGTACATCTGCAGATACATGAAAAGAGCTGCGTTTTGCTTTCTGTTTTCTTTCCATGAAAATTTGTCTACTTCTCTTTCATGGATTCTAACAGGGCCAAGATATTTGCCAGTTGGTTGTGCAAGAAGATGATTCATCTCAGTGGAGGATTTTAAAATAAAGTAACAAAAAGCATATGTTTTTATCGCTACAAAAGTAGCCACACCCCATGACGCCTTTGTCTTCCTCATCTTTAAGTTTGGTATCCTTTTGTGCATTAGCTCAATCCATAAATACCATTATCTCCAAAGCCTTCTGCTCTGTCTTCCGAAGCAGTCGTTTCTAAATTTGAATCCCGGTAAGAAGCTAAGCCAGAGAGTGCCTTCGAGAGAGAGAGAGAGATATCAGTGGGAGAAGATGACTGACTGGGGTCCGGTGGTCATTGCAGTCGTTCTATTCATCCTGCTGTCGCCGGGGCTCTTGTTCCAGATGCCGGGAAGAATGAGATGCGTAGAATTTGGGAACATGGGCACCAGCGGATTATCCATTCTAGTCCACTCCATAATCTTCTTCGGTATCTTCACCATCTTGGTCATTGCCATTGGTGTTCATATAGAGACGAGCTGATCTTTACTGCTTCTCGGGTCTCTTTACTTTTCTTTTGGTTGGCTTTGTTGTTTTGATTGTTGAGTATGTAGTCTTCTGTGCAACTTCTGGGATCTCATACCATTTCCCCCAGAGGCTTCAACTCGAGTCTTCGTTTGGGTATTGGAGGTTTCATTTGTTCCGTCTGAAAGGGAGTTGTGGTCTATGTTATTTTCATTTGCTAGGATTGATTTTTATCAGGAGAAGTTTTAGGTCAAGTTTAAAGAGTAGTTTATGTAACCTACAATACTTGATTAGTACAATTTATGCATACTAATTAAATAGATTTTTAACACCAAGAACTATAAAAAGTTTCTCCTCATTTGATATTTTAAAAACATCAATATTAAATAGAAGGCGAGGATGGGAAAGCCTATCCTCTCCAGTATCGGTATGCCTACTGGGTGAGGGCAAAGCAAAAACTTTGGCCCCATTAGAAATTTGATCTTCTGAACTAGGAGTAACACCTAGCCAAATCGGTTCACAAAATCGTTCAAATTCGGCTCCACAAAAAGCTAAATAAGGTTCATTAAGTATAACTGGCGACATTTTTCAAGTTCAGCTTGTTAACTCGTGAGTTAATTCGTTAGCATAATTTTTTTACAAAAATATCATTTATTTTAATTGTTCTCATTAATTCCTTTTTTAGTTGGTTGATAATTATTCTTATTTACCTCAAACTTCAAAGACGATCGATAGTTCAAACTTTTTGGGTCTCTCAATATCTAATGTTATTGTTTGTTAATAAAATAAACACTAATAGAGGTATTTTTGTGCGTTCATTTAGGTTTATTAAGCTGGTTATTTTATTTTAGTATGTTCTATTGTAAAGTCTTAGATTTTTTTTACGATAACTTGCACTTGTAGTTCAATGGTACTAAGTTCATCATAATATTCCCTTTATTTAGTTTTTGTAATTTATTTATTTTTATAATTTTAAATGTACGTTAAAGCTCAAAGTGGATTCTAATTTTAGGCCAAACATAAACAAATTCGAGTTTGGCTCAGTTCCATGTCACCCATGTAACCCCTATTCTGAACCATCTGGACCTTGTAATCTAACAAATCCTTGAATAAAACTAATTACCATAAGAAAATACATTTAGAATGTAATCAATGAATTCCATGATCGAATTCCACCATGTATAAAGCCATCAATGGACGCAGAACGGCGCAGTCCGCCCACCGGCGGAGAGGTGATAATCGAAACACATTTCAGTAACCACTGAAAACACGTCTCACTCCCTTCTTATATGAAGAGAGGAAAGAAACCACATTTCACGGTTACTGCTTAGTTAGTATAAAGTATTCCATCCTCGAGAGACGCCCAAATTAAAAAGTTTTCCGCTTGACGGAATCTGCGCAAAAATGTAATGCAAAAACAAGCGCGCAAGGAATCAAACAAGGCGACAAAGCTGAAACCGATAGGTGTTAGGAAGAGAATCCCAGAGGTGACTCAGAAACGCGTAGCAGCAACGCAATGTGGCACAATCGTAAAATCCAGAACATTGGAGTAGCAAAAGTAGATTGATTTTCTTAGAACAACAAAATTTTGTGTTACCAACTTTTTCAATTTCCTGTTCGACATTGATCATCTTACACTACATCCACACAAACAATCTTCTTCCTCTTCCTTCTTTTCTTCACTCAACGCTTTTTTTTGAATTTTTTTTTGTTCGAATACATGTTAAGAAACCACCAGAAGAAACGCAAAGTGAAAATAATAGCGATTATAGCGGATGCGATGACTAACCAGTGTAGATGTGGATTTTGACGGCGAGGATGAGAATGGTGAAGATGGCGAAGAAGATGAGGGAGTGGACAGTGATGGCTTTGCCGTTGGTCTTCAAGCTGCCGAGCTCGATATGGCGGTGGTTCCCAGGGAGGGTGAAGATGAGCCCCGGCTGGAGGAGAATGAACAGAACCACCCCGATCACCACCGGTGCCCAGTCTGCCATCGCAAGCCGATTGTAGTTTCGATTTCTGAAGACGTCAGGGAGGCCAAGGCTTGGATAGATCCAACTTTTTATTGGCGAGACTGACGAGCTTCTTCTTTTATTACAGGAGGGTACGGTGGGGAATGCCCGTGTTACGAATCTGCCTACTTGAACGAGGGATATTACGGAAGAGCCATTTAAGTGGATTGGATCTCAAACGGCTCAATCTCTTGTTTTGACACCAGGGTGGACAAAGGAAAACGCCGCGTTTAGGTGATCAAGTAAAAAATAAGTAAGCCAGTAAAATTGACACCCCAAAGACAAGGGGAAGGGAAAGGACCGAGATAAAGACTCTGGACACCTCTTAGGACAGAATACCAAGAGGATAACAACATTCCCTTCCTCTTTCTTATGACTCCTTCAAGGATTATATTGCTTCCATTAAAAACCAGTCAAGATATGCTAAAAGCATCCGGCTTCACATTGAAAACAGCAGAATTAGAAGTAAAGAAGTACACCTGTTTACATTTGACAAACCAGCACAGGATCTGCAATGGGAAATGCATGAAAAGCTTAATATTATTATGATAACAACATAGGAAGGAAAAAAAAACACAATACCGATGGTAATCACAAGCTCAGTTATGATTCACAACCGGCTCTTACTTCCATGGAATTCCTGCGGACAAAGCACTAGTTCCCTGGAATAGGGTGGCTTCTATCCCACTTGTTCATGCTAACTGAGTGGTGGCTATCACCTGATACTCGGTTGCTGTTTTTACTAGGACCCTTGGCATCTTTAGCGTTATCCACATTTGTCAAGTCCATTGTTGTTGACGTTTTTGAGCTACATTGTTCAAATTCTGTAGCTGCTTCCCCGTAGCTATCGCTCACGTGCCTACTATCCACTGAATTCATCAGTTTCTGGATGCTCACTTTGCCGTCAAGTGACTGCATTGCAACTGCAGCTATTGTAAGAGAGACAAGGAAAAAGATCGAGCTCAGCAGCTTCATTGTTGCAAGAGAAAGTTGTTTTTGCAGTACAAACAGGAAAGAGCTATTCAGAGACATGTTTATATACCAATGGAAACACTTACTGTGCATGCAAGTGGGGAAACAGGAGTGTTTTCTAACTGGGAAGCCACAAACTCCAAATGGGATGGTTCCTCATTGTAATAGCTATCGTAAGGTGGATTTTAAGCCAAACGTCAACTCACCACATGATTCAATGTGGTGTTAAATTCTTAAGCAATCTGGCATGGATAAAATAAAATATTCTTACCCACTTGAAGCATAAAAATTCGAAGCATAATGTTTCAAGGCTAGAGATATTGCAACTTTGCAGCTCATGGAACATTGCCAAGCTTGGGCCTAATCAAGTTACAAGATATATAATGATAAGATAATAAATAAGCACCATCTGGCCTTCAAATTCACTGGAAAAGTAAATCAAACCATGTTAATTGTAAGCATGAACATTGTGAGAAAAAAAGATTGTAAGTGGGGAAGCACCAACTAGTAGTGGGGTATTATGCTCTTCACAGTAGTTTAAGAAGGGTTTTAGTAGGCAATTGGTGATAAGAAATGATGATTGTCTGGCAAATGCTCAAAAAAGTTGCAGTGTTTAGTAACTTTTTTTTTTTCTTTTTTCTTGCTGAAAATGATCCACTTATTAGTGGAGAAAGTGGTATCCACAGCCTGTTCTGATGTAATGAACCTGATTTTTATTTTCAGAAGTGATCTCAATGCCTATTTGACTCTCTCATTCCTAGTTATGGGAGAGCTACTAACATTATGCTGGTATAACATTCCTCATGTGAGTTCCATTTGTTCATAAAGCCCTTAAAGGATGATAATTCCATCCATCTATCAGGCAAAGCAGATCGCTAACACTTAAGGAAGCAGTTGCCAGCATGAATTACTTGATGAAATAAATAGCTAGAAAAGAGACAATAAAGTAGATGGTGCTCTCAGGCTTGTGATTTTCTTCAGTTACTAAGCTCCTCACCTCTAACTGTAAACAAACAGTAACGCAAAAAATGTTCTCAAAGAAAAATGATGATCCAAAATACCAGAAAGAGTCACTTCCACAGACGATAACCATTTGCAACTAGAAATCCAGCCACTTCTTGTAATAATCACAGTTTGTAGGTGAGATGATACCATCCAGTGTACATTGGTAAATTACTGGACAAGACCCACAAGGTAATGAAGACGTAGCCCCCATAGTTTCCTTCTTTTCCGTAGCTCGGTAACATTTCTTCCCATTCCACTGCTTGTCACCTATTCGGTCCAACCATCCAAGAGTAATACCTGAATCATCTCATTGATCTGTGTAGAACTGCATTCAACCTTAAAGATGCCTGATTTACGGATTGAATCTTATACCATTTCAATAGTTGCAATCTTAAGTTTCTCAATATGATTCAAACACAGGGTTTTCACAATACTAATAAAATCTTATAAATCTTAATATATCACTTTTCCTGGAAAAAATTGCAAAAAATGACACCAATTGTAAAAATCAATTTCATAGCATCTTCGAGAGCAGTGGCATTCTCATCGATAAAAGATAACAGATGACTGGTAAAGAAAACTGTACAAAAACAAGTTGGTCACTGACCATTCGATAATTCTATGAAACGCCGAAGACTAAAGCATGATTCGTTAACAGATAAAACCATATGGACAATTTTTTATTACCTCAACAAACACGCTGAAAACCTACAAATTAAGAGATTATGGAGTATGCTAAAAAGAGAAGCATTCTCGTTTGTTAAAACCGAAACCAGCAGTGCTTCAGTCCATGGAAAAGAGAAAAGAGTCGGCGCACCTGATTGTTGAGTCACTTCTGGAACAGGACTTGAGCTTAGATGCGAGAGAGACGAAATTTCACCTTCCTAAAAAATGCGGAAACTACGGTGTTCGTCCTAACTCCTAACAAAAGGAACGAAACCTATTGTCCAAAAATTGAGCAGAAGAGGAGACCATTTTGATCCTTCCCCCTCTTTTTGAATCTTCAAACCGGGCCCATATTGACCTGGGCTATTATTCATTAGGAAAGGAGAGATGCCATCATTGGGCATCTCGCCCCACTAGCATCTTCTGCTTCTCTTTTAAATCTTTTCTCCATACCTCTCGTTGTTTCAAATTAATGTCATTGTCTCCCCTTCCTCGAGGAGCTCCTGGTGTTTCTTCAATTAGAGAGCTGCTGCAGAATGAGAGATTGGGCGCCCACACTGTGTCTCTGGCTCTCTTTGCATTGCTGACTCCAGGGCTGCTTTTCGCTTGCCTGGGAAGCACAAGCCTGTTGATTCCATGCTGCTTATGCTGTTTCAAGTTATTTTATGTGTTCATGTCTATGTTTAGAACTACTTCCTCGAGATGATTGGGACATTTCCCCAAATGGGTTAGTTTGGCTTCATCTTCTTCAACTAAATGCAATAGCAAGTAGTTTGAAAAGGGATCTCTTTTGCTTCTCTTCGGTTACAAAGCCTGCATCAATTAGCGAATGTAGATTGGGGCACAATTAGCACCCAACAAGGGCGTCTTATGATTAAATGATGAAAACTCCGAGCATACCACAGTTCAATGTGTCAAGGTTTCTGGTTCTCCTCATCTTTTCATTCTCGACACTAGAAGACACAGCATGGATGATCGAAACATCAAGCATACCACAGTTCAACGCGTCAATCATTTCTGGTTCTCCTTATCTTTTCATTTCTGGAGTACTAATGATGTCCCACAAACCACCCTGCTTCCGGCAGAATTTCTTCATCAAGTTTCTTTCTCCATCTTCTTCACGATCTAACTCAGCAATTAATATGCAAAGAAGACTTCCAATGTTGCATTTCCTATTATATATCAACAGTTCACATGAAGATCTACCAGTATGGAAGAACCATGTTTTACCAAATTTTGTTCAAGTCCTTGTTAAGATCTACCAGCATTTATCTGTTCCTTGTAAAGTGAAGCAGGGAGTAGTTGATCGAACGATTTCCCACTCCAAAGCCACACAATTCCAGTACATCCACAGTTCAATAAAATTTACAGACCCATCAAATGGGAACACACCCAGAAGAGGAAAGCCTTTGATACCTCAGAAACTATGGGAACAAAAAGCAATCATTTTTCAGAACTTAAAAAGTTACGATGGACAAGATTTCATTTTTCAGAACTTCCAGAACCAAACGTAAGTAACAAAGCAATTGCCAGATCCTTAAAGATTGTAAGCAAAAATTGTAACCAGAGACAGCAAAAGCTGACTATTATTAAGGAAAAAAGAATCCAATGACACTACAACCTTACAGAACCCAAAAAAGAGAGGAACCTAAAACAAGAATCCCATTACATCAGGAGCCAATGTACATGTGAACTCCAATAGCAAGCAAAAAGATGGCAATGAAAGCAAAGTAGAGCAAGGCGTGAACAACGATGGAAATGCCGCTGGTCTGGAAGTTGCCGAACTCGATGAACTTGTTGCGACCCGGGAGTTGGAAGAGCAACCCGGGCGAGAAGAGGATGAAGAGGATGACGGCAATGAAGACAGGACCCCAGTCCGACATTTTTCCTCCCCCTTCGTGTCTGTGCCGATTGAACCCCAGTAACGACGAATGAAATTTAATAAAGGGAAGAAGAAATCCAAGCGAGTACTGGTGTGAAATGGAAGGAGAGGTGGGTTTTAAAGAGGCCAGAGTTCAGTAGAGTTCAAAGAAGTGAAGGAAAGATGCGGTGGAAAGGGAAGATTAGCGAATCAAGTCACCACTAAGATTCACACATTGCCTTCTCTCGTTTCTATCCATTTGTTCTTTAGTGCATGACAGACAAGAGAGCAAATAAAGGAGGTTTTTTATCCAGAACAGTAAAGGTACTAATCAGGTCTTTCACTTGTCCATAAAGTGTCTGCATTCTGCATACTGTACGACTGTATCTGCGACTGGAAATTTTTAAACCATATTCCAAACCCGAGGAGGAAGACTCGCGTCTGAGATAAAAGTCACAGTAAATTAAACTCTATAGTCATTAGAGAAATTACTCAAAAATGGTTTTTCTACACTAATTCATCAATGATTTTTGACAAATTGGGCAATGTTGCAATTACAAAAGGCAAAAGCTCTCTTGAATAGATAGCTTAAGACTTAAGCTATTTGATCTTAGTACCAAACCGAGGAAGATGATGCTCCGCATTGGACATCTTGAAGCATTATCTTACTTCTTGTTAGGGAAAGCAGGATCACGTTAGAAAGTTCCAAATGGGAGTTGGAAGTTAGAACTTTTCTAAGTAGATGCTAAAGAAGCAGTACAAGAATTACAAGGGAAGGCAAGAATTGTCAAGGAATCTATTGTCTCGCCGCCCATCTCAAACTACTTACTTTACCCTCGTTCTCTTATCCCAAATCCCAACATGATTCAGAGCATCAAGTGTTGAACCCAGCAATCTGTCTCTGCATTTTCTTTAAACTTTCCTTCCAACGAAGAACAGAAGCTTATTTGTAACCCTGAACAGAAGAGAGGCCAATTTCCTCCTTACTCTGTGGGGACGACAATGGCTGCTGTCCTACTCCTTCCTTGGTCACCCTCTTTTTTCCAGTAAAACCTCCACAATAAAGAGTAATCTACTAATTGAGACAATCTCTAGAACTAATCCTAACTTAATAATTTATTAAACAAACGTGTAGGATATTTTTCATGTTAATTTATTTTTTAAATATTTAAAATAATTTTTAAATAAAAGCCAAATTGATTAAAAAAACAAAATCCGACCTGCCGGATTCGAACCAGCGACCTAAGGATATCCTGAAGGCATATGCCAACTACAGTCCTCCGCTCTACCAACTGAGCTAAGGTCGGTTTCTCTTCAGGAAAATTGTTTTAATATACTAATATTAGTGTAGTCGTACTTGTAATGATTTTTTAGTTTTTTAAACTTGGTGGTGACTCCAGGGTAAGTGATGTAATTATCTATTTTAACCCCTTTTTTATTTTTTTAATATTTTTAAATAAATATTAAAATTGTCACTTTAAAGATCTCCTTGGCTATGTGAAATTCAAATGTCATAAAAGGATGTATTTGTGTCAAATGCAAAACAATAGGGAAAAAAAGTTTTCTTTTGACTAAAATTTATAGCATTTGGGATGGTTTTAGAGAATTCAAAATTTTTAACGTAATTCCTCTTGTCGATGAAAAGTGTAAAAGGGATAAGAAAACAAGTTTTTTATTACTCCCAGGAAATGATGTAAAAAAAAAAAATAAGGCATAAATTTGAAGTAATTTATAATTAGTAACTATTTTCATACTTAATAATTAATATTACACTTAATATTTATTACTTATTACTTCTATTAAAGTATTTATCAGTGATTGGTTTATTTAATTACTTTTTATTATTATTTTTAACTATCATTATCAATAATTATTGGTCCACATTATTGATTAATCATTCATTTATAATAGATTGTATTATAAATTTTTTATCTTTAATAATATTATTTAATTTATAATAAAATTAATTTTATTATTATGCATTAACAACTTAGGGGCCTAAGTAAGGGCACATTGTCCCCTCCCTAAAGAGATTTTGTTTTTTTATGATTGACCACTAGCAAACAAAGTTAAACATTTAAACACATGCATTAAACAATTAACAACATTAAAAGATGATTAAAAGAGTGGATGTGTTTGGATTATCAGATTCCAACACCTATTCATTATCCTTTTCAAGTTCTCTTTAAATGGGAGAGTTTTTCAAAATCAAGTATTTAGATGAATATACATAAAATATAACATTTAATTGGCCGTATTTAAAAACTACAAAAATTAAAATATTTATTAGATAAATACTGACGTTGTTTTTTGTAGCACGTGGATGATCAAACTTCAACCATCAACCCCAGAAGACAAACCAGAAAAAATTTGTGGCCGAACAAATCGTGTTTTTCCGAACGTCACCTGGTGCTTGGCACACCCACGGCCAAGAAAAACTGGATAGGCTTTTACAAAAGCATTACCGAGTTCGGAATTTTCTTCTTCTGGACGTCTTTCTGTGGCCCTCGGGATCACCTAGAATCCGCCGTTCATTATCGAGTTATTTTCTAATTGTATCTTTGTTGTTACACGCTCAACTTAATTTATCTATTATAATGAAACCCAATAATTATTAAAATAGGTATTATTTATATATAAAAAATATGACAAATTTTATAGTAGAATACCATTACATTAAAAGTCAATGACAAGAGTATTATAGGTTAACTAATAAAAATAATATATAAAAATAATAATTTTTTTTTTTTTTTTACATATGCACGAAGGACATAGCGAGTGTAGGACCCTTAGCAAAGTCAACTAGAGAAACCATAGTTGAGGTGCCCCATCGACTCCCTAAGAGTTATACTGATTTATGCCGAGGGAAGGCTCTATGTTTCGGTTCACCAATAGGAGAAATTTTCTAATGTCACGCACAGAGTTGGGTTTTATAATAGTTCTTCAAATGTCTCATTATTTAAATAGGCCAACAATCACAATTTATTTGATACTAAAAATCATTTATTGTGAAACTAGCCCTGGGCCAACAATTAATCTCAACTAGAAAAAAATTAATTATAAATATTTTTGGGGGGATTGAAGAGACCACAGAATAACTGTACTCCCAGCGGCTACTTTTTCTTCTGAAAAAAACATCAATGATTAATGAGGTTTTCCGGCTTTCTGTGGTAAGCGAAGAAGGTTGCCTCCTGGGAAAGTGGAGCCCCCCACCACGCGTGTCTCACTACGTCAAATTTTGTGGCGTTCGCTAAAGCCTTCGTGTACATATCGTATGGGTGGCCTTTTGAAGCTGTCTAGTGTCTTCCAACGACGAATGTCGGTCCCTCGGTAGGGTTTTGTTCGGGACATCAGACGGCGATCGTAGTTCTTCGTTTTTCCATCGCCGGAACTGTAGTTTCCGATCAAAATCCAGCTGATATAATCCGTTCCTCAGTTGGAAAGAACTTTTATGTGATTCCTTGTTTTCGTTCGGATATCATTTGTCAGGGTTAAACGTAGCTTCCATTTTGTCGCCGCGACATCGTTATTGTTGGAAACCGGAGACGGAGCGATCGATTTCATTGAGTTTCCACATAACGGTTATAAGATAGGGGCTTCTGAGCCGACGCATGGGTTTTTTTTATTAGATTGATGAAGCAGAGAGGGTAACGCCGTCTTCATTGTTGTTTTGATTGTGAACAGAGTAATTACGTATTGGATTTCGGGCTGAGCGCGTTTTGTCATTTTGGAACTTGATAATTCGGGGGAAATATTGACCGTTTCGTGTGTCGCTTGTGAAGCTGGTTAAGGACCTTTTGGTTGTTCTCATCTGAGGACGGATTAGCGTGTCTGTATTCCAGACAACGGAATGAACAGTCAAGGCGGTAGAAGGAGTATGACGCTGAACGCGCCGGCACCTGGGAAGAAGAAGCTTTTAGAAAACGGACAGGGCGATGCGGGACGGAAATCTTTCTCCTCTGTCTCTCGTTCCGGGTATCGGTTTTGATTTTGCCTTCTACATATTCGAATTGAAACTGAAAGGATTTTTTTCTTGACTTCATGATTGAAATGCGAGCGCACCATGTTTTTTGGTTTCCTGGAGTCATTGCAGTAAACCCATAACGCGTATATGGCATAAAATTCGCCTCTGGAGTTGGAATATCGCCGTTCTTTTTGCTTTTCTTTTTTGTTTTAATTTTTATGAAACTTTTCTTTGTTGGGCAAAACATTATTTTATTTTTTCGGTCGCCACGTCTGGTTCCTTATTATTTAAGTTCTTCCTTTTCCCTTGTTTTTCCAATTATCGTACGCTGAAGCTTGATTATATGCAAATGTCATTGACTGATGGGAAATTTTTGTGTCTCACTGTGATAGTTTTGATAGGTTCGTGGTTTCTTTTTGTTATGTATTTGTCTTCAGCTCATATTGATGTGTCCCTTTACTTTTAAACATCAGGTTCTTTTGCTAGTTGTAGGACTGAAATCAATAGTACCGAAGACAGTTAGTGTACCTTTGTTATTTTACATTCCTATTAGATGTAGAGACGCCTGCTGACATTTTTGTTGTGAAGTATCGATATGTCCTTTTGTCAGAAGACATCTGGTATTTTGAAGATGTAAATGTAATTTTGTGCTAGCTCCTCAGAAGTGGAACTGGAAAATAAACATATCTAATCTTTTCAGCTTGAGTAAAATTTGTTTTCGTCAGCTATCCATATAAATTTGCCTGTCATCTTTCTAATTTCTTGCTATCAATATATTGAAGAGAATTTGAAGTAGTAGCTGCTGAAATTTTTGTGCTTCTACGTGGCATCTTCTTAGTTTTATGGAGATTCATAAATATTAAGTTGTTAGGTAATTGGATACATCATCAGCATCAACTATTGGACAATCTCCTCACTGTTCCTATGCCAATACTGGTTTACGTATCTGTAGTGTCCCTCTTGAGGAGTCCAAAAATCAAACTTTCTCTGTGCAATTTCTCATGAGTGCCAACTTATAAACTTTGATATTGGATATGTGTTGGGGAAACATTTCATTCTTTGACTTCTTATAGTCTTCTGCATGATGAGCAATCTTCACTGCAAAAAAATTGGCAATCTGACACCTATGTCTTGTCATTAGTAACTTACTCCAGAGTTCAGAATCAATCCTATCTCCTGTAGATATGATTTTTACCAATCATCACATGTAGCACCTAGCGTTGAATTTTCAATTGTGCAAACCCATGCTTATTATTGGAGAGTCCAAGCAAATCTTCTTCGTTGTGCATCTGCTAGAATTACAATTCCCATTCTACCAAGCTATGTTTTAGATCCTCATTGTTTTTGTTGCTCTCTCTTTTGGAGCAGAGTAGCTACTGGTGAGAGAACAGTCAAGCGCTTGCGATTGTCCAAGGCCCTGACAGTACCAGAAAACACAACTCTGCTTGAAGCTTGTCGAAGGATGGCTGCTCGAAGGGTTGATGCTGTATTGCTCACGGACTCTAATGCTTTGCTTTGTGGGATCCTAACCGACAAGGTCAGTTTCATGCTTATATAGGTGATGTGTTGAGCATTTACTATTTCTCCTGCAGTAATTTCTATTTCTGTCTTGTGATTGTTGAAGGACATAGCAACAAGGGTTGTTGCCCGTGAATTAAAACTTGAGGATACTCCTGTTTCCAAAGTCATGACAAGGAATCCAGTGTTCGTTCTTTCAGACACCCTAGCTGTGGAAGCTCTGCAGAAGATGGTGCTAGGTCTGTAGTGGATCTTCAGTACTTACTGGTTTTCCTTAACCCAGATAAGGAATATATATATATTCCTCTATGACACTCCTTGCTGTTTAATCCAGACAAATCATGCCAGTTGCATCCGTCCTTGCAGGAAAATTTAGGCACCTGCCTGTTGTAGAGAATGGCGAGGTCATTGCTTTACTTGACATAGCAAAGTGCCTATATGATGCCATTGCACGCATGGAAAGGGCAGCTGAAAAGGGTAAGGCCATTGCTGCAGCCGTGGAAGGTGTGGAAAAACACTGGGGAACTTCTATTTCTGGTGGGCATCTTGGTTATGCTAACTATATCTGTCCATGCATTTCTTTTTTCTTTTTTTGAAATTTCTGTCCATGCATTGCTTGACATCTTTTTCTTATTTCCTGAGATATAAAACCTTCTGTTTTAATAAATTTTCTCCAGTTTCAATTTGTGTTTGATGCAAATTTTTGTCAGGTCCGAATTCTTTTATTGAAACACTGCGTGAGCGAATGTTTAGGCCTGCTTTATCTACTATCATTTCAGACAATCCAAAGTAGGTAATATCCTCTTTTGTCTATTTTTTAATTTGATTTTGGTATCTGGGTATTTCGAAGTCATTTTTATTTGACTAGGATTTGCTCTTCTCAGATTGGTAACAGTCTCTCCAACTGACTCAGTATTAACTGCTGCAAAGAAGATGCATGAGTTTCGATTGAGTTCAGCTGTTATTACAGTTGAAAATAAACCAAGAGGAATTCTAACGTGAGCATTATTTCTTCTTCTTCTTTTTCGAAAATTGAGGTGGTAAATTAACTTTACTTTACATGAAGTAACTACTTATTGTTTCTTTACTGAATGTCATGAAGTAACAATTTCTTTTGTTTCTTGGTATTGTATTCAGTTCAAGGGACATTTTAATGCGAGTTATTGCACAAAACCTTCCACCGGATTCAACACCTGTAGAGAAGGTGTGTACTTTGAAAACAGAAAGATTTTGTTAAACTTTTTGTAAATAATTATCTATTATTTTCCAATTTCCTCTCCAGGTTATGACCCCGAATCCTGAATGTGCATCAGTTGATACACCTATTGTTGATGCTCTGCATACTATGCATGATGGAAAATTTTTACACCTTCCAGTTGTTGATAGAGGTAATTCTTGCCTTGAAATGTATAAGATAAAAGTTAATTATCATAAGTGTTATAACTATGCCTTCACCAGTCTTTTCTGACTTGTTTAAATATATTTCAACAGAAGGAAATGTTGCTGCCGTTATTGATGTTATCCACATAACTCATGCTGCAGTAGCCACAGTATGCCTCTTCCTTGATTTCCTTTCTTCATGAACTGATTTCATTTTTATTAGGCAGAAATATAAAAGAAACTTTCTTTGATTCTTGAGTCTACAAATGTTAATTGATAATAAATGGCTGAAGAAATGACTATGAAGTATTTAGGTTGTTGCGTTAACTTGTAGATTATACCACATCTGCTGAATGTTAGCTTTTCCATTGCTTAGTGTTGTTCTGAACTACATCTTAGAATGATAGTCAAATGTGTATGCTTTATCTCATGTCTGCCCTTTCTGATTATGCCCAAAACTGGGATTGTTCTCCAAAATGCACTCCAAATGTTTTCTTCAATATCTTTTGTGCAGAGCGCATTTTGGTTATTTTCTCTTCCAAACCCTATTTTTTGAATCCACTTCACTTGTGAACATGATCTAAGGTCTTGGAAGTTTATTTCACTGACATTGATTTTTTGAATTTGTCTGCTCTCTGAGCCTCATGCTCATTGTGTTTCTAAACCTTTTGTCCTTCCACTACTTTCAAGTAAATTATCACAAAGCCAAAAAAATATCTGGATTCCGCTTGACAGTTATGAACATTGTATAGTTAACACCTTGCAAAATTGTTCAGGTCTGATTTAGTTCCTTTTGTTGTTCAATTTAGAAAACCCTGCTTTTACAGGGATTGTTTGATATTTTGTCCCTGTCATCAAGTTAGGTTGGAAATAGCGGAGGAATAGGAAATGAAGCAACAAGTGCTATGATGCAGAAGTTCTGGGATTCTGCTCTGGCCTTGGGACCTTTAGATGAAGAAGAAGATTCACGAAGGTTGTACCCTCTCATTGGCTATTGTAAATGCACAAAGAATTGCAAGTATGAATTTCTGATTCACATCTTACCTGTTTAACAGTGAAGGATCTATGAAATTAGCTTCTGAAGGAACAGATGGGGGCAGATCTGCTGCTTATCCAGCCTCCGGTGTTGGTTATGCCTTTGGCTTTAAGCTACAAGATAAAAAGGGTCGTATGCATAGATTCAACTGTGGTATGCAACTAGATATAATAATCAAGATTATGAGAATGTCATGAAATTGAAGTATCTTTGATATCATAATATTGTCAATGTCTATGACATCTCAATATAATTTTCTTTAACTTTTTCCTTTTCTGCATTTTCTTAAAAAATCATCACATATTATATGCTTTTCTTTTAATTATTCTGAGCATGTCATTTTTTTTTCTCCCTTTTGGCTTTTTCACTGGTAATTTGGTGTTTCCTGTATTTCTCAGACGAAGCCTTAAGTGATATTCTGTAGAATGTATTTCTCAGACGAAGCCTTAAGTGATATTCTGTAGAATATTTTGTATTTCGAGTGGTGCACAGTCTTCTGTAACTTTATTCTAAGTTGTACCATTCCTGTGCCTTGATCAGATACACGAAGTTTGACAGATCTTATGACTGCCATTCTTCAAAGAGTGGGGGATGACATAGATCCAAAAGAGCTACCGCTGATAATGGTACTTATAACAATGAATAATTTCACATCTCTATTTCATATCAGCTTCTTACCTTTAACAGAGAGCTGTTTCCCCCTGTTTTCTGATTGCATTTTTATATCTAGTATGAAGATGAAGACCACGACAAAGTTGTACTTGCATCTGACAGTGATTTTGCCGCTGCTGTGGATCATGCCAAATTAGCTGGGTGGAAGGTAATAGAGTTCCTATGATTGTTCTCTGCATGTTTTATTTATTTAATTGTCTTTTTTTTGAGAAAGAGCGCTTTAATGTATTTATTTAATTGTTTTATCTGCTTTTCTATTTGAATTTGAATTGAGCACTACTTCATATGTATCTTTTAGTTAAGTACATTGGCCAGAACAAAAAAATCAGCTGTTTTAATGAAGACACAAAACTTTTTTATTTGGTTTTTTGTTTGTATAGAACTACTGCATATTGGGTATGGTCGGTATATGGTGATTATCTTGTTAACGTTCGTATTACCCTTCAATAACTTGTAAAATTTGGTGATTATTATCTTTTAAATTTCACTATTTTGGTTTGTCGATAACCATTTTTTAGCATTGATGTTGAGCAGTGGTGTTACTGCTTTTAAAGCCTTCGATTTTAGGGTGAAGATTTATATTTTTTATAGGCATCTGTCTGCTTACCTATTACTGTAAGGCAGGTTCTGAACTTTCATTGAGATTGTAAGGTTCTCGTACCATTGATAGTACTGAATCTGTCACTCTACAGTCTCTACTACTTTTCGTTGTTGTGGGAATTGATTCTGGCATGTTGATTTGTGATAGGGCTTGAGGCTACATTTAGATTATGCTGCCTCGGGTAGTCATAAGAATCATGGTGGATCCAACAGCATGGAATATGCACACAAGGATGCATGGGCTGCTGCTTACCGAACAGTTGCAGCTGGTGCTGCCTTAGTTGCAGGACTTGGTTTCATGGCTTACTTGAGGAGATCTGGTACCTAATCGTGCCATGAACAGAGATGCCCCTTTAGTAATGAAGAAGCCAGGAAAGTAATTAGTCTCATCAGTGAATGCATATCTTTCCAATCCTGTAGCATTTGTCGTGTGAGATCTACACATCAATTGTATTGGGCAGCAGAGTTGCCAAACTTTTTTCTTTTTACGTTTTTGTAAAATTTGGAAACAGATTCAGAATGGCTCCCCTCTTACAGAATAATGCCAGCAAAGTGATCAAGGCTAGTTTTTTGTGGCCTCAGCTTATAGTGCCAAGATTTTATTTTCTCTATGAATAAATAATATTTTTAAACAGGTTTGTGTTGAGAACTGATCGAAAAATTATTTGGTATAAAATATGTGAAACGAGATCTTAGCCATCCAATTATGATTAACGATTATGTCAGTTATCCGATTATGATTAACGGCTAGGGTTATGTCAGCTATCCGATTATGATTATGATTAATGGCTAGATGCATGATTCTCACATCAGCCGTGGGATATGGGCCAAAAGCCATAGTTTTGAAACTAGGGTTTTGGAATCAGATTGGCAAATCAAAAGTCTCACTTGTGTATTACTTGTTCTGATGCCATTTCTACTATCATGACAACGTACAAGGCGAGAATGTTAAGCCCATGACCCATCCCCGCTCCTCTTGGGGAACCCAAACCGGCTATCCCCACGACAACAGCGTCAACCCAGCTCTTTCCCAACTCTATGAAGTGACGTTTTCTGGATCCGCCTCGTACCATTTTCATGGGTCAGCCCAAGCCATTTTGGTTCTGGACACTGGATCAACAATGGGTCCATAATTTTTGCAGGCTTGCTTTAATAACCCTCAAGGCCGAGAACCCAGCCGGTTTCGGATTCTTGTCTTCCTCTACTTCGCTTACCCGGGAAAGAAAATCTGTGCGTTTTTTTTTTTCTTTCCCTCCCTTGGTTTGAATCTGAACTGAATCTGGCCTCCTCGTTCCCGGACTGCTCTCTCACTTTCCATGGATGGCAGCGAGTGGAATTCGACCTTATTGGAGAAGTTAACGTCTCTGCTAAGCGATTTCACGGACTCCAACATCCAACCGACCGATTTTTCTCCTGATCCGAGTTTCCAATTCCTCAATCCCTATCAAGCTTCACAGGTTTCACTCTAACATGTCTTTTTTTAGTTGTAATTGCCTTTCTCGTGTTTTCTTTTACGCCAATTTGAACGTTGTGTGAAGTGCTCTTTGATTCTCCCTTTTAGTGGTCTAGATTCTGTAAAATTCACCTCTTGGCGTAGAAAAGAACTTCATCCGTCTTAAGTTCTCCTTATTGAAAGGCATGGATCGGTTCACTTCTGGCGTTGATACTCTTTTCCCCTCTCATATACAAGATAATGGCACTCGCAAATGGTGGCGAGTGAAATAGAGATTCATTTCTGGAGCTATCATTGCCAATAGTTGTTACCAACAGAAGAACGGATATAAAGAAGATCCCATCTCAATGGGTGCTTTTCGAAGAAAATTATCTTTCAAATATATCTCCATTTTTTTCTGTAAATGTAAATATAGCGCGAATTTGGATTATATTACGCCCTTTTACTGGGCACTCTTCCACTGTGTCTTCTTGATTCTTATCTCATCTTTAGCAAAATTAGTTTGTAAAAGAAGGAACCTAGAAGTTGTAAACAACAGTAGATTTTGTTTCTAAGACATTTTCCAGTAACTTCAGAGTAACTTTGACCATTTCGTCTTCTTCTTGGTGAGACCTTTTTCTTTGTACTATTAAGTTTTGTGCGTATTGACGAAGCATAGAGTCCAGGAGGAGAGTAGTGCATTTGTTTCTGCTATTACACTTTTGCTGTACTTCTTTTTCCTTCTCTTCTTTGGTGCACCTACACTAAAGCAAAAACCTTTCCGGGAAAGTTCAGCATCAAAGTGCATAATGACGATTTCTGTTATTTTATTGTTCATAACTTTCCAATTCATTATGTTTCTGGTAATCATTCAAGCTCCAGTTTAGTATGATGTTATCGATTTCTGATTTTGCTTTATGTAAATCAGCATCATCAAGATAGTTTAATTTTGATTTTTTGGGATACAGGAATTTGAGCAGTTACAATGGAAGCAATTGTACAGCCTGCTGTTGCAGATTTCTATATATTCATCATTATTTCAGCACAACTTTGGAGATGATTTAAAAGATTTTGCACGTGAAGAACTAAAGCTTCAAGATATTGCAACCTTGTCTGGTCATCTGTTTGAAGAAGTCCACCAACAATTTAAATTTATTAGTGCTGTTGCGGCATCTGAACAAAAACAGTCAGATATTTTAATCCCTCTGAATGATTTTATTTCACTGCTAAGATGCTGTTTGGTTATTCTGCCCTTGCTGGAGTTTGATCCATGTATCGTTCCAAAGAGATGCCAAACCCTTGTTGCAATTCTTGAGAAGTCATGTCATCCTGGTCCAATGTTGTGTGATTCCAGCACAACAAGTGCTCCTATAACTACTAATCCTGCGGGGCTAGATACTCCTATCTACGGTGCTGATCAAGCTGCAAATAATGTTCTAGTTTTCTGTTCTGTACTTGAGGTACATTAAATCCTTCCAACTATTTTCCAGTTAGTGATTTCCTTTTGTGATGTATTTCACAGACTTATCATAGGTAAACTGTAAGGAAATAAAATCTATGAGGTTTCCTCGTTCTATTTCTTTTAGTCGTAATGAATCATCAAATATTATTGACTTGTTGGGTTTTACACAGCCTATGCATCTATTCCTCCGAGAGAAGATCTCTTTTACTAGTTTTATGTGTATTTTGTGCTGAATTTACACACAGCAGAAAACTATTCTTTCCAAGCAAAAGTAGCATGGTGCTACCTGTTAAACCTGGGGATCCAAGCATCTTGTGCAGGGGTTTCCTTATGTTTATAGTGTATCCTACACTCAAAGAGCAGAGGTAAATCCCCTAAAATATTTACCAGGTAACAGGTCTGATAGGATAAGAAACAACCATGAGAAGATATTTTATTTTGGCATTGTCTTATTTTTGGTCCTTTAAGCAATTGTATACTGGCTTGGCCAATGATAAGATTCATTCTTGTGGTCCCGTCAAAATTGTTTCCTATTCAGTAAATGGGTGGAGTTACTCGTATTTTTGGATTTGAGTTCTATGTTTTTTGTTCAATTAATTGAGAGCTAGAAATTTACTTTGGAGAAGTTAAAGGTTACCTTTGCGCTTCAGGTTTTCATTGATGAACTTCTAAAGGACAAGCGATTGAAGAAGTACTTCATCAGACCAAAATATTTTTCTCCGACAAAAGACAAGGCCTTTCATTCTGTTCATGATCGCATCATTCTAGAGGTGGTGTGCAGTCATTTTCTTCTGTCAGTATCAAATGAATGTTCCCTTAATAACTTTACAGACACCCTATTCTGGTCCCATCTAAATCTCAGAACTCCAAAACTAACACTGGCCACAGGCTTAACTTTACTCGGATCTTCTATTATACTTTCTGCACCACTAATGCTCCTGGCTCATTTGGTTTCCTTGGTCTCGAGTTGTGTTGGTATCAACTTGACTCCTTTTGAGACAAGAACATCTCCAATACTGTTGGCACAGTATATCTCAGCATTTGAACTATCAATTAATTTGTACAAAAGGGAAATGTTTCGTTTACAGAAGATTTATCAAGTCAATGAAGAAGTCAGTGACTTGGGTTTATATGATATGGAGCAAGTTTTAGGTGGAAAGGGATATCGGTTGAATTTTGAATTTTGCATTTTACCAATGACATATGACAAAATTAACTTCCAAGTTCATGAGCTGGTGAAGTCAAGTCAACCTTCCTCTGGTAGTGTAATTTCTCAAGCCCTGGGACGTGACCTTTTGAGCACCTCTACAGCTTTCATTCAAGAGAACCTACATATTCTGGATGAGCTGCACAGAGATGAGATCAGTTCAATACTGAAATTGATAATAGAAATGATTCTCTCCAGGGAAAACTGGGTGAATGCAGCATCTGCCTATGGAGAAGTAAGTCAACCAGAAATGTATCTTTTGGCGGCGGTAATGAAGCTGATGAGCTGTTCACTACTACAGATTGTTGGTTATATGAGGCAAAGTTGGAGCACAGTTCTCTTCAGAAGTGATTACTCATCATGTAGAGAATATGATTTTATGATTAGAATCATTGGCTGCTTTGGGCAGTATAGCAAAACTGTGCCAATTCAAAAGGCTTTGCTGGATGTTTTAGGGATGGATGCTATAATGCACAAGGAGACAAAGATGATGCTGATTCATTTAGCAGGCTGGCTCTTGTTAGCCTTTCAAAGTGGGCATGACTTTTTATGGAAAAGCTACATTTTCATGATGATGGCATTGATGAACCTAGTTATTTTTGAAGAAGGTAATATAGATGCACTGAAACCAATCATTGTTTGTGCAAAGGAATCTTCCTGTTCTCCGCCGTCTTTTGCTAAAGTTCCTCAGGTGAAGTATTTCTCATATGAAATGTTGATATTACCCACATCTTTAGTTGGATTATTTGTCTTCCATGATTTAAAGTTTATAAGAAATTTTTCAGGATGGAAAACACTGTAGGTCAAGTCAAAATATTGCCTTGAACTTTCAGAAAATTCAAATGATACACATGAAGGAGAGTTCCAAACATCTGAAATACGAAATACAAGGGTATGCATGATCTAACGTCTGTTGCAATGCTAGAGTAATATTAGTCTTGCAATGATTTCGTTACTTACAGGTTCTATTTCAGTTTTTCATGTTAGTGTGGTTAAAAAGTAACCACTTTACCAGTTTTTCTGTAAAGTCTCGCATTTATTATAGCTTAGGATTTCTTGAGTTTTTGGGTAGTGTACCTAACTTATCTTGGTCTGAGAGGTCAAGCCTGGTCTGTGCCTTGTCTGTGTGATCCATCTCTCAGGCTTGCTTATGTCTTCATTCTATTTGGCCTGAAGGTGAAAAAGATTTTAGAGTTGGCAAAGTCCTACATTTGTTTTGGGATCTCTAGGGGTTATGAGTTGCACAATAGGCCTCCTAAGGTTGCTAATCATTTATAGTCTCTCTTGGTGAAATAATTTTTAGCTTTCCAATTCTTAGTTCTTACATTTTTGCTTCAAAAATGGTATTTGTGTTAACTGTTTGTGACTGTATGAGTTCATGAACCAATTAGAGACTGCTAGTTCATGACAACATCATATAATTTTGCTTTTGACATGCGATTGTTCTAGGATATGAGAGTCTCATCTTCACATTGTATATTCTACGCTTTTTGGATTTTCCCCAAAAATCTGCTTGTCACCATCATTCCTTTTTTTACTAAGCCTTACTTCTGCACAGATTGGACACTGAATGTCCTAGTTTAGTAGAAGCATCCAATAATATGTCAATATCATCCTACACTGCTCCACATGTTGAGAAAGCAAAACTGTTGGACTTCAACACTGAGGATGAAGGTACCTGCAATGGACAGGTTTTTATTAAATGTTTGAGAAAATCATCTGATTATGATGATCTGGTTGACTTCATTGCATGCACACCTGGAAAAGACTATTCCACTTGGCTGAAGAATAAGAAAAGATTTAAGCAGTGGAAAGAAAGTAAGCGTCAAGCTTCACTGCTTGCTAAAAAGAAGAACTGTTGGAACTCTATGAACGGTAGGAGTTGTAGGTTCTTTCCTTACTCTTCTAATCAAAGGAAAAGATGAATTTGTTTTTTATGCCAGACTACCAGAATGGCAGGAACCTTTTGGTATTGTAGATATGCATACTTGTATCTATTGCATAGAAAATTTTGCAGTCAAGAAGTGGTTTCTAGCTTCCCAAAGTTCCTTTATGTTTCATTTAGTATTTTCTCTGAATCAAAGGTAAGGGGTTCTTGCACGGCAGCCCTTGCATCTCGTCTATGCCTTCACTGAGCTAACATCAGTTTCTGTTTCAAGAGTTTGAGAGTTTGAACAAGGTGATAATGTTTTGTTCTGCTCAATTTTATAACTTATTTAATTTTTCTTGGTTTAGAAGTTGCTGAGTTCTTTTACGTTTTTTCTGCTCTCTAATCGTGAATCTGTAAGAAAGGTTTCATTGTGTTGGTTGATCAAGTGGTAAAAAATGGAAGAAAGCCTGCAGGTAAACTTGATAAAAGAAATTTTAAGACTTTTAAAGAAGTATGTCAAGCAATGGAATTAACTAACAATAGATTGGATGGAAGATGATTTTAAAGAGCCTACTGCAAGCAGCTAAGGCTGATCGTGATAATAATGTTATCTGCTGTTCTTTCAGAAAATATGGTACAGTTCTCATAGTCAGGTCACTGTAAAGACCTAAAGAGTAAAGATTGTTAGCTCTCAGGAGATGGTGAGAGCTGAGGCTTTCCTTCTTGTAGAAATTGATTTGATTTTGGGGTGTTGCATGACCTCTCTTCGTTATGTCATTTCTTTGAAAGAAAAGAGTACACTGAAAATAATCCCCTCTATACTTGTAGTCAATAAAATGGTTGATATAAAATTCCAACTTTATAATGCCAATGAAAGGGCTTTTACATATGTACCTCAATTACTACCATCACCAAATTACCTTTGATAGATAATTATCTTATTCTTGTCAAGCTAGACTATCTCAATTAGTTTTTTAAAGAAAGCATTTTCTTGTTGAGGGCTTTGATAAAGAAATTTCTTAGCTAGTATATAAAGTACACAAATGGAGTTTTGATCTTCCTACTCATGACAGTTCTAAGAAAATGTTTTTAGTCCTCTCATAGAAAACAAGATTAATCGCAATGAAAACAGTTGCATATTTATCACACATTCACCACAAGTTTTTCCACAATAAAGTCAAATTCATTCTCTATTAGATTTAATCCACATTGGTTTGCATGTTGTGTTAGTCATAATCATGTATTCTACCTCTATTGACATAACTACTATTATTTGTTTATTATTTTCCAAGTGATGAGTTTTCCTCTCACAAATATGTAATAGTTGTAATAGCCATCATTTGCCAACCTTAAGAACAATGTAGCTGCATCTTCTACATCCACACTATCCAAGTGACTATGAGTTTTAGATAACAATTCTTTGGCTTGCGGGTTTTAGCCACTAAATCTTGATGACTACGTTGTAAATTTTCATAAACTAACTTGTAATGCTAATTGCACAAGAAAAACGAGGTCTAGTTATTGTGGCATGGATCAATTTACTATCAAGTCTCCTATAATGAATTTTGCCCTTAAGTAGAATCTAATAATCATGGAAGTCCACTTTAGTTACCATAAAATTCTCTACTAATTACCCTTAATAATCTCATTTAAAGCAAAATAGTGACATACTTTCTTAAGACAATACAATGTCAGATTTACTTCTAGTGGCTTTAATGTCAAGAAAGTACTTCAAACCCCTCCAAATCTTTGATTTGAAAATTTTCAAGTATGCATTAATGTCATATATGGAGTTTGGATGTCCACAGTTTGATGCAGCACTTAGACACATTGTCCCTAACTAGAGCATATATAAGCTCATCTACCTAAGAGCTATAGTAACCCAAAAACACATAAATGAGCTCAAGAGAGAGTGAGGAGGAAGATGGATTTCCACTATGGAATTGTTGAGGAGATGGTTCATGGTGCTCTTTATGAATGTGTAATCGATCATTATGAGATGTATTGACCCTATTTGAGCAGTTATATAATTGTACAACTCTCATATAAATATTATCATCACTACACTTAATTAATAGAGCCCCCATTCCTCTTGTGGACATAAAAGAGCTCCAAACCACACAAATCAGCCATAATATTTGTTTGATTTGCATATAGTGCATTGCTAATGTATTTTGGATTTATTAAATGATATCAAAGCAAACAACTAGGGTCCAAAATCTGGTTAATTTTCATCTTGATTTGCAATGTAGCTTGCTCAATGAAAGGGAACCGCTTGATTTATGCCAAAGACAAAGTAGGTTCATTCTATCTCATCTGTTGCACCTTTTTTAAGTGTCAACGGATAGATTTGTGGAAATTTTGACAATCAAAGAATTTTCTTTGGGTTGAAATTGGAAACACTAAAGTTTGATTGGAGGAGGAAGATGACGGTTTGAGTCAGCTGAACATTCTTGGTGTCAACTTAAGTTCACCAAATTCAGCCATGAATTTTTTCATGAGCCTCGAGTCAGTCTGAGCTTACGTAGAGTCAACTTGACCCTCATCAGAGATTTCAAGTAGGTGTTTTTTTTTGATTGAAGGGGGAAGATGACGGTTTGAGTCAAATAACATTCTTGGTGTCAACTTGAGTTTACCAAATTTAGTCATGAAATTTTCCCTAAGCCTTAAGTCAACTTGACCCTCATCAAAGATTTCATGTAGGTGTTTTTTCTTCAACTTTTCTTTAAAACGAGTCCTAAAATTAGTGATTTGGTCACAATGATTAGATTTGGACAATTATTTACTATGAAAGAATTTAATTGTCCTTTTTAATTAGTTGGCATGCTATAGGAGAAATAGATGGTACTATCTTTCCACATGAAGCGCATGTAGATGTTACAAAAAAGTATGCATCTGTCATATCTCAAATATTGCAAAGAAAGACATTTTTAGCATTCATCAAGACTTCAAAAAGGAAATTAGTTCTAATAATGTATTTGTGACATAAGAATCTAACCCGAGATATAAAACTTGGCAAATTTGGAATATGAAAGTTGTTACTTGGATCAAAGCCTAAGCCACATTGTTTCTTGTCAAGTTTTGACTCGAGTATGACATGTTCTTACTGCATATGAGTTATAGGAAACATTAGAGAATTATTTTTCTATTTTAAACAGATGTTAAGATTTTTCAACTCAATAATGTTAAGAAGGGATAGATCTATGACTTATTTTTATGACCATGTTAAAGAGTTGTGTCTTCAGATGGCTTATGCTACTGAGCATATTTAGTCTAGTAATAAGTTTATGTTACAAGGGTAGGTGAAGAATGGATATCAAGTTTTTGTGTTGTCTTTATTAATTCAACTATTTTTTGCATTTGATATATTATTATCTAAACCCTAAACACTAAATTCTATTGTAGAAAGTACATTATTTAGTCAAACAAAATGTTGTTCTGGTTGACTCTTCATATAAGGCTCTTGTGGCTCATTACCAAAATGCTTCCTTATACCCCAAATAATTCAATCGGAGGTTGTCAATCTGGTAATAGAGGTGGTAGAGGACAACCATGAAATAGGGGTAGAAAACATTGATAGAACAAATAATGAATGAAGTGTCATTTTGATTCTGAGATGAACCATTCAACTATAAATTGTTGAACTACATAGAAGGAGAAGCAATTCCATGCCCAAGCTCTTGCAGCTAATTGCAACGTTTATAGATTGTCGAAGCGCTTGACTAAGTGTAAGTTATTGGTAGTGAGGTCAAACAACATGTTTCTAAATATCTAGCTATGTTCCTTGACTTGGTTCCCTATTTTTGTCCTGATACTATCATTACTAGTGATGGAAAAGAACGCCCCATCACTAACATTGGGTCAATTTGTATCCGTACTCCTAAGGCCCTTTTGTTTTAGAATATATTTTGTTAGTCTCATCTTTACAATATGTTTTTTTTTATCCCTTATTTATTCATTTAATACCAAGTGTATATTTATTCATAGGACCACCTTTCCCAACACATTCTAGCTAAAGGGAACAAGATTGGATGCCTCTACTTCTTTGAAGATGATGTCAATTTCAAAGAAGCATTAGAATCCTTGTTAATATGTTTTGAAGTCTAGATTTTACTATCAAGTCCAAAGGAGATTCCTTTCTCCATATCCCTTCTTTTATTTCAACACAACAACATTTTTTAGGACATTGTAAATTGGAACATCGTTCTCCAAAAACATTTGGAATTTTTTTTGGTATAGCTACAAGTTTGAATAATAAAAATTCTTGAAATACTTTGTGTTCTATTTGTCATTTTACTAAACACACTCTATTGTGCTTCTTTTCCTCTTCCAGCTGGCTCCTTCCTTCCTCGAGTCAACTCGACATGTCTCCAATAGTCATGTCTTAGATGGTTTACTCCCCTTAACTCTCCACATATTCTTCAACATTCTCAAAAATATCCCTCCCTTTATTTCTCCTCGTTGACCATTCCAATCTTTTGTTTCCCAAATTGTTAAGCTTCTACAATAATAACCTTATATTGATGTTCTTAAGGATCCCATACAGGTACATATAACGGAAGGGGAAATATCTACATATAAAAAAATTGTTTCATGGCCTTAAATAAGAATTTGGGGCATGGTTTTATAAATTATATAGAGTTGATGAAATTTGGTTTTAAACGGTCTAACCCTTATTACTCTTCATTTGTTAATAAATCTCATGGATTGCTTACACTCGTCATTGTTTATTTGATGACATCATATTGATAGGAGATAATATTGTTTTCATTAATAAGATCAAAGAGTCGCTTAAGATGCATTTCAATAAGACATATTTGGGACAAATGTATTTTTAGGGCATTGATTGCAAAGATGAGATTATTACTTTGTCTCAAGTGAATCTGCCACTAAACTACTCGATAAGGCAAATATGTCAAATTGTTAGTCAATTATACCTCATGTTGCACTCTCAAGCAGTTTGCCTCTTACCTGACTTGAGCCAATTTACAATGCTTAATTTTAATAAGCTTGGAGGGTGCTCTTCAATACTTAACAATAACCAAGTAGAAATTGTCTTTATTTTTAACTAACTATATATGAGCTCTCTTTGTTTACATCTTATTGAAGCCTTGAAAGAATTCTAAGTAACCATTGTTTTTACATAGTTGGCAACTTCCCTTACTTTGTCATAGTGGATTACATATGCTTAGATTGGGCTAGTAGTCAGTTTAAATGTTATTTTTCTTGGTCCAAATCTTATCTCTTGGGTGAGTCCTTGACAATATACAATGACTAGAGCAAGTGTGAAGGCTGAATATTAGGCAATGGTTATGGGTCTTAAGGAATTAGAATGGATTCAAAATCTCTTTCACTTCATTCTTAGTAAATAGATAGTTGGCTTTTGGTTTTATTAGGTTTGTTATAATCAAAGTGTTTTATCCGTGGCAATCTAATCCCCAAGATAGATCCAAGCATATTGAATTAGGCTACGTGTGCTTTCTGTGGATTATACTCCTACTGAGTATTAGCTAGTAAATATTCTCACAAAATTACTAACTACTCAATAGTCAGTTTTTTTTTTTTTTTTTACAACAAACATGTCATGGCTTAACCCATGCTCAGTTTGAGGGGTTAATACTTATGAGATGTATTAATTCTATATGGTCATTTATGTAATTATACAACTCTCATATAGATAATATCATCACCCTAAACAAACTCTTGAATTAGCAAAACCCTCATTCCTCCTGTAGACATAGGAGAATATTTTGAACCACATAAATCGGCTTTTGTGTGTTTGATTTGTGTTTCATATGTGGCATATTTACTATGTGGCATGATGCACAACCTCTAAGTGCCTAGGGAATGTTGGTGCAAGTTGAATGGTAGCAAGTTGTGTTCCATGCACAAGAATGAATGGGGCTAATTTGTTGAGCTTGTACAATTACTATCCTTAATGCCCTACAAATATGTAGAAATTACAATATTGTCAAGAAAAAACAATTAACACAACCACTCTAGTATCTCGTTGGAGAAAAAAGTGATTAGAATGATTTTGTTTAAACACAAAGTGATACTATGAACCGAGCCCTTCACTCTATTTTAAGTCACACAAGGCTTTTTTTTTATCCTTCACACTTTACCTTTGTATCTTGATCAACAACCTAGAAATTTGTTCCATGTTCGTCTCTTCTTAGATATTCCCATAAAAAAAGACATTTTTTACATCCATCTAATATAGCAGCTAACCCTTATCTATAGCAACAAAAAAAAATGCAAATAACTTAAATAGACAATAGGTGAAAACGACACAATAGGTTTGGTTATGACCTTTAGACACTAGCCTAGGCTTGTATCTCTCAATTGTCTCGTCAAGATGATAAATCATAAATACCCAATGGAATCTATGACTTCAACACTAGTAAGGGGATTACAAAGAATTCATGAATGTCAAGATTTCTACCTTCAGTCTCCATATTCTTTACTTGTGTCTACTTTAAACACACCAAGGCTTCTTGATGAGATTGTTACTCCTTTGCAAACAAATATAGTAAGATCAAGATCAGCAAGGTGAGTAGAAAATAAATCTCCATCCAAAGTTGATGATAGCAGTAGAACTACACTTGATGGATCTTTTGTAACTCACCTTTTGTATTGCCTTTTGTAAAACTTTGAAGGCTTTTGTAATGGCAAATGTGTCTAAAAGTAGAATATCGTAATGGCATATATGTCTAAAAAGTAGAATATGGCAAATCTATAATTGAAGTAGGAAGAGTAAGTAATGGATGCATGGATTCAATAGTGGACAAATATAATTTAGAGAACTATAGGATATCAGAAGGTGATACTAATAGACGCATAAACTCCGCTTGCAAGAGGATCATCAACTTGTATTTACTTTGAACACGAGAGTATCTTAAAAATACACATTTGATAGATCATGTTGATAATTCTTTTATAAATAAGTTAAAGAGATGCACAAAAGAAACAAATTCAAACACCCCATGGAGGCAATCCTAACCAAGGGAAATCTTACTTTAATACATGAATAGGGATTTTATTCAAAGTTGAGTATAATTTTTTGTACTTGAGAGAAGCTAAAGGAAGGAAATCCCATCATCTCTATAAAGGTAGAGATCTTACTTTGTTACGACTTAATGATACCCGGTTTTTTAAAATCATACCAAAATATTTACTTTAATCACTTGGTTTTTACATTAAAAATGGTGCAAGTATTTAAAATAAGAAAAAATAAGCAACAACATCTAGACTCCAACTAGGTTTGAAGCATGAGGTTATTCCTTCATTCAACTCGTTGTGATCCGTGAAATAATATATGCAACTAGGAGGTACCTCCTTATTGCAATTTGAAAAAAAATTTATAATTTTAAAGGGCTAATATTACCAAATTAAGGTTGAGAAAGCAATTTTGACTAAACTTTATTATATTATATCTCTTAATTAACCTTAAATTTCATCTGGTTATATTATTTTGTAAGTGAAGATAGGGTTAGTGCATAGAGAATATAGATCACGATGGAGAAAAAGAAAGTGAAAATTCATCTTATGATGATTTACTATCTCAATAAAACGTGCTTTCTTTTTTAGACCCTATGATTATTAAAATAAAGAAATCAAAGCATTAAAAGTGTTTTTACTACCATACTCAATGTTATTAGAATTGAATCGATCATCAAGTTTGAATGATGATTTGTTTGATTTAACCAATTAAAATGTAAAAAGAAGGATGTGTAAACTTATATAGTATCATGATAATATTGTATTTAGTATTAAAATTCAAAAATTAGCGTGCAGGGAGGACACCACTCTTACTCACAAGGGAGGGATTGACCTCTTCCATCATCTTTGAACGGCGAGGAAGGTGAGAAGACTACTTTGCATAATTTAATAGGAAGAACACATTTTTCTTCCTCCATTCACTTAATAGACTTAAAGAAAGAGCAGTTGTCGTTAACCTAATTTAACTAAGACTAGTTCAATTTCAACCACACCTAATTATTTTCTAATCTAGTAAAGTTGGTCATGTTGGTAATTCCAACAAATAAACCTTCCCTACATGCATCAAATTTATTTGGTTTATTTATCAATTCTAACTTACAACAAAAGGGTCATTGGGCCCTTGACAAGTGAAAGAATGAATTCTTTATGCAGGTTATTAATATTTAAAATGAATTCATAATTTTTAAGAAATTATAATAAATTTCATTAAATATAAGTGAGTTGTTGACTGGATAGTCTCAAGTTGCTCTGTCCACCAAGTTTTGATAATAAAGAACATTTAAAACCAATTGTATATTTTGAGTTTGGTAACTTTAAGATATGGAGACACTTTGAGAACAGATCAACTACTCGAGTTTAGGTTGTAAACCACCATAAAAACCATAATTTTTGATTACGGCTGAAAGATAATTTTACTGTGTTTGCACGCTTACTCATTAGGTTTGGGCGCGAATTGTTTTGTAATCCCACTTGTTGTAAAGTTCAATAAATAACCTCAAATTGTGGCATAAAGGAAGAAAAACAAGTACTCATGTAAAATGATATTGAACTTTTTTATATTGTTTGCTTGTGCCATTTATTCAACATGATCCAAGACCCACTTAATCACTTTCTCCTAGATGATGAACATTATTCTAATACATGGTTATGATGTAAGCCCCCACAAAAGTTGTTGAACACTGAACATTTATATATTATAGGTTTGTAAGCGTGTTCTTATCTTATTTAATGTCATGATCAAAATTATTGATGATTTCACAATAAATGTACATGATTTTTTTATATATTTCAATAAGTATAGTAACTAATCTAGAACCTAGGGTATGTGAATGCTTATGCATATTTGAGGGAGATGTTAGTTGAAACCTAATGCTCCATTTGATAGGGGAATTTGCCCCCAGTAGAAGCCTAATGCTCCTGTTTTTCTTTCTTTTTCAACTCATTTTAGTTTTTTACTAGTGATACTTTTGAGTCCCCCTCAATCTCTATCTAATAAAGAAGATATTTTCTTCATTTTTGGAGGGACGTAGGGTTCCTTGTGACTTTAACGATAAGAATAAGGTTGATCAAACTTAGGAAAATGGACGCAGGGTTCCATTTTTTATATTTTTTGGGTCTATTCGTTCATTTCTTAGTCTCCTTCAATCTTTTTTTTTTTTATTTTCTATCAGAGACGTTATGAAAAGACATCCATCCACCTGCTCATAAAGCTTCTACTTCCTTTTCCCATTTTTTTTTAGTAGTTTGAGCTTCCCAATTTACCCATTACTTGCCAAAGCGGACCCAGCTCTGTGGCTGTACCTATCAACGGGTTAAGGAAAGGCGAGGGTCGAGGGACCTTTCGTCACTGTAAATGAGATTCGTTTTCCGAGGTGAGGGAAGTTCCACGAAGAAGACTTTATCTGCAACAGAACGGGCGGCGGAGCAGAATTACACAGAAGTTGAGGGGCAGTCTCAGCATGCGGAAAGACGACGACGAGGCTTAGAATGATTGGCGGGCTCGTACGACCACGTGAACCGCGAGGCTCTCCATCATCGTATACGTCTCTGACGGAATCCTCCTCGGTCCTCTCCACTTCTCTCATTAAAAAAATAAAATATCAGGATTTTGGGACGTTTTTTTTTTTCATTTTAACTTCAAACCGGACCCATAAGGGTTCACCTATATGGTCCATTTCAAAAATAATATATAATTTAATAATAATTTTTACTTATATTTTCATTATAATAGATTATTGTAAATTATGTATTTTTTAAATATTATTATGTAAAACCCTTCAACATGGTGTGGATAAGATTCGATTTTCATACCAATGATCGGTTATTATCGTAATCTTAATTCTTTTTTTAACTTAGTTATCCAAATGCACAATTGAAAGATTCCTAACGGGAACACTTTGAACAAGTCTGTTACACGAGACACGACTTTATTAATTTACGTCATTTTCACATTAACTTTAGATTACTCACGATTTTATTAATTTACGTCATTTTCACATTAACTTTAGATTACTTGAATATAAAAACTTTACAATAAATTATTGATTGAGGAGGATGTAACTTACAAAAGATGGTGAAGTAGAAGTCAAGTCCATCTATTTCAACTTTGGGCTGTAATTTACACAAATGTGTGGTAAGTCTATTTTGTTGAAAACGAACTCGTAGAAAATAAAATGAGATAATAATTAAATTATTATTTTTTTACTAACTATTTTTTAAAATAATAATAATCAAAATTTTATTAATAATCAAATTTTTTATTTTAATTAATTTATTTTATTAATTAAAAATTCAATAAAACTATGGTTAAATCTATCAAAATAATTTATTAATAATATTTTTTTTTCTTTTCCTCTATATTTTCTAATGTGTACATTAATACAAGAAATTACTTTGCAACACTAATGGAGAAAGGTATGGTCACGGTCGTCCGCCGTACGCTTCTCGCTACTAGTGGACTTTTAAGTGCTGAACCAAGGCGGGCGAAATGGGAAAATAACAGAAACCAAGCTAGAAAAAGACCTGTGAGTCCACTACTCCCGACATTGGTAGACAAACTGAAATCCTTGTATATTTTTTTTTTTCAGTTGCGAAATGCTCTTTGTCTCTCCTGCTGTAGCTCCTCCGAGGTAGACCGCGAGTTTCGAATTAATTTCTTTGCAGAGCGATACGGAAGCTTCATTTCCGTGACTCTGAGAATTGACGGCTGGTAGGTAAGGAGTTTGGTCCAGGGGTTTCAGGTTCATGATCTGGCATATGGTAGATACCGGGGACGATGATGGCAATCGAAGGTATGTAGTAGACGCATGTTTTCTTTGCATTCGTCCTCTTTCTCCTTGTTTAGTTTTATTCTTTTTTTATTTAAAGTTTGTGCAATTTAAACTTTGTAATCTTGATTCACCTGGGTTTTAGGTCTTGAGTTTTTTCTGTTTTTCGTTGTTGTGCTTCTTTTGGTTAAAATCAAAATTTGAGTTCTATTTGTGTTATTGTGTTAGAACTTTACTGTCATCCACGTGCCGTGTTTGGTACTTTTTAGTTACCAACGTATGTGATGTTCGAAATAAATTTGTTATTCGTCTGTAGCATATTAGAACTAGTTTAGTGGGTGCATGTTTGAGCTTGGTGAAGGAAGTAGCAATGAAAGTGGCAGTGGATGGTTGAGGTTTAAGATTTTGGCTTCACAGCCAAAATGAACACAACTTCCTGTTTTCTGTTTCAGCTCGGATCTGTCAGTGGAATAGGTAGAACTGGACTACATTGCGTTTGTCTTAATATACATAAATTGATGCACAACATGGTTAGAATGATATGCAAGATGAACAACAAGGCAATTGAAGAAAGGATCACCTTATAGTTTGCAAAGTTAAACCATAGTTAGAGTTAAACTCCTCATATCATAACTTGACAAAAATGTACAGGAATTCATTTTTTGGGTTAATTTAATGTTCTAACAGCATTAATTTTTTTTTTCAAACAATTTAACCAAATTTGTCTAATACCAAGTTTTGTAAATTACTCAAAACCAAGGAAGTTTTATACTATGAAAGAAAGAAAGTCTTCTCAAGCCCATTGTTTTCTTGACGTGAGTGGATTCTAATCAGGAGTTTCCTGCTTGACAAGAAACTAAAACAAGCCTTGAGAGACTGGTCAAAGACATATTGTAGCCTGCACATGGCTTTCATAAGGGAAGTCATACTCTTAACTAAAGCCACAGTTCATGTACCAAAAATTGCATTATTTTAATCATATGAAATTTGTATAATAAGTTCATCTTCTGGTGGCAAAATGCTCATTCTCTTGCTTTTCAAGAGTATGGCTGGAAAAATGAAAATATGTAGAAGGCCCCCAGAATAACTTTGGTACCTTTGGATGTTCTGCACCATGGAATCAGTTTGATTCAAAACAGTAGGAACATATGGAGATGTATCAAAGTTTCATGATCCTGATGTTCAATTGGTCTATGGAAGAATGAAATCTTCATTATGACCAGATATTCATTTAAGAAAAGGCTGAACATGAGTGTTTCATGAATAACAAAGGTCAACTTACTAGTTACAAAAAATTGAAAACATTTCAAGTCAGGGAAGGATGATATTATGTAAGTCCATGTTACAAAAAAAATCTACTAATTACTCTTGTTCTTGAAATTTATGCTATTATTTCTGACTATTTTTTACTGATGAAGTAGTACATGATTATTATAGATAATTTAATATCTGGTTATTATATAAAAAAATACTATAGATAATTATATTATAGATAATATCTGGTTATTATATTATACTATTTCAGTACATGATTATTATAGATAATTTTTTTTCATTTAAAAAAATATAATTTTTTTATTTCATTCCTTATTAACTCCAGAATTGGATATCGATAAGCTATATCAAGAAGCTCAAAACCGGTGGTTGAAACCTGCAGAGGTGCACTTTTTGCTGCAGAATTATGAAAAACAACATCTTATGCAAGAGAATCCCCAAAATCCTCCAAGTAATTTTTCCTTCTCCTCTTCTTTTGTTTTTCATTGCCTTTCTAGTCTGATCATTTGATCAGAGTTTACTTAATTCAAATATGAAGTGCTTTACTTTCTGCATAATTATCCAGCAGTTTTATTGAAAAGACATATCACTATAGGCTGTGTACATTAACAGGTGGTTCCCTGTTCCTTTTTAATCGGAGGGTCCATCGATTTTTCCGTAAAGATGGTTATGCTTGGCGGAAAAAGAGAGATGGGAGAACTGTTGGCGAAGCACATGAGCGACTCAAGGCCTGTTCTTCTTCTTCTTTGATTCTAGAGCACAAAGTGTGACCTTGGGTGATGTAAAAAGTGTTGCATAGTAGTTGATGTTGAGTAAATGGCATAGTTTTAGATCTGGCTATTTAAATATTGTATTTAATATCATAACATTAGATATTGAATTTTTTGAAAAAAAGACATTGAAATTCATTTAATGATTTAGATAGAGAAAGTGTGTGCTGATTTCTTTATCATTTAAGCTGTTGCTTTCAATAAAGTTTTAACAAATTTCTAGTTGTAATAGATGATCCTTAGACTCTATGAATGAATAAAATAAACTGTAGATTGATGATAGGGTAATATCCCCCAGCATAAATTTTTTTCCTGAAGACTCTGACTAGAAATGTCTTCCCATACCTCTCAAAGGAACAAAAAAAAAAGGAAATGTTCGTCATGGCGAACACTTTGCTGTTGCTTCAGGCTTGTAAATTGGTCACAATCTTTCTCTCTATTTATAGACAACTAGATCTTCTGTAACTGATGATTCCAAGCCTTCACTGCCTTATTATTAGAAGCTTCTGACCTCAGTCTTTCTCTTGGAACTCTCTTCATTGGAGAGTGGTACCTCATGGTTTATTATTATATTGTTGTTGTTGTTGTTGTCATTGTTATTGTTATTTTTCTGAAAATAAAAAATCCAGTGTCTTAAATGGATTTGTGATAACCAACTATAGCATGACACCCCGTTGACCATCACAGTTATTCCTGCATTGGACGGTGTGCTAATTTCAAGCGAACTAGAGACAGTCCTCTGTAAATAATTGTCTGAACTCCAAAAATGTCCTTTAGCCTCCATCTTCATGTACTACTCCAAAAAGTTGTTCAATGGGAACAACCCTGGTATGTGAGCTTCATATGATTTGTCTTCCTACAGCTACTAGGTAATTGAGTGCTACGTTCTTCAAACTGCAACATTGTGGCCATTGTCTGCTAACTTTATTGTCTTATGCTTTCTTTATGCTTTTTTTTGATTGGCTTCAATCTTTCACTGTGTTGTGTGGGGTCAAGGTATCTTCTAGCACTGCCAAAGATCACTCATTTTATTTGATGTGTATCTCTTCCTAAGATTCTCATTAGCAATCCACTTTATAGATCATAGTAGTATTTCAAATAAAAACTAGCAACTTGTGCACAATCTTCTCCATTTTCTTTTTCTTTGGAAAATTTGGGTGCCTTGCTGGGTAAGTTTGATTTTTTGTGTCTCTTGCCTTCTTAATTATCTGGTTTCTTGGAAGAATGTTTTTTTTTTTTTTTTTTTGTTGAAGAAGATGTATTAATAAAGCAAAAGAGAATTACAAAATTTGAGGGAGCACGTCCCTTACAACTAGTGATTGTAGGGTAGCTCCCTGCCTGGCAAACACATCAGCCGCCGAATTAGCGGATCTCGGAATGTGAGACCAAATACAAGGAACAATTGAGGTAATACCTAAAATTTCTTTAAAAGTATCCCAATGCCTCCACGGAGGAGAAGATGCGTTCTCACACCAACCTCTCACCACTTTGGAGTCACCTTCAACATGGAGAGGCCCCCTACATTTATCTCTGAAGATACGAAGACCGGAGAGGAGACCATGCAATTCAGCAGACGTAGAGTCTGATATACCAAGGGGTACGGCATAAGTGAAGAGCTGATTACCGGAATGGTTTGAAATAACTCCTCCGAAACCAGAAATACTAGGGTTGCCAAGAGATGAACCGTCAAAATTTAACTTTAGGAAACCAGGATCAGGAGGAGACCATTCTTTCATGAGCGGAGGCTTTTTCCCAATGTGCATCAATGCCAAGTTTCTCCAATTTTCACGAATGGAGGAACCCAGATAAGGAGAGAAAACTTTCTTGGTTAATAGCCAAGTTGATATTTGCCCAACCACTCTGTCTGCAACTCTGTCTAAAGATTCACTTTTTGCATCAAAACGTCTTCTATTTCGCTCATTCCAAAGACCTCACGGGATAAAACTAGTACATGCAAAGAGCATCATCTTTCCAAGACTCGGCATAGGAGTACCCATGAGAGATTTACTGAACGAAAGTAGATCAGCTGCCATGTAGAACTGAAAACCAAACTTTCCAAGAATGCTGATCAACACCTTCCAAGAAAAGCTGCAATGGAGAAGAATATGGCTAGGTTTCTTGGAAGAATGTGCCTTCAGCCTCTTGGCAACTTTCTAGAATTATACTCTTGTGCACATGTGGAAGAGCATAGTAGAAGACCTAACATTGGGACTGTAGGGGGGACTATTGAGCAAGCTTTCAGCTGCATATTTTTTGGGACCAGCAAACTCCCAAACTTTGTTTGAGCTCTATCATTAGGGAGAAACAGAGGACAATGATCTCTCTCTGGTAATTGGATGGACATTTGTCCTCCAGTGGTCTCTCAAGCAGTCAGGTAGGCTTAAGCTCATCTTTCTTGTTTTTTCACGTGGAAATGTGGGCAAGCAGAGAGGAGGTGGTTCCATGTAATGGGAAAATTTCTATTTAATTTTCTGCTTCTTTTGGCCATTGCAACTCTACTCTGCCGTCTTCATTGCATTAGAGAAAATCAATATAGGTTCTTTCAGCATCAGCTTATTGAGGGTGATTTGGCGGAGTTGTTTCCCATAAAAAAAACTTGTCCTTGGTGCTTTCTGAAGATCCATGTAGAGATCCTTTGCCTTTTTCAGATTTTGCCCATTACTTGGATCACCTTAATGTTCGGTAGTTAAGTAGAATTTTAGGCTAAAAATGAAGGTTTCTTAGTTGTTGATATTTCCCTTCTTGATTCTTATTTTATTTTATTTTTGTTTTTTTATCTTTTTTTTCTCTTTTTTTATTGGTGAGCTTTATTTAGAAAACCAAGTTAAAGTAATCTTAGTTGTTTATTTATGACTTGGTTGTTTATTTTATTATATCTCCTCTTTTGGTGGAGTGTCCTCTTGCCGTTGTGACATCTTTTATCTTAATATAATATTTTTTAGGGACAACAATGGATTTAGGGAAACCCTATCTCACTCTGGAAACCCACCCATAGACCCGCTACCGAGAAAACCTATGATTTGTTGAATTTCCAACTCTATCCCAACCTTGCCAGGTTGTCCTAGAATGCCGCTAAAAAAATTAAGAAGAGAGAATGAGAGGGAGAGAAAGTGGAGAAGAGGAAAGCTCAAGAGAGAGTTGCATTAGGGGACGTGCACATCCCCCAATCTCTATTTATAATGCTGGGTAATATAATTTACAATAATGCCCTTACTTTAAGTGAAACCCTACTCTCCATGTATCTCCCATTCTCTATGTCCTCTTACATGAAACTTGGACCATAGACATAATTGGACATACAAAATAAGATTACATGAAGACATATAAATAAAGATAAAGTGAAAAGACTGAAATATCCTTGATACTTGTTCTCAACACTCCCCCTCAAGTTGGAGTGTATATGTCAGAAAGTCCCAACTTGCCATAGAAGCTCAGAAATTCACGCTTTCCCAACACCGTAGTGAAAGACATCATCGAGTTGATCACTAGACCGAACATATGGGGATGTCACCTCCTTCTTCATCATTGCTTACCCGATGAAATGAGAATCTACTTTTATGTGATTCGTTCTCTCATGAAACATCAGATTGTTTGCAATGAAGATTGTTACCTGGTTATTACAATACATAGTCATAGGATCCTTCTGATAGAACCCTAACTCCTGAATGATAGATCACACCCACATTAGCTCACTGACGGTGTGGGCCATTGCTTTGTATTCAACTTTTACACTACACTGAGTAACTACATTTTGCTTCTTACTCTTCCAACTGATTAGGCTTCCTCCCAGAAATACACAGTACCCAGTAGTTGATTTTCGGTCAATCTTGGAACCTGCATAATCCTTCTTCAATCAACAAAAAATGTTGAGAATCCCTCTTCTTGGAGAGTTTGCAAGATGAAGAAACTTGTCAAAGACGCACAACAATTAGATGATTGCTCTTTTTTTTTTTTATAAAGTTGTTTTTATATTAACAAGAGAAAAATTACAAAAGAGGAGGGAGCAGATGCCTAACAACAAGTGATTGTAGGGTAGCTCCCTGCTTGGCAAACACATCTGCGGCCAAATTTGCGGATCTCGGATTGTGAGACCAAATACAAGATAAAATTGAGGTAATTTCTATAATCTCCCGAAAGATGTCCCAATGGCGCCACGGGGGAGGGGATGCACAATCACACCAACCAATGACCACCTTTGAGTCCCCTTCAATGTGAGGGGACCGCTGCACTTGTCTCTGAAAACACGTAGAATCGGAGATGCCTAAAAGGCCGGCATATGAGAAATGCTGATTATCGGAAGGATCTGAAATAATACCTTCGAAGCCAGCAATCCCGAGATTACCAAGAGAAGATCCATCAAAGTTCAACTTAAGGTAATCGGGTTCAAGAAGGGTCCATTCTTGTATGACTTGGACTTTTGTCCCAAAGTGCATCATAGCCAAGTTTCTCCAGTTTTCACGGATAGGGTTACCAACAAAGGAGGAGAAAGACTTCTTAGTCAGAAGCCAAGAAGAGATATGTCCCACCACTCGGTCCGCGACACGTACCGCTGATTCACTTTTTGCATCGAACCGTCTTCGGTTGCATTCATTCCAACCCCCCCGGAATGAAACTAGCACAAGCGGAGAACATCGTTTTTCTGAGACCAGGAAGGGGAGTACCAATGAGCGACTTGCTGAAAGAGATTAGATAAGCCATCATGCAGAATTGTAACCCCAACATACCAAGAATGGAAGTCCAGACCTTCCACGAAGAGATGCATTGTAGCAGAATTTGGCTCGTGGTTTCAGCTTTAGTGTTGCAAAAGGTGCATGGGAGGTCGATTGAATGGTGTCCTCTTCTTCTAAGCACGTCTGCCAAGAGAATCTTGCTTTGACAGGCGCTCCACATGAAGAATTTATCTTGGGAGGTGCACAAAGATGCCATACAAAGTAGACCTCATGCTCCCTTTGAGACGAATACTAGCCATTAATGTATCCGAATGCAGATGATACAGAGAAAGTACCTCTTTTGTTTGACCACCAAATGAGCTTGTCAGCCTCCGAAGGTCGAATTTTTACCGAGTTCAAAGAATCCATCAAGTGGCTGGCTTCCAAAGCCTGTGTTAGAAAGACCCCTTTTGGGATGAATGCTCAGACCACCCCCCTCAAAAGCATCAACTACTGATATGTTTCTACGTGCAAAGAGGAGAAAAAGACTTCTGAAAGCATTATGTAGCGGCTCCTGCCCCATCCATAGATCATCCCAAAACTTGAGGGATCTGTCGTTTGCAACAAAGAATCTACTGTCAGAGGAGAATTTTGGAAGAAGTAGATATAATGCTCTCCAAATTGAAGATAGACATCTCCGATTATCTTTTGAAATCCACCAAGGAGAGCCACAACCAAGCTTAATAAGTACCATTTCCTTCCAAAGATTGGAAGAAAGTGTATTAAACTTCCATAACAATTTTAGGAGCAACGCTCGGTTCATTTCCTTGGATTTTCGAATCCCCAGGTCACCCATATTCTTTAGCAAACAGACTTCATCCCATCTGACCAGATGATATTCATAGGTCATCATTCGATCCCCTCCATAGAAATCTTCATTTGAGCTTATCCATGGTTTTATATATGGTTGTAGGACAGGGCATAAAAAATAGTGCATAGCTTGGGATGCCCGCAATGCAAGACTTGAGGAGGATGAGCCTCCCAGCCTTACTGAGTAAATGCCCTTCCAGGTTGCTAGCTGGGATTCAATCTTCTCAACCACCGGATTCCAAAGGCTTTTGCTTATGCGGCCATTGAATAAGGGCGGTCCAAGATAGGTTGCTGGTAGGCGACTTGTTGTGTAGCCAAATATACTTGCCATCTCTACAAGGAGCTCAGGATTGACGTTGAAACCCATGAGAGAGGTTTTCCCCCAATTAACTTTCTGCCTTGATGCTAATTTGAAAAGACCCAAAACCACTTTTATCCTTCTAGCTCCATCAATATTACCGATTCCAAATATGATGGTATCATCCGCATACTGGAAGATGGGAATATTAAAGGCCTGTTGGATACTAATAGGAGGAAGCCACCCAAGATTGACCGCCGAGTAAAACATTGAGGAGGAGAATTCAACAACCATATTGAATAAAAGCGGGGATAGCGGATCACCCTGTCTGATCCCTTTAAAGTACCAACAAACTGAGTCATTGAGGATGAGAGAATCAGAGTTCGAGCCCACAACTTCTGATCCATAATCTCCATTTTTCGCCAAAACCCATTTTTTCCATAATCTCATTAAGCAAGATCCAATAAACTCTGTTGAAGGCCTTTCCAAGATCGAGCTTCAAGGCAATTCTTGGATCCTTGTTACAACGGAAATGATCAATAAGCTCATGTGCTGCCATAGTGGAGTCCAAAATTTCTCTTCCCTTAAGGAAAACACTTTGCCCTTTGTGAATGACGGTAGGGAGAAGAACCTTTAAGCGGTGAGCCAAAATTCTTGCTATGATCTTGTAGGCACACTTGTGATAAGATTGATTGGCCGGAAGTTCTCTGGCTTCTCAACATTAGCTTTCTTTGGAACCAAGGTAATAAAAGATGCGTCAATACTGCGAAAGGTGATACCATTTCTGAAGAAGCCGTGGATCATTGCTATGATATCCTCCTTCAGCTGAGACCAAAACCTTTTTAAAAAATCTCCATTGAAACCATCACGGCCCGGAGCCTATCACTTTACAATTAGATGATTGCTCTGATACCACTATTAGATTGAGCTTGGTTCCATCCTAAAATGACTTGCCACTTAGGAGACCTAGTGCTCAACTTTATAAGTCATTCACTTTTTTTAATATTTCTCAATGTGGGACTTTTTCCAACTCAAGACTCCCCCTCACGTTTAAGACATAACGGGCCTAAGACATGTGCACAAACTCCACCTCATGGAGCTGACAACACACAAACTCCTATTTCATGGAGTCCAAAATACCCAAATAACTTGGGGACACAAACTGGGCTTCGACCCACGTACACATTCTGCTCTGATACCACAGTTAGATTGAGCCTGGTACCATCTCACCACTTAGGAGGCTTATTGCTCAACCTTATAACTCATTCACTTTTTTTAACATTTCTCAATGTGGAACTTTTTCCCACTCAACACTAATCTTCTATCATCTTCCTGTTATAAACGGTTGTAACCTCCAGAGTTTCTTCCTCTTTGTTTTCTTGCTTTATGAAGTGATTGCCTATGCTTTCTCCCGTCTTTCTTCCCACGTTCCATCCCAAATTTCCTTCTTGTACCCAAACACCATGTCTAGAATTTGGCTTTGTCATAAAATTGGATAACTTATACTACACATTTTCTAATAATGAGACTGAAAAAGAAATGCCTTGAAATGGGTCTCGTTTAGTAAGCAAAGGTAAATTTTAGTCACCATGCCAATATAGAGGACAAGAAATATAGTTACAACATATTTGCAAGGATTCCATGGCTATTATTTTCATTTTTTTTTGTTTTTTGCTTTTTTGGTAAGTGGACATTCTATTTTGTTTCATCTTATGTTTGTTGGTAGAATGACTTTCTCTATTCTTATGTTCAGGTTGGGAATGTTGATGCTTTGAATTGTTATTATGCTCATGGAGAGCAAAATCCGAATTTTCAGAGGCGATGCTTTTGGATGTTAGCTCCGTAAGTATCAACATTGGTCACTCTCCACTCCATAGTCCACCTTGCACGAAAAGAAGAATTTTTTGTTGTGATCCTTTGTTGATATTGTGGTCCCTCCTTTGATACTGCAGTGGGTAAAAGTCATTTAATTAAGTGTGTCATTTGCTTACCTTTTCACTTTTTATAAGTTCTTTGAAGAAGCTGGAAGGTTAACTCATTCTTTGTAAAAGAAAGTACCTTAAATCATTTACAAAAAGTTGAAGAACTACAGGTTTTTGATAATTATTTCCATAATAGGTTAATAAAAGTTTCTTGAAAGAGTTTTATATATCTTGTAAACATAAGAAAAATAGATGGAATATGGAGTGTGTGGCACACTTCACGAGGTCAGAATTCTGCCTCTCTCTTTATTAAATAGTTTTCTTAAGTGAAAACTATTTACTATGTAAAAAATGCCCTTCTAGACTAATTTGCTTGTATCTCCTAGAATATAAAGCATATTAACCTGAAAATTGAACCTCACATCTACTATAACTTCTTTTCAAAAAAAAAAAAAAAAAAAAAAACATCTACTATAACTAGACAAACACTCTTCAAGTCTTAGAGGGAAACAATGTAAAGTGACCAAAAAACCTTAACTCCCACAACTTTAACACTACTTCTCAAGTTGGAGCTTATATATCTAAAAGCCCCAGTTTGTTACAAAAAATCACATGATCTCTTTTTCCCAAAGCTTTGATAAATATATTACCAAGTTGATATGTATATTTGACATAAGGTGTGACTATGATTCTATTCATCACAACATCTTTGATAAAGTGGCAATTGACTTTAACATGTTTATTCTTTTCATGATGTTGGGTTGAGCCTGGTTCCATTTCAAAATGACTAGTCAGTTAGGAGGCCTATTCCTCAACCTTATAACCCAATAATTTATTTTAGCAACCCCCCCCTCATGTCTAAGCTTACACATAAAGGGGCTTCGACGTGTTCACAATAGACGAACAACTTGGCTCTCCAATAATAAAAATAACCTGGGGAGTAAATATTGAGCCTCGGCCCATACACAACTTGCTTTGATACCATTGTTAGGGTGAGCCTTGTTCTGTCCCAAAATGATTAGCCACTTGGGAGACTTCTTCCTCAACCTTGTAACCAAATCATTTTTCTTAACACTTCTCGATGTGAGACTTTTTCCCACTCAACACATAAAATACATGATTACTCACAATGAAGATGGTAACTTGATTGTCATAGTACATTATCATTACCTCTTTAATAACGAAGCTCAATTCTTGCAAAATAGATTTAATCCACAAGAGTTTGCTACTCACCCTCTACACTTGAACGAGCAACTATAGTCTTCTTATTACTCTTCTAACTTAGTAGATTGCCTCCTACAAACACACTATATCTAAAAGTAGACTTTCTATCCAATTTGGACCCAACGTAGTCAACATCGGAATATCTTGCAGATTTAAATGTCTATATGGCTCATACAACAGTCTTTTCTTATAGCACCCTTCAAGCATCACAAATATTCTCAATGCAGCTTGTCGGTTTGTCTTTCTTGAGTATTCCATAAACTGATTGACCATATTCATTGCAAAAGTTATATCAGGTCTACTCACCTTTGCCATAGATGAGTTCGCCTACCTACCTACCTACCTACCTCTTATACTGTCTTTGAGCTCGTCATTGTCCTTTTCATAAAGATTATTGCCAACTTCCATAGCAATCTCCGTTGGTTTATCTTCAAACAACTCATACTCATGTAGCATATCAGTCTCATACTTTCTGTGAGTCAGAATAATACTTGCTTTGCTTCTTGCTCCTTCAATCCTGAAGATATGTCTAAGTGTCCCTAGATCTTTAGGAGGTTAGTGTTTTGGGAATTGGTTTGGAATTATAAATTTTAGAATTTCAATTATGTTTGTTTTCAAATTCCAGTATTAGTGTGTCTAGAATTAATGCTCACAAGTATTTTGTAAAGAAGAGATTTTTTTTTTTTTTTTTTTTTTTGAAATTGTGCGTAGTTATATTAAAAGGCTCAAAAGAGCAAGATTACGAGGAGGGGGAACCATCCTAAACAATGAGAGATTGCTGAGAGGTTCCAAATTTAGTTAGCCTATTAGCCACATAATTGGTTGACCTAGGAATGTGATTCCAAGTACAAGAAATGAAAGATACAATATTTGCAATAGATGAAGTAATTGGCCAATTCCATCAAGGGGGGAGGCTGAATTAGAGCACCAGCTGATGACCACTTTAGAGTCCCCTTAATCAGTAGCTTTCCTTGAAGTCGGTCTTTGAAAATCTTCGACCCAAAATGAAGTGCATTCAGCTCTGCTGTGTGAGAAGTAAAGAAGAGGATTTGAGAAAGAAAAAAGGAGAAAAGTTTGAGAGAGGAGAGGAAGAAGAAGCAGCCAAGTCTGCATTGGAGTTCATGCCTGAAAAGCGTGAGCTCCTCCCCTTCCATTAATCACTTTTGTAATTACTAGAAAGGATGAAAATGCCCACAATTACAAAAACTCCTATAACTCATACATTACAACTATGATATGAATGAAACTTTAATGATAAGTGCTTAATGAAATTATCTATCTAAAGGAAATATGCTAAGATAAATTAGTATACAGGAAATGACCAAAGTACCCTCGGACTGGTATTTTAACATATTCCAATGGTCAAAAAATTTATTCAACTTGTGGAACTCTATTTCCTTTCTTCAGCAATGGAAATAAACTCTAGAAAAAGAATTTTCGTAGTAAACATCTCAAAAAAAACTTTTCTCTTGAAACAACTTTTCATGCATCTCAAAAAAAAAAAAAAAAAAAACACAACAAAGAACAATAATTTTTTTTTTTTTTTATGAGAAGTGTGAATTTATTAAGACAAGAAAAAGGAAAGAAGATACAACCTAGAAAGGGGGGCTCCAAATACATCTAGGGCTTGAAGAGTTGTGCCCTGTCTAGCTTGAGAATCTGCAAGGAGGTTGGCTGATCTGGGCACATGTGCCCAAGTACAATTGAGGGAGGAGGTAATGTTACATATATCTAAAAAGACATCCCAATGCCTCACGAGGGAGTTTTAGAGTTGGCGCACCAATCAATGATCGCCTTGGAATCCCCCTTCAATGATAAGAGGACTAGAGAACTGGTCTCGGAAGATGGTACGGCCGTGGTAGAGGCCAGCAAGCTTAACCGAGGTAGCATCCGAAATGCTCAAGGGGCCGGCAAACGAGAGTAGGAGGCTGCCATTACCCGCGTGGATGACACCATCGAAGCCTGCACGGCTTGGACAGCCAAGGGTGCTGCTATCAAAATTCAATTTGAAGCTACCGGGTGGAGGAGGATTCCAGATTTTCATAGCAGGGGAATGGGTGGGGCTAGACATGACTGCAAAAAGACACTAGTTTCCACAAAGATGAGAACTGCGTAAGTGGAGGAATTCTTTTTTCATAAGGAGCCAATTAGAGACCTGGCTCGCAATAGAATCAGCAAGCGTAGAGGCATAGGAAGCCTTGAGTTGAAATTTCCGTTGTTTCTCTCCTTCCAGAGTGCCCAGGGGATATGACCCGCACAATTGGAGACAAACATTTTGCCAAGCATTGGAAGCCGAGAGCTAGTGGGAAATTGGATCATAGATGGGAGGTCACAAGAGACGTACTATTGGATGCCAATTCGGTTCAGAAGGCTGGCCTAAATTTCCTGAGCAAAGTGGCAATGAAGGAGCACATGTGTGGTTGATTCCGGAGAGGTGTGGCAGAAGGGGTAAGAAGGGTCTGGTATCTGAGCTCCTCGCCTTAGTAAGGCATCTGATGTGAAGATTTTATTCCTGCAAGCACACTAGACGAAAAACTTGGTGCGAGAGGGACCAAACCGAAACTGTTGGGTGGCTAGGCCGAGGAGTAGTGCCGCTATGAATACTGTTGTAGGCTTAAGTAATTGAGAAGGAGCCCTTTGGACAAAGGGTCCAAATGAGCTGATCCAGAATAGGCTATGATCGTGACTTTATCAAGGGTGGAGAGAGGATTTGAGGCCTCCATTGCCTGAACATCCGTGAGTCCCCTCCGGAATTGCAAGTTCCAATTTTCCGATTGCTACCAAATATCAGCAACCAAAGCCATGGGGTAATTAGAGAGACTTGAGAGAGAGCTGAAGGTAACCTCCAACAGTTTATCACCCAACCACCAATCAGACCAGAATTTAGTTTGAAGACCATTGCCGACAAAACATTTGACAGAGGCGGAGAACTGGGGGAGGAGGAGAAGGATCTTCCTCCAGATTGGTGAGAGTCTATGCCGACTGCCACCTTCCAACCACCAGCCCTCACGCTAACCAGCTTTGGCAGCAACCAGAGAGCGCCAAATCAGCAAGGGAGAAGTGTTGAATCTCCACATCCACTTGAGCAGGTAAGCTGAATTAGTGCTTGAGATACTTTTGGTGTCGAGATCTCCAAGGAGAGTTGGATGGCACATGTCTGCCTAGTTCACAAGATGGTATTTCCTTTCTCCATTGAGCCCATCCCAAAGAAATCTTCACTTCATAAACTCTAACCAGCTGGCAACTGCAGCTGGGTAGTGGAATAGGGAGAGAAAGTAGCTCGGAATTCCATGGCGGCAAGATTTTATAAGAGTGAGTTTGCTTGCCTTTGATAGGAACTTGCCCTACTAGGTTTCTAAGCGGCGCTTCATTCTTTCAATGATTGGATTCCAGCAATGCTTATTCAGGGAGCAATCTATCAGCGGGAGACTAAGATAAGTGCTGGGAAGGTTTGCGGTTTTATAGCCAAGATAAGAAGCCATGGATTGAGGGTGTTCGACACAATGTTGTATCCTGTGATTGAGGAGTTGGCTCAGCTGACTTTCTTGCCAGAGGAGAGCTCGAATAGGCTCAACAACACTTTGAATTTGGTAATTTGTGCCATGGTGCCTTCTCCAAAGAGGATCATACTGTTGACGTATTGCAGAATAGCAATTTCTTGATCAAGCTATTTTGAGATGGGGGAGAGCCATCCAATGCGCTTGACATGATGAACCATCATGGAGAGATGTTCAACAACAATGGTGAAAACAATTATGACTTTAACCTTTTTCAAACTACATAGCCTTTTTGAAATGACCATGACTTTAACCTTTTATGGTAATTCTACAGCCACGCTAAATCTGGAATTTTGTATTATGAAAATATTTATATTAGAAAATTATATTCCAGCAATAGAATTCAAGAAGGTATATCCTAGAAATATTCTTAACACACACTACCCTCCCCTTAGTTTGAAAATGGTGTGTCAAATGTTCTTGTACTTTGTTAATGCCCTTTTCATCACTTTCGGACAACATTGTATCATTAATGTATATAATCGATAGAAGAAGTAATCACAGTGGCTCCTCTAAAATCCCAAGGATATCACCACATGGTTGAATTTATCGAACCAAACTCTAGGACTCTGCTTGAGGTTATAGATTGCTTTATGCATTAGACATACTTTTCCAGTCTCCCCTTAAGCAACCTATCCTGGAGGTTGCTCCATAAACACCTCTTCAGTCAAATCACTATGCAAAAAAACATTCTTGAGATCCAATTGGGTATAATGGCTAGCCTTGATTAACTGTAATAGATATCAAAATCCGAAAAGATGATAAGCGGGCAACAAGAGAAGAGGTTTCAAAGACAACTACCCCATAAGTCTACGTGTAACCTTTTGCCACCATAGCCTTATAATTTATTATGTACAGCCATTGACATCCCGCTATTGTCGCATCCAATAGTGGCTCACACAAAGTCCATGTTTCTCTATCATTTAAGCTTTCTATCTCAAAATCTATGCCTGTTTCCAATGAGGGACACTAATGCTTTTTGCACTAAAGAAGGAATGGAGTAGGAGGACAAGGACCTACAAAAGTTTTAGAAGAATTTGACAGGTTGTCTAAGGAAACAAATTTGGAAATAGGATGCTCGGTACCTTTTTGAGTTCAAACACAAATACCCTTGTGAAGAGAAATTGGAAGATCCAAATCATTTACCTTAGGAGCTGTAGATGAGGAAGGTGCTAGCACTGGTGGCATAGATTGCACTGTAGTGGAAACCTTGGTAGGCCTTCATCGCTTTTATATGTATAATGGCTTTGGTGATCCTGGAACAACTTCAAAAACTAATACAACACTAGGAACATCCTCCACAGAAAGAGGAGTTACAACATCAATTCCCATAGAAAGAGAATCAAACTCAACCTACTTGGAGAAACCACCACTAAGGAACTCATTCATAGGGTAAACTTGGTAAAAAATCATACTTGCATATTGTGTGATAATTTTGGTAAATGTCTGCATTTTCCTCCATTGCCCTTTTATTTTGGGAGCTACGGTGCTGTCCTTCTCTGCAAATTTAGATTTCAATTTAATTTTCTCTCCTTGGGTTTTGGCTTCCTAGCACACGCAAGTGCTCTCTTGGGCCATGGTAAAAGAAAACTATGGGGTTGAGGTTTGCGTTCATGTGTGGGAGGAATTATTGAGTGTATCCTTCACTTTGTTCTTTTTTAGGCCAATAAATTCTCTGGTCTTTATGCTCCAGAGGTGAAGCTGAGATTTGTTTCTTAACATGGTTGGAGAAATTGTGGAACATTTGGGGCTGCAGGTCGATTTGTAGGGGAAATTATTGAGTCTTTTATTCACTTGTTCTTTTCTTGACCAATAAATCCTACATTGGTTGACTAGGCTACCATGTACTGTTCAAGGGTTGACACTTAAACCTTCTGGGCTAGTCTGCTTTTTTCTACTTTTAGACCAGCAGTAGGTACCGGCTCTGATTGAAACAGCCGGAGTCTGATAAAGTTGAAGATACCTTATTGGAGAGATGCTATATGATAGGCACTAGTTTAACCTTTTCTGAAAATCAAGGTGCATTAAAATAATTTGTTGTTATGCTGATTTCTTTTGGCTTATTTATTTGTTGGTACTCCATCCTTTTAAAGATCAGTTTAAATATTCAACCTGTGAACTGCTGTTCCCATGTAAATATTCTGGAGTCACAGGGTTTATATACACTTTTGCTTTACAGGGCATGGGATCACATTGTTCTTGTTCATTATAGAGAAGTCACAGAGGTGAGTTCACCGAATCCTGATTGTTTAAGATGCAACAGTTACTATATGTTGTTGAGTGGGAAAGGTCTAAAATATTCCAACATGTATGTTACAATAAACTTGAATGTAACCTGCTTGATAATTTTTTTTTTTTTAACATTGTTGCTTGTCTTTTTTATTGTTGTAACTCAAACATCATCTCTGCATTGATTGTTGAGAGATTTTAGTATAATTCCATAACTGAAAGATTCCCTCATCTTATCTAACTTAAGGGAGGCCAAAGGTTGGCAAATTGAGAAACAATTGGCATGTAAAATGTAATGCTCTTTAAATTACAAAAAATGAAAGGATCACTTTCATCATCCCCTAATTGAGTTATAATTCACGAGTCAATCAGCAGTCTTACATTGCATTTATTCATGGATCCATATTTTTTTGAAACGGTGTGATTTTATTATGAAGCAAAACAAGAGAATACATCAAGGAAGGCCTCCCCTTATAACAAGAGATTGCAGGGAGGGACCCAATTTAGCACACAAATCAGCAACCGAATTGGCTGCTGATCCAAGAACATGAGACCAAGTATAAGAGGTAGTGGAAACAATGTCCATAATACCAAGAAAAAACTGCTAGTGACACCATGGGGGGAAAAAGGCAGTGGAACACCAGCCGATAATGACTTTGGAGTCTCCCTCCACAACAAGCGGACCTCTGAAGTGATCCTAGAAATTGTGAAACCCATGGAGAAGATCAGAGAGCTCAGCAGTGGTCGAGTTCGCAACGCCTAGAGGACCAGAGTAAGAAATAAAGCTGTGCCTCCAGGATAAAAAATCACCCCACCAAAGCCAGCCAACCCACCGTCAAAGTTAAACTTATAATAGCCGGTAGGGGTAGGCTCCCAAACAGTAACCCGGTGGGGCATAGAGGAAATGGACATTTGAGCAGTAATCTTCTTGTTAGTGCGGGAAGGGGCACAGGAGAGGCAGGCAAATTCTTTTCAAGTGCGAATCCAGGTGGAGATGCGGCTCGTAGCATAGATCACCTCAGTGGTAGAGCACGAAGCACGGTTAAATCGTCTGGAGTTCCTCTCCGTCCAGAGGCACCAAAGGATATAAGCGACACATGCAGCTAACAGGAGTTTACCGAGGCTGGGGAGACGAGTCCTAGATGAGTAGCGGCACATGATGCTCAAATCAAGGGTGATGCAGAAACTGAGGCACATGCTATCAATCATAGAAGTCTAGACATGCCAGGCAAAAGCACAATGGAGGAAAAACCACCTTTTGATCCATTGTGTTTTCGCCTGGCAGGTCTAGGTGACTTTTCCTTTCTTCCATTATTATTATTATTATTGTTCTCGTTAGTTTGGAATTATGGCGTTTAATTTCTAACATTGGCGACCACCGTGGGTGAGGGGGCCTCAGAGTGCGAAAAAAGGGAGCAAAGTGGCAAAGGGAGAGGGGGGTCCTGGTGTTGATGTGATGCCATGTCGGGGGTAGAGATGTCAAAGTGATGGGGGTTGATGGAAAAGGCCGCCAAAGGCATAGGGGTAGGGGGTTGTCAGAGGACTCAGTGGTGGGGTGGAGGGGCACCTACTTGTCAGTCAGGCAGTCTATAGGGCTGGCCGTGGGTCGGGCTGTGTGCTGGCCGGGAGAGGCGTCGCTGCCGCTGCCACCAGTGAGAGAGACAAAGTCTTCCACAAGACCTCCAAATGTGATGCCGAGTCAGAGGGGAGACTGCCCGACATCGATCCAGAGGAAAGTCTTACTAGAGTGGATGCAACTGGGACAAATGAAGAGTCGGGCTTCGTCGAATTGCCGGTGTTCAGCGGTGCTTATGTCCGGGCTGATTAAAGTACCGAAGTGGCTGAGAATGAGGCGGAAGATGGTTTCCTCCCAAAGCTCGGGTGGGAGGCCCGTAATTTGGAACCATTGACCGAGACCCCGTTGATGCAAGGAGGGATTCCAGTCCCGGACAAAAGTGATAGTGGCAGACGTAGGGAGTTGGGTTGCCATCTATTGATCCCTGATTGAGCGAAACATAACAATCCACTCGCCCATCCACAAATAAAATGTCAGCGGGGAGTAGTCCAAGCACAAGTGACATGTGAACCAATCCGAGATGCATTGACCCTCTATCGGCGGAGTGCTGGAGGTGACCAAGGCTGTGCAGAGGAGATGATCGAGGCTGGAGGGGGGGGGGGGGGGGGGGGGGTTGGATTTTGTGAGGTTAGGGATGGAGGGACAAAGGCTGAAACAAGGGCTGATTTCTGGGTTGGGGGTTGGACAGGGGATGGCAAAAGCTGTTTTCTGGGCTGTTGGGATCGGGAGCAAAGGGGGGTAATCTGGTGGACGGGGAGATTTGGTGCTGGGCAGTACCATGTCTGCAAGAATTCCCCTTACTTCCCCAGTCTTGGGGCTTGGAAGGCCTCATCTACCTGGAAAGCTACCAGCTCTCAGGTACGTGCTTCCTCTCATCATATTCGGCTGGGCATCCTGTTAGAAATGGGAACTTGTTTTTGGGAGGGCATCTGGTCTGGCCACTAAAGCTTCACTTCTGAATCCCCCCTTATGTATAACCTTTCTTGTGAAAAAGATGCACTGGTTAGTGCTTTGTTGATCACTCTGGACCACCTGCTTATATGGACTGCGGCACTTCTGGAATTTTCATGGTGCCCTATTGTTATAATAAGATCACCAATTGTCCCAGTGGGAGTTCGAATTGCCCAACAATCTCTTGGAAGATCGTGCCCTCCCAAGGTAATATTCTTTCCTTGGTGCCTTCTGAAGAGGAGGGTTCTCACATGTGAGCAGCTTCAGCGCAGAGGTATGATGATTGACAAACTTAATTAATGCCGAGCCAGAAGACATGGACCACCTTCTTCTTTTATCTTCGTTGGCGATGGAGGTATGATGTTCTTTCTTTTTGTAGGTTTGGGATCTCTCTCCCCACCAAACTCTATCTCAGATTTCATTGGCAGCTCTTTCTATATTCCCCTGCTGAGGGTTGGAAAGCTTCTTTAGAGACTAACTATAACCGCTGGCACCTGGTTTATCTGGATCAAGAGGAACGATTGCACCTTCTCAGGCTTAATTGGTTTGGTGGGCTGAGTTATTGAAAGACCGGTTCATGCTATTCTCCTGTGGTCAAAGCTCTCCTATGAGCTTCAGGAGCTCTTGACTGCTGTCATTCATGAAAATTAGAGATTGGTGGCCTCCCTTGACACTACTATAGACCGTGGTCCACCCCCCCACCCGGACACCTTAAGTTGAACTTTGACAACATAATCTGGGTCATACTGGTTTTGGTGTAGTGATAAGGGATCATCGTGGCAACTCCTTATTCTACACTGGCCTGCTGGGAATAACTGACTCTAACATGGCAGTGGTTCATCCTCTGCTAAATGGCCTCCAAATCTATATAATTTTTTTTTGTCTCCCCGTGATTATTGAAGTTGACTCCAAAAGTGTCACTGCATGGGCTTTTGGAAATTTTCCCTATAACTGGAGATTTGATCAGGAATTCACCTAGATTGAAGACTTATCCTGTCGGCTAAGCGTCTCATGGTTGCATGTACCTAGAGAAGCCAATGGTTTGGTTGACCATTTTTCAAAGCAAGGGCATAACCAATCTGGTCTTTATATTACTACTGATTTGGGCTGTTTAATTCCTTAAATGGGCTGTATTCATTTGCTGGCATCTGTTGTGACATCGTTTATTAATAAAATTTTCAGCCCTTTAAAAAAAAAAAATCTCAGAAAGTGGTCGAGAGTTTCTTCTTTATCTTTTATTGTTGCCCAATGTACTATTTCAGATTAGCAGCCCCTTGGAAATCATCCTAAAAATAATAATGTTATCAACATAGGGAAGATAACTGGGAGCAATTTGCGAGAGGAGAGAGATCATGAGAGGAGAGAGAAAGCTATGTGCACCGAAGCGACGCATAGCTTGCACCGGAGAAATGCGTAACGTGCACCGAGAGCTTCAAGTGCGCTAACGTGCGCTGATATTCGAAAAGGAGCCGGGACCCTTCTCCGGTCACCATCCCCACGACTGGTGGCCAGGACCCTTCTCCAGTCACCATCCCCACGACCGGTGACCGGAATCCACGACGACGGATTTCCGGCAAGGACACAGTCACCTTCTCCGACGCCAATTGACAGAAAGACGACGCCTCATCGACAAGACACAGAAAATCCAATCTAGAAAAATTCACTCCAAACGCTCGGAAATCTCGGAGCTCCCCTCCGACGAGTCTCCGGAACCTCCTACGGAAGGTTTCGACGCCAGCTGAAAGGCGATCTCCCTGCGAAAGAAGAGGAGCCAACCTTTCCATTTTAGTTACAGAAAGAACATAGCTACAGTGGAGATAGTCGCTCGGAGCTCTGGACAGGTGATTCGCATCTCCTCTACCGTCGGATCGAAGATGTCCTTCATCTGTGTTCCAATGGAAGCCATTTCAAGTTTCGTTCTTCAATTCTAACGAGTCACGAACGAAGCCAATTGAACCCGTGAATTTTGGACACGGGATTCAATTTTCTTCTTGTCGGTGAGCTCCTTTCGGGGACCAAGAGAGTGCCGTGTCATCCATCGTCGTGGCTCAACAGTGCTTGCCATGATCTATATTCCCAAGGCCACCAACTCAGGTTTCGGCTGGAAGGAGTTCGCATAAGCCAAAGCCATCCAGAGCCTCTCTCCGATGCCAACTCCGCCGACAACACCCGAGCCTCCCCCCCCTTTATTTCGGAGCCCCACCAGAGACAAAACACTCCCCTGAGCCCACCTCTCCCTCCAATCAGCCCTCCCCTTCCTTTGAAATCCCCTAACCTAGCCACTCAGAACCTTTTTCCAGGCCACCATGTCCCAACACACTTTCTTCACTCTGAAACATCCAAACCGTCCAAATCCCTCCCAATTTGCTCCATAAGGGGCAACAATCTCTGGCCCGCTCTATCCTAGTCCACACCTCCCCCAGTATCATCAAAACCAACATCCTTCAATGGCTAACCGATGAGCTTCACCTCCCCTACACACCCAAAATTTCCTACCTCCATGAGGCTATTTGTAGACTTTATTGGCAACTGGGATCTTGATGAGATTACCCTATCTGGGAAGACCTTCACTTTGTCAAATGGCAGACACCCCCCGTCCTATCCAGTTTGACCGCTTCTTAGCTAACAATGACTGGTTCTAGTTATACAGCAATGCCATAGGCAAAGTTCTCAATAGGGTCATTTCTAATCATTGGCCGATTATGGTTGATACCCACTTCGGCAATTGCCCCCCCCCCCTCCTCTTTCGATTCAACAATGCTTGGATGACGGACCCCTCTATCTAGTCCTTTTGGGAGAGGATGGTGTGGCTGTCTCAAGTGGGTGAACTTTCCTAGCCAAGCTCAAGATGCTGAAGCCGTTGCTGCGATCCTGGGCCTTTGCGAGAAAGGCCTCTTCCTCAGCTAAGAGAGCCTCCGTCCTTTCTTAGATTGCCACTCTTGACTCTGAGGAGGAATCTGGAAGCCTCTCTTCCTTGGAAGTAACCCAGAGATATGCCCTCCAAGGGCAAATGCAGTCCTTCGCTCATAGTGAGCTCGTGCACTGGAAGTAGCGTGCAAGATTTGAGTGGCTCGCTGATGGGGATGCCAATACTAAATTCTTCCATACAGTTGCCTCTGCACGGAGAAGAGCCAAACGCATCACCACGCTCAGCGTCAATGGTGAGATTACCTCAGATCGATCCCTTATTTCATACTCACTGATGAGTTTTTTTGCATATTTATATTCTGATTGCCAGCCAGTCTGCTCTTTCTTCGAAAGGGTTCATTTCTAGGCCATTCCTTCGGCTGCAGCTAGTCTCATCGAGCTCCCTTTCTCCAGTATGGAAATTGAAAAAGCAACACTGGGTCTTCCTTTGGATCGCGCTCCGGGCTCAGATGTTTTCAATGGAAAATTCTATCGCTGATGCTGGCCCTTCATTAGAGACGACATTGCTTGCATGGTTCACTCAGTCTATCAACATAGCATCAGATTTAGGAGCATTAGAGCTTCGTTCATTGCCCTCATCCCTAAAAAAGAAGGGGTAGAACTTCCATCTAACTTCCGATCAATCAGTCTCACCACCAATGCCTACAAGGTGCTTGCTCGCCTCCTTGCTAATCGCCTCAGGGAGGTTCTCCCTATTGCCATTCATCATGGCCAAAGTGCTTTTATCAAGGGAAGGAATATATTAGATTCGGCCATGGCATGTCACGAGCTTATCCACCATTTTAAGGCTTTAAAGCTCCCCAGATTCATTCTAAAGCTTGATTTCAAGAAAGCCTTTGATAGAGTTAATTGGAAGTTTCTGGAGACTCTCCTTGGGAAGATGGGATTCGGGGAAAAATGGTGCTTCTGAATTCAAAGTTTGGATCTCCTCTGCAAGCTACTCCGTTCTTCTCAACGGAATGGCCTGCGGGTATTTTAAGGGGTCCAGGTGAATCAGGCAAGGAGACCTCCTTTCCCCTTTGCTCTTCAATGTGGTAGCGGAATATCTATCCTCTTTGATCTATTCGGCCAAGAACTTGGGTTGGCTCCTCCCCATGACGGACTGTGCAACCTTTGATGTGCCGATCCTTTAGTTTGCAGACGATACCATTTGTTTTGGGGTCGGTACAATGGACCAAATCCGAAAATTGCTTGCTTTATTGGGACTATTTGAATTGGCTTCTGGTCAGAACATTAACTGGAAGAAAACCACCCTTCTTGGCTATCATATTGACTTATCTGTGCTTTTGGGTATGGCTGACCATTTGGGGTGCTTAGTGGAAAATTTGCCAGTTACATATCTAGGACTCCCACTCTTTGACTTACGACCTTCGGCAACGCTTTGGCCCCCCCTTATTGAGAAATTTGAAAAAAGACTAGCTACTTGGAGGGGCAAACTTTTATCTAGTGCAAGGCGACTCAATCTTCTCAAGTCTTGTTTGGCAGAATTGTCAAACTATTTATTATCCTTCATGCACTGTCCAACCTCTGTTTGCTACAGGATTGATGCCATCTATCGGCGTTTTCTTTGGAGAGGATCAGATGACACCTACATATATCATTTGGTGAGTTGGAAGTTTGCATGCCCCGCAATTGGGGTGGCTTAGACATCCGGCCTACAAAGGAGATGAACAATGCCCTTATGCACAAATGGATTTGGAACTTCAACATCAAGCACAACAACTTATGGGAGATATGGTCTCAGGTTCTATCTTTAACTTTCGGGTGCTTGGTGGAGGGAGGATGGCGCTACTTGCCTACTATCCCTGATATGAAAATCAATTCAAAAGCTCCTCCCAATTTTCAGAGATGCAACTTCCTTTCACATAAGCAATGGAAGGACTTTCCTCTTTTGGTCGGATGAATGGTGCGGTCCCCGCCCCCTCTCCGAGGATTTCTCGGGGCTCTCTAGGGTGGCGAGGGACCTCTCTTGCTCAGTGGTCGATTCTTGGAGAGATCGCTCATGGAGTCTCACATTTCGTCGAGGATTAAATGATGAAGAAACTTCGGCTTTTTGCTCTCTCCTCTCTAGACTCAGCAACATTACTATTCATGACCATACAGTTGATAAACCAACACGGAAGCCCAACATTAATGGCTGATTCACAGTTGCATCTGCCTACTCTTGTATTAGAAAGCAAGATTACAACATGCATGAGCACAAGGCAAACTTGGCATGGAAGCTCTCAACGCCTAGTAAAATCAAATTCTTTGTGTGGACGGCTATCAGGGAACAAATCCTCACCTCTGACAACCTCGAGGCTACACAACATCCGATAGTACTTGTCCCCTTTGTGGTGTGTGTGACGAGACAGTCCAACATGTTCTCTTACATTGTGATTTTTCTTGGCGAGTCTGGATGAAAATATTTCAGAAGATGCGACTCCAAATGGGGCTTCATCAGGACCCTTTTGGCACCTATGAGATGGTTATGGGGATCTGCCTTCCTAGGTTGGGCAAGATAATTCTCTTGGCATGCCTTGCGCATGTCCCATGCTACCTATAGCTCGAGTGAAATAATCGGAGATTCAACTCCAAGGCTAACACCTCGGATAATACAACTTCCCAGGCAGTGGGCCTTATCTTGAGTTGGTTATATACTAGGAAGGAGTTTGCTTCTCTATTGGGCGTTTCCCTTTGGAAAAATTGGGGTTTGATCGCGCATATGGTGGACCCCTGCAGGAATCCGGTTATGGCCACCTGGGATCCTCCCCCTTGTGACTGCATCAAACTCAATTTTGATGGCAGTGCTTTAGGCTGTCCTGGGCCGGCTGGAGCTAGTGGTGTTTTCAGAGACAACAGTGGAGACCCTATTCTATCCTATGCTGGGCCGGTGGGTATTGCTGACTCAAATACTGTTGAAGTGAGTGCTCTTCTATTCGGCCTCCATATCTTCAAAGAGTGTCTCCATGGCAAGCTGCTTATCGAAGGAGACTCAAAGACTGTCATCAACTGGTGTTCAAAAGATAGCTCCTCCCCCCCTTGGCGCCACTGGCCAACCATTGATTGTATTGCTGACATTGTGTCATCCATTCATTGTAATCGAAATCTCGTTCCTAGATCAACCAATTCTTTGGCTGATAAATTGGTAAAATTCGGAACCTCCCAGCAATCTCTCATTGTTTGGGAAGGCTTTCCCCCTCGTAATATACTCGTTTGAGCTCTCTCTTAATAAAATTCAGCATAATTTTTTAAAAAAAAAACATAGGGAAGATAAGAATATGATTTAGTGTTTCTATGCAACTCAAATATGGAATGATCAACATCATTTTCTTCTAAATTGATATCTCCAATATCACATTGCTATATGAAAAAAAGGTTTTTTGTGGTTAATGAGATGAATTTGTGCATATTATGTGATTTTCACATTCCTAAGCTGTGTAATGTGATGGTGTCTCCTTGGATGATTCTTCTTTATCCTTCATGGCACTGGTGCTCCCAACCAATAAATAAAAATAACTATCTGGTTTCCCTTTGCAATCACTTCAAATTCTCTGTAATTTTGGGTTATTTTTTTACAGGGAAGACACAATGGTGGATCCACGTTAAGCTTCTCAACAGAGTCTAGTTCACCATTCAGCCAGAGTGCTGTATATAATGCTCGAATTCCAAATGGACAAAATTGGAGTTCACTTAGTCCGGGAGAATCTGTGGGTGAAGTTAGTTCTAAGTTAGCTTCTGGCAACATGTACTTGGAACCACATGATGTGCACAGCGATATTGATATTGGTGCTTCATCAGAACAGGAGGTCAATCATGCATTGCGAAGGCTAGAAGAACAGTTAAGTTTAGATAATGATGCTGATGCCATGTCTTACATGGAAAAGCTTCCTCCATACTCCAACCAGGATGGGAATTCAAAATATTCTGGAACATTTAACAAGGAAAGGGTACGAGTCAAGCACAGTAGTAAGCAAGATGACATTAGGAATATAATGCTGCCTCAGTATGAAGGTTGGTTTACTGCTAATTTTGTTTTGTTTCTTCTTCTTCTTCTTTCCTGAATGGTGGTGGTAAATAAAATAATAAAAAAAAAGGCGATTTACTATTATAGGTTCGTGGTTTATTGTTGCTGTTGATGGTGTTATGGTTTGATTTCTTTTTTTGAAATGGTGATGATTTTATTTCAAAAGTGAGTAAGAAAATACATCAAGGGAGACCTCCCCTTACAACAAGAGATTGAAGGGAGGGACCCAATTTAGCACAAAAGTCTGCAGCCGAATTGGCTGATCTAAGAACTTGAGACCAGGAAGAGGAAATAGAGGAAACAAGGTCCATAATATCATGTTTTGATTTCTTGTACTTAATAAATATGAAGGGACTTTCTCTTTATTATCAAGAAAGGACAGAAACAAAAGTAGCTATTTTTCTTACCTTTTTGGAAAAATACGTGGAAATGCCAGCTGTCAATGGTCTTATACCCCAAGTTAGTGAATAGAAAAGGGAATAAGCAACGGATAGCTGTGTTTTGTGAAGGCAATCCTTATTTCTGGAGCGGTGCCATAGACAGCAGTCTTGCTTTCTGAGTGCCGTTTGTGGTTCGAAACACACTATACTAGGTGTACGAAGCCCAAACACATGGTTACCAAAATTCATAGCAGGAGAAGGGAAAGATGCTTCAACGAGTAGGTATCTATTTTCAGAAACTGGAATTGTGGATCTTATAACCATTAGCATCTCATCTGAACTTTTCCTCTGTATAGTAGCAATGTTTGGCAATAGAAAGAAGGTCCTTGTTTAAATCATTCAAATACCGACCACTCTTTTGTTTTCTTTTACATGATATTCTTGGCTGGATACTGAATTGAGCACTAAAATTAGTGTGAAGTTTAGTATTCTGAATTTAAAGTATTACTTATATTGAGCTTAATTCTCTCCTCTTTTTGAATAAAATTTCTCACATTTCCTTAAAAAAAAAACTTATACTGAGCTTAATTGCTTTCTCTGTAGGTGTCAAAATGGACCTTTATGGTCAACATTCTACTGTAGAATCCTGGACAGACATGCTTGAAATGTTCCCAAGTCCATCTGGCATTAATCCCCAAGGTCAAGGTTTTGATAAATTGCTCCTGAAGGGTGTCCTTGACTCTTCTAAGGTAGGAAAGCTTGAGTTTGAATCAGGGTATCTTGCCAAAGTTAAAGTTGTTTTAGAAAAAGTGAGGATGTTCCTGTTTTGCTAATATAATTGTCTCCCTGTTGTCCATCGTTCTATTTTTTGCCTTGTCAAAACCCAGATTTCCACACTTGAGAGGTTTAAAGGAAGAGCAGAAGAAGCGGAGAAGAAGAGAGGAAGAGAGAAAGAACTGTTGCAAGTCAGACTGTCTTTTTAGGAGCCAAAATCATCTATTATTTATTACTTTAAGTGAAGTTACATTACAAAGACAATTATGCGTCCTCATTATAATGATGCCTGTTAATGTCTAACTACTTGCTAATTACTTACACAACTCAACTACAATGAAACTAGAGGCTCTTGTAAACCAGGAGGGACATAATTTCACATAAATACAGTGTGTGAAAAGACATAAAGAGCCTTAACATCTGATGTCTCAACGCACCTTATAAATTAAAAAAAAAAAATGAAATCGATTTAATTAAAGAAAATTCATTAACTTTGACTAAACCAAAGAGATTAGGCACTCAATATGGGCCCCATACTTCAGCTTGTACTAATTCAAATGGACTCACAACTGATTACTATTGGACGGAAATGATGTCTTATGGTGCTTCCTGAATACACTGAAAAGATACATTTGAAGGCAACGAAGAAGTTGCCTTGGGTATTAATGAAGAACCATCCTCAAGGACAATTGACTTAAAATACGAAGACTGTGATATGGAAGAAAAGTAGGAAGACATAATTGACATACACGTAGATGTGCTAGAGTCAATCACCCAATTATAGCTAGGAGACACATGGAGAGGAGACACTTGAGTTGGCTAACTTGGTTCTATCTATGACAAAGATATAGGCTGAATTGTGGAGGATGATGATACAAACTCACCCAGCTTCGGCTTATTAGCTTTAAAGACCTTTTTACTTCTTTTTTTCTTCAGAATGTTGAGGTTTTTGCTAGACTCGAGGGCAAAGAAATATTACAAATTAGGGGGGAGTGTTCGTGCTAATAGTCCGACCATAGAACCCGCTTAACTACTAATAGTCCCTTTAACACCTTCAGGAACACTTCACCCATGGTGGCTCCTTAAACTTGTCCTAGCATTTGTTAGAATGGTGGCTGTTTGGACCACAATGAACATATCATCTATCACTACTTCTACCAAAAATTTGAAATGTGTGACAGCGCCTGTGTGCGACTGCAAGAGACCGAGAGTGTAAGGGTGGCCCCGGCCCCACCCTGCCCCCACCTGCCGGCCACCACATTGCCAGAAGCCCCACCATTGTCAACTCCGACGTCGGCCACCGTCGCTTCGAGCCTGCACTCCGAGCGTCTCCAAGCAACAAGAAGGTCATCCCTTCCAGCAACGGTCAGAGCTTCGGCTGATGGTCAGAAAACCCTGGAAACCATGCTGACGAGCATCCGAAGGCCTCGACGGAACCTAACGACGCGGAATGGACCGCTGTCTCTCGGCGATGGTGACAACAACATCTTTTTCGTTTCTCTTACAAAAATAGCAGAGTTACAGTTGAGCGGGTGAATCATAGCTCATGTCTAGTTATTTGCATGATTTTGGCGAGCAAAATGAAGTTGTCTTTCATCTACGTATCAATCGTGGCAATTTCTGCCTTCACCCAACAATTTCTGCACTGCACGAATGCGAGGTCGGGAAGGTCGTGTGAGCTCTGGTTGGGCAGCTCGGCCTTCACCTTTTCTATGACCACATTCTGTGGTGGCCGAGACTACCGGATCACCCAATGTCGGGGGAACTCCATCCTAGCTCAGCTCTTCATTCCGAAGAGCACTAACCCCGGATTTGGCTGGTAGGAGCTGGCGGAAGCCCTCTGGAGTTTCTCCCTGGCACCGACTCCGGCAAATGTGTCGTCTCCCACTAGCAGAAACAGTCAAATGTACCCCCCTCTCCTTCCCGAGCCCCGCCGAAACCAAATCTTCCCCCATAATCCATTTTTTCCCCTTGTCTCCCCACTCCTAAAACTTCCCGAGCCAACTCCCCCAAAGCTTCCCACACTCGTGAGCTTTTCTGAGTCAGCACCTACTCCCCCCCTGTTGAGTTCCCAGAAACCATTTGCCTACCTTCTTCGTGACGGGCGTCTTGTGCTGGCGTGCTCAATCATCATTCATACCACCTCAGAAATTGACAAGTCCATCATCCTCCAGTGGCTGAGTGCTGAACTAAACCTCACATATACACCCAAAATTTCCTATCTCACCTCCCAAACATGGCTTGTACATTTCTGCACTCAGCCGAAGACAATGGCGGGCCTCGCCCTCTCACCTCATCCCCCTTTAGGCATCACAGGGATCTCGGAATGGCTTCCCTTGACGCCATCCAGCCAGTTCAGGCAATGGCCAACTATAACTGGCTTACCAGTGGAGTTATGACAATCTTTGGTCTTCTCGAGCATCATTACCGAGTTCGGGTCCATTATTGCTTTGGACCCACTCATGAGCATTGACATCGACTCGATGAGGCCCGAATCCTCATTAATCCACTCCGCTCCTGTGAAGGGCTGCATTTCAGATGCATTATGGTAGACAATGCCCAATTGTGGGTCTGGATCGACATTGGTGCTATGACAGATTGCCAACCTGTGGAGTATCCCGCTGTTGATGAGCCATCTGGAGATGCCCCTCACAACTTGGCAATGCATTGAGAGAAGCATATTCTGATTCCACTTAATGAAGTGCGGTCTCCCCCTTGCAGCCCTGGCATGAGTCATGTTGCTGACCCTGCATGGACTCCCCCCTCCCCCACCCAGCCCCACCACCACCTCCACACCTCGCCCCCTAAAACTACCACTCAGACGTTGAACCAGGGACAAGTGAGCAAGCCCCTCAAGGCCGCCGCCAAAACCACTCCCCACCCCCCATAGCCACATACCAGAAATGGAATAGAGGTCAGCCTCGGCAATTGCTTCAGGGGGAGCCTAATGCTCAAACCTGCTTCCCCTGGGATCTAGCAATGGGCCTGTTCATTTTCCTGGACATGGGAGAAAGATCCCAGTGTTTTGTGGAAGCGTTTTAGTCCGAGCAATATAAGTTCAACCTGGAAACCTAGGCTCAAATTTTGGAATTAGCCAAAGTGATGGGCACTGTCTTCATGGGGCCTCTTCGGGGGGGAGAAGGAATTGGCTCGATGTAGTGTCGTGCGTCTATTCAATGCCTCTTTGCCTCTACTAAATCAAGCATTGTTGTGCTTCAAGAGACTAAGGTTGCTTCTCTTACCCTCGGTTTCGTTCGTGATATTTGGCCTCTGAAGGAGCCCGATTTGATCATTGTGGATGCCGTTGGCTTGGAGGGAGGCATTCTTCTTATTTAGGACAATGGCACTATTAAGGTGATTGATAGCTTCCGGGAAGCTACTCTCTTGGCATTAAGCTGTGGGACGAGTGCTCGAGAATCATTTAGTGTCTTGTGGGGGTCTTATGGGCCTACTAGACATAGCGAGAGACACCTCTTCTGGGATGACCTCCTACCGGTCTGTCAGAGATGGCTTGTTCCTTTGTTGCTTGTTGGGGACTTCAATGTGACTCTTTTTTTGCCATGGTTGGCAGTTGCCCCCCCCCCCCCCCCCCCCCCCCCCCCTCGCCATTCCAATTTAACAATGCTTAGATTAATGACCCCCTCTTTTGATTATTTTGTCCAATCCTTTTGAAAGAAGATTGATGCTATCAGTCCGAGTGGGTGGTCCCTCCCGGTGAAACTCAAATTGCTCAAGCCCCTTTTGCGCTTGTTAAGGAATAGTCCCACATGGATTAGTGAGATCAAAGATCTTGAGTTTATTAGTTAGCGGAAAATGTTTCCTAAGTGGTTAGTCATTTTGGGATAGGGTCTTTGACCCAATTTAACATGGTATCAGAGCTAGTACTCGTATGTGGGCATTCCACCCAAATTATCTATGTGCTTACACGTGAGGGGGAGTGTTAAGGAATAGTCCCACATGGATTAGTGAGATCAAAGATCTTGAGTTTATTAGTTGCCAAAAAAGGTTTCCTAAGTGGCTAGACATTTTGGGATAGGGCCTTCGACCCAATTTAATTGCGCTCTTGGGCCTTAGAGTGCCAATCCACCCATTCGGCAGAGAAAGCCTCCACCCTTGATCTGGTGGCTACCATCGACACTGATGAGGAGTCAAGAAGCTTGACCTCTGCTGAAATGGCTCAGCGCTATGCCCTCCAGGGGCAATTACAAGCCTTCGCTCATTGAGATCTCATGCATTGGAAGAAGCGGGCTCGGTTCAAGTGTCTTTCAAAGGGAGATACAAACACTAAATTTTTTCATGCCGTTGCTACTGCCAAGAGAAGAGCCAACCGTATTACCTCGCTCTGTGTTAATGGCGAGGTTACCTCAGAAAAATCCCTTATTTCTAACACTTTGGTGAGTTTATTTTGCAGGTCTTTACACAGAATGCCAGTCAGTTCGACCTTTCTTTCAGAGGGTCAATCCTGTTGCAGCCACCAATCTTATTGAGCTCTCCTTCTCCAACCGAGAAATTGAGAAAGCTGAAATGGGCCTCCCTTTGGATTGAGCTCTGGGTTCGGACGGCTTCAATTGGGAATTTTACCGTCACTGTTGGCCGTTCATTGGTGAAGACATAACCCATATGGTACACTCGTTCTACCATCGTGGCATATCTTATAAGAGTATAGGGGCTGCTTTCATTGCCCTTATTCCCAAGATAGACGGGGTGGAGCTTCCTTCTGACTTTCGGCCTATTAGCCTCACCACCAACACTTATAAGGTGATTACATGTTTCCTTGCTTTGCCAACCATCTCCGAATAGTGCTTCCGGTTGCTATCCATCAGGGGCAGAGTGCTTCATTAAAGAGAGGAATATTTTGGATTCAGCTATGACCTGTCATGAGCTCCTTCACTACTACAAGACTTTGAAGCTCCCCAGGTTTATTCTCAAAGTAGATTATGAGAAGGCATTCGACAGTTAATTGGAAGCTTTTGGTTATTCTTATGGAAAAAAAATGGGATTCGGTATCAAGTGGAGGTTCTGGATTCAAAGTTGCATCTCCTTTGCCAATTATTTGGTGCTTCATAATGGAACAATGTGCCGCTATTGTAAAGGAACTCGGGGCATCTGTTAGGGGGATCCCTTATCTCGTTTACTTTTCAATGTGGTGGCAGAATATCTTTCCTCCTTGATTTATTCGGCTAAGGGTTTAGGTGGCTCCTCCCCATGGCTGATTTTGAGGCATTTGATATTCCGATTCTTCAGTTTAAGGATGACACCATTTGCTTTGGTGTGGGCACCATGGATCAGATCAAGAAGTTGAAGGCTGTTCTTGGTCTATTTGAATTTTCTTCTGGGTCAGAATATAAATTGAAACATCTTTAAATAAACTTTGTTAAGTTGTGGAGCCTAATTAACGCCTTACACTGAGTTGGTCACCGATCAACCTTTGCGGTAAGGTTGCCGTGGGGGTTGGAAGGGGGGCGGAGCCCCCGTTCGATTTATGATATATTGACTGTTGTTTCATTAAGGGCATTTTGGAAATTTCACTCTTGTAATGCAGTTGCCCTGGCTTTCTCTTTAAATTGGGGGGCGTCGCTATTAAGTTTTTATGATCTTAATCCGAGGAGCATCTCAAGTTGTAGCCCAAGAGGTTAGAGAGAAACACATGTAAGTGTGCGACTTCTCTTGTAAACTATTTCATTTTCATAGTGGATTATTGTAGCGGCGGAAGACAGGACGTAGTCTCACCTTGAGGTGAACCTATATAAATTTTTTTGTGCTTTTCTGTGCTTGCTTTTCCTTTCTTCTACATTTATTATTATTGCTCTTGTTAGTTTGGAATTAGGACATTTAATTCCGAACAAACTCTTCTATGAGACTTCCTCCTGTGAGACTCCGCCATATTAATTGTGGCTCTTGTGAGACTTCTTGCTGTGAGAGTTATGTAAGACTCTTTCATACTTGTTGTTCAATACTCTCCCTGAAGTTGGAGTTTATAATTTCAGCTTGCAATAAAAAATTCTTGGTCTTCAATTTTCATTGGCTAAAATTTTTCATTGATGCCAATTCTTCATCTTATTTTGTCTTATTTTTTTGAATATTCCAGTCACATAAAAATTACCACAATATATGAAATAAAATACCTATTTTTTATAATTCTCCCCCTCAAGCTGGGGATAAAAAAGAAATAGAGACCTAGCTTGGATAAACCACAATATGGAAGAAGAAAATCACTCCTAGTTGTACAACAAATCTCCATACACCAGTCAAAACCGTTATAGTCTGAAACACATTCCGCTCAATTTCAATGCCGGAAAAACAATCCAACTTCAGGGCATAACAAATAAACTATTCACTTTTTAAGGGTAGCTCAAACACAAAACACCTTGTGGGTGAAGAATAAAAAGACGTGACTCAAGCTGGAGGTTGGGGAAATTGGTTCCTAACGAAGAAAGACTTTTTCCATCTCAGAAGCTCCCACCTTTTGGGAAATTGGCGTTTTGTTGCTGCTATGGCTGGGAGATACCTTGTGGGTGAAGAATAAAAAGATGTGACTCAAGCTGGAGGTTGGGGAAATTGATTCCTAACGAAGAAAGACTTTCTCCATCTCAGAAGCTCCCACCTTTTGGGAAATTGGCGTTTTGTTGCTGCTATGGCTGGGAGATACCTTGTGGGTGAAGAATAAAAAGACGTGACTCAAGCTGGAGGTTGGGGAAATTGGTTCCTAACGAAGAAAGACTTTCTCCATCTCAGAAGCTCCCACCTTTTGGGAAATTGGCGTTTTGTTGCTGCTATGGCTGGGGCCTATCTCCTTCCTACTATGGTTACCTGGAACTCTTCGTCTTTTGGTTACCTTAAACTAAACTTTGATGGTAGTGTCTTTGGGTGCTTTGGGCCTACAGGATTTGGTGGTGTCATCCATGACGACCACAACAACCTCCTCCTCTCCTATGTCGCCCCCTTGGGCATTTCGGACTCCACCTCGGCGGAGCTTGCTGGGTTGCATCAATGGCTGATGTCCTTCCGTGATTGCTTCTCTGGCCCCCTCATCATTGACTGGTGCGCCAATTCCAGGTCTCCTCCCTGGCACCATTGGGACATCGTTTTGGATATTTGTAACATCTCTTCCTCCCTAGAATGTATTTGGAATCATGTTCCTAAATCCGCTAATCATCTTGTGGACGCTCAAGCTAAACGGGGCACATCCCTCCAAGTTTTTGATGTGGTGGGAGCCCCCCCCCCCCCCCAGGTTGTAATTTTTCTGTCTTTATAAATTCACACTTTACATAAAAAAAAATGGCTGGATCTATGCATTGCTTTGAAGTGATGAAAGCACAAGATGATAAACTGAAAAAGTACTAGAGGAAAAACAACTTTAAAAGTACAAGATGATAAACTGAAGAAGTACTAGAGGAAAAACAACTTTAACTTGGAAGGAGGTGACTATGCAATACTCATACTTCCAAATGAATCTAGAATGTGACCCTTTTTTAGTCTCACTACTAATTATTTGATTACTCACCTAAGGTTCTATGTTGTTCACTAACCAGGTCATCACTTGGCAATTGTCCATCGCCTTATCTTTAGTTTTGGGAGAAGAGAGAGCGGGGGGGGGGGGAGTCTCTGAGATAGATTGAGACCAATCCAAATAGTTGTCCTTTCAACTTAATTGATGTGATCAGAATAGAACTCCTTTGTTTCAGAACTCTCCATAGATTTGGTTGGGGTAATTACTCCTTCTGAATTAGCCATTACTGCACAATAACATTAAACCAGCAACCAAAAGATCATACAGCACATGAAATGACTCAATTACCTTCACCTATCGCCTATAACCACCAATTCCCTTGCACACCATACCTGTGGGTCCTACACTAGCAAACAATCTAGGGCAAAGATAAAAGACTATTTCCACCACCAGAATTCAACCAACCAAAATCAATTTAGACATATAAGCTCGCATAAAACATCAAATCCAATCTAACCAAATGCACAGGTAATATAACAAACCTGGAAAGGTTTGTGCCATCGTAAGTCTAGGATTAGACTTAGGAACAGCTAGAACACAACCCTCTTGGGGCACATAAACTCATAACAAATGCTTAAGTAGCAGCACAAGCTATCAACCAATGGGTTATGACACAGAAGAGGTAGGACCTAACATGTAATGCTGGTCAGCATAAGAAATTGAAAATTTTCCCTTCTTGGAGAAGTTGCAGGTCCTAGAGATGACTACAACACTTGAAAACTCTTCCTTGATCGGATTTTAATGCTTTGACACCATATCAAAATTCATGAAAGGTGGTCTCCTTAGAGGACTTAATCGGCTCCTAACCTTTTTTTTTTTTTTAAATGATGCTGAATTTTATTAAGAGAGAACTCAAACGAGTAAATTACAAGGGGGGAAGCCTTCCCAAACAATGAGAGATTGTTGGAGGTTTCGAATTTTGCCAATTTATCAGCCAAAGAATTGGCTGATCTAGGAACGAGGTTCCAATTACAATGAATGGATGATACAATGTCATCAATGCAATTAGTGATTTTTCAGCGGCGCCAAGGGGGGGAGCTATCTTTTGAACACCAGCTGATGATAGTCTTTGAGTCTCCTTCGGCTCCTAACCTCTTTTATCCCATCACTTAAGCATAATAAGGGGTGTAAACAATATAAAGATGAAATGGAATAAGTTATTCCATGTTCCAATTACCATTTATTATTTCATTTCCGTTTTGTTTGATTAAAAATAGGTGTATTCCATTTCCATTTGTTTATCCAATTATCTATTGGATAAACAAGTGAATGGGTAAACAAATGGAAACTAGTAAATAAGAGTATTGCTTTTCCATTTATTTACGGTAGAGATGCCCACATCTTTTACTACACATCATAATGTGACCATTGATATGTGGTTCTATGCTACTTACCATCCATGTCATGACCTAACAGTTTGTAAAGATTGACCCCAATTCCATCCCAAAATAATTAGTTTCTTAAGAGACCAATTTCTCAACCTTTTTATCCAACAACTTTTCTTAACACTTATTTATGTGGGACTATTCCCACTAATACTCCCCCATACATCCAGGCTTACACATGGGCTTGAGACGTGGACAACATAGGCAAGGTACACATTTAACGGGGCATAAATTGGGTCCAATAGCCCCGTTCCATCCCAAAACGTCTGGACACCTAGACGGCCTATTGCTCAACCTTATAAATCAACAAATTCTTTTAATACTTATCTATGTGGGGATATTTCACTAACACAACTATTTACCGACCTTGTCATGCCCTATCAATTATCAGCTTCTCAGTCTTCAGTCATAGGAATAGGAGGGTCATACCTAATATATGTTGTCTTTCTTTTGGCTTGCAAAAGCATTTGAATAGAAGCACTCAAGTTCAAATAGTTCTTTCCGTTCAATTTTACTGAAGTTATTATGGAATTAGAGTCCTTTCTATCAGAATGTCTGAGAAGCTTTACATAGGGTAATTACTTCACCCTGATCAGTCATCTCCATAATTAACCAAAACACCAAGTTCACCACAATACACACTTAGAGATGCACACACAATTACACCTTCTGCATAAAACCAATCTCCCTTCAAACCAATCCAATAAAGAAACACAGGACACCAAACCAGCAAATTAAACCTGCACACCAAATTCAGGATAGCTCCAACAAAACTGGCAACAGGCTCTTGGTAATCTACCACTAGCACCTAATGCTGAGTCAAAGCAGTAAAGCAATTGATGAATCCCACACAAATTTATCTCTTCCAGCGAGGATAATGAGGCAGCATATGACAAAACACTTCTCTACTGCCTTAGAAATATTCAATTGTACCAAATCAGATATCATTGATACCTATACATCAACTTGGACAGTCTGTGTAGATTTAAGTTGCACTGGGACACATCACGACCCTTGTTTGGGGAACAAAACGTGAATTACACTAAGCAGCACTAACAGCCAACCAATTGGTTATGACAAAAAAAGAAGTAATCTCTAATTTGGAAGTCGACCAGCAGAAGAAAAATCAAAACTTGACCCTCAGGAAGTTGATGTAGATCTGGGATAGGAGAAAAAACGGAGAAACTCCTATGGCTTGGACTTTCATCGCTTTGAAAGTTATTGGGGATAATCTCACATAGGTTAATGTCTGGAAAGATGTTGTGGTTATTAGTTAGGAAACAACCTCCTAACTTCGACTAGTCATTTTAGGATGTATTAAGAAGGCTAATTGCATTGCAGATTCTCTAGCTCGGTTGGGAGTTGACTTACATATTATTATGGGTAGTTCATTCCTTTTATATGTGGGATGAGTTGCCTACTTTGATTTTAGGGTTGCTTGATGTCCTCCTATTGTGGTCCTAGTACGTTCTTTCTTTAATGAATTTTCTCTTTTTAATATAAAAAAATCATAAGAACTGGAAGTTTGTTGTCAAATTGTTTTCTTGGTTTAAATATGTATGTTGACTGATATTCGGAATTCAATTTGAAGTCCTATTAGTTTCCCTTAGTTGGATTAAAATTGTTGGTGTTATTTTTTTGCTACGATGTTAACATCATGGTTATAATAGTAAACACATCTATCAATTTTGATACAACAGACTGACAATTCATTTGAGCTTCTACTGCTACAAAACTACGAAGTAAAGTTGGGGGATAAGACTGGAATATGAGTGGTGCAGCCACTATTCTTTCAACTTCAAGAAGTTTCGGATTTTTCAAGTTAAAAGAGTAAAACTTGAACTTTCAGAGTTGTTTATATCTGTGGCTAATCACAATAGAAGATAAGAAACCGTTCTTAGTTTAATGAAAAGATACCAAGAGTTAGCAACTTTCTAAAAATTAGAAGATACGACTAATATGATGTTTTATTTTTTGTCTTCTTCTTTTCTTTACCTTATTCTATAATTCTTCAATTGTTTTGAATAGCTTTGTCTTTCTTCATATTCTTCAGCTATTCCTCCCACATTTGAGACATACTACATCAGCTTTTCTCATGCAAAACACTGCATTTCTCTTTTAACTTTCCTTTCTTCTTCCTACAACTCTAAATCTATTCCTCATCTTTCACTCCCTTTTTTTTTTTTTTTTGTGTGTGTGTGTGCAGTTTAGCTTTCTATCTCTTTTTTTCTATTCTGATCAATTTCTTATTTTTATATTCATGTGACTATTTTTATGAAGGGATAACGAATATAAGAGAGCAAGAAGAGCTTAATGCCAAAACAGCAAAATATAAAACAGAAACAACTGAAAGTGGTTCGCCATACAACAAAGTCACAACACAAATAGTGATCTTAATGGAGTTAGCTACCTCCCTTTAAATCAAACTTAAATTTAACTGACAATTCGAACCATGGTTGGCCTCAGACAAGCTTCTTTATAATTCAAGAATGTTACTGCAAACTCCTATAAGCATGCACTGACTAAGCCCTTAAGTCAGCAAACTGCTTGCAGCAAATTATTCTTAGTTGAGAAACTTATCTAAAGTTTAATTTCAGCAGCATGTCTTAGCTACATTTTCTGAAAAGTAAGAACATCCGATCTCCTGAGGTGACTGAGTTTGAAATTATGTTATTGGGATTTATAGTGACATCATCTGAACAGTTCTGATTTGTGTAAATAATCTCACAGAGGGTCTCATGCTTCAGCAAACAAGTTCCCTCAAACTTTCAGCTATTTGCAGTCTGAAGCATTATGTATCTCTGCAGTCTTCTTGGTGCTCAAAAGAGCTTCAATTTAAAACATCTGTATTGACGCCGCCATGTCACTGCGAAGCCATTAATCTCAATTTATGTCAGAATTATGAAAAGGAAGTGTTTGGCATGGATTTGTTAATATTTTCATACGCTCTCCTCATTAGTGTCAATTAGTGAATTATTCATGATAGGCTAATTGACTTATCTGTTTGACATTCTTGTTGTAAATTTCAGTCCTCTGGTGTTGTTTCTCATTGTGCTTATCTTTGATTTATCTATAGGGTAAGTCCTTATCTTCCTCAGAAAAGTTACAACACTCGGCCAATGTTGCGAAGCACCATGAAAGAATGACGAGCAAGTGGCATCAAAGTATAACTAGTGAACAAAATGGAAATGTTTACTGTTCTTCTTCTGAGAAGAGTTTAAGTCGACAACTTTCAGAAACTAGAAGATTCTTATTAGAGTCTGATGATCCAATTGATTCTTCACAAAGTGAATTGCTTCAAGAAGTAGAGAATACCTTCTCTACGTATTCCTCTGGAGCAAGTTCTCATGAAGCTACTTCTAAAGGATTGACACCCCATGAGGTCAACAGTGTTAACTGGATGGAAGCCAGGCCTGGATTAATAGGTAGCAGTAATAAGTTTTCTCCTGGTTATTATGAGACGTGGTTTGACCAAGAGAGCCACCTTGGAACTCCCCCTCTTGCACCAGATGTAAGTCTGACTCTTGCAGAAGTTCAAAGATTCCATATTCGAGAAGTATCCCCTGAATGGGCTTATAGTGGTGAACAAACTAAGGTATTTTTTTCTTGGTGATTCTTCCTGTTATCATTGAAATATCAATATTTCCTACTCCTGACTTGGGAAGTCTTGTTTGAAGGCCTCTGTGTTATATATATATCACCTTAATTCTATTGGTTCCATTTTTTGCTTCTAAAAGTTGTCAGTGGTTTCGACTGGACAATAATGTCTTCACTGCAACATTCTATTTTAAACTTTTAAGAATCTAATGGACAAGTTATGTATCAGAAAATCAAAATTCAGTCATCTCAGATATTTGCTTGTCAACTAGATCCTGTAATCTTCACTAGAGAAATACTACAGTGCTCTACTAGATGGGCTACCTGTGGAGGAGGAAAATTAAATGATTCTGACAAGTGAAAAGTGTACACTGAGGCTAAGCTCTTGTTTCATACTTGTATTTCAGGTTATTATAACTGGAGACTTTCTATGCAGTCCTTCAGAGTGTTCATGGGCTTGTATGTTTGGGGATGTTGAAGTTTCTGTGGAAGTAATTCAAGAAGGGGTGTTGCGATGTCTTTCTCCTCAACATTCTTCTGGCTGGGTAAGTTTCTGTTTAACATCTGGAAATAGGGAAGCCTGTAGCGAAGTACGAGAGTTTGAGTTTCAACCTGAGCCTCAGACCTCATCTTTGGGGTCCATCTTCCAACAAAGAGAAGAAAATAAGACTAAAGAAGAATTAGCTCTCCTACTTAGATTTGTGGGAGTCTTACGTCATGGATTTGATAGTGTAACTGTTCAGAAGGAAGACTCTGTTGAATCAGGAACTGAACTTTTTAAAAAGTGGATAGTTGCTGATGATCCATGGGGCCATATCATAGAGGCACTTATTGTTGGCAATGCAACCTCCATCCAGACATTGGAATGGATGGTGGAAGAACTACTAAAGGATAAGTTGCAGAGCTGGGCTTTATCAAAAGTCCAATATTGTGATGGGGTAACAGATAGTTCCTTATCCAAGCAAGAGCAAGGCATGATACACATGATAGCTGCTTTGGGTTATGAGTGGGCCTTAAGTCCAATTTTAAGTTCTGGAGTTGGTATAAACTTCCGTGACATCAATGGCTGGACTGCCCTGCATTGGGCTGCAAGATTTGGAAGGTAATCCCAGTTGATTTTTTCAATTATCTTGTAGAGAGCTTTTTAAACAAGTAAAAGGTACTCTTAGGTATGTCCTTCAATGTTATAAAACATTTTTTGTTATAATACTTTATAAGCTACAATTAGGATAGAGATTTGAGTAACCTCTCCAAGAATACTATATATATATATATATATTTCTAGTATTTTAAAAATAGCTGCCTGTCACAATGGCCTCGTGCTATTTTATTTACAGGAGTGGTAGACTTAAGTCAACCAACTATTTGTTGCATCCAAATGTTTTACTTTTACAAAAAAAAAAAATCTAAAATTTGCAATACTGCCATCTTATACAAATCCTTTGTCACCTTATATCATTCTTTTTTCTAGAGTTAAAATCTGAAATAGATTTTGCATGGGCCCTCGAAAGTGAAATAAAAACATGTAGAGCACGAAGTTAAAAATTAAATTTAGGGGGTACATAATAAATGCATGCACCTTACGTCCATGGATTGGAGTCTGTGTTCTTTTTTTTTTTTTTTTACTAGCTATCCCAGATGGACTTGGAAAGGACTGGTGTGCTCATCTTAGTATACTTTTGTACATCATATCTTGCCAGGATCAAGTATATGCTTCTTACATTTATACAATTAACTACACACTGGTACACATGTCACATTAACACAATGAAGCATGAAACTTAGAACTTTTCTTGAATCTCTATATTTCCAATGAACTTTAAAGGAGGCTGGACTTGAGTCCAACCTCAACTTGAAAAAGTTGGCTAAACCCAACTTTTTCTTCTTTTAAAAGCTGTTCTACTTATAAGAATATAATTTACTTCATTATATGTACAACAATGCCATTCATTGGAAATTGAAAAAAATAAGAAAAAATTTCAAAATAACATCAACATGATTGCATACAATAATCAGTTATTTTAGAACACAAAGAATCAATTTCTAAGTTATTCAAATAAATTTATATAGTGAAAATGAAAATCGGGTGTACATAAGCTTATATGGATTTAGGTCTATACTTCTTTTCCCATGGAATACCATATAAAACTTTTGCTTTTTCTGCCTTAATAAATAATTGTTTTCCCTTTTCTAATACTGATTTTATTATTTTAAAGTTATTTGTTTAATATTTTGATCAAAGTGGTTCTCTTTAAGCTAAATAGTGCCATATGCCTCATAGTGCTAACAATTTCATGGATTCCTCGCACGGTGGGTGTTCAGTTGTAATTTGTTGAGGCATGTACGTTTCTTGCTTTAGGGCTTTTGTGTCACTTGTCTATTTTATACTTGAGTCAGGTAAATCAAGTTTTTGTATGAGCCTAGAGGTATTTTTGTCTATTAATACTTGTCTATTATTGTCACTTGCCATATGCCTCATGGAATGCACGTGGAATTGGATCCTCCCGAAGGCGGGATACCATCCGAAGCCTCCTCTCTGCCTCCAAGACCTCCATTGCCACTCTCCAAGAAACCAAAATTCAAAACCTCTCTGACCCAATTGTCTGTGACCTCTAGCACTCCCCCAACCTCAGAATAAATGCAATATGTCACTCCGATGGCATCTTGGCTGTTTGGAACAACAACAACATTTAGGTCCTAGATTCTGCTGTTGGTTCCTTTGCAATTAGCCTGAAAATCCGAGGCAAAAATTCCGGCCATTCGTGGGGCCTTGTGGGGGTCTATGGCCCCACCAAGTATCAGAACTGACAAGCATTTTGGGATGAGCTATTCAATCTCACCCAGCTCTGACCTCGTCCCTTCCTTAATGCAGGCGACTTCAATGCTATAAGATTCTACAATGAGAAATCACCTCTAGCTAGCCAAATCACCTCACCTCTTCCATAAGAATTTTTGCTGACTTTATCGAAAGTTGCGAGTTGGAAGAAACTGCTATATCCGGCAAATTCTTCACATGGTCGAAAGGTCTGATCCCCCCCCCCCCCCCATCATGTCCAAATTGGACATGTTCCTTGCTACTAGTGATTGGCTACGTTTTACGAGAATACCATGGGAAGAGTTCTCAATAGGGCAACCTCTGACCATTGGCCCATCCTCCTTGACACCCATATTCGGCGATAGGGGTTGTTCCCCTTCAAATTCGATAACACCTGGCTGAAGGTTAAAGATTTTTATGTGACACTCTTTGATGGGTGGCGGAATTTCAACGTTCAGGGGATTGGCTGGTTGGGCTCTCCCTTTGAAACTCAAAATGCTCAAATGCCACTTGAAGAATTGGTGCTCGGGAGGGCTCTTTGCAAACACTACTGAACGTGCCTCCCTTCTTCATCAACTTCCCGACCAGAATACTACTAAAGAGCGTAGGTGTCTTTCCTCCACTAAGTTCTTTAACCGTATTTCCATTCAGATTCAGCTCCAGTCCTTTGCACATTGTGAGCGGACTCACTGGAAGCAGTGTGCCCGATTTAAGTGGTTGGTTGAAGGCGACACAAACATAAAACTTTTTCATGTCATGCCTCAGTCAGGCCAAGACCTCGCTATCTGTCAATAACGAGGTACCTTTGGATCAACCCTCCATTACTAATGCATTGGTGAGCTTCTTTTCAGATTTATATACTGAGTGTCAAAACCGCCCCAAAATTCTGAATATCAGATTGGCAAAAATTTCTCCTAATGTTGCAGCTTTTATTGAGCTCCCCTTCTTTGAGCCACTCTGAGCCTCCCTTGTGACCATGCTTCGGGCCCGGATGGCTACAATGGGGAGTTCTACATGAGGTGTTGTGCTCAAGCTCGACTTCAAGAAAGCCTTTGACAAAGTCAATTGGAACTTACTAGATTACCTCCTCGACAAAATTGGGTTTGGCTCTCCCATTGTATTTAATATCATTGTCGAATACCTCTTTGCTATGGTCTATTCGGCCAAGGATTTGGGCTGGATCTGCCCTGTGGCCTCTCAAGCTGAATTTGATATCCCTATACTTCAGTTCGTCGACGACACTATCTGCTTTGGGGAGGGAACTGTGGACCAAATCCAGCACTTAAGAACTTTGTTTGGTCTCTTTGAGCCAAAACATAAACTAGAGAAAAACTACCCTCATCCAGTACCATATTGACCATGTTGAGCTTCAACTGATGGCGGACTACCTCAGCTGCTCTTTGGCCTCCCCTGCCACTACCTACCTTGGGCTACCTCTCTTTGACAACTGACCCCAAAAAAATCTTTGGATTCCCTTGGTCAAATGGATTGAAAGGCGGCTGGCCACATGGTGTGGAAATTTGGTCTCAACATCTGGAAGACTCACCTTGCTCAACTCTTGTGTCGCGGGTCTGCCAAACTACTACCTATCTTTCATATTTTGCCTGACCTCCATCTCCAACCACATTGATACCATCGAGAAGAGATTATTATGGATTGGCACCGATGATGCATTTCGTTATCACTTGGTTAGTTGGACAGAGATATGTGGGCCTGTCTCTTGGGGGTCTTGACATTCGGCTTACAAAAGACATGAAACGGGCCCTCTTACTCAAATGGCTCTGGAAATTCAACACTTGCCCGAACAGTTTGTGGAGGTCCATGGTTGCCTCTAAACTCCGTTGGCAGAGCGATTGGTGGCTCAGGGGGAGTTCTCGCTACAGGCTGTCAACCATTTGGAGATCTCTCAAGTCCCTCCTTTCTATCTTTGAGTTGGCGATGCATTTCTTCATTGGCAATGGTTGTAGAATCAAATTCTGGTTGGACTGGTGGTGTGGTGAAAAGCTAATCAAGGATGCACATAGCACTCTCTTCCCTGTCACCCTTCAGCAGGACGTGTTTGTCAGTGTTACCCGATGCTCCAATGCCTGGAATCTCCATTTCAGATGTGGGCTTAATGACATTGAAGCTGCTGAACTTTGTCACGACATGGCTGACCTTGACTCCATCACAATCAGGCCTCATGAACCTGACAGGTTGATCTAGCTCCCGGCTGAGAATGGCTAATTTTTGGTTTCCTCGGCAGATGGGCCTCTACTTGTGTTGTTCAAGATGCGGATATTGCCTAGAAGCTGTCAGCTCCTCCCACAATCCATTTCTTTGTGAAGAAGATTCTCACTGTGGACAACCTGCACAGGAGGGGCAACCTCAGCCCTTGCAGCCTCTGCCCCCTATGCCATTCTGTGGATGAATCCGTTGATCATCTCCTCCTCCATTGTGCTTAGGCTTGGCGGGTTTGGATGGCTATCTTTTAGCGTATCGTCCTCAAGATTGGACTCCATCACGATTTCATTGGTTTCGTTTGGCTTGCCCTGGAGACCTCCCTCCCCGAAATTGGCAACCTCCTCATATCCACCTGCCTAGCACTTGTCCTCTGGTGTCTTTGGCTTGAAAGAAATTGCAGGCGGTTCAATGGTAACTCTTGCAGCGTTGATGACACAGTTACCAGCATAATCAGTCTTGTCTTGCTCCACACTAGGAAGGAGTTCACTGCCCTTGCTGATGACCCCCTCAGGATTAATTGGTGTGTGCTCTCAACTCCATATGTTTGGGTGTAACCCTTGGCCACCAATCACGCCTTATACTTCCCATCAACATTATATTTAATGGTACACACCGAAGATAACCAACAATAACCAACAATAATGGCATCTTTAGGAGGATCAACTAAGTTTTCTGGTCCAAGTTTGCCGAGTCTATAAAGTGTCTATCTCATCATCCGTAGCTTTTTTCCACTAAAACGAACACAATGCGTCCTAGACTTTATTAGGGATAGAAACACTGGACAATGAAGTTGCTAATGACTTGAACGTTGGAGACAAACTATGAAAGGAGACATACTTGAATATAAGGTAATATGTACCTTTTCTAATCACCCTATTAAAAGCTTTCTCAACTGTAGGGATATCGTCATCAGCCAACATTTGTGCTCATGGAGCCTCATACTCAGGTCCTAATCCAACCAGAAATCTAGCCACTTGAATTTGTCCTTCTTTCTCTCATAATTTTATAGGGCTTCTAGGAAAAGGATGTGACATTACCATTTCTTAAAACACTCCATGAATTTCTATGAAATACTTTGTAAAAGTCTTTTTACCCTTGCTCATAATAAAGAATTTCACATACAATTGATAGACACAAGACCAATTGCTTTTTTGATAAAAGATAGACTCGAGAATGTTCCCCATCTTTGGCAATGCCACAGTTAATTACCCGGTTACTAACAAATGGTTGTGCAAAATTCAAAATCCAAATTTGATAAAAGATAGAATTGATAGACGCAAGATCAATTGCTCTCCTTATAAAAGATAGCAGTGCCACAGTTAATTACCCGGTTACTGACATATGGTTGCAGAGAATTCAAAATCCAAATTTGAACCTGATGATCCTCTGCTTCCCAATCTCCAGTTATAATATCAGGAAGATCCTCTTGTACATACTTTGCTTTTCTCTTAGCTATAAAAAATTTCTTAACAGCACATGACCATTTCGGATAATTCGACCCATTAATTTAATCAATGTAATCTGAATATAGTCTTTATTTTCTGTAGACTCAACATTTTTAATGGGAGTGCTTACTTCTCTAGTATCTGCCATAGAGATGCTCAACAACTATTAACTATTTCAGTAATAATATCAGCAAACAAACTACCAAACCACCTGATAAATAACCCTATCAGACCCAAGGTGTGCTAAGACTCTTGTTGGCCCCTACTTCACAAAATTCACTACTTTAAAAAAAAAAATAATAGATTTCATACTCGACAGTGTTCTATAAACACCAATTGCAGTAATTAATCAAGAACAACACCATATAAGAGTTCAATTAGGTCTCTGTAGATACACTTGTGTCAAAGACTTGGTGACACAGGCACAAAAACTTCAGAGTACTTACGACTTCATCAGATCCTTATAAGATAAAAACGACAAATAAACCCTTTAGGTTAAGGCACAAAAGTGGATAATAGAAGTAACTTTTAAGTTCTATTAGTAGAGGCTATTTAAAAGTCCAACCTGGACAGAGCTTGCTGGCTTCATGAAGGAAGAAAATCTGAGTTAGGCTTCAATTTATGGACCAGAATGCTCTAATACCATGTAAAATAGATAGATTGAAGAAGAAATAAGAAGAAGGAATAAGAGGAAGAGTGAAGAAGAGTGGACAGCCTTGAGCAGCCTACTCGACAGGGGACTTATTTATCAATGCATAAAAAAACTTAAAACAACCAGAACTTACAAGTTCAACCACACCAACCATAAACTAATAATTTGGGCAAGCTTGACTACAGTATTATTGAACTACCCAAACATGAATTACTGAAATACCCCTGACTTCTAACAAAAGTCCTAATCTAAGCCCTAGAAAGGGACTTTTGGTAAACCCAGGAATGGAATTTCACCAGAGCCATGTAATTGAAATTTCTTAGGATGCGATACCTGTATACGTTTAAGAAAAAAAAGTGAAGATATGTATTTATGTGCAAAAACTCTTTGGCTAGCTGGCATTCCAAAAAAAAAATAAAAAAAATCTTTAGACTGTATCGAAATATAGTTTTAGGTTTTATCAGTATGACTGAATTTCACTACTTCACCTATTTGACCTTACAGGGAGAAAATGGTTGCTGCACTTGTGGCTGCTGGTGCTTCTGCTGGGGCTGTGACAGATCCCACTTCACAAAATTTGTCAGGCAATAGCCCAGCTACTATAGCAGCTACCAGAGGTCACAAAGGACTAGCAGGATACCTTTCAGAGGTGGCACTAACTAGCCATTTATACTCATTGACACTGGAAGAAAATGAAATTTCTAAATGTTCTGCAGCTGTAGAGGCAGAGAGGACCTTGGAGATTGTTTCTGATCGTAGTGAACAACTACCTATTACTACAACTGAAGATCAACTTTCACTTAAAGATTCATTGGCTGCTGTTAGAAATTCAGCTCAGGCTGCTGCTCGTATACAAGCTGCCTTTAGAGCCCACTCATTTCATAAAAGGCAACAGAGAGCTGCATCAAGCTTTGATGAGTATGGTTTAACTCCAGACGGAATTTCAGTTTTGTCAAAGTTCCAAAGAGGTTTCAGGAGTCTTCCTGCTCACAAGATAAATAATGCCGTGCTTTCAATCCAAAAGAATTATCGTGGATGGAAAGGGAGAAAAGAGTTTCTCAACTTGCGCCGAAATGTTGTGAAGATACAGGTACTTATTTTTCTTTTTAAATTTTACATTTCATCAGTTACCTCAATAGAGATAACTATTCAAAAATAGAATCAACCACGAAATTGCATACAAGATGGGTAGAGCACCAAATATCGTAAATGAAGAGGTATATGACTATTTAAAATGTTAAACATATGCAAGCCATCAGGTTCTCCATTTGAAAGCTTCAATCACAGAAGGGCCATTAGCCTGAGATCACTTTAATTGGATGATTAAGCTCAGTTTGCCTTAACTGGTAAAAAGCTGGCAATGCATGTGTTTTTAGTAAAACTAGTGGATAGATTGTTGATATATTACAAAGACCTTAACCATGGAAAGGCCCTATAGGTTGTGAGTATAACAGCTGCACCCTTGGGAGTCCTAGTATTTGTTGAGAGGAGTGCTTATTGCTTTTAGGCGAGCATTAACCCCTTTCATTAATAACTTTAAAAAGCTGGAGAGTCACATAAACTATTATTATATTCAGTTATGCATATTAATTTTATTCTTTATTTATTTCTGTAGGCTCATGTACGGGGCCACCAGGTCAGGAAGAAGTATAAGGTGGTTATATGGGCAGTCGGGGTCTTAGAAAAGGCCATACTAAGGTGGCGCAGAAGAGGAATGGGCCTAAGAGGTTTCAAGTCTGAACAGGAACCCACTGAGGGAAATGTAGAAGAAGAAGAAGAAGAAGATATTCTTAAGGTGTTCCGGAAGCAAAAAGTACATGCAGCTGTAGATGAAGATGTTGCACGGGTGCTATCCATGTCCGACTCTGCAGAGGCTAGACAACAATACCGGCGCATGCGCATGCTAGAAAGTTCTCAGCAAGCGAAGGTACACTGTCTCGTTGCTTGGGAAATCAGTGTATTTGTCTTGATATGCAATCAGCTGTGCTTGAAGTTTTGTTTATTAATCTCGCTTACACAGCATGACTTGCACATTAGAAAGTTGGTGCAAGATAGGAAAATTACATGTACTCTCATACTAGCTGCAATATCAGAGTGAATCTCATTTTTAAATTAACGACGTCAGTTCCATTCTAGTCACAATTCAAAGGCTCTCTCATATTTTAGGAAATTGCTGAAGCTATGGTGATTTTTTCAACGCTAAGACAGTGAAGACACCATTGGATTTTGAGAATCTTCAATGTTATTTTAGGTTCTCTTTTGTGTTTTTACTAAAAGTTATTTATTTATTTACTTCTTTAACCAGAACTGCACTCTTTTAATTTGAAAAGAAGCTAATAATTGATATTTAACAGATCAACAAAGCACCATGTGAATTTGGTTTTAGTTTTCTGACTTTTCCTTACTGGTGGAGGTTTTTGACTTTTTTTAAAAAAAATTCTGATTATTTCATGTTGTGTATTCCACATCCTTCAAGATCCAACTACCTACTATTTTTAGGTTGTTTTCCATACCCTTCAGATCTCTCTCTTTTTTGTAGATTTTCAGTTACTTTAGACGCTATACAGTGGGGTGGACAGACATATATAAAGAGGCTTGAGATGAAAGAACAAATCAACTATTGAATTGTTTTCCTGTGTAAAATATTTGACATTTTCAGTGTGAGGAAAGTCCATAAATTCTTGTCTTTCTTTAGTTTTTTTCTTTTTCTTTGTGTCCATATGGATTAGATGTTCTATAGCATGTTTGTCCTTATCTCTGGTGGCTCAGCCAGCTTGCCAATCAATTTTCTAGGCAATTTCTCAAATAATTTGATCATCTTCAGTAACACTGTAGACATGCTGTTACATGTTGAGTGCACTATACTCTGCAGTGCTTACTGTGTATTTCTCAGTTACTATGGTTGGGCCTCTAGATGTGACATGTGCTGAGCTGAACAATAAAACATGCTTGGATGTCTAGCTTCCTGATGTTTGTGCCCTAAATGAGTTTGTCATGGCTATTTTCAGGCTGAATTGGGCAACCACGGCTGTGAGAGCAGATTGACATCTCAAGGCAATGACGATAATATGGAAAATGAAGACTACATGTATCATTTTTCTTAGAAAGAATTGGCTTGATGAGTTAGCTCACATGGGTTACACTGAAACGACCTTAAAATTTCTTATTTGATGAATTTTCTCCCTCTAGATTTAAGTACATATAGATTGCTTAAAATGTTGTTTATTGCTCATTTTCAGTTTAAGTTGTTTCATATGATAGTTGTTGTTAGTAATGTTGTTGTAAAATTCTTCTGTAACTACTTGTAAAGTGATTTACACAAGGAAATATAGAACTGGCTTTATGGTGAGGACCACAACCTTTGGAAGACCTGTTGGTAAGGCACATCTTTAAAGCTTTTGGATTTTCTGTACATTATTTTCTTCAAAAGAAACAATGAAAGTGATGTGACACGAGAAATGGACTCCACAAGGTACTGTTGAGAGGCTATACTCAAGCCTTTGGAAGACCTGTGGGTAAGGAGAAAAGAGACCACTTTTCCAGTTAACGTACCCCTTGGTGGTTCTTTGTTACAGGTTCAGACCTCTGCCTTCCCGAAATAAGACTAATTCCAACTTATCTTTTTTGGCTGCTCATTCCTGTGTTCCATTTCTTTTGGGTGGACTCAACTGCTTGCTTTATTTTCTGTATACGAAGGATACTGATCCATTGACCGAAGGCAGGTCTCGGAGAAATGGCAGACTGGGCTCCTGTTATAGTCGGGTTCATCCTTTTTGTTCTATTATCGCCCGGCTTGCTCTTTCAGTTTCCAGGTGGCAATCGTGGAGTAGAATTTGGGACTCGCAGCACCAGCCCGATTTCTATACTTGTGCACAGCTTCATCTTCTTTGGTATTTATGCTGTTTTAATTATTGTAGTGAAAATGAAGTTCTCCCTCGATTGAGGACAGATTGCATTGAGTTATATTCGGTGTATGTGAGGTCCAAATCTCCTTTTCTATGCTCAGTTTTTTTGACCATTTTTTGACGTCCTACTATGAGAAATTTGAAGTCAAGAGAGCATCTCCTGCCGGTAGACTCGTTACCCAAAACCTCCGATGACTGACTGAAGCAATAATGGGGATATAGCCGTCAAGACGAGTTCATCGGGTTTGAGATGTCGAGGATAGAAGACTTTGGCGTCTGTTTCTTCTTTTTTATTCGTTTATGTTTAAATTTGCCTCGACAGAGGTGCTCGAATTTCAGAGATCGAAGCAGGTAAATTAACTGCGTCAATCACAACGTAGCTTAATTAGGCTTCTCAAATCTCTGTTGTTGTTCGCAGTAGTTCACATGGTTACCTTGCCGTATACCTCGTGATCACACAGAGAGGAACGGATGACCTAAACAGAAGTTATCGTTATGAGAAGTCTCTCGTGATATTGGAATGGAGGATACCGGTTTGATTTGATGCTTCTATGGAAGACAGGTTTCAGACTTGTGTACATGTTTTGTACCCTTTTACAAAATCACGGCAAAAAAACTAGGAACACGATAAAATAACGTTTTGGTCCGAGTCTCGTGATGGTTTGGGGGTGGGAATGGAAAATGGAAGTGTATTTTTTTGTGTTAGTGTGTATAATAAAAAATATAGTGGAAAGTGGAGAATGAGTTTATTCATAAAATACTCTGATAGATTTAATTTTATTAAGATAATTTTATTTTATTTTTTAATTAATAAAATAAGCTAATAATTTTTAAATTGAAAATAAATATTAATATAATAAAATATAAAAAATAATATACCTAAAACAACCATGGTATATTAGATCCGCCGAACGAGGGACGCATCTTCCGGGTGAGAGAAGTGTGTCCAGTGAGCAAGTGACAGTGAATGAACTGGATAGGATATCGGTCGACGTATAGTAGATCCGCAGAACCAGGTCCACTCCTGCTCAGTGGCTTCTGCATCTCCATCCATTCGGTTCATCAAATTCCTTATCTCCAACATTCCAATTCCAATCATCAGCTCTATTGCAAAACCCTGCCTTGGTGTTTACCAAGCAGTAACTTGCTACTGGATGCCAAGGATGAGAAATTTCGACTTATTAACCGTGCGACCGAGCAGCTCATCGAAGAGATAACAAATGCGTCCATCGGCATGGAGGAAAATCGACTCCTGCTCACCAGATTGCTCTCTCAGGTACTCCACTTCACACAATTCCACCTCCAACATAATTTACTTGAATTCCTTAAAAGTGCTTTCTGTTGGCTCTCAACTTGTTGCAGTTCATTCTGCTTCTTTTAGTGGAAATTGGGGCTTTCTGCTATCGAATCTCAAGTAAAACGATGCGTAAATGCGCGTAAGTGATAGCCCTTTTCCTTACTCCAGTTTACTACAGTTGGAATCTTTAAAGGAAGATTCAAAAGGGCAACCTGAACCCCTTGCTGAAACAAATGAGAGATCATGTCCAAAATCGATGCAGAAGTAAGCCAGCAAGAAGCTTCTAAACATCAAGAAAATACAGATATGATGATGACAACTAAAGAAATGGCCAGAGAGCTAAGAGAGGTGAAGAGGCAAAACATGATTACGCATTGGCTGCTTTTTGTTGTGATCGTTATAACAGCAATTTGGCAGCTATCTGAGGTTTCCCTTGTCCTTTCCATGAAGAATAAAGTGATCAATCCATTAAGAACAATGGAAAGTATGTTGACTGGCTTTTTCAAGGGCAAGAGGCCTTTCTTCTAATGACCGATTCGGATCCGAATTCTGGCCAGATCCGACGTCAGCATCAGCAGAGGCGTACTGATACACATCCAACGGCTCTGATAAATCTGCATTATTCAACGGTTTGAGATGAAAATTGGGTTTGTTTCTGGAGAAATAAAGTTTAAAAAGAATTGAAGCGCCAAGTCTCCTTCCTATCTCTCTTCTTCCTCTGTGCTTGAGCGGCAAGAAGGACGAGAGGCCTCCAAGAAATCGAATTCAATACCTCTATCCTTCTTCTTCCTCTCTCCCCATAATCATGAGGGAGAAAATCAGGCCTGATGAGAGAGGGAGCATGGAGGATTGAGATATTGAATTTTTCCAAGACGGTCTTCATCGCGCGAGAAGGTCCTATCCTTTCTTCCCTTTTGTCTTTTTCGTTTTCTCCTTTATGTTATTCTTGATCGTCACCTTGCATACCGGTGTTTTTTCTTTTTCAAAATTTCGCTGCACCATCCAAAGATTCAGCGTGCTGTTTTCTTTTTCCCTCATTGGTGTAGAGTTTGAAATGGCGTCGTCGATGTTGCATTGTTGTATTCACTTCGCCTTTCTTCCGGCCTCTTTTCTCTGGTCTTTCTTTTTTGCGTTTTATGTTTTGGTTTTTGTTCTTCCTTGTTGAGTCATGCAGAACCGCTATGCTCTGTTTTCTTTCTTTTTGTCTCTCCCTGTTTTCTTTCTCTTGTTTTTCTTCCTTTTTATTTTTTATTTAATTCTGTCTTCTTTTTATCTCGGCACAATGAAGAGCTTTGAAGCCCTCTGTTTCTTGTTTCTTTTATTTTTTTCTTTTTTCTTGTTCTCTCCAAAGCGCTCCGATCCCTGATGGAACTGTTCACCGCCGTCGTAACATTTCCTCGGCTGGGCCTCGGGACCCCTTCCCGCAGAAGAGAACGCCTCAAGGGGGAAGAAGAGTATTCATACTGGCACCTACGCTTTATCTTGGAATGTCTTTAACTAGTTTTGTTTTTACGTCTTTCTTTTCTGTTTTTTTTTTTTTTTTTTTTTTTAATTCTTGATGTCTTAATGCTTCCGCTTGTTCTGCTGTAGGGAAAGAGCTGTCTAATGTGGATTCCAAATCCCATTTTCTTTGACATATGCTTGGATTTGAGGCCCTTTGAAAAGATCCATTAGATTGGTTCAGGTTTTGAGATCAAACTCTTCATCAAGTTGAATGGTACGTGAGTGTCTTAAATTTGTTTGTAGCAGATAAAAAATAAATATATATCTGTGGAGTTCGAAGGCTTCCTTGTGACTTTTCTATTGCTTTAATATAAATTGTTCCCCCTACTTTATGAGTCTGATTTTTGTAGAATACTGCTGTCATGATTTGGCAGGGCATCTGTAGCAATTGCCTTCAGCTCTAGTATTTGCTAAGAGTTATAAGGAGACTTTCTTATGTTGTTTTAGACATCAGAATATGTAATTAGAGTTCACTACAATACACACTTAGAGATGCACACACAATTACACCTTCTGCATAAAAAACCAATTTCCCTTCAAACCAATCCAATAGAGAAACACAGGATACCAAACCTGCCCAGGACATTCAGGTTAGCTCCCACAAAACTGGTAACAGGCTCTTGGTAATCTACCACTAGCACCCAGTGATGAGTAAAAGTGGTAAAGCAATTGTTGAATCCCTCACAAATTTATCTCTTCCTGCAAGGATAATGAGGCAGCATTTAACAAAACAGAAGAATCTTTTTTTGAGAATAGAAAGAAAAAAAAATTATGATTATAATCTAATCACAGAGATTAGTATTGGGTATACAACTAAAGTCCCACATTGACTAGAAGTGGGGTCCCTTCCCGCAGAAGAGAGCGACTCAAGGAGGAAGAAGAGAATTCATACTGGTACCTACGCTTTATCTCGGAATGTCTTTAACTAGTTTTGTTTTTACGTCTTTTTTTTCTGTTTTTTAATTTCGCTTGTTCTTCTGTAGGGAAAGAGCTGTCTAATGTGGATTCCAAATCACATTTTCTTTGACATATGCATGGATTTGAGGCCCTTTGAAAAGATCCATTAGATTTGTTCAGGCTTTGATATCAAACTCTTCATCAAGTTGAATGGTACGTGAGTGTCTTAAATTTCATTGTAGCAGATAAAAAAATAAATATATATATTTGTGGAGTTCGAAGTCTTGCTTGTGAGTATTCTATTGCTTTAATATAAATTGTTCCCCCTACTTTATGAGTCAGATTTTTGTAGAATATTGCTGTCATGAATTGGCAGGGCATCTTTAGCAGTTGCCTTCAGCTCTTGTATTTGCCAAGAGTTAAAAGGAGACTTTCTTATGTTGTTTTAGACATCAGAATATGTAATTAGAGTTCACTACAATTCACACTTAGAGATGCACACACAATTACACCTTCTGCATAAAAAACCAATTTCCCTTCAAACCAATCCAATAGAGAAACACAGGATACCAAACCTGCCCAGGACATTCAGGTTAGCCCCCACAAAACTGGCAACAGGCTCTTGGTAATCTACCACTAGCACCCAGTGCTGAGTAAAAGCGGTAAAGCAATTGTTGAATCCCACACAAATTTATCTCTTCCAGCAAGGATAATGAGGCAGCATTTTGACAACGGCTAGCCAATACAACCCAACAGACCGATCTGTTAGGTGCGGAAAGCCACCGCCTACAAGAGTGGATAGAACCACTCTGACACCCACCCTGCCCATTCTTGACCGCCTCTCACGGGATTCGAATGCAGGACGTGGCGTGCCCAGCTCTGATACCATGACAACGGCTAGCCAATACACCCAACAAACCGATCTATTATGTGTGGAAAGCTACCACTTACAAGAGTGGACGGAACCACTCTGACACCCACCCCGCCCATTCTTGACCGCCTCTCACGGGATTCGAACGCGGTACGTGGCGTGCCCAACTCTGATACCATGACAGCGGCTAGCCAATACACCCAACAGACCGATCTGTTAGGTGCGGAAAGCTACTGCCTACAAGAGTGGACGGAACCACTCTGACACATTTGACAAAACAAAAAATCTTTTTTTGAGAATCGAAAGAAAAAAAATGATTATAATCTAATCACAGAGATTAGTTTTAACCGTTTTATCATGAGAAACAGTTTCTCATAAGGGTGGTCTCAAACTGCTACCAGTTGCAACTGTTTTGCAATTGCAACTCCCTCAGTAACACGAGGCCATGAAGAACCTTGATGGGAGGTCAGTTTCAGACAGTTGTTTTGGTCCCCTATCTCGTCACTCAATCCCTCTTTAGTTTAGCCATTGCCAAGAGTGTTTAGAGACTGGAAGCGCCAAACAGAGAGAACAAAGACTTACAGAATCTGAAGCGTATGGAAGGAGGTATGATCTTTGCTACCGTTTATATTTATCGTATAAATTTCATGCCGTTAGAAATTTATATATATTTAAGTCTTACAATTAGAACTCCAACAAAAGAAGAAAAATAGACCCCAATGTGTAGCATTTTCATATTAAAAATTTCCCCGAGCTGACAAACATGGACCGATTCTACAAAACTATGTGGCCACGCGGGTGAACAACAAACGTGCGGTACTAAAAACGAGGAAGCTTGGATTTCAAAGGGTCGAGAGAGGAGGGAAGTATCTTTTGGGCGAGAGGAGCATGTCGAGTGTGCAAAGGTGAACCCTCGGAATTCACTTTCACTCGTGTTACACCGGAGCTGAATTATATTGTTCATTCACTTTCACTTTTCCTCATGGGTGCGCACTAACAATTTTGGGTAACAATTTTGGGTAAGTGAAAGTGAATTTTTCCTCAAGGTGCACTAACCTGCCCAGTATTAATATTATTATCTAAGAAAAATTATTAAGTCAGTATTATAAAACTTGACCAAATATAAAGTATTAATTAGAGGTTTAGGTTGATATGACCCCAACTTTATTATATATTTAAGAAATATCTACTTATATATTGAAGGTGAGTTATTATTACATACGTGACACAAAGACGAAGATAGGTAGCACCCCTTGAGGATCAAATATAGGCCAACATATATTAGATCCGCAGACCAGTTCGACTCTTAGTGTTCACTCTTGGTCAGTGGCTTCTACATCTCCATCCATTAGCTCCAACATTCCAATTCTAGTCGTCTGCTCTATTGCAAAACCCTCCTTTGGCATTAATGGCAACAATCAACATTCGACCCCTTTTGTCCAGCAATAACCTGCTACTGGATGACAAACTGCGACTTATTCACCCTTCTAATATATTTATAAATATAATGGATATTAATTGGAGTAGAATATAAAAAGTATAAGGTAATATAAAATTAATACTAATTACAAAAATAAGCAAGGAAAGAAGAGAAGGGCCTATGCTCTCCTTTCCATTTTCTTTTCTATTTCTTATTTAAAATTTAATAGTAATAATATCATCAATATTGGTTCAGTCAAACTCGAATATTTTATCAGTTTAATGATCGAGTTAGGTTTAATAGCATAGATTGAAAGCCAGAGATGTTTAATGAAAGCCAATAACCAACCTCTGAAGCAGAACACAGGAAATTGTTGTCACTCTCGGAGGAGAAACCAATCCCTTAACAAGCTCCAGACTAAGAGTCGGAGAGAAAAGTAAAGGAAATACACCCCTGGAGACGCTTAACCTGACCTCTGTGATATTATGGTAATGACCCATTATCGACATTGTGACAGTAATAAAGGGGAATAATGATTAATGAAGATGAAGAGCTCATGAGGTCATCCATGGAGAGAAGACAATCAAGACCGAATGAAGCAAAACTATTTAGGAGAAAATTCCTCTTGACTTGACAGGGAGACGAATAATGATATCCCAATTCCCTGCTACGGTGCCACAGTAGAGACTCCCTCTTCTCTTGGACAAAAAACCAAACACCATTAGTAGATGGGAGACGCTCCCGTCAGTTCTCAGCTGAGGACAGAATCGCATCCATCCAAGAGACGTTCAAATTTAATACAACACTTCCTTTCAATCTCTGGGTTCGTGGCGACTAAGCTCCGACATCAATCATTCTGTTATTTATCTCTTTCTGCGACGGTCTTTGATCAAGCAAAGAATCCGAGCGACAGTAGCAACAGAGAGAAAGAAACCCTGAAACAGTTGAAAAGGAAAAAAGTGGAGGAGAAATCTCAGACGCAAAGAATCCGGAGCCAGATGCAGAAGCTGACATAAAGGAAGTGAGAAAGCAGTGGAAGCTCTTTTTGTGTTCAACTCTCCGTCCTCCTACTTTTCCAAAAGAGACCCATCTAAGTATTTTACACATGGACCAATTAACCTGCTCAAATGTCACTGTAGTTCACTATAGTGGTCACTAATCCATCATCTGATTTGAGATTTGAGTTGATAAAGATCAAAATTAAGAAAGGGGAAAGCAGAGGAGATTTTATATTATTGTATTGGGCGTAGGCACATGCACAAGCTGTAGAAGACCCACTCAAATACCAAAGTGGGTGGATGGCTCAACTTTGTCCAACACTCCATGTGTGAACCACCGACTCAGACCCAAACCATTCACACCCAGTTGAATCAAAATTACCCCATCATCTCATATTCATACACCCAGATTTCCTTTGCTTTCTGGCAGTGGGAGACGATACAGAGGAATCAATGGGTGGAGACTGCGGTAGTGGACCATTTTCTGGAGTTGAACTGGACTGGACAAGACAAATTTTGCTGGAGGTGAGGAACCGATTTGAAAGCCATGCGTTGGACTGATGATTATGGGATTAAATGGAAGTTAAGAGAAGTCCCTTCTTTTGTGGAAATTTTCGAATCGTGGAAATAAAATACCGGAAATGTGGCAGATTTCTCGTTCCAAATGCGAGAACATTTCCGAGATGTCAACCACCATTGGCATTTTCTTGATCGTTCGTTTTCTATAAATTACAAACTGGGAAGCTGAAACGGAAACTCTGCAATTAATTCGACAGGAAGAGGGATTTGTGCAAAGTACCGACTACCCACTTTGCAGTCTGAAGACTCTGAACTGAGGGGTATAGAAGGTGTTTGATGCCGGCGGACCTCTGCTACTCACTCTTCCACCACAATCTGCCACATACCCACATTACGAAATCCGTCCTTTGTTTCAGAAATTACGTCAGCTAGCATTTTGGTATCCAGATTGGAGTTCTTCACCGCAGTTTTTTATTGAAATCCGGGTACCCAGATCAGAAGAGTGCTGTTTTCTTCGTTACCTGTCCCATCTCTTCTCGTTTTACGCAGCGGAGTGGTTTATCTTTCTTCAGATCTTGTGAAGAAATCGTGCCTGTTTTTTTTTCTGAGGCTGGTCTATTTAGAACTCTCTCAACGGAATCTTGAGAAATTGTCTCTGAAACAGTCGAGTCGTCATCATATCTCATTTCTGCTTCCATATCATCGGGAGTAGATCGTTTCATCACTGTGTTGGTCAGCTTTGGTTTTCTGTTATTGACAATCTTTTAAAGCCTTTTCCCATCATCGTTTTCTTCGTCTTCTTCTTCCATCATTGAAGATGAAACCCCCGTCGTCCCTGGCAACTTTACTAATTTTCCTCATTCTGTCGACTTCTCTTCTTCGTTCTTGTAACTCTGCTCCAGCTGCAAATCAGCCCATCAAAACCATAGTAGTCCTCGTCCTGGAAAACAGATCCTTCGACCACATGCTCGGATGGATGAAGAAATCCATCAACCCATTAATCGATGGCCTCACAGGAGCCGAATGCAATCCGAAATCCACAAAAGACCCACATTCCCTTTCGGTCTGCGTCTCCGATGACGCCCAATTCGTGGACCCCGACCCCGGCCACTCCTTCGAAGCTGTGGTAGAGCAAGTCTTCGGTTCCAGTCACGAGCCCTCCATGGACGGCTTCGTTGAACAGGCATTAACCATGGAGCAAAATCAATCCGAATCAGTCATGAAGGCATTCAACCCCAGCTCCATCCCTGTATTCGCTTCCCTGGTGCAGGAATTCGCCGTTTTCGATCGATGGTTCTCGTCCATCCCCGGTCCTACACAACCAAACCGGTTGTTCGTCTACTCTGGCACTTCCCATGGAGCCACTAGCCATGTCAAGAAGCAGTTGGCAAAAGGTTACCCGCAGAAAACCATTTTTGATTCTTTACACGAGAACGGGATGGACTACGGCATCTACTACCAGAACATTCCCACCACTCTCTTTTACAGGAATTTGAGGAAGCTCAAGTACATTTTAAAGTTCCATCTGTACGATTTGAAATTCAAGAAACACGCCAGAGAAGGGAAGCTGCCGAGCTTGACTGTGATTGAGCCGAGGTACTACGACATCAAGGGATTTCCTGCAAATGATGATCATCCTTCTCACGATGTCGCTAATGGGCAGATGCTGGTGAAGGAGGTTTACGAGACCTTGAGGTCGAGTCCCCAATGGAACGAGACTCTTCTGGTAATTACTTACGATGAACATGGTGGCTTCTTCGATCATGTCGCTACCCCTACCACTGATGTTCCCAACCCTGATGGAAATACTGGTCCTGCTCCTTTCTTCTTTAAATTCGATAGATTGGGAGTTCGCGTCCCCACGATTATGGTGTCACCATGGATCAAGAAAGGAGCGGGTATTTAAAATTTTCTTCCTCTCTCTGCTTTTTCTTTATGATTTCGAAACTGCCATTTCCGAGGTACTGAGTTTGAGCTGTAAATTGTAATTTTTCCCGCAGGAATTTCTTATTCTTCTCTTCTAATTGCGTCTAAATTCTGTATATTCGTGCAGTGTTCAGTAGACCGACTGGGCCGACCAGCAGTTCAGAGTTCGAGCATTCTTCCATACCTGCAACTATAAAGAAGATGTTCAATCTCAACTCGAATTACTTAACTCACAGAGATGCTTGGGCTGGGACCTTTGAGCAAGTAGTCGGCCAAGTTACCTCTCCTCGAACGGATTGCCCAGGTAAATTTATTCCTGTGCCTGTTGGATCTGTTCTTCCGAGAATTAGAAAATTAATAACGGAACTCAATTCCGTGTAGTATACAGCAAATCACGAGGTGGATTCATCATGAAGGAAATATTAGATTAGGCGATTAAAATTCTCTTTTAGCCTTTTTTAAATTAACGTCGGTCCATCCTGCTTTTGGATCGTCCAGACTCCAGCTAGAGTCAAGATTTGTGAACGCCACAAACTATTTTTTTATTTTTCAAAGGATATTAGACATCAAATTCATATTATGTCAGAAGCTCTGTTCCATGAACCAAGTCCCTTTGAATCTCGATTTCTTTACTTGGAAATTGTGTCTGCAACTCGAATTCATGCAATACCCAGAAGGAAAACAGAGTCTGGTAATCGAAATACTTCATGGATCTGTCACACAGGCATCTCCTTTTTTTTTTTATGTTTTTTCAATATCACTTTCAATTTCTATGACAGTGATACTGAAACTAATTTCTTGAAAACGAAAACTTGAAATTCTTTCTTAGACTTTAGACTGATGATGATGTTTGACTTTTAAGTAGTCTTAACAAGTCGGTTGTCCATTATCTTTTAGAGCGCCTACCAGAAGCAGTCCAGCTGAGGAGCACTGAAGCACAGGAAGACAGAAAGCTATCAGAATTCCAAAGCGAGGTAGTTCACTTGGCTGCTGTTCTCAATGGAGATCATTTCCTGAGCAGCTTCCCAGATGAAATCAGTGAGAAAATGAGCGTCAAGGAAGCTCACAACTACGTTAGAGGCTCTGTGTCAAGATTCATTCGAGCAAGCAAAGAAGCAATCAAGATGGGTGCTGATGAATCAGCTATTGTGGACATGAGAGCTTCTCTCACTACCAGGACGACAGTTCCTTGATGGCTCACTCTTTCTCGTTCTTCTTCCCATTTAGATGTTCCCATTGGAGACAGTTCTGAACCGAGGTTGTCTGTAGATGATCATAATGTAAGTTTAGGAAGATTTTCATGGCTCCATACAGATCAAAGGTTAAAGATGAGGGGGTTTGTTAATGTTTGTAAGTTATGGTTTGATGATAGGAACTCCCGATTCACATATACCCCCTGCTGCATTTAAATAATGTACATTGACATCTCCTGTTGCAAGCCAGTTTTATAAATTGCTTCGGCACAAAATAAGAAAGAAACGGTCTCTCCAACACAAATGGTTGACGATACAACGCAAAATGATCCCTTCAGAACAGCCACCTGCTTGGGAATCAATGACGATACAACGAGCTCAGAAGAAAGATGACAGCATTCATTTACCTAAAATGTTTTATACCTTTGGGATTTAGCCATTTAAGATAGAGAAGAACAATTTGCAAAAAAGGTGACAGAATTGGTTTATAGCAAATGTTCAAGCTAGAATTTAATACACATCATCCACAGATCATATTTCCCCGATCACAGTCAAATCAACCAACTGATGATTCAAAGACAAAGAGGTAAAAAATAAACAGAAGAAATCTCCCACAATTTAACAACAATTCTGCTAACATGAGCAAGAAATCATCTACCATCATTGATGCCGCTTTTTGCTTTGGCTTTTTTAGGCATAGTTCAACCGGAATATGTCGTTTAGCACGAAGAAGCTTCCTTGTGGAGTAGGCATCAAGTGAAACATCTATCAACCATCATAATAATTGTTTATCAGTATAATAACCCACAGGTGACAAAAACAAAGGTACAAATAAAAAGCATTCGAACTAGGAACTATATTGATGCATAGGAAATAAATACAGCTGACCACCTATAGTTTGCAGAAATCAAATTTATAGGTTTCAATCGTAAGCCTACTATTATTACAGACAACATACGCGCTGGCTTACGCTCTCACACAAGCTTGCAATAGCCCCTCCACAAAAGTTGCCAGACAAGGAACATATCCACAATCTGAATGTCTCAAAGAACGCTTTTATTCTCAGGGAAGATGACTATATCAAATGCATCCAACATTTTGTACTTTTTCCTTGATTTATCCCTTTGTGGATACCTTATTTCAACTAGTACCTGCAGTGTCATGACCAGTGTTTCATACAATGTTTGTTCAAGTCTATGATTACCAAGAAGGTAATTAGACAGAAAAACTTGAAAGACATTTAATCGGACATAAACACAATAAAGTGAAAGCACTGAAAATAAGGAACAAAGACACAAGCTGTCGAGACCTGGAAAGACAAGAACAAAAGAAAAAAGTGATTTGCCTCTTTCTAAATGGTACAAGACGTGTACTAAACTTCCAAGTTTCATATAGTCTTCAAGAATACAGTTTCATCTCTTGGGGCAGCCAAATACCGTCAAGACCAAATCCTTATTTTGATGGACTGCCTGTGGCTGGTCCTTCAACAGACATCCACCTCTAGCATGCCAAGAAAAAATTGTTTATTAATTGGAAAATGTCACAAAAATTGTTTCATATCTTGGAGCAGCTAAATACCGTCGAGACTAAATGCTTATTTTGTTGGACTGACTGTGGCTGGACCTTCATCAGACATCCACCTCTAGCATGCCAAGCAAAATTTGTTTATTCATTGGAAAATGTCACATAATTGATCTCTATCTTTCTTTTTTTGAATGGTGATCACTGCCATATAGAAGGCAGTGCCAGAAAACACAGAAGCATTGCTATACTTTAGCAGCACCATGAGAGGCTACTAGAAAATTCAATATGAGATAGAGCATGCATTGCAAGAACCACTCCATGGTCACAAGATATTAAGGTACAGTTAACACAACAAAAGGAGAACACCTGAAATGGGATGCAATTTCTTAAGTTATGAAGGCCACAACAATCACCACTAAAGTCCGACCTCTTTATCAAGAGATACTTTTCTTGGAAACCTAAGGTCATTAAATAAATAAAAAATTGTAATGATGTTAAATTTAAAACTACCATTAAGAAAAAATTCCAATGCCGATATCCACAGCATTCCAAGAAATTCATGACTCACAATGAGTTCTTGAGGCAGCAAGCATATTAATGGTTCTACATGGCATCATTTACAGTATACATGTGTACTAGTTTCCTCCAATGCTCAGTAAGATGTCTGGCAGAGAATATGATTGAAGAGCATCTATTGACAGGATATCAAGAATAGAAATATGATATAATGAAAGCATCAACAACCACATTGAGGGTGTCATGTACTCAAATATCATATAATATGATTCATTTAGAAAATAATAAACTGTAAATCAATCAAATCCTATGGTTCATTCAGAAAATAATAACCTGCAAATCAATCAAATCCTTTGTGACACAGGAAAAATGGAATATCTGCCAGATACCAAATTCTAAAAGTTCAAAACAGTTCAAACACATGACGCACAAAAGGCCTAAAAAAACATTAGTAATCATGAATAAGAAGTCCAACCAATAAACAGTGTAAAAATAGTCACAATAGTTTCTGAAATAAATATAGATTTTATATATGCAAAAAAACAACATAAAAAGCATATAAATCAGATCTGGCTTGACGATTACAAAAGTTAATAATGTGCATATCATTAAAACTGCAATCCAGTCAAGTTCAAGCAGAACTACGAACATGATGTCCAAATTAAATCATATCGATATGAGCAAGTTTCACTAAGAAGGCCAGCCCGATAAACCAACAACACCTCAATCAAGAGAGATTCAGCTAAAAATCATGCTTAGCAGAACAAGTTCAAAACAGATAGATACCTCATACTTGTTTATTTTTCCATTCACTAACAAATGCTTGAAATTTTTCTAAATAGAAGAAACAAAGCTCAAACCTCAAAAACACCTCCATATAGGATGTCCTTTACCATAAAAGACATATTGATATTGGGTATCCCAATAACATTTGAATTGCAACAACAACACGAATATCAAAAGGAATGTTAGCTAAGCCCCCATGTCAAAGCCAACAATAGCAGCTCAGGAAAAGATCCAACTAGCTTATAAAACCTGTGACAAACTATTACCTTATCAGTCTCACCCTAAACAAACACGAGTCCAACAGAAAACACATGCCAGAACATAACCTACATTTTTCTTTTCTTTTATTTGGCGAGTGCCACAAGTTTATGGAAATAAAATGAGTCTAATAAACATAACAACTTCATATCTCTATGAATCAATTGAGGTCTTCAAGTCACAACACAGAAATGACAAATGCCTATTAAATGGATCATGAAAAGGAGAAACCACGAGGAATAAAGACAAGAAGAACACTAGGATCGAAGGACAAAGTCCATAAAATACATGAATCACGCAACCAACCACTAGCCGCCGGTTGTAATCCTAGATGTAAAACCAAGACCACAAAAGAAATTAAAAATGGACGGCTCCTCAAATAATCAACTCGAATTAACACTTGCCAAAACCCTATATCCTTCGAGCTCAATAAACAAAACCATCGTCAGCGTAAGAGTTAAGCGAGAAATCTCGAATACCGAATCCAAATAGATCCGTGCACAAAAAACATACAAACCACAAAAGAGTATCACATAATCGCGTTTCTCGCACCGAATCCAACCAGATCATCACATGCGTCCAAAGTTCATTCTCCAAAAGAGCTGTGACAGATCGCACACGAAACAATACCTGACTAAACTTCAGCGCGTGTTGCTCTCCAGCTAGTTGGAGGTTGCCACTGACGAAGACAAGCATGCCGCCGGCGGGGCCGGAGGGCTGGCAATCGACAGTGGTGATGTTGTGCTTGCACTGCTGGAAGGGGAGGCTGGTGAGCTTGCTGACGATACTCTGGGAGCCCTGGATCTTCTCACCCTCGAAGGTGAGCATGGAGGTGTCCTGGTAGAGGTTAGCGAGGCCGGCACGATTGCTATCGAAAGTGGAGTAGTAGTGCTCAACAAAAGCCTTTGCTACGGCGTTGGGATCCATCGGCGGTGGTCGTACGATAGTCGTTCTCGCTCTGTTGCGAGCGCAGAGGGCGATGACAGGAAAGTGGGGGGGAGGAGACAGAGAGGGGGAGAGAGAGGGGAGGTAGGGGTTTTTTATACGAGGAGGGAGACCTTTTAAATCTCTTTCGGGGGATTGGTCTTAACTCTTTACAATTTTTTATTTAACAAAATTGATTTTAACTCTTGCAACTTATTTTTATTAAAATGAAAACAGAGAAAACTGAATTTTTTAAAAAAATAAAAATAAATAAAGGATAAGACACCTCAACAACTCAACCAACTCAGGAAGAAAAAAACTAAAATTACACCTAATGTTAGATCACTCACAACTCTCAAGTTTCATTTCCCTTATTTTAAAAATCTTTTATTATATTTATAAAAAATAAATCTTTTTTTAGTAAATATAAAAAATAAATATATAATTTTCAAATATGGGACAACAAGAAATACCAAGATTAGTATAAGAATCTTAGTGACTAGGATTGGAGAACCTCTATCTTGTTCTTGGTGGCATGAGGACGGATTTTCTTTCATAAGGGAAAACTGAGCAATCTTAAGACCATGTTAGTGCCCCTGATTGAAAATTTATAACCCAGAAAAAACTAGAAATATTTTTTTTTAGGTTACATATTTCTAATAAATTTTCATATAAAAACCTATTAGTACCTTACTAGGCAATTACATGAAAAATTTTAATTTTTTTTAAAGAAAATTAAATAGACCTATTAGTGTCTTTTTTAAGGAATAAATAAAAATTAATAATCAATCTCACATATTATCATACTTATCCAATAAAGGAGAGGGAGATAATATTACCTAATTGAGGACAGTAAAGAGTGTTGAGAGGAGGAAAGAGTGTCAAGGAGAAATCCAGAGAAGAAGCAGTTTTGCAAAAACGAATTAGGTCGAGGCGTCGAACAAATTGGAGCCCGATGTTTTTCCAAGTAGGAGATTTATGGCAGTGATGGCTAGAATGATATGTGTTTCCAAGAAAAAATGGGACACTGATGAATCTAGGAAAGACCTGGAAAGGCTTTTCTTGTTTTTCCTAGAAAGAGCAATAGTAGGGCCTAAGTTTTCTAATATGCAATTATGTAAAATTAGGCATCTATAGAACAAAATCAAAAGGAATTCATGTAAAGAAGCAATTTTGCACATCTAGCTTGGGTCAACTAGTGGAATTCTGGATTTTTAGGCCAATAAGTTTTCTTGTTATTATTCATAAACTCGGAGTTTGCTAACCCTAATTCTTACTAAAACGTGACTAAACGAATCTATTAGGTTATTCATGTCCTTTTAGGGCTACAAAACTAGCCCCTTTGTTGATTGCAATGTTTCTTTGAAGAAGTTAAGAAATTAGAAACATGACTCAATCTGGATGCCCCTAATTGTAAATTGGCAGCAATAAGCTGAATGTCCCCAATTGTAAATTACTATTCGATGAAATTTCCCAAAAAATGTAACTACCCAACCCACCCAAACACATTCCCAAGTTGACTCAGCAAGTTATAACCTCATGGATCCAATTTGGAAATCCATGTGGGTTACACTAATGCCTTGGCAGCACCAACTAAATCTGTCTTAGGCCCTTTCCTATACCATTCTGTTTCCTCTCACGAGTTTAAGAGACTTGTGGCTCCCATTGAAGAAACTTCCCAACCCAATGTGATTTATATTAAAATTCTTAAGAAATTAGAAAAAACTTCAGGAAGACAATTCCCCCAGTGAGGTTTTTACTCTTTCCCGGATTTTCCTCTAATAAGATCTGGACAAGGAATCAGATCAAACCAGCCATTCTGAGGTTCCGTAGGATATCTTCTGACAAACCAATACCTGAGCAGGCTGCAATTTCTTTGCCAATATAGCTCTGAAATAAAGATAGGTGAATGCTGTTGAAGTCGGCATCTTCCTTTATCGGAAATGAAGCTCACCTGCAACCAATTGCTTCAACATTACGCACCTTCTAAAAGAAGAGAACAAAGCCATCAGGTCGCAAATGAACTGCATAAGGTGACCATCGATAAACATCTTTTCCTGCCAGGTCCACACCACTTTTCAGAATTCCAGAAAAACATAGATCCCAGAAAATAAAATATTCAGTTAACCTCCAATGAAGCAACTCAAAACCATATTAGCAGTTGGATATATGTCTTCAGGCAGAGTTGTTAAGTGTCTGATCCAAGAACATCTCCAGAAAAAAAGTAAAGAGAGAACAACAATATATCCTCACCGCCAAACTATCAAATCAACCGTATAACAACATAACATAAGTCCTCCCTACTCAAAAATCAAACTGATCTTCGGAAAAAAGAAATCTTTCTTTGATCACAGCTTTGATGACCAGCAAGTATAGAATCAAATTACACCCACTGCATACCTGCTATGACCTAACCAACCTGGACCAAATTGCACCTCCACCTTGGAGTAGAATATTGAGAATGAAATCTTTGGGACACCAATGCACCTGTTAGTGGCAAAACGACCATTGAGTAGTTGCAGTACTAAACTTGTAGAGAGTAGAGATCATTATAAGCATCATAGTACCAGGTTATCCCATTTTCAGAACTTTAAGAGACCTTCGAAAAATTAACTAAATTCCAAGGTAATCTACCTTCTCTTGGACATTTGCTTTTTATATTAGTCAGCAAATTAAAAGTACAGGGATATGTGTCGGATCACTTCGCTGGGTTGAGATTGGGAATGAGAACATGGCGCCTCACTTCACCAAGCTTTATCGAGAAAAAATGTAACACCCTTTTTGGTACATGATTGTCAAAGGAAAAGTTCTCCCTAATACAAACAATATTTGAAGGGATAAACATTGTCAACTAGTAAACCAGAAAAAGCCAGCAGAGAAGAGACAGGAAGACTGGTATTTACAACTCCAAGGTCTCTTAGTTTTACAAAGTTCCATGTAGGCAACAAACTGAAATTAACCATCCTTGTTAGTTGGTTGAATTTCACCACACTAGGTCAAAGAATGGGCTTACTTCCGAATTCTACAGAGAAAGATACATGGTATAGGATGTAAAAGGGTGGCCATCAGCTTGATGACTTGATGCTCAGACCATTGAAGCAGAATGAAGCTCTGGAAATATCCAATGAGATCCTTTCAACTTCAAGCATTACAATAACCAATTGAAGGCCACAACAAGTGTGTCTCCCAAGCTCATGAAAATGATGAGTCCCCAGCCTTGAGCTGCACCAACTGTAGATTACCTGACCAAAAATGGATCCTAATGCGTTAATAATTGATCGACTACATTAACCATATAGCAATTACTTCAGGTCAGTGCCTCAAGTTTCAAGGTATCCAAAAGAAAACAATACTAAGGATTTTTTTTCTTAAAGAGGAGAAATTAGAGCCCATGATGGTTGTCTTAGCAGACTTGTAGTTCCATGAAGCCATCATAATAACAGTTGAGGGAAAGGATGAAATCGTCATGTTTAATTATCAATCCACCACATGTTTAATAAAAAAGAACCAAATTTCCTCATAGCTGAAAAATGTTTAAAATATCCCTTTTGATCAACCACACGGAGGATTTCGGCTTTCTCACCTCCACCATGTACAACCTATACCAGACATCGTTTAACAAGAACAAGGTCTTTGCCACCAAAACACCTATTTATACTGTTAGTGCAAATCAAGAGAAGCGCTACAGAAAATATCACCTTTTCTAAAAAAAACAAAAAAAAAGAGCTCTATTTGAATATGAATAGTGGAACCTACTCTTTATTTAAGGCAAGCTTATGTTCCTCCTTTGAAATGGTTTAGTATAACGGCCTGATACATAAAAAACCTCATAATCTATATAAAACCATTAAAAGCAAGCTTATGTCCTCCTGTTTGAAATGTTTTAAAACTTAAGGCCTGATACATAAAAAACCCCATAGTCCATATAAAATCATTAATCTAAAGAAACTTTAAAATTAGAGAGGACTTGCATCCTGTAAGTTCTGGAATATCACCTAAACTAAATACTAATCTAATTGCAAAGGCTAAACTAACCTTCATCTTATAGATATCCAATTCCTGCTTTCAAACAGAGCAAGGACTTTGCCATGTGGATATGTCTGTTACGAGATTACGTAGTTGATCAATAAGAAGCTTGAGATGCCTGTTCTTACCTGCAAGTTCCTGCATCCACGGATGATTGACAAGCTTGAGATAGACACAAACATATGAGTGGTGCTACTAAATCTGGTTTAAAAGATCTAGTCACTAGCTCATTTTTAGTATTTAACATAAATGGCAGGCATGCCCATGAGTACCAAGCACCAGAGCAATCTAAATTACAAATCACAACGTCTACAATTAAATTAATAGAATAAATCCAACAAATCGTAGGGCATGTTCATCAATACAAAAATTCAGAACGTTTGCAACAGAGGATATCAAAAACAGATAAAGCTAGCAATTGTTTGATTACCTGTTTATCCAACAATATCAGGTGTGAATAAAATATCTTACCTATCAAATAGAACTGATTTAGATAATTGGCATAATATACCCATTTACCTGTCCATTTTGAAAGTAATGTGGCAAAATTATCTCCAAATAAGATGGTTGAATTGTGTTTTATTAGTTTAATTGTAATGAATAAATTGTTTCGTAATATGTTTAGTAAAAGATAAGTAATTGTATGTTTCGTTGAAATTTCTATACATTTTTATAATCTTAATGCTATTTTGTAATTTTCAAGATTATTTGAAGATTTTCTTTTTGAAATGGTGAAGGGCTTTATTGCTGGAAACAAAGGGGAAACCCCTTAAAATACAATTGGGAAGGAGTTTCCAACCACAAGGGAATGGCGAGAAACTCCTTCCTTAGGCAGTTTATCAGACATAATAATGGAAGATCATAATGAGTGCTCCCAAAAGACCAATTAATGATTTACATGTTTAATTTCTTCAAATACATAGAGGAATCTCCAAGGTGGAGGATAGATTCTTTCATCCAACTTATGATTATTGCTGAATCTCCATTAATGTGCAAGGAGCTTGAAAAATGCTGACTGAAGAGCTTGATGCCTTGGAGAAGAGCTATGATATCTGCCTCAGCGGAGTCACAATGGTGAATAGGACCAAAAACAAGAGCAGCACTTCATCCTCATGGTTCCTACTAACACCACTGAACCCTGCTGGACTCAGGTTCCCTGTGGAGCTCCTATCAAAGTTTAATTTCATATAAAGAAGAGAGGTCGGGAGGGGGAGGAAACCAAGGAGGCCGCTGAGTATGATTTTGGATGGTGAATTTGGAGACCTCTTTCCTATGTTTTCTGATAATTGAGAGGTGCAGAGCAGGAAGGCTCTTAAAGGTCTTGCCTATATGATTGCAGTCTGATGGATATTTTAAATAATATTGCCAACGGAGCTTGAAGCATGATGAAATGTTCTGTTGTTCTTCTCATTCCAGATCATCCAAGGAATAGTGGACAGGACTTGCCTTCCAGAGAGACTTGCCAATTGATGGGAGCTTGAAGGATAAAATTTGGATAATGAATTCAGGAAGGACCTCGGAAACAGAGCTGGACTCCAGATTTGTTAACACTTCACCCAGTACAATAGACGACACTGGGCAATGCAGTAAGAGATGGTCCATGGTTTCCTCAACTAATCCATGTAGTTTGAAAGAGAAGCAAACCAGGCATCCACGTTTTTGGAATTCCTCATAGGTGATAATTTTCTTGTGGACAATTCCACATAAGAGAGCAGCTTTCACCTCTGGACTGTTGGAGTGCCCAAGGAGATGGTTATAGAGAGATGAAGTGGAGAATGTTCCTGCTGAGGTGAGAGTCCAGATTGGTTCATCTTTACCTTCTACGTTGAAATGGATTGAATCCAATAGGTTCAGCAACTGTGAGGCATCATTACTTTCTTCATCATTCAATCCTCTGACAAACTGAAGGTCCCGTGAGGAACAACCTTCGGAAATAATTATGGAATCAGAAACCGGAGCCTTTCCTTTGAGTAATGTTAAAGAGCCCCATGCTATGTGTCAGACTAGAAATGGACTTCATGACCGGACCTGACATAAAATCCGTTGCATGGAAGAATGATGCTCATATTTGAGGATCAATTTCCATATGTTTGACGTTCTGTAAACAGGAATTTCATTTGGTAGTCCTCGTCAAAGCAATATTTGCTATTCAAAACTTACCTCCAGACAGTATTTTTCTTAGAGGCAAAGCGCCATAACAATTTCAACAGTAACGCTTCATGAACTAGCTTCATCTTTTTAATGCCCAAGCCCCCAACTTTTTTCCTCTTGCAGACATCTTCCCACTTGATTAAGGGGTATCTGAATTCTTCCGACACTCCCAAACACAAGAATTTCTGTTGCATAGCTTCAATTCTATCAATTATACTTGTCGGACAAGGAATTAGGGAGAGGCAATAGATGGGAATACCTGCTAGAGTGGATTTAATCTGTGATTTCTTGTTCACCAACCTTGACTCAATCGCCACCTACAGATATCCAGTAATATAACTAATTCAACATTTAAGAAATAATTCATGATTTCAGGATGCCCCAATTTATGATTAATTTATCAGCTACATCCTCCATTTCAGTAGTCAACTTCACTGCATAAGCTGTAGGCCATGTTGGTAATTCAATATGTGAATGTTTATTAATCATAGTACAATAACAACAGCAGTTATTCTGTGACTCTTTATCATGTACATAATAATAGCCCACAATGCATTATCCACACTAAAGATTAGTCCTATAGCTTTTGAGAAGCAAGCTTGACGCAGATCCATCCCAGTGTTGCCTCCCATAGAATTAATCACAATAACATGGACAAAGGATGCAATACCACATCAGTTTGACATAATATCAACATATTTCTGCTAACGCAGATATTGGATGACTTTTTAGAAGCTTCAGGTTTTAGAATCAAGATTCAAATTTGAACGCTTTTTAATAACTATTTACAGTTGATATGAGGCAAGAAGAGCAATACATTAAATTTCTCTATTTAATTTTAATTCTAAAACACTTTTGAGTACCTTTCTCAACTCAGCAATGTCCTCTTCCAATCTCTTGATTCCGACTTGTTCTGCTTTAGAGTCCATTGCATCATGAGGCTTGCCCAGTATGAAGTCAATTAACAGGTGTAAGAATTGAATGGGACAAGCTAAATCACTCTTGTGGGACTTGGGTACACCATATTCTTTGGTCATAGAGAACTCCAATCAAATTCACTAGGCACTGAACAATAATACGTCTAACTCAGACCATCAAGCACTCATTTTCATTCATGAATAAGTCAATATAATATATATATATAGATATATATATATATATATATATATATATATAAGTCTATTATAGAAGCATTCTTGCAACTCCGGTATATGCAATAAAATTAACATCAACTGCCTCTGAGGATGCAGAAGTGATGCAAATACATGCTATAAACTACCAAACTCGATAATCACGCATCTCCCTTTTAAGTCAAGCTAATTGTAGTGGCATTTACTTCAAAAACAAGAAAGTGAATTCCACCCCTGCCCTGTGGAAGAGAGCGAAATCCATATATGGAGGAATTTAACTTTTCGTTTCAATTAGATAAGTCAAATGAGTTTAATTTAATAACATGGTCAGATTTTGTCACACAAAAAAAAAAAGTGTGGCATCACGAAATGTACTTTGTTAGAAGACACCTGGAATTAAATTCACTTTCATCTCCGGGGTGATTAACTTTCTCTGTACACTAAGTACCACAATGAAGACGAGGCAAACTATCTTCCTCTACAACGCCTATATTACCTTCTGCGAGTTAGGAATTGCTGCGAGCACAGATCGCAGAGAACCGACCGCAGATTTGTAACGTAGACGTGCTTCGTCCAGAGCACCTCCGCCCATTTCCAGATGGTGGGAAGAATCTGGAGCATCTCCACCGTTGGATGAATGAGATGCAGACCACAAAGCAGGGTTGCATAGCTCGTCATTCATGGAAGAAAGAATCTGAAATGCAGCTTCAACCGTATCCTCGAGATGCTTCTGCCCTTTCGCCGCCAATTCTTGAGTGGTTTTCCCGTTTGCTGTGCCTTCCTGTTCCATTTGCGAATTCCCAGAGACCCTCAGCCAAAAGCCCTAAACCCAGCGATTGAAACCACAACTGCAGACAACTGACCACAACTTTGAGATCTCTTCGAACTTCCTGTACTAGTATCTCACCGCTACATCGAGCTAGAAAAAAAACGCACACTTCGGGCTAAAAGTATCTTAAGAAATTAAACTAAAATAAAGAGAAATAAGTCTTTTATATAAATACACGAATTTGAAGATATCTACCTAGATTTACCATGCCCTATCCCTTATTCAAACTTTAACGAATGAAAAATTATCAAGGTAAATCTCAAATTTTATCAAATTCAAATAAGGCATTATCATATGTGCCTAAAATCCAAGTCCGTTTGGATAGGCACTCAACTTCAAATTTCAAATTTTGAACCCGTTAGTCGGATCGGCTTGCGTGCCTAAGCAACCTTGGGCTGCACACTTAGGTTGCACGCTTGCGTAACATTCTCCTGCCATAATAATACAGAATCCTTTGTCACATTAATTTCCTTGATGATTGAGAAGAAACAATTACCAAATTGATGTGCTCCCTCAATCGTTTGGCAAAACATACGCCGATTTGGACTCCTCCCAAACTTGTTCGAAAATGTGTCAAGTGATATAAGGGTTTAATGTCCCATCACAAACGCCTTCTCCGTTGCATACTCATTTCACATGAACACTAACGTGCCCAAGTCGAAAAACCAATCCTTTGGCTCCTCCTCGAGTTGCTTCTGATGCACCTTTGGATCAAAATGGATTTGTGCCAAACTTGATGTTTTAGCACTTTGACCACCCCCGATCATATTTGCACCTCCCTACATGGTGGCAAACTCTTTGGCAAATCTTTTGACATAAAATCCTTCTTTAGGACTTCCTCTTATTCAACATTGACATTCAACCCATTGTTCATCACCTACCAAAGGAACAAGAAAATTGGACTCTCCACCTTTAAGACCCCTCTTGAATTGGAGTGCTGAAAGCATTGCCACATTCCCCTTCACATAGTCCTCTACACCATAAATTACACAAGGTATTTCCTCATTCGTAATATCTATCATTCTCATATAGGGGATTACAATTTTTTTGTTTTAACAAAGGAAATCCATCCCAAAGATTATATTTAAAATCGTCCAAATGAGCTACAACGAAATTTAAAAAGCCAACCCCCTTCCCAACGACAACACGAACATGTTTGGCCACCCCAAGCACATCTTTGGCTTCGAAATTGACGACCCTTATTCAACTGTATCCCACTTCCCACCTTAAGTGTAATCATCTTGATTCCTCTTCCATGATGAAGTTTTAAGTTGCTCCCGAATCAACAATAGCTTTTACCTGGCTATCATTTAGCAATGCATAAATAAAAATCAGTTTAGGTCTTACCGATTTCTCAACCATTGCTTGGATTGAGTTGAGCAATATCAATGAACTAACTCGACATTCTTCAACATGTTGATCGTCATCTGATTGCCCAACTTCATTGTTCACTTTGATAGCATTTAGTAACTTCTTTTTACTTGGACAATCCTTCACAAAGTGATCTCCTTCACAAAGAAAACAAGTAATCTTTCAATTTTTAGGATTTCCTTTTTTCGTGTAGTTCTTCTTCTTTTCTCCATTTTTATAGTTCCCTTTGTCTTTCTCAAAAGTCCGTCTCTAAGAAAACTTTTTTTTGTCGTTCTCATTGTTCATGTTTCTACCCATAGATGTAGTGGCATTATCATCAGATTTTCTCTCAAAATCTGTTAACTTATATGTAGTGGCTAGAGCGGTTGCAAGCGTCTTTACCTCCCGAAACCTCAAATTTTGTTGAGCCCAAGGATGAAGTCCCGCAAGAAAAGAAAACAATCAATCTTTATCAGTCATGTTAGAAATGTTTAACGTTAAATAAGTAAATTACTGAATATACTAAAAAATTATCCTTTTTTCCTCTAATGTAGGCAATTCCTTTTGAACTAGGTAACCGACATCTTTGGGAAAGAAATGGTGCTTCAATTCACTCTTGAAACCTTCCCAAGTGTCAACAGAGTTTTCACCATTCTCAGCATCAACAAACCTCTTTCTCCACCACAAGATAACATTATCAATATGAAACATAAATCATGTACTAATTTTTACTTCCTCATCCGTGATATTTGAGCACTGCTCAACTTGATATAAAAAGTTCTCAATCGCCTTCGGCTCTCATATGCCCCCGTACGGTTTAGGCTCAGGAATCTTCATTTTCATCTTCATGTCCCTTTCCCATTCTAAATGGTTCACTCGAGAATCTTCATTCTCGTTTGCATCTCGTCAAGATCATTGTGAGTATCCGCCTTTAGAATTGTAACAACAACATTTACATCATCCTTTTGCCCTTGAACTGCTTCAAGGCTATGTTATCGGGCGTTCGCCACTTCTTGAATTTCTTCCTCCCAACTTGAGCATTGACACTCCACTTTCTTGAGCCTAAATGAGATTCAATTTTGAAGACTTTCTTCTTACCCTTGTTCACTTGAACCTCCAACGTTGGTTTTAAGGAAGCCCTTGGTGGAATATCTTTGTTTTGATACCAACTGTTATCACATCCATAAGTATTCAAACACAACCTCAATCACAAACACAGAAAAGATGAATATAAACATTTTTACATTTTTCCTAATAAAAATATTTACTTCATTGGAAATATTAATTTGCTCTACTTGAAAGACAACATCTAATAGATCTAATTGAGAAATTACCCAAATTTCAAATATTATGGTCAAACAACTTTCAATACAACCACTAGAATCCACTAAATCTAAAGGTAAAATTAAAATTTTGAACAAAAACCCTATGAGAGATTAAAATTAAAAATAGAACACATTCAATATTTAATCGCTGTTAGAATCCAACCGTAGAACAATTCCCTTATGCCAATGCTTTATTTTGTAATTAGTAAATCAATATCAGAACAGTATATTCAATAATATTTTATGGAATTTTTTAGAAGATTTTTACCAATTCTCTCATACTCGGAGTGATCGAATCAGTATTTTCAGATTCCGAGACATATTTTGAGTAATAAATGGACGCCTGATTGCAATATCACGCTACTGAATCGCATGGACAGGGTGGACGGTAAAACTTTTTACGTAGGGTACCTGTCACAGCTGGATTGATAACAAAGCCGTCTCCTCCTCTCGCCGAAGCAGCAAAAAAACATCATTGTCGATAACAAATTTCTCTGCGACGAATTAAAGAGAGAGTTGTTGGTTGTTGCCCAGACACGTAAAGGAAGATTAATTGACTGAGATGATAGGGAGAGAGAAAGTGAGAAGAGAGAGCGAGTCGCTTTAATGATAGGCTGCTTTTGTAGTAAAGGGGTCTTTCAGTTATTGCAGTCTGAGGGACAAAACAGCTCTGCTGTGTTTCAGAATCCATTGCATAAATTTCCTGGAAAGTTCATAATTTTCTGTACATTCAACAGCAAATCTATCAGACACAGGGTCACGAGGAAAGGTGGGAAATCATCTGTTTTGAAAACAGTTTTGCGATTTGGGATGGAAGAGGGTAAAAAATTCAGTCAGAAGAGATACGGTGTAGATTGGGTAATTTGGCTTGCTGGTTTCATTAGTGAATATTCTTCCTGCTCCAGATCCTGATATACACTAAAAGCAGCCAAAACTAGTATTACCCAGAACTGGTAATCTCTATTACATTAACAAGACGATGATGTTTGAAGCCATACTGTCAACAATAAATTGAGGACTTCAATCATTATTAAGAATGTTATTTACAAAATCTCCTTCAATGCCAAAACTACGCAGTCATACTAAACGAATTGAGAAATTCGACTACGCCAATCTCTATACACTCTAAAATTACCAAAAATGAATTTCTACGTTTTCCTTGTTTTATTTTACAACATTGACAGCTTTTCAATTGGCAACGGCATAGCTTTTCATCTGAGCAACTTGTCCTGGTTAAAGAAAGATATTTACCCTTTTGAAGAATCTTCAGTTACTGAAACAAACGAAAGCCAATACTGAATTGGAACGACAAATTGGTCGTTCCCAGCAGCTTGAAAGCAAACGATGAGTTGCCATCAAGAAATAGGCATATGGCAAGACACTCAATGAATCCAACTTCAACGACAAAGAGTGGAGCAACTTTCCCTGTAAAACACCGAGTAACAAAGAATCATTTGCTCCTCACTGAGATTATGCAGGCTGTGAACAAAGCATTTAACGTGCCAATGTGTAAATTGAGCTAGAGAGAAATCTTACCGGCTAAACAACACCAGCACAGCAAAGTAAAGAAGATTTGTCCACGTGAGCAAGCCTGCCTTTCCAGAATCGTCATCCGTTTTTTATCAAATCCCAATTTTATGAGCTATTTAATCAGATTTTGTGGCTGTTAATTTGAAAAATTTTGCTACTTCCCCATACAGTTGTTCCCCTTCAAATGGCTTAGAAACGTAACCATCCATTCCACACTGCAAACATTTCTCATGTGTGGCCTGAATCACATCAGCTGTCATGGCCAATATGGGTATATGAAAGAGAGGCACTCTCTTATCAGATTCTACAGATGCTTGATGTTGAATCTGATCATTCATCTCATGTTCCATTTCACGTATCTTCCTCGTAGCCTCAAACCTGGAAGAGTTTAAATAATACATTGAACTTCACTTAAAGAAAAACTAAATTTCAAAGTTGGAAAACTACATGAACAAGAGGATACTTACCCATCCATTTCCGGCATTTGAATGTCCATGAAGCAAGCATCAAAACTATGTGGCGGCTTAAGCATTAAGATGGCTTTTTTCCCACTGACAGCTAGAACCACTTGTGCCCCGTATTTCTTCAAAGCACCCTCAGCCACCTTTAGATTAACTAAATTGTCATCTACAACAAGAATCTTTTTCCCACGAAGAAGATCATGGAGAGACGAAGGAGGGACCTCACCATTTCGGCTATTTGCTTTACTTCCAGCTCCCATTGCTCTCTGTAATGAGGCAGCTAACATACTCGCCCTAAGTGGCTTCATAATCACTGGGGGCACATATCCATCAGCTTTCATGGCACAGACTTTATTCAAACTGATAGAGTTTGCCAGAAGAAAGAGTTTTGGCATATTAGGTGAGCCATCCTTCCTCAATTTGTTAATCAAAGTTGGTGGCAGATCAGTAGCTTTGGACCAGACTTCCTTTTCAATGAGGATCATGTTAACAACCGTGGTACCACTACTTGCAAAGGATAAAGCAGAGCTAAGATCAGAGAATATTTCTACAAGAATTCCAAGCCTTTGCAGATGATACTTTGAAACCTTCGAACGCAAAGGTCTTGTATCAACTACTATGGCTTTCAACCCTTGAAACTGTGATGAAACTGACGCTGACTTGCTGTCTGAATTTTTGAATTCACTTGGATTATTGCTTCCATTTGAAAACACTGCAGTGAAGGTGAAAGTGGATCCCACCTGAGGTTCACTAACAAATCCAATCTCTCCATTCATGAGACCCACCAAGCATTTGCTAATGCTAAGTCCAATACCAGTGCCACCATGAGTGCGTGAAATGGAAGGACCAACTTGCATAAAAGGGGTGAATACACGAGATTGAGCCTCTCGAGGGATCCCAGAACCTGTATCTTCAACAGATATGATTAGATTGACAAGATCAGAAGCTGAGGAAAAGCTCTGATGAAAAAGGGGCCCATCCTGGTTGAAAGCCCTGAATTTTTCCCAGCTCTGTCTTCTGTCTGCAACTGGGAAGCCACTTAAGGTATTTGATGATGAAACTTCTGTTTCAACTTCAATTGGGTTCATCACTTCCTCAATTAAACGGACAGTCACAAAGATATGTCCTTTGTCTGTGAACTGCCAAATGTAAACAGTGAGGATGGAAGAAAAGCAAAAAGGAAGACAAGGCATTTACGAGGCCAATTGCATGTGTCCCTTTCTTCTTTTTTTTAATTTTTTTTAAAAAAATTACTGGTTATTTCAAGCAAACATGATGACCCTAACGAAGTATGTAAGATCAATAATAACAGAAACTTACTTTGATGGAATTGCCCATCAGATTTGTGATGATTTGTCTGAACCTTCCAGGATCACCAATTAGAATCTCTGGGACCCGTTCAGATATATACACCGCCAACTACTCCAGATTACAAGGCACTTAGAGACCATAAAAAGACATTAAACCTAAAAAATCAAACATGGTAGGAAGAGCAGGCAAGTTACCTCAATTCCTTTATCTTGAGACTTTCCTGAGAAGAGAGACAAAACATCATCGAGGACCGCCTTCAGGTTGAAACTGATGGCCTCAAGCTCAAGCTTGCCAGATTCAATCTTAGCCAGATCTAAAATCTCATTGATGAGAGAAACTAGAGTTTTACCACTGCCTTGTGCTGTCCTAACATAATCTTGTTGTGTTATGTCGAGATCTGTATCCATAAGCATTTGCAGCATACCTAAAAGTTGAACATATTTCACATTCTCTTAGTTACAGGAATGCTTTACTTCTAAATAGATTTTCTGTAAGAGGAAAAAATACCGTTTATAAAATTAGTTATGTAACTACTGAACTAAAACTTCAGATGTGTTTCAATGACAGCAGTAAGATGGTAGAGGCTAGGTGCAATTATTAGGCTACCTTAACACACGACAAATTTCAAAGAGATGCATTGCATCGAAGTGAACAGTATTGCTAGGTCCAAAGGAGATTGGTATCCGATACAATATGCCTCCATGCCTCCATGCCATATACCAAGGGAAAACTTTGTAGCGGCAAATGGCCGCTCATGTACAAGGAGTGTTGGGAATAAAAATGTTAAAGTTGGGTCTGTTCCTCCTAAAATGATTAGCCGAAGTCTCTTTCCTCAATAAACATATGATCTTTTAAAAGCCATACTGATATAAGGCTAATATCCTTCACAGAACAACTCTCATTTTAAACTAACTGGCCTGTGAGACATGGAGCACAAGTACAATGATAGATTGGGTGGACTGCTTTTTACCAAATGACAAAAAAACATAGTTTGTTAGCCACATATATCTTCTATAGTCTAAATTTGGCACACATCTTTTATTTTTTTATTTTTGAGACATGGAGCACATGTAAAATTATGCGATATATATTTTTTTTGCTTAACAAATGGAACAAAGACCCCAGAGCCTCTGCTGAATCATCACTCACCTAGGGCAGAAGTATTGAAGCTCAAATAGTTGTTTAGGTAAACTGAATCATCACTCACCTAGGACACCATTCATTGGAGTTCTGATCTCATGGGAAACAGTTGCCAGGAACTACAAAAAGATGAAATAAACCACTCAAATTATGAGAACAATAAACAAATAGTTGATATAGAAAAGAAATTTAAACCACTGGTCCATCAACTGAGATTTAGGAGAAACACCCGTGACTTTGCAATATCTGCTGCCTCTGCTTGCCTTTTGAGCTCTGTCATTACACGGAAATCCTCTTCCACTTTTGCAATTCGATTCATAGTTGCATAGAATATATACCCCACCAGCAATGCAATCACAAGAAACCCAAGCAAAGTGGTTAACTCCAGTATTGGCCATGGTGGCTTTTGCTTGAATCTGCCATGATACGGTTCCTTCAGCAAGACACTAACATTATCTAGTAATCTGAAGTATATCTGTAATTTCATATGTTAACTTAGAATTTAATTTTTCTTATTACCTGCAATGCATCTCATGGCTTCTGAATGGATCTCCAAAATTAAGGGTGCTGACATGGTGCATCCCTTGATCTGTCACATTCTGACCATACATACTTATAGGGTCAGAAGCATTGGTGGTGTCATAAACATTAACAAGAATAGTTTGTTTGCTAGCAAGTTGGTGAAGTAATTTATCTACAAGTGATTCGATGTCAAAAATTCCACCAAGATACCTGATAAGCAGAAAAAATCATTAGCTTAAAAAAAACCCTGGATGATTTCTAGGATAAACATTAATGGTCAATCAACAAACTGACGTCCAGTTTCAATCACTTGCATACCACCAACAGACCAGACACATATTACAGTTAATGGTTTCCAGCAATCAACAACAAGAATTTAACTCTGATGGCTAGATTGTGCAGTCAATACAAGTTTTGTAAAAGTGCAAACCAGTAATAATAGTCTTTACTAGAGCTGCACACAGATTGAGATAGGATAACAAAGTAAAATAGCTAATGAACTCACATACCCGTCTGTGACTTGAATTCGCTCCTTTGGTGTAGCATTAGATGGAAGCTCTGTCTTATACACAGCAAAAGTTAGAATAACACCAAGACGCTTGGATTTAATTAGTCTGAAGGGAGCAGTGAGAACTCCTTTTCCTGATGCTCTAGCTCGTAAAATATTTTCTCGATCCTCCTGTAGATGCATGCTTATTTTTAGTAATTTTAGCAAAACACGATGATCTGAAAATTCTTTGTCATCAGTTTATGTAAAAAAGGACAAAACTCAATGTCAACGTTACGTGCAGATGTGCCTATCAGTTACTAGTCAAGAATTTAATCTTATAGTAATACTGAGCAGATATATGAACCTTGATTCCAAACAGTAGCAAAGGAGAAAAGCAGATTATTGTTTAGAATATAAAGCTGCAAGGTGCATCCAGAAACATCCTATACAGTGAATCTTATCAAACCAAGGAGAACAAGACTTTCCCCATGGTTCAAATAAAGAGACAATGAGAAGCAATTAGGCCTCTCGTCACCAAACTAGTAAGCAGTCCAAAAGATACACGGCCATCCACCTTTCCAGACAACATATCAAGGGAGATCACATGCGAAACTGTATCTTGTGCAAAGATGACAGGGGCATATTCCTCTTGCACAGAAGATGTCTGATGTGATTCAGCGACATAATCATCCTCCCGAACAGGGGATTGTTCTTCAGCATCCATTCTTTTAATGGTCCAACCTTGTTGCTTCTCAAATTGCTCTCTTTCATGGCGGAAAACCTTCACAGCATAAGCTACTCCACTTGTAAGTGGCCTCTCAAAAGCTGTTCGCTCGGTATATTCTGCAAAAGTTGCCTGTAGATTAAAGGAGTCATTAGCCAATGTGGATTTGAAGAAGCACTAGAACAGGATTTAAAGCAAGAAAACTTGCTATTTTTGGTAGCTTTTATTGTTTCTACAGTACTTAATAGAGGGAAAAAGCAAGTAGAGTTGCTGGAACCTCCCTCTCAAGACCAAGTGGGAATGTCTCAGCCCAAAACTCATGACATGAGCCGACGAAGTTAATTTATGATTATTTTTCTGATAACAGGATCTAAATCAGATACCCTAACAATCTTGGTAGTCAGATAACAGAAATTTCTGGCAATTCACCATTGGTTACGTTGACCAGAATTCCTACATTGTGTTCTATACAAGTAGAGTGGCTTCCACAGCCCATACTACTGTTTTTGCTCCATCTTTAAAAGATTAGGTGTAGAACGAATAAAGAATTAAAAGATTCAAGCGACTAAAGAATAAACGTAACAAAAGTAGCCAGATGCAGAAATCAGGCACCTGATTAATTGCAGATGGATTCTTAGCATGGTGAAAGGTTGAAACCAGAATAGCCAAGGATTGAAGATGGTTCATGCTTACGTTGAACTGGTCCTGTAACATCCGGGAACGTTCGTCACACATGCTCGCAAGCGTCGCTCCTCTCTTTTCTACTGCCAGAGAGTTCATGTACCAGAAAATTGTAGAAGATATCAATATGGAAACAAGTACCCATGTGACCACGACTTTTCTCAACCAATTTTCACGAAGCTCCCTAGACCCAATATACTGATAGTACTGGCATGCCCGAAAACCCTTTCTGGAGAACTTATCCGACCAGTTCGACAAAAGTTTATCGAAAAATGAGAAACTCCTTTGGTTCATAGTTTCACCATCAATAAACCAGTTCATAGGTATCTCAGACAAAATCCAACAAAAGAGCATAAAAAGCAGAGAAACTACCTACAAAATCAGGAGCGAGTAAAAGAAATAAGTAACCGAATTTCTAAAACAGATACTAAAAAAATAATAGTAATAACTTTGCGATGCGGCACACTTGACCAAAATATTCACCATTAAGCTCTCATGAGCATCCTGTTAACCTGCAACTCGTTTGAGATATCATCGAAGCCGCGGAAAACTACAACAAGCCATCTTCAGGCCCCAAGCGGCCTCCTAAAAGAGGAAACTTCGAGGCCTTCTATCTATTTTTAGTTTTGTAATTTCCTCGATACCGGTAAATTAAATCCCTGAAGAGGAGGAACACATCGGCAACCAGAGTTTCCGGTAGCTGTCAATAAGCAAACGCAAAACAGGAACGCGGCCTCAGATCCTCCCAACTTGTCTTCCGCGACTGCAGCAAAAATCTTATCCAAAGACCGCCCACTTCGTTCTGTAATTCTAGTCCACAACCCGGGATGTGTTACGAAACCCACACAAAATCAGCCAAAAGCTTCTCCGAACTCAAACCAGAATCCCCTAAAAAACCACTACCCATGAACAGCGGGCGCAAACTAAACACTAAAGAGTTGGGGAGTTTCTAAATACTTCCCAAAACCAATAAAGTAAGATCCCTGTACCTCCAAATCCAACACAAATCTCCCAGATCCAAGGATTACCCAACAACCAAAAAGCACAAGAAACAGTCCCCAGAAAATAAAGTTCCTCGCAACCGAATGTCCTGCTCTACCACCTACAAATTCGTAACATCAAACAGGAAGAAGAAAGAAGCCAGCAGGGGAATCCAGTGTTTGACTCCGAAACACGAGTTCAACTGCAGAGATCGAGGTGGAAGCAGTGATGAAACAGACGGAGAAGAAGATTGAAACAAGCCCGGATTCTTGGGCTCCGTGAAAGCAGATTCTGGGGATGGATAGATGGGAATATGGTGGTAACAAATGCCTGCTTGCATACACCATTATCTACCCGATCAAAATAAAAAATTAACATCCATTTCATCTCCTCATAATATTTTATTTGCCAATTTCTACAGATTTATCAGATTGCGATTAAAAATCAATAAAATATAAAAGGGCAAAAAAGTATCTCCCACTCAGCGGAAGCCACTGCCTTTTCCAAATTCACATCACCACTAATCTACTGTTCCAGCTTCCCTACGCTAACTCCTTTTGTCCATCAGTTGTGACCAAAATACCCTCACTCCAAATTTCGGAAATTCAGCACAGATAGGAAGTTTTTTTCCAATAGAAATCTGGGGCGTTTTAGTTTTTAACTTTTAACCATTATATTAAACATTTTTCTATTTTTCTCCCGGGGGTACATTGGTAATTCGCAAGTCAGTTCATCACAGTGGTAATCTGGTAATTTGTCGAAAACGAGGAAGGCAGAAGCGTAAAACGGTGGATCGGATCAGAACTCAGCGCTGTATGATTAGCCCATCAGTGACTGCTCCAGACGAAAGCGACAGGCGACGTCATCGACACCGGCGATTCCGCAGATCCAACAGTGGATCGACACGTGTAAATTAACAGATCGGTCCTCAACGACACGTGGGAAGCGGAATAGAAGTACGGTCAGGGATCCCGGTTCACACGTGGAGGAATTGGAGTAGAGCCCGGCCCAAACTAAACTAATGCGCATGAGAACAAAACGGGTACGGCTCCTGTCGGATACAAGGGGTCAATTGCTCCCCTATTTTCTTTTTTTTTATCCTTTTCATATATTAAATATATTAAATATTAACTTAAATAGATAAAGTATATGGCGTATGTCCTACGTATGGCACATGATGGCCCACACATACATATACATGTCTCCCATTCAGTATTTTAATATACTTATAAAGATTATAATTTGTCCTAATCCAATGAAACACAGGGTTAGACTCACCAAGTCGCCTGAAATTCATCCTTAATCGGGTTTATTGGGCTCGGCTCTAGTGATCGGATTTTTACGAGAACTATTACCTTAATTCACCCTTAGAGCGGTCTTTGAGTATAAGAGATTCAACCTGAATAATTTAATTAACTTTATACTAATCTTTAATTAATTGGTGAAAGGGTCATTTTTTTCCCACCATTAGGTAAACTACCACTATAATGTAGGGTTTGAGCATAAAAGCAAGCCCACCATGTCATTATCAATCATATAGTTTTATATACATGAATAAAGGTGGTGCACTATACAAAAGGTGTGTTAGGTGTTATGCAATATTCTTGTCTCACCTTTAACTTCCTCCCTCAAGCTTTTCTTAACCCCCATGCATTCTTGGTCACTTTTTTCTTTAGATTAAATTAATTCAAAGCCCACATCTCAATCAACCCCATGCCGGCATTCTGATTAAAGTATTAGAGTGTTGTTTTTGTTCATTCGTTTTTCTTCTGATGACTCAGGTGGGAAACAAAAACTGGGGCAACCCCATTGAAATGAGTATGGATTCAAAGCTCCAAATTTGAAAAGGAGTTTTCTGATAGAAAATTTGGCTAGATAGAAGAAAAAAAACTAGAGAATTTTAATGATTTATTAAAAAATTGAACCTAAGGGGGTGACAAGAAGAACAGTAAGAAGGTGAAGGAGAGTGACACAATATTAGAATACAAAATAACATTAGAGAAACAAATAAGCTCTTTATACAACTTGTGTTTTGTGAGTTTTTGTCCGACAATAAACCTACATAAAGATGTATAAGATTTTTCTTTTCTTTCTAGCAAGGATGGGTGGCTGACAACTACATGGACAAAGAACTTACCATTTAAATCTCTCCATGAAAAGTTTTTTTAATCAATTTGTACTATCGAACTGGTAGCTTATCCGTTTTTTGTTTTTTTCAACTAGTTCAACCAAGTTAAGTTTTCTAGATTTTGCATTGAAAGAGATACAAAAGAAAAAAGAACAAAAAATCTATGGGGTTAGTGTTTGCAACTATGCATTAGGACAAATGAAAAACCCCAAGAGTGCTTGGCCAAGACTAGAGGATTCAATTTTCTTTCTTATTGGTTTTCTTTCTCTTGCTTGAATCAATTATACTTGTTGTTTGCTCAAAGTATCTCAAGCCACAGATAATTTGGACAACTAAAGAAAATTAAAAAAAAAACCATCAACTTCATTCCTCTTGGTTTTTTCTAGTAATAAGACTTCTTACAAAAACCCTACACCAAGCCAGTATTAATGAGGTTTGGATCTACCGGTCTATAGGTTAAGATTGTGATTAGTCATTCCAATCACTTCCAAAGGGTGAACGAGAGTCATTCACATTGGGAGACAGCCAGACAGGTCTCTTTCACCCTCTTTATCTGATTGGAAGAGACTACCTCCATAGTAGTCCAAGGACAAACAAATCTCAACAAGTCTACAATACAAAAGATTGGAAATTTCTCAAATTTGGCTTCTCAACTTCTCATCCATCCACACAAAAGGGGTGATGTTGCTTATTATGGATGATTTGTGGCAGTTTGTTATAGTCACAAGTAACTATCTATTGGTGCAATGTGACTTACTCATCTCTATCTCTTTACTAATGACAAACACATGGACCAAATAACTATAAGTAACTCTTAGTAAATATATCCTCTAGAAAACTATAAATCGGTTATCAAAATTGGGAAGAAGTACGTCAGTCAAAACTCAAAAAGATTTGAGAATTATGATCTTTGATATGCTAGGTAAGATATCTTATATGGCTGACACAGTTTGTATGGGATACAGATATGAGTTACCATTAAAGCTTTCTTAAGCAAGTTGGAGGCCATGTTGTAGAGACAAAAGGTAATGGCTAGCACCCAATATAGGACTTGGTAACATGTCTCTTTTCAAGTTGACATGTTGGTGAAGTAAAACTTTGGCAAAGTTTGAAAATAGGGGGGGTTATTGCATTTACAATTGCATTGCTGGAATATATTTACTGAAATTATATTATTATTGTATTTTTAATGTAAATAATTTTAGAATACAAGATTTGATTATCAACTTCATTTCTAAATAATTATTCACATTTCAACAAACTTGTTAAAATACATTTTTGGGAAGAAGATGGAGGGAGGTTTTCGGAAAACAAGAAACAACCCCAAACATTCACTCACTTTTCTTCTTTTTAGCTTCCAAGGAAAAAAAGAGAAGGGTACCAATAACATATGGATACAAAAGTCAACCCGGTGACGTGACTAGGTCTGGTTGAATTGGGTTTGACTATTAGTTTACGTGGAGATGAAGTCATCATAATTTTATAAATTTAAAAATTAAAAAAATTATCTAGGAAATTTTTTTTCCCAGTATTTAGTTTCATAGAGAGGGAGAAGGGGGCTCCACCACTACCATTGCATTTTCCTGATTTTTCTAAGTCGATCAACTTAAAGGGGGAAAGGGTAGCCACCCTAGGGGTGGCATCGAGCTGAGCCGAGCCCGAACCTGTCTATGTTCGAGCCAAGCTTGATTTAAATATTTCAAACTTGAGCTCAAGCTTGAGCAGAGCCGAACCTGAACCTGTCTATGTTCGAGCCGAGCTTGATTTAAATATTTTGAACTCGGGCTCGAGCCGAGCCTAGCCTCGAGCCTAAAATTGTTATCGAGCTCGAGCCCAATAATTTTAACTGAGTTCGAGCCGAGCTCGAGCTTCAACATTCATTTAAAATTTTTCAAAAATTACATGTCTCGAGTTCGGGCATTAACATATATTTAAAATTTTTCAAAAAATTACACGTCAAATAAATTGTATATAAAATTGGGCATACATTTTACATAAAATTGGGCATGACCTCAACATAAAATTGAGCATGACCTCTACTTAAAATTGGGCATTAGGGTGGCATCAAATCCAGTCGAGTCTAAACGTTCCTATGTTCGACCAGAGCTTGATTTAAAGATTTTGAACTCGAGCCTAAAATTGTAATCGAGCTCGAGCCTAATAATTTTAATTGAGTTCGAGCTCGAACTCTAGCCGAGTTTGAGGTTAACCTACATTTAATACTCTACATAAAATATATGTCAAATAAATTATCTATAAAATTATGCATACATTTTTAAAAAAAGAATGATAGGGGAGGTTCGGGATTGAATCTCGATAATGGATTAAAACTCACCAATATTAATTTTTTTTACCCCAAATGTTGTCTAGCTTATTTTTTAATTTTTGAATCTAGCCCTAAATTTACTATGACCTCCTTAGTACCCCTGATTGAAAATTTATATTCTAGGAAAAACTAGAAATATTTTTCCTAGGATACATATTTCCAAAAAAAACCTTGAAATAAAATCCTATTATTATTAGAGACTTACTATAAAATTACAAGAAATATTTTAAATTTTCTTAGGAAATTAAATGGACCTCTTATTGCCTCTTCTAGATAAATAAATAAAAATTAATAATCAATCTAATATATTACTATACTTCTCGATAAATTTTTAATCAAATAAAATGTCAAACACAAAATCACTATAAAAATTGCCTCATGCTAAAAGTATTATAGCATCAACTATCAAATACTTATTCAAAAATTTTCTATACGGTTTTCTAGCCCATCTTGGCAAGAAAATCTAACTTAGAAAATTATATGATTTTTTAATAAGAATTTCTAATTAAAAAAATGTTTCCAAAAAATTTGAGGCACTAATAGTCCCTATATTTCTACTAAAAATGTTTTTTCAACATTTTAAAAAAAAAACCACTAATAATCTCTAGAAACGTATTTCTACTAAAATGTCTTTTCAATTTCTTCAAGAGCCATGAAGAAGGGACAAAGAGTTTTTTTTTTACTTGTTTATGATCTCGCACGTGTGACTTTCACACATGCGAAATCGTCTTTGCACAGGTTTATGATCTCGCATGTGTGACTTTTACACGTGTGAAATCGTCATTCCGCCAGGACGACGCGAAGCGAAGGAGTGGCGCTGGCGAGAACTTGTCGTCGACGATGGAGGCAACAATGATGGAAGTGGCGGTGACGAAAACAGAGGTGAAGAAATCGGAGGAAGAGGAAGAAATCGGAGGGAAGGGGATATAGCGGCCAACGAGGAGTTGTCGACGGCGACAGAGGCGACCAGGGCGGCGGACGGGAGGAGAACGGCGTTCCCCCCCCCCCTCCCCCCTCCCCCGCTCTCGCAACTCACGAGCCCGTTAATGAGCCGGCTAGCGAGTTTTCGAGTCGAACCTTAATTCAGTCGACCTCGGCTCGTTAACTCAAATGGGTCGTATCTTGATCTCGAACTGAGTTCGAGATCCAAGTATATCGAACCGAGCCAAGCCCGAGCCGACTCGGTTCGACCCCTAAGCCACCCCTCTCCCTCAATATTGTTGGTCTATGTTTTCTAACCTTGCATTATTGGAGATCATCAAAATATTTATTTTACATTTTATAGTTTTTAATTGGCTGAACTAAAATAATCATTTTACCGTCTCTTCCACTAAACATTTCTTCTTTGCAACATAGGGACATGCCTATATTTTAATATTAATTTTTAAATATTTACTCGTATTACTTTTAATATTTAGTGAATACTTTATGTAGATGATATCATTATATCTACCCGACATGTAGGTCCAACAAGTTGAACCTATTGGTCAGGCAAGCTATAGCACCATAAGAATAGCAATGTGTTAACTACATAATATTGAGTAGAAAAAAAGATGCAAGTGACAAGGCATGTATTAGAAACCAGGTTGAAAATAAGATAGATGAGACAATAAGGCAGTCGATTAAGATGGTTTAAGTATATTCATAATTATATATTAGTTCGAGTTTACTTGTCCATTAGCTAACATTAGGGATAATCGTATTCACTTTGCGCATGTGATTGAAAGAGACTAACTCTATGTTAATGTATGAAGTAGCAAATCTCATTGCACAAGATGCACACCAAAGAAATTTTTTGAAGGACCAAAGCAATTCATTCACCTTCCGCATGTGATCGATAGGAATTGATCGATATCTTTCTCCAAACAAACAAAAAGGAAAAGAAAGATAAAACATAAATCATGGATCAACTAAGTCCTCTCGAGGGCTTTCTTTCTTAAGACGTTGTAACCTTCCGTTTTTTGAACGGATTCTAACCCATTTCCCAATGGTCAGATAAATGGTAATCATCTAAATTTATAAGACAGTTCTGGGTATGTTCATCAAATTACGATTCAGTTAACAATTAGCACTTGATAATTCATTTCTTCAAAGCTTTTTGTTTCTTCTGATTCAGTTTTTCTCATTTTTCGCTTCTCAAAAGAAAGAATGTGAATTTATTTCTACCTTTTGTAAGGATTTTGGCTTGGAGATATATAAGATCCAACTATAAATAGTTTAAGCAACTCCTTCCTCTTCAACCCCCTCAGTTAGTGATCAAATGCAATGAGATATGTATATTTTACCTATCTCTTGAAACAAAATAGGGATAAACCCTATTTGATTTTAAATGACTTTTTAGAGATCTCAAATTCATTTGATGCTCTTTCCTTCATTCTTCTGATTTAGCTTACCCATGCCAAGGTGCATCCTTTTTCAGGAAGCTCTGCTTCCAAACCTCTAGTTTTAATTTACACATTTAAGCATATGATAGGGGACAGAAATGTGTTTCTACCCTTTGTATACAATACCAATAAAAACTTGAAACTGAACTCACAATGAAGATCTTCTCTAATCCCAACCTCCTAATCCACCTACACCACATGTAGTTTAAATTTAAGGCTACAAATAGCAATTCTCATCACAACTTTTAAGTATTTTCAACAAGGAGTCTAGAAGGGTTTGATTTCAATAGTCTTCTTGGTTCTTTCTACCCTCCAATAAGACCATTGAATTCTACTACTTCAAAGTTGGTATGCCAACTCCTTATTTGTTAAGGGGTTCCATGCTATTGACTAACAATTTCATGATTTGACTATCTTCTGTTTCCTTAGTCATCAGTCAACATGTTAAAAAGATTATCCCTTAAATATTTTGTTTTCTGATTATATTTGAGAAATCTTGATAAACCTTGCTTGGCCTTTTCACATAATTTTATCCCTTAAAAGTATACTTACCCTTTCAATTACTAAACTCCATGGCTGATGTGATAACTCCACATGAATCAAACCAACTTCTAGAACTAAAAATTAAAATTAAAAAATAATCCAAAATCTATCAAAACCCAAAACACTAACAAGCAACAAGCACAAAAACCACAATAGATAAAGTGGGGCCCATAAATGATAGGATTATGGCACTAAAAAAGGACAATCTAAAGTCTCTACTTCTCAATTATCTTCTTAACTGAAAAATCAACATGAATCATTAAAGACCACCAAGGCACATAGATAATGTCAACCTATAAATAGATTATGCAAGCAATAAGCACAATGTTGAAGATATATGTAAACTGAAATTTGGGAAAAAATACAGATAACAACCCTCAAGGTGGATAACAAACAAACAAGAAGAAAGGAGAAGTCACTCTCTAAATAGCTGTTTGCACCAACTCATCAACAGACTCAAAATTTCGATTTCAAGAATTACAGACATAACCGCAATTTTCTGCTAGGAACAATAAAACAATAAGACACAACAGGAGCAATAGCAATTTCAGAACTTGAGCTCTTTCCTAGTGTTAAGCTTGTTTGGGTAAAGAGGGCAATAAACTCAACTTTACATCATACCATTGTATTCTGAACTCAAGGCTTTTTACATTCCTAATCACTAGAATCGTCATTCTCTTCATCTTCATGTTGGGTTACTACTTTCTCAATAAACCTTTTTCTCACGCCCTCGATCACAGCCTCTTGGGACGAACTTCCACTGTGGCCATCATTAAGCACAGGATCTGATCGGCAAAGCACTAATGCCACACCTGAATATGAAAGCAACAAGCCAAACACGATCAATGCCTAAAAGTAAATGACACACCAAGCAATGGAAATAAGCAAAGACGATCAACATCTAAAACCAAATGACACACTAAACAATGGAATATCATACCAATTTGCCACAACAAGGAATATAGCAGTATTAGTTCATAGCACTGTCTTACAGCCAAGTTCCCGGTAGATAACATAATGATAAAAAAGGAGGGGCTTTGTACTTGAAATTGATTGATGCTCTACACAAAAAGTTGCACTCATTGAATATCCATCAGTATTTCTTGCAAGGGAAGCATATTATGACTGATTTTCAGTTATTTCCTGTAACTAGTTCTATTGACCTAATTCAAGAACAAACATAAAGTTGACACAATCTTAACAACTACAATTCAGCATGTCAAGAAGAGGAGATGGTTTACATAGGCCCTCACCCAAAGGGGTTTGCATCTACAGAATACAATAAACACACTTTTGTAACGGCCAATTATCGTACACCACATAATAAATGATGTTACTCAATCATGTGACCCATTAGATGATTAAAAACAACTCTTAAGTAACATGCTAAGAATCCAATGTTGCTGGCAATGCTACCAGTTTTCCCTCTTATATAGCAACTTCACCACATATACCAACCTCTATGAGTATACCAACTTTACCTGCTAGCAACCTTTAGACTGTTAGACAATGACGTTGGAGCCTTAGCCAGTGATGATGGATTCATAAAAGTTGTTTGTATATAGCATAGAAATGTTGGTATATGCGTTGAAAAGTTGTCACACATCGTGGCTTCAACAATGTTGGAGTCTTAGGCAGTGATGCTAGAGCCTTAACCAGCAATACTGAATTTTTAGCAAGTTGTTTTTGCACCATTTATTCGATTTATCTGTCCTACGACAAAATACATGATTCAGTGTCACATCATTCATTGTGTAGCACATGATGATTGATCATTTCAGAGGTGTGTGTTTTTCATGTTTCACCAGTTTCCAACCTCAGCCGAGGTTCCCCCTTCATTAACATGCTCCTTCATTCACAAGCTTCTTTTGACAATCACCATGTCATAAGTTCTTGAATAGACATCTTTGAAAAGCTCATTTAATTGAGTTAGCTTAAACCAATACCAAGACTAACATGCTCTAGGGAAGAACAAACTGTAACCACTTCAATGAAGGAACACAGAAATATGAACCCTCTTCCTCCAAAACAGCTAGTAAACTGTTCTTGCTAATACTAGAGTAAATTTACCTATTGTCAATTCTCTTGATTGGTAAACCTTATCATGATTTTCCTTTTTTTTCCGTCTTCTTTATTTTTCTTGCAAAAGTAACTCTCTTTTAAGATCAAATTACATAAACTAGGAAATTTAAAAGACAAAATTAAATCTTTTCAAGCAAGAAAACAAATAAGTGGCAAAACATAACGGGCTTTTGCTGTTATTCCAGAATTTTTTCTTTTGTTGAATAAATTGACACGTATAGACAGCTGAATGAGCTTTCTGGTCTAACAAAGCAAGGTAAGGTCAGGTATTTGGCGAAAAAAGTAAGATGCATCATCTTGGATTAAAGGCAGACCACAGTCATGGGTTAGCTATTACAAGGCTAATGTGTGTGAATGTAAACAAACATTTCATAGAAAAAGGTTATCCATTTGTTTCAAAGCATCATCTCAACTGGTCAAGGCACTTTCTTCAGTTATTTAAAATCGGATGATTGAAGCTACACACATTTCAAACGAAGGTGAAAGATAAATAAATAAAAAATATAAACAGTTTAATGCATATACAAAATTTTCTTCACCAAGAAAACTAATAATAGTTTCATATTAAGACAATAGAGTCTTTTGCAGGAAACAAGTGAAATGATCAAAGCTACACAGAAAGGAAGAAAATGAATCAAAAAGGCAGGAAACATTTAAAAGGTAATCAGCTTCTGTATTAACTAGTGAAAAAATATATAGCTAAGTAACTATAATGTTCAAGCGCATAGACATCCGACCTCTTTAAACAAGCCATAACAAGGCTTCTTATAAGCAAGTATAGACAAATTTACCTTCTGGAGTGCATCTGCGACCAAAATGATGCATGCCAACCAACGTTGCTTTCACTGCACCACTATTGTACACTAAGATAGTAGGAAGATTGCAATCTGGGTAGTTTGGGATGCAGTCAGTGGAAATGATTTTAACAAATTTGGTAGCAGGGTATCTAGGAGCTAACTCCTCCAGGCAATTTAAGAGTACTCCACAATCAGGTATCCTGTCATCAAATCTCAATATCAACAACCATTAAGACCCATTTTCTATAAAGAAGTAAGATGCATGTTTTCACATTTATTTATCCAAATCAGGCCTTCTAAGTGTCAAGGTATTCCCAAAAGAACCTACTTAGGATCTCCCTTCAAATAGGGGCATAAGTTATGATTCCACAGAAGTACTTTAAGGAAATGCGCAGCTCTGATAAAGCACAATTTTATGAGGTATAGTATGTGATTTTCCAAAAAATTAACAACTATACCTTCAATAAGCAAATGACCTTTCCACTAACTTGAAATAGTTCTTTCTTATTAATATTGGTCTTTCACACAACACCCAGAAGCAAACCATACACCTGTGAGACTTGAAACGAAAAAACCTTACATTGAGAAACCCACCAATGAGACCATTACACTGCTGACAAAATCTTTACTTCACTAAGAAAAGAGAAGTGATTTCAGTAAAAGGACCAAAGGGCAGCAGAAGTTTACAAAGCAAGGAGGGCGGGAATCATAACAACAGGAAAATGGTAATCAACCCCATCTTCATCTAGGCAGTAAGTTAAACTGTCAATAAAGCTATTAAGATGAGACCTATCAATTATAACATTACAAGACAATCACAAATTTCATGAAAAACATTCCAATGCCTCAAGAGGGTCAATTGAGTTATTGAACCAACTTATTTCAATGTTTCTCTTGAGAATAATCAAACTTACATTCTGTTTTAAGATTTTTAAGATACTTCATTCAGAAATGATACCTTTTTTGCATTATTAAGAATACATTTGCCTTAGGGCTCTAACAATTGCAATCAACCATGAAATTCCTCATAAGGATAGAAGAAGAAACAAGATCAGGTCAAATTTCCACAGTCATTGATTTTCTTTTTTTTACCAACACAGTTATTGCCATCAATATCATTTACAGCACAGAATTAAGTTGTACATAAAGAGTTGAAAAGTTACGAATATAAACAACTTGTGCAAAGCTTCAAAAAATAAAAAATAAAAATAAATGAACAACTTGTGCAATCTACAGACCAGCTTCGTATAACAACGCCATCAAAGGTTTTACATTGAAAATGGTCAAGTGAAAGGGTGAAGCGAGGCTTGGAAAGGAGTTCTCTCCCGTAAAGAAATTAGACTTTGACAACTAGGAAAAGAACAGGACACTTTTACAGCTCCTTGAATGAAAAAAAAAAAAAAAACTGAATCATTCTAGAGGCGCATGCCAATGGCAGTAAAACCTAATAAGAGAAATAAACAACCAAAATTTAACAAAACACGAGTTAGAAAAACAAAGAAATTACCCTTCCTTGTACAGAAAAACAACAACCCAAACATCTGGTGGTGCCCGTGAGACCTCTCTCACAAAATCCGCCCCTGTGATTGGGACCACCGACCCATATTTTGAAATCCTAGCCGTTTCTCTCAACTCTGATAACCTCTTCTTCCTTCGGCATAAAAAGGACAATAGAAAAGTCAGCAAATCCAAGACAAACCCTTTCTTCTCATCTAGTTCAGAAGACAAAATCTTCACTTCAAACAGAAAGACGTAACGAACATCCCTAATTCTTTTTTTTTCCAGTTACCTGATCATTCAAATAAAAAAACTTACCTGTATTCTTCGAGGAACCTATCATCATCAAGATCCTGATCATCCTCCAGATCTTCAAGCTCTTCTTCAGTCTTCTCATCAATCCAAGCCTTGTCTTTGGGCTTGGATTCTTCATCCTCTGCCGGAATAAACGGAGATGGTTTCAAAGGGGCAGGTTTTGGAGGCAAATTCCCATATTTTCTCTGCAGATCATCCCATTCAGTTGTTGTTCCTTCAACATCTTTGTAAACAAAATGATAATCTGCCATGCTTTGCAATATTGGTGCTTCGTCAAATTCACAGCAAAGAACCTTCTCGCTCTGCCCCGACGGCTTTGAGACAATTTCAGTTCGCTAGTGTGAGAGAAGATCGTAGAATGTATTGTACTCTTTCGGGCTAATAGTGAAAGCTGGAATGAAAAATAAAATTTCCAAAGAATTATAAATTGATTAGTAAACTAGCAAAAGCTTCTCTCATCTGATGGACAGCCGATAAAAATTAATTGAACAATAAACTAATGAAATTGATAATGAATTTTTTTTTTAAAATAAATAAAACATAATAAGTAAATGTAATTTTTATAATTAAGATTAAGAAATAAATAATTAAAATTATTACGTGAAATAAATTAATTAATTAAATGATTCTGTATTTTCAGCAACCAGGAGAGAAAGAGAGCACATAAGTGCAAGGGGAAGAGGGGTTGGACCCAGTTTAACTCTGGTCATTCAATCAGTTCAGCCTAGGTTTTATAATGTTGGTCCTACTCACTTTTTAATATAGCTAATAAGTTAACGTAGGGCTCAGATTTTCATTAGTATAATTTAAATTTTTTATTTTAACATATCTCATATTTATAACAAAAATTAAGTCATGGCATTAGTATAAATATGGCACTCTAAGTGATAATATTATATCTAAATTTTTATTGTCGAACACCCATTCTTGGTACCTCTGAAGAGGAGAGCCTCCCTTTTGGTTTTGTTTGCTGCAAGTGGGGGATTACACTCCCAAATCTTACTCACATGGATATATTGACCAATGGTTTCTGCTCTGATACCATGTTGAAACCATTGGGCTAAAAGGCTCGAACCTTTTAGGAAAGCAACCCCACGGATCTTATACAAGGACTGGCCCGATCGATACAAACACAAATTCCAACGGTTTCAGATTGTCTCTGGGATGTTTCAGATTCCAGAATTTTAAGAACAACAATTGGCAGAAGATAGGATTTCCACGGATTTAATACGACAATACCCAAAAGCACCGGATCTTAAAACGAAGAGTTTTCACAGGAAACAACCAGTGAGAGATGAGAGCTGACAGAAGGGAGACACTCCTCACCAAAGAGGAATACTGACAGAGGCAGGGATGTGGAGAGAGATGAGGAAGAATGCCATGAACGAATACCCTAGAATGTCTGGAAGAGACATATTATTCCCCAATGTTAGAAGGAGATATAAGAGGGTGAGACGCGCGCGAGAGGCTCCCTTAGAGCTCCGAGCCATTGCAAATATTTTAAAATATATATTATAATTAATAAAAAATAAATGAATAATATATTAAATATAGTTAAACATTGATAAAACACTATAAATTTATTGGTTTAATACTTATTGATATGAAAGTAAATAATTATTGATAAAAATAAAATTATATCATATTTTATATTCATAATATTTTTAATTAAAATTTGTTTTTATTAAAATATATTGAAATTTTAAATTATTATTTTAGTATTAAATATTAAAAAAAACATATTATTATGGTTTAGTTACATTAAATATTATAAAAAAACTAACTAAACACTAATGATTAGTTGATCTCAAAAGAAATACAACATAATAACAAAAATCATTTAAATTAAACTAGAAAATAATATTATTAATTATGGTAAAATAGTATTATTAGTTATATTAACATATCATTACCTAACTATGTTTTCTTTTAATATACAATAAACGTTGATAAAAAGGAAATTAAATAATATCATTTTTGAGAGATTTCATACGATAATGACTCATTTGAATTTTATTAAATTTGAGATTTACTTACTTAAAAAGTAACAAATTATCGTTGTTAGGGTTTCAATAAGGGATAAAAAGGTTTATCCCTCTTTGATCTAATACGAAAAGTCATTTGGTACAAAACAATTATCTCAACCGTCTTATCATAATCGGACGTTTGAGATAACCATTGATCGAACGGCTGAGATAATTATTGATTAGACGATTGAAATAACCGTTAATCACGATCAAATAGCTGAGATAACGTTTCACATGTTTCATACCAAATAACTTTTCGTATCGTATCAACCTCACAGGCCTCTACTATATCGTCACCTTTTATCACTTTTGTTTCTGAAACCCACCTGACTTCCCCATTTTTGTAAAACTAGAGGGCTTCTCTCTCAAAAGTTGCTCTATCTTCTACTTCCTTAGGAAAAATAGAACGAAGAGTAAAATAAAAACTTAGTTTAAATAATTAAATGAATACAAATAACTCAGTAACACCAAATTTTTAAAACTACTAAACACACTATTTTATAACTAAATTAAATCAAATAATATAATATAAAATATAATACATAGAAAACAAAGGAAAATAGTGGCCAACGTGACTCAAATGTCAGTCATGCTAGATAACCTTACCTCTCCCTAGGGGTGGGCATGGGTTAGGTTGGGGTTGAGTTTTTGAAAACCTAAACCCAACCCGTTCTTTATTCCCTTAACTTCATCCCTGCCCCCCCAAGACTTTATGCAGTTTTCGTAACTCAAGATAGGAACTGGGGTTGTTACAAAACCTATTTTTTGACATTTTTCTTTCTTTTAGTCTTTCATTCATCATTAACAGAAATTTAAGTTATCAGCCAAAATCAACTAAAATTTATTTTAATTAAGAAAAAAAAGGGACCTTGGATAGGCCCACTGGCTTGTGTTAATACAAAAATATACGACTTTCCTCAGAGAATTTACATAAAATGACTAGAAATTTCAAAAGAAAAAGCAATTAATAATTGAAATATTAAGGGAAACGTTGAAGAAATTGAAGTTCAAACCTTTAGTAAGAAATATAATGTGTCACAGAAAGGTTCAGAGAAGACAACACTTTCCTCAGAAACGGTAGTATGGAATCAAAATACAGTTTATATCGATTCCTACAGTGAGTTACAGGAAAAAGAGAACGAAAAAAAAATCCACTACCTCCCTCTTTTAAGTCTGCCACCCAACCGTGAAGACTGCTGCTCTTCTGCGAAGGGTTGGGTCGAGGGATCGGATACAGCAGGCAATCTCGGAACACTGCCCTTCCCCTTCTTTGAATTTGGACCTATCTCTTCAATCATGTACTTCCAACCATCAATTGGTCTCCTCCGGCTAAATATGTGAGACTTTATAAAGCTTGCAATCTACAATAGCCATTTCAAGAAACATTATGAAAAATAGCTGCCGTAGAGTTTTGAGTAGGAACAATAAGACTAGAATTTTTTTCCTTACGTTTATTTTAGGACAGGAAGACCGTGTATTGTAAATTGTAAAAGTGTTAGTTCACAGAAGGATTTGAGTTTAATGAACCGAACCATGCTAATCATACATACTGAACTATTTACATGATAATCATAAGGCATTATTTACCATAAAACATCAGAGGGAAAAACTTTTATGTTGGCTAACCTGGAATTTGCTGAATGCTATCCGGCGTTCAAATTCTTGGACAAGGATGTCTTCTTCCCTTTGTGACATCTCCCAAATATTCCCATCTTGCACTTTCATAGTTGTTTCCCATCCATCTGGCTTAGTTTTGAATTCAGAAGTGCTCGGACATTTAGAGTCGCTTAGTTCATTAGCAGAATGGAAAAACCTGCAGTGTCCAAAATTTATGAGATAACTCCACACTGACGATAAACTGCTACATTTCACAACATAAATAAATAAATGATAAAATGCTTCATATCTAGCAATCTCAAAAACATCAGTGAATGTCAGTGAATCCAACACAAAAGTGAAATACTAAAGCAACACAAAGACAATTTAGAGAAACAGCAAGTGCATAGCTTTTTTTTAGAAAAGCTGTTTCAGCTAGATACAGAAAGACAAACAAGAAAATTTTAACTGGAGCAAGTGCATAGCTCTAATTATTAAATCCTTATTTTTTCTTGTGTGAATGATTATAAGGCCCTTCCATGAAGCAATATTGAGCAATAAAAAAGAGACAAGAATGCAATATGACCTTTCTGAATTAATAAAAGAAGTAAAAAACTCACTCAGAGCAACTGTCGAGTAATTTTTCAATATCATTCCCATTGCCACCCATATTCCCCAACCTGGCCTCCTCCTCTTTCTCAGTCTCTTTCATCCACAAACTCGCATGAATCCTTTGCTTCTTTAGCCTGTAGTCTCTCTTCAAACGTTCAACATCTGTCATTTCTATGGCTTCTCCTCCATCCACTGGATGTTTGATAAAATTCGCGTCCAAATTTTTATTTGTACCTCTTCGTTGGTTCCAATTTTCATCCATTTCTTGAACAAAGGCTTTTGTGTCAGTATCAATGTCAGTTGGCAGAACCACACACGGCTCCGAGAAGTTGACATCAGTCTCCCATGGAGCACGATTCTTTCCCTGCATGTCTTCGGGAAGCCACGCCGACTCCCAAGCATCGTTCCATTCATCATCACCATTTCTTGAAGAAGAGAAGGGCTTATGTGAATTAAGAAACGGTTTTAGGTGGGAGGAAATTCTGAGGATTGCAGCTGAATGGAGGCATCTAAGGCTCAGCATACTGATGCCCCAATATACTTGATTTTACAGTGAAAGGTGAGAATAACTAAAGGTATCATGCGTTCTCTGGGTGGAAGTGGATGGCTGGCACTTCATAGTTGTCTAGAATTTCAAAGAAGAAGACAATGTTTGTGAAATAGACCAAAATAGTGTAATAGAGCTCTCAAGTCTTCAATAAACCAAAAACAGGAATTTTAAGGCACCAAGTATAGGTCAGCTCTATAGCCAGACACAAATAGGCCAGAATACAAAAGGAAAATCCAATTGCTGGCCTTGCTTCCAACCTAGTGGTTTTCCAAATAGAAACCATTAATGAAATTGCAAAGTATTCCTAATAGGCAGCTTTTGGTAGGAAAGAAAACAAAGATAAAAAAAAAAAAAAAGGAAAAAGACGTTTATGTTATCTTGTTTGCTAGAGGAGAGATGCGGTATCTCTTGTTTGGATGCACATATAAAGTGGAAAAAAAATCCAAATGCTAAAAGACAACATTAAAAACATAAAGATGAGTGTATGAAACTAATTATCAACAGATGAGACATGAGCATATAACTCTATATATGCACCAGCTAGTAGAATATGCATTTATTAACTAACTGAATACTTTTTTTTTTTTTTTGAGAATGTTGAATTTACACAGATACACTACACCAATTACCCAACGATAGCAGAATCTTGTCTTCTTTGCTGTATGAGCTTCGACGAACTCCACAGAATCAGCGTCCTTAGGAAGAAGTGGACCACATCCAAACCCCAATACCGGAGGCCACGACCACTCCAGAAAAATCTCTCAGAAACGTAGAAAAGGAAGCAAACGCGAATGTCGTATCGAAGAACAAAAATCACTCACCTGAAGATAAAAATGTTTGTGATTAGTCTATCACGAGCATGCGTAGTAGCCTAGGAGTTGCCTAGGAGCGCATCAGAGATCCAGATTGTCGCGGGGATGTTCCAGATTCCATAATTTTAAGAACAAAAATTGGCGGAAGATAGGATTTCCACAGAGTTAATACGACGATACCCCAAAGCACCCGATGTTAAGACGAAGATGGCGACATGAGAGACAAGAGAGCAGGCAGAAGGGAGAAACCCCTCACAAAAGAGGAACACTGACAGAGGCAGGGACGAAGAGAGAGACGAGAAAGAATGCCATGAACGAATACCCTACAATGTCTGGAAGAGACATATTATTTGGCAATGTTAGAGGGAGATATCAGAGGGTGAAACGCGCGCGAGAGGCTCCCGTGAGCTTCGAACTAATTACGATGTTATCTAATAAAAACTGTAATTTAAAATTTGATTGAAATACAAGTTTTTTCTAAAAATGGAAATCTAAATTTAGCAAATAGGAAATGAGCTTTGCTTATTTTGATGTTGATATCTCTCTTTGAAAATATCGGATTGGGAAATGGTTTATTAGATTAGAAAATAGACTCATAAACCTCCCTCTTTTGAGATATAATTATCTATATAAATTTTATTCTTGATGGCACGAAATGTCTCGATAAATGAAGTTTTCTACTGTTGCTCAAATTTTTCCTCCTATCTGACCTTTGTTGCTTGAAATGTCGATATCTCTTTGTAAAAAACTTTGATTGACAAAATTCTATTTGAGTTAAAAGCTATACTAAAATATCTTTGTGAAAATAAATAGTTGATTTCTAGAGCCAACACATAAACGCAAGAGATCTCAAGGGAAAAAGATAAGAAAAACTCTAGCTTTTGGGAGAGAGGAGACAAGAAACCAAAGAAAGAAGTAAGAGGCAAAAAGAGAAGGGTGTAAGGATAATTTTGAGCCAAGAGGAATATGTCTGAATGCTCTACCCCATTCCTTGAAGTTGTATTTATAGTTGTGAGAAAGTATTTACATTGATTTTAATGCCCTTAGGGTGACATGATTCAAAAGGAAAAAAAACATGAGAGAACATACACCAGCTTGCACAATTACAAGTTTATGTCATCTCTGAGAAAGTTATTATTATTTACTAGTCATTCCACCCTACACATGTAAGTGTCTTTTAACAGTCCTCCTCAAACTGATGTTTATAACTTTACTTTGCAAATAATCTTGGTCAAGAAACTTGTATGCTTGAAAAAAAAAAATTGATATTGCATGACTTGAAAAAGAAATTTTGATTGTCTTGCTTTAATTTATTTTCTTCTTGTTCACATCTTGTTTGTAGTCTTCATCTTATTTTCATTTTGTTTCCCCTTTACTTAGATATTCTAGTCACATAAAATTTGATTACCACAACATGTGGAATTTTTCATAGCTGGCTACCTCTTTCTTGTACTTTTTTTTCTACTTCTCCCCCTTAAGTTGGGGATTTCTTTGTTATTTACCAAGAGACCTAGCTTGCATAAAATAATGGTGAAAGAAGAAAATCACTCCTCGCTATATAACAATACTCCATACACTAGTCAAAATGGTCACAGTCTAAAACATGTTTCACTCAATTTCAAAGGCAGAAAAACAATCCAATTTTAGGGCACAACAAAGAAACTACTCACTTTTTTAAGGGTAGCTAAAACAAAAAATAACTTTTGGGTGAAAAATAAATTTTTTTGACTCAAGTTAGATGTTTTGTAGAATTTTGTACATTTAGGTAGTGGGTTTATAGGCATTGCTCTGAAGTGATTTTAGAACAATAAATGGATAAAAAAGTTACTAGGTTTGACTCAAGAGAGAGATAAAAATTTCCTCTATGAACATGATGATTGAGGAAACTTAAAAAAATATCTTCAATAAGAAAGTTTTGAGGTGAAACATAATAATAGAAACTTTTTAAAAATAAATTTATCATATAAGACAATTATTTTTTTAACATAACTTGACCAATTTGGAAAGAAAATATTCAAGAGAGAAATTATGGAATAAGGGAGATTTAGGTTACTAATATTTAGAATTTAGAACGAGGAAACAAAAATTTCTAATTCAAAAATTTCAGACTATGTCAAAAAGGAAACTAAACTCATATAGGGAAAAACTTATTTTAAGGAAACTAATGTAATGTGAGCTCAAATAAAGGAATTAATGAAGGAAAGATACACAAGTTGGTCTAATCTTGACTAGATTTTGAAAACGAATAGGGAACTTAACCAATATTAGTAACTCAAAAAGTGAAGCAAAATATTCAGCTTAAATTCGGATTTTCGCATGTAATAAGATACCAATATGACATTTGATTCTTTTAATATAGATATATCTCTCTACAAATATCAGATTGAGAAACGATTTATTGGGATAAAAATTAGACTCACATATATTTCTTTTGAGATATAATTCTCAATATAAATTCTTAGTTATGTTGGTACTATCTATTCAGAAAGTTGAGGTTTTTTGTTATTACTTGAAACTTTTTTACTGTTTGACCTTTGTTACTTCAAATATTATGTAATGTCTATTCCATTTCAGAATTCGGGTAGTCCGATAAAAAACATCAGTTACGTAATACACACACCATTTCGTGAGTACTTCCTAGTCCTACCTTGTTGAATCTCCAGCTTGCTAACCATTACGTTTCTGAAAGTATTGTATGTTAGAAGTGAGATCTTGTTCGTCCATTCGTCTCCATGTTAGTGGTGAAGTCTTGTTCATCATCCATCTTACTAGCTATTCGAGTCGACAAAATGGTCACAACCGTGTTCACTCCTACATGGACGGGGACTAGCTACTACTGGTTTCTTATCGAGTAACAAGAAATCCGTTCTCACCAAATAGAGAGCACGAACAGTTCCCCCGAAGAAGTAATTAATACCTCAGTCTGTTTCTGAACGTGGCAAATTTCACCAGATTATTTGCTTTAGATATTAACGGACATTTTTGGTTATTTGCTTTCGTTTCGCTGTTTCAAACAATCAATGGGTTATTTGCTTTTTAAAACTCAGTGACGTTTTCTCTTTGTTTCAAATAGTTGACATTGTTTATCTCTATTAAGGGTTGCCCAAAAGAAGAAACTGTGTTCACTATAACCTCAAAAGAAGAAAAGAATTATTCGTAGAGAGAACATAAGATTTATAAACAAAAGCCCAAAAATAATTCGATGTGTTAATAAAAAAAGGCAAGAAGATACAGTTTATTTTGTGCATACAGGTTTTTTTCAGGTAACATGATGCATCAAAACGATTTTACACGGGATAGATCAGCAAAGATCAGAGAAGAATACCTCGTACTGAAAAAACAATAGAAAAAGGCTCAGAAAAAAGATCTTCTACCCAGAAAGGGTGATCCTTGTTTTGCTTCTGCTTGTGTGGGCTTGCTATCATTTTGAGATTCTCGCCTTGACAACTTGTGGTCCATCAAAAGAGTTTTCTGAAATGTCTGAGAAAAGCCCGTTGCAATTATGGTTACATGAATCTCACCGTTGTATCTATCATCAATTACTGCACCAAAAATTATATTTGCACCGGGGTCTGCCAAACTTGTCACGATCTACAAATAAAGGCAATCGTAAGGAAATATGACTGAAGCAGAATAACGTTCCACATATTCAAAAAGAGCCAATTCCCAGAACATGTCAGGCAGCATGTAAAGTTGGGATAACACCAGCGGCCAATCGGGTTCATGCTCAAAGCTTAATGGTCAGAGCATCAAAACCTGTGTAAACCCATTCAATGTGGATCGGGGCTAATTCCATGTTTATCCAACTCATAGCCATCAAGATTCCCACATTACACAATTAACCAATCTTGGGTTTGAACCAGCCAATGAAAGGCATCCCTCACAATTTACCAACAATCAACATCAGGTATCTGTGTCAATGGTTGCTGCATCAGTCGAGATTAAATAACGAGGAAAACCATCCAATAACATACCTGTGACACTTTGTTTACTTCTTGCAAAGTTAGATCCTTCCCTCCAGTAATGTTGTAAACAACACCAGTTGCCCGTTCAATTGAACTCTCAATTAGAGGTGCTGATGTTGCCTGGACTGCTGCTTCTTCTGCACGATTTTTGCCGGTTGAAACCCCAACACCAAGCATAGCAGTTCCGGAGTCTTTCATTATAGCCTTCACATCTGCAAAATCCACATTCACTAAACCTGGAATCTGCATCACACCAGACAATGACGATTACTTTTGGAGTGAACAAGTTTCTTTGGAAAGATCTGATATCGGAGTGGGCTGACTACTCACTGTAATTATGTCTGAAATTCCTTGAACACCTTGAAGAAGCACATCGTCAGCAAGAAGAAAGGCCTCCTGTAAAGGAGTCTGTGGAGATGCAACATCAAGCAACCGATCATTGGGTATCACAATAAGAGTGTCGACCCATTCCTGTAGCTTCTCAATTGCTTCCAAAGCCTGCACCACAGAAACGTTGCAGTTTCCAAATGTAATTGTATCCACCACCACAGTACCAAAGATCCAGAAACTTTGGATGATACTGATGTGCTCAGATGAACAGAGCAGAATATTTCTCAATAGACAAACTGGGCACATTGTATTTCAATGATATAACATGCATCTTCCTGGAATTCATAAAAAAGTAACACAGAGATACCAAACCTGTACGGCCCTTCGTCGACCTTCAAAACTGAACGGATGTGTGACCACCCCAACAGTTAAATAACCAGCATCTTTAGACAATCTAGCCACAACAGGAGCAGCACCAGATCCTGTCCCACCCCCCATTCCAGCAGCAATAAAGACTAAATCTGAATTGGTAAGAACTTGACATAGTGCATTTTTCGACTCCTCCGCAGCTTGCTCACCAAGCTCCGGCTTCCCCCCAGTACCTGTTTCTCTGAATAAATATTTTGTCAACAGCGAAAAAAACGAGAACGCATACCCTTATTTAATAAAAAATGCAGACATGGTTATTTTAATGTAGATTGCAGAGGAGCCTAAACAATACAAACTAGTGAAAAACATATGCAAAAACTCATATACACAGGGTAATGACTAATGAAAAAACAGTTAAACATATCCCTTATCATCTGAAAAGAAAAAGTTTTGTCATAATAAAACTAATAGTCCTGAAAGTGGACAAATGAGGAAAAGAAAGATACCGAAAACATTGCTTATTGGATGCTCTGGTAATAAGCTATCATACCTAACCCACGAGTTAATTGCTCTCCAATGTGGACCTTCCGCTTCGCCTTTGACTGCAGTAAGGCCTGTGAATCTGTATTTACTGCATAGAAATCAACACCCTGAATCCAAAAACAAGATAATCAGAGAGCTGCAGTGAAGTTTGGCAAAAGCACAAGTCAGAACTATCAAAAGAGTGTAAGAACGTCCAAGCTTTTTTTTTTTATGTTGATAAAGTGAATTGGGATCTATGATTTGTTTGCAACTAGCAGCCTGTATTATAGTGTAGTAACCCGCCATATCAGCAGCCATAATCAGGAAGAATTTCACTGTATATGAAGGACTAATGCGGATTGCGCTTGTATATGAAGGACTAATGCTAAGATATTACTATCATTATATATTTAGGCCCAAACCCAGTTTAGCCAATGAATCCACTAAAAACTGGCAGCTAGAACCACCTATTTAAAATGTGTCATGCAGCACTAACTCTTCTTTGACATCAGTTGGCAGCACAAGCCAAAGAACCCCGAATTCAGAAGAAAGAGAGTAAAATATGTTAAAGTACGTATTACGTGGCTACTCACAATGGAAGTATGTGGCACTGACCAAAGCATTTACAGTTTCAACCATCTAGACGTGATGAATCATTTAAAATTTCAGCCTGGAGCAGTTTTATGATGACACCATAAGGGAAAAATTGTAATCATTCAACAACATATAAGACAAACTCTCCTCTAGACGGATCTCATGTTCTTGAGACTAGCTGTTCATTTGTGGAGTAGGTTTATCTCTATTAAATTGTTTGTCCTGGTCGGTTTGTTTCTTCAGATTCTTGATTGATTTGTCACACAGGAAGTCATTGACAAATCTGGAGTGTTTCCATTTTAGGATTTGTCATTAGACCAGTGTCGCTAGCTCGAGGGGCATGTTATAAAGGCTGAGCCACATGATACGCCCTTACGGTGAGGTATCAATTGTTTTCAAAATGACCAGCCGATGAACATCCAAACATGAAAACACCACAAGCCCCATCTACATAAATTCACGAGAACAAATTCAACGAGAAATATCATTATAAAAAACAAAATATGAATTAGATGGAGTAGATACCTGTAGGCCACTCCCAATCATCCGATCAACAGCATTATTGCCTCCGCCTCCAATTCCAATAACCTTTATCCGAGCACTCTCCGAAGGCGACGAGAGGGAGCAAAAACAGCCCTTCGAGATAAAAACCCTGAGTTCAGGGGGACTACAAATAGAGAGAGGCTGAGTGGGAGAAGCTGGTCTGGGAAGCCGTACAGAATTTACACCGAAGCGGAGAGAAGAGGAGGTCAAACGGAAAGCGGAGAACGAAGACCGGGGAGGGTGAAACGTGCAGACATTCTGCGCGGCTACGCCCCTGCAACACCGCATTTTCGCTTAGTCAGAGACACAGAACGGCCTCCAGGTTTGGATTTCTCGGTTTCGGGGCGAATGACGAGATAACAGAAGAAGAGAGAAATGTAACTCGCGGGAGCATGCGGCCTCGGTTCCTTCTTGTTGGGTCCGACATTTGTCAGTGATATTTTTAGAAAGAACCCGATCCAGTCAAATAGCGGTTCGAGATTGAACTGGGTCCGGATGACCATAGGTTACTCTTATTTACTATTTTTAGAGAAGCAAAATACAATTTAATGCTAGAGAACCAAGGACTGCATGGGCAGAAAGTTGCCCCGGTCCGGTTCCTTTAAAACTTCTCTAGGTTGGGTTGGCCCATAGAACCGGTTTTGTCTTTCAAATTTTAGTTTTATCTCCCAATAAGACCCTCGCTTTGTTTTGAGAAATCACACTTGAAAGACAATAGAGCCTCCTCCTTTTTTAGGCTATTTAAGGAATTTCACTCTATTACGAGCTGTTTCCGGCTCTGCCTTCTGTTTTATGAAGAGGATAAACGGGTCCTCCCCAACCAACAATGCCGCGCACTCTCTGCCTTCTGCAGAGCTCTGCACTCCTGCCCATCTCCTGCTCGACAGTTTCTGCTCCCGAGAGTTCGTCGCCCTTTCGAAACCAAGACTTTAAAGGATTTTTTTCATCGAAACTAGCTTCTGTGGTTATTGCTCTAACGGTCACCTCTGCAGTACCTTCTCTGGCAATTCCTTCACTTAATTCTCCGTCACTCTCTCCCGCAACTCCATTCTCGCAATCTCAGAACCTTCAGATCGGATTGGAAAATGGGTGTGCTCAAGATCGTTGAATTTTTAATGGATTGTCTTTGGTTCGCCGAAATGTCTGTCTCAATTACGCAGTTCTTGTTTTGCAATTTCGTGCTAACAAGGTTTGGTTGATTTTACTGCAGGAAGATAAGACCGTGCCCTGCGACCAACCCAGGTTGTATTTCCACGAACCCAAAGTCATCGTCATTCGCATTTCCGTGGGAGATACCGGAGAGTGCTTCCGGCACTGCTGTTCAGGTAAAAGAGGCGATTATTTTTGTTGGGGATTATCTAGAACAGTTTGGGAGTTGGGACTCAGTAAACTTGTGTTTCTCCGCAGAAATTAAGAGAAGCTATATTGAAAACACAGGCAAATGTGAAGATTCAGGCCCTTGAAGATACTCCAGATGGTAACTGCCTCATATTAATATTCAAATTCTCGTGGTTACTAGGATTGTTTAGCTCAGTTCAGTCTCATTTCTTATTTTATCTGATGAACTGTTTAACTTTTCCAAGCGACGGACCTCGTCTGAGATACAGTCACTGAATCACCGCCAAAACTGACGATAAAGTAACAGGGTTATCCGCTTCATCCTGATTTAAAGATAAAAAAAAGATGTCTTTCCAGATTTTGCAAGCTTCCACTTAGCTGGATTCTTTGAAATATAGTATTTTCTCACGCGTCTTCTGCCAATTTTATTCAATACCCATTTAATCATCATTTAAATGAAACATAGTCGGGATCTAATAAAGCAACTGGCTCTTGATTATGGAGACTTTGATGCGGCTCAGAGGTCTAAGTAGATGAGGTTTCTAGATTGAGGTCTAAAATTCAAGCCTCACCAAGCCTGGGGGTAACACCAGAGAAAATTTCTTTCTTGATATCTTATTTAGGCTTGTAGATAAGGTTTCAGATCTGAGCAATTGTTGCAAAGTTGTGGTTGATAACTTTTGGTAAGGAGGTTAATAAAAAAAGAGTGAGAGAGAGAGAGAAAAGTCTGTGAGTAACAATGCAGGAACCCGAAGAGGAGGCAAGTCTGCTATCTTTCTTCGGTGTCCTGATTGGAAGGTTTTGTTGCCCATCAAACCTTGAGATGGAAGTTAATTCTGAATTACCTACCAAGTGAACCAACAAACTTATCGAGGAAAAGAAAAACTTAATGATACATTGAAGAGAATGAGAAAGAGAAATGCTCACACTAGAATGACAGACTCAGCAGCACATATATTCTATTGCTTGTAGCATTTATCTACTGATAGAACTCAAACACTAATTGGGCAGATCCTTTTAACAAAAAACTACATTTCTAGGTGAAGATACTATAAATGGTTATATAGGTGCTCTTGGTATTATGGAATGCTCTGTTACCCAGCAAAAGAAATCTACACATTAGCATTTACATTAGTTGGTCTTTGTCACTGATGGAGTTGTGTCTCAGGCCAGTATCTCCAAGCAGAAGTGGATGGAAGTTTTGGTCGTGATGTGCTTGAGTTCTTGGTGAAAAAAGAGGTGGCATCATACAGATGCATGGCCACAAAAGTGACTTATGTTTACCCTTTCACAACAGCCATAGGTGACTCCAGGGGACAAAAAGAAAGATTGAAAAGAATCGTGGATCAGTTGGGATGGATTGAGCCTAATTTTGAGTTCATGGACTGAGGCACGTTCATGTTCCCCTTTAGCTTAGGTAAGGCTGTTTTTAAGCAGCACTTATCACATAATTGAGGGAACTCTACGGGTATATTTTTTTTGCTATCTTCTCAGAAGAATGAAACAGAACTTGTGATTTGATTGACTCATCTGTTTTGCACAACTGATTATAACTCCTTTAATAGTTCAAATGTTTCCTGGAACGTCTGAAACGATTTTCTTCATAGTTGCCATGTTTGTTATCTGCTGTTCAAAAGCATGTGTTGGCTGGTGAAGAGTAAACTCATATTGCTTGGTTATGACAGATTGTATCTTTCCTTTGTTCAGTTCATGTGTCTGGTTACCTAAGGCCGTTTGGTCTAGTGGTATTCTCTTTACATCAGGTAGTGAGTTTGAATCGCACCACGCCCCTCTCAAAAAAAAAAAAAAAATCATGTGTCTGGTGCATAGCCACCCCCTGTTTGTAAGGCTAAAGGTCCAATAATCTTAAATCATGTAAGGGACACTCTCTTGCATTCTATATGAAAGTGCCCCTTGATTTTCGAAGTTCTTTCTCTATATAAGATGGAATCAAAGTCATCCATTCCTAGGAAACCTAGAGGACACACCAAGTTTAATTAAACCCACTTTAGATGCCAATCCAATTTGCATTTTTGATAACACTAATTATTATTAATTGGAATAGTCTCATGTTGTTGAGTTCCAAGAACGATTATATTAGGGGGGGGTCGGAATAAGTATCAGTACGTAGAATAAGTTGTTCCATATACCATTTATTTACCTATTATCGGGATAAATTGGATTAATTAGACTCGTTCTCTCTATAGATCTAATAATTTTTTTATTTTTTATCAAGTAACAAGTAAAATTTTGTTCACCCACAAAGATTAATTAGACTCTTTATTATTTTCTTTTTTGTCAACGATTCTCTACTACCAAACAACAAAAAATAACTTTTTCTCCCCTTTGTTTTTATTTTATTTTCTTTTATGTGGGTTCCAAACAGGCCCTAAGGCGGAGTAAGGTTTTCATCACTGGGAAGGTTGTCCAACATGCGACCTTCCGCTCGAATATATCTTTTTAATGGGTTCAAAAGATCATTGGAATACACAGGCGACTTATTGGTCCTACACCATCTTTCTATACACTTTGGTGTCTCATGTGATGCCCCTCCATATTGGTTATAAGTTTTAGGTCAAAACTTAAATACACATGGTTAATCTCATATTCATTAATGAATTTTTTTTTATAATTTATTGATTAAGTTATTTATAAATTATAATATTTTATTTACATATAAAATACTCATAAAAGCAGCCAAACTGATTTAAAATAACTTTTCATTTAATAACTAAACCGACAGCAAGACCTTGTTGATGCGTTATCTGCCAAATCGGTGTCTCCTCTTTCTGTTTGATAATAATAGTTGTCTCGTTCAGTTTTTGCACGTTGTCAACTTTAAGAGATTCCTCCTTAGATTCGGTCAACCAAAATCATTTCTCCAAGAAAATGTGAACAAATACGGAAAAAAAAAATCAATCAGACCGTCCGAAATGACAGATCATCAACCACCTACGTGGCTTCCTGATGAGTCACTGATGTCGTTGTGTACTTCCCTCCCTCGTTTCCCATCGTTTTCGGATTAAACTACAAAAATGCCACTCAAGCACCCTTCATGCGGCGGAATCACGAGGGTGGCGTGCGTTTGTTACCCGGGAAAGGAGTTTATCCAGATTTTCAGATACAGCCAGTCTATTCGATGGCGTCAGCGCCGCTGAGAAAAATCCATTAGCCCCGCTACGGTCTCTCTCTCTCTCTCCCGTCTCTCTGTCGCTATATGTCGCCGCCAGCTCTTGACTGCGGTGAAGCTCGACTTGAGCCAGAGAATTCCGATAAGCATCTGCAGCTCGAGGACGATTTCGGGCGGTTACTCTGTCTTAATCGAATCGTTTTTGTCTGATTTACCTTCGCTGCGGCGCTGTCGATAATTTTATCCATTGAGCCAAAGTTGCAACTTTTTATTGACAAATTTATCAAACTTTTTTTAATTACCCAGTTGGTCTAAATTAGTAAAAATTCGATGGAAATGCCAACTTCTGGATTCCGATAACGCCTGTCCAAGACAAGTCTACCGAAATGACGGCTGACAACTGACAATGGCTGGATTCGGAACTCGCCTGTAAATTTTCGGACCCGATTAGGACCGAAATTTGAGGTTCCTCTTCTACCCGACCGGACTTTTTCGATACGAAACTGCCTCGTTTTGTATGGATTTCTGGTGTTCGATCAGTGGTACCGTTTATGGATTGTCCCCTTGAATGATGGAATCGTGAACGGTGAAACCCGACGGTGAAGAAGCCAGAGGTAAACGAAACAAGAGAGCACGTCATTCCACAGCCGAAAGAACAGTTTCTGTTTAAAAACATTTGCTTTTCCGTCACTGATTGCGTATTTATCCGCACAAAGAACAGTGGTGTTTCGGTAAATTTTGGGGAATCGGAGAGCGTTTGGGAGGATCTTGTTTCCGCTGAAAAGTAATAAATCTTGCTCGTTTTGTTGGGTATACATGGGCAGCCGTTGCTTGGAAATTTGATCATCTCCACCAGTTAATAGCTTAATATGCATTCCGCCTCAGAGGCAGATGATCGAAGCTGCCATCCCCACGGGTTCGCTTGATCTTTGGCAATTTTGGGAATTTGGATTACGAACCCATTTATTTTTAACTGTAATTTCCAAACTCAACTGCTAGACGTATAGGGGAGGGAAAAGAGATTTCCAGCCTCCTCCTGTAAAGCGGCCACTTGTTATCCTCTGTTGCATATTGTTGCAGATTGAATATTCAACTATCTTTCTTGGGAGAGCTTGTATTTCTTTTTATCTTCTTCCTCTGCTTGAAGGAATCTAAGCAGAAATCTCTGCTTCAAGTGCTGTTATTTGTTCGGAATTCGAAGAACCGAGCTTTTGGCGTATTATAGAGAAATGGGTCGGTTTGAAGAACGTTTTCGATCGTTCATCAACAACAGATGGTTGGTTTTTGTTGCAGCAATGTGGGTTCAGTCATGCGCCGGAGTTGGATACGTATTCGGTGCCATTTCGCCGGTGATCAAGAGCTCTTTGGGCTACAACCAGCGCCAACTTTCCAAACTGGGTGTTGCGAAAGATCTCGGAGACAGTATTGGATTTCTTACAGCAGTTCTGTGTGAGATTCTACCCGTTTGGGCAGCTCTTTTGGTTGGTGCTGCAAAAAATTTTATTGGTTATGGTTGGGTTTGGCTGGTCGTGACGCATCGAGTACCGGCGTTGCCTTTGTGGGGGGTGAGTTTGATTAAGCATGCTTCTGAACTATCATATTCGTTACTACCAGTTTTTGTTTTTCTCACCAAAACGTTTCAATTAAATTATGAACTTCCGATTGTGGATTGGTGATTCTTTTTATTCCTTCGTCTTCTTCTTCTTCCTCTGTACAAAGCATCTCATTTTTCATGCTCTAATGCCTTCCAGCTGAGATTATTCTTCTGTCATTTGGATGACTCCTCAGTTGTGATCAAAACACTTGCTAAGTGGTTTCTATATCTTTATTGGTTACTTTGTTTAAGATTTCATTGTAGAGTAATGAACTTTTTGTGTAGTTACATTCCGTTGTTGTTCAAGATATCATTTTCTTTGCTCTAGTGTCTGAACTGGTTTCATATGGTTTACTATTTACTTGCTACTGGAACTGATGCTGATGAACATTCTGAATTTTATGCTCTGAAAATGATTTGTGTAATATTTTCCTGGGTTTATATCCTGTTAGTATGTTCTAGTTGCTATACAGGATGAGGTAATACATTGCTCTTGAAAAGTTCTGTTCCTGGCTTAAAACCAATAAACCTTGCCATTGAGTGACCCAATTTTTATTCTGTCAAGGTTGATGTGAAAACCTTAGAATAAAGAGATCACCACATGAGATTAGTTAACATCAAGTGATTACGGTTTCTCGTATTCGTGATCTTTGTCCCAATCTGGAGTTGGCTGAATAAGATAGAAAACTTCCATTTGAGCCTTTTTGAGCTTGTTGGCTGAATTTGATAGAAAACTTCCTCACTTGTAGAGACTCATATTTTCTTTTACAGGAATTAGCTCACAGCTTAACCTTGTATTAGTTCTAGAAGCAGAAAATTTGTGTTACTTAATAGATGGTGCTAACCAAGTCTTACTTTGCAGATGTGCATTCTAATATTTATTGGTACAAATGGAGAGACCTACTTCAACACTGCTGCATTGGTCTCATGTGTCCAAAACTTTCCCAAAAGTCGGGGACCTGTGGTGGGGATATTGAAGGGATTTGCCGGCTTGAGTGGTGCGATTCTCACTCAAATATATGCTATGATACATGCACCTGACCAGGCGGCGCTCATTTTCCTGGTTGCGGTTGGACCCTCAATGGTGATTATTGCCCTTATGTTCATTGTTAGACCTGTAGGGGGTCACAGACAAGTTCGACCCTCAGATGGTACAAGTTTCACTTTCATCTATAGTGTTTGTCTCCTGCTTGCGGCATACTTGATGGGTGTTATGCTAGTGGAAGACGTGGTTGACGTAAACCATTCTGTGGTCATAGTATTCACAGTAATCCTGTTTTTACTTATCCTACTTCCCACTTTGATCCCAGTTCTATTAAGTTTTTATATGGAACCAACACCTCTAGAAGAAAGGCTCTTGGTAGAGTCTCACAAGCTGGAAGGAGAAGAAGCAAATTCTTCAACAGAAGAGGTTCTTTTAAGTGAGGTGGAAGATGAGAAGCCTAGGGATGTTGATTTGCTTCCAGCAGAAGAAAGACAAAAAAGAATTCTACAACTTCAAGCCAAGTTAGTTCAGGCTGCAGCTGAAGGTGCTGTGAGGATCAAGAGAAGGAGAGGTCCTCATAGGGGAGAAGACTTCACCCTAATGCAAGCCTTAATTAAGGCTGACTTTTGGCTTATTTTTATCTCATTGTTACTGGGTTCTGGCTCTGGCTTGATGGTTATCGACAATTTGGGCCAGTTGAGTCAGTCTCTGGGGTATGATAATCCCCATATCTTTGTGTCCACCATTAGCATTTGGAACTTTCTTGGTCGTGTTGGTGGCGGTTACTTTTCGGAGGTTATTGTCAGGTGTGTATCATCATCTCTTCATCTGTATGCTTTCTGCTTAAGCTCTCATAGGACTATGTAACTCATGATCCAAATGAAAATGATTCAGCTGGTCTTAAGCAGGAGAGGCCTATAATTACTACAATATATTTGACAGAGTATTATGGTCCTGAGAATTCAGTTCCTGTATATGTTTCATGTGTCACTTGTTCCTAAATCCTGTACTGATGAGAGTCACTTCTCTTAGATTAGCTGATAGAAGGTCTCAAAGATAACCTAGAAATATGTTTTATTGAAGAACCAAGTTCTTTTAACTGCTTCTAATATCTTGTTTTCATTTCATCCAACCAGAGATTATGCTTATCCAAGGCCAATAGCTATGGCAGTGGCACAGGTTGTGATGGCTTTTGGACATTTCTTTTTTGCCATGGCTTGGCCAGGGGCCATGCATGTTGGAACTCTCATGATTGGACTGGGTTTTGGAGCTCATTGGGCAATTGTGCCTGCTGCTGCATCAGAGCTATTCGGATTGAAAAACTTTGGGGCGTTATATAATTTCCTAACATTAGCCAACCCAGGAGGTTCACTGGTCTTCTCTGGTTTAATTGCAAGCACTATATATGATCATGAAGCAGAGAAACAAGCTCATGGCTTTCAAATTCCTCAAAATTCAGGCTCCACACTGATGGGTATTCTCAATGGAACTCTAGCTTCTGAAGAGCCATTGAAATGTGTGGGTGCAGTGTGCTATTTCCTCACCTCCTTAATAATGTCTGGATTGTGTATTATTGCTGTTGTCTTGAGCATGATTCTTGTTTATCGGACCAAGATGGTCTATGCCAACCTGTATGGGAAAAACAGAACCTGATCCGGTGTCGTTAGCCAAAACATGTTTCTTGATATGATCATCAGAAATTGCACCTGGAAGTAGGAACCTTAAAATTTGATTGTCTTTGTTTGAGCAAGAGGCTCTGAGACAGTGATACTTCACCATCTTCTAGAGATTTATGGGGATGGATCAGGCTGAGCGCTTTCTGCTATCTCTGGTTCTCCACTTCCGTCCCCATCACCGGCCGGGCTAAGTCTCCCTCACTTTCTCTCATCAGTTCATTATTAGTGTGCAAGTAGATGTAGCAAGGGAATTTCTTTGTTGTGATTGTAAGTCTTTTTCTTGCTTTATAAGAACCCTGAAAGGAGAGTAGAATCTGTTAACTGTGTTTTTGTCTTCCCTGATGTTAGTGCAAGTTTTTACCTTCATTTTGAATCGTATGTCTTCTATTTCCATTTAAACAAAACTTACAGAGAATTAATTAAGAACCCTGGTAACAATCGGAAGGAGAGTATATAAGGAGGCTGCATTAAAAAAAAAAGGTCCTTTTTTGTACTTTCTATCAACTTGTTGACAGGACCAGTGGGGAAGACAACCCATAAAGAGGAAAAATACAGGAGCAACTGCTTTCATCAATCCCAATTGCAGACAGCCGACAGCCTGTAGCCTTCATGCCTGGACTTGCCCCGCCCACCCCCCTTCTCTCCGCCTTCTGCACTCCCTCGTCTGTAATCCGTAAGCTCGGCATGTACGATTCCAACTCGTGTGCGTCGACAAGCAAAACAAAGAATCACCCAAAAACATTTCTTGTCCGTCGGAATCCTTTTTGGAGACAGTATTAATGGAAGAAGACGTAACGCAAGTCGAATCTGCTCCAGGTTGCGTCTCCTTTTTTTCCGGCCGAACTGTCCGTTGAAGTCATCAGACGAGGTTTGCAATTTGAACACTCAAATCTAACTTGTAGGAATCAGTAGCTATCAAATGGTACGGGTTCATAAAACCCAGATTGGACTAATTAGATCCCAATCCCAAATCAGATTGTTCCAATTGACTACAATCCTGCTATTAGCCACAATTTCCGGCCGAAGTGTCTGAAATTTTTTTTATTTTTCTATTGGTATTGTCTTGTTCTATATTGAACTTGTCTTTCCATGTTTATACAATTATACTATGATTTTCCACTTGGATTATTTAGACTTGTTCATTTTAAGACTCTAAAAAAGCATTCATTTTTTTAAACAAATATTATTTTAAATTGTTTTTATTTAATACTATCACAAAATTTAAGATATTTTTATTATTTTAATAAATATGAATTAGTTATTTTGGTTTGTGTTTCTCTAATGTTTCAATTGCTTAACTTTAAGCCCCGTTAGTGCCTCTGGTTGGAAATTTATATCTTAGAAAAAACTAGAAATGTTTCCAATCTTTTAATTAAGTGGTCAATATCTTATGTACTGTACATGATTTAATGTTATGTTACCTTCTTATAAGATGTCAGATGCGAGATTGATTGATATAGTCTCTCAATCTCCTAATCTCTCCTTAAATTATGTAATTAGAGAACTTTAATTATTGCATTTGATGTAAATTTTTTGGTATGGGTCGAGTGTCAAGTTTAGGGGATAGAGAAATTTTGATATGAAGTTTTCCTGTCTCACAAATAGTCAAAGAAATGGAAAATAATCTTTCTATTGCTCCAATATGTGACTTAAAAATGTTTCAGAAAAAAAAACCGGTCAAATGTAGTGTAATTGTTCCATCTTTTTTTTCTTCAGAAAATAAAATATTTTAGACTAATTAATTTGGGTTCACAGAGGTTCATGCGAAAGCTTCTATATCACTTACTAATGAAGTCTTATCTATTATCGATCAATCGAAGCCCTAATTAATGGTGCAGCTTTGTATATGTGGAGAAAAAGATAAGAATAAAAAAAAAGAAAAAAAAACTGGATAAAAAATTACACCTTGTTGAACAACACTCAATATTAACTAGGAAGAATCCAATCCATATTTGAATACTATTCTTTGAATTAAATGTTGGCAATGGTTTGCAATAAATCTAGTTCAATTGCTTCCAAAGAAGTTTGAGTCCAATTGAATGTTCAACAACTCCAAGAAAACCCTCAAAGATTTAAAGGGTATTTTTTAAATGAATCAGATTGGATCTTGAAATTTTAAACCGATCTACCAATTAAGATGAATTGGTGAGAAGTTTTGGAGGTTTTTGACTTGCAAACAAATGGTTTGCTTCTCCAAAATAGAGCAATATTGTCTAATTCCAATATTGTTTTGGCTGAAACTGAAGTCATGAAGCCATCCTCAGTTGAATTGAAGATGCCTGGCTGGATTTAAACAAACATCACAGGTACATCACTCACTTCTCACAAAAGACTCCAAATCAAAGAAGCCACAAGAAATACTACATTGGAGAAGGAAATCATCAATTCTCTCACACCCAACTACAAGAATCAAAATCAACTTAGAGCAATAAGATCACTAACAGGGTCTCAGTTTCATCAATGGTGTGAGGGGGGGATCCTTTGGGTGGTTCCTGTAGTTCTGACTTAACTCTATACTCTGGTTAAAATTAACCCATCTAGGGTTAGGGTAACACCCCCAAGAGTGGGGTCCACAGGGTCACCACTTTATTCCCATTTTTGAATTATTTTAACAAAATGGCAGGTATAAAATAGGAAGCTCCAAAAAAAAATAAAAATAATGGTGGGTGTTAAGAGTCTTAAATTTGAGAAAGAAATAATAAAATATTTAATTATAATCTTTTATCAATATGTCCATTGAAACTTTCCTGCACAAATAAAATTTTCTATTTCAGGCAAGTGGCAGCCTGACCCATCTCCAGGGTTAAAAATTAACCCTAGTTAGGGTTTCAGCATTTGGTTAAGGTTAAGAAAATACTTAAAAAACATGAAAGCAAATGTACCCTTTTTTTTTTTTTTTTATGAGGAAGATTTTGAAGCGAAATTTTTTGTTTTGAAGTTTTCGGGGTTTTTTTGGCAAAAAGTGTATCGTGTGTTTTTTTCCAGGGTTTTTTTCGGGAAAATAAGGCGATGGAGGACTTTCAATGGCGGACAAGCGGTTCGAAACTTCGAATTCTTCGACTTACAGGAATTCTCTTTAAATAGGTAATTTCTCATTCATTTACCTTTTTCTATGGCGCTTCCGTTTGAATCTGTTTTTACCATCTGCCGTGGACTGTGGGACGAGATCAGAGATTCTAGGGTTTCAGTCCAAAGAGCTGATGTGATATGCGTGACAGAGAAACCATTGCCGCTTTGGTTTTTTTTCAGCCTTGATCTTCGTGGAGTTATGTGTTATGCCACCATGTTCATGATTTTCAAGTCATCTGCGAAGTGGGGTCCTCGTTGGTTTTTTCAATTTCGTGCTAGTTATTCTCGTTTCAGTGTTTTTAGATCTCATAATTTAGTTCCTATCTTTTTGGCCTGTCCTCGTGAAAAGCGTTAAGTTGACATCCAAGTGATTTGGATGTGTCCCTATTGAACGATCAAAATATTTGGGTTCAAGCATTTATCATCCTCGTTTTAGAGGTTTGCTTGACAGCATATTTGAATTTTTTTCAGTTTCGAACTTGCAACCTTACTAATATTCGAACTTGATTGGATTTTGCTATGCTGCTGGGCAATGCTTAGTTACATATCTGCAAGTGGAAGTGTTATTGTCTGTGGCGGTTGTGCTGGTTAGAGTTTTTCCCAGTACACGAGATTTATTTTATTTTATTTAAAACTAGAAGACGTGAATTTTGACTCTCATTTAGTTTATTGTGACTTTGGCCACAAGATCTTTACATGCATTATTCTGAAAACCATTTTTTAAACTGATTGTTGTTGTTGTTGAAATGCATTATTATCAGAACTCTGTTTCATTGTTGATCCTACCTTCTTCATACTTATTGCCATACCTCTATGTTGTATTATCATTCATGGAGCATTTGTTAAAATTTGTACTCTTTTCTTTTTCGTAATGTTTCTTAAGCACTAAACAAAATAAGAGAGCTTTAGGCTTCTTCTTTTATTTTTTATTTTTTTATTTTTTTAAATGTTTATGCTTCTGGTGGGAAATACATCTCCCACCGTTGTACATTTCGGTTATGGGGTTTATGCTGAATTTGTTCGTAGGATTAGTTTATTTGGTAATTTTTGCTTTTAAATTCTTTACGTTTTCTTTAATATCCTTTGCCTTCTTTTCTCTCTTCGTGAATCAGGTATCTGGTAATGACGAGGCCCGGCTGACCAAGATTAGAAACATGGAAATTTTGTATCAGTGGCTGAATTCTTACTGGTCTCGAGGCAATTGAAACTATTAATTGGATAAGGAAAGGGACTAACAGAGAAAAAAAATGGAATGTAACAGAGATGAGGCCCTTCGGGCGAAAGAAATTGCTGAAAGGAAGTTTACCACTAGGGATATCAAAGGTGCTAAAAAGTTTGCTCTGAAGGCTCAAAACTTGTATCCTAGTCTTGAGGGTATCTCTCAAATGTTAGCAACATTTGAGGTATACCTCTCTGCCGAGAACAAAATTAATGGGGAGACCGATTGGTATGCAATTCTCTCAGTAAATGCTTCATCTGATGATGAAACAGTTAAAAGACAATATAGGAAACTTGCTCTTATTCTTCACCCTGACAAGAACAAAGCAATTGGAGCTGAAGGGGCATTTAAGCTTCTTTCAGAGGCTTGGAGTGTATTATCTGACAAGGGACGAAGATCACAATATGATCAGAAGACTGTGAGAGGTAACCAGCGAAGATCTTCACAAAAAGGCAGAGATCCTTTGGCTACCACTTCCAATGGGTTTTATAATTTTGCAAATGCTGCTTCTAATTCAAGAGCTCAAAAGGTGCCAACTGCTCATTCAACACCTTCATCTGCTCCGCCTCCGCCTCCACCTCAGCCTCCCTCTGCGCAACCATCTTCTCGTCCACCAAAGCAAAACACATTTTGGACAGCCTGCAATCGCTGCAAGATGCAGTATGAATATCTTCGAGTTTATCTCAATCACAATCTTCTCTGCCCTAACTGTCATGAACCTTTTTTGGCTATAGAAATCGGGCATCCCACCAATGGGACTCAACACTCAACTCCTTGGCCTTCTTCCCATCAGCAGAGTTCATACCACAGTTCATCTAGCAAAACTAGCTTTCCTGCTGGGAAAAGTGGTTCTGCTGCAGGTCCCAGCGGAGGAAACATGAGCTATGGTCATTCAGGAGGACTGGATTCACATAACAATCTGAATTTCCAATGGGGTCCATTCTCAAGATCGGCAGGTGTAGCAAGTGCTACTGCCTCTTCTTCTTCTGCTGTACATGCTGCCAATACTGTCCATCATACCTATGAAAAAGTGAAGAAAGAGAGAGAGGAGGCACAGGCTGCAGCTAGAAGAGAGGAGACCCGAAGGAAGAACAACTCGTCTAAGAGGGGATTTGCTGGTTCTTTTGAAGGGCATGCAAGTGGCAATCCCCCTACTAGTGTCACTGATGTACCTAAAATAGACAGACCAATAAAGAAAAGAAAAGGTGTAGATGATAATGGTGGTGCTGAGTATGGAGTTTGTAATGCAGAGCAAGGGTTTGGAGTCAGTAAATCTGGTCCAGATACAGAGAGGCCAAATGGTTTCTCCAGGGGAACAACTAGATATGGTTTAACCAGGGAGTTAGCTTCACAGGAGCTTCGAGGAATGTTATTAGAGAAGTCAAGGAAGGCTCTTGGAAAGAAGCTTGCGGAAGTGAATATAGAGAAAGAGAAAGCTAAAGAAAAAGAGATAAAAGAAAAGCCCAATGGTAAATGTACATATGCAGCAAAACTTAAAGTTTGTGATCATGAGAAGTTGGCTACACCTATGGATGAATCAAAAGACGAAGCTACAGAAAAAGATTCCCCTCCTGATTCCAGTCTGCATTCAGACTCTGATATGGCTGAACCTGTATCCATTACTTATCCTGATCCGGATTTTCATGATTTTGACAGGGACCGATCAGAAATATGTTTTGAGCCTAATCAAGTATGGGCTGCCTATGATGATGATGATGGAATGCCTCGGTTTTATGCTCTGATTCAGAGAGTTGTCTCTTTGAAGCCATTTAAGATGCGATTCAGCTGGCTTAATTCCAAAACAAACAGTGAATTGGGCCCACTTAATTGGGTTGCTAGTGGTTTTGCAAAAACCTGTGGGGAGTTCAGGGTGGGACGCTATGAAGACTGCAACTCTGTCAATATCTTCTCTCACAAGGTTAGTTATGAGAGAGGAGTCAGAGGGGTTGTCAAAGTCTTTCCAAGGAAGACAGATGTTTGGGCCCTTTATAGGAACTGGTCCTTCGATTGGAATGAAAACACTCCAGAAGATGTAATACACAAATATGATATGGTGGAGGTGCTTGAAGATTATAGTGAGCAAGGAGTGTTGGTGACGCCACTAGTTAAGGTTGCAGGTTTCAAGACAGTTTTCCATCGACACATGGACCCAAAAGAGACGAAGCGGATCCCAAGGGAAGAGATGTTCCGATTTTCTCATCAGGTTCCCTCTTGGTTGCTTACAGGTGAAGAAGGTGGGACAGCTCCTAAAGGTTGCCGAGAGCTTGACCCAGCATCCACTCCTTTGGAACTTCTTCAGGTGATCACGGAAACCAAGGAAAAAGATGAAGTAGAAGTAACCCATGAACAGGTGCCAGCCAGTTGATGGTTAGCATTTTGACCTTGATCTAGATGGAGATACATCATACACGTGTTGATTTAACTGAAAGATCAGATGGTGTTGATATGGCAGTCATTGGGCTTTTGTTGACCAGTTTCATCTCTCTTTAGGTGGCTCAAGTGGCAAGACCATCAATTTTGCCTACCCCTATAACATTAGAAGCTGAAGTGGGTTATAATGTTCGATTTTGGTGATCAATATGTCTTTGATTCCTCTGATTTTGTTGTCCCAGCATACAAGTCAAGTGCTTTCCAAATTGGAGGTAACTGGTGCATTATTTGCTTTGCCACAAACAAAAGGTTGTTGTTTCTTATTATTTTTTGTTGTTCTTTTTTTTTCTAAAAAAATTGATAGAAATATGGTTGCAGCTAAGTCAAATTCATACTAGGAGAACAAGCTGCTAATCTTTTAGGTGTACCTTACATGCACACTCTTTTTTGTTTTGTTTTTTTTTTTTTTCTGGTTTTGAACGTTTAAGTTATTGCAATTTTTTTCTTTCTGTTTTAATATCTACCAAAACTTTTATTTTGTGGGTCTGATTACAGATTTGAATCAATGTAGACTACATTGCAACTGGGTTTGGTTTCTCCATCTTTATTCCCAGATGAATACCATTAGCCTTAATATCTGAAATTTTCGTTTATTTCATCAAGAGTATCTGAACGCTTGTGTTACAAAATCCTGATTGTGGCTAGGATTAGTCTGGTGCTTTAGTGATATTTCATGGTCACTGCAACCACGTATCAGGGCTTAGCACAGCAGCTAAACGTTAGATTCAACTCAAACAAATGGCAAGGGTCACTTCTGGTGTCACTGACTCCAAACATTCCGTCGGAATATCATATTAGATTCGTAATCTTTTATTGTGCAAATATTTCAATGTTGACATTACTAATTCCACTAGCTGAGAGTCATTTCCTTTTCTTTCTATCTTGTATTTGTGATTATGTAGGCTGTAGATTCATTCTTGTGGGGGCATGGATCTCACATTTGAAGGAATCTAGATAATAAACTGTCTTGTGCAAATTTGCATCAACAACATATTTATTTGGGTTGAAACTACTGAGATTGTAGTCTGGAAGGGTAAATTGAGTTGACAAGCATTACTATAAGAGCGTTATTATTGTAAATACTCCAGCAGATCGCCCTTCACAGTGGACGTAAGAATTTTAACCATAGCCTCGTAATTTCTTGTGTGTGTTTTGCATTTTACCTTTCAATAATCATAACAGTAATTGCTTAGGAATGTTTTTTTTTATACATTTCAGTCCTAGAGCAATAGTTCTGTGCATTTTGAATGAAACAGAAAAATGCTCCCATTCAAACCTTGTCAATTCAGTTCGTTCTGGATTATTTTACTTCATTTGTTGTAATTTCCTTTTGAATCTCTTATATTAATGCTGGTTGCTGTGATTGATTAGGTTTTGTCAAAACAAAACGATGCTCCTGCAATTCCACTATCAAGTATCAAAAACAGCAAAACCCAGTTGCTAAAAAATAATTTCTGTTTTTGAAAAATTTATCAGAGACTTCCACCACCTGCTGCTGCAGATGTTCTGGAACTACCACCGCCAAGAGATCGAACAGGCGAACGACTTCAGGAATCCCATGAAGAGATTGCCTTAAAAAAATTGAAAACTAAGGCATCTAATAAAATATGAGAACGAGATTTTGAAAACAAATAATTATATTAAAGCAAAATAGATTTACAGTCAAAGTTTAAACACACGTAATATCTTAATAAAAAAATATATACACAATAATTTATAGTGGTTTACAGTTCTCATCGTCCCAAGGTATTTGTAATCGGCAACGATGGGCTTATCTGCAACAGGCTGACGAGCCCAGTCAATTGAAGAACGAGTCAAGTCAACGTCATGTAGCCGTTACATGGTCTTCTTAACGACCAATTCACCGTTACAAGAGAAATGTAACGGCTGGTAACTCGTAACGGAGAGGAGCTTCCTCATCGGGCAATTGCTATCATTTCGCAGACATAGGCACCCTCTCTCTCTCTCTCTCTCTCTCTCTCTCTCTCTCTCGTTTTTGCTCTCTCGTGCTCTTCACTCGGTGCTGTTACGTTTTGACGGATCCTCTACAGGACGCCAAGCTGCTCCGGGAGTTTTTCACAGAAGTATCCAGAAGTAGTCGATCTGACGTCAGGTAAAGCAAAGTGTTTTTATTTTCCTCCATGCTCATTGATTGACGAATCGCTTCCGACATTCTTCATTCCAAAAATTCTTCTCTATAGTCAAGAATTAGGGATTTCAAAAAGTGGGGCTTGTAGTAGCATTCTTTTATCTTTATCAGCAAATGATCGCTTTTAAGTTTTTTTTTTTTTTTTTTGTATCCGGTATCCTAGTACTAGTTTCTTTAGAGGTGAAACAGCATATTAATTCAACCATGCTTTTTCCCAATTGGTTGACCTGAGATCACATACATATCATTAGGGTACACTGCAAGTAAATCCCTCGACCAAGAGTGTAACCACCAATATGGCTAACCATGCTCACAGCCATGATCCTTCTGTTCTCAGAGGAAACCCCAGATCACCACTACAAAGTGATACTAAACCCCAAACAAACTAAAATCCCCTGTTGGAAGTGATCCTATTTTATTGTCTGTAGATAGCAATTTAGAATAAGATTTTGGTTGTCAAGTTCTCCTCCTTGCTTTTCCTGTCATATTTTCAGCTGCAATCAGTACTCCCTGCCTGCTATTTGAAGAACAGAGACCCAAAAAGAGATCAATATTAGCATTGAGATTTTATCTGATTTCCCTTGGTTTGATCCACTTGGCACTCTGGGTATTTGACTACTGATATGTACTTGAATACCATGAGAGAGTAGAGATGTTCAAAGTTCCATTACATATTTTGATGCTTCCATTAGAGAGTAAAACATCTCTAATCTCAAACAGAAGCCTCCTTGGCATTCTGGGTATCCTGAGAAACATAGATGCTAATAAACTAGTTCTAATAGTGTAGGAGAGAGAGCATGACAAACTAGTATACTCACAAGATCAATGGTTTTCTTTACGAAGTTTCTAGAAATTCACCTGTACTAAGTGGAGTATACCTATGGAATGGCATTAGACAAATTAGCTACCCGGTCTGGTAATTGTGTTTCATTTTTTTAAAAAACAATATGATGTTAATAGTCATTTTTTATGTAATGGAAAAATGCTGAGGTCATAGCTTTCAGCCTAAAACAAGCTTTAGCCCTGAAATGATGAATAGGTCTCTACATATACCCTTCCTCCTTTTCTCTTCTCTGAATCAGATGACTTTTGTAGTTCACCATTGGCATGAAGAGGAAGCATACTCAAGGCCCACTGAAAGTTCTCTGGCATCTTTCTGATTAGTTTTTGTGGATTCCCAATTATGTAGATTGATGTTCCTTCCAATAGTTGCATAAGACCTACTTTTATGGACCCATGTCTCTGTGATATCAGGCCACTAGATGTCTGTGTCAAGCTTTTTAAAGATTAACAACTAAGGTTGTAGACAGCTTGGATCCGGTCCGGATGTTGAAATTCCAGATCTGTCCTGATTGCAGATTCCGGATCTGGTCAAATTGCTGATATTCGGGATATCTGGAATCCGAATATCCAAAAAATTAACCAAATTTAAATATCCGAATTCTATCCGTCGGATAACATTCTGATTCAGATGATATCTGGATCCGAAATCCCATGAAAAATAAATAAATTTTGGGACGCTAAATTTGGAAAAAAACTGGAACAATGACAAAAACAGAAATAAAGGAAAAAAACCTGAAGTATGGGAGAATTGCGATGAAAAAGCTTCAACTTTGTTATAAGTGTGAATCTAATTCCTAAGACTTTTGCTGCCTTGGTTGACTTTGTGGTCCCTCGCACTCTTCCGACCCCAATTAACTGTACTTTTGCTCCGATCAGAAATCCAATTCCAAAAATATCTCTTGGATTTCTGCTTTCTGAAATCACCATCTTCTTCTGCTTTTTGAAATCTTCTTCTTTGTGCCTTACTAGTTTCTATGGTTTTAAACGAGATAACTTATGAGAAACCCTAAACAGCTGGTAATCATGCAAGTGTAGTTGAAACTAGCTGGCAGCAACTTTAGGAATTTTTGAAAGGCACGTGATCAGTAAATTCCTACTAGTTGGCCCCACATTAAAGGAGTCAATTATTTGCAGTGCCTGTTGGCCATTGGATGGGAATCTGTCTGTAGAGTTTGTCGTGATGTACATTAGTCTTTGAGTGAGAGTGCTTGATAGAAACCCCTTTTGGAGAAGGTCCTATATTCTTCTTAAAGTTGCAAGGAAGAATTGAAAGAGAGGGGTGAAGAGGGTTGGAAGAAGTGTGAAGTAGAAGAAGAGAGGGAAATAGAGAGAGAGCTAGAAGGTAAAAAGAGAAGAAGAGAAGATAAAAGAGAGGAGAGGTACTCGGGCATGAATTTGAGAGAGATAGAGGGAGAAGAGGACGGAGGGAGAGTAAACTAAAATAAATTCCTTGGATTTGGATGTTTTGTTCATCTTATCCTCCTCTATTTATAGTTTTTCCTTTACATCTATTAGGAAACTCCTGCATCAATTAGGATTTCCAATTATATCAATCAAGGAAATCAAATTACATAATTATAGGAAATTGAAAGTGATTGTTAAATTGACAAAGTTTCTATCTCTAGATAATAATACAAGAAATAGAAACTCAAGATTGCTTTTGACTTGCTTCGACCAACTATAGAAATTCCATCTTTGCCTTTGATTTGGCATCCCAATGCAAATTTGGCCAAAAATTTCCAATTTTGCCCCTTAGGCCTATGCCCCTCTCTTCTTGCTTGACGCCCCCTTTCACTTTCTATTTTTTTTTTTTGTTGGTACTTTTCCATATTTCTAATTTCTGGTTTTCTTCTGTTTGGTTCTTTTGGGATACAATTGAGAATGGTATGTGATTTCGGATCTGGATCTATTTGTTCTGGTTCTGCTCTGAAACCGATTCAGATATCTAGTTCATATGAGACTCAGATTTGCCAGAATTAGTTTTCGGATAATATCCTACTGTTTGAACTTGGATTAAACCAGATTCGAATATTATCTAGATCTGTTTACCTATTACAACCAGTTGGTTCTCATCAATGTACCTATCATTCATAAGAAAAGATGTCTAGATTTAGTTCAAGCACATCTTGATTCAAATGTATGAAAAGTTATGTGAAGTTGCTTTTTCCTCACCAGATAGTTTGTACACTTCTTAGACAAACTACGTATAGTTAGGGTGTCAATTTTGTCCGATTACCCTATTTTTCATCCGCTGTTTAAAAACAGAACCCAGACGGAACAAACAATCTTACTCATATATGTAATTGGACAGAACGGATACGGAATACAGGAATGGTAATCAAAACGGTATACGAAATAGCCTATTCTATTTCGTTTGTATACCATTTACACCCCTATGTATAGTACCATGCTATCTAGCAAATTAGCATCCATGTAATAGCCTTCCTAGACAACAAGTTTATTAACACATGCCAAATAAGGTTAATTCTAAGTAAATTAGAGTCCAAAAACCAAGTGCCAATACCTCACATGAAAAAGGTATTGTAGTTTCTTAATTTGATATGAGGGTGATATGTATCAAAAGCTACCAAAAGAAGAAGAAAACCCAAGACAGAGAGACAATTAGGTAAAAGGATGCACTGCAATAGTAAAATTCCAGTAGATGCACTTCAGTAATGCAATTCAAGCTTACTGGTTTACCAAAGTTCCTTTGCGCCGAAAAAGTATTCATATTCATGTGCAGTCAAACACAAACATGAATCGGAAGACTTGGCAGAAGCTCTCTTTTCTGATTGCTTGAAAATCATGCTACTGAATGTTGATGTAGGAAGATGAAGGATGATTTCAGTTAGTGAACATTAGACTTTTGGTCCTCCTTCAAGTATTAGATTGGTGCCTAAAAAAAGCATAAAATCAGTGGTTTGCAAGGCAAGGAGCAAAAACCATTGGTCTTCTCCCAGTAAGCAAGAGATCAACTTTTTGTCATTTTACTCTGTGTCAATTATGTTTTTCATGTGATTGTAATTTTTTTTTTTTACTCTGTTGTGTAAGTATAATTTTGTGTGTGTCATGGGGTTCAAGTTTGAGAGATCTGAGTTTGCCTTTTTATGATAAAGAAAAATGAGCTTGGTGTCATTGCAGAAAGGAGCTCTGTCAATAAATTTGAGGCATGCAAATGTGAAAATTCGTGATCTTGATTTTGATAGGTGATTTTAGTTCAAGCTGTCAAATGTGAATCTAGTATTTGCCACAAATGGGTCTGGTCAGGTGGAAGACCGTAAGATCCACATGCAATCCATTGTGGATCGGGTTTTAAAAATTTGACCCACCAATTATTGTGGATCAGATCGGGCTGGGTTAATCTATAATTTTTGTTCACCCACTAATCTTGCGAATCAGTTTGGGTAACTTCAAGATTCACATGCAATCCATTTCTATACAGATTGAATTGGGTGCAGATTGGAGCAAATCATATTGCAGATTCGAATAATTTTTTTATACTTTATTTTTTTCAACTTAGATGTAATAGACAAACTTAAAATTTAAATGTGAAATATTAGTTTATAATGTTCATTTAAATAATGACGGAGAAGATCATGTATGATATAAACATATATAAAAATCTGATATAGAAGAGTAAATATAAAACCTGATATAATCATATTCACCTTAACTACTTCAGTAGCTTCAAGTAAGTTTCATTACTAGCCCTTTTCAAAACAAAAAAAAAAAAAAGTTTCATTAATAGCAACAAAGTCATTGAATTGACCAATATAAAATGTAGTTAAAGATATTTTTAAATATAAACATCCCTGAGATAACAACAAGTACATTTAGAAAGCTTTAATAAATTTATAGTTTTAAAACACATAAATAACAATAATAATACATTCGTTACATTTCGAATCTCAGATGAAAAGATTTGCATAAATGGTCAAACATTGCAACTCTCAATAATACCAAAAAGAAAAAACACAATAGAGAATAGCAATGCGATGCCTTCTAACTTTGGCTGGTAATTTATGATAGACCTAGATCCAACTTTGGTAGCAGAGAGGGTACTTACAGTTGGGTTTCCCCCCAAAATTGTTCACATGTAAGAGCCCCACGCAAAAGGAGGAGGAGGAGGAGGAGGAGGAGGAGGGGGGGTTGGAATATTAGAATAGTCCTGCATAGAAACATGATTAGGAAGATCCTATACCTGTTTTTTTTTGTTTTTTGTTTGAAATAGTATCCTATACCTGTTAATGGAGAAGATGCCTCCTGACTTGGACTAGTCATTTTGGATAAACCTGGACTCACCTTTTACAACAGGCAGGTTAACAGGTGAATAAATGAAAATGGAAGACCAATTTAGATAATTAGACTAAATGGAAAATAAAGGTGGATATATGGAAAGAGTAACGGACTACCCTTTGTCCATTTCATCTTCACCTATTTACTCTCCTATGCACTCAAATGGCTCAGTTTCAAGACTCTGGTGAGGAATGTTAAACTCAGGCTTTGATATTTGAGTTTTAGAGATAACTAGTGATGGGTCAACCAAACTAGCATGCTTAAACTAGGCTAGCCTATCAGTCAAACTAGTTTTGCAGCCAATTCGGGTGATCTTTTGAAAATATATTTTATTGGTGTATATGAACCAGAAAAGACTCTGGAAGTGCTCAGGTTATATGTTTCTTACAACACTGACTTAAAAGTGTTTCCATACTCTCTTGTAATTTGCCCTCTCCTTGCATGTTTGTGAGTAACAACAAAACAATTCTTGGTACAACAGGAGTTGTTATTACTCTTAATTTTTTACCAATAGTGAATATTTTATGAATGCTTAAATAGTTCAGTGTGTTTATTTTTTTAATATGTTAAAATTGAATGACATTGTTGAAATTAGTTGGTTTTAGATCAGTACTTCTGGAAAGATACATGTCCATTATACTATTATTAATTGATTCATGTGCACATGCTCTCACTCGAATCTCTAGCTCTTAATGGTTGTATTTTTTGTTAGCTTCTCATTTTCTTTATATAATCTGCAGATCAAAACAATGAATTGGATTCAGCGCAAGATCTATCTTTACAATGTTACTTTTGGACTTTACATGTTGGAATGGTGGGAGCGTTACCTATTTAGTATCCTTGTTTCTGTTTAATTCCTTCTTTGTGATATATATATATAGAGGTCTGATCCAATACGAAACGCCATTCTGTACGAAACATACGAAATGGCTATCTCAGCCGTTGATTGGATGGCTGAGATAGCCGTTTCACATGTTTCACATGGAATGGTGTTTCGTATTGGATCGGGCCTCTCTCTCTATATATTATTGTTCATGGTTTATGCCATTTTTTTTGGTACGTTGGTTGAGGCTAGAGATTGACCTGGGAGCTATAAACATTTCCTTAACTTGATTGGAGAATGGAAAAGTTTTGAATATCTACTCCCATCAAAGTTGATTGATTTACAAAGTAATTGGTTAGAATCCTTCTCTGTTTTTTTTCTTTTTTATTTCTTTCTCTTTTTGCATTTGGAAAATTGTCAATGTCTTTCATTGTGATAGATCTATCAAATTGTTTGGAGCTTGATTTTGTGATTAGATAAACTGGTAAGGTTTATTAGAATATCTGCTCCTGTGTCCACATAGCTTGAAAAGCATTCATCATAAGCATTAATATTATGTATACAAACTTGTGTAATCTAGTTTATCTGTTTATGAATCATAAGCATTTGGCGAATCTTTATTGGGATGATATCACTGCTTGCTCATTCTTTATTTGGTAAGGAAAACATTGAAACATGAGTACTTTGTGATTCTCTGGTTCAAGTTCTGTACAATTCAACTCATCAGGATGAGTATTTTCTTTTGAGTTCTTTAACTGGGATAGATATATTGGTGATTGTTCTGTTTTGGTTTATTTTCCACAATGGATCACGCTCAGCTTCTGAATTCTACAGAATGTAAGTTATTGCTCTTCTTTTAATCTGGTCGTACATTTAGTGATTTAATATCCCCACTCATAGGCTAATTCTGATAATAATGTGCACTATCAATTTTTGGTGGGCATTGATCCAATTGGTTTTTTTTATCACTATGATGTGCTTCTTCTATTCAATAAATGAATTTATTGGTTTGAGTTAGAAGGTCAACAATCTTCAGCAAATGCTTGTCCAAAAAGCGTATTAAATGTTTCACTTTCCAGGATCTCCCTTTTGGAAATCCTAGAAAAGGTCAATTGGAAGTCTATGTACCATGAACTGAAAGCGTTCTTTACATGTGCAGCATATGCCACCAAAAACAAATGTTGCAGCTTTTTCAAGGTTGACCATTTAACTATTTAAGGAAGTTCGCAACTTACACAAGGATTATGTTTTATTTTTTTGGATGTTGATTACACGTGCACACACATGATACCTCATACCCCTTGGTGAAAAATGAACCCAAAACTTCACAGTAGAAATCCTCCCATGGGTTCATTGTGCCAAAGGCCCAATCCACTTCCACTATTCAATATTACTTCTTGGTTAGAAGTGAGATTTTCTTTGATGCAGCATGCGTTAATTGCCTGTATATCTTTGACATGTGAATAATTTTCTACCTAATCCTAGGATTTTAAAGGAGGACCTACACCAAGTAATTTCGCAAAATTTATCTAGATGCCCTGATGTTGGTTTATGTTAACAGAAAGAAAGAATATTCTGCTAGACATTAAGGAGAGGTTTTACTTCTTTTATATGAAGAGTTTACCCTAGAGTGGTACAATGACAAAATCACACTCTTGTATCTTCTTGCCAGCGAAAAACTTTGGAAGAAACTAAAAGAGAACACCTTCTAAAGAAACCCTTTGTGCATGAAAATTTTGATCTTAAAACAAATTATATAACTTCTTCCTTGATCTGACAACTTCTTTAAACAACAATCATAATCAACTGATTGGTGTTTGTTGGTCATCTTGCAAGTTGTAGGAAGTTCTTGGTAAAGGATTGCTGATATGGTTTGTCTGAAGAAACATTACTCATGTTGCGTCTATGGTTGCTATCTACTTTTGTTTGCACTGCTATAGATAGTCATGTTATGATGAATTGCTTGAAGCTACTGTTAGGAATTAGACACCCTAATTCCAAACTAATGAGAGCAATAATAATAATCGCGGAAGAAAGGAAAAACAAGCAAGAAAAAACAACAAGATTTATATAGGTTCGCCTCAAGTGAGATTACGTCCTGTCTTCCACCGCTGCAGTAATCTTTTATAAAGATGAAATAGTTTACAAGAGAAATCGTACACACTTACAGGTGTTTTCTCTAACCTCCAACTCCAATTCCTTCTTGGTGATGATGAAACCCTAATAGCGGCGCCCTCTCAATTATAAAGAGAAAATTAGGACAACCGCGATACAAGAGTAAAATTCCCAAATTGTCCTTAATAAAACAACAATTAATATATCATAGGGCGTTGATTAAGCTCCACAACTTAGCAGCTACTAGCTAGACATTTTCACCTAAATACATCTAAATCTGTTTCCAAAAGGTTGTCAAGTCTCTACTATACATGTCATGCAACAAGGATGGTGGTGGTAAGTACTGACGAGATTGAGGTGACAAGTCCTTTTGTTAGTTCCTCTTACAAGTTCTGGAGTAAATTTGGGAAGAGTGCATGGGCAAAAACCTTTGTTCATGAAAATACTGAGACATCTATCGGATCCATAGTAAATACTATGCCAGGAGCATCTGATGAGATGCAACAGTTAGTCAATGTATGGCACAATTGGCAGCTACCCCTCTTGTCTCAGCATCAGTAGCTTAGTCTTCACCTCCCACTACCACTTTGGCTAGTTTAGATACGTCAGCTCTACATATGCATCCCTCATCTACTGGGGTTCTTGACTTATGAACTACTACTCTTATGTTAGGTATGACTTCCTTGTTTTCTGATTTAAAGGGATCCTTTAACATTAAGTAGGTCATTCTTGATGATGTGTCAGTGTCAATCATTCAAGGAATGGGTACACTTTTTTCATCTTCTTTTATGTCACCTCAGTTCATGTTATTTGTTCTCAAATTTTCACTTGTTGTCAGTAAGCCAACTCACTAAGTCTATGAACTGTTCTGTAACATTTAACCCATCTCATTGTGTATTTCATGATCTCACGGCAAGGAGGATAATTGGTTCCATGCGTGAGAGAGGTGGATTATATCATCTGGAAGGTCACTCACAACCTCCTTCCCATGCTATTCATACATTAATCGCGTCACTCCAGTGGCTTCTACTATTAGGACATCCATCTCCAATGAAGCCTATTCAATTATTTCCTTATTCCCTTCTACTTTATTGTTTTAGTGTGACTCATGTCAACAGGGCAAGCATCAACAAACTGTGTTTCCCTTAAGCCAACTAAGTAATAAGAGTTTATTTGAAATTGTCTACTCAGATTTATGGGACCATGTCTTGTGTCCGATGTCTTTAGTTACAAGTACATTCTTTCCGTTATTGATGTCTTTAGTCGATGTACCTAGATGTTTCTCCTATAGGAGAAATGTGAAGTATTTATTGTATTTCAAATAAGTTACTGGCCTCTGTTTCAAATAAGTATTTATTTTATTTATTGTTACTGGCCTCTGTTACACTATTTGCTTTATCTCCGTGTATTTTTGGTTGTGTTTGCTTTGCTTATCCACAAATAAGTTGTCTCCTCGTGTAGTTAAATGTGTCTTCTTTGACAGGAGGGATACAAATGTTTTTTTTCCTCCACTAGGACAACATTTGTATCTACTGACGTGAAATTTTTTGAAAATGTCCCCTTCTTTTCTTCAACTACCATGGACATTACTCTTTTTCCAAGTCAAAAAATTGTTGCTCCAACCTTTGTAGAGGTTGGTACTACTCCCTCACCAATTGTCACTCTAGATAAATGATTATAGGTGTATCATAGAAGATGAGCTACAAAGAACCAAGCTCCAGTTCCCTCTTTCCCACCAGTTCCAAAAGTCTCCTCGCTTGCAGATCCTAAGGTAAGTGATCTGAACTTTCTTATTGTTCTTTGGAAAGTCGTACGTAAGTCCACTAGACATTCATTATCAAATTTTTTGTCTTTTGATTTCTTGTCTCTCTAGTTCAAAAAGTTTGTTTTATCCTTGTCTTCGTGCACTATTCCTTTGGTGCAGGATGCTCTCCTATCCCCTCAATGAAAGGAAGTTACGGATGTTGAGATGGAGGCATTATGTGATAGAGGCACATGGGTTTTGTATAACTTACCTTCAGATGCTATTGTGGTTGGATGTCGCTAGATATATACACTGCAAAATACCGGGCAGATGGTTCCATTGGACGATATAAAGCTCGATTAATAGCAAAGGGGTACACTTAGACATACGGTTTTATGTGTTTGAGATCTTCTCACCCATAGCCCGCCTAACTTCAGTATGCATTCTATTATCTGATGTTGTCAACCAAGTTTGGCTTTTGTTTCAACTAGATATCAAAATTGTCTTCTTGTATGGTGAGCTAGATGAAGAGGTGTACAAGGAGCAATGTCCTACGTATGTTGCTTTGGAGAAGATCCGCAAGGTGTGCAGACCCAAGAAGGAAATCTATGGACTTAAACAAAGCCCTAGGACATGGTTTGAGAAATTCAGCTAGGTTGTCATGTTTTTTGGATTCTCTCGTAGTCATTATGACCACTCATTATTTGTTATGAAGAGACCATCTAATATTGTTGTTCTACTTGCATATTTAGATGATATCATTTTACCTGGGAGTGATATAAAGGCTATTGAGGAGATAAAGATACATCTTTCAAAGCATTTCCAAACCAAAGACCTGGGTTCCTTGAAGTATTTTATTGGAATTGAAGTGACTAAAAGCAAGGTAGGACCTGTACTTATATAGAGAAAATATGTCACAAACATGTTACAAGAGTATGGCTTGTCAGGGGCGAAAACAGTAGAGACTTCTATGGAAGTTGGTCATGATCTTCACAAAGAGAATAGTGATGAACTCAAGGAAAAGATAGTATATCATAGACTTAGTTGGGAAACTGATCTATGCCACAGTTACCGTCCTGATATATCCTTCTCTGTCAATATGGTCAGTCAATTCATGGACTGTCTATGCGAGGTACATCTCGAAGCTACTTAGAGGACATTAAGATATTTGAAGGGGTTCTCCTTGGAAGGGGTTGTTTTTTAAGCCTCATGATCACTTGAAGATAGAAACTTTCTCCAATGTAGATTATGTTGGATCTAAATTGGACATAAGTTTATTACTGATTATTGTGTGTTTTTTGGTGGAAACTTGGAGAAGGAAGAAACAAAACGTTTTGGCTCGATCCACTGTTGAAGCTGAATATAGGCTATGGCCCATACTTTTAATGACTTGATTTAGGCGAGATTATATGTCCAGGAATTGAGCGTACAGAGCAATGGGCCAATGAGCCCCTAATCTAGTTTTTCATGTGAGTCTAAGGTGATCTGTTTTGCTGATTCTTCCTTTTAATGATCACTAGTCATCTGTTAGCACAGAAAAGCCCTATCTGTTCAGAAACAGAGGGAGGAGGGGGGGATTCATAATTCAAACAGCATTTATTCTATTTTCTTTGCTGATTCTTCCTTTTTAATGATACTCTAGTCATTGTCTTATAATTGGTTGAATTTATTCTTTTTTCTTGCTGTTTCAGCTACTTCCAGTCAAAACTCCCCATCATTGGAGAAACCCCACATGCCTGAAGACCGAGGCGTCCAATGCGTATTTGTTGGATCTATTTGAGTAAAGTGGGGAGGACCCACCCTTATTAGATTCTGATTAATTTAAATCATTTATTTGTTAAAAATATTTGGAATACTCCACCTTTTTTTAAAGGTTTCGAATTAAATCCAACCCGTTGAAATTTTATATTGACTCGATTTCAACAGTAGGAGATCGGAATGTTATGATTTTACTTGAGGATAAATATTTAAAAAATTAATATTTTTATTCAGGGGTTATTTCGAGTAGTATTCTTTAAATAATTATTAATTTATTAATTTTATATTTTTCCGTGTAAATTTAAAAGGAAAATCCGAACCAGGTGTTCTTTCCTCACGAATTTTCGAACCCAGTTTTCGGTTACCCGAATGAGTCTAACCGGATTTCCGCAGCGCCGAACGAGGGAGTGCATAAATCAGAGTCGTTCAAACAATCACGTCGACGTGTTTCCTGTTCAGCTATTGTTGGCACAATCTCGTGGGACCCACAAAACGGTTTGACATTGTGAGAGCCGGTGGACCCAGTCATGCGCGTCACGTTGCGTTTTCCTTCAACTTCAACCCGATAAAATACTAAATAAAGTGGTCTTCCCTTTCGCGGACGTCTGCTATATAGATGCAGAGAGCGGACGCCTTGGTATCGAGCCTCCGCGGAATTCCCCTCTCCTGTCTCCAGATCCTTCTGCAGATCTCGCCGCGCGGAGCTAGGCAAGGAAGAATCATGGTAAAGATTTTCTCTCGATAACCATGTAGATGACTTATTGTGCTCTTTGTTCCGAGTTTTTGTGGCTCTATGTAACTTCTTGTCATCTTTGTTCCTTGTTTTTATGGCTCTATGTAACTTCTCGTGATCTTTGTTCCGTGTTTTTATTGCTCTATTTTGATGTCTTATTTACCTTATCGAGCTTTGGCTGGTCTTTTCGATGGCGCCCTATCAATTTTTTTCTCTTCCCAGATCTGTTTTTTTGGTGGGATATCTTGTTGTAGTTTGTTTTTTTTTTCCAATCATGGTTATTTCTTTTTGTTATATGAATCGAATTTTGCCTGCCTTCGCCGGTGTTACCCTTTGGATGTAAGATTTTTTTTTCTTTAATTTTTTATAAGACGATTTAATTGGTGTTATTTCAGAAAAGAATTTTAATTTGTAAAATTCGTCATCTTGATGTTTCTTAGGTTATCTGGCTGGGTGTTTTTTAAAAATCTCCAACTCCTGTTTTTGGTTGTGGAATATTTTAGCATCTGATGTCATTTTAAGAGGAAAGACGAAGAATTATGTCGCATGGATTTGTGATCTGAAGCCCTAGGATACGCGAGGGGATCTAACTATTCTTTTAAGTTACTTCTTTCTTTGGATCAGATGATATAAGCTCTAGTTTGTCGCCTAATTGACGCTGAATGTGGTTTCATCCTTTGCAAATTGATGATCTGGGAGCGTAGTTCTTGTGAGCATCAATAGAAGGACTTAATAGACTCTCTTTGCTTCACTCAAAAAAAAAATAAAAAAAAAAATAGATCATTGGGAGTGACTTTCCGAGTTGCCATTCTATGTGGAAGTGTCAATAATACATTTCTGGCAGAGCCCTTCTTTCTGTTTGAGGGGTTCATGCCTCTTTCTTTGATACGTTGATTTCCAGCTTAATTCCGTGGTTTGCATTCGACATTGATAGTTTTGTTCCTTCAAATGTTTTACTTTGTCTAAAACTAACACCGACATGGTCAACCATTGGTATATCAGATCATGTACTTTGTGTAAGGTTAGTCATCTAATGGCAGAGGCCGAACTTAGATTTTTATGGTCTTAGCTCTTTAGGGAAAGACTCCTGTGACTTTTTGAGCGTGAAGGTGATGTTAGATTGGTCCTTGTCTGGTAAGGTTGCAATACTGATGCTCCTTTTATCATTGGCGCATCCTTAAAGAGACTGAAAATATCTCTGGCTCTCTTTATCTGCTGATTGTGGTGCTGACTCATTATCTGGACAGGTTGTTAATTATGATTCTTATTTCTTCTGTTGATAATACCCCTTTCACCCTCATCTCTTTTTATTTTCCTCTTTGGTTATGTTCATTGTTAGGGTATCTTTAATTGTGTTTCTCTTGTTTCAATAAAATTACCAACACTTAGAAGGATTTGATTAGACTTATGTAAATAAGCTCAAAATGAAGGGAGACAAGCTCTACAGTGGTCGATGACTAAGTGGATTCATTATCAAGCGAAGAATATTAAGTGCCTTTTCAAGTTTTAAGTTTAAGAGAGGATTGTGGTGGCTGTTTAATTTCGTCAGTTTCGTGGACTGGTTAATCACTATTCAAGTATCCACCTTTTCTTCAGTTGATTTTGCTTCAACATGATTGTGTTGTTTTAACATGGTTACCAATAAAATGATTGGGTGTTATCATGGTTACTGATAAAATGATTGTGTTGTATCATCTTTTTATGAAAAAATCAATTTACACAAAATACTTCTGTTTCTCTACAGACAACATCAAGGCGTCTGGCAGACAGGAAGGTGGAGAAGTTTCAGAAGAACATAATTAAGAGAGGATCAGTTCCTGAAACAACTGTAAAGAAGGGGAATGACTACCCTGTGGGGCCTGTCATGCTTGGTTTCTTTGTCTTTGTTGTGATTGGATCATGTAAGTTACTTCTTCTGTTTGCTTTTAAAAATGATATTGTTGTTCGAGAACCTAGTCTACTTTTATTTTCATTACATTCAGTTTCCATGCGCTTTTTTGTTTCAGTGAATTGTGTTGTCATGGACAACGTTTTTTTTTTTTTTTTTTTTGAACGAGATGAATTTTATTTGGCTTGTTATAAAAAATAAAAAATAAAAAACTCCGTTTTTGAGTTTCCATGATTTTCAAGTGAAGTATTTAGTAGCAGAGATGGTTGATTGATATCTTTATCAATTAAAAGCTGATACAAGTTTGTGCGCAAATCTTGTGTTTTTTTTTTTTTTTAATTAACCTTTTCCTATATCTACATTCATTGACCTATGCATGTCTGAGACGAAAATAACTTGGGGCTTATATGTAGGGCTGGATTATGTTGTAATTTGTTATTCTTCTCTTTGTTAGGACAGTATCATTCATCATTCCGGTGAGCTGTTATTAATCTTGGCACCAAATAATGAATGAACATTAAGCTAATATATGCGTACATCTATTCTTTTCCTGCTCTTTATGCTCTTCTGAATATGCCAGAATAAGCTGTTAGTAACACATCTGTTTGTGTTTCTTTATTTCAGCTCTGTTTCAGATAATCCGGACAGCAACTAGTGGGGGCATGGCTTGAATATACAAAATGCAGGAAGAGTTATAGCAAATTTATTTTATTTCTCCTTAGATATGGTTCTTATGTAGAAAAGTGTGGGAGTTTCATTGTTGTTCTCACCTGCCCAAATGAACGTGTAAGCTTTTAGAACTTGCCTTGTTCTATTTTGAACCCTCAAAACTAATAAAATCCGAGTCCTTTTTGTTTATTTGCTTTATATGTTGTCTTCTGAGGAATTTGCTCTTGGCAAAGCATTAATGGTTTGATAGAACGTCGTATGAGCTTTACGAGTTTGACCGAGGAAAGTATTGCACGAGTAGGGATGCTTTTTCTCATTTACTGTAGAAGTTTTGATTCCTCACTAGATGTCCAAGAAACTTTCCACCGTCAGGCAGGGCTAGACAAAAAGAATATCAGTAAAGGGGGATGGATAAAAGTAGAATTTCGTTTACTGTAGCAATTTTTTGTGGTTATAAAAGGAAAAATAGACCACTGTGACACCAACTTATTATGGTCGTATTTGGAACGAACTCTTTTATCATTTTAGGAATTGAAAGCGGAACAATCCTTTCTAATCTCGCCCTCATTCCCCTTCTTTACACCCACTCTTCCAAGTTTTATCATGGCCGTCGTGAACGCGGCATTAAAGTCTGACGGATTCGTGGCAAAGTCGTTCACTGTGGGCCGCGAGGCCGGGTCTGTAAAGAGCACATCGTCTGAGGTGAACAAGCCCTTCCCCTGGACCACGTTCTGGTAGTAGGCGTTATCGAATCTTTGTGGGGTGTTGGGGTCCATATTAATGGCCACGCTCGGGTCCACATCCCTCGGGCAAGCTTTCACGAGCTCCTCCGCATAGGAGGAGTCCAGCGAAGGGTCAACGGCGGAGGAGGAGCTGAAGTTGTAGAGGCGGTTGGCGAAGCGGTTGCAGTGGGAGAAACCCACGGTGTGAGCGCCTGAGAGAGCGATCATGTCCGTTTGCGTGAGGTTGTTTCTGATGAAGATGGAGTTGAGCTGGTCCAGGTCGGAGTCCGGTTCTGGCAGTTTTCCGGCTACTTGGGATGCCTTCGAAACTAGCCCGTCCCGACGTCCCAATTCGACGTTGAACGTGGGGCCGCCAGCCTGTGCACAATTGATTGATTCCGTTTGAGAAACTCAGCACTAATCGATATCGGTTAATTTTCTAGCGGTAGTATACTGACCAGAACGACGACGTCTCTTGAGGCGATGGCTAGAATGTCAGCGCAAGAGACGACACCGGGACATTGGGCTTCCACCGCTTCTTTCGCTTTTATCACCGTGTCGAATCCGTCTCCGGCGAGTGACAGGTTGTCCGCAGCATCCTTTTCGGCGTCGCCGTTCGGTGATGCGATCATGACGGAGGCGTCGCAGCCCTGCAAAACGTGATAGCGTTAGAAAATACTGTATTTTTCCTGAGGGCATTTTAGACTTTACACCCCCTTCTGCGAACTTTTCAAACGACGATGCGCGGAATCCAACTGATCCCCATGAAGCGAACGAGGAAATTTCTCCTCTCCAAGTCTGATTCATAAATTTACTAATAGAGTTTGTTGAAACTCCGGATATGACACATAGCTTCTAAGATTAGAAAACTGGAAACTGGAATTCTAACTTTTTTTCTTTTGCTACATCTGTTCCATTTTTCCGACCGCCTGGATAAACAATAAGAACGATCACAGATTGAACCAGCTCTCCCATTGACTAAACTGATCAAAATTCACGAACAGAAATCAGTTCGACGAGAAAAGTTTGTAGAGAGAGAGATTTTAGAGTTCAGAGATCAAGGTAGTATAGTACCTCAACAAAGCAATCATGGAAGAAGAGACGAAGGGTGGCGGGGATCGTGACGAACGTCTGGATTAACTTGTTCAGCACTGCCTGTTGTACTAACGCTTCGACGTTGGGACAACTTAAAGCGTAGAAGTTCTCCGATAGTTGCCCTTCAACTCTTCCTATCATCACCAAAATCAACACCAAGTAGAACCCTTTTGAATTCTCCATCTCCCTCGTTCCTCTCTTGGGCAACCTTCTCTCTCTCTCTCTCTCTTCTTAGAATTTCATCGTTCCCCAGAAATGAAAACAAACTGTGCTGCTTATATAAAGGGGAAAGAGGTCAATCGTACCCTTTGCCTTGAGGAAAAAGCTCTTGAGGATTTATATAAAGGAAGATGATATAAGAGAGAGTAAGACTAGTTGAGAGAATACATTAAAACGGTAGTCCAAATAAGGAGGCAGAGAGAAGGTGTTTTCCTTTGTAAGAGGCTTCTGGGTCCAAGGGTTTTCCCATGCAAGAAAGTAAGAAACCCGTCTTGCTAAAGTTTCTTCTCTGGTTGGGTAACTATCCTTGTCTTGCCGGTGCAGTTGAACCAGTGAGCTTCCTCCACGTTATTAATATATCTCTGTTGCCTTGACTCGGGGATTCATGAGCCGAGTCTCATCGTGAGAGGGAGTCGTCATTTGGTTGCAAATTATTGAGCTCTATAAAGTCTAAAGTGTGAGATTTGGTAAAAGTAATGGAAATGGGCGTTTCCGCTGACACAGATGAAAATGGAGTTCTGAGAGGCCACACGGTTGAGTATGGAGGATAACGATGGGATTTTTTTATGAGTTTTTTGCAGGTAGAAGGAAGCTTCGGTGGACGATTCTTACTGCTAAATCCATTGATGGAAAGTGACGCTCTAACAAATCCTAACGATAGTTGATTTATTCAATGGGTTGCAGGCGCAAGTTTTATGATTTGAGTTGTCTAATTAAATTTATGTGGAGTCTTTGGAGGGGCTCAGTCAGCATGAGAGACGAAGACAAGGATGCTATGGTAACCAAAATTTTTTTAACAAAAATTAATACCTGCATGTTGGGGGTGGCACCAAGCCAAACCGTTCGACCTCGGCTCAGTTCGATTTTTACTTGAACTCAGTTTGTTAACTGATGAATCGACTTATTAATATAGTTTTCTTACGAAAATATCCTTTACTTTGATTGTTTTCGTCAATTTACCTCAAACCTAAAAAACGATTAATCCCTTTTGGGTCCCTCAACATTAAATGTTGTTGTATGTCAATGGAATAAACACTTGATTTAGGTGTTTGCTCTTTATTTTAGGTCTATTAAATTGGTTATTATACATTAGTATGTTTTATTACAAATTCTTGGATTCCTATATGATACCTTGCAATTCAATGGTACTAAGGTCAGCACAATATTCTATTTATTTATTTTTTAAGTTTTAAATGTAGGTTGGAGTACAAACCGGGCCCGAGTTCGGGCACAAACTTGGTTAAAAATTTTAGGCTCAAGCTTGATTCCAATTTTAAGCTTGAGGATGAGCTCGACTTTAAGCTCAAGTACGAAGTATTCAAATCAAACCAAACTCGAACATATGCAGGATCGAGCTTGGCTTGGCTCTATGCCACCCCTACCTACATGTGGGTCTCATTTTTCAAATAGAGTGGGAGCTCGCCCTCTTCTCCACTTCAATTAGACAGGTCCTTCGCTCAAGCCTTCTTGAAATAGAGGGTTTTTGCCTTTCTTTAACAAAGGGAGAGCATCCTTCAGAGGGGATAGAATGGGAGGAGGAGAAGCCCTTTCCAAGGTCTATGAGGGGGCAACACCCTTGCTTTATTTGCCTCTCCTAGGTCATAAAAATGGGGAGGGAGCCTATCCTTCCTTTCTTGCAGAATAAAAGAGAGGAAGGGGGAAGTCCACTTCTTGGTGTAAAGAGGGGACCTATCAAAGAAGTGACCCCCTTAACCTTATTTTAAAATTTATTTTATGTTATACTAAATTAAGAGCTTGTTTATAATCTTTCATTAAAGATAGTATTAATAAATACACATCTAAGAGGTTTGCATTTTGCCATTTACGATCCATTTTGTGCAGGATTTGTATGTTTAGTAATACTATTAAGGGTTGTCTAAATTGGTCTTCTAACGTTGTGCCCCTTTCGAGACGTAACAAGTGGTATTAGAGCAAATGTAATCCAATAACTTGGCTTTGATCAAGACAATATGGGATTTTCAGTAGGAAAAACTGAAAGATTATTCGTATTTGGACCAATAGTTGGTCCACCCCTCCCCCTCTATGATCGTATCCTCCAAAGACCCATCCAACTCTATGATAATATCCTTAAAAGATTCACCATTTGGGACCATTGGCAAGACATGTTCCTGATGTGGTATAATCACATCCAACAAGTATGGACCTGGTGTCATCAACATTGTTTTTATTGCATCCCTAACCTCACTCATCCTCCTAATCCTGGCAGCAGGAATATCACAAGCCTCTGCAAATTTCAACAGGTTTGGAAATATTTCGGACTCCTTCTCTGGGTTACCTAAGTATGAGTGAGCTCGGTTAGCTTTATAGAACCGGTCCTCCCACTGGACAAGCATACCCAAATGTTGATTGTTCAAAACCATAATTTTCACAGGGAGATTTTCCACCCGGACAGTAGCCAATTCTTGGATATTCATGAGAAAGCTTCCATCGCCATCAATATCCACTATAGTGGTCCCTGGAGCTGCTGCCACACAAGCCCCAATAGCAGCAGGTAAACCAAAACCCATTGCCCCGAACCCACTAGATGTGAGCCATTGACGAGGACCCTTAAATCCGTACCACTGTGCAGCCCACATTTGATGTTGTCCAACTCCGGTGCTTATAATGGCATCACCATTAGTTAACTCGTCCAAAACCTTTATTGCATACTGTGGTGAAATTGCTTGTTTAAATGTCTTGAAAGACAAGGGGTACCTCTTTTTCTGCTCCATTAGCTCCTCCCTCCAAGCTGAAAATTCAAGCTTTCCAGTTGACTCAATTCTCTCTTCCAATAACCTATTCATCTTATCCAATGAAGCTTTTAAATCAGCACAAACTGCGATATGAGGTTGCTTAATTTTTCCAATCTCTGCAGGGTCAATATCGATGTGAACAATCTTTGCCCTACTGGCAAATTCTTCTAGTTTTCCGGTCACCCGATCATCAAATCGAACCCCAAATGCAAGAAGCAAGTCTGCCTCATTCACTGCATAATTTGCATATACAGTCCCATGCATTCCAAGCATGCGTAGTGAACACGGGTCATGCATAGGATAGGTACCAAGACCCATTAATGTGCTTGCAACAGGAATTCCAGTGAGTTCAACAAACCGACGAAGTTCCGTGCTTGAATTCAAGCATCCACCACCAACATAGAGAACAGGCTTCTTAGACTCGAAAATAAATCGGAGGATTTGTTCCAAGTAGGAGTCCAGAGGAGGTTTGGGGAGACGAGAGACGTACCCGTGAAGCTCCATTGGTTTGTCCCAAGTAGGCACAACCAGTTGTTGTTGAAGGTCCTTGGGTATGTCTATCAGGACTGGCCCTGGCCGGCCGGAGACGGCAAGGAAGAAAGCTTCTTGCACTACCCTCGGAATATCTTCTACATCAAGGACTAAGTAATTGTGCGTGTGACTTCAACGATTGGTATTTCTTGGATTGCATCAGTGCCGATCAGGCGGCGTGGCACCTGGCCGGTTATAGCAACCAATGGCACACTGTCGAGCAGTGCATTAGCAAGGCCAGATACAAGGTTGGTGGCTCCGGGGCCTGAAGTAGCGATGCAAACCCCTGGCCGACCCGATACACGGGCATATCCCTCGGCTGCGAAGATCTCACCTTGCTCATGATGGCAGAGAATGTTGCGGATAGTGGGGGACCTTGTCAGGGCTTGATGGATCTCCAGTGTAGCTCCTCCAGGGTAGGCATACACTTCAGTGACTCCAGCACGTTCAAGGGCCTCAACAAGGACATCAGCACCTTTTCGTGGCTCATCGGGTGCAAAACGTGAAATGAGTTTCCCGTTTGGTACCGGGATGGTGAGGGTGGCAGTGGCAGTGGCAGTGGCAGCTTTAAGTGGCTTTGACGAATCCGGAAGGGTAGTAGTGATGGAGAATGATGTCGGTCTGGAAGGACAACGGAATTTCCCACTGGTTGCAAGGGGTGGTTTTAGGAAGGAGTAGAGGGTTTTCACTGAATGGAGGAAAGGAGTAGAGGGTTTTGATACCCCAAAATTAGTTGTAGTTACCGCCATTAAAGAGGCAGCTTCTCAGCTTCTTCCGTTTGAGTTTTACGTCTTAACTGTGAGGCGTGGAAATAGGACACCTGAACAAAGAAAGAGAACAAGTTAAGAACATGCATGACTAATTACGATAAAAGTTAAAAGAGTTGTAGGAGAGGCACAAGGTTTCTGAACAACAATGGAAGGACCAATTATGCCGCCGAACAGGCTAACCATTTATATTTTAAGAGGATAGACCAAAATCACGATTAATTTCAGAAAGAAGGAAACAACAAGGAAGAAATTCAATTTTGTTAGCAAAAAAAAAATAATACTCAAAATCCTCCCTCATCGGCAGCATCACAAGAGAAATAAAATGAACCATTAACGGAAAACACGAGCCAGAGGCAGAACCGGACGCCCTTCCTGCATGGGCTACCTCAGACCAGAAGAACGCCCCCGAACGAATAATCACAACAATCGAAAACGAACACCAGCCTTAGACAAAACCAAAAGTTTCTGATTCCCCTGCGAAACAAACACCCATGCACGGCAACTCCGAGCTGAACTACCCGGTTTTAATAAAAATAAATTAAATGCAATGCACTTTCCGCTTCTAATAAATTTACAAAAGAGGAAAGGAGAAGACAATGGTGAAGCATCGGTCCCATTTTTTCAGCAATAGAAACCAAGAAAGCGGAATACGGAGCCGCAAAGGGAGGAAAATCACAGCCAAAACAGAGCCTCCTCACGTTGCAGATCCAGTTTCCAGTCTGCGGACGAGCTTGAGACGGGGAACAGATCTCGTGTCAAGGAGCCTCTTTCAGGTTGACAGGAAAGGAAGCGCCGGAGGTCTCTCTGACTCGGAAGCACAAGAGGAAGCCAGACTGCGAGAGAAATCCTTGGCCGCGGACGATTATTAAACAGCAGAGGTTAAGCGCGACTATTCACGAATCTGGGTTGGCGCTTTAGGCTTCGTGGGCCATTTGCCGGCCCAAAAATGTAATACAGAGACAAATCGAGAAGAAGATTTGTGAATAAATTTAAATTCAATCCAAACCCAACTCGTATCCACGATGCCCATTTAAAGCCAACACATACCTTATTAAAACTTTGTTGTGGGCCAGTTACAGGAAGAAGGTTGAAACGTGCGTCTGAAATTAGGTTTCCATTAAAATTCTTGTTCTAAACCTGCCTGGTAACAAAAACATTGGTGGCATATGAAGGTCGAATTCTTATCCCAGTCATAATTCTTCATGCCTAAGGAAATAACTATGTATCTGATAATGGAAAGTCTATGAGAATGAGTCGGCCATGAACAAAATATGAGTTTTAACGGGAACGCAGGGAAACGCCTAAGCTCCCTCTGGCTGGAGAAATGGGTTTGCAATCTCGTCAGTCCCATCAGTAGGGGATACAAGCATTACAGCTGTCCCTCTACAGACCTACAACAAGACGAAATCAATTATGTACTTCAGAACAATGTACAAGCATAGGGGAAAATCTCACATGGAGTAGTTGTTTAAATAAGGAAATGTGCCCAACTTGGTAGGGCATCCACTCAAAATCATAAAAGCATTTCTCACATGGAGTAGAAGTTGTTTAAGGAGTTGCTTAGAAAAGTAGAAGCTGCTTAAAAGTAAGAAATTGCCCAAAAGTTGGAAGTTTTTAATTTAGTTTTTGGAGTTCTACAGGGATTGTAATATTTCATTCAAAGTATATTGGATTAGGTTACACATGTTACCTCAAAAGCTTTTTTGTTTACACATCTTTCTCTTTCTTTCAAATTCGTGCAAACCTTATTCTTCTTTCCGATACCAGAGCAGTCATGCATCAAATAATTTTTATATTGCATTATACCTTGCCAGAATCCTTTGTGAGCCTACTTTCCAACACAACAAAAATTGTAGCAAAGGTTGAGCAAAGGAAGGTTTCTGACCATAAAACAAAGCTTCTTGCCTATAATAGGATCAATTCCCAATTGATCTTACCTTGGGAGCTAACATCTATAAAAGCCCAAGACCGTGGGACAACAGATGACACAAGCTTGAATGGTAATAGGGGGAGTGGAATGATAACACACGAGTAATAAGGAGTCTATTTATAATTAATTAATTTTATAAAGTACAAGGGTAGAACAGGAAGACTACAGAAAATCCCACATGTGGAGCAAATTATGAAAGTGGTGCCAACTTGGTTTGGCTTCCACTCTAAATTAGGAAAGCATCTCTCAGTGGACTAGAAGTTGTTTAGGAATTTTTTTGGGGAGAGTAGAAGTTGCTTAGGAGAAAATTGTTTAAGTTAGTTTTTTGAGTCCTAAAAGGATTGTAAATATTTTCTTATTTAACGGAGATTGGGTTAGGGCTGGGGTATGTTGCCTCAAGCCTTGTTTATTTTCTATTTTCGTTATTTTCTTTAGCTGTTAGAGTTCTCCTTATCTCTCACTTTTTCTCAAGTTAGTGCATACTCTTCCTTCCAGGTTCATATCAATCACCCTAAAAAAACATAACAGATTTTAAAAAAATAGGGTCCTTTAACATCATATTAGAAATTTGAAAGATTTAGTGGTGAATCAAAGAAGCAATTTTTAGATTAAATGCTTGAAGAGTATTTTTATTTTATAATAAAAGCAAATTGCTTTTGCAGTAATTTTTAATCAACAGCAAACTGAAGAAATATCAAGAAAGGATCACATACTATGAGGCCAAGGCGTCTGGTCTGGTCAGTAGTCTTCAATGGATCATCTGCATCTGCAGAAAAAGAAGCTAATAAGTAGGTAACAGATCCACATGCAAAAGAACTATATTTTTATCAACCATGTGGTTGAGAACATTTGTGGAGACATTAGGTAGAGGATATCAATCAGGTAATGATAATAAGACACCCTAGTGGCAAAAAAAGTTGAAATGTATCTAGAGTTTTGCCTTCCATTTATGACCTTGGATGCCAGCAAAAGATACTCACACAATAATGCTTCAGGAAATTAATGAGTTAATAATCATGACTAAGAAATAATTAACGTCATAAATCAAAGCAAAAATGTACTTTTTGATGAATATAAAGTTATTGCAATCATGACTATCAGCCCATTATGTAACAATAAAGTAACATAATTTTATACCTCTCAAGAACTCTACTGCTTCATCCAGCACAAGATTCAGCAATTGGTCATACCCTTTTAAAGTTCCTGTAACTGACAAAAAGGAAGACTACTTTGTCATGTACCATTCAGTTTGTTGAGTGGGAAAAAGTCCCATATTGAGAAGTATTAAGAAAATTGATTGAGTTATAAGGTTGAATAATAGGTCTCCTAAGTAGCCAGTCATTTTGGAATGGAACCGGGCTCAATCTAACACAGTTGATTATAATAATAATATTTCAATTAAGACATCCAAATCTACCTTAGAATAGACAAGACAGACTTGATAAAACAAAGAATAACAAAGAAAAACAGGAAGAGACTTAAATTTTGTGATTTGCTCTTTTGCTGAGGAAACTGAAAATAGAAGAATCTTCTAAATGTCATAGCCAACAAATCTAATCCATGCTCTTATCAAAATCGAGTAATTGAAACAAATAATTTTCAGTAACAACCAAGTTGAGTTTCATAAGAAACAAACACCACCACTCACAGAGATAGCTCCAACACTCTAGAGCACAGTTTAAATTGCTGAAATTAGTATACTTATGAGAAGTCCAGGAATCACCTTGACGTCCACCAGTGAGCTTGACTTGAACACCCTTGTCAACAAACTTTGCCAAATCTAGAACAGTTTCCTTACGACCTGACTGATGAATTGAAGGAATTTACAGGGTAAAACACAAATACTGTTCACACAATAACTTTTTTTTAAATGTTATAATTATGGAATAATTGATAATTGCGAGGGTAAGTACAAGGAAAGTAAAAACTGCATCTACCAAGAATAACTTAACAAATAAATATATCTATACAAAAGTTGCAGTGCATTAATGGCTTAATACAAAAAAAAAAAAATGCTCTACCCTTCGAACTAGTGCTGACAATGGTGACGCCAAGAACAGGTTAGAATTTATTAGTTATAGGACTGGATCTTGGACCTCTAGGCTGATGAAAAGAGAAGCATCAATCAACACCTCTTCCACCATCATCTCATTCTTTTCTCTTGTGCTTTGTGTAGATGTTCCACCTCAAATATACTGAAGATGAAGGAAGAGACAAAATGGATAACGCACAAGTTTCTGACAGCAGCAGCCCCATACTAGGGCATTTTTTGTTATCAGTCTTCAAGTAAGCCAAGCTGCAGGTGTTGTTGGCTCCTCCATTTTAGTCCCCTATCATCTTTCTATCCAAGAGATGGTGGATCTACACTAATTCTGCCCTCATGACTAGATGAGTCTGACATCTTTGGTACTCCTTACACAAGGGATAAGCGTGTTCCTTGTGTCAATCCAGTTCCTTCAAGAGACAATTCTTTATGGCTAACCACAACAAAGATGACTTGTGTGAAATGATGTCTGAAGATGTTGACAGCACAATATGCTGTGCTATCAACGACCGTGCATCTCAGCAGTTTCACAACTAGTGCAATGACACTTCCTAAATCTTGCATCAGAATTTACAGGAGTGACATCCACTGACCAAGTAAAATTCGGAGGATATGGTTGTCCTACAACCACAAGTTCAAATCAAATAACTTATTGTATCACTGCCACTATTGTCCTCACTGGCACCAAGGTCGACGAGTCCCGACTTTGGATCAATGGTTTCACTGTCAACATGCAGGGCGTTTTTTGCATCATGATAGATGGCCCAGTTGCACAGGACCTGATGTTGCAGTCACAGAAAGATTGCTGCTGATCAGCCCACAGTGCGGCCCACCATTTTGCATGTGAAATGAAGTAAAAAATATCAGCTAAAGTGTGTTCCTTACATTTGCACATCTCCTGTTGCCATTCCACAAACCAATGTCTAAGTAGGGCAAAAGGACTAGTTTCATCTAAAAAACCAATTCTAATAGTGACACGAGGTCTTTGCATTGAGCCATCATAAAAGCTTTCTCTTCCCCTCATCTCAAAATTACCTTCATTAGCAACATTGAAGCTGTCCTTGAGATTCTAAAAGTCTAAAGGAGGTGTCAAGAGTGGGATTTTGATCACATAACCGTGTTAAACATCAACTATCTGAAGATTTGGCTTAAAATCAAATGAAAATTACTTTTAATACAGAAATAATGTCAACTAAAACTAAAAGAAATTGTGACTATAACAGTAGGATTAAGTGCATAAATATTAAGGAGAAATGTCTCCAAGTTCTTTTGCCTGAACAAGTGGAAGACTAGGTTGGGTGAAGGGAAGAAATTAAAACAACTGTGACTATAACAGTAGGCTCACTTGCATAAACGTCAAGATGAAATGTCTCCCAAGTTCTTTTGCCTGAAGATTTAGAAGCCTACATTGGATGAAGGAAAGGAATTTTAAAGTCTACGATCAAGTAGAGATTACAAATCAGCAAGAAAGAGTAGTGACAAGAGTTTAGGAACAATATGTATTTGAGCTTGCCTCATTATGAAACACCTCAAAAGCAACATAGCGACTGGATAAATGTCAGACGTGTGAACATATCTTAAGAAGTAATTCTAGAGCAGAAGCAAAGTATGTGTCCAATCCATCTTTACTGGCATTGGATAATTCAGAAACATAAGCGCCAAAAATTGGAAGGAAAAAGTGCTCTGTATGACAAGAAAAAATAATTTAGTGCAGCTTTAAAAAGATGGACGCAACTGCTCTGGCAGTAATACTCACCATTTTACAAGTTGTGTCCTACTTGAATACAATCAATCCAGACCTCTGCAATCAATACACACAAGAAGTTACGTCCATCATCCGAGAGAAGGAGATAAACCAAATTACGGTGGACACAGAAAGAGAAGATTTATGGAGATGTAGAAACAAGATGGACGCGGGAGAATGGGGAGTAAACCTCTCTCAATTCCTTCTACCAAGCTTTCTGAGGCGGCAAGAAGAAGCCAACTTCTCCTCAAGTTTTGGCTCGCTCCTTCCCGCTTCTCGCTAGTCGGAAATGCAGCACCTTTCTTTGCCGACTTTACTACTGCAGAAAAGGCCGCTAAATGGAAGAAAATTACCCAATTGCCCCTTGTGAATTCGAAATGCTCGAATTTCAGTAGCTCAGACGAACGTTGGAGGAAATTGAGCGTTCTCTGACATCGAGAGCTCTAAGTATGGCGGTATGCATCGAAGCTGAAGACGAATTAGGATTCCCCTTCTGGATTGCTGCTGTGCGAAAGTTCGATTCATGTGCCCCTTTCTTCGTATCAGGAAATATAGAGAGGGAGCTTCTCGCAAAGCAGGTGTGCTGTTTTACATTTTTCTTCTTACTTGCGTTTCCTTTTATCATTTTCAGCCTTCTCTTTTCGTTGATCGTTGTCATGTTTCTTTTTCTTCTCGACATGGAAAGCGAATATTCAGATTTAGGATTGGATTTGGACCTAATTAGCGCGTTATCCAATTTAGTCTGAAGATATTTGGCTTTTTTTATGTTGATTACACACGATTCTTAAAGGAAAAGATTATACACGCACACTAAACCCCTTCTTGGGACAAATCATCAGTACCAGCGTTCTCCTTCTCGGATCGCTTGCTTCATGGTTGGCTTGACTTACTTTTCCTCACGTCTTTTGCATGATATTATGATCCAAAAGGCCTAATCATCCTGGACTTGAAGTTCAAGTCTGGATGCTACTGGCCGCAGTTAATGACCTTTTTCTGGAACATCTTAATATGTAGCGATTATCTTTCTTTTGAAGCAACGGAAGGTAAGATTCTTACCACCATATTCCATCAGGTGTCTCAGATATTAGTTTTTGCTCCATCCTGTGCTTGGCAAGTGTATTGATAATGTTATCTGCTTATCCACTGCTGTTTCCTCTCATCAGTTCATTGACATTTTGTGAACTAGTATAGGAAGGCTTGGTGTCAGCTGCATTCGGTAGGTCTTCTAAGAAATAATAGTGACCCTCTTCCTTGAACCACCAAAATTAATAAACTCTTGTTGCTATCCTTGGTTTGTCTTGCTAGAAAGGGAGAAGTCGGCATCCACACAAAGTTGTCTGCCTTGACAAGGATCATCAAGGTGGACAGACTTTTTCAACCAACTGTGTGCGATGAAACTTGTTGTCTTTGCTTAACAACTGATACAGAAATTCAGGAACTATTTCTGTTTCATCTCTCTTTGGCAACTTGGAATGATATCATTTGTTTAACCTCGTGGGTCCTGTGGGAGAAATTTGAGGAGGATGGGCCTTTTCTCTGCTTGTTGACCTTCTATCTTCTTGACATTTGAAGCTTTAGCCTGATAGCAGCTCATGCTTGTTTAGGAATCATCAGCCTCACTAAGCAGGAGATAATCACATAGACTGATTTTAGAAATATGTAATTGATTTATCATTACGAGTTAAGATTCTCTCTGCTCTCCATTTCGTTAATTTTATTGTGATAGGCAATGTGAAGCATTTATGCTTCAGAATACTACCCTCTATGTGCAATGTTCCGTTAACCCTCTTTGTTGTGAGCAAAAACTCTCAGTTTTAAGATAGTGCAGGAGGCCCTTTGGCATCCTAACAACCTAGATGGATCAGATTGAATTGGAAGCGATAAGTGTTACTGAATTTGACTCTGACAGTCCCGATGTACAGATGAAATTATTTTGTGGAAATACATGAATCCTCCTGCTTGCAATTGATGTTTCATATCAAGGAAATTATCAAAAACTATCTTCCATAGTAAATTTGGACTCCAAAGCAATCTAGTTGCATTTTGACATTATCTATTCTTCCAATTTGTTGAAAAAAAAGTAAAATACTATTTGGCAAGTATCCACAAGAAATTTTAGTGGAAAAGGACATACTTGTTTCTCTTGTTTGTGCAGTAACGAGTTTGGTGTTTTCCTTGTTACCAGTTTGCATTGGATCTAACTGAAGATGAAAAATGTCAAATTCAGAACATGGAAGATGTGGTAGGCGGGTAAGTCCTTGTGACTGTTTTTCTGATTATCTTTTTTCATATGATTTATTAGTATTATATATGTGAACTTCTTTGATCCTTCTAAAAAGAAAGCGAGAATTGATGGCAGTTGTCTTTCTTTTTATTTCTTGGCTTTAACCATGTGGAGGATCTACAGTCTCCGTTTAACTCTTGTTCTTGGTGCATTTGAGCAATTATTTGTGCACGTTGCAAGTTTAGGAGATTTAGCTTAGTTTTTTTCTGACCAAGTAAAGCTTTGGTATAGAGAATCTTAAGCTTCACTTATCACTTTTCTTCTCGCGATTTCCTTGCAAGTTTATTGTGATGCTCAAAAGCAAGTCAAAATAACTAAGTGCTTTGTTTTGTATTGCTGCCTCCATTCAGCAGTGTCATGCTTTTGGCCTTTTCACTTGTCCTTGTGTCTTTAAATGAGATTGTATCTTTCAAACATTAAACCATTACCTTAAGCTCAGAACATGCTTTGAAATCCTAAAGATGATTCAAGACTCTGGTTCTTCATTCTAACAAGAGTACATCTTTCAATAAAGGAAAACCTGAACATGATGACCTTCAGCAACCACCGGTCTTTTCTTTTTCTCCAATTTAGAAGAATTTAGGTACTGTTGCTAGCAAAGCTGCAGGGGGGAAAACCAATATGAGGGTTATTTCTGCTTCTGTACAACTTAGTATAGTAAAAGATATCACACTGATATGGATCTGTCTACTTGGTGTTTTAGTGACCTCTACCTTTAATGCCCAAAGTATCTGCTTTTCTGGAATTTGCACCTTGCTATTTTTCCCTTATGTTCTTCAAAAAATGGTAAATTTATGAATGGGTTGCTTCATTCGTGCATTGACAGGATCTTAACTTGTCCCATTGCTGGTTGTGATGCACAATTGGATTCATTAGAGAACTTTGAAGACCATTACCATGCAAGGCACATGGCTTCCTGCTCTGTGTGCTATAGAGTTTTTCCCACATCTCGCTTGCTGAGTATTCATATTTCTGAAGCACATGATTCTTTTCTTCAAGCAAAAGTTGCTCGTGGCTTTGCAATGGTAATTCCCATTTAATTTCATCTATAACTCTCTTAATGTACATGCATGGAGATGCACTCTAAAATCTTAAAGGACTATTGGTATAGAAAGCATTTTATTATCTCCTTCTGGTAGACCCATTCTACAATTTGATGACAAGAATGTCGTTTGAGATCTGGTAAACTGCATTTTAATTATCAAGAGAATATGCATGCACACTGAAGTCATAAAGGGACTGTAGTCCAGAGAAAATGCAAGTTTGTTGCTTGCCTTCTTAACCTAGGAACATCATACCTCTTGATGCCAAGAATATCTCTTGAGATTGAAGGAGAAAATGGAATTTTCCATTGATGTAACCAGTATTTGAGGTGTGAAATAGCCTATAAGATCAATAGTTAGCCCTACTGGTGCCAACTCTTGTATCTATTAGCCGCAGCAGAAGACCAAATATATTTAGAATTTGCTGTTTTTCACATCATCTATTTCTTTTGGTAAGACATTTCTTTTCTATCTAGGTAAGGCAAGTTGTCTTCTTGAGACTTATGCCTTTCTTCTCCATGGGGCTAGTAAAGTTTCTGGACACTGCTGTTTCTGAAACAAAGAAAAAGATTTTGAGTGTGAATTATGCAGTTGGTTCTGAAATTTTGTGGATTATGCAGCAAGTATATTTTTTCCATGTGAACTGTGTTTGGTGTGAGGTGTGTTCATAGACCTATATGACTATTTTTTGGGGGTATGTTGTCTCAGAGTGGATAAATGTTGTATAATGGAGAATACACAAATTGAATTTAGTATATACCCTACTGATATGAGGTACCTGAGTGAGCCCCTTATCTCAATAGGAGCACTCTAGTGCAGACGATACTTTCTGCTGAGCCAACCATTGATGAGCTCTAACCGCTTGCTAGCAGTTTGGTCAATCATCTCCTACTATTAATTTTTGACAGCTCTGGGCGACTTGGATAAACTTATTTTGATATTTTCGAATACTGTTCTCATCTTTGATATGAAGTAGAGATTGTATGTTCTAATTTATGCATTTGAACACCAGTATGAATGCTTGGTGGAAGGCTGTGGAGTGAAGCTGAAGACATATAAAAGCCGACAACAACATCTCATAGACAAGCACAAGTTTCCTGCATCATTTGAATTCTTTAAGAAAGCTCGTCCATCCAAAAAACAACGTCTAAAGGTCCTGCGAAAGAATGTCCCTCATGGAGATAAAAGAAAGGAAACAAAAGAAACAGATATGGAAGTGGACAAGAAGATGGACGACCTCGTCTCCAGAATCTCAAATCTAAGCACATCAGATTCTTCCCCTTCCAGGGTTAGCTTTGGACGTCGCCATGCCCGCGGCTTTGCATTCGTACCACGGTCCGTCCAGCAGAAGTAAAACTAACTGAATCATATTGTACCACTAATGTAATGTACTACTTACTACCTACCATTACCTTCAGTCATGCATCTATGGTATTGCCCTACTCTCAGGCTCACAGGTTATCTTCTTTTTAAGGCATTCAATGAAACTTTTTGAGTCTCTTTGTAACTGCTCCTTACAACAACCCAGACCCAAGGCCGTCTGCAAGATAAGTGAAAAACACCTGTGACAGAATTAAATTCTCTACCCCCACGAACCCGTTTCCTGGCCATCCCACATAAACACCTCACAACAGCAATTCCGCAGTTAAACGTAAATATTGTAGAATCCTCTGCTTGCACAACAACGCCCATATACCACACAAGACAGACTAAAAAAATATTACCTTTGAAAACTTGGAAGCGATTGGCCAACTCTCTAAAACAGACATGGACAGTCAGGAAGCGCTAATTGAATGTTTTCACAACCCTTGTTATGTCGCAAATACAAAGGTTATTGATGGCAGGTAATATACACGAAGATGGCCAGTGAGGCATCAGACTCACCTTTAGATAACTAGCGGGCTTTAGATAATAGCCGTCTTTCTCTCACCTACTGAGGCACCCAGCATTCATATTATTGGCTCTGAAGTCTGAACTCGGGGTATTTCGCCTTCAACTTCTCCCCTACAGGATCAAATTCACCAAAAGAATTAGGTGGAAAGACGATTCGAATGGCATTTATGAACACGCTCATCCAGATACAACTCTAAAATTCTATGGTGCCAAATGAACAAGCGTTCCTAATCTCAGCAAAAGAAGTAAAAAAATGTGAATCTTAGCCTCAGAGTCCATGACATTTAAGAGCCAAGCAATGTAAATATGAAAGTAATGAAATTGAAAATCCATCAACTCCAAGCCCACCCGCTGTTGCTAATTCAAGTGAAAATGATTTCAATTCTCTTCTTTTATTAAGGGTTATAGGCAAATTAATACAAAAAAGCTCTAACAGTCCTTGTGGAATAGTAAAGACACTGGTATAGCCAATCCACTGAGAAGAATGTGATCCACCTGATCGCTGGAATATCCACGTTCCTTGAGGAAATGAGAAAAATTAACTATTACTTCATTTTCTAGCCCTCGTATGTACATCTATTCCATTTATATCAGGTTGCTGGTGTTATCATGGGTGTCAGATATGATTTATACGAATATAAATGAAAGAAAAGGGATTCATATGACATGTTTCATGGAATCTCCAATAGGGTATAATGGCTAAATTGGACCAGTGGAGACTACTAAAATTTCAAATTCCAAGAGAAGACAATTAACCTACATGCAATGAAACATTTAGCTACCAACACCATAAACTCATAACAGAGGGGAACTCCGACCATGCCCGCTTAATACAAGATGAACTAATGTCAGGATGCTAGTAGGATTTGCCTATTATGAATTAAAAAGCATTTTGCTCACCAAAGGGGACATAAGTCAAACACCTCAGGAGGCCAACAACTTACCAATTCAGCAACAGAAAGCAGCTACCACAGAGCCCACCACTTCTTGTTAGAGCTATCCTTTGAGCTTTTTGCATGATCTTCCTGCTTCCTATTTGACATTCCCTGATTCAGTGATTCTAATCTCTTCCTACACGAAACTCATGATGAGAAGTTGAATTTAGTTACTGAAGTGAAGTGAAGTGCAATGAAGTGAAGCAGGAGCAGTAATTATTGTAGAAGAATCTTCAACTGCATGCAGTTGCCAAACTGTTCATCTTTTTAACTAAGCTGTCAAGCTAAGATGAGTGCATATGGAAGGTACTTGGAATCTTCAAGGCGGCCATGTAAACTCCATCGCTGCTGAAAACCCCCCATGCCTTCAATACCACTTGCAAGAATCATCTGTCTAAAATATATGAAATAAAAAAAGGTATTCTGTCAATGAAAATGTCAGTGTGTGCTCCAACAAACCCTTATTGTCAACCCCCCAAAAGAACACGTGTATATTAGCACATGCTAGGATACAACATAGGGAAGTGGTCAAGAATTACCTCTCTAATGAAGTTACTTCTGATTGAAGTTGATCAGCTCTTGCCTTTGCTTCATCAAAGGGCATTGACAAACCCAATTTATGTTCACTGTCTTCCAGCCTCTGTCTCAGCTCCTTATCCTGGATCCAGTTTGAATGGTTCAAGAAATCAGGTAACATTGAGTAATAGAGCAAAGAAAGACCATGTCAATTAAAACAAGGACAAATGAAGAACAAAAAAAATAATTATCAGACCCGTTTCTCTGCACATTGCCGATATAATGCAATCTCATCTTGACAGAAGGGCTCAATATCATTGATTTGCAAACCTAAATCATGAACTTGAAAATCAAATGTTTTGTCTCATGTTACATAAAACAAAATAAATGATGAAAATAAATAAACAAAGACCCCCCTGCAAAGCAACTATATGGTTATTCAAAAACTATCCTGTTGTGGGTGTCCTGAGTGATGCTCATCAAGATCAGAGAAATATCAGAATAACAGTCTTGCTTATTCTAGGGGTCACAATGCACCATTCAATGGTAAAAATTCATCCCAAGAAAGTAGAGTAAATCCAGTATTTCTTACTTGAATGAGCCAGCTTACCATACAAAGAACTTACACAAAAAGAGATTCCTTAAAATTCCATCACATAAATCAACACCTTCAATGACGTGAGATGCTATTTCAGGGGGAACGAGAGGAGATGGTGGGCCCATCATAAGATCATCACCCACCAGAATGGTTTCTTCCATGCTTGGCTGTGAATCCACTAGAATCCAAACAGGAAAAGAAAATATAAAGAAAGGCATTTACCAATAAATGTATAAATTCAATATAAAAGGCTCAAGACATAATATAAATAAATGAATAAATTCAATATAAAATGCTCCTTAGATTGCTGTGCAAAAGATATTTCACTGAAGTGCAATGTATTTTCCTTGAACTATACAAGTGCAAATAACTTAACCATAAAAATGAAAAATGTTAGAAAAGCTACTGAGGGCTATTTTGGTCTTTTTACATCAGGAGATGTTTCTGATATCTACATTATCTTATACTACATGATTGAGTATGTTACTAGGCTTAATTTCATATAATTTGATTATGTAAATTGGAAGGTATAAGGGTTTAAGTGATTCTAAGTATGTAGGGGCGTTTTTGTACTTTGCTAAATCTCACTTAATAAATAGAAGAGAGGGTCAAGCTCAACCACCAACGAGACTCAAATTCAGGTATCGTCCTTCCCCCTCTTCCTCTCTTGCCGATACAAGAAGCTGCGTGCCTAAAGATGCTTCAGCTCTGATACCAAATTTGATGCGAGACAAGCGTCGAGCTATTGCAGTGAAGGAGAGTTGGAGAAAATAGAGGAAGGAGAAGAAAGAAAGAAAGAGAGAAGCAAGAAGAAAACAGCAGGGGAAGAAAGAAAATTTTCAATTCATTCAATAATCCTCAATTATATGCATAACGGGTTTAAATAGCGACCCAAAACCCTGAAATATTTCAAAATGACCAAAATACCCCTGATAGTAAAAATGTCCCAAAAGACCAAAATGTCCTTGAATAAATAAAATAATTACATCTACGGAAAATACAAAATATAAATAAATAAAACAACAATTAATCTGTCCTAAACGCCTCACTCCCCAACCACAACAGGGTGGATCTTGTCATTAGGGTGGCACTGAACCGAGCCAGTTCGCGAGCGGCTTGAGTTCGGCTCGGTTCGATTCGGTTTATTGTGAAGCTCCATGGTGGGCATGGGACATCTTTGAAGAAATTCAGGATCTTGTTCTTGACCTTGTTATATCTTCATCTCACTCCCATTGATATTTCTTCCTTTCTTTGGTAAAAAAAAAAACTAATAGTATTGCTGATCCATTGACTAGAGAAGAAGTTAAACATCAAACCCTTCTTTCTTTCATCTCCCCACACACAAACTCACACACAAAAAAAAAAAAAAAAACAACAGCAACAACAATAACAACAACATTGCAACCTTGTCCCTCATGATCTTTTATTGAAGAGGCCTCACTATACTTTTCTTATAGTGAAAATCACCATTAGTCAGAAACAGTCTAACAGACATTCAGCAAAGATAAAATGTGAGAACTGAAGGAAAAAATATGGGGCACACATACCATCCATGGTTTCAGTGAACAAGCAGTTCCACAATTACTAGCCAATTATTGACCAAGATCAATCCACGGTCTCAACCTGCAACCACACAACAATTATTATAGAAAATATCTCTCAATTGAGCAAAGAGACTAAGTTTAATTAAACAATGAGCTATATGTAAGTTTCATAATTTAACCAAACGGAAGATACTACGGACACAGATAATGCAATTTCAAGTCTCTGGATGAAAGTTCACTGCATTGCATTTATCATCGAAGTTTCTTGGTTGTTAGATGAGTATAGAGACTAGGATCTAACAGGATGTGTCAATGATATTAAGAATAGTTCTACATCAATCAATCTCCCTCTTCTGTAATTTCTCTTGTTTATATAAATGCATTTTTATCAAAAAAAAAAAAAAAAAAAAAGTTCTACATCAATCAATGATTAAAATTATCTTATGTTCATAAGTTAGGAAGAGACCTCCTAACTTCGGCTAATCATTTCGAGATGAACCTACACCCAGCTTAACAATACCGTGAAACATATATTGGAAACTTTATCATAATTAATCGAAAATATTATATGACAGATATATACTCACATTTGCAGTCACAATATCTAATAGTCGCATCATTATTTGCTCTCAGTTCATCTAAAATAGTGCAAAACTTGGAAATCATTTTCCTGTTATAAAGACTCGTAAATAAATGGATTTAAGTTGATATTTATATTGAAATACACCAATTTGTTAGTTTGGAATTTCTTGGTTACTAAATCCTTCAAAAAGAAGTAAATAACTTAACATAACTCTATTGGGAATCCAATCCAGAATAAACAATTAGTCATGCCTTATTTATTAGGGTACAGAGTCTTTCATAGCATACATTGCCTGCAAAAAGATTAACAATGAACTACAAATAAATAAGTAGACAAATAAACTTGTGTAATAAGCATGAAGTCAGAAAAAAGGTCCAGGAATGTTGCAACTTCTAAATGCTTTTAGTCTTGAATAACAAAGTTGTTGTGCCACAAAAAAACTCATTACTACCAGGTTGAATCAATAATTCTGTAATAATACGACAGTAATTCACACTTTTCAGAAAGGAAAGTTCAAAAAGATCTTATTGAAGTTAGAAAGCTTTAAAGCACTTAAGATGAATGGTCAACCACGGAACGAGTGTTTTTTAAGAAAAACTACTTTGATATAGAGAAGAACTGTGTTTCCCAAATTCTGACACTACACTTGGGTCATTGTGAGAGGCTAACCTAACACTCAACAAGTGGTAGAGATTTAAGAGTAAACTTCCCATTTTTCTTTTGAAATGTGTTAACTTCCACGTTTTTTGGAGAAGTTGACTTTCATCGCTCAGTAAAACAAACAAGATGCAAGGGGCATTCAAACCTCATAATACAAGGCGGGAAGGAATCCCCAATACTAAGAGATTGACGAGAGACACCATCCTTAGCTAGAGAATCCAATACATTACTGGCAGATCTTGAATTTTTCTACTATGAAACTTCTATAAGCTTAGAATGTTCAGTTATGTCATCAAAAAATATAAGCTAGTCTCCAAGGAGGTGTAAAGTTCTGCAGCATCCAGATTATTACATTTGTCAAGCCTCCTCCCAGTAACGGGGAGTTGAACTTTAAAGAAAACTGCCACCATAACCAGTTAATGAACAACATTTAAAACAATCTCACTTGTAGAATTGAAAGTAAAACCAATTTTCTCTGAAGGGGCACTCAATATAGTGTTTAGATTTGCAACAAGGCAGACTTGAAATTGTCATAGTGTCTGCACACTAGGGTTGCATCCTGAATAAAACTAAACATAACCATTTCAGCGTTTTAAAAAGCTTAATATCTAGCCCCTAGACATAAGTATCCTTATCTCTACACAGTTTAAAGAAGGAAAAACTCTTAGAAATCCATTACTTCGTATGTCTAACCAATCCCTTATGAAATGAACTTTTTATGACAAAATGAAGTTAGTCAGCCAAAAGAAAGGATTAAATCTTTTTATCGTGCCAATCTCAAGTATCTTGAAGGAAAATAGAATAGAAATTCACAGGGTTTGTTCTTGCGCTCAACTACACCTAGATAAACAAATTTTGGGGTTTTTAATAAAATGATATTTTTCCAAAAAAATAAAAATTAAAGAGATCAGGGATATCTTCTGCTAGGATAATGATTACCTATTGCAACTCCCTCTTGAAGCCTTTTCTTTATCCCTAAAGAGGGAGATTATATTGAGAGTTTGGCACCCACAGTTGAGTGATTAGAGGAAAAGAAATAGGAAAGCATGAGAGAGAGAGGTGGGAAGGGGGAAAGGCAGAGAGGTTGTGATTGGCTATGATTTCATTTAGCAGCAACGAGGAGATTAAGGACTAACGTCACTGATTTGAAATACTTGAACTATGAAGTCAGTGTGTGCAGGGAACGTAAGCCTTTGATATGCACCCCCACAAGACAAACAGAATTATGCCAATAGCTAAGAAAACAGACTAAGAACTTCTAGTGCTAACATGTGTACTATAGGAATAGCTATGGATGTTCGCCACTTGCAATGAAGTAATTATTATAAGCTAGAAAAGATCTTTCTAATAAAATACAACTTTCATTTTAAAGATGTCCTTTATGTTGAGTAACCTAATAATGTGATAAACATGAACTTCCCATGGTTGTAATCACAAAAATCGGTTGGTTGGATGGCTCACACCTAGCTGTTCAATGACACAGCCCTGAAGCTGATAAGAGAACGAATTTTTTTGAATATAAATAGGGAGTAGCACAGGTTTCCCCTAAGTCCAACTACATCTGTATGACTTAATAATCAGGTTATCACCGAAATGGCATTTTTTGAAAAACATTCAATATATCTGAGGAAATTTGCTATCACGATGAAGATTACCAATCTGCAGTCCTCTTCAAAGCTTGCATAAAAGAGAGTTTATATGGATAGCTCTGACCGAAAAAGCTAGGAGATCGATAGCATAGTGGCAACCGATAGGAGAACTAAAAAAGAGCCCCGAAAGGTGGTAGATGAGAGATACTCAACAGGGCCACGCAAATACTATAAGAGAAGAGATAGATAACCTGAATCAGAAAGGGAAAACTAAAAAGCCGAAAATGAAAAGGAACTTTACATATCAATCGGGGCGCCTTGAGCGACTAAATGCGTGCAACATGCTTTTAAGGACAATGGAGGAAAAAACTTCCCCGTGTTTGATTTAGGATGGAAAGGAAGAAAATACAAAACGATGACCCAAACCAGAAGACAAGTACCTGTTTTCCGCAACCAGCCGGGGCTTAGGAAACAAGCTCTGAGAGGTCGGCGAGTGATTGAATTGGACGAGGCCTAAGCGGGAGAAGTAAGAACAGAATTTTGATGTTTCTCGTTAATTTTTTATTTCGGTGGCATTTTCGTAATCCCATCATCGCAGAGTTGATCGACGTGCTCCAAGTTAGGGTTTTTTTTCACGTCCCTAAGACTAGAAAATTTTACCAAAAGTTTTTTTCTTAAAATAAATTAAAAATATATATTATGATATATGTTTTTAATAATTCTTTAGTATTTTAATTTTAAATTTTTGGATTTTCTTTTGGGCCGAGCGGCCGTTTAAGCCCAACCTGGTTGGGTATCTGATTGGGCAGCCGGCTCGGGCGAGTCGGGTACGTATGTGTATACCATGGTTTTGTTGCCCCGTGGTTTTAAATTTAAATCAGTTGAAAAGTAAAAGGAAGAAAAGAAAACCCTCGTCAATCCTCACCTCGGAACTAGGGTTTCTTGTTTTTATCGGATCCATCTCTCCGTCGATGGATGCTATAGATTCTGTCGTCGATCCGTTGCGAGAATTCGCCAAGGACAGCTTTCGCCTTGTGAAGAGGTGCCACAAGCCTGATCGCAAAGGTCAAATGTTCCTTCTTGGTTCATTGTTTGAATTTCTTGTAACTTTTTGGGTTATATCCTGATTTTCTTGGTTCGCTTTGTCATTTTAGAGTTCACGAAGGTCGCGTTTCGAACGGCGGTCGGCTTCGTGGTTATGGGATTCGTGGGGTTTTTCGTCAAGTTGATCTTCATTCCGATCAATAACATCATTGTCGGATCTGGTTAACTGAACTCGTATGTTACCTCTCCGTTCATTCTCAGTGATAATTTAATATTTTTGTTTTAGTTAAAGATGCCGTCACGTAGTAACATCCCAATTATTCAAGTGTTTATTAATTCATATGGAGGAGGAAAATATGAATACATGACAGGAATTGTTATTTTATCTTGCAATTCTGGTTGGCTGTTCCACTCGGAAATGTGCTGTATTAATATGAAGATAGAACAATCTTGGACGAGTGACTGATTGAAAAACTTAAAAATTAGTCTATACAGAAGAACCAGATGTTGTAATTCATATCATTTCTATTCAGAGTTGGCATAGTTGAGCACATGGGACTAGGTCATCTGAGTAAAGGATCTAGAATTCCTTCAAGACAGGGCTTTACTATGGAGGCGTTCAGGCTTCTTATTTGCAAACGTGTCCATCTTTTCACTGTGAAACCGGTTTTACCTTGGAATTGTAGGAGATTGTGATATCAATTACAGGATTCCCTGCGTACCAGGGTTATACTTCACTCGTTTTTATATACATGTTGCTGTTACAGTTTACTTGTTTCTTTTTATACGTTTCTAAAGCTTATTCACTTTCATCTTACACTGGAATACATTGTTGCCGTCATCCCAATGATGTTAATACCAACACTGGAAACTGTTTAACCAATATACTATACTGGCTAATGCACCATTACAGTTGTTATAGACCAAGTCGTTTTACTGGGCAATATGTAGCACCAGGACCATACTGGATGATGCCTATTGAGGTGCCCAAGCAATATTGTTTCAACCGATGGTAAATTATGCTGTTTGTTTTTAGACAAACTCATCTTTCACATTGAGAGCAGTTCCACTTGATGTTACTATTTCAGATCCTCCTAGATTAGTGAAGGAAGAAAACTTTTATTCATTAATGCGGGTTTTCTAAAAGTCCCGTTGAGGCATGATTTTCTTGTTATGTATTTATGATTTCTTGTTGGTATTAGATTCAATTGTTTGCCAATTCAATGTGCAACTAAAATATAAAAGAAAATTTTGTATCATGGAACCCTCCTTATGTGTTTGTAGCTGGTCTTCCTTCAGTTCAAGATCATCCCAAGTCTAGGCTACATTTAGGGTTAAAGGTGGTTCTCAGCCATGAGACAGAGCATGATCAAATTGGGTACATTATGGGTACATAATATGTAAGAAATGGAAGTACATTGATGGATACTTATTGTGTAAGAAATGGAAGTACATTGATGGGTACTCAATGCGTAGGAAATGGAAACCAGGGTTCCCTATTTGGTTTTGGTACTGTGGCTTGTCCAATTGACTCGCAACAGTGAGGTGCAAATTTACAAAAAAAAATGCAACTGCATAAGCATGCACAATTTTGATTGTCACAGATGTACTAGGTTTTATTGAGTCTAGTACAAAGCCTACTGTTTTGTGATTAAGTGGAAGTCCCTTCAAAACACCTTACGAAAATTGATTTGTTCAATGTCTTCCAGGTTTCTTCCACACAATTTCCTTGTCTGTTTCTTGACTTTTCATGACTTATCCAACTGGCCTGACTTCATTCATTTACGATGCAGGCATGGAGTTATTGCAAAGGGAAACTGGTGGAGCTGCTTGAAATGGTGGAATTTGCCCATTGCAGTACTCAATGTTAGGAAAGACGATTTTGGCTTTTTTCATTATAAATATTTTATACAAACTTGGTTTTCCACAGATTTGTCAACTGTGTTCCTTGTTTTCTTTCCATAACGCAATTTTTTATTAATAGTTTATGCAGAGCAGATATTGAACTTTTTCTTTGTTTTTATTGTTTCTGGTGTTTCCAATTTATCTATTTGTTGAACCTCAGAATGAGGCTCAGCTTGGACTAAATACATAACATTCAACAGGAACCATTAGTCAAAATAGCAAAGGTTACCCAGTAACTGTGCCGGTCTCTGGATTTATTTTGTGCAGCACATAGGGTGGTCTTACTACACGGCAGTTACACCTTCCAAGTTAAGAACATCGTTACTCCCATATGAAGTCAGCGGGCGTTGTCAAGGGCCACCGTGAAGAATTGGGAAGAACCGATCTATGCCGCATGTTCCAATTCATTTAGTGCAAAAGGTGATTGCTCCACAGATTTTTGGGACAGTACTCAGCCTTACTATAAAATTTAGCGATCCAAACAATGTTCTAAATGCGGTCTTTCTATTAGAAATTGCCGGCAATAAAAGAATTAACGGCGCGACTGCCTTGCTACGTTAGTCCAGATACATAGGATTAGCAACATTTTGATCGTTTGGTTCTCCATTAGTCAGCCCATTCTACCGTTCATTCCAAGCACAAGTACCCCTTCAGCTTCAACATCTTAACACCATTTGTTCCCAAATGATTCAAACTAACAACGGCCACGCACTAGGCCAGGCCACCCTTCAATGAAAAACCCAGTCTCGAAGAAGATGCACGTAGTAAGGCGACCATATAGGAAGACAAGGGAGAAGCAACTAACAAGCACAATGTTATCTTCCACAACAGTTTGTGGTGAGAAAAAAAAAAAATTAACAAACACAAATTTATCTTCCACAATAGTTCGTGGTGAGAAAAAAAAAGGAGAAGATAAAAAGGCATTTGTCAGGTTTGTACAATTAAGGAAGATAGCTGCCATGTAAAACACATCAAACAAAATTATCAGCAATTGGGGACAGAGAACCAAGAAATGAAGGCCACTGAAGTCACTTACCCTTGTCCCCAAAAACCACCAGAGCAGATTAGGCCACAGCTGTTACACAGGGGTGAAATGCTGTCCCACATGCAATCCACTGCCGCTTTCTGCCCCGTGGAAGCATGCATCCAGGCACCTTCCGCCACTCCCTGCTTAACACATCATAGGTTACCAAGCGATTCATCTTTCTAGACCTCAGAGACAACATGAGCAAACCCTTGTTACCCAAACATGTCATTCTCACGTGCTTTCCATAAAACTCCAAGCACCATATATTTGGCATTCTGTCAACCTCCTTCCACAAGAGAGTCATCTTCTGCAGCTCCCATATGCATACACAAGTAGCTGCATTCTTAGTTAACAGCCCCACAAGCATTATCTGCCCTTTCGACTCTGCAAGTGTGTAGTCTGTAAGATGTGGAGGTGGTGGGACGACAAATTCCTTCCAAACCCCAGTTGCCATGTTGTAGGATACAATACCATCAGGATCTGAACGCATGAAATAGAGAGTCCCACCTACTGAAACAGCTTGTGATTTGAAGTTCAAACAGAGTGGAAGCCTTATGTTGGATGGCATGCTTCCAGGGCATGTCCAGCAGTTCCTCTCTGAGTCATAGATCTCATGTTCCCCATTACATCCCAACCACATGATCTTGTATCCACTGCTAGTTGAATTCCCATTAAGAGTCATCCCCACAGCCACACGGGACCACACACGAACTGACCTTGCCGGTAGCTCTCTAAACGACTGAGTCAAAGGGTTACAAACATAAAAGTTTCTATGGCCAATGTCCAAGAAACAGACAAGACCACCAGCTGAGGCCACAGGGAGAACAATTACTTTTGCAGGCAAAGAAGGAACTGTTGGGTGGTGCCATTTTTTGAGAAAGGGATCATACATCGCTCCACAGTTAACATTTTCATGGGTAATGGTGTAGAACCAGGGATGTGCTTGTGGAATCTCTTCACAGTATTGAGAAAAGCTCCTTGAGCTCAGTAAAGAGTTCCATTTCCGGCAAACAGATTGAAATCGGAAAAATGTGGCAATCGGAAGTCTTGCGATTACAGCTTCAAAAAGGTCCTCTGGGAATTCTTTCCAAATTTGCTGCTCCATTTCATCTGAACTACTGGTGGTGGGCATTTTCTCTCGGGTGGCTCTATCTCTTCGAGACTTCTTGGCAGGAGGAGTCTTCACAGCTTCCACTACTTTTAAAGTGCTTGACCTTCCTCCCCCCACTATGAGACTGCAGTAACCATTATATACGGAGGTTTCACCAAGATTGAGAAAACGCCATCTGTTCAAAGACAACACGTGGTTAGTAGAATAGACAACACTGTATCCCAAAGTATGCCATCTTTTATGCTCACAAGCCCCAGTATCATATTTTTTGTATTAAAGTCTAAAATCTCCTTAATACTGAGAACACACAATGTACTGTAGCACTAAGCACATCAGAAGTACTCTGGTTTCCATTTGCATTATTCTTTTTTAGTGACAAATATGAGATATTTCCCAGATGAAGCTCCTAGAAAACGTCAATATGGACATAAGCATGGTAAGTAGCTCACAAATGTAAGATGGTGACTACTCGACTTACACACTATCCCTACAAGCCAACCTGCCCAAATCATGAAAGTGGAAAAGCTGACCATTACTTAGTAACAAAGAATATCTACATCAATATGTCACCCTTGGATTCTGCTGAATTACTTTGAACATTTATTCTGACCACAAATAAGGTTGAAGGACCAAAGATGTCAGATGAAGCTGACTTACATACTCCAGAGCCCTCTCTTTCACAACATGGTCATGTGAACCTGTAACAAAAAACGTTTAAGAAGGAAACCTAAGACATCATACATATCGGATAAGTTTCAGAATACAGGATACGGTTCTGCACTTGTCTGTTTTCTTATTCTTTTTTTAACAAAAACAGTGAAAATGGCATTGTAACAAGAGAAACAAAATATAAAGGGGGCCCATGAGAGCATAAATATGTGAGAAAGAAAAAAAAAAGACAAACCAACAGCGGACTGAAAAGTGAAACCCTAATGAGCTGAAGATCAAGATGAATGACTCACAGTTTGGCCAGTTGAGCCAGCATATCCAAAAGAGGCAGATCATTGTCCCACCACTAGTTGGCCCTAGGATGCCTTCTCAGGTACCAGCAAAGGATCATCCAGCCTTGAGCCCAACCATGTAACTCAGCAGAGGTAATATCTCCAGGAAATGTGTTTTTTATATTAGAGTGTATAAACAAACTTTTAATAGAAAGGGTTGGAGCACTTTTAACTTCTTATTTCAAATCTATGATTAAGGTGCAAGATGACATCATGTTACTTCAGCTTAATTAAACATATGTAAAGTTCCAACTTTCAGATGGAATTTCATTTTTTTCTCATTTCATACATGAACAGGGTGATTCACTAGCTCCAAGTAATTTAGATCCACCTAAACTCTCCATGTGCAATAATGCATTTTATGCACATTAGAGAATTCACTTTCTCTCCCAACATTCCCTCTGCCACCAACAGGGCCTTTATTGGGAGAAGGCTGCACTCTTTGCAGGCCTAGTAGAGAACATGGAGAAAGATTTTCCAGTCACTTTTTCAATTGTCCTAGATTTCCATTCTAAGTATAATTAATTCTTTTCTTCAAATGGCCCAAGAAACAGCTACAAAAGACAAATACCAAAGAATCCAGACAGATTTAGCAGGAGGCCATAACTTTTTTTTTTCTTTTTTTGAGATTGAGGGGAGACAGAGAGCAGGAGAGAACAACTGGACTCTTATTCTTTCAACAGATTTGGTTTGAAGTATGGCAAGAACTTTAACCATTCCACAGAAAACCGATTCAGGAAAAACAATGCCAAATACGACAACAAATAGAAGCTAAAGGCTTAGCACAAAAAAATACGGTATGTTCCGTAATATAATAATGAAGCAGAAAAACATGCTTAGCAGATGACTAAATCCCAACATGTTAACTAATCTTAATCCACTGGCAAACATTGATTGGAAGAAAAAAAAACTCAGGTATAGCTTTTACAGTAGTACATGCAAACAGGACAGAAAAATGGAGACCAAGCAACTTTCTTTAATAAGAAGAAGAAAAACAAGCTCTTGACTTATGAATATCTCAAAGAATAACCTAAAAGACACCACAATTTATGTGCTTCTGGAATCTGAGTCTGATCATATACTGGCAAGATTCTAACGGCAACTGCAGAAATTATTTAAATGCACTCATATATGACACACCAAATAATAATAGAATTAAGTGGATTTGAACTTCGAGAGTGCCAAGGGCAGGTTTTACCAAGTTGAGTCTAAAGATGGAATAAGAAGAAGCTTCCCTATACTTTACAAAATGAGGTTATCAGTAGAGCTGTTTTGAGTCAAATGGACTGGAAATTTTTTATTACACTCCAAGAATAATGTTTGGGAGCTGGAGCAAGGCTGGACCTCAAATAAGTAAATAAATTGTAAAATTTGGGAGTTTCAACCCTTACCAGAAATTTACCTTCTAAAGTACTGGATATAGGTCTAAAATGAAATGTATAGTCTAAAGAGATACTAGTACCTTGCCTTGCAAGAAGTATAATATAACTAGAATCCCCCACTTTTTTCCAAATGGCGACTATGCCTGTGTCGTCTACCACACCCTGACAATTTCCGGTGCTTCCAGGAATCATGCCACACCCAGAAGCAGGATGAAGAGGGGGGGCGGTTCGGGCACTCATCTGGGTCTGGTATAAGTAAGATCCCTCATTCTTAGTTTATTGAAGAAAAAGTCCTGATAGCATTTCCAAATGAAACTATTTAAAATGGGCAAAACTTCAAAGAATATAGCATCTAGAATGCTTCTCACATAAGTACAAACTACTGTACTTGGCCTAGACAGGGTCATCAGGAATGTAAATCAGACAATTGTCTTGGACTCGGCCAGATCCAAGATTACTCACCTGAGATGCATGTTAACTCACCGAGTTGAGAAACCATGGGCCTAATATGTAGGGGTACACAGCATTACTTCAACATGTATGATTTTTATATTCACGATGAAACTACAAACACTAACCAATAGCCCATAACATAGTTAAAATGGTAAAGGATGGGAAAGGATAGCAAGGACAGTGAGAAACAAGATAAAATAGAAAATCATGGATCGTGATAGAATTGAACCATTGAATCTAGAAAGTCAGTTCATGCAGAGATGAAGCGAGTGCGTGATCATAAACAACTCAACTTGGACTGACTCAAAAGTCTGGAAAAGCAAACTAGCAACACTCTAAGCCAAAAAAGTTCAATAGTTTGATTTCCCCTACTAATGAACTTAAGAACAGAACCAGCACATGAATTAAATTTTAAAAAAATGAAAATTGAATCAACTAGCTTTAAAAATCAAGTGATTGCTTCTTAAGGATAAATAAGCCCTTCTTAGACTTACAAACGTACCTCTGAAGGGGTTTTGGGTGAGAACATTCATCATTTATGTTGAAGCCAGCGGTGAGCCTTAGATTTAGCTCAGTAATACCATTCTGAGATTCAGATTTTAATATTGTCTATCAACTTGCCCAATCTAGCTCACTTCACTATTTAACCTGAATGGAGACTTGTATTGGTCTGAACCATAACCATTTTCCAACAAATCAGTTTGCTCTTTGCATCCATTGACACCTAAACCCTGATTCCATGGGTATAATGCACTTGCCCTAACTAACTAAATAACATTTTTCATCTTCTCCATTCCTAACCACAATTCCTCCTTAACCTAACATTCCCCAACCTCTTAGCCTTTCCTCTTTCAATTTCTATGGAGATTACACAGGCAACCAGTGTATAATAGGAACAACATAAACAATGATATGAAAGAAAAAAAATTCTTACACAAAATGAGAAATTATATAGCTTCTATACACCATTCTCACTCCTACCAGCTTTAGGCCAATAGCTTATAGAATGTTTATAGGGAGACCAAAGCAGGTAACAGATCTACACCAAAAACCCCATAAAGAATGCCATTCTCACTCCTACCAGCTTTGGATCAACAGCTTATAGATGTTTATAGGGAGACCACAGCAGGCAATATATATACACCATAAACCACATAAATAATGAAATGACATCAAATATATGCCGTAAAATGAAAAAACTACATAGCTTCTATATAACATTCTCACTCCTTCCAGCCTTGCCATCCAACCTCTCCCTCTCACACATAAAAAATTAATAAAAACAGTGAGCGATTTCACTAAGCCTGCATCCACAACAACTTTCCTCCAAAGAAATTACTTAATGCCCCTCCATATTCTAAGATAAATTAATTGCTACAATTACAGTGGGAACCAGAGAACTCCAATCTGAAGGCTCAAATAAGAAGAGGACCTATATGCACAGGTAATGATCTCATCTCTCCTTCTGGAGCTTCTCTTCAAAACAAAGCAGTTCAGATTCTTCAGATCCCTTTGTAAACTGTAGTAGGGAATCAATCATGAGAGGGAAGTATAAGAACGTGCACTCACAAAATCAGTTCCTATCTCTACATGTACGTCTCCCATTCAAGATGGTTCCTTGCCTGTCTAACTGCTGCTCAGTTATTTCACTTGTATTATGAGCAAGAAGAGTACAACAATTCATACCCTTTATTCTGTTTCTCAGTATTGATAAATAGATGACTTCTATAATAGGGAAGAGTAATTTGATTCTTTTGGTGCCTATGAAAATTGAATTGTAATGCAAACAGAATAAAAATTATCACCTGGACATTAAGTAAGTTTCTCTACACTACAGAAGGGACACATAAAAAAGCTTCGTGCACACAAAAATTTCACTAGAACGAAAACAAAAGGCAAATGCCCATCCCACAATCATTGTACACTAAGACCATTTCACCCCAATGATGGAGAACTAAAACTAAAATCTGAAGTTCGCAGTTCTCCAGCCCCAAATTTGGAGCAAAAAATTTCATTTATGGCCTACGGAACTGAACACACAATTTCAAACTGTAAATCAAATTTCCAATTAGGCTGGAGCTTGAACGTAAAGTGCATAAAAATCTTTAGAAGTAATAAATCATTGTAAACATCAATCCCCGAATCGTCAACTGATTAACGACGGAAATGCACACCATTAGATGGACAAATAAATCAGTGCAACCAAAACCTTAACTTTTGTCAACAATCATCAACGACGCCAAAGACTAAATATTCTATAGCGGCCAGATAGCAAGCCAGAATTTTCAGAGGAAACAAAAAGAGTTAACAGACTGGATAACAGAAAACATTGATTGTGCGAGCTAATAAAATTCTAACAATGACACTACAACGTGGTTATTATTCAAAATACGACGCCAATTCAACACCAAGAAGCCGTAAAATGCTTCTACGCTTCTATCCAAAAAAAAAAAAAAAAAAGCTTGCACTCTCTTACAAAGCCAAAAGGCCAACAAATTCATCGGAAACCTCTTTCCTACAAAACGAAGAAAAGAAGAGGAAATTACTGAATCATTTGACTTAAAAGTCTGGTAAGAAAACTCCCCAAGAGAAGCAACAGCTACAAAAAAACCAAACCGTGCCAAATCCACCAGACAGGAAAGCACAAACTGAGAAACCGAAAGCATAAACAAGGCACCGAGAGAGAGAGAGAGAGAGAGAGAGAGAGAGAGAGAGAGAGAGAGGCTACCTCTGGTCTTGATGGTGGTGATATGGAGGAGAGCCGTACAGTTCCCAGAGCTCCTGAATCTGTCCAATGAGTTGTCTGAGCATCGCCACCCCCTCCATTCATTCATTCCTTCCCACCTTCCTTCCAATCCTCTCTCTCTATCTCTCTCTCTCTCTCGCAGTCTCGCCTCTTTTTCCTTCTGCGCTCTCTCGATTTCCTCCGTTCTCTGGTGCTCTCATTTTCCCCCACTCCCCTTTTTCCACGTCACCGCAGAAGAAGTAATTATTGTTATATTGACCGGTCATGGAAATGCGCATTTTAAGTAAAATAATTACGGATACGCCATTGGTTGGTTGTTGTCTCTAACTGCCCCTTGAGATTCCGTAATGTTGGAGTTTGTCCCCTGGCGGTTCCTTGGGGCTTCGTGTACAGTCCTGGTGGTGGGTGCCTTGTCGTTTTAACTTAAATTACCGGTAAGGCCCCGACTTGGCTCCTTATCTTCTACAATGCCACTTGTAGGCTTACTATGTTTAATTATGATATTTTAAAATTTTCATAATATAGTATCATAATGATTATTTTACGGGCATATATGTATGGTTCTGCAGCCGCTCTGGGATGAGTGGCAAGGACGAAATTGTAGCGAAATGAGCGGGTATTTTGTAGGAGGAATGTAAGAGGAATATTAGTGTTATTATTCGCACGTGTAAACGAACGAAAAACACGGTAGAATCTAAAACGGAACCTAATCCGCAGCTTCTGAAACATTCTAAAAATAATCAGCGGCCCAGATTCCATCTTGGGAAGCACTTGCGGTGTACTTGAATTTCACGCCGTAGGCATGATTGCGCATCGCATCTTACGTTTCCAAACAAGGATAGTTACAACTTCCCTTCTTTCATTGGATTTACCTAAATGCCCTGATCACAGAGATGAGGACACTGTTCGATTAATATCCTTTTTCGTGTGAGTCTGACCTTGTTCGAAACCCGACCGGCTGCCAAATCGAAGTCGAACCGAGGAGAAAAGAAAGGGTAGAGATGGAATAAATAAGAGCTGAAGTAACAAAAAGGTAATTTTAATTTACAACAAAAGCATCATTAAGTTTGTCAAACCCAATCATTACCAAAATGCCGACGAAAAGAGTGGCTCCTCCCTTACTTGAATTATCTTCCCTCTCTAATAGCCACGGCAGTCCTCAGGCTGGGCCCCACCCCGCTCCGGCTTCAATCTTTACCGTCTAATCCACTGTTTCCAAGAAAACAACATTAACATATACTTAAGTAATGATGATGGTAACAAAATTAAAATCTTCGGCCGGGCCCACCTCTGTGCCGACCGCTTGTTCTGTAATTACACCAGGGGCCCTACTTCGTTAGGAAGAAGGAAATCCACCGAACCTCTCAGCCTGGTTCAAGACTGACTGACCGGTTCACATCTCTCTTTCTTGCTAACAAAAATAATTTTTTTAAAAAATTTACTTAATTATTCTTTTTAGCATCTTGATAAAGTTCCTACTGGATTTTGCTTTAAATTTTAAATGGCTGATTTTACTGAATATTTAGCTTAAGACGAGCTAATTGCATGATAGAATAATATTTTAATTATTTATTATTGGGTAAAAATGTATATATCATTTAAAGACTTTACTAGTTATTTTCTATGTTTTAATATTTCAATATTTATTATTTTTTATGTAAAAATGCTCACTAAGTTATTTTCTGTGTTTGGTTTACGCATTTATATCACGTAAAATTAGGACCGGGCCAGAGAGTGTGTGATTGGTTCGTGTGAACCAGATAATGTTGGTCAAGGCGTGGTGGGGCCTACACTCAAGAGAGTTCATTAGTGTCTCGTGCAAATGCATCTTGGTACATGATGACTCCTGCTTTTGGGTCCTAAAGTTCACACCAACCTGTCATTTTGGTCATGCAATCAAATAAAGGGCCTAGGTGGACCCACCACGGTGGGCCCCCCGTGAGTGATCTCTCACGGGTCCACCTACCCTAAAAGGTTGTCTCACGCCAGAATTTGCAATCCAAGTCATTTACGGAGGGGAACGAACGAAGGACCGGTCGGATTTCTGTGGGGACAGATGGCGGGGCCTATCGGAGGACCGGTCATGATAGACAGCCGCACGTGTGGGCCGGAGGTTCGGTGATGATCATTAGGTCGCGGGTTTGCGCCCGGTCTTATGATTACGCAGCAGTGTTTGAACACTTCACCGTTTTGGTCAGGCAATCAAGTAAAGCAACTGAGAGGTGGGGCCGGCGTGTTCATCGAGAAAAAAACGGAATGGGGCCCACGCTTTCGAGTGTCATCGAGTAAGGTGGAACGGTGACTCTTTGTTCCACTCGGCCGAACTCACTTTTTGGAAACTTCGTGGAAAGGCGCAGTTTTAAATCAAATTAGAGGTAAACTTGGTTTCATTTCACATTGCAGGTTAGGGATAGGAGAGGAGGGCAGCCAGGCCAGGCCTATGCCATGTTGTTTGGGATAGAAAGGTAAATAAATATAAATTAATAATTAATCTAATAGATTATAATATTTATCCTATAAATATTTAATAAAATAAAATATCAAATACAAAATAAATACTTAAAAATCCTTTAAATAAATAATAATCATAATTATTAATTTTCTCTAATTGATGATTTTTCTCTATGAAATAAGTTTTATATTTAGCATATGCATATATTACTTGGTAAATGATAATATATAATTACCAATAATACATAAAAAACATTATTAAAATGATCATATTATAAAATATTTATGATTGAATATTTAGATATTTTAATAAATAATAATAGATACTTTAATTATTAAATAAATGGTGATAGTAGATTCTAATTAAAAAGGGGGTAAATATATTTTTTTCTATTTATGAGGTTTTATTAAAATAAAATTAGATCAAAGAGTCTTTTAAGTTTTAATATTTTTTTCTTAATTCACTTTCTTTCCTATGTTCACCCTATCACTTGACAAACGTGGGGCCCACTCAGAATGAGAATCGGTCGGTTCAGATCATCGTCGGTGCCCGCGGAACCTGCACTGTTCATTTCGTCACCCCTAAAGATAAGATAAAAGACCATCTCCCTGCATTGCCTCAGCACTCCAACTTCAATTTTTCGTCGCTTTTTATTTTTTTCCCCCGAATTTCTATCCTCATATTTCATCAAAGAACATAAAATTTCAGTTTGTTGTCTTGAAGGAAAATGGCGGCTTCTGCCGTTGCCTTCAATCTATCTGCGGCGTTCAAAGGACTTACAGTTGTTTCGAGCTCATCCTCGTCATATTTGAGAGGTGATTTCGGATCGATTACTACGGGGACCAAGTTTTCGGTCTCATATCCTACAAAATTCCCGTTGACTATCGAGTCTGCACACAAGAAAGGAGCCGGTAGTACTAAGAATGGTCGAGACTCGAAAGGGCAGAGGCTAGGTGTGAAAATATACGGTGATCAGGTCGCAAAGCCCGGTGCTATTATAGTGAGGCAGCGTGGAACCAAGGTGAGTGGGCTGTTAATAGATGGAACAGTGGAATATTTTATTCTGTTGCTGCATTTGAATTTTCGTTTTGGGTCTTAGCTACTTTCTTCAACTTATGTTATTTTCGATGGGTGGGATTTGCATTCACGACATGGAATACCCAAAAGCATCGTGTTGTTGAATATCTCTCAATGCGTCCTTTTAGTTTGGTATGAAGTAGCCATACAAGCTCCGATAAGTGTCGTATATGGCAAATGTAGTCTGCCGCAGCTCATTGTTGCTTTATATCGGCGTTTTCGCCAGGAATGGAACCTAATGTCTTTGTTGGACATTGTGCACTTTCTTCTCTGTCATATCCAAGGTTAACAAATTATTTGTTCCTTCTCTTTTTCTCCTTTTAGGATTTCCTTAGATTGACATGCAAGTATATGTAGAGAGCCTTTGGTGGTAGTCAGGTTGAAGGTCAATACTATGTTAAACTGTTAATAAAGTTTTCAGCTGTTGCTTGGAATTCGATGTCAGTAACAAGCAAATATATGTTCTGGGAATTGAAATAGCCAAGTCTAAGCAAGTGCTTTGGATATCAAAGGAGGTAGATATGCTAGGAAGCTAACCTGTGAACTCATCATTGAATCCAATACGAAACTGGAGGCTGAAGATGGGGAATTGTTGGATTATCCTACTAGGTAAGGGATTAGGAAGTAAGTTGATGAAGATACTCTAATCAGGCTAGATATGTCTTTCGCACCTAGAGTATTTAGCTTATTTATGAGTGCTCGTGAACCACTCATTGGGAAGCTGTAGTGGGAACTTGACATTATCTCAAGGAAGCACCTGATCAAGGGTTGAGAACTGGACATATTTGAAGGAAGTACCCAATTGAGGGTTGCTTTATGATCATTTTAATGTTGCTGCATACTTTGACGCTAATTACCAAATTATTCTTCAAATACATACTGACATGTTATTTAGTGTCGCTAGGTGGAAGCCTAGTGACTTGGAAAAGTTAGAAGGTAAATGCTGCTGTTAGATCTAGTGCAGGAGTAGAACATTGAGCAATAAACTGCACTGTTTGTGAAAAATCTATGGATAATAGGTCATAGGCTGATTTTAGTATAAAGGTGGATAAGCTGATCTCCCTATAATATGATTATCAAGGAGCATCTTATAATGATAATAACCTGGTTGATCATGAAAGGACAATAAATATCGAGGTAGACAACCATTTCATTCCCGAATAAATTCAAGCTAAGGAGAACTTTTACTACTATTTATGCTAAAAAAATCAGGCTTCTTGGCAGCAACATTTGTATTAAGCTGGGAATGATTGATATCTATTCTCCAGCTTTGGGTGTTGAGATGGACTTAGTGCAAATATTTTTAGCCTAAGGGCTAATAAGTAATTTAGTTGTTGTCTTAGAGACTTGAATGCTATTATAAGAAGACGTGGCATATATGTAACTCTATGTTTAGCCGAGGGCAGAATTGTCCTTACATATATGTTTGGTATCCTTATTTTTATGAGATTAGAGCATAGGGAAGTAAGCTAGATATGAAATTTTTTCCTCTGTTTTTTGAAAGGTCTGTTCCTCTCAATTTCATAAGTTCTCCACTAAATTACTCCAAATATGAGGTATTTCAACTTGAAGTCTGATTATGCCTAACATGAATTTTTGAGATTTGTTGGTATTATGCCTCCCTTTGATAGTCGATTTATATGTCTTTTGACATGGTTATTTAAATCCTTGAAGCTCCTATGTTACAAGCAGGGAAACGGTTTTATTAGATTTTTAGTTCAAGGAAATACATTTGAAGTTTTATAGTGGGAAGATAATACTGAATTGCTAACAATGTATAAGCTTTTTTAGGCTGGGAAATGGTACCTATAATTGTACCCAAATTATGATTTGCTCTTGTTATCTTTTAATTTTAAAATAAATTGAACTTGTATTTTAGAGAATCATGAATCTATGATAAAGACTTTTATTTAGAGGACTAACTGCCAACTTATCTGCATACAAATATGAAGGACATAGGAGTCATGATCTTCCGGTGGAAATCAACTCATTTAATCCAATGGCCATTTACCCCCAAGCTTCTTTATCTCATGGCCAAATGCTCTTTGGTTTGTTAGGCAAAGTCTGCTCTTTTCTAAAGCCAAACCCTTATGCACATGTATTCTAGCGTTGAAAGCTTCCAAACACAAAGTGTGAGCCACATGTTGGCCAATTGAACCGCATAGAGAATGATTTTATCATCCTCGTTTGTATATGATAATTAGACTGGGTATTTCAAAAGATTTCAGTTATCTTTATCAGTTCAGTACGACAAGTTTTAACTCAACTATCTGAATAGCTCTCATGTAAAGAGGATGCACAAATCTTATGTTGTTTTTGTTCTTTTTCTATAGACTTCTCTGATGTTTTTTTCAAGTTTTTGGTGGTGCTTTGATTCTTTATCTCAATTTTTGTATGTGGAGATTCTGACTCTGGATGGAAAGCTTCTGGTTTCCCTGATTGATTACTGGCATCTATGTTCGTAAGATTGCTAAAAGAGCAGTCACAATCAACATCTGGAGGTGGTGCTTGTCAAATTAGTTTGAAGTTTTTTTGGCCTACCCTAATTCAAGAATTTAACGCCAAGTAATCCCTCATAAAATAGATTACCTTGTTCAAACCCAAGCTGGCTGCTCCACTACTCTCGTGTCTTGGTTTGAGGGAACAGTCCAAGACAGATGCTAGTGTTTCAAAGCTGGTTGAGTTCTTAAATTAATTTGTGAGTAATATCCTCAAGGCATACTGCTTCCCCTGGAAAGATTGATTCACTCTTCATGTGTTGATGTATGTTTTGAAACCACCTTGGTGGGTAAGGTGGGAGGAATTTCCTTCGGATGTTTTTGGTGTTAGTTTGCCCGATTGTTAGTTGAGTTAGAGTAGGACATTGGGAGCTTTTCATTGTCTGTAGGTATTAGTCTCCTGTAGACTGTACAAACAATATATGTTGAAAAACAAGAACAAGGGTATTTTGGTTATTTTACCTTGTTGTTATTTGTATTTCTTGATGTAATCTTGTTCTACATGTCAAACTGTCTATGGACCAAATTTCATGTAAATAATACACGTAGAATAGGAGATATAGAGAATTAGGGTTTTCACTTAAAGTAAGGGCAATGTTATAAATTGTACTCAACCTACTCAACTCTAAGTGATAAATAGAAGATGGGGGCCGTGCAGGTCCCACATCTCAGTTTCTTTCTTAATTTACTATTCTCCACTTTCTCTCCTCATTCTCTCTTCAACCTTCTTTCTTCTTATTCTTTCCAATATATCTTCCTGTTCCAACATCTTTGATATGTATAGGGAAATTCGTTAGGATCTTGGTGCTTGTGCTGATTTTTTGTTGTCGGTTTGTTATGTTTTGGCCATATTCCCCTTTTCTTTCTTTATTTTTTATTGAATACAAATAAACATGGAGAGTGAGCAAAAATTGATATGAGGGCATAGTGGTCATACAAGTTCATTCACGCAATTTGATATAGTTCAGAGGAATCCTTTGAAGTTTTGTTGGCTTCTTTTATATTTTTCTCCTTTTGTCACTTTCCCGACCTAACATGTATGTCAATTTGAATATCCTGGTATATGCTCCATGTTTGTGGAATCTGACGTTCTGTGGTATAGTAAACAATTTGTGATCTCCAAAACACATAAATCAGTATTTTTAGCTGCCAATAGATTTCTTAGTTTCTTGATACAACGATTGGAGTGAGTAGGTTAGGAACTTGGCATTGACCATGTGTTAGGATTGTTAGTATTATACGTTATTATAAGGGTAGGGTTGTCATTTAGCTAGGATAAGTATGTAGGCATCCATTAGGAGTGGATGCAAGGGTATTTTAGAAATGTTTATATTATAGGCTAGTGTTAGGGTTGGAAGGTGCATCCATTGTATTGTGGGGCACCTTCCCACACATATTTGTTTTATTAATGAATGCATGTCCAAGGGGAAGGGTAGAAACCCCAAAATTGTATCAGAGTTATTGGATCCAAGGTGTTGGAAGTAGGAAGGATAGCGAAGACATCTTCTTTTAAAAGAAATTTTAAAAATATTTTTCTCAAGTTTTGGGAAGACATGGGTTAGAAAAACCTGGCTTGGATGTTTTCACTATTTTTATTTTTTATTTTGCTTGCCAAGGAAAAAATTATTTGTTAGTTGAGTCGTAGAAGAAATCATTGTGTTTTTTTACGTGGGAGTTGATTCATCACCTCACAATTCCTTAAGTTTGATCGGAGTCAAAGCGATCTAAATGCACCACATTGGTTTGGAATCTTGAAGGTGACTTATGCCCAGCTCAGGGCCACTTGTTATTTTCACTAAAAACATTGTAAAAGCCCATTGAGGCAGCTTGTATCCATTGTGAGGTGATTCACAGTCTTGCGGAAAGCATTGTAGCTCTCGGCCACTACTCGAGGCAACTCAAGGACATCTAGAAAACAAAAGTAGCTCTCGGGTACCTCTTGAGGTGACTTAAACAACCCTTGAGATAACTTTTTCCCAGATCTTCCTTTGGCTCCTACCACTTGCTTGTAATTGGAGAGATTCAAAGCCCTTTCATCCACATGGATGGGCTCACTCCACAAATGAACATTTGCAACACTTGAGTAGATCTCATTGTGGTCAATTTGGTGTAGCTTAAAGACATAGTAAACTATTTGGAGTTGACTAAAAAAGAAAGCGGTAATTCTCTCCTTCTAGCACTTACCTAAACTTTGCAATTGCCCTGGGGTGGCTAGCCAAAGGAAGGTGAAACTGAAAGATTTGGTGGATGCCAACCTAGGGAGGCTGAATTGGAAAAGGTTGAGTTTTTTTAAGAGAAAGAGACTTCCATTTGAGTGGCCAAAGATGTGAGCAGCAACCAAAAAGGAAGCCTGCAGTTGAGATTTTCTGCAACAGACTTTCCAAAGCACAAATCTAACGAGGATCCCACCGATTGAGCCTATAAGACCGACCGATATTGGAGTCCTAGACCATGATGCAGGTGTGGTGGTTCGTAATCGACTTGACAGTAGATTTAGCTGCAAATATTTAAAATTTTGCACCTAAGATACTGCAAGAGGTAGTTTCTCAATTAAACTATAACTGGTTTATTTAAGAAGGAGGAAGCATGAGTGAGGGGCAATCGGTACCTAATAATTTGTGTTTTACTTGTGCATGTGTGTGTGTGACTCTCTCTCTCTCTCTCTCTCTCTCTCTCTCTCGTCCACGACTATGATTGGTTGTCCATACTTATTCCAACACTTATCAGAACTATGATTGGACCTACCATAGTGCATACACTTCCTTTTTTTCTCCACGACTACCACTATCATGGCCATGTCCTCTATCTCCACTACCTCCCCCTCGTCCTGAGATTGAGCGGGAGTGGAAGACAAGTTGCCGGAAAGCATAATTTGAATTTTTAGTTTCTCAACTACATTTAGGCGTCACAACACGTTCTGCTCTAATATGCCTATTATATGTCTTTTCAAGGGTTGGAACATTTGAGCATGTAAGCATTGTAATGTGGCCTTAGACCATCCGGAAACTGGGCTACATGAATTTGGCCTTCCTTTTTCCCATGCTTTGTAGGATCAGTGGTAAAAGGATGAAACACTGCAATTTCTTGTAGAACTCCATGCATTTCTGTGAAATACTTTGTAACAGTTTTATCACCTCTACTCGTGCTGAAAAATTTCACATACGATTCATATACCCACGAGAGATTATTTTCTTTGGCAAAAATAGATTCAAGAATCTTCCACATTGTCTTGGCAGTCTCGCAACTCATAACTTGATTTACTGTTCTGCATCCAAGTTTGAACTTTATGATCTTCATCCTCCCAATTCTCACTCATAGATATCGAAAACTTCTTGACAAATCTACACCAATTTAAATAATTAGTGATTTGAATGTAATCTTTGGTTTTTGTAGGCTCTGACATCTTAGTAGGTGTAACAACTTCTGTATTAGCCATAATCACATCTAGAGACAGAACTACAGCAGCAGTAATAATGTCAAACCCGTGACAATCACCCAAAACCTGCTCACAAAAGGGGAAAACTTGTCTGTGTAGACACTTGTGGGCCTCACTGTACAGGTGCACTACTAGGTTTAGTGAGTACGAAATTCCAGCAATGCTATAGTAATCAAATTCCTTCCATTGACTCTAGCAACCAGCAATCTGCAGTCCCAATGAGTAAGAGACTCTGTGCAGGTATCCCTGTACACCAGGATAAGTGACACAGGCATATGCCTCGTTCAATCATTTAACCCTAAAGGGTCAGAGATACACATAATAACTGCTTTAAGAAGCAACACAAACCATTAAAAGCCATTAACTTTAGGTTATGACACAAATAAAGGAAAAGGATTGACCTTTAAGACCTATTAGCAGAGGATATGTAAGAAAAAACCTGGTGAGAAGTCGTAGGCTTAAGAGGAAGAAGACAACACCCTTTAAAACTCTTCTTCTATGGACTGTGCTGTTCTGATACAATGTAAAATAATAAAATAAAGAAGGTAAAAGAAGAAGAAAGAGGAAAGTAGAGAGAGAGAATTGAGAGAGAGGCAGCAAGAGAGCAGCAGTCTCGTTAGAGGAGAAAGTGAACCCCTAACCTGTTTTAATTAAACCACTTAAGCAAGTCATTATAAAAAGACAACTATGCCCCTTAGACCTACACCTCTACAAGAGCTTATATTTGAGTAAAACGTACATCTTTGTCCCTTCTAACTATATCTCAACTACCCACATATGGAATGATGAAAATATCCTTGCACTTTAACAGAAGAGTTACCCAAATTTACCAGTTCCTAGTGGTAATATTCTTACTACTTCATATTTAAAAAAAACAAATATGAGTTTGGGAGGAGACACTCTGTAAAATGCTTGTGAATTGCTTAAAAGAGAATGTGCTGAACTGGATAAATGTGGAAAGATTTTGATGGACAATTATTTCTTTATGAACTACTCATGGGCTGACTTCCACCAAAGATATTGGTTATTAACTATTATAAGGCATAACACCCTCTGTATTAAGTTGATTATGTTCTATAAATCTCTTTGATTGTGTTTTTATTTGCCTTGTTTCTCTAGCCTACTTTTTTATTTGCATCTACACACTCATTTCTTATGGAGGAGCAAGTTTGTGTTTGACCTGTGTTTTCATTTCAGTTCCACCCGGGAAAGAATGTTGGGATTGGCAAGGATCATACCATTTTCTCTTTGATTGATGGGCTGGTTAAATTTGAGAAATATGGACCTGACCGGAAGAAGGTCTGATTAAATGTAGAATTTGGACCATCTACTTTTCTTATGGTTTACTATGGTCAGGTGCTAATCATACATTAATGGAAACAGATAAGCGTTTATCCAAAGATTGAGCAGCCTGAAAACCCAGATAGTTACAAGGTAAGGAAGAGGGAGTACTTCAGAATGCAGCGCGAACGACGCAAGGCAAGACGGGAGGGAATAGTTGATCCCCAACTGGTATTGGCTTCAGCAGAGGAAGTTGCTGAAGAGAATCCAATTTGTTGATGTCTCAAAACACTGCTGTGTCTTTTGAGCTCTGTAAGTTGGTAAAATAAATAGGTTAGCGTCTCATTATTTCATTTGCTTTTGCTGACACGAGCTCTACATTAATTGCTTCAAAGCTTTTGTTTTCAAGAACCCAAATTCCGTTACTTATTTGTATTATTATCGTTCTTGGCAAGTAATCAAGTTACCCCAAGAAACCTCTTGAACGATTAGTGCAGGTTCTAGAATGTATGCTTCAGTGAAGTCTCCATATTGGATGTCATTGAATTTGAGGGACTTAATGCAGAAACAGGAGAGTAGATCCATTCCATTTTATCCTTGGAATCAAATGCATCCAAAAAAATGGACAAACAGGTGTTGTTTCAGCGAAATTTATGAACCCCATCTTGCTGCAGATTATCAGAATCAAGATCTCACCATAAATCCCGTTGACAGTTGACACTGTTTATCTGGGCAATAAAAACCCAGCACTGCTGCAATTCATATTTTACCAAACCAGAACCTGTTTGAATTGTCTGCAAAGATTGCTCTTTTTTCTTCTTCTATACTGGAGACAAACCGTTGAAGCAGAACTTGTTCTTTATGAGATTTATTATGCCGTGTCTGGGTCTTTAAGTATGAGATTGAATCAGACCTGCCTACTCACATAAATGGATAGCTCTGACCTGGGAGCTCTGGGGTAGCTGCATGACGGTAGGCTTAACTAAGACGAGTCATGTACGTGGATGCATGAATACAGCAGCTCACGCGGGAAGAATTGTTCGGGTAAAAACAAACAATACAGCTATGGCAAGAAAGATGAAAATTCTTTTTTTCAGTGTTTTTTATGAAGAAATGGAAGCGATACAGCCGAGAGAAAGCTGAATTCTCAGTTCAGTGGACTTACTGATCTAAATCTGAGGGAGACTTTTGGTTCCTATTTATGATTTTTGGCAGTTGAGAGAGGACACCACCTGCCCCATCTGTCTGCATTAACTCCATTCACATCGGTGATTGACAGAGAAGAGCACCATTAATACATCTTAAACAGCGCGGCAGTCCACTACCCCTATTAATTTCTTCTAGGTTGCTTCGCGTCAATGAGAACCATTCCATCGTCTTCTTCCTCGTTGCACTTACCCACACCAGTAAACAAAAGAGGAGAAAAAGGAGAAGAAAGAAAATGGTGCTCTTCCGCTCTCTTTTCCTGCTTGGCCTTTTCGTCTTCCTTTCCCTCTTGGGTTTCAGCTCGTCCGCTTCTTCTTCCATACAAGATCAATGCGCTGACGAGATGGGCAAGGTTACGACGTGCCTCCAGTATGCGTCAGGAAAGATGGCGGCACCCTCTGGTGACTGCTGCACGGCGGTGAAAGACATAAGAAGCAAAGCCCCTGTTTGCCTCTGCTTCGTCATCCAGCAGGTTAACGATGGCTCTCCAACTGTCAAGGACTTGGGTCTGAAAGTAGACAAGCTCCTCCAAATGCCCGCTGACTGCAAGCTCCCCAATGCCAGCGCCACCGACTGCCCCGGTTCGTCTCTCTCTCTCTCTCTCTCTGATTGCTGTTACCTCTTTATCTAACCATTCTTCAACTCACTGGTTTACTTGATTTCATTCTCCTAGGGCTGCTTGGATTATCACCCACTTCCCCCGACTATGCTCTCTTTATGGGATCAAACTCTACTACCAATAAAGGTAAGTAAAAGCTTCCAGACTTCTGCTCTTTATCATGACTGAATATTTAAAAACCCATCGTGGAACTCGAACTCCCACTGAAAATTTATCTTCCATTTTCTTTGCAGCTTCCCCAGCTGGATCCGGCAGCTCCACCAGTTCTCCAGCCACCCAAACATTGCCAAGCAACGGATATGCAATCAAGCCCCAGCTTGCTGTCGCTATTTCTGTCCCACTGGCGGTAGCCTTCTTCGTCTCCAAAACGCCCATAATGAGGCTGTGGACGTCTTGGTAATATCTTTATTTCATGCGCTGAGAACTGCAGCTGAAGGCATCGTTCTGTGAATTAAAAAACGTTTATTTCTCTATATTATCCATTTCAGTTTGAAGTAAGAGCGTGTTAGCATCAACTTCCGTCGAATGTTGCAGCAGTTAATTTCCTGTAACATCTTTGGAGTTTATAAAGAGAAGTCATGGTTTCCGTTTGCAAATCATGACTCTTAGAGACTTGAATCAATATCCATTCTGGGCATTTTTATGTTTTCTGTGTAAGAAGCAGCAAAGATTGATCTGCTCTTATGAAATCGTACCAGAAGTCATGCATCTGTGCGGTTGAAAATTAAATACGATTTGATAAATTAGACGAAGTAGGTAACGATACATTAAAGAGTTAACAGGGAACAAAAACATGAATGGAGATGATATCATCCTAATCACCTAAACTCGTCTCTTTCTCCAAATGTTAGCTGAGACTTGTATAAGGTTTTTATGTAGCTAACATGATCAGATTCGGTTCAACTGCATAAATTTATTTATGTAGCAGATTTGGCCACAATTCAGAGTCGATCGAAACTAAGGCTATTTGCCTGAATAACCACGAACAGGTGATTGAAGGCTAAGTTTCTCCATCAATGGGAGAAAGGAGATGGGAGGAGAAAATCTCAAAAGGGAAAGAGAGAAGAAAATAAACATGGACCATTGATTATTGGAATGAACTGATTCGATGACTTAAATAGAGTTTTTGCATGCTTCGAATGTTTAGGGTTTAGGGTTTAAGGTTTAGGGTTAATAACTAAAATCCCTCAAATGCCTTAATCTTAATGATAATAAACTCATATAATTGACAATTCAATATTCTCCGACCCGTGGGGTGAAACAATAAACCTGAACCCAGATTTTTCATGTGGGGTCGGGTCAGGTTGAGGGTTTGGTTTTGCTGCAGTACATTTTTAAAAATCAGTTACAGAAATGCGTAACCGTTAGCAAATCGTCAACGACCTGATGCGATCACATGACCATTTTCTACGTTTGGCACACTTGTCACAACCAACCTTTCCCTCCGTCTCCACCCCCTCTTTAAACTTCCACTAATGGCTTCCCTCCAACCGCCCAACTCGTCGTACCATTATCACTCAGCACAGAAAAACGCCTGCTCAACTCCAGGCTCCTCCATATTCAATTCATTCACGCGCTCCGCCCCCTTCGGCTTCCATGTCCATAGCTTTAAAAGCTCGCCGGCACCCGGAACCTGGATTCATCTCAAACTAGCGGAACAGGCGGAGTTGATGATGGGGTCCCTTGTTTTCAGTCGTTTGCTGTTGGTTTTGTTTACATTTTCGGGAACCCAGGTGGGAATTTGTAGGGAGATGGGTTCGGAAAGGAATTTCATCGATTGGGATGATCTGTCCATGGTTGATGATTTGGGAATGTTGGACTCGGATAAGGAACGGGGAGTGATTGTGGTGGCAAAAGATGGGAGTGGTGATTCAAGAACAGTTCAGGATGCTGTAAATATGGTTCCTGACTGGAATTCTGAAAGAGTAAAGATCATCATACAACCAGGTATTTACAGGTCAGTGTGAGGAAAGAGAAGCCCAGAGAGGAAATTAGTTTCGTTTGAGATTGAAATTTAAATGATAAACTGATCATGATTTCTTTTCTTCTAATTTGATTCGCAGAGAGAAAGTGTTAGTTTCAGTTACCAAGTCGTACATTTCGTTTATCGGGAGCAATATCTCCAGTACTGTGATCTCTTGGAACAGTAAAGCTTCAGATAGAGATGGGAATGGGCAACCTGTAGGGACTTTCAATTCTGCCACTGTTTCTGTAGACGCTGATTTCTTCTGTGCACATGAAATCACTTTTGAGGTACCCTTCAAAAAAATTTAACAGAATCTTTCAGGAAAAGGGAATGGAATCTGGATATTACGCTCCAAAACAGAAGAAAATATAATTTTCGATTTCAATTCTCTAATTTTTAACAGCATTATTCATCAGAATACAGCTCCAACACCTTTGCCAGGAGCAGAAGGGCAGCAAGCTGTTGCTCTGAGAGTCTCTGGAGACAAAGCCGTGTTTTCCAGATGTACAATATTGAGTTCCCAGGACACTCTGTATGATCACAATGGAAGGCATTATTTCCACCAGACTTACATTCAAGGATCAGTTGATTTCATCTTCGGTCATGGCAGATCCTTATATCAGGTAAAACAATAAAGAAAATCACATGGGTTACAGAGTTTTATGACGTTATAATCCTGTGTTTGGTTGTCTTGATACAGAACTGCACTCTTCATGCAATTGCTTCCAGTTATGGAGCCATTGCAGCATCACAAAGGGACAATCCATCAGAGGATTCAGGCTTCTCTTTCACCAACTGCAACTTGAAAGGATCAGGGTCTGTTTATCTAGGAAGAGCATGGGGCAGATATGCAACAATAATCTACTCCTACTGCCATTTTGAAGGCATCATCAACCCTGAAGGATGGGATGACTGGGGTGACCCATCAAGAAGAAGGTAACTGGTAACCCTTCTCTTTGTAAGCTGCACTAAGGAAAATTTCAAGCGGGTCAATCGTGAATGTGCAGGACAGTGCTGTTTGGGGAGTTCAACTGTACAGGGGGAGGAGCCGACCCTAGATGGAGGGTGCCATGGGCAAAGTCATTCAGCTTTGAAGAAGCAAAGCCATTCATGGGAAGAAACTACATAGATGGAGATGTTTGGCTGAAGCTCTAAAGTCAAGCTTCACAGTGTTTTTTTTTTTTTTTTTGTAGTGTGAAAGTCAATTCCAAAAATTAGTTTTCTGTTGCAATTTAGATGAGGGAGGTTGAAGATTTGTTTCTGGTTGATATGGCAATGATGTCAATTGGCCTTTTCTTGTGCTTCTTTTTTAATATTTTCTCAAACCGAGACACAGAGAAGTGAAACCAAGACACGAAAAAATGTTTCAAATAATATTTTTTGAAGATATATTTTACTCCTCATGGAGGCTTTTTATAAGACATTTACAACCTTATTAAGATCCAATTTAGATCTTAGAATCAGGAACAAATCGTTTCCTATAATTCCGGTAACAAATTACACAATTTACAGTTCATTTCAACACTCCCCCTCAAGTTGGTGCATAGATGTCGATCATGCCCAACTTGTCAATTATACCATGAAATACTTTCCCTAATACTCCTTTCGTGAAAATATCAGCCAACTGACTCTCAGATGGAATAAAAGGAAATTGTACAATCTTTGCGTCGAGGTTTTTCTTGATGAAATGACAATCAACTTCAACATGTTTAGCAATTTCAATGGCTAACTTATTATCACAGTGGAGATTCATAGATTCAGCATATTCAATCCCTAAGTCCCTCAGTATATTTCTTATCCATAACAATTCTCATACACCATGAGTCATGCCTCGAAATTAAGCTTCAACACTTGATCTTGATACCACCTTCTGTTTTTTTCTTCCCCACGTGACAAGATTACCTTCACAAAGGTAAAATAACCAGACGTGGATCTTCTGGTTGTCTGATCTCCTGCCCAATCAGAATCTGTGTATCCTTCAATGTTAGAGACACTTTTTTTTGCGAATAACAAACCTTTTCCTGGAGCACTCTTTAAGTATCTCAATATTCGATAGACTGCTTCCATATGTTCTTCACTTGGTGCATACATGAACTGACTCACAATGCTCACTGCATATGCAACATCTGGTCTTGTGTGTGATAGGTAGATTAATCTTCCAACTAATCGCTGATAACGCCCTTTGTCTATTGGGATTTGATCTGGGAGAATTCCGAGCTTATGATTCATTTATATGGGCATCTCTACTGGTTTACAATCAAACATTCCGGTTTCGGCTAGAAGATCCAACACATATTTTCGTTGTGAAAGGAAGATTTCCTGCTTCGATCTTGCCACCTCAATTCCCAAAAAATATTTAAGTTGTCTGAGATCCTTCATTTCAAATTTAGTGGCTAAATACTCCTGTAAAGCTTGCATTTCACATGGGTCATCTCTTATCAAAACCATATCAACAACATACACAATTAAAGTGTTACTTTTTCTTCTTTGTTTTTTATAAACAAATTATGATCTGAGTTACTTTGCTTATTGCCAAACTCCTTCATTGTAGCCGAGAATCTCCCAAACCATGCTCTAGGTGATTGTTTTAGCCCGTACAATGACTTCTTCAATTTACAGACTTTACGTTGACATAAAGAACCACTTTTAACTCCAGGTGGTAGCTCCAAGTAGACTTCTTCTTCTAATTCTCTATTGAGAAAGGTATTTTTAACATCAAATTGTTACAAAAGCCAGTCTCGATTTGCTGTTATAGATATAAGAATGCGAATTGTATTGATCTTAGCTAATGGTGCAAAAGTATCCTGATAGTCTATCCCATACCTTAGCGTATATATCCCTTTGCAACTTGTCGAACTTTATATCTTTCAATACTTCGATCCGGTTTGAGTTTCACCGTGAACACCTATCGACATCCAATTGTCTTCACTCCTTTAAGTTGTGAAACAAGTTCCCAAGTGGCATTCTTTTGTAGAGCCTCCATCTCTTCGTTCATCGCCTTTTTTCATTTTGGATCAGCTAATGCATCTTGCACATTACTAGGAATAGAAACCCTGGATAATTGATCAATAGTAAATGCATACGATTTAGTCAACCTATGGGAAGACACATAGTTGTTTATTGAGTATTTTGTCTTGGCTTCGAGATCAGGTTCATACTGTTTCTTTGGAACTCCCCAATTCAATCTTTGTCGATATTTAGGAGTTATATTATCTGTAGGAACACATGTTTCAATAGATTCATTAAACACAGGATTCGTATTTACCTGAGAATGGGTTAATTCTTCAGTTGATGGTGCAGACAGAGGCAACTCTGAGGATTCTTCTGGAGAGATTAATGATTCACTCTCAGCTTCATGGTTGGGAGCACAGTCTTATTGCACATCATGAAGACCTAGTTGGTTCAAAAGTTCATTCACCGTTTCTAACTTAGCAAACTCAGCCCCTCCGCTATTCTCTTGTTGAACATTCTCTTCACTTGAGCTCTCCCTGAAGAGAATTCCGAGAGACTCCCCCTGAGTAATAAGGTTGTAATTCATGAAAATAGGCATTTAGAGTTACATAGAGCTTTCGGGTGTGTGGATCATAGCACCGATATCCTTTTTGAAAATCATAATAGCCCACAAAAATACATTGTTTGGTATATAGATTAAGTTTATTTCGTAAGACTTTTGGGATATGAACATATACAGTACACCCAAAAATCTGGGGTTCAAGATTTGGAAGATGGGGAATGGAATTAGGGAGTGCAGTTTTTGTTAAGGAGTTTGAAAGTCAATAACTCGATAAGGTGTTCGATTGATAAGGAATGCAGCAGATTTGATAGTTTCGCCCCAATAAAACTAAGGCATGTTCGTGCCAAAGAGAGAGGCACGCACTACTTCCAAAAGTTGTCTATTCTTCCTCTCTGCCAATCCATTTTGTTGGGGAGTATAGGTGCATGAGGTCTGATGCCGAATTCCATGATTGTTCAGAAAAATACCAAGAGAAGTATCAACAAACTCAGTACCATTGTCAGATTGCAAAACACGAATATGCTTCTGGTATTGAGTGTGTACCATTTGGTGAAATTTCTAAAAAACTAGACACACATCACTCTTTTTTATAAGCAGGGATACCCAGGTAATTCTAGTGCATTCATCAATAAATGTCACAAAATATCGAGCTCGAGAAATAGAGGGAACCTTTGTAGGACCCCAAACATCAGAATAAATAACCTTAAAAGGTTCAGAACTCTTATTCAAACTCGGTAAATAAGATATACGGTGGCTCTTAGCCAGTTCACAAGTGTCACAATGAAAATCCAGATTATTCAAACCTGAAAAAAATTGTGGTCGCAATTTCTTAAAATAACCAAAAGAAAGATGTCCGAGTCTTTGGTGCAATAACCATATAGTTGCTCGAGCACTGTCTTCACTACTAACTTCATTTGCCTGACTGATTTTCGATCCCCCATTCTCTGTCAACTCCAAATAGTAGAGTTTGCCCTATCTAACACCATAACCAAGAATCTTCCGGGTTAGAATGACTTGAAAGACACAGAATGAGGGCCAAAAAGTTACAGTACAAGCAAGAGTTGAAGTAATTTGGCTAACAGACAACAAATTGTATTCAAGAGATGGAACAACAAGGACAATATCTAATGTAAGATTATTCGACAAGATCACTGATCATTCCCATGTAATATGAGAGATACTACCATTGGCGGTGGAAATAACGAATTAAGGAGAAAGTAGGACAAATTTTAACTGACTGGAATCCTTTGTCATGTGATCAGATGCACCTGTATCAATAATCCAAGTTCTATTCTTAGAATATGCAGAGAATACCAATGCTTTACCGATAATACCTGGATAGGCAACACCTTTTCCCCAATATTCTTTTTTTGAGGTTTTTTTAGAAGTCCCACCACTCTAGATAACCAATAATCTCGTAACAACGCTGTTGCGAATGACCTTTTTCCCTGCAGTGAGTACATACTCGGTTGTTAGTTTTTCTAGAGATTAGATAATAGCTCCCCATTGTCTATCTCTGGGTTGATTCAAATTTTTTTTCTTCCTAGTACGGTCTGGAAGTAGTCCAGTTCGATCTGGTCAAGTTCTAGTCCAGTTTCGTACTGTGGCCGGTTCGGTCCGATCTGGTCCGGATCCGCTGGCCTGACCCGTTCGATCGTAAGAAAATAAAGGAACAGTGTTCCTAAGTTAACAAAAAAAAGATTAAACGGAGGATCACCTTTGTCTTCTTTGTCGACGACACTGGTAGTTCGGCGGCGGTGCTGTGGTTGGAAGGAAGAAGGATGATTCGTTGGCGGTTCGTTAGCTTTCGAGAGTCCCGTTGGATTTTGGGTGGTGGTGGCTCGGTTTTACGGCGACGAACAAAACTTCTTCAGCAACAACAAGGGGTCTTCCGTGACGACAAAGCGTCTTCGGCGACGGTGACAGTGTGTTGGCGTACTTCAGCGGCAGTTGTCGGCGGCTTAGATGGCTACGGGACAGAGTCGTGGAAACCGTCGGGCCACTGAGTCATAGAAAAAAAAGGGTTCATCGGTTTCCTTTGACGGCAATAACGAGCTGTTGGTTCAATCGTCTGCGGTCGTCGATGACAAGATTTTGGCTACAAGACCGCCGGGCTAGTGAGTTGCAGAAAACAGAGTTCAGCAACTTCCTAAGCCATGATTTTTTTGGCTACCTCCTTCGGCGACTACGGGAGCAATTAGCTCTGATCTTCGACAACGGGAAGGAGAAGAGAAATAGACAGCTCTAATACCATGTCAAACCGAGACACAGAAAAATGTTTCAAAGAATATTTTCCGACGATATATTATTCTCAATGGAGGCTTTTTATAATACATTTACAACCTTATTAAGATCCAATTTAGATCTTAGAATCAGGAACAAATCAAGGAAACAAATCGTTTCCCATAATTACGATAACAAATTACACAATTTACAACTCATTTCAACACATTTCAATCCCAGAAAATGATAGAAAGAGTTGCAAAATTTTACCTCCCCCCCTCCAAAAAACAGAAAATACCATAAACAAATAAAATTATAATTCTTCTACTATTTGTGTTCATGACCTATATTAAGCAATCAGAACTCTACAAAAATAAATCAGTACTTACCAAAAACAAATCTTCAGAGTTAGATTTGTCTGAACCGCCTCTACCCATAACGGCTCGACTATATTCAGTCTCAATCGACTACTCGCCTAGAGGAATTACTAGAAACTAAAGAAATGTTGTCCCAAACTCAGGAGAAGTTGAGAAACCTCTAGAAAGCTATAGAAAGCTCACGACAAACAGATATCTTCCCAGATTGAAGCTTGCTTTGCCAGATAAGAATGACTTTACTCTGAAATAATTGACTATCACGGTTTCTGAGCATAGATGGGGCTTGGGTGATAATAACTTGTACAAAGCCATCCGCCATTACTTTTCAGTGTCTCAGAAAAGAGCTTCTGTTGTCACCATTTTGGCAGAATTACGAATCCACCAAACCCAAGTCACAGAGGATCAGTCAACATGATCAATCAATTCTTGAGTAACATTTTATTGTTCCTCACCAAACGAACAACAAAACACCCCCGAACCAGATATCCCATCAAACACATTGATGTCGAGCTTTTGAAATCAATTCAACTAGAGTGTTTAGTAAGGATTTGAGGACTAAAGAGGAGGGAATCTGGAACGGAGGTCAGGTGTCCCAGTACGAACACTGCATCAGTGATTGATGGCACCAATCTCTTGAATTATGAGCAACTGTTGGATCGCCATTATTTGGTACTCTTTTCTCTACTCAAAGGAATCTCAACTGTAACTGATGCCTATAACAGAAAAAAAAATTCTCGTCGTCCAATGGCTTGCTTCCAGTCTCCAGTGTTGATGAGCTTTCTTAAACCCTTCTGCCTAACTATGATCACTTCCATCACCCTTCGTACTTTGTTACTTGGAAAGAGTCTTTGAAAACCGCTACTTTCAAAGCACCGTCGGAAAAACTACTGAATGTGATTTCCCTCGGTGGGAGGAGAGCAGGGAGGACCCACCAAAGCTGCCTGCGGCAAAGGTTCATTGAACGTCGTCTGGTGTTCGTGGTGCTGTTACCGACACAGAGACGAGACAGGGTGATGGGAGGAGCAGTGATCCCATTATGAGGAGAAAGCCCCTGCCACTTCTCTCAAGCTTGGTGAAATAGGAGAGCCCATTACGGGGAATGATAATAAGACAAACCCTCTCTCGTCCGGTTCAGATGAAACTCCAAGCGCGGGTCCACCCCCCGTTGGCGATTGCTCCGTTCCGACTTTGGCACGAATTTTTTTTCTTTTTCTTTAATGAGATGTATTGAGACCGATACATAATGCGTATCGGGATGATACATATCGGGGACTTTTATTGACTTTCACGAATTTTTAAAAGAGATTTTATCTCATTTTTTAATTAAAATATTAAAAATATTTATATTAAGTAACTGTCCAAAAGGGGTTCAAAAGGGCACCAAAAAGAATGATTGATGCAGTCCAAACCTATGAGTTCTCTTTTAAAAAATTGTTAGGGAACATACCCTCAAACTACTTATACTTTTAAAGGAATCTTGAATAAAATATATATATTAATCATGTTAACTATGTTCATTATCTTGGAATTTGTTACTCAAAACGACATTTAGTCCGACAGGGTTCGGTTTAATATTGCCATATTGTACTCGTAATGCATGTGGGTTGTCGATCTACTGATCGGCCGACCATTGAATCATGTGGATTACTAGAGGAAGAAGAAGACGAAGAAGAAGAAATTGCCATTGGGTATGGAAGGAAACAAGTTTGTTGACCAACTGATTGTGACTAATTACTCACTACATTTATTTCAATGTGATTTGTATTGGAAATGTGTGCTTATTTGATTATGAATTTGAAGAACACTCTAGTTAGAGTTGTAAACTAGAAGCATTAACTTAACCCACCTCATTAGTCCCACTTGTATCTTGAATGAGATATATATTAACCATGATAACTATGTTCATTATCTTGGAATTCGTTACTCAAAATGATATTTAGACCGACAGGGTTTGGTTTAATATTGGCATATTGTACTTGTAATGCATGTGGGGTGTCGATCTACTGATCGGCCGACAATTGTATCGTGTGAATTGCTAGAAGAAGAGGAAAAGGAAAAAGAAGAAATTGCCATTGGGTATGGAAGGAAACAAGTTTGTTGACCAACTGTTTTACTTATGTGACTAATTACTCACTAGATTTATTTCAATGTGATTTGTATTAGAAATGTGTGCTTAATAATATAAGATATATATTATCAATTATTTTTTATGATTTTTATTTATTTTTCTCTTTTACTCTACCACATGACAAGTGTGTGCCCCTTTAATTCTTTGCTTTGCATGTAGGTTTCACATTAAGGGTGTGTTTGTGCCAATACGAAAGTTCTGTCGATCAATTTTTTTTGCATTTAATCCATTTTTGAGAAGAGAAAATTTTCGTTTTGATTTTTTTTTATTCTGCTTACTTTTAAGAAATTTAAAAATGATTGGAATATGAGTTTTTTTATGGTTTAAATATAAAATTATTTATTTATATTAAAATAAAACACCATAACTAATTTTTCTTTTATTCTCTATGGTATTACGGATGCAAGAAAACCGATCAAAGGGAATTTTTTTAATAAGAATATTTTACTTAAATAATTAGTAAAAAATAAATTTTCATGTTTTGTATTCTTATTGCTTCTAATAAATCATTAATGCGCTTTTATGTTAATACTTTTTAATAAATAAATAAAAAAGCATGGAAAAATTCAAGTTCAAGTTCAAGCCTATTGTAACTCGAACCATGATTTAATGTGGCATCTTTTATGGGGAGAGGTCGTGCGAGATTATTCAGAAATTTAGAAAAATAATTAATACATTGGCCATTAATGACTCTTTTTCCCAAATTAGTAAATTTGAGTGGCCACGTAATCGGTTTAGCTGATGGCCTCAATTAATAGTCTACCCCATTCTAGATTTTTCCACTTACAAGTTAGCCCACTGAACCCAATCATCTGTGACCACGCGTCCGGTGCAACACCAGATCAGACCCTACATGCCCATTGGGCCCACCAGTCCGGCTTCTATCATCAGGGGTGATTACGGAATTTTCTTAGCAGGTTTTATTACGAAAGACTCCAAAAACAGAACTAACAGTCGCCCGCATTTGTCACAGGACGGCCATCCTGCCTCGCACGTGCCCCCTGGCTTTACTTGCCACGTCAGGGTGATCATGATGCAATGGAGGATACAGATCCCATGGCCGAGAAAAGGTGGCATCCCAGAGCGAAAAACTCCCAAAACTAGCTCTGCTCGCTCGCCTTCGTTCTGCTGCGCTCGCCCAGGCCTTTGCGCTCTCGTCTGCCAATCCGCCATGGGAGAGGTAGGTACTCACCACTGCATTCGTGGGTTCACGGTTTTTTTTTTTTTTGCTTCTTTTTCCATGTGATGATGGAGCTCTGTTTGAGTGTAGGAGGAGAAGAAACCGGAAGAGAAGAAGGTAGAGGAGAAGAAACCACCGGCGGAGGAGAAGAAGGAGCAGAAGGAAGAGGTGAAGGAGAAGGAAGAGAAAAAAGAAGAGAAAAAGGACGAGAAAGAGAAGGCGGAGGAGAAGGAGCCTCCGCCGCCGGAGGAGATCGTGTTGAGAGTCTTCATGCATTGCGAGGGATGTGCCAGGAAGGTTAAGAGGTGTCTGCGAGGTTTCGAAGGTTTGGAGATTTTGCGTGTTACGTTTCGTCGTCGTCTGTGCTTAATATGGAAATTTTCGATTGTCTGAAACGTTTTGGAGATGGCTTGTTGTCAGGTGTGGAGGATGTGCAGACGGATAGTAAGACGCATAAAGTGGTGGTGAAAGGGAAGAAGGCCGATCCGCTCAAGGTCTTGGATAGAGTTCAGAGGAAGAGTCACCGGAAAGTTGAGCTGCTGACGCCGCTGCCTAAACCGCCTGCGGAGGACGCCAAGAAGCCGGAAGCGGAGAAGCCCAAGGCGGAGGAGAAGGAGGTATGAGAGTCTGAAGAACTTCATAAAATTGAAAAACGAAAGTCTTCTTATTAGAGTAATTTATTTTTTTCAGCCGCCGGTGATAATAGTACTCTTGAAGGTTCACATGCATTGCGAAGCATGCGCTCAGGAAATCCGAAAACGAATTCTGAAAATGAAAGGTATAGAATATCAGTAACACCAGCATTTCCTTCTTTCTCCCTACATTTCAGATCCTCTTACTCACGATCCAAGTTGTTACAAGTTCGTCAATTTAATCTCTTACCCGTTTAGTTGGGGTTCACATTCACGAGTCCTCGATGCAGCTAGCGGACATGAAAGGGTAAATTGAATCTGACCCTGCGAACTTTTATCTGAATATCGCGAATTTCAGGTGTTCAAGAGGCAGATCCAGACCTGAAGGGCTCGCAGGTGACGGTGAAGGGAGTGTTCGAGGCGTCCAAGCTGGTCGAATACGTTTACAAGAGAACCGGCAAGCACGCAACGATCGTGAAACAAGAACCGGAGAAGAAGGAAGAAGAAAAGCCCAAAGAGAACAAAGAAGAAAAGGCCAAGGAAGGGGAGAAAGAGAAAGGAGGAGAAGAAGCCGCCAAAGCAGAGAAAAAGGGTGGGGAAGAAACCAAGGACGGTGGCGGTGGTGCTGAAGAAGAAACCAAGACCGAACAGAAGAAGAACGAATTCATCTATTACAACCACCCCAGATACTACACGGAATACCAGAGATATCCGACGGACTACGCATATCCTCCCCAGATGTTCAGCGACGAAAATCCGAACGCCTGCTCGGTGATGTAGAGGATTAACTCCCAGAAGAACCCACAAAAAAAAAAAAAAAAAAGAGACGATTGGAAAATTCTGTATTTTCCCATCGATCTCCCCCTACCCCTGTTCAATCTCTTTTTCTCATAAAAGTATAAATATTTGAGTTTCTTTTTCCTTTCTCGGTATAAACTGCAGAATTTCGAGTGTACCTTTCCGTTTTTTATCGTCTTATATAATAATATTAAAAGATATCATCAATAAAAAAATCTGAATCTCGTATTTGTGGGATGAAACGTGAGGATATGGCGGAAAGATTATTGAACTCCCGTGGAACTGAACCCCAGAGAATCTATCCCTCCTTTTTTGTTTCTTTCTCAGTTTTTTTAGTGTTTTGCACCATTTTTATAACCAGAAATTCTGTATCCGATAGAACTTCGCCGTCATGGCGTCGCTGTGGAATTCCCACTGTATACGACCTTTCTTATATCGTTTTCGAGGTAGGAAGGAGACGATTCGTGAACGGGAATTCTCAAATGCTGTTCCAGTGTTCAAACAACAAAGCAGCGGCTATTTCTTGTCGTAATCGTTCATAGCTCATTCAGCTGATTTCCAGAAATGGCGAGCAAACATTAATTACAAAGCAGCCAAAGAAAAAATTCTCCCTTTGGAACGACGGAAACCGCTGAAAAATCATATTGAAAGCGATTAATTTTTTTTAAAAATCAAATTCACTTTAATTTTTTTTGAGTTGCCAATGAAATTTCCATTGAAGTTTGATCCAACTTTTTTAGGTGTAATAATTTATCCAGAATTTTTTCTCGGCTACCAAGGAATTTGTCTCGAGGGCATTTATGTAAAAATAGTGCGACATTATTTGAACGTCTCGAGAAGCACAAGTGGGGTTTAAATGGGCTTTTAACCCGGCGAGCGCTCGGTCTGGTCCTCGGCGCGAGTACCCGAGGCTCATGGGAAATTATTTTCGTACGTAATTAAATCCCGTGGATTTCATTTTACTGGACAAAAGAAAACGTGGCGGGGCTTTTAAGGCAAGCGGCTAGAGATAAACGTGTGTAAGGTGAGAAGCATGTGAGAGGACCGAAGTGTACAATTGAAGGACATCCCCAGGAGTAAAATTTGAAGATAAGATTAGTCTGTGTAAAAATAAGCGGTTTGGTGAGAGAGTGAATGGGGCATGAAGCTTTCATGTGAAAATAACGTCTTCCTAACTAGAAAGAATTAGCTGCTTCATGTCACTTTCCTCCCCAACACGAAAAGAGAAGAATTCAAGATAGCTAGAAATATCAATTGAGATGTTAACATGGAGAAGTGCATTAAAGAGGTAATTGACATGCAAATTTGTTTTTGCACGCATCTTCTTCCACCATTGGAGGCTCTTTCATCAAGAAAGAAGTTATAGACCGAAGTTTCAATACCAGTAACAGCAGTTAAAATTGAATTGAAATGAGATTCTCTGGTTTACTCAGAAAACCACTAATTTCAGTATTTAAATGCCTTCGTAGTTAGTCTTAAGGCCACTTTGGGTCAAATCAAATTCACTTTGTTTCCTTCTTTTTAACCTCTTGTGTTTTCTTTTCTAATCTCCCAACATTTCTACTCTTTAGAACCGAGAATGGGCTCGGAAGAGTAGAAAATATTTGAGAGACTAACAGTGATTGTCGGCCATCATCGGTTTTCAACTCAGTCGGCTTCAAGATCACTTCACAAATAAGAAAAACCAGAGTTGAATGGTAGAATGTCGTCATCAGCAGCAGCAGCAGATTTGGAAAAAAATGAAGAATTGATTCATTTCGAACCACCAAAGGCGTCAAAAATCGTTTGTCTCCTGAGGAATGATTAAGCTCATTTAAGATAAGAACCACTTAAAACTTTCGGAGCAGCTTCTCACGGTAAGAACTCTCGCCGCACTGCAAAAATTTCCCCTGTAAAAGAACTGACTCAGGATGCTAACGTATCCAGCGATTCGCTCACATCTCGAGGCGAGACTCTGCAGAGAGAGAGAGAGAGACGCCTCTAATGCGTCATCTCATCTCTCAATTCTCAAACCGCCGCTCCCAAACTCCCAAAAAATCGCCGCCACCAATCCGCCTTAGATGACCCCTGTTTTTTCCCTGCGGCGCATTGGGTCCCATCCGTGTGGCCCCTCGCCGGAATCTTTTTTTGATCCTCACTCAGACGGTCAGTCCTCCCCACGTGACACCTCTCCTGCCTTTTTACTCCCAACTTTTTTTCAACCATGTTAACTGCAGAGTAAGGCACGTGTCCATTATGCTGCACGTGTTGCCGTATCGGAGGCGGCTTTTTGGTGCATCACGTGGGCGCTCTGCCACTGTCGCTGATATGTCTTTACCATGCCAGCTCAGATAGGTCCCACCGTATTCATAGGGGAGAGTAGCCCGAATATTCTTTCTTACTTTTGGGTCAAGCGAAAGAATGTGGTTTTTCTTACCTACCCGTGAATTGACGAAAGTGCCTGGGGTAGAAGAGGTCAAACGCTGATGTGGACGTAAATAATGGAAAATTGTGAATTGTGACCTTTTACCTACGGTCCTTGTCGGCATTTATTGTGTTAGATAAGGTAGTTTAATTTGCGTTCGGTGAGGCACTCGCACGACCCGTTGTCGTCCTCACCCGGGCCCACGTGGTCCGTTCGGTAGTGGACCCTTCTCTGTCCTCCGCCCGTGATCGACGAGGCCCATGTTGGACGGTCCCGTCATCCGTCGCCTCTCCAATGCATCATCGTCATATGATGTGACGAAGTGGGTCCATCTTCATTCACATTTAACGGACCCAGGGAATCTGACCGAATATCTCAGCATCGGGAAACGTTTCAGATCTGATGATTCATGACTCAATCATGTCGTTGATGGGAGTCGGACCGTGGAGAGCCGGTTCGGGTTTTTAACTTTTAACCCGAGTCCGGTGCGTTGAAAGTCAACATTCTTCTCAAAAGGGTTTGATGGGAAGAAGAATACGTAGCTATGGAGATTACACGTGGCATGTAGTGGCCCGGTGCTGTTGAGGTGGAGTTAGGAGGAGTAAATGGTAATGAATGAGTAGGTCCAAAAAGAGAGGACAGGTGGGTGGGGACCGCTAATGATGATCAAATTGGTAATGATGGAAGTTACTAATTTTTTATTGGGCAGGCATGTGCAAATGACGGTGGCATCATCTGCCTATAATTACAATGCAACTCTAAGCCGACGTGGCTTATGGGGCCGTTCACCTTGTGGGCCCACATTAAGTGGGTGTGAGTAGGTTTAATCTCACCCACATATATAGAAAAATTAAAAAGAAGACTAGACCTGAAGCTTATGTTCAAGTAGGAAATAATGTTGGTGTTGTCTAAAGCCTTTTGGTGAATATGTCAAATAACTTATCATTTGCTAGAGCATAGACAATTGTAATTTCCTAAGGCTCACACTACTAGAAATCATAATTCTACCAAGAAATTTTTTAAATTTTACCAGCAAATTTTTTCCTGGTTGACTTGTTTACACTAGAAGAGACTTGACTTCTCTCGGACAGTCTTCTACGAGCGATGAAACAAATTCGTTGGGAAATTCTCTTTTCAGGGAATATGAAATTCTTTAGGTGACTCTTCTGCTTGAGAAATTCAAACTTGTTGGTAGAAATTAATTTTTTAAGAAATATTTATTTTGAAAACAAAATTTTTTAAGCAAACGTTTATTTTTTTATTTTTTAAATATTTAAATATTTAACAAATGAATTTTTTAAAAACATTAACTAGTATTATATATCTAACAAGATTATATAAGAAAATCTTAAAAAAAAATACAAGTTATATTTTAAAATATACAAATTACACAAAATTAAAAAAAAAAACTATACACCATTATTGTGAGGATTTGGGGCTGGCTAGCTGGCTTTGGGTCAGCATCCATTGAATGAACAATTGCATATGCATCTTTAAGTTCTTCGTCTTATGTTTTTGCTCCGTAGCACGACCGTTAGATTCATCAGAAAATAACAAAAATAGGAGGAAAACAAATGAAAGAAATAATGAGGAAGAACTACCAATGAATTTTTGGAATCCGTTGGGAGAGTGTTTATGCTCCTTGAGCCCTCCCAACGAATTAAGAGTATTCTAGAAATTGATAGCTCTCAACGAATTTATAAATTCATTTACAGAAAGCGATTTCCATTAGCTGATTCGGAATTTCTTGAGAGAACTGTTATCTCACCCAACGAATTGTAATATTTACTGGGAGTGCTCTTACCACCAACAAATTTAATTTTGTCGGTGGGTTGTTTTGTTGGCAAGTCGGATATCAAATAATGATCTATACACCTCGAGGGCAAGGTTCCTTGTTGGTGGTTCAAGATATGCCAAGAAAACACATAGTACTATATGTCCTTCTACACCTAGAGAGCAGAGTATGCTTTGAGGTGCTTCCAAGTGTTTTCTTTAAATTCTAGTCTTGGTGGCAAAACTTGAGTTTTTGCAGAAAACTCAAGATTTGGCAAAATAAAAAATTTAATGTTTGCTTACAATTATTGTACGTTTTGTTCATTTTATGTGTTATTGTGCGTATTTATTTTTGCATTTAAAGGTTATGTTAAAGATGGAAGGGGCAACGAGCCTCTTGCATGAATGGTCTAAAGGTGTGGGTACATGGCAATATTTCTAGCCTCATCAAGAGCACGGATTAGTGAGGTGTGTTTGGACTTTCAAAGTCCACTATGAAGTGAATTTTCTCTAAATTCTCTAAATCACTTTGGGGTGAGGATGATCTTGCCTACTCAAGACTTGACGCAAATTACAATAATTATTTACTTATGATATAGTCCAATATAAATTATCTCTCAAGAGGTAAATTTTAACAATCCGAGCATAAACAAACAAGTGTACCAATTCTAAGTACTTGACTCAATGTAATCAACAACTCAAAATAGTATTTATAACTTGATTTAAAAACATAGTAAGCTAAAAAATAATCTTTAATGACGATTTGAAAATATAGGCTCAATGTAAATCTTATATTAGTGTTTCAACTTGGGAAATATAGACAAAGTAATTCAATGCAATAACTTATTTTAAAATATAGCCTACAAGTAGTAATATGAATTTAGTAAATGATTTCATTGTGTTCCAATATTAGTTCACTATACATGACCAAATATTTGTGAAGTTGTGGAGCCTAATTAACGCCCTACGTTGAATTGGTCACGGTTGCCCTAATTTTCTCTTTATAATTGAGGGGCGCCGCTATTAGGGTTTTATCATCTTAATCCGAGGAGCATCTCGAGTTGCAGCCCGAGAGGTTAGAGAGAAACACTTGTTAGTGTGTGCTTTCTCTTGTACAATATTTCATGTTCATAGTAGATTATTGCAGCGACAGAAGATAAGACGTAGTCTCACCTTGAGGTGAACTTGTATAAATCTTGTTGTTTGTTTTCGTGTTTGTTTTCCCTTCTTCCGCGTTTATTATTATTACTCTTGTTAGTTTGGAATTAGGCCATTTAATTCATAAAAAGTGGTATCAGAACTTTGGTTTGCAAGTGAGAGCAATGGCTAGCAGAGAAGGATCGACACCAGGGATCAACAAGTTTGATGGTATGGATTTTACGTTCTAGAGGATGCAAATCGAAAATTATCTATACAATAAAAAAATGCACGCACCACTTCTGGATATGAAACTAGAAGGTATGAAAGATGATGAGTGGAATCTGCTCGATAGACAAGTGTTGGAAATAGTCTGGTTAACATTGTCGAAGAACGCTGCTCACAACGTGGCGTCAAAGAAAACCACAGCGGGGATGATGAAGATTTTGTCCAACATGTATGAGAAGCCTTTCGCAAATAATAAGGTACATCTCATGAAAAAAGTATTCAATTTAAAGATGACAGAAAACACATCAATTACATCGCATTTGAATGAGTTTAGCACGATTGTTGGGAACCTATGAGGGTTGCGGTCACCAACTCTCTACGCAATGGGAAGTTGATCTTTAATGATGTTTGGAATACCATTCTCGCGAAGGAAATTCGTAGAAAGGACTCTAGAGAATCGTCGACATCTAATTCTGCAATAAGTGTCGAAACTAGGGGCAGGAACTTAGATCGAAATTCCAACAAGGGCAATGGTAAAGGGAAGTCAGGGAATGGTAGAAGCAAGTCCAAATTCGGAAGGAATGTGGAATGGTGGAATTATGGCAAGTCTGGTGACATTAAAAATAACTGCAGAGTACCGAAGAAGGATTAAAAGAAAAACGATGTTGCAAATGCGGTGACTGAAAAGGAAAAAATGTTTTACACTAGTCGGTTGATAGCTCTATTGATTCTTAGGTATTAAATTCAGGAACTTCTTTTCACACCACCGCACATCGTAAGATCATGGAAAATTATGATGTTGGACAACCTTTGGATATTGTCGGTATTGGTATTGTTAGTTTGAGGATGTCAAACAGGACAATGTGGAAAATTCACAAGGTGAGACATGTAACAAAACTGATGTGTAATCTAATCTCAATAGGGCAACTTGATGATGAAAGTCATAATGTGATATTTAATGGTGTTGCATGGAAAGTCACAAAGGGATCCATGGTTGTTGCACGAGGAATTAAAACTGGAACTCTTTACATCACTTCTAGTTGTAGAGACACGGTTGTAATTGTTGATGTTGTTACTAATTCTGACTTGTGGCATTATAGGCTCGGTGTCACGCGGTTAGCTTTTGGCTAAGTCCGTCTAGTTAAGCGAAATATCTACCTCGTGCGACCTAACTCTACCCAATAACGAATCAGCCTCCTTGTGCCTCGGATCTTCTTCCCAACCTCCCACACTCGATGTTGCCAGACAAAGGGACAATGGAAAGACCAAATAGATGGAAGAGAAAAGCTCAACTCTATTGAAAGTTAAAACTCTCTATACACTTGGAGAGCAATGAATGCAAAGAATGCTCAAGAATGCTTTACAATGAGACAGACCCCTCCTATTTATAAGCCTCCTCCTTGGCCTTGGAAGGCTTTAGAAACTCTCAGAACCGTGCCAGTTGTCCCTGGCCTTTGGAAATTTCTAGAGAGGCCCAGAAAACACGTCAGATCTGGAAATTTCCACTTCTAGCGCCTTCTGGAACCTGGCCGCGTGCGCCCCGCCTGGAGTCCCTGTGCTCGGGCGCCTCGCCTGGAGTCCCTGCGCGTGGGCACCTCGCCTGGACTCCTGCGCACGGGCACCCCTCCTGGAGTCATGCGCGCGGGCGCCTTGCCTGGAGTCCTATGCGTGGGCGCCTTGCCTGGAGTCCGTGTGCACGTGGCCGCCCCGCTTGGAGTCCTGCGCGCGGGCGCCCCTCCTAGAGTCTGGGGCGTGCGTAACTTCGCTTCGCCTGCCTGGAGTCCTGGTCGCGTGCGCTTGGAGTCCTGGCTCGCGTGCGACTTGCCCAGCCTCGTGTGCGTTGCGCCAAGGCATGTGCTAGGCTTGCCGGCGTCGCACCCCAAACTTGAATAACTGCCATATGCGCTTCGTCTGTCGTATGCGCATTGCCTTTCCTTGTGCTGGAGCAGTGTGGTGGGCATGTGGGCATGTCGTCTGGACTCGGTTGGTCGCCCCTCGTCTCATACTCCCACCGCCATAATGCAGACATCCTCGTCTGCGTGCCATCACGGTATGCCATCACCGCAGGTTCGAATTGTCATAGTTCGGCTGCCTCATGCCATGTTGCTTCGCTTTCTGGAAAGCCCCTCCACTTGACAAGGTACTCTGTTAGCCGCGGTCTCCCCCTTTGGCTTAACTGTTGGTCGGCTATAATGTAATCTACGTGCCTCTCAAAGGTTGTAGTTACATCAATGGGTGGTCGGGGAGGAATGACACGTCCCGGGTCAGGGTCTTTGTTGTAGGGCTTAAGGTTGCTCACATGAAAGACATTGTGTATCCTAAGTCTGGCTGGTAGTTGGACTTAGTATGCAAGCTTACCAATGCGTTTGGTGATAGGAAAAGGTCCTTCATACCTTTTGATGAGACCCTTGTTCTTGGTGCGTAGAGATCGGAATTGTTCTGTCCGCATCTTGATCAAGACAAGGTCGCCTACCTTGAATTCTACTCCTCGCCTTTTTAAGTTCGCATACTTCTTCATCTTCTGTGCTGCACGGTGAAGAAAGACTTTGGCTATCTCTTGCTTCACCTTCCAGCGTTTGGCAAATTGGTGTGCCACTGGGCTCTTTCCGGATACGTTTGGAATGATGCTCATTGGCACAAACGGTTGGCGCCCGATTGCGAGTTCAAATGGACTATGTCCAGTTGACTCGCTTTGTTGCAGGTTGTAGGAAAACTGGGCCACATCTAGCAGCTCTGGCCAGTTTTTCTGATTTGCATCAACAAAATGACACAAATATTGCTCCAGCAAAGCATTCACACGCTCAGTCTGTCCATCGGTCTGAGGGTGGAAGCTAGTAGAAAAATTCAATGTTGTGCCCAGCAACTTGAATAACTCAGTACAGAATTTACCTGTGAATCGTGGATCTCGATCACTGATAATCATGGTCGGCACTACCCAATGCTTGACCACATGGGCCAAGAAAGCCTGAGCAATTTCTTCGACGGTGCAATTGTTGGAGACTGGAATGAACGTCATGTATTTGCTTAACCGGTCTACCACGACGAGAATCGAGCCTAAGCCATTTCTCTTGCGAAGGCCAGAAATGAAGTCCATGGAGACGGATTCCCATGGTCTTTCGGGTATCGACAACGGGTCCAAAAGTCATCCGAGTCTTCTCTGCTCCACCTTGTCTTGCTGGCACACCAAGCAAGTGCGAACGAACTTTTCCACGTCCTTGTCCATGTCTGGCCAGAAGTATTGTCTAAACACCAGTGTTAGGGTTCGTTTTTTACCCAGATGGCCAGCCCAATGGGTATCGTGGCACTCCCGCAATAGGTCCCTCCGCAGGTTGTCGTGCTTTGGAACATATAGTCTGCCCCCTTTGGTTTTGAGTAGACCATCCTCCAAGCAAAACCGCCGAGTTTCGCCAAGTGCTGCTGACTGCACAAGATTGTAGGCCTGCGTGTTCGTCCGTAGGCTAGCTAGAATTCGATCGAGGTTAGGGATACTTACCTGGCTGATAGCTGCAACACCTTGCAAACGAGAAGAAATATTGGAGTTATCACCAAGTATTGTGTTCGCCTCCATAGGGGTTGTATGGTCTGACCTCCGGCTCAAGGCGTCCGCCACCGCGTTCGTCTTTCCCGACTTATACAAAATCTCGAAATCGAAATCGAATTCGGCCAAGAAATCTTGCCATTTTGCTTGCTTAGGGGAGAGCTTCTTCTACATGAGGAAGTAGCTTGATGCCACATTGTCCGTTCGAACGACGAACCTTGACCCGAGCAAGTAGTGGCGCCATGTGCGCAAGCAGTGCACTACAGCGGTCATCTCCCTCTCTTGGACTGTATACCGCTGCTCTGTCTCGTTCAGCTTCCGACTCTCGTAGGCAATGGGATGGCCATCCTGCTCCAAGACACCTCCAATCGCGAAGTCGGATGCGTCCGTATGCACCTTGAACGCTTTGCTGAAATCCGCAAGCTGCAAGATGGGTCCATCCATCATGGCTTGCTTGAGTGACTCGAAAGCACGTTGGCACTTGTCCGTGCAGTACCACTTTTGCGCCTTCTTCAGGAGGTTTGTTAAGGGAGCCGCTAAGGATGAGAACCCCTTGATGAACCTGCGATAGTAGTTAGCCAAACCAAGAAAACTACGGAGTTCTCTTACCTTGGTTGGCTCAGTCCATTCTCTGATGGCTTGCAGTTTCGTCTCGTCCATCCAAATGCGACCTCCTCCAATCCAATGGCCAAGGAATGACACCTCCTTTAGGCCAAATGAGCACTTCTCCTTCTTCACGAACAAGGAGTTCTCCCGCAAGACTCGAAACACTTCACGCAAGTGTTGTAAGTGCTCCTCCATTGTGCGGCTATAGATGACAATGTCATCTAAATACACCACCACGAACTTGTCGACGCTTTGAAGACCTCATTCATAAGCGTACAAAACGTGGCTGGTGCGTTAGTTAAACCGAATGGCATCACAAGGAATTCGTATGATCCGTACCTGGTGACACAAGTCGTCTTCGGTGCGTCTCCTTCCGCAATTCTAACTTGATAGTAGCCGCTCCTCAAGTCAAGTTTTGTGAAGACTCGGGCATCTCTGAGCTGGTCGAACAGATCGGCAATCAATGGTATGGGGTACTTGTTCTTGGTGGTGATCTTGTTCAAAGCTCTGTAGTCGATGCATAGGCGCATAGAACCATCTTTCTTGCGCTGGAATAAGATCGGTGCCCCATAAGGAGCCTTGGATGGCTGAATAAACCCCGCTTCAAGCAGCTCGCCTAGTTGCTTCCTCAACTCCTCGGGCGCCATGCGGTAAGGGGCTTTTGAGGGCGGTTTCACTCTAGGTTCCAACTCGATCTTATGATCCACTCCCCTTCTTGGTGGCAAACAAGGGGGTAGCTCTTTTGGCATGACATCCTTGAACTCGTTCAGGACTCCCGTCATCCTTGGGCCACGTCTTCTTTCACCTCACAGAAGGCCGCTAAGTAGGTGGAATAGCCCTGCTTAAGACCCCGCTTAAGCTGGAGGGTGCTAATTGATTCAATATTTTCGGTTACATTGGTTTTGAAACCATTGATCATACAAGCCCCTCCCTTGTCGAGAATTCCTACTACGCCTAATGATGGTAAAATGAAAGCCTTACAAGTTGTGAGGAAGTCCATGCCGAGAATGACCTTGAAGTCATCCATGGGTACGATGGTGAAGTCCAACTTCCCACCCCATTCTCTAACGTTGGCAGACACGGCCTTGGCTACCCCTGAGACTTCCCTGGCTACAGAATTCACGGCTTTCATTCTGCTGCTATCTCTTGTAGCCTTGACCTTCAGACGCCTCGCTTCCTCTTCCGAGACGAAATTGTGAGTAGCCCCTCTATCTACCATGACCTTAACTTGGAATCCATTGATGATGACATCCAAGTAGAGAAGATTGCAGTTTGGCCTCGCCTCTTTGACACTCGCTTTTGGCTCCTTCGAACGAACAACATTGAGCAAGGATAGCGCCCCCATCCATGGTTCCCCTTTTTCGTTTTCGAATTGGGTAGCATTTAACAATTTCTTCTTGGGGCAATCTTTTGCCATGTGCTCCCCTTCGTAAATGAAACATTTAAGAGGGCGTTTGAAGGACTTACCTTTGTCATCCTTCTTCTTGCTATTGGTGTGGCGGGTGTCACTGGGTTCGGTCTTTTCCCTTTCTTTCTCTGGCTTCTTCTTCTTTTTCTAGCAGTTGTCCTTGCTTGGCCGAGCAGCATTATCCTCCGACTTTCGCTCGTACTCGGTTAGCTTTTCAGCCGTGGCTATGGCTGCAGCCAAGGACTTTACCTCCCTTCTACGAATTTCAGTCTCAGCCCAAGGCTTTAGCCAGTCCAGAACGGAAAAGAGCCTATCCTCGTCGGACATACGAGGTATGCAGAGCATAAGAGAAGTGAAAGCTTGGATGTATTCTTGGATCGTAACTTTTTGTCTGAGGGCACGCAACTCCTTCCGAGCTTGGTAGTCTACGTCCTCCGGAAAGAAATGGCGTCGGAGTTCTCTCTTGAAGTCCTCCCATGTTTCCACCGGCGCTTCATCTCCTTGCTCGCCCGAAGTCCTTCTCCTCCACCAAAGTACAACATCTTCCGCAAGGAACATAGATGCAGTGCTGACTTTGGCTTCTTCATTGGTTAACTTTGAAGCGTTGAAAGATTGTTCCACTTGCCAAAGGAAATTGTCTATTACATTGGGTTGTGTTTTCCAGTGAAGGCTTTCGGCTCTGGTATCTTGATCTTTGCACCTCCTTGTGAACCTCCTCCATTCGCAAGGGCTCTTTCGCATAAGGTGAGTCTCGCCCAAACTTGTCCCGCAATGGTTTTGACCTCTTCATCGACCCTTCTGATTTCGGCTCGCATCACGGCCATAGCACTGTGCACGTCGTCCTCGTATCCTTGGAACTATTCCGGGACAAGTAACCGTGTATGTGTAATGTCGTTCACATACTCCTCCAGTCTTGAAAACTGATCCTCCATGCTTGCAAGTTTGGACTCGAAATCGCAAAAACGTACATTATTTTCAGAGGGTGACTCCATACCTCTTGCTGCTACATCGCCACTTGTGGATGCCATGGTTGGAAATGCTGCTCTGATACCAGTTGTCACGCGGTTAGATTTTGGCTAAGTCCGTCTAGCCAAGCGGAATATCTACCTCGGGCGGCCTAGATCTTCCCAAGAACTAGTCAGCCTCCTTGTGCCTCAGATCTTTTTCCCAACCTCCCACACTCGATGTTGCAAGATAAAGGGACAATGGAAAGACTAAAGAGATGGAAGAGAAAAGTTCAACTATATTGAAGGCTAAAACTCTCTATACACTTGGAGAACAAAGAATGCTTAAGAATACTTTACAATGGGAGAGACCCCTCCTATTTATAAGCCTCCTCCCTCGCCTTGGAAGGCTCTAGAAACTCTCAAAATCGTGCCAGCTGTCCCTGGCCTTTGGAAATTTCTAGAGAGGCCCAGAAAACCCGTCAGATCTTGAAATTTCCGCTTCTGGCGCCTTCTGGTGCCTGGCCGCGCCCGCCCCTCCTAAAGTCCTACGCGTGGGCGCCTGGAATCCCTCTTTGCAGGCACCTCGCTTGGACTCTTGTGCACGGGCGCCTAGAGTCCCTGCGCGTCGGCGCCTCGCCTGGACTCCTGTGCGCGGGTGCCCCGCCTAGAGTCGTGCGCGCGGGCGCCTTGCCTTGAGTCCGTGTGCGCGTGGGCGCCCCACCTAGAGTGCTGCGCGCGGGCGCCCCTCCTGGAGTCTGGGGTGTGTGTAACCCCACTTCGCCTGCCTGGAGTCCTGGTCGGGTGCGACTTGCCCAGCCTCGTGTGCGTTGCGCCAAGGCATGTGCTAGGCTTGCCGGCGTCGCACCCCAAACTTGAATGGCTGCCATATGCGCTTCCTCTGTCATATGCGCATTGCCTTTCCTTGTGCTGGAGCAGTGTGGTAGGCATGTGGGCATGCCGTCTGGACTCGGCTGGTCGCCCCTCGTCTCACTCGGTCACATGAGTGAGAAGGGAATGAAAGTGCTTCAGTCCAAAGGAAAGTTACCAAGGTTAAAAATTATAAATAACAGTTTGTGTGAAGGCTATATTTTCAGCCAGTAGGAAAAATGTTAGCTTTTCTAAGGCTGGAAAGGAATAAAAGACAACAAGATTGGAGTTGGTTCACACTATTGTGTGGGGGTCTTCAACTGTTACTTCCCTTTGTGATGTTAACTAATATGTGACATTTATTGATAATGCAAGCATAAAGGTATGAGTTTTATTTCCTGAAAAAAATCCGATTTTTTTTATTCCTTTAAGAGATGGAGAGCAATGGTTGAGAATGAGACAAATTTTGAAGGTGAAGTATCAACTGTCAGATAATAGGGGAGAATACGTAGATGATGATTTCAAACAATACTGTGCTGATAATGGAATCAAGATGAAGAAGATCATTATTGGAAAACCTCAACAGAATGGTATAGCTGAGAGGATGAATATAACTTTGAACGACTGTGGTAGGAGCATAAGATTACATGCGGGATTGCGAAAGATGTTCTGGTCTGAGGCGATTAGCACTGCTGCCTATTTGATCAACAAAGGTCCCTCAACACTATTGCATTGCAAAATACTAGAAAATGTTTGGAGCGGCAAAGAGGTAAACATTGCTTTCTTGAAAGTGTTTAGTTGTGTTTCTTATATTCACATTAATTCTAATGCGATAAGTAAACTTGATGCCAAATCTAAATTATGTTTCTTTAGTGGCTATGGTGGTATCAAGTTTGGTTATCGATTTTGGGATGACCAAAGTTGTAAGGTTATCAGGAGCGAGGATGTGATCTTCAATGAAGGTGTCTTGTATAAAGACAGGTTGAGAACATAATGTAATAGCACAAGTGATGAAGCTAAGAAGTCTGAAGTGATTTAGTTAAGAGATCTTTCAGCTATTGAGATGGAGAATATTGTTTAGAATGACCAGAAGAACATAACCCCATAAGTAAATCAAAACATTCATCTGACTGAACTTAGGAGATCGACTAGAACTAGTAGACCACCACAAAAGTATTTCCCTGCACTTAATTATATTTTGTTAGCTGATAATGGTGAACCAAATAGTTATGAGGAAGTCGTGCAAGTTGATGTATCAACTAAGTGGGAGTTGGCCATGCGGGATGAGATGGATTCATTGTTATCCAATCAAGATACCAAAAGGAAAGAAGGCCTTGCAGAATAAATGGCTGCACCAAATAAAAGACGAATATGATGGCAACAAATGGTACAAGGCAAGACTAGTGGTAAAGAGTCTTCAACAAAAAGAAGGCATTGACTACACTGAGATTTTCTCTATAGTAGTGAAATTGACTACTATTAGAATAGTGTTTGGACTAATGGCAAATAAAGACTTGCACTTAGAGCAATTAGATGTAAAGACAACTTTTTTTCATGGTGATTTGGAGGAAAAAATTTACATGATGCAGCCGTAGGGTTTCAAATCACAAAGAAAGGAGAAAATGGTGTGCAAACTTCAAAAGAGCCTGTATGGTCTTAAACAAACTTCAAGACAATGGTATAAGAATTTTAACACCTTTATGAGTAGTAATGGTTTTTTGAGGTGTCAGACAAATCATTAGTGTTATGTGAAGAAGTTTGATGACTACTACATCATTCTATCGTTGTATGTTGATGACATGTTGATAACAGGTGCTTGCAAACAGGAAATAAATAATTTGAAAAGGGAGTTGTCGAAGATGTTTACAATGAAAGATTAGGGTGTAGCAAAACAAATCTTTGGGATCGGGATTACTAAAGATACTGATGTCTTGAAATTGTCACAAAAAGAATATGTGAAGAAGGTGGTGAGCAGATTCAACATGAATGATGCAAAACTAGTGAACACTCATTTGGCTAGTTACTATAGGCTATCTAAGGAGCAGTCACCTTCTACAAAGCAAGAGCGAGCCAACAAGGCCAATATTCCTTATGTTTCTGCCATTGGCAGTCTCATGTATGGCATGGTGTGTAATAGACCAGACATAGCTCATACAGTGGGAGTTGTGAATATATATATGAGTAATTCGAGTAAACAACATTGGGAAACAGTGAAGTAGATTCTTAAGTATTTGAGAGGCACTACAGACTTAACCTTATGTTTTAGAAAGTCAGACTTAGGATTACAGGGTTATGTAGATGCTAACATGGCTAGAGACATTGATGGCAGGAAGAGTACCACTAGATATGTATACACTTTGGGTGGTACAACAATTAGTTAGGTTTCCAAGTTGTAAAAGATAGTTGTTATTTCCACCACTTAGGCAGAATATGTCGCCGTGATCGAAGCCAACAAAGAGATGGTATGGCTGACAGTCAAAGTGTTATTCATTTAGCAAAGAATTTTGTTTATAATGCCAAAACAAAGCACATTCAAGTACGTTATCACTTCATCGGATCGACTCTGGAGGATGGAGTATTAGCACTTGAGAAGATTCAAGGGAGTCAGAATCCGGCTGATATGTTGACAAAGATTGTGACGATCGAGAAATTGAAGTTGTGTGCAACTTTAGTTAGACTTCTCTTTAAGGATTGAGAAATTGTTAGTACTGTAGAGGAAAGATTGATGATGGATTAGTCTCCAAGTGGGAGATTGTTAAGTTGTAGAGCCTAATTAACGCCTTACGCTGAGTTAGTCGTGGATTGACCTGTGCGGTCAGGTTGCCACCCCCCTCCCAGGGATGTGGGGGTGGAGACCCTGCTCGGTCTATGATATATTAACTGTTATTTTATTAAGGGCAATTTTAGAAATTTTACTCTTGTATCACAATATATTAACTGTTGCCCTAACTTTCTTTTTATAACTGAGGGGTGCCGCTATTAGGGTTTTATCATCTTAATCCGAGGAACATCTAGAGTTACAGCCCAAGAGGTTAGAGAGAAACACCTATAAGTGTACGCTTTCTTTTGTAAAGTATTTCATCTTCATTATGGATTACTGTAATGGCAGAAGATAGGACGTGATCTCATCTTGAGGCAAACCTGTATAAATCTTGTTGTTTGTTTTCGTGTTTGTTTTTCCTTCTTTCGTGCACATTATTATTGTTCTTGGAATTATAACATTTAATTCCTACCGGTATCATTGGTATCATTGATGTATTTCAAACTATATGCATGTAAATACTTGGATTTGATATCTTTATTTTCTTATTGTATCTTTCGAATAGATTTTTAGGTCAATGTCCCGCGCTTTTCCGTTTCCCGCCACCCAACTTCCACCGTTTCCCCTCATTTTGAATGGGATACACGTTGCTCAACACTCACCACTCGGCACAAATCTTTCTGCCGTTCCCGCCACCAGTCTTCCAATCTACTCGCTGGGCTCACTTTAGCGTCGTTCCTAGGCTCGGTCAAAAATGTCCGCCAACTGTCACCCACGTGTGTAACTGAATGGGCGTTATGGCGTACATCCAACCGAACCTCTTCCAGGGCTCACGTTAGCAAAAACCATTTGACTCCAATCCCCCGCTGCCACCTGTTCTTCCTTTTTCATTTTTGTCTCTCGAATCAGTAGTCGTCTTCCTCTTTCTTCTCCGCAGGCTGCAGCTAGGTGGGGAGGTACTTCAAAACGCGCAGAAAACAAATCCCCCCCCCCCCCCCCCCCAAAATAAAGAAAAAAAAAGGGAATGGGCAAGCTTCTCTGTGATTCCTCCGCCACGGCCGAAACTTTACAAGCGTCGTCTCAGGTACCCCACTATCATCCGGATCCGGTTCTCCCTTCGCCGGAAGCCGCCGATCCGGCACCGGGAATCGCATGGGAGAATGTCGGTGGTTTGGAGGACCAGCAGAAGCGGTGTCTGCAGCGCCTCCATAGCCGAGGAGTCTACTGGAAGCTTTCGGATTCGTCCGTCCCTTCCGTCTTCCGGCTCTCGCACGGTGGGGACGTGGAGGCTGATGGGAACTGCCTCTTCACAGCGTCGCGAAGGGCCATGGGGGTGAAGATGGAGGCGAGGGAGCTAAGACGGAGGACGGTCAGGAGGTTCATGGAAGATCTAGAGTCCGGGGAACTGGAGAGGGAGGCCGTGGATGTGGCAATTAAGAATATGTACTCGCCGAATTTGAAGGCTGGTTGGGGCATTCATGTTGTTCAGGAGGTGAAGCTGCTGGCCAAGAAGGAGGATCGTGAGAATTTGGATGGAGCCATTCAAGAACTTGTCGACCTAGGGGTGCTGAGGTATGACTTGATTTTTTTCTTAATCGGGGTTTCTAGGAGGACTAGTATTCGGCAGGATGTTTTCATCTTGCAATGCGAGCTTCTGACTTTTCTTTTTAGAATATTCTCTTTTTTTTTACCTTGTGTTTTCTTTCTGAGTTATTCGCTTCAACTGCTGTTTTTTTTTCCCTAGAAAGGCATTCGTCTTCTTTCAGTTGAGTCGTTAATCCTGTGGTAATCCGGAAAGTGCTTCATTTTACTTATTAAATATTGAAATGCGCTTTTGTTGGAAAATGGCCTAATCAAAAGTGTGATTTTGTTTATGATGTAAGGTGACTGTGATTTAGCTTCAGTATATAAGAAGGAAAGGAGTATTTATGTATTTTAGCATTTGCATTTTTGTGATGATCAAAATGCGCTTTATTAGCATTTATGCATTTGTTTGAGTTTGTTAATCATGTGTGGACACGTTCAAGGAGCCAGTCTACAAAACCGAGTGACCTCTTACTGTGCGATAACACAAAATAAAATTACAAATGATTTTCTGGTCCTAGTAACCCTCTGATTCGATCTCTACTTAGCAAATTCAAACTACCATTATAGAGTAAGTAAAACATGCTTGATTTTGATATATTTGACAATTTTTGCTTGACGTTTGGACGAGAATTTTGGTCTTGCATTTACTTATGATGGATTTGAATTGCAACTGAGTAACGACAGGAATGGTCTGGTTAACTTTGTAGCGAAAATTTGGTAAAACATGACCTCTAGGATTTATTCTCTAGCTCAGAGACTCTTCAGCTCTCCTCTTGTTCAGGCTCTTCTTCAACTTACCCCTTGTTCAGCTCCCTTTAAATGGCAAAGGAACTCACTATTTATAGAGGGGTGAGGTGGTCAAGGTGAGGGTGGTTTAACCACCCTACCATTTTCTCCTTCGATCTCTCTTTACTAAGTTTTCATTTGGTGAGATTGCGATATGTGGGAGGACTAGGCCTTCACTTCTTGAGATCGCAATACATCGCCGATCTAAGTTTTTATTCCTTGAGATCGTGACACATGTTGGAGCCAAGTCTTCATTCCTTGACACGTGCACGTATTTTCTTTAAATGTGGATGGAAGTAGGGGTAATGAAAAACTACAGTTAAGTATTACAATATTTGAACTGAAAAGGCACCAAAATGTTTAGAAACTATTATGAATATCATTATGATGATTATTATTATTATTCGCATAATGGGAACTCATCAGAGATCGCTTACTTAATCTTAGGATTGGGCATTCTCATGTTCAGTGCTGGCTACCATTTGGAGCCAAGTTACTTGTCATTGGTGGGGCTTACCGTGCATGTGCTGCTGTAAAAGTATTGGGCTTTCTTTTCCTCTTTAACGTCATGTTTCGAAGATATTATAAAACAGGTATAGGGTTTCAATGTTTTTAGCATACGAGGAGGATGGAATCAAGCTCCTATGGAAAAGTTTGTCCTCTTTTAGTTAAAAAAGGCTTATAACCTGTCTGATAATAGCTTGACACTCCAATCCATGATTTAGAGTAAACTAAAGACTTTCTTGTTGTTTCAGAATCTTGCATGACAACTAAGTGGATAAGGAAATTTCCTCTGAATTAATGACCTTGTGTTACTAATTTCCTCTCAACAATAATTCCACATGTAGAATCATTTATAATTGAGGAAAAAGGTTAAAACCGTTGGTTATATCTTTACCTTTTCCAAACATGACATTTTCCAATTGTTTTCTTATTGATATATATTTGAATTATGTTTGAAGGGAAATGGCTGCAGAGTCTATATATAAAGAGAGATGCATTGCCGTGGATGATGGCCCTAGTTGGGCCAAATACATGTCCATTTGTAGTTCTCCAGATGATGAATATGACATTATTACAATGCAATATACAGAGGAAGGTTTGTTAACTGTAGATGAGAACAGGGAGGGCCATGCAGCAGCTTTTGGAGATGATATAGCTATAGAGAGTCTTGCTACAGAGTTCAAGAGAGAAATTTATGTGGTGAGTTTATTCTTTTGAAACATGATGGAGCGGCTTCGTTGCTTATTTTAGCTTTTTAGATTAATCAGTTAATCATTATACTTTGAGAATGCATCAGTAATTTTTTAAATTTGGTGTGATGCACTTGACTTACAAAATTGAATATGGTCTGAGGTCATCGTAGATTAGTTCTCTTACATGGTTATTCTAATGCCATGGAGTTCCAAATGTGAATATTTTGCCTTTTTGGTACCATAAAGTAAATCGGGGACCCCAAAAGGCAAAACGTAATTTTAGCAGTAGAATTTAATGAATATAGTTAGCCGGTGATAATTGAGAAGTGGGGTTACTCGAGAAGCTGCCCTTTATATCTAGGAGAAAAAAAATCATTTATATCTATCTTATCCGAAATTCAGAAATTAGAGATGCCTTTTAATCTAGATGTTAATACTCCAGGTTCAGGCCCATGGATCAGATGCAATGGTTGATGAAGACAACTGTGTATTCTTCCTCCCACATCACCCCCGAAGTGAAATCTGTGAACCTCCAGCTTTTCTCTTTATGAAAGGAACCGGTATGCTTACTTCTCTTGATTATTATTCTGCCATCTATAATTTGCTAAAGCTATCAGTAATTGCACTGTAATTTTTTTGCTATACCATTTCTCAGTATTCTTTCAACCATAGCATATTTTTTGTGTTACTAATATCTGTGTGCTAAACTAAAATATATATTTTTTAACCTTAAAATTTTTTTGAATCTGTTTTGACATACAGGTTGGTGTGGTGCTGGTGCAGATCACTATGAGCCCTTAATTGCTCATACTGCTCCATCTATTTCCCAGGAGAAAGCTGCTGTTGTACTTTGAGGATCTTTTAGTCCTCCATTTTTGTGGATTAGAGGTTGGGTTGAGTCCTTGTATTGTTGGGAGGTAATTTAGGTTATTCTTTTTTCTAGAAGTGAGGAGAAATTCTTTGCATAATTTCATTTTTAAGAGGATCCTTTCTGGAGTTTGATTGGCTAACATGAAAGGTTTTATCTACTAGCATTTATGACCCTTGTAGGACATCTGTAATGGTATTGTCGGATTCCCTGTCTATTTTGACTTTAACAAGAGATTGAGAGTTTTTTTTTTTGCTGTACTGGTTACCGGGTATTTTGGTCAGCCCAATTTGTTGAACTCGTTCTGTGTTTTTTACTTTATTTAATGATAAGGGTTTCTTCTGTTCTATTTGCAAATTGAAATATTTAATTCTCTAATAATACAATACCGGTAACTTGTGGTTCATTTGTTATCACTGGTGGATTGGGCTCTCATAGAACTGTTTAGGGTTAGAACTTTTAAGCCCTCATAAAGGTGGAATACAAGAAAACTTTTTGCATGTCCCTTTAGGTTTAGTTGGTCAACAGCCAACCTGGAGCCCCTTGATCAACTTGTGAAAGGCTGGCAATGACATGGAGGAGGTGAAGAAGAATTGAAAGAGGATAACCTAGTACTGAATCTGCTCCCTGAATCATCTAACACCCATCAACACCCTAAGATGATGTTAATGAGCTTTTTAGATTTTGTAAACCTATAATAACCTTTTAGTTTTGAGAATGTGAGAGCCTTGATGTGGTGTCTACTGCAAAAATTATTTTTGCATTTATTGGAGCAAAAGACTTTCAAATGGTCCAAAAGACAGTATTTTATGTTGCCTTTGCTCTTTTAGCCTTAGCAATCCTGTAACTAATCGTTCTGTTGATTTCTAGGTTGGCCAAGTCAGTGTATCATGCTGGAGTTTGAAAAACAATGATAGGCTAATATAGACCGGGCTGTCCAAAATCTGCGATGACTCACCGGAGTTGAGTGACTCTGTCAAGATCTTGTGCAAGTTAGACCTTTCATCTTATCCATGGATCCTTGAATCCAAGATTACTTGCCCGAGATGAGAATCAAATTGCTGAGATGCACAACTATGATACAGATTAAAAGACTTGTACTTTTGGGCATTTAACGTGGACCTGGTCTTAAGTTGGCGAATCTTGGGTGCTAGGTGTAGCTTTTAGCTTTCTAAAATTTCCTTCATTTCAGAAAATAATCTAATCTCAAAGAGCTGGTCTACTTTATGATCTCTTTTGTCAAATAGAAGTATCAGCAGGTCTCCAGTACTTGAAACAATCTGTTTATTGTGGTTAATCACTTACAAGAGAAATTATCACCATGCAGTAACAAATGGATTACAAAGATAATTCTCTTAGATGAATCAGTTATTATTTACAAAATAAATTGATTTAGGCAGATCACTTTTGTTTTGCTTTAGATTGCCATTCTGCCCTTGCTCGAACAATCTCTGCTTTGTCTTTTTGCATGCGAAGGAGGTGCGTACTACCCAAATCTGCTCTGGATGAGTATTCATTCTCAAGGTGGACTTTGATCTGTGCTGCTTCCACACTTGTTAGTGATTCAAGCAGTTGAGATTGCTGGCATTCTCGCCGGTACTCCAGCTCCATCTGTGTAAGATTGTAATCTTGCAATACATACATGGGGACACTCTGCAAATAAAATGAAAAATAGTAGAATTAGTGTTCAAGTATCTGATCCTCAAGGCTGCTTTCTACATTTTCTAGCTTATATTAATTCTTCCATGAATTTCGTTATTTGAAAATTGAAAGAAAGGGGAATTTTCTTGCCCTGCTTTACCAAAAAAGTTATTTTTCAAGAGCCAGTTAAATAGTCACTACATTGGCATTTGACATGCACCTTAAGCTGCTCTGGTACCTATACTTTTGTATTGGCATTTTTGGGTGCTTGCCATGTCTTTTGACATAGTGTTTGGAGAATGGTGTTCTTGAATTTTGCTAGAATGTCATGTTGTTCAGTTTTTGTGAAGTTGACAAATGCTTCATATGAAGGCATACCTCCAAAATCCATCCAATGTACTTGACATTGTTTACATGCTGGTTGATATCCATGTCGCTCCATCTAGGCTGTAATATATGAAAAGGGATATGTTGTTAGCCAGCTTTGTCTACTGTATTTGATCTGTTGGCCCCAGAATTGTTCTTAACTGTGCCTTGAACTAACTGGCAGTTGTAAGTATGTGCGTAAGTATAAAGTAACATCAATAAAATACTCTCAAATTACTTATTATACTTACTGAATTATACTTACAGCTAGTCCAGATCTTATGTTCACTGCAGTTTCGTCATTGAGCTTGTCTATCTTGTTGTTTGTGTCAACAATCATTTTTCTTTCTAGATAGAATGGTTCTAGTTCTTCCTTAACCTGTTCAGGTATTTTACACAACTTTCTTGTTTCTCTGTTCATAATAACCCATGTGCTGTGTGAAACAGAAAAAAACTTGTGAACAAGCTTGAGTATGAACCTTTATTCTGCCATCACCATTGAAAAGGAAATGTTGAGTTACCTTGTAGCTTTTGTTATGATCTGGTGGGTGTTGTAATCTCTAATTACCCAGTCCCTTCGCAAGCCATGCTTCCCATGGGGAGCAACCCAAGTATCAATCTCGACCACATCGCCCCTAAACACATAATGACATTAAGCATGAGAGGCTTATCATTTTTGTATTTTCTTGCTGTTAGGTGACTTTAGGCATCTGTTTCCAGTACGTATGATCTAACCAGTTTGTGGCTTATTATGCTTTCAAGGTAGTGGTTGTTGTCATTGGATATGCAGCTTATTGTGAAGGTTTAGAACTGCTGTTTACTGGGGGCACAGGGTTGATGTACTAACAAATTCGTGCCCCAGTTATTTTCTGTGTAAGAAGGCATGCTTATTTCTAGAGGTGTTTGTCTGCAATTGTACATGGATACTATGTGATAATTATGTGTCTATCTCAGGAATTTTTGGTTGGTGCTGATTGGTTTTGTTGAGACATAATATTATTTGTAGGGTGCAGCAATTGAGAACTATGTCAAAAGCCAAAGGTGAAATACAAGGATGAAGAATTACCAGCTACTAAACTTGTCCACCTGTACATTGATTCTTGTCACTGCCCAGATGAGTTTCCTTGAGCACATCTCACGAGTAGTGCCAAATCCCTCACCAGCAAGGCCAGAACTTGTTGCATGGTTAAGAGCTGTTTCCTGAAGAGATCCAAAAAATACTCACTATCACTACTGAAATAGGAAAAAAAAAAAAAAAAAAGAGGGAAGCATGATTACCAAGGAACTGACCTGAAGGAGATTCATGACAGTTTCCATGGTTGCAGTTCTATCTGGCCCGATCTCATAGGACCTAATCACAAAATTCTGTCTATATATGAACTTGTCTTCCACAAACCTCCCGAGTTTAAATGAAGGAACTGGAGAGATGTTGTTTTCATCAACCCACAGCATACTTCTATCTACTGAGGGACTTTCATTGGCATTAAATTTTTTGATACTTGGGGAATGGGCACTAATTCTGACGCTCAAATTCCTCGCCTTCCTGCCATTATTCTCACTGGAGTTTCCAACTAGTAAACCTGCTTCTCTCATCCCCCAGGACAAATCAATGCCAAGAACTGAACCTCTTAGAAACTTTTTCGTCTCTGCCATGCTTGGGCTTGTTGAGAGATGCAGTGTGGTGTTGCAATTTGCAGGCATTATCACCCGTTAGCATGTGTTTGATGAAGAACTCGCTTGGGTAGGAAATGTCAATAGATGATGTGAGTTTGCTCTTTATTGCATGTACAATGTTAGCAAATAAGTAGCAACTGAACGAGGGAAGGGAAGGGAAGGGAAGGGAAAGAAGAAGAAAGAAGGTTATGGAAACAATTGTTTGGGAGAGAAGTTAAACTTGCTGGGAAGAAAACATCAGAAGATTTGCTGCTCAACCACTTTTTAATGCACATGGCAGCGAGCAGCAACCTAGCGGCCATGTCTTTCCCTCACGCAATGAAGCTTTTGGTGGTTTCTGCTTCGTTTTCTAATAATAAGTCAAAAATCCTCTTGGTGATTACAGGCATTTCAAGTGCGAGAAAGAGGAGAGCGGTTGCTGCTCAACTGCACGAGACTTTTTGGCCGAACAGGAAGGGGATTAAAGGGCACCGAACAAGCTTAAAATAAGAACAACCGGAGGCTTATTACTCATCTTTGAATCACAAAACTTACTCTCCCGCATTCCTTGACCTCCAACTGAAATCCAAGGCTGATAATCAAAAGGAATTTGTTTGATCTTTACCTGTTGAGAACCCGAGTAGAACAGGCAGCAGCCACCTGTTCCTCTTGTCTTGTTTACGTTAAATACAGCTTGTTTAGGGGAGAATACAATGGTAGATATAAAATAAGGATAAAATAGTTTTATACTCAAACAAGTTGTCGTTGTAGTATAGTGGTAAGTATTCCCGCCTGTCACGCGGGTGACCCGGGTTCGATCCCCGGCAACGGCGTATTTTTTTGCAAAAAAACATTTCCACGTTTATTATCTGAAGCAGCTGCATCATTATTTCGGTAACGACAACCTACTATGATCCACCCAACTAAGATTGCTCACATTATGGGTCCCATTTACGAATGGGCCCAGACGGTTTATAGATGCAAACAAAACTTGAAGTTGGCAAATGGGCCTTTTGTCGGTCGCCGGATGACCACCAAATTGTGTAGCGTGTCAGTTTTTCGACAAATCAAGAGTGTCCCCACTAAAACCCTAGAAAATTTCTAATCCAATGTAATTTAGCAGGCTGCTTTAAAACGTTTCTCCTCCCGTTGCTTATCTTCGCTCCTAAGCAATCTTTCTCTCCCTCCACTTTTTGTAAAGATTTAGGCAATTTCTTCCTAACTCGTTTCGATCACTTTGATTAAAGGTGATCCACGCATTTACTTAGATTCCAACGAGACTGAATCTCCCGAGTATTTCTTTATTTACGACGCCATTGTCGTTTCCTTTCATTCCAACTCTTCTTTTTGGTTGCAAATCATCTTGACTGTTCGACCCAGATCTCTCCTCTTTAAACCTCTTGAGCACTGTGTATTTCCACGTTAATTATGAGGATTTAATACGAAAATAAGAGAGAAAATGGTGGTGGTGTTAATTATTGTTGGGTTTTTTATTATAATAATAATATTTATTGTGTGAAAAATTAATTCGTATTCTATTATTATATTAATTGCCAGACAATGATTGATGTGGTACTTGGTGAGTTTGCAAGACTACGATCTCGAGTCTGATCATCTGAAAGTCAGTTGTCGAAAAGGAACAATATTGTCTTTGGTAGTAAACTCCGGAAGCTTTTCTACATATTTTAATATAGATACCATCTGCTGTACAGCCATTAAAATGGATTTCCAAGCTTTTAAGTGCATCCTCTGAGCAGCAACCAAAAATTCTCCTGAAGAGTGTTTCTGGGAGGCTCTGGATGTACAGAGAACTTGTATTTTTACACAGATTTCATATACTCATAGGGGAGGTAAGAATCTGGTTTTACAAATGCTGTTAAAATTCATCTACACTCGAATAATCGAAACCTACTGTTTCTGTCCTAAATCCTAATACTACTGTTCTTATTCAGTTCTCTGTCATTGAGGATACTTTTTTTTTCTATTTTCTTTTCTTCTTCTGCTGTTGTTTCTCTTTCAGCCACGACAGAGAAGCAACCTGGCTTCCAACTTCCTCTGATTTTTTATTCTAGCGATGAAATCTTCCACCCTTTTGTTCAATTCATCAGCTGGTAATAGCTCACCGTCTTCTTGATCTCCTTCGCCTTCTAATTCAGCATTCTCTTTCTTCTTCTCTTCTGCTACTTCGTCTTCTTCTTCTTCTTCTGCTACTTCGTCTCCTTCTTCTTCTGCTACTTCTTCTTCTTTCTCTTCTTCTGGTATTGGTGTTTGAGTTTCTTCTCCTCCTCCATCTTCTTCCTCTTCTCCAACTTCGTTACCCGTCTCCACGATTCCTTCCTTTGAGGGCACGTCGACTTTCATCTCTCTTCTTTCTTTCTCTTCCATGGATGAGAGCCTACGAATACTCTTATTCCTTCGCACGTACTCATCGTAGATATCCGACGCCGGGGAAGCTCCCCGGGGGCCGGCGAGTTTCGACTCGCCGACGAGGACAATCACGATGACATTACACACGACGAACAGGCACTTGGGATCCAAAACGTAGGCACCCATGTTGGGGGCAGTGACGGAGAAGAAAGTGTTCAGAAAGGAGCACAGAGCGGGAAACAAAGCCGACTTTGAGAAGCAAAGGCTCACAACAAAGGCTGTGAGACAGTACTGGAAGAGATTTTGGAGGATCTGGATCTTCCTGTACTTGTTCATGGCTATGAGCTTCTCCATCTTGATGGAATCCATGAAGAAAGAAATCAGGATTTTTCTGGGTATTTCAGGTAGTTCAGGGGAGATTAGAGAGAGAAGAGCTAGGAGAGAGCAAATAGAGAAAAGAGAGGACGAAGGGAGTTCATTTGACAGAACATAGAGCAATGCTGTGAGCAAGCTTATATAGGCAATGGAAAGGAGGGTCTGCTTGGTGGGATTCATCACATGGCTCTGCTTTCTGCTTTTATTATCTTTAGATATGGTGTGACTTTTTAGAAAAGCCATGGCAGGTTTGATTGAAGTTGTTTTAAGCTTTAGCCTCCCTCTACTTTCCACTCTCCTCCTTTGATGGTTTTGGATTGGACCAATTATAGATTCTTGCCATGGTCATGAACACAAAATTGCTTGCTCAATTAAACACAATTCAATACTATTTACATCTTTACATACCCTTCTCTACACAAATATATCAAGAAATTGATGGATATTAATTACCAAAGATGAAGAAATTAGGATCCTTAAGAGGCCCTTAATGGAAAACATTCATTCAGCCTTAATTCCAAGGGTAATTTTGATCACACCCAAGACCATCTTTTTTTATTGATGGAAGTGGAGAGTTTTGTTGGAACTGGTATATGCCTTGCTTTTCCACTGAAGTTGCACTACTTTTGTGAGGTCATTGCAGTTAGGTGGCACCTGTGCAGCTCTGCTCAAGAGAAGAGAAAAAGCTTTTTAAGGTGGGTGACAAATGGCATGTGGTACATGAATTGCTTTCCCACTTCTCTTTTCTGATAACAAATTAATGTCTATAATTAAGAGCAAACTAGTGTAAATAAGATTTCTATGAGAAGTAGCAATTCCACCTGGGGCTTGCCACTTGTTTGATCCATTGACCCACATTAAAGGGAGGATAATTGATGAAAGAAGATGATCAGCAACTCAAGCATGTCTTCAGGACGAAATTTTATAATAACAGAAGTCTGCTACCCCTTTTGAAGCAAACGGGTTCTCCTCTCTATATATACACCCAAGCTTTCTCTTATTCAATTTAAAAGAGCACCCCCATTACTGTGCTATACTTGTACTGCTAGAGGTGAGCTGTTGGCCATGTGAGCCACAAACATACACTGTACAGTGTAGATACAAAGGAGGCCTTCAAAGTTCAAACAAACACTGTTTTTGGGCATCTTCTCTTATCCTTATCCAAGGATTGTATAAAACTAGCTAAAGCCTCAATTAAACAGATAAGATCATCAACCTTTTTTTGCCATTCAGGACCAAAAGGCAGATAAATATGATAGAGCCATTTAACGAAAAATAGTCATAACAATTCTTGTTCATAGTATTAAACAAGGTGTCCTTGGGAGAGGTTAATCACCATCCGATTTACTTTCGGTAAGTGAACGAGCTTTCATGTTTTCGAGGTTCTAACTGGGGGGGACTTCCCGGCATGCCGCTGGCTTTGTTGATCTTTCTTTTCAGACTTTGATGGCACTGTTATTTGTTGCTCTTGTTGATTGTGACAAGGTTAAATGAATGGGAACTGTAAGCTTTTGGGTGGAGGAAGTTTTCCAAGATTCCAATTAAAGTTGATCCTCCAACCTCTGGATAGTTTCTTGAAGGTAAGAGAATGGCAAAGAACAAAAACCAGAAAGCTTCCATTGGACCCACTGACTGCCAGCAAACTTGATTGTAACGCTTGATCTGCTTGACCCCGTCCAGGTTAGTTTTTGAACAATACAACTCTATTTGTAACTTATAAATACCTGAATTGATGAATGTAAAGAGATAAGATTTTACATGATAAACATTAGCACTAAGATAAGTTTACAATGCTTTAGAGTTATAATTTGAGACGATCTCAAATCCTATCAGCTCTCTTATCTTTATCTCTATCATCCATTGAAGAGCAAGGCAAAATTGATTTACGTGACGGAATTCAAACACGACAAACTTGTTACTCTAAGGTTTATTTGATCTATTTATATTTGGGCCTTATTTGTAATCTCATGATTATAATCTGCATGCAAAAGCTCTACAATCATATAGAAATTTAATATTCGAACTGGTTATGGTCAAGTTGGTTTAAGTATATTGAGCATAATTGAATTAATAAAAAATGACGCCAAGGTTGACGTGAGTATGTGGTGGTATGAACCTTCTTCTCTTGTACTTGTCATATTTAAAAATGCTTTACTGCTGTAAGCCAGAACGATACATTGGTCACAAGAAAGGGAACATGAAGGCACGTTATTAAAGGATCCCAGTTTGGACAGGGACGAGTTTTCGCGGAAGGAGTCCTTTCGAAAAGGGTGGCCAAAACGAAGTGATTGTTTAATCCCACGCGAGAGCTCAAAGCAGAGGACTTTTAGGAACCCAAACTGCGTAGAATAAGGTTTTCTTTTCTCCTTGCTGAAGAATGTGAAGGACTATATTAAAAAAAAACAACGCAGAGCAGGTTTACTTAGCATGATTTTGCTCCATAAAGCTTCTTTAGTTTTGTTGATTACAGTTGTGTCGCTTCTGTCGGCAAGTCCTTATGATTCAAAAGAGTGGTTTAAACTTGAAGATCGTGCTTAAGTTGAGTTCTTAGACAATCCCCAGATTAGTTCTTTTAATGCTCTGAAATTCTTTAAAATAAGGCTGCTATTTCTCTTTAAGACTCTTAGAAGCTAGTGCACAGCCATGGTGAGCGATGGAAGCGTCAGCCACTCATATAGATATTTTCATTACAGCTGTTAAGATTGAGAAGCTGCATTTGGTAGAAGGAGCACTGCACAATGTACCTGGATTGTACTGAAGCTGATGAGGTCAATTGAATCCGGCTACCTTTTGACATGGCCAAAGCTACTCAGTACTCCTGCCTTTGAGCCTTTGGGCCTCATGGCCTCACGTACAGTTTCTTTACTGATGATGTAACTAGAGAGAGTAAATGTCTGTAAGCATTAAACAAGAAATAGATATCACAGGGAGGAGAACTTGAGCTCCAGAAGTGGAGAATGACGGAGATGTGCTGTTAACATAAAGGCTGAGTTCTTTGTGTACAGTTCTATCAATAGTTAAGTGTTATTTGGGTGTCTTAAATGGATACCCGAATACCCGAGTACCTGCTATGAGTTCATGTACCCGATTACGGACCCGCGTATGTTACCCGATTAAATCATTTAATCTGGATCTCTTTGTCGGGAGAGTTTTTGAGTTGAGACTTATGGGAAGGGGGTTTTTTGTCGGGGAAGAGGGTTTCGTCGAGAGGAAGAGGGTTTTTCCGGGAAGAGGGCTTCATTGGGAGAAATCGGTGTTCTATTTGTATGCTTGGAGCCGCAAAGCTCTCTTCTTCGCTCAACTTAGTGGAATCATCGTCATCTCCCGTGAAGTAGGCTGTTGCCGAACCACGTAACCCCTATCTCTTCTCCTTTTGTGTTGATTTACTGATTTTCTGCTCATATTTGCTTTCTCTCTTAGATTATATATTTCGTAATTGATATTCTCGGTTTATTGTGCTTGGATTTGTATCTTCGTTATAACAATTAGTATCAGAGAGAGGTTTTCCAACGACGGTGCCGGATTTCCGTTTGTCCCTTTTTGTTTCCGCTGACGGGAAGAGAGTTTTCTATCCCGAGCTTCCGTTTGGTAGTTTTCTGGAAGTGCCAAAAGGAGAAAAAAAAAATTGGGGCACTGTTCGTGGTTTATAGAAGTGCCAAGGAGAAGAATTTTTTTTTTTTTTTTTTGGGCACTGTTTGGTGTTGGATTTTGGAAGTAAAAAGAGATAAATTCTGTTTATCAGAGAGGAGAGAGAAGATTTAAGCATCTGAGCATTTTTTTGTGATTGAGGGTATTTTGGTAATTATGACTGCGAAGTATACATTAGAGAAATTTGATGGGGAGATGAGTTTCAATTTGTGGCACGTGGAGATACGTGCCTTGTTAGTACAACAAGGATTCTACAGAGCATTGAATGGAAAAGATAAGTTTTCAGCTACAATGTCAGAAGAAGTCAAGGAGGATTTTGACATCAAAGCTCTGAGTTCCATTCAGTTGTGTTTGGCCGATGAGGTTTTGCGAGAAGTTGCAGATGAGATGACAACAACTGGTTTGTGGCTAAAGTTAAAGAGTATTTATATGACTAAATATCTCACGAACAGGCTGTATTTGAAGCAACGCCTTTACACTCTTCGGATGAAGGAAGGTAAATCTCTCAAAGAACATCTTAATGAGTTCAATAAGATTGTTATGGATTTGAGAAATATAGATGTTACCATTGAAGATGAGGATCAAACACTGATTTTGTTGTGCTCTTTACCTCCATCCTATGAGCACTTTGTTACGACTATGCTCTATGGGCACGATACCATCTCTATGGAGGATGTTAAGACATCTTTATACTCTAACGAGTTGAGGAAGAAGGTGTCTACCAGTGGGAGCGAAGAGCAAGCAGATTGTCTGTTTGTTCAAGGGCGAACGAAGGAGAAGGATTCTGGAGGCAGTGGCCATTCTATACTGAAGTCAAAGGGGCAATGAGGCAAGTGTTATTATTGTCATCAACCAGGTCATTTTGCAAGAGATTGTCCAAAACTCAAAGAGAAGGAGAAAAGAGAAGAAAAAAAAGAGGTTGTTGGGGTTGTTAAAGATCATTTTGATGGTTCAGAATATGTTCTCACAGTTGAGTGTTGCACACTCACAGGATGAGTGGATACTTGATTCGGGCCGCTCCTACCACATGTGTCCTATCAAGGATTTTTTATGCGACATATCAGTCGGTAGATGGTGGTACATTTTTTATGGGGATTTTTTGCTCTGTAAAACTGTTTGGGATTGGAACGGTACAGATCAAGATGTATGGCGGTATAGTAAAAATTTTTTAAGAAACTCGGCATGTACCAGTTTTGTTTTTTCTCTAGGTTCTCTTGTTTCCCTTGGCTGCAGATATACAACTAAAGGTAGAGTTTTTTGGAGGTCTGTATGGGTACATTGGTTGTGAGAAAAGGAAAAAAGGTTGGTAACCTTTTATGTGCTTCAGGGCAGTACAATCATAGGTACTGCAACAGGTTTCTTATCTTTAGATTCAAATATTGACACGACTCGTCTGTAGAATATTTGGTTAGGGCATATCAGTGAGCAAGTGGAGTTTGAGGTGATGAGTACGGCTACGTCGACATGGTCGCTTATGCATTACCTGTGGCAGAGACCGTTCAGTTTTCAGAGCCCTCTAACTACCGTGAAGCTATCACGGGTAGTGATGCTACTCAATTCAGACTTTCAGGTTCTACACTCAAGTTCAAGTACGGTTTGGACTTTCATTTGGTGTTCGCAGTACCTGAGGAGGATGCCCTAAGGGACAAGGTGGAGAAGACGATAGACAATTTGTTTTTTTAGAGAGGATTATTTCCATTTAAGCCAAGGTGGAGATTTGTTATTTGGGTGTCTTAAATGGATACCCGAATACCCGAATACCTGCTCTGAATTCTTGTACTCGATTACGGACCCGCGTATGTTACCCGATAAAAATCATTTAATCGGGATCTCTCTGTTGGGAGAGTTTTTGAGTTGAGACTTACGGGAAGGGGGTTTTTTGTCAGGGAAGAGGGTTTCGTCGAGAGGAAGAGGGTTTTTCAGGGAAGAGGGCTTCATTGGGAGAAATTGGTGTTCGATTTGTATGCTTGGAGCCGCAAAGCTCTCTTCTTCACTCGACTTAGTGGAATCATCGTCATCTCCCGTGGAGTAGGCTGCTGCCAAACCATGTAACCCCTGTCTCTTCTCCTTTAGTGTTGATTTACTGATTTTTTGCTCATATTTGCCTTCTCTCTTAGATTATATATTTCATAATTGATATTCTTGATTTATTGTGCTCGAATTTGTGTCTTCGTTATAACATTAAGTGATACAGTTAAATAATGATACTCTGTTTTCTAATTTTGTACAACTATGCTTTCTCATAATAACAGTTAGGAAATAGGACTTGTTCGTATACCTGTGTATGTGGTTTTTGTTCCTTCTCAATCATAACAATTCAAAGAGCACTTTTGAGAATTAAATATAGTTTATTGGCTTGTAGAGACTGAAAAATACAATTTAAAAAGGTCCAATTAGTACACAAGAATGAGGGGGTATGTAATGAGAGAATATAATTTTTTTTCAATATCGCCAGTGAGGAAGGTTTTTTTCACATCTAGGTGAAAAACAGGTCATCAAGTGTTAGCGGCAAGAGATAATAAAAGACGTACCGAATTGAGTTTGGCAGTGGATAAATTTTTTTTCTCATAATCAATCTCATAACACTGAGTATAACCTTACAAGTCAGGTTTGCAGTTGGGCCACGTAGCCATCCAAATTATGTTTGATAGTGAATACCCATTTACAGCCCACCACCTTTTTTCTAGATGGTAGGGGAACAAGTTTACAATATTTGATTCTCATAAAGGGTTGCCATCTCTTCATCCATGGTTGTTTTACATCCTGTATTTTATAGGGCCTCCTGATAAGAGTGAAGATATTGAACAGAAGAAATAAAGGCAAGAAATCGACAGTAAGTTGGAGATAACCGATGGGTGGAAAAACAACTAGCAGTGGGTGAGAGGTAGATGGCCGTGTACATGCCCTAGGCTCTTTTCGAAGAGCAATTGATTGGGTATCAAATGGAGGACCAAAAATAGGAGATGGAGAAGGAGAAATTACCTTAGAGGAGTTTAGAGACTCCACACTTGTAGTGTCAGCCAATGCTTTAGGGGGCAAAGCAGGTACGTCATCAGGGCCATGAATTGGTGAGTCATCAATCAATACAATAGGTTTAGGAAACTCATTGGTTGCAGAAAAACCAGGTGGAACTATGGTGGATGAATAAAAAGGTTGTTCTTCAAATAATGTTACATCATTAGAAATAAACATATACTTGAGAAAAGGATTGTGACACATATATCCTTTATGAGTACAAAAGTAGCCCAAAAAAATATATTTAATTGTCCTTGAAAAGAAAATAGGTCATCACTAGGAAAGAGATGAGAGTATAATGCCTTATTGCCAAACATCGAAGAAGGTATTCTGTTAATAAGAAAACAGGCCAGAAGGATGGCATGTGGCCAGTAAAAATGAGGCTCATGCATATGATGTAGCAGAGTACGAGCAACTTCAAGAAGGTGACCATTTTTTCTTTTAGTCACACTACTAGTGTGGTGTGTAAACACAAGAAGTTAAAATTTGGTGAATGATACCTTTATCTCTGTAAAAGGATTGGAAGTCTCCTAACAGATATTCCTTGGCATTATTTGAACGAAGGGTCTTTAATGTAGTATTAAATTGAGTAGACACCATAACACAAAAAGACGTAAATAGAGGCAATACCTTTGATCTTTCTTTGAATAAGAACATCCATGCAACTCAAGAAAAATCATCAACAAATGTAATGAAGTACTTTGAACGGGAAACATTAGAGATGTTCATGGGTCCCCACACATCAGTATGAAATAAAGAAAACAGAGCAACACCTTTGGTTTCACCTCGAGGAGAATAAGCTCTCCTAAAGTGCTTACTTACTTGACAATCTTCATAGTTCAGACTGGAAATGGAATACAAGGAATGAATCATCTGTTTGAGAGACTACAAGGATGGATTGCCTAACCTATTGTGCCATTGAAGAACGGTATCCTGAGCAGTGGATGTGGCTATGCGTGTTGGTGAATCAAGATAATAAAGCCCCCTATTCACGACTTCCACTAATAACCTATTTTGTCTTCAGATCCTAAAGAACATAAGAAATAGGGGGAAAATAATAGAATAGTTAAATTTCTTTGTTAATTGATTGAGAGATAAAAAAAAATTCAAGGAAATTCTAGAACAAAAATGACATCTTTCAAATGAAGGCTAGGTAGACTTGTGTCCTAACCATCCCCCTTAAGTTGTATTTATAAAAGTCAAATATTCAAAAGTTATAAGTATACCCTTCCCTCGAAATATTGAATAAGGGACAAAGATCATACCCCCTTCCCTGTCTTCGTGCTCGATTTGGGTTGGGGAGAAGCCCTCACCCTTTTTACTAAATTTATCTATTATCTTTTATTAGTATTGATATAGAATTGTATATAGTTCAATTAATATATATTACAAATTAATCTATAGTTTATTATAGTATTAAAATTAATAATATATAATAAAAAGGCATTTTTTTTCAAACTCATATGGCCCACCTTGTCGTCTACATGGCAATAGTGAGGACAAGGCCCCACCTCGGAGTCCAAAGCTGGGGATTAGATTATGAGTCATTGGTGTCACGCTCATCGTTTGCACCGTGAATGAATAAACACCGAAGAGCACACTCGGAGGATCCACCCGACGATTGAATAAAAGATTCAGATAAATGTCAGCAAGAAATTTTCTTTTCTGTTTTTTTCCTTTCGTAAAAGGGTACACGTTTACGAATCTGATTCAAGAGTCTAATGAGTAAAGTAATGCATATTAAAGGAAGAAACACAGAGATTCTTCCATTTCATTAACGTAAGCCAAGAGAGAGAAACGGAAAGGGAAGAAGCTAAGAATAGGATCTACAGGCGCAGAAATCTCCTTTCTTCTGCTTCTTCTTCAGTAAGCCTCGTGTTCCTGCACAGACCAAGTATGTAACGGAGATTAAAAAAAAATTGTAAATCCCGTTTTGGGTTGTTTTGTGAATATTCTCCTTGTTCGGAGTTATTTTTGTTTTTTGTTTGATCAAAGTGTATAGAAAATCAGCGTAAAGAAAATAAGTTGGATTCTGCAATTCAAATTACTTTCTTAGGGGAGTGACGATCTCTCCCGATTCTGCCGTCGTATTTCTTCAGTTGTTCTCTGACGAACCTCTCGTAGATGAATGATGCGCCTCTGAACTGAGGCAACACAAGCCAGGCCACAAACGCCACCTTTATCTGATACCAAATGGGTATCCTGTACGTTTTCCGAGCAGAATCAAAAGGGGTTACTCTGATGGCTCCATGGCAAGAAAATATTAATAAGAAAGGCAACAAGAACAAGAGAGAGAAGAAAAAATTCCATTCCGTTACCATTGTAGTAAAGGCTCCAGAACCATCTCCGTGAGAGTGAGAAAGGAGTACAGGATCCAGTAAGCCAGCCACTGCTCGTCATCAAGCTTTGATGTGCTCTCAATCGCTCGAACAGAAGCGTACCTGAGGATTCGATTCGATTCGATTCGATTCAATCTCGGTTTCCTAAATGTAAGAATAAAAAACCAAAAAGAAAGAAAATCATGTCCTTACAATGGATATAACAGCATCACAGTAGGCCTGCAACAATGCACCAGTAACACGAAAATATCAGAATCGAGAAAGGAGACATAAAATTCATCGAAAGGGAACAAAAGGGAACGGAGAACTACCCAGCAAGAGAATGGAGATAAGTTAGAAAAGTCCAAAAATGCCCCATAATTCTTACAGAGACTTCTTCCTCCGAACTCCGAAGAACCGAAACGAATGACCTGAAAACGGTTTCTGTGTGTGAGAAGTTGAGCGGCGCGAGAGGAGGAGGAGGAGGAGGAGATCCATATATAGAGTAGAAGACATGAACACGTGGCGGCAAGTGATCTAGTATCGGATTCTGCCTTGGACGTGGCGATCTGGGTTAAGAACCGACCAAGATCGGAGAAGTAGAGGAAGGGACCGAATAAAGAATCCGATTAATCAGAAATGCGGGATTAATTAATGGTTTAATCCCTTGCGTTCGTGCTTTCCACAGAGAGGCGTCGCGTGGCGGAGCGCTTTTGGTCGGTGACACGCGGCGCCATCGTGGGGAGGTTGGGAGATCAAGGGGAACCAAGGTCTAGAGTTTGAATCCTATTGGACGTAAAAACTGCATGGGAATTACGTGTGGTGGTCATGTGCTTGAATTGATTAATACTTATACCATTAGAATCTCGTGCATGCCATGCAATAGAGGAGTCCATTAATTTGTGACCTTTGGGGATTAAGTAACTCGGCCTTTCACTTGAACCCAAGGCCGCCTCGGCCCTCGCTTGGAGCCGCCACTCCCAGCGTTCTCTGTCCGTGTCCAAGTCCAATGCATGAAGTGCAATGGGTCCCATCCGGAGTGAAAATAATTTTCTCTTCCTTTGACACCTGGACAGTCACTGCGAGCCGTCGTCTAATGTGATTCTCAACCAGGAGGCAAAAAACCAGAAGCAATACTGTTCATGTAAGAAGCATATGAGACGCCTCTCGGGCGTTGCAATTCCAATCCTGGTTAAGGCACAAAATATGTTAAGTAGGGTATTTTTATTTATAAATTAAGATAGATTATAATTACGAGTTAAAAATAAAATATTAAATTAATTACTTATAAAATATGGAATATTCAAACAAAAAATTTTATTTTATAATATCTAGATACTTGATCAAATTCTTGGTTTAAAAATATCCTAATTATCACTCTTAAATTGGTAATTTAATATAGTATTAACAGTCATAAATATAATAAATAAATAAATATGGTATTTTATTAATAACTTAAGATAAAATTTAGTGTAGTATAAATTAATAATATAGTTATGAAGTAAAATACAATTAATAATTTAATTAATTATAAAAAAATAAAAAATAAAAATATTTTCATATAGAATTTGATAATGAATGGATTTTCGAGCTTAGCGACATGTTTAGTGTTTTAATTCTTATCTCCTTGCCGCAAAGAACTTTTTTCTAAACATTTTTAAGTATCTTTTATTTATTAAATATTTGTGGATTAATCTAATATATAATAAAATAAAATCCATGAGATCCCATCGTTCTTTCACAAAAGCATTTAGATACCCAGGGAGAGGATGCAAAAAGGGTTTGGTGCTGAGAGGGGAAGAAAGAGAAGAGTTGAGACGGCAAGCCAATAGAGAACAAGAGGTGAGAGAGGGGAAGCAGAGAGACCCGAGAGAGAAGGTCAAGCAGCAAGACGTAGAGAGCGTTGAGTGAATGAACCAAGATTCGGTTGGAAACTTTCACTCATTTTATAGAGAAGCAATTCATTCACTTCCGTCAGGAGTACAATTCATTCATTTTCACTTTCACTTTCACTTTCACTTTTGTTTACCCTTGGGTGCACCGATAAGGCTTAAATCTTCCACGGATAAAAGGAACTTGCTGCATGTGCTTCTCACATTAAAAAAGTCTCATTGGATGACTCCCAGCCAAAAGCAACCCTCACGTTTCATGCGTTGTCTGACCTAAGAAGTAAGACCTGCTCAAGTGGAACAAACTCCTTTAAAAAACCCGAACCTTTTGTTTTGGTCCTCTTTCTGAAAACAGCCCTTCGGGGATCTCTAGAGGCCCATCCGATGATTCCAACGTCCTTCCACTTCCCCTCTTCAAATCTTCCCTTTGCATTCGACCCCTGGACGCAGCTGTGACTTCTCCTCGTCTGTGGAACTATGGCCGTTTCTTCTCCTAATTGCGCTTTCTCTTCCCGCTGTATCCTTCATGCGTCGACCCCTTCAAATCATCAACATGCTTCGCCTTCTTCGATTCTTTTAACTGAGAGCTCGTTTTCCGAAAGAGCTCTCAGAAGGTTCGCTCTGGAATCCCGGAACAAATCACATCAGGATGTGGTTTGCCTGCAGGATGGTTAGTTGTTTTTTTCTGGCTTTTGCTTCTTTATTTGTTTTCCCTCGTGAGATGGTTAATCTATTCATCTTTTTCGGGCCTTTAAGCACATATCTTGTATTCTTTCGATTATTCGAAATGCTAGATTGCTATTTCTATATCTCTTTTCATTGCTGTTAGTGGTCGTTTTTGTGTTTCATGTTGGCGGTGCCTTCTTGGTGTCGAACTTTTGGTTGCTTTCTTTGTTCTGTTAATTTTTACTTTTTTCGCCGAATTGGAGATTAGGTGCTGTGGCTGCTGCTGTAACACCCTCTGTAAAGGAGTCTCCTCCAATGAAGCTGAAAGATGGTATTTTACCAGTTATACCTTGTCAAGTACATGAAGATGTGTCAACTTTTGGTCCTGGTGACGACGCATCTTCTGTTAGTATTACTGTTGTGGGAGCTTCCGGCGACCTTGCTAAGAAGAAGATATTTCCCGCACTTTTTGCGCTGTACTATGAGGATTGCCTCCCAAAGGTGTACTATTGCCAAATTCAATTACCATTTATTGTCTGAAATTCATTAAGAGTCATCTGGTGTAATCCAATTTACACTAATTCCGAAAATTTCATTAGTGAGCTCCCACTGGATGGTTGATGATTATTTCCACTTTGCAGCATTTTACCATTTTTGGTTATGCCCGGAGTAAGATGGCCGATGCTGAATTGAGAAACATGGTTAGCAAGACTCTAACTTGCAGAATAGATAAAAGGTGAAAATGTTTGTCAATTCGTTTTTAGAATTTAATGAGATTTTATTGCTGAATGTGGATTGGGCCTTCGGTTGGATTGCCACATGGGATATTTCCTAACATGTGAGGTATTATATTTAAATTCTCACCAGGGACCGGGTTATACTGTGTGTGTATGTATAACCACATTCAGAGAAAAACAAAATAGGATTGGTAGTGGACGTCCATTTTCTTCATTTGGTATATCTGTTCTAATGTTTATTGGTGTTTCTGGATGAATTTCAGGGAGAACTGTAATGATAAAATGGAGCAGTTTCTGCAAAGATGCTTTTACCATTCGGGTCAGTATGATTCAGAGGAAAACTTTGCTGAGCTGGACAGGAAACTGAAACAGCATGAGGTAGTCAATCATTGGTACTTACTTTATTTTGTTTACTTTTGTTGTGAATTCCGATTAAATTGCTTCTGTTTTTTAGTGGTTACGGTAGTGCAATTTGCTAAAGTAATTGCTTCTTCTTGAGGGTTTCAATTGGTTCCTCTTGAGGGGGATTTTAGTTGCGGAATCCTATTTAGGGTTCATGCTTGAAAACTATATATTGTAAAACTTGAACTCGGGCTTGATAGTTGCTAGCAATACTCATGATTATTTTTTGGAGAGTACGCATTGAGTTTAAATAGCAAATTTATAGTGCAGAATGGCATACTATGAAATGTTAGATATGACATGGGGGCTGTATAATATGTACTTTCTAATTGATATAAATAGATGTGACAACATGGTAGCTAGTTCTGACATGAAGAGGTTTGACTCTCGGCTTTTTCCAGAGATGGGATTGTGACAGTCATTTATTGACTTTACTTGTGAGACTCTTATAGTCCTCTCGTGGAATATTGGGTTACTGGCTATGAATATGGCAGTCTGAATGTCACACTTTATAACTATAGGCTCTAGAATATGAATCCAAACTCAACAAAAACTTATTTCACTCACATAAGTTCATTAATTATGTGAGTCATCGCCCTATACACTACCTCGACTCTAGATCTAGCCACTACTACTTGTTTCTTACTCTTCCAACTCACTAAGTTACCCCAACACATCAATTTTCTCATTACAAGTATGCAAAAGACCTTTTTGAGGAGCACCTTTTAAATACTTTAGAATCCTGTAAGCAACTTCTAAATGTATTTTCTTGAGTTTTCCATGAATTGGCTCACCATTCCCATTGCAAATGATATATCGAGCTTAGAAACTGTTGCATAATCAACTTACCCACTAGACCTCTATATTGTGTCTTGTCCTTAAGTATAGGACTCTAAGAATCATGAATGTTAGCATTGACTTTCATGGGAGTCTCCATTGGTTGTGCACCCAAGAGACCATAATCCTGCGGGAAATATTTCAATTGTCCTAAATCCTTTATTTGAAAACGTGTGGCCAAATACGTTTTTACTTGCTTAATTCCTTCAAATCACTCTCAGACAAAAAATGCCACCAACATACACAACCAGAACAACAATCCCATTCTTTCCTTTTAGAAAAAACACAAAATGATCACAATGGCTCCTATAAAAACCAAATTGCATCACTGCATTGCTGAAAATTTTAAACATTGCTTTAGGACCAAAATAGTCTTCTTTAATTGGCACACTTTTCCTGTTTCCCCTTGAGTAACATATTCAAGAGGTTGCTCCATATACACTTCCTCCTTTAAATCACCACACAGGAAGGCATTTTTAACATCCAGTTGAAATAGTGGTCATTCTTTGCTAACAACTACAAAAACCAAAATATGAACCCTGGTGAGTTGAGCACTAGAGAGAACGTATCTGGACCAATTCGTGTTATAGGATCCATTCAACTTTATTGAAGTGATCTGAACCAAATGAGAGTCTTTACTGTCTGAACTTTCATAAGGCTTAATTACAGCACATGTTTGCTTTATTCAGCCTTTTAGTCTTTTGAAATACACTAAAAATGGACCCGAGGTGATACACTTAATCCAACAAGCCAATGAACACAAATTCCACCCAGCGCATGTCAAGTGGGCTCCACACTTCCAAATCAGGGCACAACTACAACAATCACTATGAGCAATACCAATCACAACTCCCAATTTAGCTATCAATCACCACAAATTTCAGTCTAAACCTCAACAATAATGTTGACGCAGGCAAAGAGAATATGACCCAAGCAAAGAGAAGATGACGCAAGCATGAATGGAGCAGAAATTCCAATTGAGAACCCTCTAGGGGCAGTAAGACATAATAACTGCTCAATTAGCAGCAGAGGCCACCAACCAAATGGTTATGGTAGAAAAAAAGACGAAAAAATCTTGCCTTTACCCTACCAGTAGAGAGATTGTTTCATGAACATTTTGTAGGGATGACAAAATCGTGTAGACAACTCAAAAAGTTGTAGAAGAACTTCCCAAAATCGACTTCTATGGATCTAATACCTTGTAATTTTGCAATATAGAAAGGATTAAAAAAGGAGAAGAAAGAAGAAAATAAGGAGACAAAAGGGAGGAAGAAGTAGCATTGGAGGCTGTGTTGAATGAGGGCTTAGAAACCGAGCCCTCTTTTAACTATCTCACTTAAGTGAAAATTACATGGAAAGGACCATTCTTGCCTTTCTTACATACATACTTATAACTTAATAAATACAACTCAAAATTCAAAGAAAATTGTTAGATACAGTGCTAATACGAAGTCTAGCTTGCTGTAACTTAATGAGATCCATATGAGACTGAAGTAACCAAAATATCCCTATACCAGTATTTTAACAATGTGTTTCTGTATTATTATGTTGATATCCCACTCCTCTAACCTCATGATTGTATAACATTCTTGCCTTGGGGACCTCATGTACTTTCCCTTCTTAATGAAGTCTCTTTCTCACTGAGCTCAAAAAAGGGGGACAAACACCTTCTTCACCTAATGATTGATCAAAGTTCTCTGTTATTTCAAGGTTTCTGTTTTATAGATCATTTACTTCATCAATGATCTCAATCTGAATGGAAATAATAGTTATATTTATAGTTAGCATCTGTGCTTGTATTCAATGTCACTGCACAAGAACTACTCTAAATTGTTAACTATTATTAATGCTTATTGTAGGCTGGGAGGGTCTCAAATCGGCTCTTCTACTTATCTATTCCTCCAAATATATTTATCAATGTGGTCAAATGTGCTAGCCTTTCTACTTCTTCTTCTAATGGCTGGACAAGGGTCATCGTTGAGAAACCATTTGGCAGGGACTCTGAATCATCTGCTGCTTTGACAAGAAGCCTAAAACAGTACTTAACAGAGGATCAGATTTTTAGGTTTGTATTATCATATGCTGCAGTTCTGGGATTTCTCTTTCTTGTCATAAATTTGTGATTTTTCTGCTTCTCTTCAGGATTGACCACTATTTGGGGAAGGAACTGGTTGAGAATTTATCAGTCCTGCGGTTCTCTAACCTTGTCTTTGAACCTCTATGGTCAAGACAGTACATAAGAAATGTGCAACTTATCTTTTCAGAAGATTTTGGAACTGAAGGAAGAGGAGGGTAAGTTATACTGGACTCTTTAAATTGTTTATTTTGTGGTTTGCAACATTTGGCATTCTAAAATTTTATTCTTTTTGTCTTATTACTATCATACTGCCAGGTATTTCGACAATTATGGAATCATAAGGGATATCATGCAGAACCATCTACTTCAAATTCTGGCCCTTTTTGCCATGGAAACCCCTGTCAGTTTGGATGCTGAAGATATTAGGAATGAAAAGGTTCAATCTCATTGACATACATCAATATTGATTAGGAAGATATGCTCCTTACATGTTTAGCCTGCTCCATATATACATGACATTGTCCTGTGGTATGCACAAAGACTTATTTTCTTAGATGAAGTTATGTTCTTTAGATGTCATCCGTCCCATTGGATAGTCCTGTATATACAAGATATTGTCTTTTGGCATGCTCAGAGAATTACTTTATTAGATAAATTACATGTTGGAATGTTTAAATTAATTTTCTTGTTGCATGTTATGATCTTAGAATCTTCAGTGTTATCTTGTCAGGTGAAAGTTCTGCGTTCTATGAGACCTTTGCAACTTGAAAATGTTGTAACTGGACAGTATAAAAGCCACACGAAGGGTGGTGTAACATACCCTGGATACACAGATGATACGACCGTGCCAAATGATAGTCTGACACCAACATTTGCTGCAGCTGCTCTATTTATAGATAATGCAAGATGGGATGGCGTCCCCTTTCTAATGAAAGCTGGAAAAGCTTTGCACAATAGACGGTATGTTCTCAAGAACGGAGCATTTTTCTACAAGTTTGCACCACCCTTGCATGTTTATGTAGTGGAAACAAAAACAAAGTTACCATGGGATGCTTAACAACATAAAACTGGCTAAAATTCTCACCCAGTTGAACTCCCTACATGAGCAAGTGGACATTGATTATATTGTAAAATGCTGCTAAAATTCAAATCTAGAACTAGATATGGCTTCCCTTGTGTCTAAGTTTGCTTTCCAAACTAGTTCTTGTGATTTGAGATGATATATGGAGTAGACTTGTATGACCAACCTCAATTTTACCTCAATTTTCTTTCTTTTCCTTTCTCATGTCTTCTTCCAGGGCGGAAATCAGAGTACAGTTTAGGCATGTTCCCGGTAATTTATATAAACGCAGTTTTGGGACTGATCTCGACCGCGCTACAAATGAGCTTGTGATTCGAGTGCAGCCTGATGAGGCAATCTACTTAAAGATCAATAACAAGGTGCCTGGTCTGGGCATGAGGCTGGATCGGAGCAATCTGAATCTTCATTATGCAGCAAGGTGTGGCTCTTTTTACCTGTCATATGTTAGTGGATGAAGGAACAGAATATTTGTTGAATACATCTAAATTTCTGTGTTTGGATATGTGTAGATATTCAAAAGAAATTCCAGATGCATACGAGAGACTGCTTCTAGATGCAATCGAAGGAGAGCGGAGACTATTTATAAGAAGCGATGAACTAGATGCAGCTTGGGATCTTTTCACTCCTTTATTGAAAGAATTTGAGGAAAAGAAGATTGCCCCAGAGTTGTACCCGTATGGTAGTCGGGGCCCTGTCGGAGCTCATTACCTTGCTGCCAAGTACAAGGTCCGGTGGGGTGATCTCGGCTCAGATCAAGTTCATTAAAGGCTTCACTCTCTTTTTCTTTTCAAAGCCTTTACAGTTTGGGTTGTAGTTGTGGCGAAATTACCTATTGGATGACGAAATTGAGAATAATTCTGGGGGTGCACTTCTCAAATGTAAGAGAGGAAGAGACAAAGGAGAGAGAATTATGTAAATTAATTTGATTGATGTTCCATGAGTCATATTCATGAGAAGGGTGAAAAAAAAGCACGTGATTCGCTGTGTTTTTCATTCGAAGATCCGAGTCGGAAAAAAAATCCTTTCTTCCGCTGCTCAATTTGTCTACTTTTTATGAAACTAATCTTCAGAAACATCACAGAGAAGGCATTGCATTCGGCAGGGTATCTCATGACGGAGCAGGAAGGCGAAACGTGCCTGCAACCAGAAAAGACCAGGAAGATCACTTTTTCATAGTTAATTCATTTTCAGTGTACCTTTCGGCCTTATCACTTTCAAAGTAAAAGTGCACTAACCCCCGTATGTCAATATCACCGGCTTGTCGATGATAACTTCACCTGGACGGAACTGAAGCCCAATGCCGATGAGATGCTCACGCTCTGACAAGGATGACAACAGATCCAGACATCGGGGAAAGAGATTGGCTCTTTCTGAAACTCCAAACAGAACAACCAATTCCAGAAAACCTTCGCCAGCAAGACGGAAAAGATTGGCTCTTTCTGAAATTTCTAGTTACGGCAACGCATCTTCTTTCCAAGTTCCAACAACTCGTCCATGGGCTGAGCATCGGTTCGGGTTAAACAAAGAACCTGTCCTAACCCGATTTAACTCGACTTGACCCAGAAAACTGTGATTCGGATATTTTGAGATTTAAAGATAAAATCTCTTAAATTTTGTGAGATATGTTTGATTATTTTTTTACTTTTATGTTTAAAAATATTTTAATATATTCTAATTTTAATATTAAAAAATATTACCAAAATTTAAAAATAATTCGAATAATATTTATCAGATATTTAATAAATAATCAGGTAATTAACTAATCAGAGATGGAATAACTCTCACGTTTTATTTAATAAATAATAGAGATAATAAAAAAATTATTATATTTTTTTACCTATTTAATAAATACTAAACAAAAAAACCATGTGACCTCCCTTCCATAGAAGACCGCTAACCCCGACCGGTTCAAAGACTGAAGGGGGTTACCGAGTGGGCGAAGCGACGTCATTTTCTTTTAATTCTAACGTAAAACTTTGTGCTCCTCTGGAATTAATTATCACCACCAACCAATTATTGGTTCGCACGCAAAGTAGCTGGAATGATCGAGCCGGGCTAAATGAATAAATATCCACACACTTTTCCGTCATCCTCCTTTTAATCCCGTTTTGAATCTCTCTTCCACCTCGACGGGTCGACGTACATCTGATCCCCATTCGCCGTTTTCCATTTTCAAGTCAAATTTCAACCATCGGTCGTTCTTCTCCGGTTCAATCGCTGCCAGCGACTCCCAACCGAAAAGATTTAAACTGAAAATCCTTGAGTTTGCAAACTCAAGCAGAGAGAGAGGGAGAGAAGATGGGTACGGTGAATCCATCCGGAGTGGAAATCTCTGAGCCGTTGATTACCCCGGTGGAGAAGCCCCCGGAGGTCGGGTACGAGGCTCCGGAGAAAATTCCTTCCTGGTCGGAACAGATCACGATCCGGGGTCTCGTCGTCAGCGCGCTTCTGGGGACGCTGTTCTGTGTTATCACCCACAAGCTCAACCTCACCGTTGGGGTCATTCCGTCGCTCAACGTTGCGGCTGGTTTGCTGGGTTTTTTCTTTGTCAAGACGTGGACTGCGTCTCTCTCCAAGTTGGGGATTTGGACGACCCCTTTCACGCGGCAAGAGAATACCGTCATTCAGACTTGCGTTGTTGCTTGCTATGGACTTGCTTTTAGCGGTAATTTCAAACTTATTAATGCTGTTTTGTTTGTCGTCCTTTTTAAGTTTATGGTGGTTTTTCTGTGTTGGGTCGTATTAAGGTGTGTTTTGGTAGGGAAGTTGTGAATTTGAAGTTCACGCATAATAGACGGCACATATCTTGGGTCGTATACTGATATTAAAGAATTAAAATAGTTTTGTTTTCTTTCTTCTTAGTTTTATTTTTCGGAAACAGTGTGCGAACACCTTAGCTGCTTTCTGCTTTGTGCTTATCGCACAAATTAGAGTTTCAGGTATGGAAGGTTCTCCGCAACGCAGTAGAACAGATGACTTGAGAAAAAAGGGTTTTGGGATGGTCTGCTCTCTCCAGCAGTTATGTATGGTATGAGCAGTATAAATGGACTTGGAGGCCCCCAATTTTGTTCTGTCGTACTTTCTGAAAAAAAAAAAAAAAAAAAAAACTGTTACACTTTTGTTGTTGCATTAATTGTATGTCTAAACTTCCTTGTCTAAAAATCATGAGAAATCACAATTCATTTTATTGCTGGTCTAAACAAGACTTTCTCATATTGGATTCATTTCATGAGGACATGAATAATTTTTGTTGACAGTATTATAGTCTCCTATGTGCTTTACTTTCTATGGAATGCTGAGTTGTGTCTCTTTGACAGGTGGATTTGGATCCTATTTGATTGCAATGGATGAGAAAACATATAAGCTTATTGGACCCGATTATCCTGGTAATAGAGCCCAAGACATCAAGAATCCTTCCTTGGGGTGGATGATTGGTTTTATGTTTGTTGTCAGCTTTCTTGGCCTGTTCAGTCTTGTTCCTCTTCGTAAGGTACCTTACTTTGAACCCGTATTCTTTCTCTAGTTGTTCTGTTTGTGTATTTTTTTTCTCCCTAATTGGTTTTTAATTGGGCGATATGCTTTCAATTTTTTCTTTCTACCACAGTTACTGTTGGCTATAAATTGACTGGGATAGAAGTCTAGAACTGGCTAATTCTCAAAGGTTATCCTGCAATGAGAAACAGAGTGGCCTACTCAGCTCGAATGTGAACCTATGAGCTTGCCTTGGTGTAAATCTAGGCAGTAAATTCAGCTTCAGATGAGTATGTTATATCTGAAGTTCCATCTAAACATATCTGAACCTATGAGCTTGCCTTGGTGTAAATCTAGGCAGTAAATTCAGCTTCAGATGAGTATGTTATATCCGAAGTTCCATCTAAACGTATCACATCCTGCAGGACCAAATTTTTACACTAGTACTTGAATTCAATGTTGACCTTCAAAAAAAGGGTTTGATCTATGAACCTCTAGAGACCAATACTTCCTGTCTACTGATCTGGACGGATCATCGAAAGAATGATGTTGTGGCAAAGACAATGAACCTGCAAATTTTATCTGGCCCTTTTCTCATAGAAGATGAGTTTCTTAGGGTTTATGTTTGTTATAAGCCCAAAAAGGGGAGGAGAAAGGCAGCAATCCAGTCAGAGAGGAGTCCAAAGGGCAAGTTTGATGTTTTCTATAATATGAAAGACGATTCATTGCCTCAGTGAATTGGCAAGTGTATGAATATGTAATTAGTTGTCAACAAAGGCTCTGGATTCTTTAGGAAATCAAACAGCCCTGCTTCTCTAGATTGATGAATGAGCCCTATTCTGTTTGATCTCGTGTTGTTTACTTGCCAAACTGGTTTGAGCATGATTAAAGCTTTCATCTGCTAACCTAAGTCTCATCAGGCATGCATCTTAATTGTTGGCTGCTCTGCATAAAATTTTCACTAAATAGCTCAGCTTGAGCATGCTTGAGATTTGCAAAAACAAGCCTGAGCTTGAGGTAAGCTTGAATTTACTTGATAATGCATTGCTATAGTTATTTGAATAGTTTGAAAAACTCTATTTGTATCAGATAATATTATTTGTCTTTTAGTTACATAATAATATTTACAAATGGGAATCAAGTCCCTATAGTATAATAGGTGAACTGAATTAGGAAAAATAATTTAGGAACTCTTTGGAAACTTGTATGGAATGTTAAAACACCCAGGGAAACTTTTTTGGAGCAAATTGAAAACTTTCAGAAACTGATTTGAAATGCCAAGTGGATAAAAAAGACATTTATAAGATATAAATGCTAATGGGTGTGAATCTAACCATTTAATTTCATTAGAAAAAATGCCGTCTTTCATACAAGAAAAGTAAAATGCTTCCCTGTTCTTTGCAAGCCACATTGGAAGGGCACTTTTTGGGGAAATGTTTTTCGTGCCAATGTTTCATAAAATAGTTTTATTCAGCCTAAAGTTTTTATTCTATGTTTGATTTTCTTATAACCATCATACTGGAATTGTCAGTGTGTCCACGTAACACAGTTTCATCATGTTTGAGAAATGTTTACAAAAATGCATTCCACAATTTTCATGGGAAGTTTCTTTCTGTATGGCAAGGCGTGTCTGGTAACTATTATTCTGTTGGCATACAAAATGACTACATCTTGTCTGCTTCTGTTGTTATCTATACCTGTTCTAGCGCTCTTTAAGTGTGGGATTACTGTCAGAGTGGTTCTGTCCACTCTTGTTAGAGTTTGTGGTCTAAGTTAGGTACTTGACTTTCCGCACCTTAAACGGCTAGTCTTTTCGGGTTGTATTGGCTAGGTATCTGACTCAGAACTCCGAAGTTAAGCGAGCTTGGGCAAGAGTAATTCTAGGATGGGTGACCTCCTGGGAAGTACTCTTGCCTAGGACTTTAAAAATTACTATAAGAATACTTTGAAGAGGAAGAAACGGAGGTTGAAGAGAATGTAACTCTTAAAATAGATGCAGAAAAGAAAAAAATGGAGATTGGCATCTTGGCTGTTCTGTGATAGTCACATGGAAAAAGTGAATGTAAAATTTTCCAGACCAGCTATTTAACCAGTCATGATCTTTGGTGCAAAATGTTGGGCAAGGAAAAATCCACATTTACAGAATTGAAGGTGGCAAAAGTGAGAATTTTGAGATGATTGTGTGGCAATACTAGGGAAGATATTATAATTGGAGATGAACATATTACAGAAAACTTAATTACTAGCAAAATATTCTATAAATAAGAGAGGATTGTTTGATTTTGGGGATGTTCAGAGGATGCATACTTTTGCTTCAATGATGAGAGCATTTTTCTTATTGGTTGAGAGACTAATGCAACAAAAAGTTCAAAAATAAAATTGATTGATAAGTTTGGAATCTGAGCAACCCGACTATGTTTCAACTCTTGGGAATTCTTGGTTTTGAAGTTTTCATTGCAGAACTTGAATTTACCAGTGTTGTTTTATAGCTAGCTTAAGAGAAGAAAGCCATTAAGAAATTGTTTTTCAAAAAAATAGAAATAAAGCTGCTTCAGCTACTGAAAAGAAAACTTGTATTAACTCTTCAAAATTTTCTCCTAAAGAACAGCATATTTACCTATTTATCGACTCTAAAACAACTATGAACTTGCCAAAACAACTTACATAACCATGATATAACTTTCTTTGGAGTAAAATTTCCTTTTACAATTAAATGTGACCTGCTAAGCTAAAAACCACATGCTAAGAAAGAATCCTAGAAACTTAGATGTAAATGACCAATAATAGAGATTTTCCTAATTTGACTTTTTTTTTTTTTTGAAAAGGATGTATATATTAACTAAAAGAATTACAAAGAAACTAGGAGCAAATCCCTAACAACAAGAGATTGAAAAGTTGCTCCTGACTTGGTGAGCACATCTGCCACCGAGTTAACAATTCTCGGAATGTGAGACCAAATACAAGAAAATTGAGAAACAATTTCAAGAATTTCCCCAAGAGAATCCCAATGCCGCAAAGGGGGGAGGACACATTTTCGCACCAACCAATTACCACTTCGAGTCCCCCTCAATGTGGAGAGGACTACTATATTTGTCTCGAAAAACATGGAGCCCATTAAGAAGACCTTGGAGCTCAGTCGTCGTTGAGTCAGCAATGCCTAACAGACCAACATACGACAAACACTGATTGCCTGAGGAATTTGAGATAACACCCCCAAAACTAGCCATTCCAGGATTACCACGAGAAGAACTATCAAAATTTAACTTTAGGAAACCCGGCTCTGGGGGGGGGGGGGGGGGGGGGGGGGGGGGGCATTCTTGCATGAACCGGGGTCTTGCTTCCACACCGCATATTTGCAATGGTGCTCCAATTATCACGTATAGATGAATCAACAAAGGAGGAGAAAGACTTCTTTGTAAGGAGCCAAGCAGAGATCTGACTTGACACACAATCAACAACCCTTACCACAGAATTACTCCTAGCATCAAAATGCCTCCGGTTACGCTCATTCTAAAGCCCCACGGAATGAAACCAGTGCAAGCAGATATCATAAGTTTTCCAAACCCAGGAAGGGGAGAACCAATGAGCATCTTAAATCAGATCCACTGGCATACAGAATTGCAACCCCGTCTTACTGAGGATGGAAGTCCATACCTTCCACGAGAAAGAGCAATGAAGCAAGATGTGATTGACTGATTTGACCTCAGAGTTGTAGAGAGGGCAGAGAGGGTCGATATCTAGGTGTCCTATTCTTCTGAGCACGTTTGACGTGAGTATCTTTCCTTGGCAGGCACTCCATACGAAATTTTTTATCTTTGGCAGGGCATAGAGACACTATGCAGAGAAAATCTCACGATCCCTTTGGTTTGAATGCCAACCATTAATGAAGCTGTAAGCAGAGGACACTGAGAAAACTCCGCTTTTATCAGGCCACCATATCATCTTGTCAGCAACTAAAGGCTTCAGTTTGCAGGATTGCAAAGATTCCATCAACCTACTTGCCTCCAGAGCCTTAGTATCATAGAGACTCCATCTAGAGTGCAAGTTCTTCAAACTACAACCGATATTTCCCTTTGTAAAGATAGGAGGAGGTGGTTCTTGAATGCTGACTGTAAAGGATCTTGACCCGGCCACCAATCCTCCCAAAACTTTAAAGTTATGCCGTTACCGACATAGAATCTAACGGTTGAAGAAAACTTGGGAATAAGCAAATATAATGATCTCCAAATTGGAGATAAACATCTCCGATTGCCTCCTGAAGTCCACCAAGGAGAAGGACAGCCAAGCTTAGCAGATACCATTTCCTTCCAAAGATTAGAAGAAACACTGTTGAACTTCCAAATCCATTTTAATAGCATGGCTTGGTTCATATCCTTCGATTTTCGAATCCCTAAACCTCCCATATTTTTTGGCAAGCAAACAGCCTCCCATTTGACCAAATGATACTTGAAAGTATCACTAGATCCTCTCCATAGAAATCTTCTTTTTAGCCGATCCATGGTATTGCAAATCGAAACGAGGCAGGGCATAAAAGACAAAGCATAATTTGGGATGCCTGCGATATAAGACTTCAAGAGAATGAGTCTGGCAGATTTCTTAGAAATCTGCCCTTCCACGTTGCTAGATGCGTCTCCAATTTTTCCTCCACTGGATTCTATAGACTTTGATTTATGCGGCCATTGAAGAGAGGAAGACCAAGGTAGGTTGATGGGATGCTAGAGGTTTTACATCCAAAGATGTTCGCCAGCTTTTCTTGTAACACCGGGCAGACAATGAAACCTAGCAAACTTAATAAAGTAAACTTACTTTTTTTTCAAAAAAGAAAAAGGAGAATTACTAACCAAAGACTATCTCCTAATTGTGGTTGTTGGCAAACTGGGAAACTTCTAAAATTAGAAACTTGCTATTTTTCCTTAGATAGAAAGCACTAAAAATGAGTACTTTCCTCAAACAGGGTCTTTCAGTCTACTTCCTTCCTTTTCTTCTCCCCTCTTTCGTAGACCTTTTATTGTTCAGGATGGCTTAGTCTGTCTAGTTTTTGGCAATTTCTTCAACATTAGAGCCATGTACTTCATAAAAAAAGACTTGAAATTAATATATCTTAACTAAGTCCACTTAAAAGAACTATTCAAACAATGGAATTAGCTAAGATAGGTTTAAATCAAGGAGAATTCATGTAGCTGAAACCAACATTAATAGGATGAAGTTGTGTTGATGATTATGATGTCTGTAGAATCAATATGCATTTGAATTATGTCTGTCATGTTAGATGTAAAATTTAAGCCGACTGCTCAAGAGATGGAGTTTAGTTCCGGCTGGAGCCAAGTTGAGTGAATTTGCAAACAATTTTTTTTTTTTTAAGGTCAGCTTGAGTATTTGCATATAAAGCTTTGTGGGCCTTGTGGAGTCGATCCTCATATTTCGTAGATTGTTGAGCTGAGATTCAATATCTTCCAAACCAACTACCAAATGATCAAGCAAGTTCGGATTGGTTGCAGTCCTAGAAGTGATGATTCAGTCATTCCCTGTGCACCTTAATGGAGCAATTACTTAGCTGGTAGCCAAGAGGCCACTTTTTCAAGATTCATGAATGCAAACAAAAAACATGTGTGGCATCACAAAAGTATTGGACAGTCATGAGCTGGAGGGGAGGCATCTTTGTTTTACTTGAAGCAAGACTAATTTATCAGGGATTTATGATATTTTTAGTATTCATAACAACTCGACTCATTGAAAAGAAAAACAGAAGTTGGTAACTGGGGAAATAGAAAACAAATTAAAGATATTTTCGTGAATACCAACAATGAGCTGATCTTGCTGCAACTCCGGTTCTAAAACAGGTTTGGTTGAGTCTGTTACATGATCTTCATAGCTCCCTTACTAATATAAACTGTGCACAATACTTAATGAAGTTTGATTTTCTTATGGTTTATAATAACAACAACGGCATGTAACTATTTTCCATTGCTGTTGGTTTTTTATGTTTCTATATTTGCTATCAATGGGTTTTTATCATTTATTTTCAAGAAAAGTACTGCTATAACTTCTTTGCAAACAACTTTTTTTTTATGTAAAACATACAGATTGTTCCTGATGGAGGCACAATCTAAATTCTTTATACATGTTTTTTTTCCAATATACATGGTTTCACACCTGATTTTTGCATTTGTGTTGGTCATAGGTAATGGTGCTGGATTACAAGCTTACATATCCTAGTGGGACTGCGACTGCGTTGCTGATCAATAGTTTCCACACAAAATCTGGAGCTGAACTGGCAGGGTAAGTTTTTCATGGATCAAGTATGATGATACCTTTCATAAAAAAAAAGTATGGTGAAACCTTGTTGATGCATGGCAATTTTTCCAGTTTCTATGGGTTCCTTTCTAACAAGAGGTATTCGTTTTTAATTGTCCAGGAAACAAGTGAAACGCCTAGGAAAATATCTTAGCATAAGTTTTTTATGGAGTTGCTTTAAGTGGTTTTTTAGTGGAATTGGAGATTCTTGTGGCTTTGATAACTTCCCCACTCTTGGACTTGAAGCATTCAAGAACACGTAAGTTCTACCCTGAGTTTGTGTGTTATGGCTTATGAAATGTGATTCTTTCAGTGATCTCTTAATTTTCATCTTAGAAGTTGAGCCGTCGCATGTTTGGTTTAGTGACAGAAAGCTATCTCATTCAACTGTTCAAGTAACTCAATAAAGAAAACCAAGATGATGTTGTAACTTTTTCTAATATCTACCCTTTACATCTGCAGGTTCTATTTTGATTTCAGTCCAACATATATTGGATGTGGTCTCATTTGCCCACATATTGTTAATTGCTCAGTCCTTCTTGGTGCTATTGTATCTTGGGGTGCCCTTTGGCCATTTATTAGTAGTCGAGCTGGTGACTGGTACCCAGATAACCTCGAAAGCAATGATTTCAAAGGACTTTATGGATACAAGGTATCTTCATATTATTGCACCTACACTGGTTATCATAGCCATTGAAATTTTATTTCCTAGTGGAAATTTGTGATCTGGTCATTTGATATCCTATTATTCTAAGCAACCAGCAACCAGAGCCATCAATACAGAGTTACTATCTGAATTGTTCCTTCCTATTCATGAGTGACATCGACTGCTTGTCACACACTTAACTTCAATTGTTCAGCCATGCCCTAAACATTTTTACTACTGGATAATTATGTAGTACGAAATACTCTCCTAGTGGGCTGTCTTTGGTTGATTGTGTGTTGGGGGCTCTATTAAAGTAAAGTTAGACTTGATTTTTTTGTTCTAACTAGTTTTCTTTCAGATCCTGAGGTTCTCAATTCTTATCTATGTCCTCTCATTTTTGTTTTTTTCATGAAACAGCAAGACCCTTTCTTGATACCAGTGTGATTCTGTACTTGTGCTTGGATGATCCTTTTTCATACAGCCACAACTAATTTTCAAATAAATTAATTTGCAGGTTTTCATTGCCATTGCACTTATTCTTGGAGATGGAGTTTACAATTTGATCAAAATAGTAACACTAACAATCAAGGAAATAGGCAATAAATATTCTAAAAAGACCAGTCTTCCCCTTTTCAGTGAATCTCAAGGTCAGTGGTTTCTTACTTCAAGAATCTGTTATCGGCAATGCTTTCTTGAAGTTGGAGTATTTTACAAGTGATCTTTGCAGATGATGAGAGTTCCAATCTCTTACTGGAAGAAAAGCAAAGGGATGAAGTATTTCTGAGAGACAACATTCCCTCCGGGTTTGCTGCCTCTGGTTATATAGGTCTAGCTGCTATATCAACAGCAACAATACCAATGTTCTTCCCACCACTCAAGTGGTACATGGTTCTTGCTTCATATGTGATTGCTCCTGCACTTGCCTTCTGTAACTCCTATGGCACTGGGCTGACTGACTGGAGCCTGGCTTCTACTTACGGCAAGTTGGGTCTCTTCATCTTCGCGTCTTTGGTTGGGAACAACGGTGGCGTCATAGCCGGTTTAGCTGCTTGTGGTGTGATGATGTCCATAGTCTCAACAGCTGCTGATCTCATGCAAGACTTCAAAACTGGTTATCTCACTCTTTCCTCAGCAAAGTCCATGTTTGTCAGCCAGTTGGTGGGAACTGCCATGGGTTGTATCATTGCTCCACTCACCTTCTGGTTGTACTGGACTGCTTTTGATATTGGGTCCCCAGATGGCCCTTATAAAGCTCCCTACGCGGTTATTTTCCGCCAAATGGCTATAATTGGAGTGGAGGGCTTCTCTGCTTTGCCCAAGCATTGCTTGGCATTCTGTTGTGGGTTTTTTATTGCAGCTTTGGTCATCAACCTTCTGAGGGATGTGACACCCAAGAGCGTGTCTCGCTTCATCCCAATACCGATGGCAATGGCAGTACCGTTTTACATTGGAGCGTATTTTGCCATTGACATGTTTGTAGGAACTGTTATTCTCTTTGTCTGGGAGCACATCAATCCACAGGAGGCTAGTGATTTTGCAGGTGCTATAGCTTCAGGTTTGATTTGTGGAGATGGAATCTGGACCATTCCATCTGCAATTCTCTCAATCTTTAAGATCAACCCGCCCATTTGTATGTACTTTGGTCCCTCGGTGAGCAGCTAGAGGGAGGCTTAACCAGCTCCCCATGTCCCTGTTCTACATCAGGAAAATCTGTAAATGTCTCACTCAGAACTGGACTATTTCGTAGTTGTAGTTTGTAAATATTCTATGCTAAGCAATGACTTTATTTACAGCCACATGTTGCGACCACAACGTGTGACGAACGAATATGTATGTTGGGGCCATGGTTAGCCGTTTACCTACCAGCCACAGGATAAGGAAAACTAGGAGAGAATGTTCTCCGGCGATCTTGAAGGGAATTGAGCCAAACATAGAGATTAGGGAGCGGAGGCCGGTGGGGAAACCTGAACCAGTTGACGGAAAGAAGGGGCAAGGAGTAATTAACAGTTAATCCTGTGGGTTTGATGGAAGTTTACATGAATACTCTCTTAACAAGCAAAAGATTTGGAGAACCTCATCTTTGTTTCAGTGTAACTGAAGAACTGTGATCAGAACACGGGAGAAAAAGATCAAAGCGGTCGTCTTTTTTATTAATTTTTTTTTTTAAAAAAAAACTACCAGGGATTACCTCTTCGAAAAACTAAACAAATCCGAGCCAAGGACTCGCAGTTGTACACACGTCCAGCTTCCTCAACCACGCGTCGCCTCGACACCTTGCAACTTGACCACCTTCTTCCCTTAAATCCAAGTGCTGCCATCCCCGTTCTCATCATCATCCCCTGTTTCTTTACCTCTCTCTGGACCTTGAGGTCGATTGGCCATGGATATAATTCACAAGTTGATAAACCTGGTAGCCCCTCAAGCTTGCTTCTTCACTCTCTTCCTCTTCCTGCCTCCTTTTTACATCTACAAGTTCTTTATCTCCACCCTCAACGCTTTATTCAGTGAGAGCATGTCAAATAAGGTTGTCCTTGTTACCGGCGCGTCCTCTGGCATCGGCGAGGTTCAGAAAATCGATTTGTGGTTCATCTTTCCTCTAATTTACTGTTTGTTTCTTTATATTTCTTCTGATTTTTCTCTGGGTGGCACCTTTTCAGCATATTGCTTACCAGTATGCTAAGAAAAAGGCTTCACTGGCACTGGTGGCGAGGAGGGAGAACCGGCTGCATGAAGTGGCAGAAAGGGCTCGAAGCCTAGGCTCTCCGGATGTTCTCGTTCTTTCTGCAGATGTGGCGAAGTCCGAGGATTGTAAGAGATTTGTGCAAGAAACTATGGACCATTTTGGTCGATGTAAGCAGAAAACCCTTTCTCTCTCTCTCTCTCTCTCTCTCTCTCTCTCTCGTTTAAGGATGTGTGGTTACACTGCTGTAACTAGCTATGTGCAGTGGATCATCTCGTAAATAATGCTGGGATTGGTGCCGTGTGCATGTTTGAGGATGCCATTGATCTTACCAATTTCACACCAGTGATGGTAAGTAATTAACTTAGGCTTCTGCCTTTCTAATCCTGTACTCTGTCATCTCTTATCGGGTGACCGCGGATCCTGAATCCTTTCAGGATGTGAACTTCTGGGGAGCCATTTATCCAACTCATTTCGCAATTCCTCACCTCAAGAAAAGCAGAGGCAGGGTGGTCGTGAATGCTTCATCTGCAGGGTGGTTGCCCATGCCGCGTACGAGCTTCTACAATGTAATTATTAACTAATTTCGCAACTCATTTATCCCTATACATTACCAGATTCTTCCCCAAGAGAGACAGGAGGCTCGATGTTCGATTTTTTTGTCTCACAGGCGAGCAAGGCTGCAACCATAAGCTTCTACGAGACCTTGAGGGTGGAATTCGGCCCAGACATCAAGATCACAATAGTGACTCCCGGATGGATAGAATCAGAGATGACCCAAGGCACATTTCTGTCCAAGGAAGGCGAAATCATCGTGGATCAAGAAATGAGAGATGTAAGTAACTAGCTAATCATTTTCTGAGCTGAAAATGGGTTTCTGTATGAGCCTCTAAACTCCTCGTGAAAATTGATAATTCTGCAACGAGGGATCAACAGGTTCAAGTTGGGTTATCCCCAGTTGGGTACGCAGAGGGATGCGCAAAGGCGATCGTGAACAGTGCATGCAGAGGGGAGAGATACGTGACTCAGCCTGCATGGTTCAGGGTCCTCTACTTGTATAGAGTCTTCTGCCCAGAAGTAATAGAGTGGGTTTTCAGGATGCTCTACATAACGTCGCCAGGGGCTTCTCAGAGGTCGGCGCACAGCAAGAAGATCTTGGATCTGATTGGTGCCAAGAAGGTTCTTTACCCTTCTTCAATACAGGAGGAGACGGCTGTAAAAACTGAATGAAGGGTGTGACGAAAATAATGTTATCTGTTCGTGTTTCTGTACATAAGGAATGTGATGTTGCATGTCCATATCTGTTCGTGTCTGAGCCTTGTAAAAATCTCTGAGCAAAGACATGGGTGCTCTGTAAGGAGAAGAGAAATATGAAATGTTATAATGCATGTCTGCATCTGTTCTCTTATCCTGGGTACTCTTCAAGTCTGAGCCTCGTAAATATATCTCTGAGCAACGACATGGGTGCTCCTTGAGAAGGGAGAACGGAAGCAGGAAAGGGAGACGAGAAAACCAGTGGAAAGGAAACGAAATATGAAGATGGATGGGAAGTGAGGACGACGATTGCAAGAGAATTGAAAAACCAACAACAAGCAGTAGAATCAAAAGGAGGTTTGAACTCTGTAATGAAAAATAAGGATTTTAAAATGTTTAATTTTTTTAAATTTCATTTTAGTGTTTAACCATGAAAACTCGTGATAAGGATTGAAACCCAACCATCCCTGCCTCATCTACTTCCAACCCTGATTTCCACTTCATCCCAGCAACATTGACACACCCCAATTTTAGCATATGGACCATTAAAATTTCAAATAATTACAACTTTGTAGCCATGAAAAGTTCATTATCAAAAAAATTAGGACCCAAATCAACGGTCAATATTGAAGGAACAGACATAAATGACACATGGCATTAATGACACGTGGTACAACCTTAAAGCAAACGGTGGGTGACACATGAAAGCTCCACCCAAGCAAAATGACACATGGCTTTGTAAGAAGGTACAACCTTAAAGCAAAAGGTGGCAAAGGACAAGGTGAGGCATTGCCATCTATGAACACAAGAAGAAATATCTAAAAAAATTACAAGGAAAAACCAATATAAGCATAGGTGATCTACCGCGAAGACTGATGAAATCAAAGACAAAGAGATGACAAACAATTTCAATTATTATTTGTGACAGTGAAAACTTGCCGGCTGCGATCTGAACCTAACGTTAGTTTTCTTCTCATATTCTCAATTACTGCTGAAAACTTGTCCACCGATACCTGTACCCACCGACAGCCTTCATCTCTTCTTTTAGTTTTGGTGATTTTTAGGCTGAATTTCACAAGCTTCCAGGGATTCCGGTCTTCTCACATGTGGTTCTGGATTCTACCATTACGTTTCCTTGTTGCCATTAATATTCATAAAGAGATTGACCATAAGGACTGTCAGAGAGATCAGAATCCTTGTTGCTGATGCTATGCTTATTGAGCTTTTAAAAGACGGACGAGGATAAAGAGAGAGGAAGAGAGACCACTCACCGTTCACAATGGCGCTTACCCAGTTCGTTCCTCCTTTGCCATTCAATTTCCTTGTCTTGCTCTCGCCCTTTCTCTTCTTCAAGGTGTTCCGCTCTTTGATACTGGCAGTTCGTGCGGAGGAAGTGAGGGGAAAGGTGGTTCTCATCACTGGTGCATCCTCTGGGATAGGAGAGGTAGCTAGATAGGCACTTCGATACGATATTGATCTATTTATGGCGCTTCTTCTTCTCCTTCGTTGTTTTTTACTCTCTTCTGGGTAATTTTCTCAGCAATTAGCATACGAATATGCAAGGAAAGGAGCCTTTCTCGTCCTTGCAGCGCGAAGGGAAGACGCCCTTCTTCAAGTTGGGGAGAAGGCCCGTTCTGCCGGCTCTCCTGATGTCATCGTTGTTCCGGCGGATGTCTCGAAACCTGAGGACTGTAAGAAAGTTGTCGAAAAAGCAGTGACCCATTTTGGGAAGTGTAAGAATTATGAATAAATTTCTGGCCAATATTTTGTCAAACTATCATGCATAAGCAATCCCGGGCACCACAGAAATTAATCCTTCTGTATGTTTAAATTCATCTGTGTTTTTTGAATAAATTAACGAACAGTTTCTGGGTATTCTGGGGATTCCAAGCTCAAGTTATTCCCCGGTTACTGAGAGACTTCCGATGGATGCAGTAAATCACGTAGTAAACAATGCTGGAATCGCTTGCTACTGTCCATTCGAAGAGGCCGGCGACATCACTCGCTTCACAAGGATAATGGTACGTCTGCTGCTCACAATTTGAAGACGAAAGGTCTCTGTTTCTAACCATTTAAACTCAATAATCTACAGGATATAAACTTCTGGGGCTCTGTCTACATCACACATTACTCCGTCCCGCACCTCCGTAGGAGCGGCGGAAGGGTGGTCGTCATTTCCTCCGTCGGCGGCCGTTTGCCTGTCACTGGTTCTTCTTTCTACAGTGTATTGTACAATCAATATTCATATCTTCAAAAATTACCTCTACTCTTCTTACTGCTGACCTCTCCCCGTGCATCTTTGATTCAGGCAAGTAAGGCGGCATTGATCATGTTCTACGAGGCATTAAGAACCGAACTCGGTTCCGCAATCGGAATAACGATCGTCTGCCCGGGGTGGATCCAGTCGGAGATGACACAAGGCAAGGGGATGATCAAGGGTGGGAAAGAGGGACTCGATGCAGCAGCAAAAGATGTAAGCAGGACAAATATTAATTAAATTACCATTTCACAGCTCAGACCATTGAATGAAAGAAAGAAAAACTGATCATGTTCTTATCTGGGTTTGTCATTACGAGCGATCACCTCTAATTAAAGTTTTGAATGATGAGCAGGCAGCGGTGGGTCTGTTACCTATAGCGAGCGTAGAAGGGTGCGCAAGGGCTATCGTGAAGGCCGCATGCGAGGGGAGAAGATACTTGACATGGCCGTCCTGGTACCAGTTTTTATATGTCATCACTGCTATCGTTCCGTCGGAGTTGGTGGATCTGTTTAATCGTGCGAGTTATTTTCAGAAACTGAGTTGGTGATAAAGGAGGTTGAATGTCAATAAGAAGATAGAATGCTGACAAAATGCATAGGCAGAAACAACTTTATCTTCTTACTTTGGGACTATCCAGCTTGTTCAAAAGGGGAATCAATGTCACAGGCAACAACAAGCGTTACAGAAAAGGAAAAAAGTGAAAAAAATCCCTGAAATCTGGCTAGTGACCTCTCTTCCTATCATCATCATCTTCATCATCAGTGTCTCCACTCTCACGGAAACGAGGATTCTTCTCCTGTGTTGCCAAATAAAACATTAAGCCGGATATAAACTTCCATTCTTTTTTAATGACAAAGGTTAAACATTCTCGAGAAATAAGGTTCACTTTTCTTACAGGACGAGTTTCTTGATCAGAGGTTCTCCTCGATCCGTGATCTGAGTTTTTCCTTGACACCTCAGATAGTTCATCCTCCCGGTAACGTTTGCGCTGATAATCTGTTTGCATAATCAGGATTTGTATCAAGTATGCCAATACATATCATCCAACTTTATAATTGATTTATTTAAGTCTAGTAAAAACTCAGAAGGCAGTTACAATCCATGAATGGACAATGATGAAGGAAATTTTCATTTTAGAATACTTGCCTCTACCATATCTGTGGGATCGGTCATGCCCATGGCCTCCTCCATGTCTACCGTCTGCAGAAAAAGCGTACACCAAGTCCACATGAATGAAATAGATGCAAAAAGTGAGCTTAGCTCTAAAAGAAGTTGCATAAGCTACAAGTCTTTGAAATCTGAAGATTTCCTGGAAGATCTGGCAGTTCCAGAAAGCTCAGACACGGTGAAAAGAAACTTTGAAGCTTTCCTTTTTTCAATAGCAAAATAAGAAACCTAGAATGTGCTTGCCAAGATATTTCTTGAGTCATAACCAGCTCTAACCCTACACGAGTTCCATACTTCATGTATCATTTAATATCATAAATCCAAGTGACCATCTTGTAAAACATGCCCCCATCAACCAGCAAGAAATTTTTGTCTTCAAGAGAGGATTGATTACATTTGCTTCTTTATAGTAAATACCTTCAATAAAGAAACAGAGGTAAAGAACGTAAATCTGAATTCTTAACAAAGAAGTTCTGCCATCCTTCACTCTTCTACATACCAAACTGTAAGCGGTGTTGCTAGTTTTCACAATGATGACTTTCTCATTGCCTAACCAATGAAAAAGGTTTTTGAGAATGCACACATCCAAAAATTTTAATGTTAAACAAAACAGGACCAGCAACTTTTTTTTTGGAATGTTTATTACACACTACACCCAATATCCCAGGTGAAACTTGAGCCCAAAACCTCACACTAGAAAGCCGTTGAGCCAAAGGCCCAATCCACAATTTTCTGTCAATATTTTGTTTAGTCAACTTCTCCCATGAGGGCAAAAAACAAACAGTCTTATATCCAAGTTTGACAATTAGGTAAAGTATACCTGTTGATGAGAAGAAATTAAAGTAAAAGAGAGAATTTCGGTCTGGCCACTTTTTGATGTATAATTGTGTATTAAAATATACTAAGCTATTCGACTTGAAATTACCAATAAAAGCAAAGTAATAAGCACGTGTAAGAAACTTCTGACCATGGAAAGAAACACTTGTTTTCAGGACTTACAATGCTGTGGCATTGCTGATTGAAAACCCAAAGAACCAGCACCATAATCCACCAAATGTCTCTGAGCTTCCAACTCTCTCTGAACCAATTTCCCATAACCACCTCTGCGTGTTACTTGTTAAGGAAAGGGAATGACAGAAACAAAAAGCTTCATGTATAATACCACCCACAACAGAAAGAATAACTTAATATGTTCCTACAACAAATTTTCTAGATTTCAAGAAGACAGCCTAAGAGACTGGAACAGCAATAGATGCAGTTCATAGTCCATCAAAAGATATTCTTACTATGACTATCCAAGTCGAGCAAGGACATATATCAATTCATACTTCAGTTATAAGCAAGGTTTGATGGCTCCCAAATCAGTAAAGCTGTTGCATCTCTTCCAAATATTAACATGTAGACTCAATGCTCCTCACAGGAACCAATCTGGTGGGTTAGTTTATATCAGAGTCAGGATAACCAAGTTACTTATATGTGTCATTGCTTCTCAAATCCAAATGAAATCAACACTTATAACAACCAATTGTACTTGAGCAATTACATTCCTTCTACGGCATTTAAGTGCTCATATTCCAAACATGCTAATTTCATTGTGTACCATAGTGAAAGATCAAAAATAAATTCTTTGCAACCATTTTCAAAAGGATATCAGGATCATAATCCGTACGGTACTCATCTCGAACCTGCAAGGAGAAATATCTATCACATCGAAGCACAATAGGACCAAGCACTGAGAAAGAAAATAGGAAAAAAATGGAGCAAATGAGAATAAAAAGAAACAAACAAAAATGAGGAACCTGTCCTCCACTTCGCCCACGGCCCCACTGCCTTCCTTCTTGGAATCCCCAATCAAAATCCGCACGAATGGGCCGGTCGTCCAAAATGGTCCCACTGATGTATTTGACTGCATCCTCGGCATCATCTCGAGAGTAGTATCTGATTCAATCACTATTTAAGTAATGGTTGCACAAAATTTTCACAAAAGTAAGCCATTACAGCTGCAGAGTCAAGAGTAGGAGTTTGGGGAGCCTGACAGTGTTAATGTAGAACAAAATGACTTGATCAAAACTTGCTTTTTTTTTTCTAAATAGAAGGGGCATTCCTTCTGATATCATATATGACAGGAAAACTAATCACAAGCCAAGAAAATGAACCACTCATATGGAAAAACGGATAACCAATATTCAAACAAAACCATTTCCAGGCGGCTATAATGTTAGAATGCTTACAGGACAAAGCAAAAGCCACACGGGGTCTTGGTGTTCTTATCAAGACCCATGATTATCTTTTTTATCTCCCCAGCTCGAAAGAATAATTCATAGATTTGCTCTTCTGTAGTGTAAAATGACATATTTCCAATATAAACTGTTGTTGATATTTGAAGCGCATGCTCAAATTCTTCTTGTGTTCCAGGAAATCTCCTGTCTCGATAGGCTGAAAGCTTGGTTGGATCCTAACATTGTGAACAGAAATTACGTAAATCCCAATACATGGCAAGAAAAAATATTGATTTCAAACAGTGCAAACAATCCTACCTTAAATAAGGAAGCCATTGCCTTTCTACTGTAAAGTACTTCAAGCAATCCAATAGCTGCAACAGATGATTATTGAAATCAGAGAGAAGAGAAAATTAAGACAAAAGAAGTAGCATTCCAACAAGCTTAGAGACGAAATAGTATAGCTCATGAACACAGCAGATAAGGTTCAATTTCTGAACGAAGTACACACCACAAAATTGAAGCAGTAGTAAGTTAAAGGGCTCGCTCGAGAAATGAAATTAAGACGCGTGCAAACCAAACAGACCCGAAACAAAACCTTAATAAAAGACAGACAGCAGCAAAATCAAAGATTTCGCTTTGTAACAGAATTTAGAATGTATTCAAATATAGGAAATGGATGGTCATGTCAGGTCGTGTACCATGTCCTTTTAGTTTTTCAGAACAAATTTTGGATCCATAACACGTATCGTCTAGGCAGAGGTCAGCAGGACTAGGCAGTATCCGACCTTACCGAGTACTATCAATGCTCATCTCATCACTCACACCCATATCTCTCCGGCCCAGAGGGCTAGAAGTTACTGCACCCTTTCCGCCCCACTCTGCTAGAAGTTTTTGAAGTTACAAGGTAAAATCCACCCAGCCACATTGAGGAGTCATAGGAAAGGTTCACAAAAAAGCAGATGGTAGAACAATACTTCCATTGAAGGTTGTATCTGACTGACTACAGGGCGTTGGATTAATTGAAAACAAGAAATAGATTAAAAACTAGGACATGAGAAGATGATTCTGCTATCAGAGACAGAGACAGAAAAGGAAAGTAAAGGGTGCGAGAAAACAAAAAACTGAAGAAAGAAACTAACCTTGCCGGAGATGCTTGGGCCATTAATAGTCTTCAAAGTAGGGTCAATCATCAGCAACGAGCTTGAGAATTTTCATTACTGAAATTGCTCGAAGTTCTACCAATGCTGCAGTACGAAGTAGGAAAGGAGAAGAGAGGAGAAAAAGTCTCTAGGGCTTTGTTTTCCGAAAAGACGGTAGTAAATTCCGATGTTATTTAGGGATGGGTTTATCGCCAATGCGTATCGTGTCTCGGCCGATACTGTTCGGAATTTTCCCAGCACGATACACCCCGTTTCGGCTAATAGAGCCGACACAGGGAAACGTAGCAGCCAATAAGCCTAATATGTATTTGATTAGTAGGTCCGGGATAGTATTGACAGTCATTTTATAAACGGGATCGGATAATTAGGGGGGGTTAGTGCACTTCAATGGTGTATGTGAATTACTTTTTCGTGTTAGTGTATTGGATTTAAAGTGTACTAGAAAGTATTTTCTCGTGTTAGTGTCCAAAATGGAAAATATAGTGGAAACAAAAAATTGAGTTATTTTTATAATGAGTAATTTAATGTAATATTAAAATATATTAACATAATAAATAATTAAGTTGAGTATTTTATTAATAAATTTAGATAGATTCTAGTTTAGTCTAAATTAATATAATAATTATGAGTTGAAATAAAATTATTAATTAAATTAATTATAAAATATATAACACTTAAACAAAAATATTTACTTTTATAATATCTTGATACTTGATAAATTTCTTACTTTAACAATATCTTAATAATCACTTTTAAATTACTAATTTAATATAGTATTAATAGTAATAAATATAATAAATAATTATATAGGGTATTTTATTAATAAATTAAGATAGATTATAGTTTCGTCTAAATTAATACAATAATTATGAGTTAAAAAATAAATTATTGATTTAATTAATTTAAAAAATAGAATACTTAAACAAAAATTTAGATTTTTATAATGTCTTGATACTTGATCAAAATCTTAATTTAACAATATCCTAATTATCACTCTTAAATTACAAAATTAATATAATATTAACAGTTAACATTAAATAATTAATTTAATTAATTATACAAATAGAATACTTAAACAAAAAAATACACTTTTTATAATGTTCATATACTTGATCAAATTCTTACTTTAATAATATCTTAATTATTACTCTTAAATTAGTAAATTAATATAGATTAATAGTAATGAATATAATAAATAATTAAATAGAATTTTTATTAATAAATTAATATAGATTGTAGTTTAGTCTAAATTAGTATAATATTTACGAGTTAAAATCAAATTATTGACTTAATTAATTATAAAAAAGTAAAATACCTAATGAGGGGAATCGAAGGGGTTGGGAAGATCGAAGTAGGAAGGGGGAAGAACAAGAGGATTTGAGATACGAGAGGGTTCGACGTCGAGGGCACGACAAAACAGCGAGCCGACAGAGAGCGAAAGATGGGGGGTATGAGGGTTGGGAAGCAGAGAGGGTCGAGAGTGCGAAACAACAAGTCTGCAGAGAACGAGAGAAGAGAGAGATGAGGGTTAGGAAGTAGAGAGGGTCGAGAGCGCGAGACGGCGTGAATGAACTAGGTTTAGGGTTGGAACTCACTTCCACTTTCTATCGTGTGCACGCACTAACATTTTTGGGTAAGTGAGAGTGTAATCTCTTTCACTTTTACTTTTTTTCTGGGTGCACTAAAAGGCCCTAGCTAGGCGTACAGCTAAGAAGCATCTGTAGATAGATCAGGTAAAGGGAATTGAACCTTTGTAGTTGAGAAGCATTTGTTCTAGTGGTATGATTCGCTTGGGGTGCGAGAGGTCCCGAGTTCATTCTCGGAATGCCCCGTGCTTTTAATTTTTCACTGCCGGCCTATGGAAACAGATTCTGAGTTCATTAGTAACATAGCTGCGTTGATGGATCCACAAATCCAATTAAAGACAACTTCTTATCAGTGAAGTTACTGTTGAACAACCAATCAGGAAGTTCCAGTTCTCCCAGATCTTCTTTACTTTTCTCCTATTGATTTCTTGTATTGTGATTTTAAATAATTAAAAGAATTTATTAGATTTTTGAAATGATGTATCCTTAAATTTTTTCCTTCTGTTTAAGAGTATCTCTGGTATCTGAATCTGATATCTTGAAACTGTTTTTATTGTGCGGCAGGTTCTAGCTTGATCATGTTCTCTCCCCAATATATTTTTCTCAGTAATTTTTTTTCCTGAAATAGTACAGTAGTAAAAGTTTTTTGACTCAGTTTGTGACTTTTCAGGCTTTGTGCGAGTTCAAGAAATAATGGACATCGATAAAACCACGGATTTATTAGAACCAGAGAAACCTAGTAAAGGAGGTTTGCATATTCCTGTCAAGGACAGGGTGACATTCAAGCCACCTGAGAAGAAATCCCTTCTAGGTATGTTCTGAAAATTTGAAAAAAGAAAGTTCATGCTAAGTGTCACAATTCAAGGTCTGTACTAATTGCCTTTTTGAGACGACAAATAAAAGAGGTCGTTACTGTCTTTGAAATAAAATTATTGAAAAATTTCATACTAATAGTTCATGCGGAGCCTGTTTATATGTGGTGTTGGGCCCACACTCTGATCTTGCAGGTTTTTCTGTGTTAGAGCTTCCGTGTTATTTTTGTTGCTAGGATGTCCATTTTTTCTTCAAATAAATTTTTATCATTCAAAAGAAAAACAAATTGTATTATTCTCATGTCCAGTTATTTCTTGAATTCGATTCTTTCACAACATCCCTTTTTGTCCTTTAGCCTCCTTTTGCTCAGGATTATTAATTTCATTATATTGTGGAGACTTCCTATCAAGTTTTTTAAATAAAATTTTTATTACACATTTGGTGACCTACTTAGTGCTATGTCCTGGGCAGGTCTGGATGTGCTTGCCAGTGCAAAGCGAGAGTCCAAAACTGGAGGTGTGTTTAAGGTTCCTCAGGAGAGGAGTGTTTTGGCCGTAAATTCACTTGATGAGGAAGGGGAATATGCTTGCTCTGAGTTAGATGATGTGGGGAGTAATTCATCTCTAGGTGAGCATAGCCGTGTTCGTCGGAATTATCGGGGAGCTTCTTTTACTGAGACACCAAATTCAGGTAAGGCTACTGGATTTGTTAGTGGAAATAGTCCTGCATAGATAAATGTTAAGAAATATCATAGGTTTATAATCTTGAGTAATAGGGCTCTTGAGTGACTAGTTATTTGGGGATTTTATCGGACTTAATCACATGGTATCAAAGTAGGACATCTCTACTTGGACCTAAGCGTAGTTTGTGCCTTGTCCATTTCTTAGGCCAGTTATTTGTATGTGTAAGCTTAGAGGTAAGGGGGAGGGTGAGTGGGAATGTTATGAAAATCATTGGTTTATAATGTTGAGGAATAAACTCTCCTAAATGGCTAGTCATCTTGGGATGAAACCAGGTTCAATCTTTTTAACAGAACTATTTGGTCATATGTAGTTGACATTATTTGGTTTCTTATATATATTAATTTTATTAGGCCTTTCAAAAAAAGAAATAATACACGAAAGTAAAAAATGTTGACAAAAGGAAAGAAAGAAAATGCTACCACTACAGAGATTAAAAAGCAAGATCATTTATGAGTCCAACAATATTGGAGGGTTGCATTGTTATGTTAGCTAGGGGCATTGACCTAGCTGTTTTTCTCTCTAAGAGTATGAATATTCATACTCTTTGATTGAGTTCTAAATCCTGCTTAAGCGTTCTAGACATAGTTGGTGTTCAAACAAGCAGATTTTCAATTCTTTAAACAAAGAAAAAAAATTGTAGGATTTATATGAGGTAATTACAATGCTTATCTTGTTTCAAAAAAGAAAGTAAAAGAGCAATATTTGCTATATACCCTTCAGTTCCTGTCTGAAAAGTTAGAAATTTACTCTCTTAGGAAAATTTTGCATGAAGGAATTTTGCTGTAACTTTACTCCTCAAATCAATTGTCCTCTCTTTTCAATAGAGAGAGTTATATAGTTTTTTTTACAATCTTCATTTTGTTGATACTTGTTATTATATATAGCGCATAGGGTTATCATCATTCTAACAGAAATGCTCTGTAGTTTCAACTGTTACAGAACATACTTCCACAACAGAAAGAGACCGTGGTAACATCGATGTTATTCAGAACTCAAAGGAACGACGTTATTCTAGAGTAAGCTTATGAGACTGGACTCCCTATGATTGTTGTTAACATATTTCTTTCTTTTCTCACATGCTTTATGTTGGGTAGAATTATATGTTGAAGACTTCATCCATGCTAGGTTCTTTCCCATTGCTTAGAATTTCTAGATTTCATGAATTTACAAATGTTCGTAGTGTCATCCTCTCTCATGAGTGTGTCCAACTGAATGTTAAGTGCTCATTCCTAGCTAATAAATTGGAACCACTAAATCCCTAATGGTGTTTGATTCATGAATTTATAGTGTTAACCTTAGAAGGCCTCAGTGTCAGATGAATCTGTACCAGTTCTCTACTATGCTGTTTCTGGATTGCTAATTATCTTTTTTCTTTACCCAACCAGTCTTATATATTTGGTGGTGTGACGATTAGGAGTACTATTCCTTTTTTAGCCCTTAATGGTTATTTTTTTGGGATTTCCGAAGGATATTAGTGTCATCATTTGACATAAAATCAAGTGGGGACTGCAGTTTGAAACACACATGCAAACACACACAAAAAAAAAAAGAAAAAAAAGAAGGTACCTAATCAGAATGCCAAAATCTTTAGAGCTGCTGACATGGAAGAAACTAGGTTCTTAAATGTATCCATTACTAGGTTGGCCCGACCTGATTCCCATACCTCAGGTTGGGCTGGATAGGATAATTATAACCCACCATGCTTTTGTGCCAATGTCCATGACTCATTCTATGATGGTTTTCACTCTAGATTAGGTAGCATTTTCACGTACTTTCGTGATAGCTCTCACTTAGGCACTGGGTGGCTCTTTTCATAGGCCACCTTCTCTAAGATTCCAACACATACATAGTGCCTGTTTTCATACCAATGCTTGGTATTTGGCCAATATGCTAAAAGTTCTAGACCTGATGAAACACAAAAAGCTTGGCCTTTAATCTGTCCCGTATTAGGCTGACTCAATCTGATGCCCACACCCTAGTTGGGGCCTCGTAGGACTAGAAGACAAGCGAACATTGTAATGCCTATCTAATATTCACAGCTTGTGGCATCTTCCATTGAATGAGATGGTAGTGATTCTCTTTTTTTTTTGTTTTCCTGTTTTCATTTGAAGGATCCTTCAAGTTTCAGAAGTGTTCATTCTCCTAGTTCAGGTAGGCATGAGAGGTACAATAGTAGCAGTGAAAGAAGAGAATCAAGGGACTTTCCTAAGAGCGAGAGCTCTAGGATGAGTGAAAGTCGTGGTAGCAACTATAGGGAACGTTCATATGGAAGAGAATCACAAGAGCGATATGCATATGAAAGGAATTATGGTGGGGAGCCTGATAGAAAGCGAGGAAAATATGATCGTACTCCCAGAAGAGCATCTGGTATATATGTATTTTGTTGTATTTTTATAATAATATTTTCAAACTTCGGATCAAGCTCTGCAGCAATAGATTCCGACATTCGAATTTTTATGCAATATACAGGTAAATCTGAATGGGATGATGACAATTGGGAATCAGATGGCACTCCACACCATGAGAGTCATTCTGTGGCTGGGAGGCACTACCGTCCCTCACCATTTCCAATGCTTGCTGCTGGATCACCTGATGCACGATTCGTGTCCCCATGGTTGGGTGGTCATACCCCCTATTCAGGTATATTTTGTGGCTGGAACTGCTACTCCAATCTAATAGTATGAGGTGACTGGAATTTGACCTTATTAAAGTCATGCTATCTTTTTATTTAAGTTTTTTAAACATCGCATGTAACAATACTGGAAACATTGCAGGACGTTCACCTTCTCCCTGGGATCATACTGCCCCATCTCCTGTTCCAATACGTGCTTCTGGCATGTCAAGAAAAGCTTCTGATACTGGCCAACGAAGAAGGTCACACCAACTTAACTTTACTGCTGATGGTACACATTCACAGGTGTTTATTGGTTCTAGTTCTCATACCTTCGTTGTACACACAGTGATATGGATCTTTTTGCTACTTTGCTTGAATTTAGATAAGTAACTATAACAACGAGTGATCAGGGTAGTTTCATTTTCTTGGCAATGTTTACTTGCAATATTGGTTTGGAGGACTAATTTGGTCTTTGTGTTGTAGTTCATTCAAAATAAATTGTATGATGTCACTATCAGATGCTAGATATACCATTTTGATATGAATGCTTAGCTACTAAGAACACTGCCGTTGCCATGATTATGGAGACAATAACTGTGTTTGATGCTTATGCATGCTTTATCGCAAGGTCATCTCTCTTACTCATTAGATGTTGAAAATTTTGGAACCCCTTAATCTTTCATATTGTTCATCTGCTGCATAATTCACTTTTCACCATTCGTTATTTCTCTACTTTTTACTATTGATGTGTACAGAAAAAATACTCATTATTCATGGACAATTTGTACTGGGTTGAATGATACTGAGACTAGTAGGTTGATGAGCCTAAAATTAGTAAAATTGATTTCATTGCACATTTTGGTTACAGAGGGCAATATGATAGTGGTCGAAAGGATTAGTACAGTAAAGAGGAGGTTATTTTCTTTCTGGTCTTTCTAAGCCATCATTTTATGCTTTTGCTGGAACTTGACTACCTAAATTTGGGGTCAAATTGTTGCAAAAAGTTCTACTAATCTACCAACTATGCAGTACAACTTTTTCTTTAATTTTTTAATTTTTTTAAGCATACCAATTCCTCTCTCGATCTTAATCTTTCTCCATTAGCCGATGTTACTGTGCATTACCATTTGAAGAAATAGTTTCAGTTTGATAGGGTTGATGCCTCTCTGTTGATGTTGATCTTTGATTTAAATGTTAATTTTGCATTTTTCATTTCTTCTCAGGAGACTTACTTCGACACAAACTCCACAACTGATGATGGCAGGCATGAGCTTACTGAAAGTATGCGCTTGGAAATGGACTACAATGCAGATCGTGCATGGTAAGTGACATTCTTGAATTGTTTGTTTGCATTTGATAATGTGGGGAGAGGCTTCTATTAAATATTCGTAGGAAACCATTTGAACCATCTGCTTTCAGGTGAAAACCATTTTTCAAAGACACCTTTAAAAGTAGGGATGTGAAGGAGTGGTAGTCTGGTGGAACCCAACAGAGAGAGAAGAAGTTTACCTGGTAGACTTCGAGGGTCTAGGTCCTCCCAGTGCCAGAATTCTCTTCCCCTCCCTCTTCATCCTCCTCTTCCTTATTCCCTTTGCTGCTTGTACGATGCTCAACTAACTGTCCTTGGAAGGACAATGGTGTTGGTTCTGGGTAGTCCCTCGTCCGTGGGAGCCAAGGCCTTTCCCATGCTCCCTTTTGGGTCTTAATTCCCATCTTGCCCATTCTTGTATAGACCCGAGTTATCAAGGGTCTATCATAGTCAAATTGAGTAATCTGAGGGACAACTAGCATGCATCATTCAGGGTTTATATCAGTAGACCAAAATTTGGTTTGTATCTAAGTAATGGTTCAAAAGAATGACCCAGGCTAGATCTCTGTAAGTCAAAAGGATTTCCAATCTACAACCTCCTTTTGTTTGATGTTAGCAAGGGTGTATAAACAAATAATGGACTGAAAATGCCCATGGCATTTATCCTTCAGGAGCATCTGTAACCAGGCAATTCCTCCACACTTGGGATACTTGAGTTGCTGGTGCATCATGAAGTTTTGACCTTGAAATATGTAACTGGAAGTTAGTTTCAATTTTTCATATTTTCTTCTGGTCTTGGGTATGTGGGAGGGTTTGATTACTTCTAAAATATTTGAATTTCATGGAAATAGTTTTCACTTATTTAATTCATGACGTGCTGATTTGTTGTTCAATTCTTCACTTGGTTTTGCTAAGCTTTTGTCCTTCCTTGTAGGTATGACAGGGAAGAAGGAAGTACAATGGTTGATGCTGATAGCTCATCTCTGTTTCTTGGGGATGATGCTTCTTTCCAAAAGAAGGAGGCAGAGTTAACCAAGAGACTGGTATGTGTAGAAGTTCTCAAGTAAGAGTTGCTTGTTATCAAATTGATGGCACAGTTGTCTAAATTTCTTTAAAAAAAGCACTGCAGTAACTTCTACCTTTGCTGTTGCTATGACTAGTCTTGCTGGTTGGATGTTTAGCTTTTTGTCTTCTGATCCCTGAAACACTTGCCTATTCTGTACACTAAGACAAAGGAAACTGGTTGAATGATGACACCAATGATTAATACAAGAAAGCAAAGGTTAACTTTATTGTTTCTATAATTGTATTTACGGTTTTTCTTGCTTCATGTCTCTATGTTGAATATTCCTCATTTAGCACTAAGTAACGAATGCCAATGGGAGTACCTTGAGGATCTGGGCGAACTGGACCTTCCTGATCGGTCGTTCAACAGTAACTTCACTGATAAGAAGTTGTCTATGATTGAATTTGTGGATCCATCAACGCAGCTCTGTGCTCTGGGTCATATTTAGCTCTTTGGACTCATCATTGGTTCAGTAGTAAATCTGATTCTTTGCTGTTTGAGGTGAAACCGTAGGTAAAAGAGACGAGAATTTGAATTATGTATTTCTTATCATGAGTGAAACTTGGGAAATTTTGATATTTGAAATCATCTTTAAGCTTGCATCCCTGCCAAAGTGCATGATAGGAAGCAGGTCTGGTAAACTATGTTGAATTTTGTACTATGAGTGATTCATAAGACAGGTTTATTAACCTAGAACATAGAAAGAAAGATGTGAAAAAGCCAACGAGGGTATTGCATGTTGCTGTGAATGTACATTTAATATGGCACAAAAATGAGAAAAGGTTACAGGTCTATGTTATTGGTACCGTATTTTGTGTTTTCCAGATAGTTTTGAGTTTGCTCATTATCCTTCTGACAAATGCTTATGCTTATTGCATAAGTTTCATCCCCTTTCATTTTATCCTAATGCATCTGAACATTGTGGAATGTAGATTCGGAAGGATGGAACACGGATGACCCTTTCACAAAGCAAAAAGTTATCTCAAATGACTGCTGATAATGCTCAGTGGGAAGATCGGCAACTTATGCGATCTGGTGCTGTTAGAGGTACAGAGGTACAGACTGAATTTGAAGATGAGGAAGAGCGCAAAGTCATTCTCCTTGTTCATGGTATGTAATTTCGTGGTAATTATGAGAGGCTTAATAGTAGGCTTATGCGGGCTAAAATGATTGATCTTTTAGGTGTGAGAATGGACCTGCTTGTTTGTAATTGTATGTTGTTAATAATGCTTTTGGGTGATGCATTGTGAAGGGCACACACCATGAAAACATTTTTCTGGGCCATTGATTATGTTAATGAAGATGCAGCATAAAAACCTCACCAGTTACGTAGAATAATAGTATGTCATTAATAAATTGAATAAAGGTAGTAACTGTGTTTTCTTTTGGGTGATGCATTGTGAAAGGCACACATCGTGTTAACGTTATCTGGGCCATTCATCTTGATTCCAGTTAGGTAGAGTCTCATCGGCCATATATTCATTAACTTGAGCCTTCCAGTGAGTCCATCAGAAGATGGATAATGGAGCTGAATCCACTCATCATCATTTCTCTACAATTGTTAACAGTTAATAGCTTAGTTCACCCAAGCTTGAGGTGTCCCCCTTTTTAGAAGCATCACCTGCAGATGATGCACTTGAGTCGTCAACTAATTCATAGTATTTATGTTCTGATCAACTAATTCCATTTATTCATACTTTTAACATCACAAAATACTCTTGCTTAATTGGGCCTGTGATCGTGATTGGCCCTACAGAGGAAGAGCAGTAGTTATTGTTTTGTGGTTAGAGAAACTTTCTAGAAAGGCTTCCTGGCCCGTTGAAGGTGGAAGGCAACTTATTGGTGGTTGTAAATTGGTGCAAGAAATTGTGTCCCTTGGTGTGTCAACAGTTTAACTGATTCTCTTGTAAAAGAAAAAGATTGTGAACCATTTACATATCATACGAGTTTTAACTCGTGTTATGTATCATATTTCTGCTGCAGATACAAAGCTTCCATTCCTTGATGGGAGGGTTGTTTTCACAAAACAAGCTGAACCAGTCATATATCATACGAGTTTTAACTAGTGTTATGTATTATATTTCTGCTGCAGATACAAAGCCTCCATTCCTTGATGGAAGGGTTGTTTTCACAAAACAAGCTGAACCAGTCATGCCAATAAAAGATCCCACATCGGATATGGCAATAATATCACGCAAAGGATCTGCTTTGGTGAGGGATATTCATGAAAAACAGAGTCAAAATAAATCACGACAGAGATTTTGGGAGCTTGCTGGATCCAAACTTGGTGATATCCTGGGTGTGGAGAAGACAGCTGAGCAGGTTATTGCCTCAAAATAATTATTTCTGCTATGTTATTTTGGCCATTTGAATTTCGTTGCTGATTAACGATCTCATTTTGCTTTAAATGGCAGGTGGATGCAGATACAGCTGTTGTAGGGGAACAAGGTGAGATTGACTTCAAGGAGGACGCTAAATTTGCACAACATATGAAAGAGAAAGGTGAAGCTGTGAGTGATTTTGCCAAGTCAAAGTCCCTATCACAACAAAGGCAATATCTTCCAATATTTTCTGTTCGTGAAGAACTGCTACAGGTACAAAACTTACCTTTTTTTTGTTTCTATTATTTTTCTCTGTAAAAATAATTGCTTCAAAGTTGAAATGTCCGTATCAGAAATGGTTCAAACTCTTCTTGTGATTTGATCTTTTCTTATTTAGTTTTGACTACATGTTCTTCATTCCCACTCTATTAAACAAGTGGACTGTGCCCCATCGTACTGCTGTGTGACTTTATTGTTTTGCCCGTACAATTCCAGCCACCAGTTTTGTTTGTTTAATCTGATTTTGAGAGGAATTTGTTGTTTTAGTGGTTCCTTGTTATTTTGTTTATTAGTTATTCTTTTATGTGGCTTTTTTTTCAATGTTATTAAAACTGAACCAGCCATGAAACTGGTAGGATGGCTATTTTGGTCAATCGGGTTAGACCGGAGTGAACCATTGGTTGGATCGGGTCCAATTGGGCCACCTTATTTTCTGTATGTAAATTATTTTGTTGAACTTAGACATGAATTAGTCTTCGGTTGATTGTTACTACTTTTTCAATGTAAGTACTTGGTCACGGCTTTGAATCCTCTCTCTAGTAAGTTTTTTCACCATTTCTTTGTAAGAAAATGATTGAACCGGATTGGTTCAAGTTCAGACCAGACTAACCAACCAGGAATTCATGTTTTAAGCCAAAAACCATTTTCCTCATGTGAGAACCAGAAAAAGGGTCCGAGACCGGTTCAATTGGGGTAAACCGGTCAGTCCGGCTTGGATCTGTTCACACTGCTTCTTTTTTTTTTTCATTTCGAAATTAGTGTTTATCTGTTCTTTGACTTAGGCAAAAGTCCTTCATGTTAATAAGGTGATATATTTTGTGCTGACCTGTACCATGAACAAGTGAAAATCAATACATGTAGTTTAAGATGCTGTGTCTCTAATTCAATATATATCTTATTTGGCAATATCAGGTTGTTCGTGAGAATCAAGTAGTAGTGGTCGTTGGAGAGACTGGTTCTGGGAAGACCACTCAACTTACACAGGTTGGGTTGCCTCTATTGTTTATGATTGAATATAACAACAAGTTCTATATCTCAATAGCTTCCATGAGCAGAAAAGTTTTGATTTTAACATATGTTTGGCTCTAACAACTGCATATATATTTGGCAGTATTTACTTGAAGATGGATATACAATAAATGGTATTGTTGGTTGTACCCAACCAAGGCGTGTCGCAGCAATGAGTGTTGCTAAACGAGTTAGTGAAGAGATGGAGACAGAACTTGGAGATAAAGTTGGTTATGCTATTCGTTTTGAGGATGTCACAGGGCCAAATACATTAATTAAGGTACTTTTTCTTTAGTAATTGAGATTAGATGCCATTTCAAAAAGAAAATGTGATTGATCTCCATTGTGTAGTTTGCCCTTAACCCTTCTTTGCTGTTTTTCCAGTTGATTTCATGCTTTTTGTGCATCCTTCATTTTATGCTACTTTGACAAATCTTCTTATCTTCTTTGGGTAGTGCTTTTCTACTTCTGAAAGCAAAATTGTTTTACTTTTTTGTTAAATTTTTTGCTTTCTTGAGAAGTGAATAAAGTGTTAAAACCAAAAGAAGTAGAGGAACAGATTTTTTTTTTTCAATGGTTGGAAAGTTCTATAAGAAATATGTATGTAGCTCTTAAAAAGCTTTTTAGATGTGCCTTTTCATGTTACATCCATGTTGTTTAATATTATTTAAGATGTATCAGCTCTAAAACATAAGGTGCCTTTTCTGGTGATTCATTAGGTGCTTTTGATATCCACCTTTCCAGGGCTATAGGCTGATTGGGGTTTTTATTTTTACTCTTGCAGTATATGACAGATGGTGTGCTTTTGCGTGAAACGTTAAAGGATTCTGATCTTGACAAATACCGGTACAATTTCTGCTTTGCTCTTTCGCCAAAATCTGAAGTAAAGGGTATCCAGATTTGCTGTTATCTAGTCTATCCTACTTTTGTTTTATATTTGACATGCTTGTTGCAAGAACTGTGTGTGTTTTCTTGTATGCTCTTTCAAAAAGGAACATTTGCATAATGTGTTCTTGTTAGTTTTCAACTAGATGGAAGAAATAATTTAGTATTAGGCCATTGTTGAAAATTGCTGGTAGATAATAAGAACTTGCATCGTTAAGCAGTGATTGCTGGCAGATAATAAGAACTTACACCGTTAAGCAGTGAAAGGTTAATAAGTAAGTGTTGTTCACATCTGTCCAGTGTTCCTTATTGAAAATTTTATTGTTTAGAGTGTGGAGGCTGTTGAACCAAATTAACCTTTTTCACTGATCTTTTTCCATTTCTACTGATATTTGTTATTTTTAGGGTTTTTAAACTGAAATTTATTAGAAAGTAATTTGTTGTGCCAGAGTTGTCATTATGGATGAAGCTCATGAGAGATCATTAAATACTGATGTACTGTTTGGCATACTGAAGAAAGTTGTTGCCCAGCGCCGTGACTTCAAGCTCATTGTTACATCTGCCACACTAAATGCACAGAAGTTCTCCAATTTTTTTGGAAGGTAAGAGTTTTCTTTGTTGCCTTTGTAAATTTACTGGTTGCTCAAGGATCAACTTGAAAAACTAGGACTGTATGGGGGGCCCGCTACACAGGGTTCTCCTTAAAAGAAAGAAAAGAGTGTAGTACTGAAGAGCAATTTCAAGAGTGTTACAAAAAAAATGACAAATGCTTAGGACAACTAGTCTTCTTGAAACAGGAGAAGAGGGAAATAGGTTTTTCTTTTTTTTTAAAAGTTACTAAAGGTTATTTTTTTATTTGTCACAGTGTGCCAATATTTCACATACCCGGGCGAACATTTCCTGTGAATATTTTGTACAGTAAGACACCAAGTGAAGACTATGTTGAAGCTGCAGTGAAGCAAGCTATGACTGTTCACATCACCAGTCCTCCTGGTGATATCCTTATATTCATGACAGGTCAAGATGAGATCGAAGCAACCTGTTATGCCCTTGCTGAACGCATGGAGCAGCTCATGTCTAGCACTAAGAAGGCAGTCCCCAAGCTCTCGATTCTCCCAATCTACTCTCAGCTTCCTGCAGACTTGCAGGCCAAGATATTTCAGAAAGCTGAGGATGGGGCCCGGAAATGCATTGTTGCTACCAACATTGCAGAGACATCTTTAACAGTTGATGGGATTTTTTACGTGATTGACACTGGCTATGGTAAGATGAAAGTGTACAACCCTAAGATGGGTATGGATGCTCTTCAGGTCTTCCCTGTGAGCAGAGCTGCTGCCGACCAACGAGCAGGCCGTGCTGGGAGAACTGGCCCTGGCACTTGTTATCGCCTCTACACGGAATCTGCATACCAGAATGAGATGCTGCCTAATCCTGTTCCAGAGATTCAGCGTACTAATCTTGGAAATGTGGTTTTGCTGCTGAAGTCTCTTAAAATTGAAAATTTGCTAGATTTTGACTTTATGGACCCACCCCCTCAGGAGAACATTCTCAATTCCATGTACCAGTTGTGGGTATTGGGTGCACTCAATAATGTTGGGAGTCTGACAGAACTTGGTTGGAAAATGGTTGAGTTCCCATTGGACCCACCACTAGCCAAGATGCTTTTGATGGGGGAGCAGCTTGAGTGTCTTAATGAGGTGCTTACTATTGTTTCCATGCTTTCAGTTCCATCTGTATTCTTCAGGCCAAAGGACAGGGTAGAAGAGAGTGATGCTGCAAGGGAGAAATTTTTTGTGCCAGAATCTGACCATCTAACGCTGCTCAATGTATATGAGCAATGGAAGTCTAACCAGTATAGGGGAGATTGGTGTAATGATCACTTTTTGCATGTGAAAGGGTTGAGGAAAGCGCGGGAAGTGAGGTCTCAACTACTGGACATACTGAAGACCTTGAAAATTCCATTAACAACATGCAGCCATGATTGGGATGTGGTGAGAAAGGCCATATGTTCTGCCTATTTTCACAATGCTGCAAGGTTGAAAGGTGTTGGAGAGTATGTGAACTGTAGGAATGGGATGCCATGCCATTTGCATCCAAGCAGTGCTCTGTATGGTCTTGGATACACACCTGATTATGTGGTTTATCACGAACTAATATTGACAACGAAGGAGTACATGCAATGTGCAAGTGCTGTAGAGCCCCAGTGGTTAGCTGAGTTGGGTCCTATGTTCTTTTCTGTCAAGGAATCTGATACTTCCATGTTGGAGCATAAGAAGAAACAGAAGGAAGAAAAGACTGTTATGGAGGAGGAGTTGGAGAGTCTGAGAAAAGAGCAGGCAGATGCTGAGAGGGAAAGGCAGGAGAAGGAGAGGAAAAAGAGGACAAGGCAGCAACAACAGATTTCTATGGCTGGCTTGCGAAAGGGAGCTTCCACATATCTGAAACCCCCAAAGAGGCTTGGGTTGTAAATTTCAAATATTGTTGTAAATATATGGTAATTTTGGTTTTTTTTGTCGGAAATTATTCAATTAATTTAAGAATTGTTGATCGAAATTTTGGTATTAGAAATAATAATATGTTGAGGACAACTAGAATTATTGGATGCCTCCAAAAGGTGTCTTGAAGCCTATCCCACCCACTATGTGCCAAGAGTGAAAATGGTCTGAAATTGGATAGATTTCGAAGGTGAGCAACAAAAAACCTATTACTATCACTTAAAATGTTTATTTTCTGAATTTAAACTAGTATTGTTTAATATATGATACGTATTGGACGACTTGTAATGGGTTACAACGCTTGATAGTCTCTTAATCTTTTTCACTTTTTGGCCATATTTTCAAGAATTAAGGCTCCAAAAGCTAAAACAACGACCGGTTTTCTTTTCTGTTAGAATCGGCGGGTCATGTTGCTTACTGAGCTTCCTTGTGTCCATTGGTTCTTTGATATAGCCTATGAATTTTGGCAACGTCGGTTTGGTTAGGCCTTCAAGATTTTAGCTGCATCAGTCCAAAACCCCGTCGTTGTTGTGGGTTTAGTTGGTCCAGTTAAAAAAAAAAATTCATAATCTTTAAGCCTGTTAGTGCACTCTGGAAGTAATAGTGAATTCTCTGAGAGCCAGTAGTTATTGCATGTTGAGGGATCAATAAACTTTCCCAAAATAAATTACCAGTATAATTCACTTTCACTCGCTCCCGTGTAAAACAAGTGAAAGTGTAATCTGTCTCAGCCACGTTTTCTCCTTTCTCCGACCGTTGTTAACCGCCGTCTCTCACCCTTCTTCTTTGTTCTCCTCTGTTCATCCTCTCACTGCCCTAAACCTTAAATTAACAATATTATCAATTCCTTTCAGCCTCTTTCAAAACTACCCCCTCTCTCAAAGCTGAATTTCATAATCTGATTAAATTAATAATTTTATTTTATTTTGTAATTATTTATTAATCTATCAAAATATTTTTATATAATAAAATATCTTATTTATTTATTTATATAAATTTATGACTTTTAATATTATATTAAGTTACTAATTTAAGAGTGATAATTTAGATATCTTAAAAGTAAGAATTTGATAAAGTATCTAGACACTATTAAATCAATTGTGTTTGTTTAGATATATTAATTTTATATTTAATTAAATTAATATTTTATTTTTAAAATTTAAATTAAATTATTTTATTTTATTAATTAAAAATTTAAATAAAACTATCTTAATAAGATTAATTCTATCAAAGTATATTATTAATAAACTCCTTCTCCAATTTCCACTATATTTTACATTGTGCACACTAACACAAGAATTCACATTATAGTGCACTTTTATAATATTTAGATTTAATTAATTATAAAAATAGAATACTTAAACAAAAAAATACACTTTTATAATGTTTAGATACTTGATCAAATTCTTACTTTAACAATATCTTTATTAACACTCTTAAATTATTAAATTAATATAGTATTAATAGTAATGAATATAATAAATAATTAAATAGAGTTTTATTAATAAAATAAAATAGATTGTAGTTTAGTCTAAATTAATATAATATTTACGAGTTGAAATAAAATTATTGATTTAATTAAAAATAAAATACCTAATAAGGGGAATCCAAGGGGGTTAGTCGTTGTGAGAGGGAAAACGAAGTCGAAAGGGGGGAGAACAAGAAGATTTGAGACACTGAGAGGGTTCGGCATCGAGCGAACAAGTGAAAGTGGATGAATTAGGTTTAGGGTTGGAATTCACTTTTGTTTTCCATTGTGTGTGTGCACTAACATTTTTGGGTAAGTGAAAGTGTAATCTCTTTCACTTTTACTTTTCTGGGTGCACGAAAAGGCCCTAATTAGGCCTACAACCAAGAAGCATGTGTAGATAGATCAGGTAAAGGGAATTGAACCTTTGTAGTTGAGAAGCATTTGGTCTAGTGGTATGCGAGAGGTCCCAAGTTCATTCTCGTTATGCCTGCCGGCCTATGGAAGCAGATTCTGAGTTCATTAGTAACAGATTACTCTTTAACTCAAGGTTGTTACTAAACCCTGCTCTAAGTAGGATGACTCGTGCCAAATAGTTCTCTCGTAGAAACCAAACAAGCTGCTCAAAATTGTTCTTGCTTTACTGGAACTCTAGGAAAATTGATCCACTGAATGAACTATGAAAATTCTTTACAATACTGATAAGAAGTATTAACTCCGGTTCCAAATGGGATCTCTCAAAATTTTCATTGGCTGGTACCTGGCTGAACTATCACCGGCTCCTCCAACAGGATCCGTTGTCTAAAAGCTTAGCAAACCTGAGGACCTCTGAGAAAACAAGAGCATGACTTCATTATCAGCACGACCTTGTCTCAACTATGTCAAACAACAAATTTTGGAGCGGGTGATGATGAACCAGCCGTGACTGACTCCCCAGCAGCACCTGCAAGTGGAGAACAATCAGTAAATATAACCAGAAATAACTGCCAAATAGTCAAGCCAAATACACGTTAAGCATACATAGGAACAACTGATATGGGTGGAGAGGTTCAATCCTACAGAATGGAGATTGAAAAGGGAAGATGGGCGAAGAATATCATAAAAGAAGATGGCAAATACATAATAGAAGACCAGAAAAAGAGAAATTAGATCAAATTGTCAGAAATTACTTCAGTCTATAACATTTAGTCAGACTCAACAAAAAAAATGCATGACAAGATGTAGTTTGACAAGGTAAAATAAAGATAGATTTTAAACCAACATACCTAACAGAGAATGATTAAATGCAGAGCAATTCAGTAGAAACACTCTTAGCCACTAATTTGAAAGTAAAAAGGGAAACCCAACAACCAAAGTCACGTAATAATGCTGCTAAGAACTCAACTTTCAAAATTCAGGCAAGGACTAGTGTGTGGGAAGTGAAGAGCACTTTCTTACAAACCCTAACGCAATGATGATAGATGAGGTCAAGTGTACAGCTAGAAACCTTCAACAGGAACAATCCATCCACAACAACCTTATCAGTTTCTAATAAGGCTACTTTCATTCATAGGCTAGAAGAACCTCACGGGAGAGTCTACACAGACCCATATCCTCTAACATCAAGCAGAAAAAAGTGAAAGATGACAAGTCCACATGAGTATCCAAAGCACCAAAAAAACAAAAAAATAAAACCAGGAAAGAGGTAGATTTTTTCATGACCATGGCACAACCCTCGATAAGCTAGAACAGGATGCATGATGAGATATCGTTAATCAGCAAGAGCATGTGGTGAGTGAAACTTTTAGTCAATATCCCTAATAGAACAGAGGACTACATGCATAACCAATATGCCTTACAGAATAAAGAATGAGTAAATACATACATTTGAATAGATGCACTCTCAATCAATAAACTAAAAAAGGGAAAACAAATAAAGTAAACTAGGGAAAATATGCTCAGTGAGGATTAGCAGATAGACCTTGACATTCCCAATTCAAATAAACAGTCTTGGACATGTGATCTTTGACCAACATTTCTTTATGAAGAATTTGGTGGTTCACTAGGAAAGTAAAACCTTATTCAGGCACTGTACAGAAAAACCTTTACTAGTTTGTATTTACATTTTTTTCTTAATTTCAGGCGTTGCCAACCAAATACTTCAACATTAACTGTAATTAACCAAATGCAAATCATTGCAATATAAAGTGAAACAGTTAACAACTCGACATTATACCGAGCAGAATGCCAAAAAATATGGAAAACAGTATGCTCACATGATCCTGAAATATAAGCACATCTGAAAATATCTTTTGTTTTCTCCATTGCACATAAAGGCAAAAACAAGGAAAGTTACCTTGTTGCAATGGCGCCGCTGGGTTCTCACCGTAAATAGCTTTGATTCTGAAGAGAGGGACTGATGATGAGTCAGTGGCTTCACTGAAGAGTTGTTGCTTCCAATCCCACATGGCCTTCTTCATGGCTTTGTTAGTCTTTTCTAGGTCTTCTTTCTCTGCTAGGAGTGAATTAACATATTTCTGCTGGGACGTTGATCTGATGCTCAATGCCCCACAACATCCTACCAGAAAGATGTAAATGATGTTATCTTTTTTCCCTAGCACTTCCAACAATCTCACAGCTCGATCCATACTCTGTTTTAGACAAGCAATCTCTCTGTTAGCACAAAAGGGGAAAAAATAATAAATTAATTAATCAAAGTCAAGAAAAAGACTACTATTTGAATCTAATTTTTGAACTTTAGAATACAATACCAATAAGATTAGTAACTCAAACATGGGCTCATCCTCTCAAATCAAGAACAAAAGTACAGTACTGGGGTCAGAGTAAAGAAATTTTAAAAAAAATGAAGGAAAACTGTCGAAATACATGAGCAAGGGTAGTTTGGTCATTTTACCATCCTATGTGGAGTCTAATTGTTCCAGCTTGTTAGGCTACTTGTCATATTGTTATGTTTCAAGTTTCATACAATTCTGATATGTATTGAGATAGTTATAAGACATCTTGTTTATAGGTACATTTCTATCCTTTTGATGTAACTCACTTAAGTAAGACAAATAAAAGGGAAAGGCTCGAATTTTGAGCCTGAATTCAGAAGCAGCTCTTGGCTGCCCTTTCCCCAACTTCATCTCTTCTCAATTTCTCTTCTCTTTCTCTTCTAAATCTCTCCCAGTTTGTTAAATTTCAAAAACAATAGTGCAGTTAGCATTAAAAGAAAGAAAAAACTAAATTGAATTCAAGAAACAAGAGGTACCACTTGAATCTAATTTATAAACATAACAAAATAAGTACAACAAGATTAGTAACTTATAAGTGGAAAGAAAAGACGATGGAGAAGAAGGCGGCAAACAAGAAGAAGAAGAAGAAAAAAAAAGATACATTTTTTTTGCTCGTAAACAAACCAGAGGTTCCCTACATCTTTTCTTTTCTTTTGTTTATCTCTTTTGTTTTGCTGCCCCTTAATTACCCTCTTTATGACTTCCATGTCAGCCAGCTTCACCCTTCACACTTGTAGGACCTGCTGAATTAGATTATCCCTATCATGCTTTGACTTCTTCATCTCTTTCACACAAAACCTGGATAAGCTCATTCATCATGTAGAAAATTCCCATGTGGCTCTTGCCTCCATTATTTCATGGGTTCTTCTCACTTCATCTTTGAACCCGACCCAGAAGATCAGCTTCCTCCTTCAACATCTGGTCACTTGTTCTGTTATTGAAGGCACACCTTTATTCCTAGTCTAGGGTTTCCAATATGGTGGTTTGGATGTGCTTGCTGTCCTAATCCGATTGTTTCAGGGCATGAAGCTATTGCCAACTGGCAGGAAAGAAAAAAAAAATTGTATGAAGATCTAATTTGGGTTTACTTAGCTATTGCCATCTGGGATTATTCTCACCAATACTCCCCCTCACACACAAGACTCTACAAACAAACTATGGACCTGAGAAGTGTACTACCTAAATGAGGTACTAACTAAACAAGGCACCAACTAGACCAAACAAAACAAATGTCTTGTTCTAATACCATGTGAAAAGTTGGGTCCAAATTCATCCCAAAATGATTAGCCAAAATTAGAAGGTATTTTTCCAAATTAATAATCTATGCAGGATTTTCCCCACTAACAATAGTTTTTTAGGGTGTAAATGAGGGATTGGGAAAAAACTGAAACTTTCACGTATGTCCCACATGTTTGTCTGAATTAGTGTCTTGAAATACACCATAATAAGTCCAAAAGTAGAAATGAGATATGAATAACTAGAATAAGTCTTTGAATTACAAACCTCCATAAATATGTTTAGAGGGAGGTCACGTTAGACACGAGAGGTGGATAAGAGAATAAGAGAGTTAAGCCCCTACGTGTGCTCAGTAGGATCCAATTTTAAATTACAAGTCCCTAGGATGTTCTTTAAGTCAAGTAGAAGAGTCTGAGATGGAGTAGAAGGCCCATGAGTCAGAGAAGACAGGTAACACATAGCAAGAAGTGCAAAAGTGTCAAGAGATTGCCTGGATAAGTGGCACCAACTGAGCAAGGGCAAAAATGTCCAAGAGTATGTTCTAGAAAGTGGCACTAACTATCACGGGCAAAAATATCCACAGAATGCTCAAGAAAGGAGCGCCAACTGAGCTAGGAGTAAAAAGTTAGAAAAAGGTAGCTTAGAGCACAAGTCAATGGGTGTCCAGCTCTTAGTCCCATGTAGAGAAGAGAAAAGAAGAGAAGTAGCTTCAGTTTTCAATCTATAAATAATAAGATCTATAAGCCTTGTAAGCATTCAATCAATACAAGACCCCCTTTATCAGGTTCAGCCAACCCTTACGTGTCTGTGCAACAATATAAAGGTCAAGAGCCGGTTCAGCCTGATTCAAGGGTTTCTATCCAATATACATAATCTAACTAGCTCAAACGCTCCCCAAGGAGGACGTCCCCTGGAAATACTAAGAGTCCTCGGTACTTTCATCCATTCATTTCACTATTTATCAGTAGTCTTTTCCATTCCATTGGCCTAGCAGTCTTTCCCCATCAATAGTCCAGTTAATTCGAGTAACCTACATATCTCACCGTCCACCCACGAGTTCCATCCCTCCATCTCAGTGATCTCAACCTCGAGAACCCATAACTACCTCCTTAGCCAAGTCATCGTACATCACCTAACCGTGAACTAATTACCCTCATCACATTCTCACCATGCAAGCCACTTCGTCAAATCACTCGAGTCCCTCCCTTTCACTAATCCACCCCCATGGGTGTCATCTCCACCCTAGAGTTCCCTTAGGGCCCCGTCCACCCAAGACAATCTACCCCCCTACATCTGAGGAGAAGCCAACCTCTCCTCCCCTATTTTCTCTCCCCATCCCTTATTTAATCTCTCAACCTCCTAGCTTCTCCCTGTCTCTTTTGAACCTTGTCCCAGCCTCCCTCAGCCCCTAAAAAAATATTTTCGTCCCCATCTCCTTAAACCTCTGGAACCCTATCTCTAGCCAATCCCCTCTCTTGAGCTCTCCTCTCACCCAGTTAAGCTCCTCTTCTCTCAACTCAGCTCCACCAGCATGCCCACCAGAAATATCCTTTCTATCCTTCCCTCTATACCCTAAACCACCATACCTACCCTAGAAACCATCCATTAGGTCATCTAGGTTCCAAACTACGCCCTTCCACCTTTGCATGTAAATGGAATCGTAACACTTTGTCAATGGCTTTCCATGAGCACAGTTATCACACACCATGGCCAGTTCTAAAACATTGACTGCTTTAAGATGCCTTAAGGAGTTATGATCCTTTTTTCTTTACTAAGCAAGGAAAGAAGGACAATAAATGAGTCTAACACCATCGAGAAGGTAAAGCAGCCTTAATAACTCAAAAGAGGACTTGATTCCCAATGAATGGACTGTAGAATTAAGGCAGATAGTCATACCATAAAAACACTCACTTACATCCACTAGTTATTATTTAAATCTAGAAGAGGAAGAAAAGAAGAAAACTCAATAACCTTTTTCACAAATGCGAGTAGTTGGACAATTAGTTATCACTTAATCAACAGAAAGAGGAGTGGTAATGAGGCTAACATGACAGATATTGGAGGGTGATCTCTAGCCCACACAGCTCTCCCTGCAAAGGGTATGACAAGGCAGTTCTGTATTAAACCTGTCAACAGGTAAATGTTAGATTTTCAATTCTTCCACGTGGAACGAACTTTATATGTCTGTAATTAAAGAGTAACAAGTATGCAACATAAAAAGCCATCAATTTTTTAGTGAAAGATACTAGAGGAATTTTCTCATACGCCTAATAGGAGCCAATTTCCAATTGGAATATGCCGGTTCCCCTCTCCACTAAAATGAACCAAACGTGAACATTATTAAGAGTTTTACTGGCAATTCTCGAAGAAGGAGAGCAGTTTTTTGTTGAAACCACTGTTAGTCCGTAAAGTAAAGCCAAGCAAAATTCAGTAAAGAAAATTTCCGTTGCAAATCAGAGGTTCTTAGTTTCTCTAGGAATGTGACAATAGTATCACAGCTGCCAATTAAAGAATTCTCTCCACAAATGGTATTGGACCCAACATCATTATAATATTCTCACTATTTGATCCTTTGCAACGGAGTCACCTCATCTGCCCTATTCATTCAGCAGTCCCTCATCTCAAATACATATACACACTCACAGTATATATATCTTGCTACACGATGAAGAAGAACAGCGGAATAACACAATTTTAAGAGTTAATGGGCATAGGACGTTCAATAACGAATTCTAAGATGAACGGGAAAGAGATAGAGACATAAAGATGAGGAGGCAAGGGAAGAAGAAACCTACCAGTTAGCCAGTGAAAGGACGGCGAGAAAGCTCTTATTCCTCAGTCAAAGAAGTGAACGGGGCGGGGAGAAAGAGAGGCTCCCATTTTCGGATGGAAAATGTTATACTGCTGACTTTATGAAAACTCGGACCGGTCGCTCGAACCGGTCGGCCGTCCGGCCCCATGAGGGTCAAGATAAATAAAAAATGGAAAAAATGGAAGTTTTAGTTGACCCAAACAAGTCGCTAAGATCACGTGCATGGAGATTTGAAAAGATTGAAAATCAAAATTTAAAATTGAAGTTAATCATCTGGTAAGTGAAAAAACATGTTCAAGAACAAAAATCAAGAAAGATAACGGCTATCTTGCTTTTATAAAAGTCGTAATAAATATGATTTACACGTAGAGTCCTATTTGCTTTTAGAGCGACAGCTCGTACGCGAGTTTCAATTTCTCTGGGGAGTTCAGCCTTTTGGGTCAAGAACTTCAGTAAGTTCTTCCTCCGTTTTGTCACCCTCCATTAATATTCCTGCAAACTGTCGTTTGTGAAGCCAGAAGTTCTCTATATGATATCTTTCTCGTACGGATCTTTTTCTTACTTGACCATCTTTGAAGGCCTTGTGATGGAACGTTAAGAATTGAATTCTTACTCCGGTGATGGGTTTTGCATTTTCGTATCTTATCACTCATTCGATTCAATTTCGTGTTCAAACGTGTTCTTTCTTGCATTCTTTTTTTATTTTTTTTCTCTAATCAATTTACGTCATGGTTGTTGTCTGTGCAGTAGAATTCACCTACGCTGATACAACTTATATTTTCTTTCTTGAATTTACTCATCTTAATGCATCTATTACCGATAGTTTATTCTTTTTGCTTCATTTTCTGTAAACTTTGCCATGACGTTCCCGATCCCTCTTCATCTTATTTATCAGTAAGACAAAATGAATTCACTTCATTGAATGTTGATCATTTATGAGTTTATATTCAATGTTGTGCATTATACTGATATATATTTTTGGTCTGTTCTTTTGTTAAGTACACAACGCTTGTAAGCCTGTGCTCAATGTTTTTGCTCTATGTTTGCCTTAGCTTTTCTTGTTTTTTTTCTTAGCGTGTTACTTTGTTTACTATTATTTTCTTTATAGAATTGTTTACAAGAACTTCATTTTTAGCTCAGAATAATACATTTCCCCAAAATTCAGGGATACTGGTGGCCTGGCTGGGTTTTTCTTTATGTTGACTTCCTGTGCTTTGCATGTGTTTGTCTGTGTCATCCTCTTTAATGCCTTGCTGTTAACCGTGCTATTTTCCTGGGCTGTTTATTTGTGTCTTTGATTTTTTCCCGTAGCATTTGTGATCCTTTTTCTTGGTTCATACAACCTTCAAGAACTTCTTGCTTATTCATTGTTCATAACCTTCTTTTTCTTTGAGCCCCTGTAATTCACCTTTTTTTTGTCCCTTATTTTCTTTTTGCATTATATTATGTTATGCTTAAAGACAACTTTTTCTTTACCCAGAATACCTTTTGTCGAAAAATGTTGTTTATTTTGTACCATTATGTGCAATGCATTAATAAACCTTTATTGATCTTGATTTCTTGCTTTGTGTTTACTTTGTTGTTTACTTTGAAGCCGCTGGGATGCAAATAATGACTGTCATCATCAAAGAAATTGTATTCATTGATTTCTTTGACAGATAACTTGTAATATGCCGACAAAGGATAATCATTGGTTATTTCTTTCTTTGGTTTTGCTTTTATATTGACTCACTATACTCTTCCTGTAATGAAGGAGCCAGTTCTCATCCTCAGTTTCATCAACAATGCCTGAATTGCGAGTAACAGATTTGCAAAGTCTCATGCAAGACTACAGGTTCTAGTTGGCATATGTTCTTTCTCAGCTTCCACTCATCCAGTAGAGTTGCAAGAACAGGCAGTTTAGCAAAAGATCTGATTTTTTTCTGTTGAAGTATCATCCAACCCAATGAGATGAGTGTAGGCGAGTTTACCCAATCAGACAATACAGCTACATTCAGTCAATCAATACTGTCACATTGTATCTAGTGAAACAGTGTTCTTGAGTGTGTTGAGTAGTTCTTCGTATCCATTGCTTCCTATTGTCTATCAATTACCTGTATTTTTTATTTTTATTTCTTCATTGATTTATTTTATTAATGTTGTCATACTAATTTTGCTATAGGAATGAATAGTGATGGCAGAGAATGTTAACATATATATATATATGTTAACAGAGACTGCAGGTGTTACATTGTCATATTAATTTCTGCTACAAGAATACTTTCTTTGCATTTTTATTTCAGTAGTTTGATATTATTATAATATGATTATCATCTTCCTTTATTGTTCTAAAACTTCATTTTTTAATTCAATAATATATATTTTCTTTAAATTCATCGATACCGGTAGCCTGTTTTTGCTTTATTCTGACTTCCTGTGTTTAAGTCTGTGCCTTTCTCTTTTAAGCCTTTCTTGTTTTTAACTGTGCTTTATGTTGACTTCCTGTGTTTAAGTCTGTGTCTTTGTGTTTTTCTTGTAGCATTTGCTTTCATTTTTCATTTTTGCTACAACTTGCAGGGACTCCTTGCCAAGTCCTTGTTCATAACCTTCTTTTGCTTTGAGCCCTGTAGTTCACCTGTTTATTGTTCTTTTTTTGTTCTTTATTTTCTTTTTGTATTATATACTGTTTCACACAAAGACAATTTGTAGAAAACCTTTCCTTTAAAAATGTCCTTATTTTGGACCATTGTGTGATATACGTTAATTTACGTTTATTGATCTTGTTTTGTTGCTTTATGTTTAGTTTCTAAGTATCCTTATCTTTTTGCTGTATGTTTTGTCTTTCTTTTCTTTTCCACTATTGTTCTCAAGGTTTTCTTTGTTAATTCTCTTCTTGATTTTGGTGTTTTGCTTGATTGTGGTTTCTCCATGTACTTTATTTTGAACTCTCTTTCATGGCAATTTAACTATTTGGTTGTTGTGATCTCTTCAATACCTAAACCCTAAACCATCAGTCTAGTGAAAGTGTTTCTAAAGTGCATTGAGTAGTTCCTCTTCTCCTTTGCTTTTTAGTGTGTATGGCATCACTTTTTTTGTTATTTTAATTTCTTTTTTGGTTTATGTTATTCATGTTGTCACATTAATTCTTGCTACAGGAATGAATAGTGAGGACAGAGGTTGTAGGCTTTCTCTAAGGTCAAAATCAGACTCAAATGATGGTGCTAAAATGGATGTTGGGGGGGTGGCATCGGCTCATATGAAAAAAAGAAGCGGATAGCATCTGAGACCACTGTAGGCTCAGCAGGATCTTGCAAAATGCCTAAACGAGTTGCTGCATGTTTAGATTTCAAGGAGAAGTCCATTCATTTAAATGAGAAGTCTTCCAACTATGAAACTAAGGACGGTCTTGTAGCTGAAGAAGAATTAGAAGTTATCCAGTTGACGGAAGGAATACATGGTAAAGATGAAATCGGCCAAACAGAAGGCTTGTTGATTTCATCCTCCATGATTTTGAGGAGAGTTCCAAAGCCATTTGAGATGTCTGAAGTTGAGGACTTGTACATTATTGCTGTGATGTTACCCCTGGAATTATCAGAAAAAAAAGAAGGAAAAGGGTGTAAGATGTGTGAAGGATTTTGATGTATTGAAGAATGGTCTATCTCTGATTATGAAGATGGATCTCCTGTAATATGGATTTCAATGGATCTTGCAAATTATGATTGTGTCAAACCAGCTAGTACTTATGGAGAGGCATTGGTTAGTTCTAAGATAAGGCTAAAATTTGTGTTGAAGTATTTCAAAAACTATAGCCTACACGTTGTGGAAATCCAAATTTGAGTCTCGAAGAGTTGCTTGCAACAGTTGTACGATCTATGAGTGCAACGAAAACCTTTTATGGAGTGCCGAGCAAGGACTTTGTTGTCTCAATGGGTGAATTCATCTACACTCAACTCGTTGGTGGATTATACTTCAACAGCAAAAGATGAGATCTTTTCTAAATTATTTGTTTTTGTGACTCTATTGGATGAGTGTAAGAAGAGGAATGACTTAAGCCAACTAGAAGCTGTAGTCTTACATGGGACTATGAAAATTAAGGATGGTGATGATCGAGAAAATTCTCTTTCAAGTTCAGGCATTGTTCATGAAACTGAGGTTGAGAAGTTGGCTCGTCTGTTGCCGGAAGAGGAATATAGGAAGTCGATGAAAAAAGCAAAACCGAAGAAACATATCAGGTTCTCACAATAAATTTTATATCAAGACCAATGAAGCTGAAATGGTAAAATATCTAAATTTTATAGTTACTGGTGGCACTTTTTTCTAAATTTTATGGTTGGCTCGTCTTGTGGCCTTTTTTTCTATTTTTATTGTTACTGGTGTCTATGCTTGTGATTATTTCAAATTATGGCCGAACATGTACTTATAGTAAGATATCTAGTATTGCTCTGATCTATTTGGAAGGCTGAGATAGTGGAGCAAAATCCTACTACTGTGATTGTTTTTTTCTTTCTATTTCTTGGACAATATTATGTCTGTAATTTCAATAATGGTGTTTGCATCTGTCCTGGGCATTTTATGATAAAATTAAATTATTTTAATCAGCCTGCTATTTAACATGTTGAGAAGATAGTTTTGTCTGCTGAGAAATAGAAAACAAAAGTGGCAAACTGTTTTTCTGAAAATTTTCAAGTACTGCAATGAATTAGTTTATGTATGCATGGCCTTTAATAGAACATTGGAGGTTGATAATGAATTTGAAATAATTTGTTAGATCTTTTTAGATATATGCAGGAACAGAAGATATGATTAGTATTGCCAATATATTTATATTGCATTTTTATTTTGCTCAGATTTTAGATTGGCATAATTGTTCTTCCTGTAGTTTTTTACAGGATTTTACCAATTATTCTTATTTTAATTGTGTTAACTAAAGCCTTGCTGGGTTGTCTCTCAAATGTTAAGGTACAGAATTGGCAGGCAGTCAAAGCAGTATTCTCCATGGTATGAACCAGTCCTCAAAACTGCAAAGCTCGCTAACCTCCAAGCTCTCTTTTCCTGATGTCAATAAGAAAGTTTCTGAGTTTGAGCGGGATGATCCTGCTTATGTTTCTTCAAAATCCAAGTGCTGTTGAGAGATATGTAGTCGTCCATGGACAGATAATCCTTCGACAGTTTTCTGTGTATCAAGATGATGCAATTTGCAAGTGTGCTTTTGTTTCTGTTCTTTTAGATGAGAAGGAGGAGAGGCATCATCCTAAGTTATGAATAAGAAGATACTAGTCAAAAAGGAAGTAAATTTGAACCCTAGGGCAGCACTTGCCCCTGTGCAGTCTAAAAGGAAGGCCATGCGAGCAACCACCACAAAGCTGATCAATAGAATTTGGAGAGATTACTGTTCTAGTCACTTTCAAGGGGAGCCTAAGGTGGGAGATGGGCTTAAATTGAAAGAAGAAGAAAAATTGAGGAAGAGATTGAAGAAGAGGAAAATGGTGAGTTGGACAATGTGCTAATCCAAGGAAGTAGTTCTCCCAAGCCACCCAATCTGAATTCAAAAACATGTAAGCTGAATTCTACCTCAAAGGAGGTTAACTAGGAACGTAAATCAATAGGTAAGACGAGCACTGGTGAAGCACTTTACAGAAGTGCAGTTGTCAGGGGAATTATAATCTCCTTAGGTAGCAGTGTTGGTAGAAACAGATAGTGATTCTGAAGGGAACACAATAATTTATGTGGAATACTTGTTTGAAAAGATAGATCAGAGAAAAATGGCCCATAGGAGGGTCATGCAGAGAGGATGTAGCACTGTTCTTGGGAATGCTTCTAATGACAGTGAGGTGTTTTTGATAAATTAGTGTCTAGAATTTGAATTGACAGAAGTGAAACAAGAAATGGCAATGGAGACATGGTCCATTTCTTGGGGACATCAACATGGAAAGGAAAACATTAACACTTATAATATTATGAAGGCAAAAGAAGGGGAGAGGAAAAGGAGAGATTTGACCATGGAATACTACTGCAAAAGCTTGTAGTGGCCTGAGAGAGGTGCTTTCTTTGATCTTCCTTCAGAAAAAAATGGGTCTTGGGTCTGGGATTTGTGATTCTTGCAAATTGAGGGAGGCCCAAAAGGATGAATTTAATGTAAATTCTTCAAAAGCATTTTGTTTACAGGAAGGTTGAGTATTCTGTGCAGGACTTTGTGTATGTGGCTCCGTCTCACTTCCATGAAGAAACAGAGGAAATGGCAAGTTACAAAACTGGAAGAAGCATTGGTCTGAACGCCTATGTTGAGTGCCAAATTGCTGGAGATTGAGGTCACACCTTAGGGATCTAAACAAGCAAACCCTGAATCAACTAAAGTCAATGTCCGGAGGTTTTTCAGGCCGGAGGACATTTCAGATGAAAAAGCATATATTTCCGATATCAGAGAAGTAAGAGCTATTTTTACTGTTTATGAACTCTTCTGTATCTTACTTGAAAGAAAGTTTATTTATTTTTATAAATATCTAGGTCTATTACAGTGAACAAATCCTTAAACTCTCAGTGGAGGTGCTGGAAGGAAAGTGTGAAAAAAGTGAAGATTGATAATGAGATCCTTAAGGGACTCATCTACTCAGTGAGTAGAATCTCTAAGCTTAAATCTTAGTACTCATAATCTAAAATCCTTTAAGCTGGAGAAATTTGACCAGTGATCTAATGGTCAACTAAAACAAAAATTGCCACAAACTATACAAAGAAAATAAAAAATTTAAAATCAACTCTACACAAGTTTAATGATTAGACAGTGTGGAAGTGTACTTATTTTGAGATTATCGTCTTCCACATTGTGAAATTTACGTGTAACACTAGGTTTTGGATTGTGCTTTATTTGGAAAAATTGGAATGAATATATTCTCAATTGGAAATGAAGATTGGAAAAGAGCTATTCACCCATGGTTGAACATTAAAAAGGAAGGATGGATTTATAAGAGGAAGAGAGCTCATTATGCCCTCTCTGAACAAGTGAAATTTATCTAATGCAATAGAAACAGTTTAGGACAAAGCCTTGAGCTCAAATTTTAAATTTCATAGTTTCCTTAACCTCTTACACCTGAATAAGAAAATAAAGAGAAGTAGACCTCTGATACAAAAAAAAAAAAAAAAAAGAGAAGTAGACCTCATAAGATGCCTTTTTGCTTATGGTGTGAGAGTTACACATGCCATCACACGTACTGAGCCTAGCATAAGAAAAATGTTTCTTAGAAATATTGCATACACAAATCTGGCCAATCATATTTACTAGCTTCATATTGTAAGTAAAAGCTAATGATTTGGATAAATCAATGAACCAAAAAATGTTCATATACATGATAGGCAGGTATATTTTGATAGTCTTATATTAGAACCAAATGTTTTTTATGTTATGATGCTCATTAAAGAGCTTGAGGATCTCATCTCACGGAAAATTGAATCCATTATGCTGTATTGTAAAATTTCATATTTGATTCTTTGCATGAAAACCACAATGTTGATTATCAACCTTGAAAGTTAATTGTGTCTAGTTGGCTATGCTGCAAATCTAGAGTAGTCCCTAGATTAGTCCAATCTAGCATATTCCTTGATAAAGCTTAAATGTCAAAGTATGCTAGAGTAGAAGTCAAATCCCTTGGATTAAAATTTGAAATCCACATAGAGCATTGGACTTGGGCCTATACAAAATAAGGATTAGTCTCCTCACCCGACAATAAAGCTAGGCAAGATAAATCAAATGGATTTATTGGCATGAATGCTATCCTTGAATTTCTTTATGAAATGAAACACAGGTATTGAAATCTTATTATGTATGATAATGATTTGAAAGTAGAAATGCAAATGGGTTGTATATGTGCCTAGAATGGAGAGACCATTAGTGTGTGTTAGTCAACTCTATCTTTGGGATTGAAACTTATGAGTAAAACCATATAAAACTCAAAGATCAAGGTTTAAGCAAAAACTTGAATTTTCCCATGTACACTAGAATTTGGGTCACAGTCTTCTTATGTGTTCCTTGGCTTTGATTCAATTCATGATTTATTGTAATTTAAATGTTGAGTAAAATGTTGAATCTGATCGACCACATGAGAAGTACTTGAAAGCATGATGAACATAGGTTGGTCAAGATTAAATGAATTGTGTGGGATGCATATCATGGTGAGTTTGAGAGAAGAAATGAACTTTTGGGCAATCTAGGTATCCCCATAGAAATCCCTTATAATGGCATCAACCACACTCCTTTGGCCTTTAGATTATATTGACATAATAAGCAAACTTAGGAGATGCCCATCTAAACAGTAAAAAAATAAATTAAATTGCAATAAAAAAGTAGGAGGGTACAAATAAGGAGAGAAAAGTGTTAGGCGAAGTAGAAAAACCTAATTAGGAAGTGAAGTCTACGAAAAAAGAAGCAAGAATGAAGAAATGAGACAGGGTCAAACTTTGAAATCACAAAATCTCATGTGAAGACAGAAAAATCAAACCAAATAAAAAATTATGCATAGGAGAGATGAAGGTCTCTTCAAATTAATAAAACTGACCATCATAACAAGAAGAGTCCAATGAGCATAGAATGTAAACAAATTAAAAAGGAGCCCAGCTACTACATCCCCAACGGCACGATCATCTGTGTCCCTTTGTTTTTTTGTTCTTTGTTTTGGTATTGCAATCGCTTGGCACTTTCTTGAGATAGATGACTTGTTTCTGTTGCCCCACGACATCAATTTACTCTACAACACCATTCATTGTCTTCTCCAATAGTCTCTACTCATATACTAAAAGAGAACTCATCTGTTCATCAATTGACAGGTAAGACAGATCCTTCGACTCTATGATGGTGGTGGCTCTTTGTCCTCTACTCCTCACTCGCGCTAGCAATCTGGGTTTGATATCTATCTCTATCTTTAATGTTGGAAAACGAGGTTTTGTAGCACCAAGCATCAATGATCTTGCTAACACTTCAGATTTGGCAAGTATTGCAACTGCAGTGATCACCTTGTTAAAACCCTCTTCTCTGTTGTTTTCTCGTTATTGATATCCGGTCAATTGGGTGGACTATCTTGTTGACTAGATGTCATCTCTACCCTTTTTTCTACTACTAGGAAGCTCGAGTCAACTCAACCTTCTGGTATATGACCACAAGTAAATCGAGGTTTTCTACTTCACTGTGCAATTATGCAAAAAATTCCTCCTAATTGTCTCACTTTGATACCAGATATTGGACATAAGCTTGACTAAGCCCGTGCCCTCTCATGTGTCTACACACTTAGCTGGTGTATGTTAGACTTGCTGGCACAACAATAGAAAAGAAAGAAGAAAAAACATATGAAGAAAAAAATTAGAAGAGAAATGAGAGTTATATTTTCTTTATAAGGCATAATTATGCTTTGTGTTGTTTGCTTGGTTCTAACGGCTTATAAGCCTACATTATATAGATTGTTTTTTGAAGCACTTGTTGTTCTCTTTCTAAGTAGGATTAAAACTAAGGCTCAAATACATTAAACCTAGACACTTTTCTCAACGCAATCTTGGGTATTAAGCAACTATTCAAGGCAATTTTAATAGAACTTGGAAATTAACAGTAAGAATACTAATCTATCTTAGCTCGTATCGCCAAAACTCCAATAATTGCATTACTGGTCCAAACAATTACTTTATAAAAAAAAAACTGGTCCAAACAATTACTAGTACTCATCCACTTGCTATAGCAGGGTGATTTTTTTGCTATGAAAGGACAGACAGCTAAAAGACCCAAAGAGTACCAAGTGTCCATTGAGAAAACTCTAAAACTTTTGTGCCCAGTCTAAGCCTGCTGTTTAAACATGATGAGAAGATAGTTTTGTCTGCTGAGAAATGGAAAACAAACGTGCAAACTGTTTTTCCGAAAATTTTCAAGTACTGCAATGAATTAGTTTATGTATGCATGGCCTTTAATAGAACATTGGAGGTTAATAATGAATTTGAAATAATTTGTCAGATCTTTTTAGATATATGCAGGAACAGAAGATATGCTTAGTTTTGCTAATATATTTATATTGCAGTTTTATTTTGCTCAGATTTTAGATTGGCATAATTGTTCTTCCTGTAGTTTGTTACAGGATTTTAGAAATTATTCTTATTTTAATTGTTTTGACTAAAGCCTTGCTTGGTTGTCTCTCAAATGTTTAGGTACAGACTTGGCAGGCAGTCAAAGCAGTATTCTCCATGGTATGAACCAGTCCTCAAAACTGCAAAGCTTGCAATAGGCATCTTCAAACTGTTAAAAGAGCAAGGCTTCCAAGCACTCTTTTCCTGATGTCATTAAGAAAGTTTCTGAGTTTGAGCGGGATGATCCTGCTTATGTTTCTTCAAAATCCAAGTGCTGTTGAGAGATATGTAGTTGTCCATGGACAGATAATCCTTCGACAGTTTTCTGTGTATCAAGATGATACAATTTGCAAGTGTGCTTTTGTTTCTGTTCTTTTAAACGAGATGGAGGAGAGGCATCATCCTAAGTTAGTTAAGAATAAGAAGATACTAGTCAAAAAGGAAGTAAATTTGAACCCCAGGGCTGCACTTGTCCCAGTGCAGTCTAAAAGGAAGGCCATGCGATCAACCACCACAAAGCTGATCAGTAGAATTTGGAGAGATTACTGTTCTAGTCACTTTCAAGGGGAGCCTAAGGTGGGAGATGTGCTTAAATTGAAAGAAGACGAAGAAATTGAGGAGGAAGAGGTGGAAGAAGAGGAAAATGGTGAGTTGGACAATGTGCTAATTCTGCCAAGCCACCCAATCTGAATTCAAAAACATGTAAGTTGAATTCTACCACAAAGGAGGTTAAATGGGAAGGTGAATCAATAGGTAAGATGAGCACCGGTGAGGCACTTCACAGAAGTGTAGTTGTCAGGGGAATTATAATCTCTTTAGGTCGCACAGTGTTGGTTGAAACAGAGTGATTCTGAAGGAGACACGATAATTTATGTGGAATACTTGTTTGAAAAGATAGATCAGAGAAAAATGGCCCATGAGAGGGGGTCATGCAGAGAGGGTGTAGCACTGTTCTTGGGAATGCTTCCAATGACAGTGAGGTGTTTTTGATAAATAAGTGTTTAGAATTTGAATTGACAGAAATGAAACAACAAGTGGCGGTGGAGATGCGGTCCATTTCTTGGGGACATCAATATAGAAAGGAAAACATTAACGCTTATAATATTATGGAGGCAAAAGAAGAGGAGAGGAAAAGGAGAGATTTGATCATGGAATACTACTGCAAAAGCTTGCATTGGCCTGAGAGGTGATTTCTTTGATCTTCCTTCGGGAAAAAATGGGTCTTGGGTCTGGGATTTGTGATTCTTGCAAATTGAGGGAGGCCCAAAAGGATGAATTTAGTGTAAATTCTTCAAAAGCTAGTTTTGTTTACATGAAGGTTGAGTATTCTGTGCAGGACTGTGTATATAAAATTGACATAAGTTTACATCTTTGCTTATACTATGAATAATTTTCATTAGTTCACATCCTTTCATTGCATATCCAACATAAAGTTGAATTCTCACAAACAGACTTAAGCTTCCCCGGTATTTTGAACCTGGCTCTAAATACAAACCAAGTGGAGAGAAAATTTAAACTACTATTATTGTGATCGATTATCTTCAGAGACTTCAGTTGGGCTTTATTTTCGGAGAAAGGATAGATTCTGGGTAGCAGAAACGCTTCGCTCCTGCGTCAGCAAGCCTCTTGCTAAGTGTATTCCTTCTGTCATTTCCTGGCCCCGTTCTGTAAACGTAGCTGAAAATTGATTCCAGGAGCTCAGGTGCAATGATATTTGCTACTCCGGCAACCCGAACCCACGGGGGAGTGAGCACATAGCTTGCACCCTTACATACTTCATCCACTATACGTGCTGCTGCGCTCTTGCCAAACTCCACTGGCATTGGACCAAGAATAACCTGCAACAAAACAACCACTGTCATATAACAGCATAGCCTTTAGGTAGGAGGTGGGCAAAAAAACAACAAAAAGAGTAAAATCTTTCTTACATCTCGTCCAACTTCATCTATCCCCATTTCACCTTCTTTCAGTAAGCTTTTGCCTTTGGTAAACTCAGATTCCATGGCGCCAGGGGTTACTATTGTGATTTTCACTTCAGACCCAAGTTCCACTCTCAGTGTCTTATAAAATTGTATCAACGCTGCCTTGCTTGCCTGAAACCAGACACAGACCGATCGACAAACGCCAATTTGAGAAAGAGAAGAACAGGAGATTATTTGTTAAAACAAAGGGGTTCAGGATGTCTTTACATTGTAGATGCTAAAATTTGGCTCGGGAACCAGTCCTACCATCGAAGCAGTGACAATAATCCGGCCATTGCTTCTCCTGAGGTGAGGAATTGCATAATAGGTGCAGTATATTGAACCCCAAAAATTTGTATCCTGAAATGGTGAAGATATTATTGTTACACCGGAGTTGTTTGCTAGAGCTAATGAAGAATTATAACAATTGAAGTGATTACCATTATTGAAGTGAAGCGGGAAATATCTACTATATCGGTGAACTGATAGAAGGAAGCGAAGCCGGCATTGGTGAACAGGTGATTTACTGCAAAACACATTCGAAGTTATTCCTAATATAGTTATGGAAATGGAAATGGAAATGGAAATGGTTGGGATTCCCTGAAACGGTAAATTCTATGTTTCTGATATCATGTACAGGTAAAAGCTATCTAGAGAAAACCCTAAAGTAGCTAGAAACAAATTCCTTCACAGAAGGAATGCAAATGGGACTCCTTCACCCTCTCCAAATGGTTGTATTATGAGCAGATTGGAACTGTAATTTGTTCAAGAACATAAATGATGGCCATTACAGAGAAAAAAGAAAAATAAAAAGAAACATCGGTTTAGTTCATTCACTCACTCCGTCCAAAGTATCTAACAGCTTTCTCGATGACTTCCCGGCATTCATCCGGTTTAGAAACGTCTGCTGGAGCAACCAGGACATCAGGGGAGCCTAGTTTACGGGCATACACAGCGACTTGTTCAAGGGCGTGCTCTCTCCTTGCAACAAGGACCAGAAGGGCTTCTCTCTTTGCATATTGGTAAGCTATTTGCTGCAAAAGTTTAACATGGCGAGTTTGAGAAAAGAGTTAGAAATGAAATCTGGGTACTGTTGCTGAGTTCCCATTTTCTTACCTCTCCAACGCCAGAAGATGCACCAGTGATGATCACCACCTTGGACTTCATGTTTTCAGGAAACCTAGGGATGAGAAGCCATTTGAGGAGCTTGAAGAGATAGAATGATGGAAGGAACAAAAGGGAAAAGAAGAAAAATATGGGGGGAAGAAACCAGTTGAAGAGTGAGTTGGTCAGGTGTACGAGAGCATCCATGACTGGCTGGTGAGTGCTGGAGAAGAGGGAGTTCTTTGTTTTTTAACCTCTCACCATGAAAACCACCTGTACCTTGTAGCTCAAGCAAGAGCCAAGAAACGGATACTTCTTTCACTCGCGCGCCCACTTGCTCTCCCACGCTTGTTTTGCCCTCTCGCCCTAGCATGCATATTATAAAATTAAATATTTTTAAAATATATATTATTATATATTTAATTAAAATAAAATATTTTATTTATTAATTTAAACATATTAAATTTTATCTTAGTTTATTAACAGAATAGTTAAAATAATAAAGCTATATAAATAAAAAGAGGGTATTTTTAGGGATGGCATCGATCTGAGCCGAATCCGAACCGGCCTATGTTCGAGCAGAACTTGATTTAAATATTTTGAACTCGAACTCGAGCCAAAAATTGTTATCGAACTCAAGCTTAATAATTTTAACCGAGTACGAGCCGAGCTCGAACTTCAATATTCATTTAAATTTTTTAAAAAAATACATGTCAAATAAAATTATATATAAAATTATGTATATATTTTACATAAAATTGGTAATGACCTCTACTTAAAATTGGGCATAAGGGTGACATCTAATCCAACTGAGTCCGAACCTTGTTCAAGTTGAGCTTGATCTAAATATTTTGAACTGGAGCTCGGTCGACCCTAGCCTCGAACCTAAAATTGTAATCGAGTTCGAGCTCGAGCTCTAGCTGAGTTCGAGCTTAACCTACATTTAATACTCTATATAAAATATATGTCAAATAAATTATATATAAAATTATGCATATATTTTAAAAAAAGAATGATAGGGGAGGTTTAGGATTGAATTTCAATAATAGATTAAAACGCACCAATATTAATCTTTTTTACTCCAAATGTTGTTTAACTTATTTTGTAATTTTTGAATCTGGCTATAAATTTACTATGACCTCCTTAGTGCCCCTAGTTGAAAATTTATATTCTATGAAAAACTAGAAATATTTTTCCTATGATACATATTTCCAAAAAAATATTTAAATAAAATCCTATTACTATTATTGACTTATTAGAAAATAACAAGAAATATTTTAAAATTTTCATAAGAAAGTTAAATGGACCTCTTATTGCCTCTTTTAGGAAAATAAATAAAAATTAATAATCAATCTAATATATTACTATATATATCGATAAAATTTTAATCAAGTAAAATATCAAACACAAAATTGCTATGAAAATTGCCTTATGCTAAAAATATTACAGCATCAACTGTCAAATACTTATTCTAAAATTTTTTATAAGGTTTTCTAGCCCATTCTGGTAGGAATATCTTACTTAGAAAATTATATGATTTTTTTAATAAAAATTTTTAATTAAAAATTTTTTTACAAAAAACATGAGATACTAATAGTCCCTAAAAACTTATTTCTACTAGAATATATTTTTCAATTTTTTTAAGAGCAATGGAGAGTTTAATTTTTTTTTTTTTGGCTTTATGATCTTGCACTAGCAAAAGTCGCACGTGCGCAATCTCGTTGCCGTCCACTTACGTGTTGGATCTACACATTTTCATTTATTGTACGCAATTGAAACGTAAAAGACACTTACGTGTTGGACCCACACCTTTTCCATTTATTGTACGCAATTGAAACGTAAAAGACTTGCCGTGGTAGATTCATTCCCATCACTCCTCTCTTTTTGTTCTTTTACTATTAGAAAATTACGGGGGAGAGAAATAAATCTTCGCGCGGGGGCACCGAGACGAGGAGCGACGCTCCAGCGGCGCCGGCGATCGTCGGTGATAACGGGTGCGACGAAGGCGGCGGCGACGGAAACAAAGCCGAAGGCAGGGGGAAGAAATGGAGCGGCGGTCACAGAATCGGCGGCGACAGAAAGGCAGATGTCGACGGCGATAGAGGCGGCCACAGCAGCGGCCGGAGGCAGCTGTCGCCCTTACATGGATATTATAAAATTAAATATTTTTTAAACATTTTATTAAAATTAAAATTAAAATAATTTATTTATTAATTTAAACATATTAAAATTTATCTTAGTTTATTAACAGAATAGTTAAATTAATAAAGTTATATAAATAAAAAGAGGGTATTTTATTATATAAGATTACTCTTATAAATATTTTATAAGATAATTTTATTTAACTATTCTGTTCATAAACTAAGATAAATTTTAATATGTTTAAATAAAATTTAAACTTATTAAAGTAATTTTATATAATAAAATACCAATTTTATTTATATAAATCCCTTATTTTTAATATATATTTAATGATTATTTTTAAGAATGAGAATTTAGATATTGTAAAGTAAAAATTTGATTAACATTTGGATATTATAAAAGTAATGATTTTTTAATCATTTTTTATTTAGTTAATTAAATACATAATCCTATTTATTTATTTTTAAAAAATAAATATATAGTTTAGTTAAATACAACTATATTATAAAATAAAATCTATAAAAGTAATTTTGTATAATAAAATACCCTATTTTTATTTACATAAATTTATGGTTTTTAATATTATATTTACTTAATATTTTTAGAGTGAGAATTTAGATATTAAAAAGTAACTATCTGATTAAGTTTTTGGATATTATAAAAGTAAAATTTGTTTAAGCATTTTTATTTTTATATATTTAATTAAATAAATAAAGTTAATTTATTTTTTTAATTATTTATTTATTCGAACAAGTTAAAATAAAACTATCTTATAAAAATTAAATCTATGAAAATATTTTATTAATAAATTTCTTATGTATTTTTCACTATACACTACAGTTACTTTCCACTTACTTTCCATTGCGCACACTAACAAAAAAAAAATAATTCACTATTACCCGCCCATGAAAATACACGTTAACACATTGAAAATGAATTACCTTTATGTATTAGTGTGTATAATGAAAAGTGCATTGTAATGTGAATTCTTGTGTTAGTGTGCATAATGTAAAATATAGTAGAAAATGAATAAGGAGTTTATTAATAATATACTTTGATAGAATTAACCTTTCTAAGATAGTTTTATTTAACTTTTAAGTTAATAAAATAAAATAATTCAATTTCAATTTTTCTTAAAAAAATATTAATTTAATTAAATATAAAAAATATATATAGGGTATTTTATTATATGAAAATACTTTGATAGATTTAACTTTTATAAGATGGTTTTATTTAACTTTTTATTAATAAAATAAGATAGATTTTAGTTTAGTCTAAATTAATAAAATAATTACAAAGTAAAAAAAAATGAATTTTAATTAGTTATAAAAAATAGAATACTTAAAACAAAACAAAAAATACTTTACAATGTCTAAATACTTGATCAAATTCTTACTTTTACGATATCTAAATTATCACTCTTAAATTAATAACTTAATAAAATATTAAAAGTCATGAATTTATATAAATAAATAAGATATTTTATTATATAAAAATATTTTAATAGATTAAAATTTTATGAGATGTTTTTATTTAATTTTTTATTAATTACAAAATAAAATAAAATATTAATTTAATCGGATTACGAAATTCAGCTTTAGTGTAGAAGTTTTGAAAGAGGCTAAGAAGAGTTTGATGATATTGTTGATTGAAGGGTTGAGGGTGGTTAGAGGATGAACAGAGGGGAACGAAGAAGATGGGTGAGAGACAGTGGTTGACAACGGCTGGAGAAAGGAGAAGGCATGGCTGAGGAGTTGGAGTGTGAGGAGCGTCAGGAGGAAGGCGTCGGGAGGAAGGCTTGTCCTCTTTGGGGGTTTCAGATATGTGGAAGCTCCCTTTCGCAAGCCTTGTCCTCTTTTTCCTCTCCTTCTCCTGCCTTTCCCTCTCTTCATCTGCCTGGTCTTTTCTCAAACACTCCTACTCTTCCTCCATAGCACTCTTTTCTTCTTGCTGTTTCTTTTTATGCTCCAACATGGAAGTATCAGATTCCTTGACAGAAAAGAACATAAGACCCAACTCAGCTAACCACCGGGGCTCTACAGGACTCGCACATTGCATGTACTCCTTCGTTGTCAATATTAGTTCATGATAAACCACATAGTCAGGTGTGTAACCAAGACCATACAGTGCACTGCGTGGATGCAAATGGCATGGCATCCCATTCCTACAGTTCACATATTCTCCAACACCTTTCAACCTTGCAGCATTGTGAAAATAGGCAGAACAGATGGCCTTTCTCACCACATCCCAATCGTGTCTGCATGTTGTGAATGGAATTTTCAAGGTCTTCAGTATGTCCAGTAGTTGAGACCTCACTTCCCGCGCTTTCCTCAAACCTTTCACTAGCAAAAAGTCGTCATTACACCAATCTCCCCTATACTGGTTAGACTTCCATTGCTCATATACATTGAGCAGCGTTAGATGGTCAGATTCTGGCACAAAAAAATTTCTCCCTTGCAGCATCACTCTCTGCTTCCCTGTCCTTTGGCCTGAAGAATACAGATGGAACTGAAAGCATAGAAAAATAGTAAGCACCTCATTAAGACACTCAAGTTGCTCCCCCATCAAAAGCATCTTGGCAAGTGGTGGGTCCAATGGGAACTCAACCATTTTCCAACCAAGTTCTGTCAGACTCCCAATATTATTGAGTGCACCCAATACCCACAACTGGTACATGGAATTGAGAATGTTCTCTTGAGGGGGTGGGTCCATAAAGTCAAAATCTAGCAAATTTTCAGTTTTAAGAGACTTCAGCAGCAAAACCACATTTCCAAGATTAGTACGCTGAATCTCTGGAACAGGATTAGGCAGCATCTCATTCTGCTATGCAGATTCCATGTAGAGGCGATAACAACTTCTTATTATCTGCCAGCATTCACTGCTTAACTGTGCAAGTTCTTATTATCTACCAGCAATTTTCAACAATGGCCTAATACTAAATTATCTCTTCCATCTAGTTGAAAACAAGCAAGAACACATTATGCAAATGTTACATAAGCTAAGTAAAAATCAAGCATACAAGAAGAAACACACAGTTCCCTTTACTTCAGAATTTGGAGTAAGAGCAAAGCAGAAATTGTACCGGTATTTGTCAAGATCAGAATCCTTTAACGTTTCAAGCAAAAGCACACCATCTGTCATATACTGCAAGAGTAAAAATAAAAACCCCAAGCAGCATATAGCCCTGGAAAGGTGGATATCAAAAGCACTTAATGAATCACCAGAAAAGCACCTTATGTTTTAGAGCTGATACATCTTAAATAATATTAAACAACATGGATGTAACAAGAAAAGGCACATCTAAAATGCTTTTTAAGAGCTGCAAACATATTTCTTATAGAGCTTTCCAACCTTTGAAAAAAAAAAAAAAAATTGTTCCTCTGCTTCTTTTGGTTTTAAAATTTTATTCACTTCTCAAGAAAGCAAAAAAATTAACAAAATAACTCGTATGATATATGACTGGTTCAGCTTGTTTTGTGAAAACAACCCTCCCATCAAGGAATGGAGGCTTTGTATCTGCAGCAGAAATATGATACATAACACTAGTTAAAACTCGTATGATATGTAAATGGTTTTTTATATGAATGATAAGAATGTTATTGGAGAAGGAAATAAAAGAGAATAGATCCGCAAATGGCAAAAATCAGCCAAGAAAAAGGAAAGATATAAACAAGATCCATCAAGGACAAGCTTGGAGAGGACACTCCCCACCCCCTGCAATCTTTTTCTTTCACGAGATAATCAGTTAAACTGTTGACACACCAAGGGACACGATTTCTTGCACCAACTTACAACCACCGATAAGTTGCCTTCCACCCCCAATGGGCCAGGAAGCCTTTCCAGAAAGTTTCTCCAACAACAACGCAATAACTACTGCCCTTCCTCTGTAGGGCCAATCACGATCACAGGCCCCAATTAAGCAAGAGTATTTTGTGATGTTAAAGTATGAATAAATGCAATTAGTTGATCAGAACATAAATACTATGAATGACATCTCCATGAAGATTCCAGTACTTTTACAAAGAATCCAGGAGTCAACCATAGGACTCTGTAAACCAGTTCAAATCCAAAAGCTATTTCTCTAGTTGACATTTTGACAAATGAAGAATCTTCAATCAATCTTGCTCTGGAAGAATCTAATCCTTTGACTGATGACATGCAAAGGTGGAAATCTCCTCCACCAACTCGTCCCGTTACTTTCTATCTCAACATTATTCATTATCCTTTCTGAAATAGTGACATTAAAATTGGACAACCCATCAGTTTCACTTTTGTTGACGACTCAAGTGCATCATCTGCAGGTGATGCTTCTAAAAAGGGGGACACCTCAAGCTTGGGTGAACTAAGGTATTAACTGTTAACAATTGTAGAGAAATGATGATGAGTGGATTCAGCTCCATTATCCATCTTCTGATAGACTCACTGGAAGGCTCAACTAATTTTTGGATCATTAGGCCACTTGCATCCTCAACATGCTTGTGGCATGCACATCCACCACACTTAAAGCATGTTGGGATCAGTTAGAAGTCCATTTCCTATAAAATTCCACCAAGCTATTATTAGGGGGTTGTACTAGTGGAATTTCCCAAACATGGATTTTGGGGTTCATTTTTAGTGCCTGAAATAATTCTCTATAGTTTTTGAATTTTTTTTGCACACATGAACTCCAAAATTTTCGATTGGTTGCGATCTTATATCTTTCCTCCTCCTAATCATGATGAAATGGCATTTGTGGTTGTAGCCATCCAGTGCTCCCAAAGAAATGTGCTTACTCGGAATCCCCGGCACAAAATGCTTGATGGATCACCTAGTGCATGAACAGTCCAACTTGTGGCCTGGTCGCTTTGTCATTATCAGCAGTCATTTGAGATAACTTTTTGCTTTGTGAAAGGGTCATCCGTGTTCCATCCTTCCGAATCTGCATTCCACAATGATCAGATGCATTAGGATACAATGAAACGGGATGAAACTTACGCGACAAGCATAAACATTTGTCAAAAGGATAATGAGCAAACTCAAAACTATCTGGAAAACACAAAATATGGTACCAATAACATAGACCAGTAACCTTTTCTCATTTTTGTGCCATATTAAATGTACATTCACAGTAACATGCAATACCCTCCTTGGCTTTTTCACATCATTCTGGATCCTTACATCTTTCTTTCTAGGTTCTAGGTTAATAAACCTGTCTCATGAATCGCTCATAGTACAAAATTCAACATGATTTACCAAGTTTCAATCATGATAAGATATACATAATTCAAATTCTCGTCTCTTTCACCTACGATTTCACCTCAAACAGCAAAGAATCAGATTTACTACTGAACCAATGATGAGTCCAAAGAGCTAAATAGGACCTAGAGCACAGAGCTGCGTGGATGGATCCACGAATCCAATTATAGACAACTTCTTATCAGTGAAGTTACTGTTGAACAACCAATCAGGAAGGCCCAGTTCACCCAGATTCTCAAGGTACTCCCATTGGCATTAGTTACTTAGTGCTCAATAAGGAATATTCAACATAGAGACATGAAGCTAGAAAAATCGTAAATACAATTATAGAACACAATAAAGTTAACCTTTGCTTTCTTGTATTAATCATTGGTGTCATCATTCAACCAGTTTCCTTTGTCTTATTGTACAGAATAGGTAAGTGTTTCAGGGATCAGAAGACTAAAAGCTAAACATCCAACCAGCAGGACTAGTCATAGCAACAGCAAAGGCAGAAGTTACTGCAGTGCTTTTTTTTAAAGAAATTTAGACAACAAGCAACTCTTACTTAAGAGAGATTTTTATGTACACATAAACTCTACACATCAAAAATGGTATATCTAGCTTCTGATAGTGTCATCATACAATTTATTTTGAATGAACTACAACACAAAGACCAAATTAGTCCTCCAAACCAATATTGCAAGTAAACACTGCCAAGAAAATGAAACTACCCTGATCACTCGTTGTTATAGATACTTATCTAAATTCAAGCAAAGTAGCAAAAAGATCCATATCACTGTGTGTACAAAGAAGGTATGAGAACTAGAACCAATCCACACCTGTGAATGTGTACCATCAGCAGTAAAGTTAAGTTGGTGTGACCTTCTTCGTTGGCCAGTAACAGAAGCTTTTCTTGACATGCTAGAAGCAGGTATTGAAACAGGAGAAGGGGCAGTATGATCCCAGGGAGAAGGTGAACGTCCTGCAATGTTTCCAGTATTGTTACATGCGATGTTTAAAAAACTTAAATAAAAAAGATAGCATGACTTTAATAAGGTCAAATTCCAGTCACCTCATAGTATTAGATTGGAGTAGCAGTTCCAGCCACAAAATATACCTGAATAGGGGGTATGACCACCCAACCATGGGGACACGAATCGTGCATCAGGTGATCCAGCAGCAAGCATTGGAAATGGTGAGGGACGGTAGTGCCTTCCAGCCACAGAATGACTCTCTCATGGTATGGAGTGCCATCTGATTCCTAATTGTCATCATCCCATTCAGATTTACCTGTATGTTGCATAAAAATTCGAATGTCAGTATCTATTGCTGCAGAGCTTGATCTGAAGTTTGAAAATATTATTATAAAAATACAACAAAATACATATATACCAGATGCTCTTCTGGGAGTACGATCGTATTTTCCTCGCTTTCTATCAGGCTCCCACCGTAATTTCTTTCATATGCATATCGCTCTTGGGGAGTGAAGTTACAGCAAATTCCTTCATGCAAAAATTTCCTAAGAGAGTAAATTTCTAACTTTTCAGACAGGAACTGAAGGGTATAAGGTAAATGTTGCTCTTTTACTTTCATTTTTTAAACAAGATAAGCATTGTAATCACCTCATATGAATCCTGAAAAAAAATTCTTTGTTTAAAGAATTGGAAATCTGCTGGTTTGGACACCAACTATGTCTAGAAAGCTTGAGATGGATTTAGAACTTAATCAAAGAGTATGAATATTCATACTCTTAGAGAGAAAAACAGCTACGTCAATGCCCCTAGCTAACATAACTAGTCAACCCTCCAATATTGTTGGACTCGTAAATGATCTTGCTTTTTAATCTCTGCAGCAGTAGCATTTTCTTTCTTTCCTTTTGTCAACATTTTTTACTTTCGTGTATTACTCCTTGTTTTGAAAGGCCTAATAAAATTAATATATGTAAGAAACCAAATAATGTCAACTATATATGACCAAATAGTTCTGTTAATGGTTTCATCCCAAGATGACTAACCACTTAGGAGAGTTTATTCCTCAACATTACAAACCAATGATTTTCATAATATTCCCACTCACCCTCCCCCTTAAACTCTAAGCTTACACATACAAATAACTGGCCTAAGAAAGAAGCTCCCCAATAATTCTGATGAACACGGCTATGATCACCTAGAGATGAATTACTCCCCACATTATCTATGCTCAGGAGTCGTATGGGGAAAAACTTCAGGAACCATAGTGCTATCAATTAGCCATGAATTATATCCAAGTTTTAAACTTTTTCCAATACAATATGCCTTCACTAGAATCTCTTGGATTGCTCCTATATTTGTTGCTTCAAAGCCCTTGAACTCGAGTTTGTTAAGATCAAACAGTAACTTCGTTTCAACTACAGATTGTCCCCGTCTTGCAAGGTCATGCAGGAACTTGGATCGAGCGCCCATTAGAATATAGTTTCGAACATTAAGCCTCTCAAAAATGGCAAAACAAATTCCTTGCAATTGGCTCAGGGGTTCTATACAAAGTGATAAACAAGATCATTTTTTGTTCTTATTGAGAATTCAAAACAAATTCAAATTCCATGAAACTTCGTATGACCATGTTCGGAATTACTTCACTGAAGCAGAAGTCATATCATTTCAAACCTTTTAGTGGGTGCATCTCCCAAAGGTCGAAATCCAGTAGCTCTGAATCAGGACCAACTGTGTGCCCATAATTAACCCCAGAATCCCTGTGGGAGACACTGAGCGCCCTTTGTTGTGGAAAGTTGGTGTAGATGTTAAAGTATTCACGAGATTGGATAAATTTGATGAACCAAGGAGTCCAAATCCTCTCACCCATTTTGTTGTACCATCTAGTTGTAACCTGTATGAATAAACATCCCTCAAACATTGTAATTACAGAGGGGGAAAGTGAATTACATTTGTAATTTGCTTTCCCTCCCAACTTACAAAGGGCACTAACAAGGCTCTTTCAAAATCGCCCTCCTCTCTCAAAGCAGAATTTCATAAGTTGATTAAATTAATGAATTAAATTAATATTTTTATTTTTTCTTTGTAATTATTTTATTAATTTAGACTAAACTAAAATCCTTTCATTTATTGATAAAAAGTTAAATAAAACCATCTCATAAAAGTTTAACCTATCAAACAATTTTTATATAATAAATATCATATTTATTTATTTACATGAAATTGTGACTTTTAATATTATATTATATTACTAATTTAAGAGTGATAATTTAGATATCATAAAAGTAAGAATTTGATTGAGTATCTAGACAATATAAAAGTAAAAAAAAATGTATTATATTTTTATGACTAGTTAAATAAAATTTTATTTTACTTTATAATTATTTTATTAATTTAGATTAAACTAAAATATATCTTATTTTATTAATAAAAAGTTAAATAAAACCATCTTATAAATTTTTAATCAATCAAATTATTTTATATAATTAAATACCTTACACACATACACACACACACACACACACATATATATATATATATATATATATATTCATGACTTTTAATACTATGTTAAATTACTAATTTAAGAGTGCTAATTTATTTATTGTAAAACTAAGAATTTGATTAAATATCTAGATGTTATAAAAGTAAACATGTTTGTTTAAATATATTTTTATATTTAATTAAATTAATATTTTACTTTTAATTTTAAAATTGAATTAATATATTTATTAATTAAAAAAGTTACATAAAGTTATCTTAATAATGTTAATTCTATCAAAGTATTTTATTAATAAACTCCTTCATTTTCCACTATATTTTCCGTTGTGCACACTAACAAAAAATTCACTTTACACTAAACTTTTCATTATGAACATTAACGAAAAAAGTAATTCACTTTCACTTTCACTTACTATTTCCCTTCACTAGGCAAAAAGTGTTAATGTGTATTTTCACAGGCAGGTGATAGTGAATTACCTAGTGAAAATGAAAACGAAAATGAAAGTAAATTATTTTGATATTTTAGTGAGCACAATGAAAAATATATTGGAAAATACTTTTTTTTGTTAGTGTACAATGAAAAGCATAGTGGAAAGTATATAAAAATTTATTAATAAAGTACCCTAATAGATTTAGATTTTATAAGATAGCTTTTATTTAACTTTTCTATTAGTTGAGATAGATTTTAACTTGTCTGAATTAATAAATAATTAAAAATAATTATTTTAATTAAATATAAAATATACTTTAACAATTTCTGCTTTTATAATATCCAAATACTTAATAAAATAGTTACTTGTTAATATCTAAATTTTAACTCTTAAAAAAATAATTAAATAAAATATTATAGAGAATAATTGATGTAAAAATATAGGGTATTTAATTATACAAGATTAATTTTATAGATATAATTTATAATATATTTTTATTTAAATAAACTATATATTTTATTTTTTTCAAAATAAATAAATAAATAAAATAATTAAATATTATTTAATTTAATAAAATAATAATAAAATTATTAAAAAATATTACTTTTATAAAATCCAAATTTTTACTTAAAATATCTAAATTCTCACTTTTAAAATAGTTGTTAAATATAATATTAAAATATGAAATTTATATAAAAAGATGTATTTTATTACATAAAAGTACTTTAATATTTTTAAAATTTATTTTAACTTGACTAAACTAAAATAAATTTTAACTTGTTTTAAATTAATATATATGTTAAAAATAAATTTAACTTGTTTTAAAATAATAAATACTTTAAAATAATAATTAATTAGTTAATTAATTAATTACAAATTAAATGATCAAACAAATTCTTAATTTTATAATATCTAAATTCTCACTCTTAAATTATAAATAAAATATAGTATTAAAATTGTGAATTTGTGTAAAAAAAGGGTATTTAATTATATAAAATAACTCTTATAAATTTGATAAGATAATTTAAATTGATTATTCTGTTACTAAACTAAGATAAATTTTTATTTGTTTAAAAATAAATAATTATTAATTAATTTATTTTTATTTAAAAATAAATGAATAATATAAATATATAAAAATTACTTAATTCCTACACTTCTTCTTCGTTCCCCTTTATTCATCATCTCGCCGCCATAAAACTTAAATCAAACAATATTATCAACTCCTCACAGCCTCTGCTCAAAACTGCCCCCTCACAAAGTTGAATTGCATAGTTGATTTTTTTTTTATTTTGTTATTATTTTATTAATTTAGACTAAACTAAGGTCCTTTCATTTATTAGTAAATAAATAAATAAAACTATCTCATAAAATGTTAATCTATCAAAGTATTTTTATATAATAAAATATTTTATTTATTTATTTATATAAATTCATAAATTTTAATATTATATTAAGTTACTAATTTAAGAGTGAGAATTTAGATATTATAAATAAATAAATAAAACCATCTTATAAAAGTTAAATCTATCAAAGTATTACTTTTAATACTATATTAAATTATTAGTTTAAGAGTGATTATTTAGATATTATAAGCTAAGATTTTGATTAAGTATCTAGACATTATAAAATTAAACATATTTGTTTATATAAATTATTTTTATATTTAATAAAATTAATATTTTTATTTTAAAAAATGAAATTGATTTATTTTATTTCATTAATTAAGAAGTTAAATAAAACTATCTTAATAAGGTTAATTCTATAAAAAAATTATTAATAAACTCCTCCATTTTCCACTATATTTTACATTGTGAACACTAACACAAGAATTCACATTACGATGGACTTATCATTAAACATACTAACACAAAAAGGTAATTCACTTTCACTATCACTTTTCATTTCATTTTAAACATGCACTACCCCCCATGAAAGTGAATTTACTTTACTAGGCAAAATGTGTTAATCTGTATTTTCTCGGGCGTGTGAAAGTGAAAGTGAAAGTGAATTACTTTTTTGTGTAAGTGTGTGCATTGGAAAGTAAGTGGAAAATATTTTTCGTGTTAAAGTATAGTGAAAAGTACATAAGAAATTTATTAATAAAATATTATCATAGATTTAACTTTAATAAGATAGTTTTATTTTAACTTTTCTATTAATAAATTAAAGTTAGATTTTAACTTGTTTGAATTAATAAATAATAAAAGAAGTGAAATTAAATTATTTATTTAATTAAATATATTAACAAAATTAAACAAAATTTACTTTTATAATATCCAAACACTTAATCAGATAGTTACTTTTTAATATCTAAATTATGAATCTAAAAATATTAATTAAATACAATAATAAAAACCATAAATTTATGAAAATAAAAAATAGGTTTTTTATTATTTAGAATTACTTTTATAGATTTTATTTCACAATATATTTTTATTTAACTAAACTACATATTTTTAAAATTTTTTAAAAATTAGGATTATCTATTTAATTAAAAAATAAAAATATCCTTACTTTTATAATACCCAAATGTTAATAAAAAATTTACTTTACAATATCTAAATTCTTATTCTTAAAAATAGTAATTAAATAAATATTAAAATAAGGGATTTATATAAAAAAATGGTATTTTATTATATAAAATTACTTTAATAGATTTAAAATTCATTTTAGATAGTTTTATTTGACTAAACTAGAATAAAATTTAACTTGATTTAAATTAATAATTATTTTTTACTACTTTAAATTAATATATTTTTAAAAATATTTATTTATTTATTTAAATATATAAAATTTAAATGATCAAATAAATATTTAATTTATAATATCCAAATATTTGATCTTAATTGTGTAATATCTAGATTCTCACTCTTAAATTAGAAATCAAATATAATATTAAAATCTTGAATTTATATAAATAAAAAGAGGGTATTTTATTATATAAGATTACTCTTATAAAATATTTTATTAGATAATTTTTTTAACTATTCTTTTAATAAACTAAGATAAGTTTTAATATGTTTAAATTAATCATACTTAATTTTATAATATCTAAAATGAAGGGCGAGAGGGCAGAAAAGGGTGGGAGCGAAAGAAACAAGTGAACTAACAAACTCTATTTCGGGAAATATCCATTTCTGGTCTCTTGAGCAACAAATAAGGTACAGGCGGTTTTCATGGTGAGAGGTTAAAAAATAAAGAAATTCCCACTTCTCCAGCACTCACCAGCCAGTCATGGATGCTCTCGTACACCTGACCAACTCACTCTTCAACTGGTTTCTTCCCCCCATATTTTTCTTCTTCTCCCTTTTGTTCCTTCCATCATTCTATCTCTTCAAGCTCCTCAAATGGCTTCTCATCCCTAGGTTTCCTGAAAACATGAAGTCCAAGGTGGTGATCATCACTGGTGCATCTTCTGGCGTTGGAGAGGTAAGAAAATGGGAACTCAGCAACAGTACCCAGATTTCATTTCTAACTCTTTTCTCAAACTCGCCATGTTAAACTTTTGCAGCAAATAGCTTACCAATATGCAAAGAGAGAAGCCCTTCTCGTCCTTGTTGCAAGGAGAGAGCACGCCCTTGAACAAGTCGCTGTGTATGCCCGTAAACTAGGCTCCCCTGATGTCCTGGTTGCTCCAGCAGACGTTTCTAAACCGGATGAGTGCCGGGAAGTCATCGAGAAAGCTGTTAGATACTTTGGACGGAGTGAGTGAATGAACTAAACCGATGTTTCTTTTTTTTCTTCTTCTTTCTGTGATGGCTATCATTTATGTTCTTGAACAAATTACAGTTCCAATCTGCTCATAATACAACCATTTGGAGAGGGTGAAGGAGTCCCATTTGCATTCCTTCAGTGAAGGAATTTGTCTCTAGCTACTTTAGGGTTTTCTCAAGATAGCTTTTACCTGTACATGGTATCAGAAACATAGAATTGCCCGTTTCAGGGAATCCCAACCATTTCCATTTCCATAACTATATTAGGAATAACTTGGAATGCGTTTTGCAGTAAATCACTTGTTCACCAATGCCGGCTTCGGTTCCTTCTATCAGTTCACCGATATAGTAGATATTTCCCTTTTCACTTCAATAATGGTAATCACTGCAATTGTTATAATTCTTCATTAGCTCTAGCAAACAACTCCGGTGTAACAATATCTTCACCATTTCAGGATACAAATTTTTGGGGTTCAGTATACTGCACCTATTACGCAATTCCTCACCTCAGGAGAAGCAATGGCCGGATTATTGTCACCGCTTCGATGGCAGGAGTGGTTCCCCAGCCAAATCTTAGCATCTACAATGTAAAGACATCCTGAACCCCTTTGTTTTAACAAATACTCTCCTGTTCTTCTCTTTCTCAAATTGGCGTTTGTGGATCGGTCTGTGTCTGGTTTCAGGCAAGCAAGGCAGCGTTGATACAATTTTATAAGACACTGAGAGTGGAGCTTGGGTCTGAAGTAAAAATCACAATAGTAACCCCTGGCGCCATGGAATCTGAGTTTACCAAAGGCAAAAGCTTACTGAAAGAAGGTGAAATGGGGATAGATGAAGTTGGAAGAGATGTAAGAAAGATTTTACTCTTTTGTTGTTTTTTGGCCCACCTCCTACCTTAATGGCTATGCTGTTATATGACAGTGGTTGTTTTGTTGCAGGTTATTCTTGGTCCATTGCCAGTGGAGTTTGGCAAGAGCGCAGCAGCACGTATAGTGGATGAAGCATGTAAGGGTGCAAGCTATGTGCTCACTCCCCCATGGGTTCGGGTCGCCGGAGTAGCAACTATCATTGCACCTGAGCTCGTGGAATCAATTTTCAGCTACGTTTACAGGACGGGACCAGGAAATGACAGAAGGAATACACTTAGCAAGAGGCTTGCTGACGCAGGAGCCAAGCGTTTCTGCTACCCAGAATCTATCCTTTCTCCGAAAATAAAGGCAGACTGAAGTTTATGTGAAGATAATCGATCACAATAATAATAGTTTAAATTTTCTCTCCACTTGGTTTGTGTTTAGAGCCAGGTTCAAAATACCGGGGAAGCTTAAGTCTGTTTGTGAGAATTCAACTTTTGTTGGATATGCAATGAAAGCATGTGAACTTATGAAAATTATTCATGGTATAAGAAAAGATGTAAACTTATGTAAAATTATGCAATGAAAAGATGTAAACAAACTTATGTAAAATTATGCAATGAAAAGATGTTAACTTATGTAAATTTTATTTTATTTTTTTGTTCTCATCGACAAATCTCTTCATGAACCAGTCAATATCTCTCAGGCTTTATGTTCTTCTTGCCTATGATTGAAGAACTCAAACCATAGAATTCACTATACATCCAAATCTATCTATCATCACAAGAAAATTAAAGCAATTCTCAACCTTCCTATATACAAAACTAGCTTTTGAAGAATATACACTAAATTCATCCTTTTGGGCCTCCCTCAATTTGCAAGAATCACAAATCCCAGACCCAAGACCCATTTTTTTTCCAAAGGAAGATCAAAGAAATCACCTCTCTCAGGCCAATACAAGCTTTTGCAGTAGTATTCCATGATCAAATCTCTCCTTTCTATGTTGATGTCCCCGAGAAATGGACCGTATCTCCACTGCCACTTATTGTTTCATTTCTGTCAATTCAAATTCTAAACACTTTTGGGGGGGGGGGGGGGGGGGGGGGTGTTGTTAGTGGGGTTAGTCCACAATGAAGTAAAAAACACCTCACTGTCATTGGACGCATTTCCAAGAACATCGCTACACCCTCTCTGCATGACCCCTCCCATGGGCCATTTTTCTCTGATCTATCTTTTCAAAAAAGTATTCCACATAAATTATTGTGTCTCCTTCAGAATCACTCTGTTTCAACCAACACTGTTCTACCTAAAGAGATTATAATTCCCCTAACAACTACACTTCTGTGAAGTGCCCCACCGGTGCTCATCTTACCTATTGATTCACCTTCCCATTTAACCTCCTTTGTGGTAGAATTCAACTTACATGTTTTTGAATTCAGATTGGGTGGCTTGGGAGAACTACTTCCTTGGATTAGCACATTGTCCAACTCACCATTTTCCTCTTCTTCAATCTCTTCCTCCTCAATTTCTTCTTCTTCTTTCAATTTAAGCCCATCTCCCACCTTAGGCTCCCCTTGAAAGTGACTAGAACAGTAATCTCTCCAAATTCTATTGATCAGCTTTGAGGTGGTTGCTCGCATGGCCTTCCTTTTAGACTGCACCGGGACAAGTGCAGCCCTAGGGTTCAAATTTACTTCCTTTTTGACTAGTATCTTCTTATTCATAACTAACTTAGGATGATGCCTCTCCTCCATCTCGTCTAAAAGAACAGAAACAAAAGCACACTTGCAAATTGCATCATCTTGATACACAGAAAACTGTCGAAGGATTATCAGTCCATGGACAACTACATATCTCTCAACAGCACTTGGATTTTGAAGAAACATATGCAGGATCATCCCGCTCAAACTCAGAAACTTTCTTAATGACATCAGGAAAAGAGTGCTTGGAAGCTCGGCCTTGCTCTTTTAACAGTTTGAAGATGCCTATTGTAAGCTTTGCAGTTTTGAGGATTGGTTCATACCATGGAGAATACTGCTTTGACTGCCTGCCAAGTCTGTACCTAAACTTTTGAGAGACAACCAAGCAAGGCTTTAGTTAACACAATTAAAATAAGAATAATTGCTAAAATCCTGTAACAAACTACAGGAAGAACAATTATGCCAATCTAAAATCTGAGCAAAATAAAACTGCAATATAAATATATTAGCAAAACTAAGCATATCTTCTGTTCCTGCATATATCTAAAAAGATCTGAAAAATTATTTCAAATTCATTATTAACCTCCAATGTTCTATTAAAGGCCATGCATACATAAACTAATTCATTGCAGTACTTGAAAATTTTCAGAAAAACAGTTTGCCACTTTTGTTTTCCATTTCTCAGCAGACAAAACTATCTTCTCATCATGTTTAAACAGCAGGCTTAGACTGGGCGCAAAAGTTTTAGAGTTTTCTCAATGGACACTTGGTACTCTTTGGGTCTTTTAGCTGTCTGTCCTTTCATGGCAAAAAAATCACCCTGCTATAGCAAGTGGATGAGTATTAGTAATTGTTTGGACCAGTTTTTTTTTATAAAGTAATTGTTTGGACCAGTAATGCAATTATTGGAGTGTTGGCGATATGAGCTAAGATAGATTAGTATTCTTACTGTTAATTTCCAAGTTCTATTAAAATTGCCTTGAATAGTTGCTTAATACCCAAGATTGCGTTGAGTAAAGTGTCTAGGTTTAATGTATTTGAGCCTTAGTTTTAATCCTACTTAGAAAGAGAGCAACAAGTGCTTCAAAAAACAATCTATATAATGTAGGCTTATAAGCCGTTAGAACCAAGCAAACAACACAAAGCATAATTATGCCTTATAAAGAAAATATAACTCTCATTGCTCTTCTAATTTTTTTTCTTCTTTCATTTCTATTGTTGTGCCAGCCAGTCTAACATACACCAGCTAAGTGTGTAGACACATAAAAGGGCACGAGCTTAGTCAAGCTTATGTCCAATATCTGGTATCAAAGTGAGACAATTAGGAGGAATTTTTTGCATAATTGCACAGTGAAGGAGAAAACCTCAATTTACTCGTGGTCATATACCAGAAGGTTGAGTTGACTCGAGTTTCCTAGTAGTAGAAAAAAGGGTAGAGATGACATCTAGTCAACAAGATAGTCCACCCAATTGACCGGATATCAATAGCGAGAAAAAAATAGAGAAGAGGGTTTTAACAAGGTGATCACTGCAGTTGCAATACTTGCCAAATCTGAAGTGTTAGCGAGATCATTGATGCTTGGTGCTACAAAACCTCGTTTTCCAACATTAAAGATAGAGATAGATATCAAACCCAGATTGCTAGCGCGAGTGAGGAGTAGAGGACAAAGAGTCACCACCATCATAGAGTCGAAGGATCTGTCTTACCTATCAATTGATGAACAGATGGGTTCTCTTTTAGTATATGAGTAGAGACTCTTGGAGAAGACAATGGATGGTGTTGTAGAGTAAATTGATGTTGTGGGGCAACAGAAACAAGTCATCTACCTCAAAAGAAAGTGCCAAGTGATTACAATACCAAAACAAAGAACAAAAAAACAAAGGGACACAGATGATCGTGCCGTTGGGGATGTAGTAGCTGGGATCCTTTTTAATTTGTTTACATTCTATGCTCATTGGACTCTTCTTGTTATGATGGTCAGTTTTATTAATTTGAAGAGACCTTCATCTCTCCTATGCATAATTTTTTATTTGGTTTGATTTTTCTGTCTTCACATGAGATTTTGTGATTTCAAAGTTTGACCCTGTCTCATTTCTTCATTCTTGCTTCTTTTTTCGTAGACTTCACTTCCTAATTAGGTTTTTCTACTTCACCTAACACTCTTATCTCCTTATTTTTACCCTCCTACTTTTTTATTGCAATTTTTTTTTTTCTCCCAAGTTTGCCTATTATGTCAATATAATCTAAAGGCCAAAGGAGTGTGGTTGACGCCATTATAAGGGATTTCTATGGCGATACCTAGATTGCCCAAAAGTTCATTTCTTCTCTCAAACTCACCATGATATGCATGCCATCCAAGGTATTTTTTTTTAATAATTATCACAAATATAATCATCCCACACAATTCATTTAATCTTGACCAACCTATGTTCATCACGCTTTCAAGTACTTCTCATGTGGTCGATCAGATTCAACATTTTACTCAACATTTAAATTACAATAAATCATGAATTGAATCAAAGCCAAGCAACACATAAGAAGACTGTGACCCAAATTCTAGTGTACATGGGAAAATTCAAGTTTTTGCTTAAACCTTGATCTTTGAGTTTTATATGATTTTACTCATAAGTTTCAATCCCAAAGATAAGAGTTGACTAACACACACTAATGGTCTCTCCATTCTAGGCACATATGCAACCCATTTGGTTCTAATATATGACTATCAAAATATACCTGCCTATCATGTATATGAACATTTTTTGGTTCGTAGATTTATCCAAATCATTAGCTTTTACTTACAATATGAAGCTAGTAAATATGATTGGCCAGATTTGTGTATGCAATATTTCTAAGAAACATTTTTCTTATGCTAGGCTCAGTACGTGTGATGGCATGTGTAACTCTCACACCATAAGCAAAAAGGCATCTTATGAGGTCTACTTCTCTTTTTTTTTTTTTTTTTTGTATCAGAGGTCTACTTCTCTTTATTTTCCTATTCAGGTGTAAGAGGTTAAGGAAACTATGAAATTTAAAATTTGAGCTCAAGGCTTTGTCCTAAACTGTTTCTATTGCATTAGATAAATTTCACTTGTTCAGAGAGGGCATAATGAGCTTTCTTCCTCTTATAAATCCATCCTTCCTTTTTAATGTTCCACCATGGGTGAATAGCTCTTTTCCAATCTTCATTTCCAATTGAGAATATATTCATTCCAATTTTTCCAAATAAAGCACCATCCAAAACCTAGTGTTACACGTAAATTTCACAATGTGGAAGACGATAATCTCAAAATAAGTACACTTCCACACTGTCTAATCATTAAACTTGTGTAGAGTTGATTTTAAATTTTTTATTTTCTTTGTATAGTTTGTGGCAATTTTTGTTTTAGTTGACCATTAGATCACTGGTCAAGCTTAAAGGATTTTAGATTATGAGTACTAAGATTTAAGCTTAGAGATTCTACTCACTGAGTAGATGAGTCCCTTAAGGATCTCATTATCAATCTTCACTTTTTTCACACTTTCCTTCTAGCACCTCCACTGAGAGTTTAAGGATTTGTTCACAGTAATAGACCTAGATATTTATAAAAATAAATAAACTTTCTTTCAAGTAAGATACAGAAGAGTTCATAAACAGTAAAAATAGAAATAGCTCTTACTTCTCTGATATCGGAAATATATGCTTTTTCATCTGAAATGTCCTCCGGCCTGAAAAACCTCCGGACATTGACTTTAGTTGATTCAGGGTTTGCTTGTTTAGATCCCTGAGGTGTGACCTCAATCTCCAGCAATTTGGCACTCAACATAGGCGTTCAGACCAATGCTTCCTCCAGTTTTGTAACTTGCCATTTCCTCTGTTTCTTCATGGAAGTGAGACGGAGCCACATACACAAAGTCCTGCACAGAATACTCAACCTTCCTGTAAACAAAATGCTTTTGAAGAATTTAAATTAAATTCATCCTTTTGGGCCTCCCTCAATTTGCAAGAATCACAAATCCCAGACCCAAGACCCATTTTTTTCTGAAGGAAGATCAAAGAAAGCACCTCTCTCAGGCCACTACAAGCTTTTGCAGTAGTATTCCATGGTCGAATCTCTCCTTTTCCTCTCCCCTTCTTTTGCCTTCATAATATTATAAGCGTTAATGTTTTCCTTTCCATGTTGATGTCCCCAAGAAATGGACCATATCTCCACTGCCATTTCTTGTTTCACTTCTGTCAATTAAAATTCTAGACACTAATTTATCAAAAACACCTCACTGTCATTAGAAGCATTCCCAAGAACAGTGCTACATCCTCTCTGCATGACCCTCCTATGGGCCATTTTTCTCTGATCTATCTTTTCAAACAAGTATTCCACATAAATTATTGTGTCCCCTTCAGAATCACTATCTGTTTCTACCAACACTGCTACTTAAGGAGATTATAATTCCCCTGACAACTGCACTTCTGTAAAGTGCCTCACCAGTGCTCGTCTTACCTATTGATTCACGTTCCTAGTTAACCTCCTTTGAGGTAGAATTCAGCTTACATGTTTTTGAATTCAGATTGGGTGGCTTGGGAGAACTACTTCCTTGGATTAGCACACTGTCCAACTCACCATTTTCCTCTTCTTCAATCTCTTCCTCCTCAATTTTTCTTCTTCTTTCAATTTAAGCCCATCTCCCACCTTAGGCTCCCCTTGAAAGTGACTAGAACAGTAATTTCTCCAAATTCTATTGATCAGCTTTGTGGTGGTTGCTCGCATGGCCTTCCTTTTAGACTGCACAGGGGCAAGTGCTGCCCTAGGGTTCAAATTTACTTCCTTTTTGACTAGTATCTTCTTATTCATAACTTAGGATGATGCCTCTCCTCATTCTCATCTAAAAGAACAGAAACAAAAGCACACTTGCAAATTGCATCATCTTGATACACAGAAAACTGTCGAAGGATTATCTGTCCATGGACGACTACATATCTCTCAACAGCACTTGGATTTTGAAGAAACATAAGCAGGATCATCCCGCTCAAACTCAGAAACTTTCTTATAGACATCAGGAAAAGAGAGCTTGGAGCTTAGTGAGCTTTGCAGTTTTGAGGACTGGTTCATACCATGGAGAATACTGCTTTGACTGCCTGCCAAGTCTGTACCTTAACATTTGAGAGAAAACCCAGCAAGGCTTTAGTTAACACAATTAAAATAAGAATAATTGCTAAAATCTTGTAAAAAACTACAGGAAGAACAATTATGCCAATCTAAAATCTGAGCAAAATAAAAATGCAATATAAATATATTGGCAATACTAATCATATCTTCTGTTCCTGCATATATCTAAAAAGATCTAACAAATTATTTCAAATTCATTATCAACCTCCAATGTTCTATTAAAGGCCATGCATACATAAACTAATTCATTGCAGTACTTGAAAATTTTCAGAAAAACAGTTTGCCACTTTTGTTTTCTATTTCTCAGTAGACAAAACTATCTTCTCATCATGTTAAATAGCAGGCTGATTAAAATAATTTAATTTTATCATAAAATGCCCAGGACAGATGCAAACACCATTATTGAAAGTACAGACATAATATTGTCCAAGAAATAGAAAGAAAAAAACAATCACAGTAGTAGGATTTTGCTCCACCATCTCAGCCTTCCAAATAGATCAGAGCAATACTAGATATCCTACTATAAGTACATGTTCGGCCATAATTTGAAATAATCACAAGCATAGACACCAGTAACAAAAAAAATAGAAAAAAATGCCACAAGACGAGCCAACCATAAAATTTAGAAAAAAGTGCCACCAGTAACTATAAAATTTAGATATTTTACCATTTCATCTTCATTGGTCTTGATATAAAATTTATTGTGAGAACCTGATATGTTTCTTCGGTTTTGCTTTTTTCATTGACTTTCTATATTCCTCTTCCTGCAACAGACGAGCCAACTTCTCAACCTCAATTTCATGAACAATGCCTGAACTTGAAAGAGAATTTTCTCGATCATCACCATCCTTAATTTGCATAGTCCCATTTAAGACTACAGCTTCTAGTTGGCTTAAGTCATTCCTCTTCTTACACTCATCCAATAGAGTCACAAAAACAAATAATTTAGAAAAGATCTCATCTTTTGCTGTTGAAGTATAATCCACCAACGAGTTGAGTGTAGATGAATTCACCCATTGAGACAACAAAGTCCTTGCTCGGCACTCCATAAAAGGTTTTCGTTGCACTCATAGATCGTACAACTGTTGCAAGCAACTCTTCGAGACTCAAATTTGGATTTCCACAACGTGTAGGCTATAGTTTTTGAAATACTTCAACACAAATTTTAGCCTTATCTTAGAAGTAACCAATGCCTCTGTATAAGTACTAGCTGGTTTGACACAATCATAATTTGCAAGATCCATTGAAATCCATATTACAGGAGATCCATCTTTATAACCAGAGATAGACCATTCTTCAATACATCCAAATCCTTCACACATCTTACACCCTTTTCCTTTTTTTTTTTTTTTCTGATAATTCAAGGGGTAACATCACAGCAATAATGTGCAAGTCCTCAACTTCAGACATCTCAAATGGCTTTGGAACTCTCGTCAAAATCATGGAGGATGAAATCACAAGCCTTCTGTTTTGCCGATTTCATCTTTACCATGTATTCCTTCCGTCAACTGGATAACTTCTAATTCTTCTTCAGCTACAAGACCGTCCTTAGTTTCATAGTTGGAAGACTTCTCATTTAAATGAATGGACTTCTCCTTGAAAACATGCAGCAACTCGTTTTGGCATTTTGCAAGATCCTGCTGAGCCTACAGTGGTCTCAGATGCTATCCGCTTCTTTTTTTCGTATGAACCGATGCCACCCCCCCAACATCCATTTTAGCACCATCATTTGAGTCTGATTTTGACCTTAGAGAACGCCTACAACCTCTGCCCTCACTATTCATTCCTGTAGCAAGAATTAATGTGACAACATGAATAACATAAACCAAAAAAGAAATTAAAATAACAAAAAAAGTGATGCCATACACACTAAAAAGCAAAGGAGATGAGGAACTACTCAATGCACTTAAGAAACACTTTCACTAGACTGATGGTTTAGGGTTTAGGTATTGAAGAGATCACAACAACCAAATAGTTAAATTGCCATGAAAGAGAGTTCAAAATAAAGTACATGGAGAAACCAAATCAAGCAAAACACCAAAATCAAGAAGAGAATTAACAAAGAAAACCTTGAGAACAATAGTGGAAAAGAAAAGAAAGACAAAACATACAGCAAAAAAATAAAGGATACTTGGAAACTAAACATAAAGCAACAAAACAAGATCAATAAACGCTAATTAACGTATATCACACAATGGTCCAAAATAAGGACATTTTTAAAGGAAAGGTTTTCTAAAAATTGTCTTTGTGTGAAACAGTATATAATACAAAAAGAAAATAAAGAACAAAAAAAAGAACAATAAACAGGTGAACTACAGGGCTCAAAGCAAAAGAAGGTTATGAACAAGGACTTGGCAAGGAGTCCCTGCAAGTTGTAGCAAAAATGAAAAATGAAAGCAAATGCTACAAGAAAAACACAAAGACACAGACTTAAACACAGGAAGTCAACATAAAGCACATTTAAAAACAAGAAAGGCTTAAAAGAGAAAGGCACAGACTTAAACACAGGAAGTCAACATAAAGCAAAAACAGGCTACCGGTATCCATGAATTTAAAGAAAATATATATTATTGAATTAAAAAATGAAGTTTTAGAACAATAAAGGAAGATGATAATCATATTATAATAATATCAAACTACTGAAATAAAAATGCAAAGAAAGTATTCTTGTAGCAAAAATTAATATGACAATGTAACACCTGCTGTCTCTGTTAACATATATATATATATATATATATATATATATATGTTAACATATATGGTCTTCTGTGAATATATATATGTTAACAGTCTCTGCCATCACTATTCATTTCTATAGCAAAATTAGTATGACAACATTAATAAAATAAATCAATGAAGAAATAAAAATAAAAAATACAGGTAATTGATAGACAATAGGAAGCAAAGGAGACGAAGAACTACTCAACACACTCAAGAACACTGTTTCACTAGATACAATGTGACAGTATTGATTGACTGAATGTAGCTGTATTGTCTGATTGGGTAAACTCACCTACACTCATCTCATTGGGTTGGATGATACTTCAACAGCAAAAACTCAGATCTTTTGCTAAATTGCCTGTTCTTGCAACTCTACTGGATGAGTGGAAGCTGAGAAAGAACATATGCCAACTAGAACCTGTAGTCTTGCATGAGACTTTGCAAATCTGTTACTCGCAATTCAGGCATTGTTGATGAAACTGAGGATGAGAACTGGCTCCTTCATTACAGGAAGAGTATAGTAAGTCAATATAAAAGCAAAACCAAAGAAAGAAATAACCAATGATTATCCTTTGTCGGCATATTACAAGTTATCTGTCAAAGAAATCAATGATTACAATTTCTTTGATGATGACAGTCTTTATTTGCATCCCAGTGGCTTCAAAATAAACAACAAAAGTAAACACAAAGCAAGAAATCAAGATCAATAAAGGTTTATTAATGCATTGCACATAATGGTACAAAATAAACAACATTTTTAGACAAAAGGTATTCTGGGTAAAGAAAAAGTTGTCTTTAAGCATAACATAATATAATGCAAAAAGAAAATGAGGGACAAAAAAAGGTGAATTACAGGGGCTCAAAGAAAAAGAAGGTTATGAACAATGAATAAGCAAGAAGTTCTTGAAGGTTGTATGAAACAAGAAAAAGGATCACAAATGCTACGGGAAAAAATCAAAGACACAAATAAACAGCCCAGGAAAATAGCACGGTTAACAGCAAGGCATTAAAGAGGATGACACAGACAAATACATGCCAAGCACAGGAAGTCAACATAAAGAAAAACCCAGCCAGGCCACCAGTATCCCTGAATTTAGGGGAAATGTATTATTCTGAGCTAAAAATGAAGTTCTTGCAAACAATTCTATAAAGAAAATAATAGTAAACAAAGTAACACGCTAAGAACAAAAACAAGAAAAGCTAAGGCAAACATAGAGCAAAAACATTGAGCACAGGCTCACAAGCGTTGCGTACTTAACAAAAGAACAGACCAAAAATATAGATCAGTATAATGCACAACATTGAATATAAACTCATAAGTGAGCAACATTCAATGAGGTGAATTCATTTTGTCTTAGTGATAAATAAGATGAAGAGGGATCGGGAACGTCATGGCAAAGTTCACAGAAAATGAAGCAAAAAGAATAAACTATCGGTAATAGATGCATTAAGATGAGTAAATTCAAGAAAGAAAATATAAGTTGTATCGGCGTAGGTGAATTCTACTGCACAGACAACAACCATGACGTAAATTGATTAGAGAAAAAAAATGCAAGAAAGAACACATTTGAACACGAAATTGAATCGAATGAGTGATAAGATACGAAAATGCAAAACCCATCACCAGAGTAAGAATTCAATTCTTAACGTTCCATCACATGGCCTTCAAAGATGGTGAAGAAAGAAAAAATCCGTACGAGAAACAGACATATCATATCAGAAAGAAAGAGAACTTCTGGCTTCACAAACGACAGTTTGCAGGAATATTAACGGAGAGTGACAAGAACGAGGAAGAACTTACTGAATTTTTGAAGGAACCAAACAAAAACCCAAAAGGCTGAACTCCCCATAGAAATTGAAACTCGCGTACGAGCAGTCGTTCTAAAAGCAAATAGGACTTGTAAATCATATTTATAACGACTTTTATAAAAGCAAGATATAGCCGTTATCTTTCTTGAATTTTTTTCTGTTATCGAGGGATGTTAATAGTCGCCACTCGTACAATAGATGCCAAAACTTGTTGTCTTTACACTAGGACCAAAAGGATAGCTTCTTCGTTTTAGTGCTTTGGCCTCATTCTTTTGTTGTAATGGTTTTATGTGCCTTTTGACATTGAATTGTGAGGACCACCAAACCCAACTATGAGACTGGTTAGAAACTCATGATCTTCAAACCCAACTATGAGACTGGTTAGAAACTCATGATCTTCAAACCCAACTATGAGACTTGTTAGAAACTCATGATCTTCAAACCCAACTATGAGACTTGTTAGAAACTCATGATCTTCTTGCTATTGGTCTTCCTAGCTTGGATAATAGGATGATAAGGTTTCCTCTTAGATCCTTTCAAAGGCTGAAACAAGTGATAGTTTATGCCATGGGGGAGGACCACATGGACTACCACATTGCATCTCTTGATGATGAATGATGATGAAGTGGAGAGGAGTTTGGACTACAAAAATATAATTAGTCAAACAATCACCTTAAATATGTAAGAAATTGGACCAACCAATAAAATAAAAAAACTCTCGAAGAAATTTTTTTTATAGCATATTGGTTCAGCTAGTCATGATCCTTCCTAACAATTCATACTAAAAGGAAACAAACAGTTCATGCCATAAAACACCCCATCCAATCAACCGAACAACATCGTTTGACTAAATAATAGAAATAAAAAATTATTTTTGCAAAAAAAAACCACAAAAGGCAAAAAAAGTAAAATGGGCAAAAGGAGATGACTGCATAGGAAGAAGTCAATCACTTTAGCTAGAGAATTTAAGAATTAAAGTGCCCAAGGTCCAAGGAGTTAACCCCTTGCATAAAAGTTAAGCACATCAATGATCATGACAAAAGAGTCAAGTACAAAGAAACAAAAAGTTTCAAATAAGAAAATTAAAACAAAAAGTTTCAAATAAGAAAATTAGAACCCACTAGGAGGAGTTGAACCTTCTATAAGATTCGAATCCATCATGGAATAGGACTCAAATCCAAGGACTTGATGAATTGTAAGAAGAAGAAAAGATTCAACTCCAAAGTACAAGAATTGAAAGCATAAGGCAAACAAGAAGAAAAGTGGAGTCAAATCCTAGTCACAATTTTTTTTTTTTGGAATTAAGGGAGGAGGGTTCAACCCATGGAGTAAAGAAATACAAAATAGGAGTCAAATACATGAGACGATTCAACTCCCATCACTTAGAAGAACACTAAAAAAGATTTTAACTCCACCTAATAGAAGGTTTTGAGACTAATAAGGAGTCAACCCCTATAAGGTGCAGAAGCCAAAGGAATGGAACCCAAGGGAGGATTCAATTGCAAAATCATGCATGGAAGAAAATGGAGTCAAATTCAATGCATAGGATTCAAACGTATGCTCCAAAAATTCAAAATTTTAGCATATAAGACCTAGATTTAAAAGTTGTAGGTAGCCAAATCTTGTAAGGACTTACCAACATATTCAATAAAAAATATATTATTTATTAATTAGTTTTTTATAATTTTTGGACCTAGTTTTCATCTATTTTTAGTAAATGCCAAAAAATAGTTTGTTCGTTCATAACGATTAATTTATTAAATGTTGAAAATAGTGCTATTTAACCCAAAATATCCCCAAATGAACTCTCTCTGTCTTTCTCCCCCATAGTGAAAATCAAGCTTTCTAAGCCCTCTCACATGACGTGAGAAGTTTTTGCCTCCTCTAAAACTTGAAAGGAAGACAAATTCTATAGTTTTCTTCATTGAACTAAGTATTTCTGCCCTTGTTCATTTAAATCCTTAATGAATACTTAGATTTTAATTTTTTAAATGTGTGCTAAGTAGTTTTAAGATCATATTTAATTCAACCATGAGATTATGAGTAGTTGTGCGATTAACAACCATTTGAAATCAGTTTTGTAGCCTCTTCTATTTTTAAATTATATTAATACATACTTGTATGTTGTTTCATTAGGCACTTGAAAGAGCTTTTATTAAGTATTAAAATTTGGGGATAAGGTTTCAAATCCACACACACACATATGAACTTGACTAAATATGATTGAAATATTTCTCTCTCTCTCTCTCTCACACACACACACAGACTATACTTTGAAATCAATCATTATATAAAGATGTTATGTGTACATTCCCTAGTTTGAAAACCAATCCCACATTTTTATTGAGCTTACATTTTCAAATCAATTTATTAAGGATCATTTTGAGCTAATTATATTTTCAAATCAAGTCATTAAGACTATTGGTTTGTGCTTTGATTGTAAAATTTTCCAATTGAAAAGTAATTTATATTGAGCTATATTGTAAGCAAGTAATCTTTGCAATTGGGTCAAGCCTTGAGTATCACCCCAAATTGTTTGAGAAAAACTGCCATAGTTGAGGAGTAGAAGTTGAGAAGTTGTGTTTAGTGTTGCGTGAGCCATAAGACCTTGTGTATAAACAAGTGGTGTTGAAAATCCCTTTGTGGGTCTACGCTGGTATACTCAGAGAGCTGTTGAAAATCTCAATAAGGGTCTAGGCTTGTGTAGCCTAGCACTGGTGGAAAATCCCTTTGTGAGTTTAGTCTAGTGTGCTTAGTTAGCTATTATAAACTTAAATGAAATTGTGCTTTTGTATCATAAGTTCTTGTGTGAGTGGAGTAGCATTGTAATTGGTCTTAGAGGTGATTGTTATAGATGGTGTAGGGTAACCCAAACTTAGTGGATTCTCAAGATGCTAAAACATATTGACGGGTGAAATAACAATCTGCATATTGACTATAAACCACTTAAAAAAATCCTATATATTGTTTGTTTGTAATTACTTCTTCCACGAGTACCATAGATCTATAAATTAAATTGACCTTACACTTTGAATTAGTTAAAACCATATAAGAACTAAGCAACACGAGTTAAAACTAAAAACAAAGGTGAACAAACTTTATTCACCTCCCTCTAGGCTTGTTCATCACTGGATCTTACAAACATTACCAATTCTACGAGCAAGAAGACATCAAAATAGGAAGAAATAATATGACTAGAAAAAATAATTAAAAAGAGTTGTTGTCCATTGCTATATTTTGTTCCATTACAAAAAAGAGCTCATTGTGTGGAGATTCCTTCAATTTGATTGCCTATTGTTCAGTCCCAAGCGATACCACAACAAAGTTAGAACCAAATCTCACAAAAGGTAATTTAGGATGCTAAATCTAATGCAAATCATTTGGTTGTGTTTTGGCTGATCATTAGTGCTTGTGTATAATAAAAAAGAATATGTGGCTCTAGCAAATCAACAGGCCTAATCACCACCAGCCATATGTGTGGTTGTAAAACAGCCTCTAGAATTAAATTATTCCATAAGATGGTGGCCTTTTAACTCTATGGTCACCAATTAACTTGCCATTTTTTTTTTTGACTCATAGTTTGATGGCTTGAGAAGATTGAAAGCTCTACAGGTAGGGTTCAACATGGAGGCATATTCCTTTCAAGGCCCGTTATCCGAAACACTGTTTCCTTGCAGCAAAAAGACAAAGTTTGGTAATGGAAGAGTTGTTGTGCTTGTTGTCGGTATTATTGCCTATGGTGGTAAAACACTTCCACATGAGAAAATAGCCACGAAGTAGGGGGGGTCAAATTGGACATGTTTGTCATTCGTAATTAATCACTTGAAAGACGTCTTAGAGACAAGGTAGGCACCAGACAATATGCAGTTCTCTCTTCTAAATTAGATAAAAAAGATGAAAAACTTTCATGCCTGCCCCTTATATTTTTAGCATAGCCAGATACCCTAGAAATAAAGTTTACCACATGGATATGGCTATAATTTGTGACAATTGAAAGACAAAGGCTGCATTATATTGTTGCCATTACAATGTAAACAAACATGGTATTTTTCATTTTCTATTTTTGTTTATTATCCTACACATGCTATCGATATTTATTTAAATTTTTCTTATTTTTATTAAGCTTTAAAAATAAAATTAAACTCACAACATTGTTGTAAATTTAATGAAGCAAATGAATTTCTTATAAATAGAGTAATTTTGCCAAAAAAAAAAAAACTTTTGGTGCCTATAAAGTTGATCCAGGTTCAAGTTCAACCTCCTTTCACTCAAACAAACATTATATGGTTGAACAATAGAAGAAAATAGAAGATTTATAGTGTTTAATGTCCATGTCAAGTTAACTAATTGTTAAGAATAATTTCACATTGATCCAGGATTAGAAAGGAAGATATCTCTTAACTTTGACTACTAATACAAGGAAGAACCTAAACCCAACTTTAACTCGATATAAAAATAGACACCTATGCACACATAAAGGGGACTTTCAAGATTGGTCTTCACATAAATCTAGGGTTGGAAAAGAAGGAGTCTCATATATTTGATTAATCATTTTTTGACAAACACAAACCTAACTTCAACAAAAACACATTCCATATGGGAAGAGAAGCCAATGCAAATTAAGATCTTCTTACAATGACCATGGTATCTCTTCACCAACAACTCCAAACACATCATGAATAGTCCTTTGAATAGTACATGGCCCACTACCCACATGGTGCACATTAGTTTCAACCTAAATATGGTAGTGCACCTCACGTGCCCTTGTACCTTTGATGGGACTTAAGCTCAAAAGCCATTACTAAGCTTTGGTAACATCACTAAAGTTCAAACTCATGCAGACCTTTACTTGGATCACACTTGGTCTTCTTCAACATCAGTTGAAGAGAAAGATCATTTAACAGGGAAAGATGGAAACCCCACTTGCAGTACAGTTTCTGCTAATGGCGGAAATATAGACTTGTCGATCAATATATACCAGTCCATTATATACGGGATTTTCAGCTTAAACTGTTTCACTGGCGAGCTTCTTTCCTTTTCATTTTAAAATGACAGGAGAGCTAGGTGTTGAGCACAAAGAAGGTTGTTTGCTTTGAGTTTGAGTTTGAGCTTGTTCTTTCATTGCATGATTTGATTTCCCTGCTATTTCACTTCATCGATGCTTTTATTGATTCTGAGAATGTTACTGTGTCTAGTCCCAGTTACTAATAAAGAAGAACACAAGAGCCTGCCTGCAATGAATGTATGCATTTTCACTTATGACTGTTTTTCTGTAACCAATAAAAGCTTCACAGATCCATTTTTATGTCTCTCTTTCTCTGTCTGATCTATAAATGACTTCTCATAATAGAGGTATCCATAAAAAGGGGTGGCACACTCCAGTCCCCATCATGTCAGTCTCACACTTTCATGAACACTGAAACAGAAAGAAAAGAGTGAAAAACAAGCCCAGACACCATGGTGGTTGATCTCTACAGAAGCAGAAAGCATTTCTCAGAATTATACCCAGAAGTATGTGATGATACTTTGAAGTTTTTGAAACATATTTTATGCTTTTCTGTGTTTATAACTGAACCTAATCACATTCATCTGCTAAGAAAATGAACTGGTTCTGGCAGTCAACCCATCAATCTAATCAGTAGTCTACGTACATAGTATTGATTTCACATACTCATTGCCTCTCATGAATTCAAAAACCTCTATGAGTGCCTCTCAAATACCTTCATTTCCCTTGCAGACATGGGGAAAAAAAAAATGAATCAGATCTACTTCGCCTGTACTGTTTGTCCACCCAAAAGCTTATTTAAGTACATGGTAGTTTCCCCCCTTGATCTTGAATCCACACCAGGAACAGCCTCTCTCGGGGTGAGATCTCCAGCAAAGTCATCCCTCCTGTTAGACCTCTCCGTTTCCATGATTTGCATGCATTAGTTTCAATAAATTGACCAAAACGACTTAATAACCGCGTCTGATGAAAGGAAGTTGGAATTATCGGCGTGACAGGAGGACAACTGTGACGTTGATCTTATCATGGACTGGAAGAAGATTCTTAGCCTGATTGGAGGTTGTTTGATGGGTTAGTGTGGTTTGCTATTGAGTGTGGTAGAGACGATTCCTTTCCTGTTCCTTTCTTGAAAGAATGGTAGTTACATACACAAGACGTAAACAAGAAGTGTCTGGTAATTATGGAGGCAACATGGAAAGGAGAGTCGGCATGCATCTGAACCACATCAAGAGGGTTTGTTGAATTTTTAAAGCACAGCTTTTTGACTGATTGTTAACGAAATTTATTTAAAAAATTAGGTCGGGATTAGGTTAATCAGTCGTGTCCTTTTCTTGGCTTAATAACGTCAACGCCTTGCTTTTCATAATCTTCTTCCACCTAGTTGATGAAGAAGGAAATATTATCTCAATAAATGTCATTTATATTGCAAATCTGTAATGTGATAATATGATTTCCTCTCCCTTTAATGTGCTTAACGTAATGTTTTCATTGATGGGTTTCTGGTGATTTTTGTTTTAATGGCGTAGAAGATCTGATAATCATCTTCAAGATGCATTAATTGATTCATCTAGAATTCTGAGACTTCGTAAACTGGTGACAGCGTCAAGATTCAAAACCAAGACAGCTTGAAAAACCACCCTTCGAAATGGAGTCAGCCTTGAATCAGAAACGAATTGTCATTATCATTAAAGAGATTTTCTTTCTGGGAATGCTTTCAATTTCTCAGCATGCATGTCTCTGGATCATATAGACTCTTACTCAGCTACAGCTGCAAGGCAGGCTGGAACTAAAAGGCAGTGATGATTTTGGTTTAAACCAAGGGATTGATCTCAATACATTCTCCCTCTTTACTGCTTTCTTCCCATTCAAATGGGCAAAGCAAAAGCTTTTGAAAAAGATGGCTTGTGAGGCACAAATGATTAAGACAAACCACAGATGAAAGCTTATCCCTTGCGAAAATATGTCTTCTAAACCATATAAAGTAAAGACTTTTATTTGTCGTTTGAATTCATGTGATCCCTGAGTGATATGCCAACAGCTAAAGCTTGAGTGGGTCCCAAGGTGTCTCCAAGGTGGGAAACACATATGACAAGCAAAGCAAACACCAACACACATACAGCCACACCCTCCATTATTATCAACCTCAGCAAATGAGTCTACTCCACACCAGAGCCGAGGGAGAAAATGGAAAAATAAGAGGAAAGAGGGAAAAAGCCCTACCCACATCTCTCATGTGGTTGAGACTTGAGAGAGTGAGAGAAAAGAAGAAAAAAGAAATAAAATAAAATAAAGAAAACCCGGCATGAAAAGATCTCATTTATTTTCTCTAGTTCAATTGAAAGGCAGAAGGGACCACAATAATCATACCAGTTTGCAATTTGCACTTTGATATTCACATCAGTTCACTCTTGCCCTACCAAATCCCTTTTGGGCGGTGTGAAAATGATGAAACATGAAAGTTAATCTCCTATCTCTTTACCAAAATCTGGAAAAGAAAGCCATTAGAGATTCTTCCTTATTCAGCTCTCGAAGAGAAGAAAACTCTGGGTCTCCCTTTGTATCACTATTTCATAAGCATGATACAGTAAGGCTTGGTGAATTACCCAGGGATAAATAGCCAAATATCCATATTTTGAGTGGTAGAGAGGAGGGGAAAATGCTGGAGCTATTAATGATTTATATACAGGATGTCGGTGTCTGTTCATAGCAAAGGACATTATAACCCATTCGATAAAAAGAGAAAGACATTCATGTGTGTCTCAGTCACGAGAACAAGTGTAGGGGATATCAGGTCTTTGTCTTGAGGGTGATGTTGGAATCCATTGAAAGTTAGGAGTTATTTTGACAGATGGTACATTTATTAAGCTTTTTCTTCTCACAAAGGATAAAATAGTATCTAACCCAGAAGGGTGAAGGATCTCCCTACCCGATCCTCTGCAACTCCTGTCTTCAGTCTGGTTTAGCATCTTCAATCCATCTTTCAGAGCAGAGTGCAGCCGTGGTTCAGAGAGAAAGAAAGAACATTAAAATAAAAAGGAAGCTGAACTGCTTCCCTCTAAAAAGGCTCCATGAGCTGTCAGGACTCAGAGCACAGCTCCAAAGCACGGAGAGAAGAATGCAAAAGGGTGCAGAAAGTGAAAAGGAAGAATGAAAAAAAAGAAAATAAAAGAGGGAGGAGATGAAAAACCGAAAAACATTCCCCACATTGCTGCAACAGCTGCGCATGTAAAAAAATGTAACAACCACTCAGCCACAATTTTCTGTGGTTGTTGATTGCAGAATTGCATTATTTTCTTGATTTCTAGGGCAGGGGAGTGGAGTGGTGCAGAAGCAAGGGCAAGGGCAGGCCACTCATGGGTTGCCACATGGGCATCTGACAGGCTGCCACTTGTACAAATTTGAGTCCCTTCCAAGAGATGCATACTATTCATTGCTGTTACAATAATAGCATGCAGAGGAGAGAAATAATGATGGAGGAATCCATAGAATGTGGGAAAGGTTTTCTTCTTCTTTATATTGGGTGAATATGGCGGTTAAAGTTGGTACATAGGTGTCAAAACAGTCAAGCAGTGAAGGCCTACACCAGTCAAAAACAGAAGGAGAAAGTGGGGGAGAGATTTGAAATATCTTTCTTTTGGAATGGTAGACAGTTAAAAACGGATTGTAAACATCAAAAGTGGGTATTTTGGTTTCGATTTATTCCTCTGGAGAGGCGATGTCATTTTCTTTTCGGAACAGTGAAAACCCATGAAAGTTAGAAATTCAAGTACTGGTAATAAATAGTCAAAACCTATTATGAACAGTTAAAACCTATATATTTGGTTGTGTACTTGGTGGTTTTTTTCTGAGGAAGGAGCTCAGACTTTACAAAAGCAGTGAAAACCCATGAAAGTTTAGACGCATAAGACAGTGAACTGTCAAAAGAGAGAGAGTAAATTGGAGATGGGTATCTGGGTTTCTCTAACTCTCTTCAAGATCAAGCTCATTTCTTTCAGAAACAGTGAAAACCCATGAAAGCGTAGGACTTGGGAGGTCATCGTTTTCAATCAAAACATCGTCCTTCTGCTTTCATGGATCCCAAGAGCTCAAAGCCGCCGCAAGAGGTCCCCAGCTTCCACCAAGCCTTGGGTCTACAACAGCCGGAGATGAGAGAAAGTAAGGGAACCGATGATAGAGAATTGCAGATAGTTGTTGCAGAAAGAGACGACTCCAAGAAGCAACTCGCGCCCAAGAGGAGCTCCAACAAAGACAGACACACCAAGGTGGATGGAAGAGGACGAAGAATACGGATGCCGGCTCTTTGTGCCGCAAGGATTTTCCAGCTAACAAGAGAATTAGGCCATAAATCGGATGGAGAAACTATTCAGTGGCTCTTGCAGCAGGCTGAGCCGTCGATCATCGCTACAACGGGGACAGGGACCATCCCCGCTTCAGCGTTAGCAGCCGCTGCCTCCTCTGTTTCGCAGCAGGGGACCTCTGTTTCCGCCGGGTCCCACACTAAGGTAGACGAGCTGGGGTCCAGTAGTAGAACTAATTGGACCATGTTAGGCGCAAATTTTGCAAGATCACATGTTGGTGCAAACTTGTGGCCTAGTGTCAGTGGTTTCGGTACAGGTTACCTTCATGGCACCGCCCCTTCCACTTCAAATTTGGGCAGTGAGAGTGGAAATTTCTTGCCCAGAATCGCCTTACATGGCTTTGAGCTGCCTGGCAGTAATCTGGGTTCTATGGGATTTAATTCAATTATAGGTGGTCATGCGCAGAATGTACCTGGGTTGGAGCTGGGTCTTTCACAAGATGGGCATATTGGTGTTTTAAGCCATCAGGCTCTGAATCAGTTTTATCAGATTGGGCAAGGGAGACCTGCTGCTGGGGCTGGCGGTAGTGGTAGCCAGAGCCATCAACAGTTGCCTGTGCCTCCTCCTACCAAGGATGACTCTCAAGGGTCAAGGCAGTAGAGAACTAGAAGACCAAAGAGGATTTGGAGAAGGGTTTGAGAGAAACAGGGGAAAAAATGCCATAATGTGAAGAAACTGTTCTTTTTGCATTGGTTTCCCTCTGTGTAGTTGAAGAAGTGGGGGAGAGAGATAGAAATTCATCAATTCAGTCATTCTTTTTACTGAGTTGAGTGGTTGGGACTTTTCTTTCTCTCCACACTTCATCAAAAGTCTCCAAATACAGGTATTTCCTCCCTTTCCTCACATGTTTTTTTCGTTAATTACTTGTCTTATACTGTTTGGCTATATTCAAGAGTAATGTATATACAATTCTTTTTCTCTTCTGACCTTGAGTTTGGAATCTGTAGGGGGAACTGTGTAAAGATGGTTATCTTGAGAACTTTCTTGTGTAGTTCAAGGTTTGACGATGACGGTGTAAGCCATCTTGGTTATATAGTTGTCTAGGTGAGAATGGAGTGGTGATTGGCTTGTTTGTGAAAAATAAACTTTAAGTCTCATGATTATATTCAATAGTACTATTTAACCTTTTTTGTAGCTATCTATTGAGGAAGTTTGTCAGCTTCCAATTGATAAAAGCAGATTGTTATAGTTCTCAATTTTTCTATTAAAAGTCTTATTGTGATCATAGAACCATTAAGTTGGCCCTCATTAAGACATCTTCCAATTTGAGTTTTTTCAGCTCTATCACAGTTGAATTGGTTTGAGGTTATAAGTGGGTTTTGCCAAGATTACATTATCATCCAGTCTTTAGACTCCAAAAAATGCCCCAAGCAACATGTGTTTTACTTGTGTAACAGAACTCTAAAGACTGAATATGAAACTCTGTGTAGAGTAATTGAAACTGGTTACACAATGTGCAGTTCTTCTGCATCTTCTTGTAAGTTTTCTACCGTGCGGTTCAGTGGTCACCTGATGATTTTTTCTAGAAGTTAGTATGATCATAACTTTGTTCCTGCAGACCCTCATTTTCCGTGAATGCATTTTCAATGGGATCATTTCAAACGTCATTCAAAATTTCCAGTGTACGTTCCTTGACTTCAGTGGGAATAATAGCTATGGTTGATTTGAAAATAACATTGATAATCGGTTTTGGCTTCAACATCTCTCTTGCATTTTTCTTTTACACAAATTTTTTAGTTGGATCAAGTTGAGGAAGTAAGTTGGAAATACTGAAAGAGAAAGAAAATCACTTTATAAATCCATATCTTGTCCATTGCTACAATATAATAATTTAGGAATAATTTGGATCAAGGACAAGAAGTAACTCTTCTATTTTCCATTCTGGATGCTGGCATAGATATCTAGTCTGGTTTCTATGCATTTCACAAACTGGAAGAAACAACAATAATTTGGTCCATAACTGAACTGTCAATGTATTCAACATGGCTGTGCTGAAGAAAATAAGACATACAGCTACTTCTAGTACCATAAACATATGCTCGTGTTACTGAAACTGCAAGTTGTACAAAGTTCTTTAAAAGATCTTCATGTAGGTTTTATTTTAATGTGTTCTTCAGTTTTCAATTATTGGTCCGATGATTTACAAAGTGGTTGTATCCACTGTGTACAGAGTGGGATAACCAGTCTAATGATAAAATTTGAGGCACATTCTGTGCCAGAGATGACTGCTTTTGTCTCAAAGACATCATTAATACAGATGAATTAGCATTTGTTAACTATGTGATGACACCAAGGAAAGTTTATTAGATTCTTTGATGATAGAGGCCAGTATCAACTATCAGCTTATGTTGACATGTACTGAACATCCTGGAGTTCACTTTTCAAGACAGCTATCTTCAATCTGAATGAAACATGTTTGATACACACAGTTTACAGGGCATAGTACATAAGTTGTAGGATGGTGTGCGGAAGTGTGAACTAATTTTTACTTAATAGCATCATCTGTCACAGGAAAAGAAGATTGTGCACAAGACTGCCTGCACCTTGAAAATAATTACAAAATTTTATGCTGCCCTGTACTTGGATGATAGATCAACTCCTTGATTAGCTAAGGAGTCTACCGAATCTATGTTCATTATTTTTGTAAGAATCTGTTCTATTGATTTTTTTCCATCGTTCATTTTCTTGTGGTTGAGTGGGTCTCGCTCAATTCTTGGAGGAATTCAGATCTTTTGAAGTGCATTGGATAGGAGATTATTGCTCGAGATAAGCTTGAGATCTTCTTTTTGCTTGAAGGTAGAGATCAATATGATTTTATCCAAGCAAAAAAAATGTGTTTTCTATGGAAGGACAAAATGGCCATTTCCCCATGAGAAGATAATAACTTAGCATTTTTGGGGGATTGGGTTAGGCCCAGAAGAGGAACCACATAGGAATGAAAAAAAAGAGAATCAGAAACTAGTATAAATTTCTGCTGAAGAGAATATTTGGAAAGTAGTATAAATTTTTGAAAGAGACCAAAGTGTATAAGGTTTTTGGTTTAGTACTAGATCATGGCTTTGGAAGAAACAAGAAGTAGTGGAAGTCACATTTGTTATCGTGTATATATATATATATATATATATATATATATATATATATATATGTAAGTGGGGAGGGGCATTATTGTAACTTTCTTTGGCTTATCTCTTACGGGATTATATGAGAGAAAGGGGAAGAAATCGTGGGGGCTTCTTGACCAAAAACCTCGCAGTGTAATATTGGTTTGCGGAATATATTGACATGGTATCAGAGCTGGGTTCAGAGTTTTTGTTTATTTTTACCTTTCTTGCATTATCAGCACCATCTCAGTTGAGTTTGGAGATCATCGACGCCATTTGAGTATTCCTTCGACATTTTTGGTGCTATCTGCAGTGGATTTTGGAACCAGAGCAGGTTCTCCTTCGACGTCATCTAGGTTTTGGGACAGGAGCCCTTTCAGTGCCTTCCTATGTTGATTGTCGGCTCTGTTTGACTTTCGGCGTGGATTTCAATTCTTGGCTTTCGGTGGATTTCAGCGTGGAAGAATCAAACGAGGATATGGGATTCAGTTTGTTCGATTGAGTTTTTTTTATGCCTCTGTTTGGGTAGGTCTTACGATATTCCTCACCAAGAGATTTGTGACTTTCGGTGAATTTCATCGCGCGATCTCCTCCCGACTTCTGGTGTTGGCTTGTGCGGTTTCTATCAGTGGAGATCATTACGGGCTCACAGAATTTTACGATTCCTGTAGCAAATTTACTATTTGTTGATTTCTGGGTTTTGGAGTAGGGTTCAGAAGTAGATCTGTTGGTGGAGGTTCGGTGTCTTGTTTCTTGGACTGGAGTTTTTGGCGTGGGTTTCTGTCCAGAGACGTTTCTTCTCTCGCCTTTCATTCCATTGGATTTCATTTCCAGAGGAGAACTATTTTCCGAACGGGTATTTTGTCGTTGCCGCTTGGAATTTATCATCTGGATTTTATCATGTCATCTAAAAGGTTAGACTCGTCCCTATTCGTTTCACAGGTAAAAATTGCACTAGCTGGGAATTTCAGTTTCATTTATTTGTTATGGGAAAAGAGTTATGAGGTCATATAGATGGGAGTGATCCCACACCTCGAGAGGCCGAGGCTTTGTCCAAGTGGAAAGTCAAAGATGTTAGGGTCATGACTTGAATCCTTGGCTCCGTTGAGCCTCATTTTGTTTTCAATCTGAGGTCTTATAAAAATGCTACTGACATGTGGAATTACCTTAACAAGGTTTACCATCAAGATAACACGGTTCGGCGTTTTCAATTGGAGTATGAGATGGCTAATTTCACATAGATAAGCCTTTCCATTGAGGAATAAGGGTCGAGACATGCGTGTTGTCCAGTGCTTTAGTTGTAAAGTTTTTGGTCATATTGCTCGGTAATGCCCTAAGAAGTTCTGTAACTACTGCAAGAAACAAGGTCATATCATCTCTGTTTGTCCCATTCGACCTAAAAGGAAGCAGGGTACTGCTTATCATGCCTCCACTGGTGCCTCTTGTTCTGCTGCATTACCTGCTGCCTCGCCAATTGTTCCTATTCCTACCCCTATAGCCTTAGCAAACCCAAATATACTTACTCCTGAAATAGTACAACAGATGATCATCTCTGCCTTTTCTTCTTTTGGGCTCCCATGTAATCATAAAGTTTCTTCTAAGCCATGGTATTTTGACTCCGGAGCATCTAACCATATGACCAATATTGTTGTTTCTCTTTCCAATGTCAGAAATTATGATGGAAATCTGAAAATTAACACCGTTGATGGCAGTTCTTTGCCTATCATTGTTGTGGGTGATATTTCCTCTTCTTTAACTGATGTTTTTGTATCTCCTAACCTATCCACAAGTCTTATTTCTATTGGTTAATTGGTTGATAATAATTGTAATATCCATTTCTCTCGTTCTGGTTGTGTCGTGTAGGATCAAGCGTGAGGGAAGATGATCACGAAGGGGCCTAAAGTGGGACGACTCTTTCCTCTTCACGTTTTTCCTTCCACCTTTATTCCTAGATTTCCTTTACTTTCCTTTGCATGCAATGTTGTTGGATCTGGAACTAAAATGTGGCATAGACGTCTAGGTTATCCAAACTCTAATGTAAGATGTTTAATTCTGGTTTATTGTGACATAAAACATGTTCTTCTTTTGATCTTTCATTTGAATGTCCATCATGCAAACTTGGCAAAAATAAAGTTCTACCTTTTCCTCATCATGTATCTCATGCCTTACAATATTTTGATATTATTCATAGTAATGTTTGGGGGATTGCACCTGTTGTTTCTCATGCGCATTACAAGTACTTTGTTACTTTTATTGATGACTTTAGTTGTTTTACTTGGGTTTACTTCCTACGGGCTAAGGCCGAATTTTTTTTTAGTATTTAAGCGCTTTCTTACGCTTCTTGAGACTCAATTCTCTGCCAGCATCAAGGTCTTGCACTTTAATTCTAGCGGAGAATACATGTCTAATGAGTTTCAGGACTTTTTTCATAGCAAAGGGATCGTCTCTTAACGTTCATGTCCTTCGACACCGCAACAAAACGGTGTTGCTAAGAGGAAAAATCATGACCTTCTTGATGTGGTAAAAACTCTTGTACTTGAATCATCTGTTCCTCCTCGTTTTTTGTGTTAAGCACTTTCTACTCCAGTTCATTTGATCAATCGCTTACCCTCTCCTATGTTACATCATGTTTCTCCCTTTTTTAAGTTGTTTAGCCATTCTCCTTCATATTCTGATATTTGGTTGTGTTTGTTTTGGGCATCTCCTTGCTCATGAACGACATAAACTTACAACTCAATCTGTTAAGTCTGTTTTTTCTGGATTATGTTATACCTCAAAAGGGTTATGTTTGTTATGATCCACATGCTCGTCGTATACGTGTTTCTAGGAATGTGATTTTCTTTGAAAATCAATATTTCTTTCCATCTCATGTTGAGTTTCCATCTGTATCTTTATGTCTTCTGTCGAGCTTTTATGATTCCCCAATAATTGTGGAAAGGTTCAAAACCTGGTTTTGTGTATGGAAGACGTAGTCGACATGAGTTTGGTTCCACTTCCTCTATGCCCCCTCACGATCTTGACATGGCACCTGTTCCTACTCCTGCTCCTACTTCCACCACTCTTCGCCGGTCTACTCACACTTCTTGGCCCCCCTAATTGGTATGGTTTCTCCTCTACTGTCTCTCATGTGGCTACTTTATCCTCTATTTTCATTCCCTCTTGCTACAAACAGGCCATGGAACATGAGTGAAGGCAAAATGCAATGCAAACAGAACTTCGAGCATTTGAGGAGAATCACACTTGGGATATTGTTCCTTGCCCCCTACAATCAAGCCTCTTGGGAGTAAATGGGTTTTCTCTATAAAACTTCGCTTTGATGGCTCTTTGGATCGGTACAAAACTCGCCTAGAAGCTCTAGGCAACAAACAGGAATATGGGTCAATTGGCAGCAATGTCCATAAGAGCATAGCATAGGCGCATAGCCAGCACCCCCCCCCCCCCCCTTTTCCTTTTTGTATATGTGCATAGATCAGAGTGTATAGGGGATTTGCTGGTCATCTTTACATGTTTCCAAATTGGATTCCTTTTTGTACTATAAGCCATTACCCTATGAAGACTCAGTCTTGCAGCTCAGCTAATTAAAACATTGAAGAATTTATCATCTCTTCATCAGAGATTTGCTCAATTAGAAAGACTAAGATGAAATTGATCAACAGCATAGAGCAGTGGACTTAAACAATTATGAAGGATGTATTCTGGAAATAGAAGTATCTCAGTTGTCAACTATTGAGATCTCTTTTCTAGAGAATTCTTAGATCATTATGAACAGGGGACTTAAGGTAAGTTTGATCCATCCTGTAACAACCCCAAGAGACTCTTCAAATGGACAAAGTGAAAGAGAAATTGTGATACATTTCCTACCCTAGAAAAACTATACGTAGTTTGCATATCCTAAGCATTCTCTTTCTGTTTCACTTCAAAACCTGAATTCTGCTTCAATGAAAGATTAATTTAAATTTTGTGAGTACACATGGGACTCTTGCTGTATGATAAGTTGGGAAGCACACATTCTTAGAAAAGCTATGACATGGATGCTGCAGAGAGAGTGGAACATGAGTTGGTGTGCAGAGATAGTGGAACATGAGTTGGTTTGTTGGTCTATAAACTTACTTTTCAATGCATCTCATTATTGTAGCATTTGGAGAACTCACACAAGTAAAAAAAAAAAATGAGGTGCATCAGATGATTTTGATTTGTATGTTGTTTAAAAAGTTTAGTGTTAGTTAACTTTATAAGATTTGATTGCACTCATCAACTTATTGAGGGACCATATGGGGAAAAAAAGCTGCAGATGGTTTTCCCCTAGTTATAGGTAATGGTTCATCTGCTTCCCAACATAGGAAGTCATGCCTTCTGATTTTTACTAGGCGATGGAGGGGTAACCAGTTTGGGCCTCTCAATCAGCCTGTACCTCTTTGCATTTTTATCACATTCTGGAATTGTTTTGTCAGAAGCATGGATATATTTTGCATGATTTGGCTAAACTAGAAATGTTGATTATGTCAGATTCTTATTAATAGCTTGACTTGAAAACAGTTAATGTTGATAGCATGTATGAAAATTTGTTAAATACTAAGTTTATATTTTTTAATCTGGTTAAAATGCTCTTAGCAGACTAACATTCTTATCCTTAACTCTTACTTGAATAATCCAAGTTAGCTAAAATGTTGTGGTTATCTATATAAACATGGTTAATGTAGAAAGAAGCAAGCAGTATTGTTGTAGAAGTGGGGAAGGATAACATGATATAAGTGTCATAGGAAGGCGTTGTTCTTGGAATTTCTCGCAAAGTAGAAATATTGTTTAAGTAATCACGACTAGATTAACTAGGAAACAAATATAACAGATACCAATTTAACGTGGTTCGCCCAAGTCTGGCTATGTCCACAGGCTGCAGATATTTTATTATAGGAAGAAAATACAGGGTGTTTACAACACTTACAAGTCACAACTCCTCTACCTCTGATGAGCTCTTCTGCTTCATATTCCGGGTCTGCAGTAGGACTTGGCGAGCGGGAAGGAAATAGCAGAGATCGTCTTGGTCCGTCTGGAAGCTTCAGCTACCATGGACTGTCTCTGTTTTGTGTAAAACTCGACCTTGCGCTATGACGCAGACGTCGTGGCCCAGAGCAGCGTAGTGCTCTCTCACCTCCAACACGATCAAGCGTTCCCTCCGGAAACAAAACCAGCGCTTCCTGATCAGCTTGTCCAGCAGACGGTACCAAACCCCTGGCGGTGATGCTGCCCCGATTCAGAAGCTAATCTTCCCAAAGCCTCTATGGGTTAGCTCTCCCTAGCCACCTTCAATCACTGTCCCTTGTGGGCAAAGCGCATATCCCGAACTTGGGTAGCTGAGTGACAACGTAAGCAGCGCCTACCAATGCCTCGACCCTACTTCTGGTAACAGCTGTTGGGCTCCCCTCTGGATCTGCTCGGCAGTCTGCTCGTCGCTCCCAGCATGCTTAGTCCAGCACCGCCTGCAGCTTTTCCTCTGCCAGATTTTGATATTCGGCATTCCGGGTTAAATTTGAATTTTTGATCCGAGCGCCTTCACTGACAATGCCTATGCCTCCTCTGACATGATCTATGTGTCATGCGAAGGCGTTGTTCTTGGAATTTCTCCAAGTGATACATACAAGTATAACAGGAATACTATTTCAATCAAGGGCTGCAAGCAATGTACCACTCCCTAAAGAAGATGATGCTCATAGTGATCGGCAAATGGGTAATTCAGTTTATCTACACAGTCATATATAAGTGTAGTCACTTGTTAGGATTTTCCGTCTTTCGCATTTGTCAAAATATAATATCTCTTTCATTTGTCACGTACTTTTGTTACAATTTTTGGATTCTTGTCATACGCTTCGCAAAAAACAAATTAATGACTGAATGGGTCATATGCTCGTGGACCCACCAGACTATTGGGGCCCATTTGAGTAACATTTGGCCTAATGGACCCACACCATTTAAGCCTATATAAGACCGTGTCTCAGAGTCTCAACTCCCCCACCTACCGCCACTTACCACCCACATTCCACATTCCCAACTCATTTCATGAAGACTACGCCCACCTGCCAATGGAGTCCGATGGAGAGCCCACGTGAACCATGACTCACCGTATTTACCCGTGACTCAGTCCGGTTGACCGAGTCTAGGGTTTAAACACTTGAGACTCGCCTCTTTGTTTTCACGTTTCGGCTTTCCCTTCTATCGATGCACCCCTTTGTTTGGATGAGATTCCATGCATTCAAAAGACAGAAGGCTGAGATGGATTCCCACAGACCATGGAAGGAGATTCCATTCATGTACAGCTAGAGGATGAGAGGGAGAGAGAGAGAAAAGAGATATCTCTGCCCTTCCCGTAGTTTCTACTAATACTTCCCTCATCTGCATAAAAACCAAACATGTAGTAGGCACTAATTTTGGATCGAAAGGCCTTAAAACAGGATTTGATTCCAGGGGCCCGTTTGATCGAAAACCCTGACACTGGTAACTAAAAAAAGGAATTGGGAGACTAAGTGTGGAAGGGTCCCACGAGACTTGGCGACAATCCCGGGAATTCCCATACGTTGCTCCTTTCTCGGTGTCCCTCCAGAACTCTGCGCGCTGAAGCTCACCTTTCGTCGGACTAAAGAGCCAAAGACGCCCGCACAATTCCAGATTCGGATATATACGCAGCACGTACGCCGAAGCGCCTGTCCGCCTTGTTCGTGTTTCTGGGGCTCTTTTTTTTATTCTTTTTTTTTTTGGGTTGTTCTTGCTTTGCGCCATGGATTTGTGGTCTTGTTCTACCGAGGTTGATGAGGAGTACGAGAAGCTCGTCATGAGAATGAACCCACCAAGGTATTTACTGTTAGTTGCACATGTTTTGATGTGATTTGACTTCTTGTGTGTTACTGGTTCGCTGGTTTCTTTTCGTTTTTTTAGGAACTTTTGGTGGGTGCTCTTGTTCGAGCTTTGTAGTTTTCTACGGAAATTGTTTGATTTAAAGGTCATTTGATGGGCAAGGACCGTTTTTTGAATTTAGTTTTGGAACTGATTTGTTGTTTGTTTTGTTGATTTGATGTGGGTATTGTGTTGTTTCCAGCTAAATTGAAGTTTCTTCTGTGAAGTGCCTTCGCCATTATTTTCTCATATTACTGGTGTGATTTTGGCTGATTTGACTATTCTTCGTGCCATAATTCATCTGGGATTTTCCTGATCTAAAGTCGGTATTTTGGGTTGTCTGAAATCCTACTGGAGGTGTTTCTATAATGATTTTAACTTTTTTATTCTCTTTACTCTGCAGGGTAACAATAGATAATTCTTCAAGCAGGAAAGCAACTCTTGTCAAGGTATCCAATGTTTCCATATTCGTCGGTACTTCCTATCAGGAATTTACAGAGGAATTAAATTTCTCTGTTTTTGAAATCCATGCAGGTGGAAAGTGCTAATAAACAAGGAAGCTTGCTAGAAGTTGTGCAGGTTTTGACTGATTTGAATCTCACTATCTCAAGGGCTTACATTTCTTCAGATGGAGAGTGGTTTATGGACGGTAAGCTCTGTCTCCTTAGAAATCTCGTCTTATTACTTGGGAATTCTGTAGTTACGATATCTTTCTTCTGCTTCTCTTTTGTGTCGTCTGATTCACCCTTTCCTCTCTCGTCTTGAAGTATTTCATGTGGTAGACCAATACGGGAATAAATTATCAGATGTCGAAGTCATTGACCGAATTCAACAGGTGAGATTCTGAAACCAATCTTCTTCTGTTTTTTTTTTTTTTTCCTCCAATCAGTGGTCAGGTGGTGCTTTCAGATTCTAGGCTGATAGTAGACCAAAGCTCCTGTAGAGGAATGTTTTGATTCGAGACAAGTGAACTAACAATAGTGTGTATAGTATTTTAGCTGTAGCTTTTGAGTGGTGGATACCCTTGATAATTGGCGTAAAGTTAACTTGCTCTTCAGCTGTCTTCTCATATTATTAGAGCCTTGAAAGTGACTGACACAGACTTTATTCTTGACTGCTTCTGGGTCCCAAAAATTTTGAAGTGATCTAAAAAGATATTTCATTGAATTCTCTATTCTAACTTATGTTGTTTCAGTTATTTCTTCGTCATTGTCATCCATTGTTTCTTTGGGGTTTGCCTGATTCGGGAAAGTTGTGGTTCCTTCATATAGTGTCACTTAAAATTTTCAACTTGCGTATCTTAATTACAGTCACTGGGAACTCGGGCATTTGGAGTCTGGTCTCTCAGAAGGTCTGTGGGTGTTCAGGCAGCTGCAGAGCATACATCGATAGAACTGATTGGAAGAGACAGACCTGGCTTGCTTTCAGAAATTTTTGCCGTTCTTGCAGACCTCAAATGCAATGTAGTAGCTTCAGAGGTCTGGACTCACAAGTCAAGAATGGCATCTGTTGTTTATGTTACTGATGAGGTCACTGGACTGCCAATCAATGATCCAGACCGGTTATCTAAGATCAAACAACTCCTTAGATATGTCCTTAAAGGCAATCGGGATAGACGAAGCGCCAAAACTGCAGTATCTATGGGAGGAACTCACACTGAAAGAAGATTGCATCAGATGATGTATGCCGATCGTGATTATGACAGAGATGATATGAATGATGAGCAGGAAGACACTGGCAGTGATAGTAGTAAACCTTTTGTGGCTGTCGAAAACTGTGTAGAGAAAGGGTATTCTGTAGTGAATGTTAGGTGTAGGGATCGACCAAAGTTGTTGTTTGACACAGTTTGCACATTAACAGATATGCAGTATGTTGTGTTCCATGGAACTGTCATTGCTGAAGGACCAGAAGCGCATCAGGTTTTCTTTACTACTCTTTATATAGGCGTCTTCATCGTCAAATATTTTCTAGATTTCAATAACATTCTTCATATTCCCATTCTGATATCTTTAGTTTATCTAAGACTTGAACCAAAAAGTTTAGAGATAATGGCAGAACATTGATGTGAGATACGTTCCACAATGCAGGAATACTTCATTAGACATATGGATGGTTCCCCAGTTAGCTCTGAAGCAGAGAGGGAGCGGCTAATCCATTGCTTAGAAGCTGCAATTCAAAGACGATCTTCTGAGGTATATAAGCATCACAGGGAGGAAACTCGAGCTCTGTGGTGAAAACTTGAGCATTGAACACTTGTTGACTTGATTTTCTTACATTGTGTAAACGTCCAGGGATTAAGACTCGAGCTCTGTGGTGAAGATCGAATGGGTCTCCTTTCCGATGTAACCCGCATATTCAGAGAAAACGGTTTGTCTGTGACCCATGCCGAAGTGGCAACGAGGGAATCACAAGCCATGAATGTTTTCTATGTCACAGAAGCATCAGGCAATCCAGTGAGCAGCCAAACCATTGAGGCAGTTCGAAGTGAGATTGGCCAGACAATTCTGCACGTAAAAGATGACGCGTATTCGAAATCTCCTCCCCAGGAAAGTGGGCTCTTCTCCCTCGGTACCCTCTTCAGATCTAGATCAGAAAAGTTCCTCTACAACCTGGGTTTGATAAAATCATGTTCTTAGAGTTTGATCAACATTCACATGTAACTGTGACTCTTGAATTTGCCTCTTCACCAAGCGTTCAACCTCCAGTTGATCTCTCTGGTCCTCCTGTGTAATTATACTCTGTAAATAAATCCACCTTCTCAACTTCTCTTTTCTCTTGTAGGGGATACAGTGAAAGCCTCTTAAACTAGGTGGGTGATCTTTAACTTTCAAGCAGTGAAGATGTTTCAACGCTTCTATAACATTACACTACATTTTACTCATGAAATGCCTCAGTTGATACCCGAGAGGCACCCACCCTTGATCTCTTGATCTACGGTTGTTACATGATCAAATATAAGGTACGTGATGTGTCAGATTTGTGGCCATCCGGTATGTAACAAGAAACCGATACTCTCAACCTGTATCAAAATTGCAAATAACTATGGAAGCTTTAGCTGGAAATCACGTGGAGGAGCAGCAGGACGTTTTACGGACCACGTGTCCTTGTCGGGGAGGTACGGAATCGGACAAATCCGCCTGCCGGAACGTGGCTGACACATGACTCGGGACCACCGCCGCAGGTTCGCATCCAACGGTCAGCGTGCCCACTGGACAGCGCACGTGAATGGATAGAGCAAGTGGGGGGGGGGGGGAGGTGCCTGTGAGGCGGAGGAGGAGCCACGCGAGTGGAAACCACAGACGACGATGAAAGCGACTGTTCGAAGGGGCGCGGCGCCGGTGCGTGGTCACCAGGGGCGGAGATTCTGTCGGCGGACTTTTGAAGTCCGCCAAAGGTCAATAACTATTTTACTATTATGAGGTGGGACCGGCAGCCTGATCGAGGCAGGATCTGCTGTCCAAGATCTTTGTGGTCAAAGGGTCAAAGACCGATTATTGCGTTATTTCGGATTGCGCGTTTGGTAACTGGTAACGGTAAATTGAGAGAAGGAATCAGTGACGAAGAGTGGGCCCCGCGTCATGGCTTCCTCTGGGGTCCCCGTGATAGACTTTCCGTATCCGTATCTGATTCTTTGCAAAGCCAGACTCGGAGACGACTCACACACTCTGGTTTTACTCAAGGATGTGCGACTCGCTAGGGAAGAGTGAGTCGAGCCTTGGGATAAGTGACTCGGACACTTGAGGTCTGTTTGGCATCTTTAGAAGGGGTTTCTCAAGCCTTTCTTACGCAAATACCCACCTTCTCTTTCCAAGTATTCTGGTAAACAATTTTATCAAGCCAGAGCTTATAAGAATGCATAGTAGGCCTCTACAACGTGTTTTTTTTCTCTCAAACAGAGGCATACCAGCCAGTATACTGCTTCCACTACAATTGCATCTCTGAAAGAAGTGGGCATTCCATCAAAAGGACAGGAGAACATAAATGCAGCTGAGACAAAAAAAAAAAAAAACTTGCAGATTAACCTCAGATAACATGCAATCGCCTGTAACAGGTCATGTCAGCTTAAGTTATTGATTCCTCCGGTTATGTATGTGTCTGGTCTGGTAAATAGACCAAAATTGATACAAACGCTCTATAATGGATACCTCATGGAGATTAAGAAATTTAACTACCGGAGGAAGATTGACCTACTGACAACCTGTCTGTACTCATACCACTGGAATTTCACCACAATCGCTAATCACCACCTTCTTTCTTGGACGGTCTCCTCGATCAGTCTCTTGGCTCTCGATTAGTTTCACAATATCCATCCCTTCAAGTACCTGCCCGAATACAACATGTCTCTGGTCCAGCCAAGGAGTCTGCACATGTAACATTGCAAATGTCAGTTTGTTCTGTTTGAATTTCCACATGAATATGAAATCCCCTGCCAAAGTTTAAATTGATGGGTTAGATCTTAGTCTTACTCAACCTGATGTTGCCTGAATCACAAAGACCATTTTGTCCCAGGTTAGATCTTAATCTTACTCAACCTGATGTTGCCCTCTTTCAATAGTTTAAACAATAACTTTTGAGATTGAGACAGATAAACCCTCATAATTGACAAATAGAAACGCACCTAACTCTCCCTATCACACATCAGTATTTGATAAATACCTAAAACTCTCACTTTTCACCACTTTGTTTGCCACTAAGGATGAAAAGGTAGGGTATCGCCATCTATCAGAAACAAGGCATACTGCAGACCAAAGACAATGAAAATTTCCACTTAGGCCATGTTAGTGCTTTTTCCAAGAAACACTGGAAAGGCATTTCTAGTAGAAATAGTTTCCAAAGACCATTAGTGCATCATGTTTCTTAGAAACACTTTTTTAGCTAAAAAATTTTTCCAGGAAAATTATATAATTTTCTAGGTAAGATTTTCCAGCCAAGATGGGCCAGAAAACCATATGGAATTTTTTTTTAATATGTATGTGACAATTGATGTTATAATATTTTCAGCACAGGTTTCATGCAAATTTTATATTTGACGTTTTATTTTACAGAAATTTATGGGATACGTATGGTAACGTGTGAGATTGATTATTAATTTTGTTAAAGGAATAGTCCCACATAGATTAGTGAGTACAAAGATATTGAGTTTATTAGTTGGTACAAAGATATTGAGTTTATTAGTTGGCAAAAAGATTTCCTAAGTTGGCTAGTCATTTTGGGATAGGCCTTGGACCCAATTTAACATGGTATTAGAGTGGGTACTCATATGTGGGCTTGCACCTAAACTATCTACTTGTAGAGCCATAAAAGATGGCCTACACCTAAAACTATCCACTTGTAGAGCCACAAAGAGGGCCTACACCTAAACTGCCTACTCTTAAATTATCGACTTGTAAAGCCACAGAAGAGGGTCTACATGTGAGGGGGAGTGTTAAAGGAATAGTCTCACATAGATTAGTGAGTACAAAGATCTTGAGTTTATTAGTTGGTAAAGAGGTTTCCTAAGTTGGCTAGTCATTTTGGGATAGGCCTTGGACCCAATTTAACAAATTTCTATTTATTTTCCCTGGAAAAGTCACTAACTATTCCACTAAATTTTTCTTGAAAATTTCTAAAATTTTCCATGTAATTTCCTAGTAAGGCACTAATAAAATTTTATTTGAAGGTTTTTTTCAAATGTGTATCCTAGAAAAAAAAATTCTAACTTTTCCTAGGATTTAAATTTCTAACCAGGAGCACTAATGGGGCCTTAATCTAGTCACATTTTCTGGTAATATAGGTTTTTCCAATTGTTGGTTTTACTTCGTTCCACAAACCCAAAACTTTTTAAAACCATAAGAGAAAAACTGGATTTTTGACATCCAAGTCTGGTTTATAATAACCACAAACAAGAAATAGTAGAAAGACGCAATGAAGGAAAACAGGGTTCTTGGTACCTTCACTGTGCAAATGAAGAACTGGCTCCCATTGGTATTTGGTCCTGCATTCGCCATACTGAGCACACCAGGCCCCACATGAGACACTGCAAAAGTGAAATACATTAGAACTGTTGCTAAATACAGTCATACTCTACATGCAGGCGGTGGTAATGAAGGAGAAAACTTACGGTTGAAGTTCTCATCTTTAAATGTCCGTCCGTATATACTTTTACCACCAGTTCCCTGCAACAGAAAGATCAAAGAAAACAGCTAGATTTAATTTCTGCTTCCATGTTCTAAACTTGCAGCTTTGAGAGGCATTGATGGAAACGAACAATTAAACGAAAACAAGTAACATCTTTTATTTTTTGGTATACGAAGAGTAAAAATCTACTCCAAATACTCTCTTTTTTTAGTTAGCTCCTTCACTCAAGCAAGTAACAATTTTTCTATAAAAAAAGATTAAAAAAAAAAACATAACAAGAAGGTAAGAGATCTCATAAGATTCAAATGGGAGTTGATGCATTTGGATCTGCAACTTGGGACTTCAAAAGAATCTAAGTTGTATGACCAAGAATGCTTCCAACTAAAATTCCATTTCATGGACATGTCTGCATTTCTAGCTGGGTCATGAATTTTGCAATGCAGATGGGCAGCACATATATCTTTTCATAAACATTACTTATTTACTGCTGATATATAAAATGATAAAAAAAAAAGCAAGCAGAGAGAGAGAGAGAGAGAGAACACTCACATTTCCCTTATCAAAGTCACCTCCCTGAATCATGAAATCCTTGATCACCCGATGGAAGGAGCACCCCTTAAATCCAAATCCCTTTTCTCCTGGAGTAACAAAAACTCAAAATTTTTAATCATAATATATTATTAGTTAATGACAAAAAATAGATTCAAGAGTAAAAAGTAAACAGAAGCACACATTTGTAATTCTTCAAAAAATCAGAAAACTAACCTGTGGATAAGGCACGGAAGTTCTCTGCTGTTTGTGGAACCACATCACCATATAATCCGATCACAATCCTACCCACATTACTTCCTACAGGGTTACCAATACCTATATCAAAATATACTTTGTGTGTGACCTTAGCTTGCAACTCCCCTTCCTGAAACCATTCAACATATAAGAAAACAAACCATTGCCCAACATTTTAAAGTACATGATTACATAAATAAATTAATAAAAGGATAAGCAGGTAACACATAAGGAAAAAAATAGTTTCACAAAAAAAATTACTTTCATTAGAGAGGCTTTGAATCTGTTTGAATATGCATAAATATGAGCTGAACTCAAACTTCCACATCGGAAGAAACAACGTCAGCTTAGTTTCCAAACCAATGCAATGCACAATGATCTTAACTGCACTGCCAAAAGCCCAATCTGCTATGCTTACAGATAATATCATCCTTCTCAACTTAGCCCTAATTTGTATCTCAGGGCAATTTAGATCTTTTTATACAACAAAGAACAACATTAGATGGATGTTGTTGTTGAGGCAGTTAAAATCTATAATCTACGGGTGCCATCCTTACATGCCTATGGGACCCAACCTGGGGCTTAGGCATTGAACTGGGGCAAAAGATAACAGATTCAAGGACCTAGGTTTGGTGTTCCATCGACTCCAAAGCTTCTAGTTTATTAGCTAAGCACCACATTGGTATTGGAACAAGCACCAAATCCACTGTTTGAATCCTATATGGGGTGACAAACTGAAAAGGGTAACTGGTGCTTGAGTGCCAACTATCACAGTTGAAACAGGCCACCTGATCCTGAATAAAATTAGTCATAGAGTAGGTCACTGTGGACATCGACACGAATACATGGTAGATTATTAGCACCTATGGGGCCTAGCTAAGGTATGGGCACCAACCTAGGCAAAAGTTCAAGGCCTAACTAATTGGCTAGATACCTACCATTAGCAGCAACACATGAAAGGTGACAGCCAGTCACCGAGAGATCCTAGTTATTCAACTGGCATGATAAGAGAATTTCATTTAAAAAGCATCTACGTTATGAATGCTGCTTGAATGCATTTTTTGTTGTGCACTACTACAGCATGCCTATTTTAAACCAATCTTCTGATTTATCAAAGGCAATAAGAAGTATGCACTAAAACTCAGATCCAATTGCGACAATTTCCTATCTCCCAGCTCTACATCTTTTTCTTATTCTCTGTGTTCAAGATTGATATCTATTTCAGATTTTTTTTTTTAATTGTGCTTTTTGAATGATCAAATAGAAAAAATAGCACTATTTAGTATATCCAAGTAAGTGGAAATCTTGCAACTAGGATAACTTTGTAAAAAGGGGAGAAGGTTGGAGCAGCCAACTTTGACTTGACTCTAGCCTCCTCTTTGCAAAATCATTGCATGGACACTCGCTAAAAGCAACTTTTTGCATACAAGAGATTAATATTCACAACTTGAATATTCACAGAATAAAAAAATAAAATAAAACAAAACAAAAACCTGGAAGAGCGTACTACGAAGACACCACTGAGACTTCACAACACCCAAACTTTATGGGAATGACGCTTTTTCAACAAGAATTTGCCTACCCATGAGCAATGGCTTCAGGGTGTTAGACCAAGTATACAAGAGTAGCTGATAATTCCTCAATCTTGTTCAAAAGCACAGGGAAGCCCCAAACCAATTGGGGCTCGGGGAGCCGCTGCAAACCCTAAGGACAACCATGGAGGTGCCATGATCATCAATTGACAGAAGAAGAAATTTTGAAATGTCTGTGTTAAAGAAGTCTCAGCTCAGCCCCTGCAAAATCAATATATCTAACGTACAGAAAACCAATAAGATTCTAGCCAATTAATCTCACAAACGGCACCCACATATTGCAAGGCCTGGTTCCCCCCATGTTACCAGGAAACTTGAGTTTAAGCACACTGAAGAGGCCACCATGAGGCACCTTTGCCTTGGATGCATGAAAATGTTTCATAGATAAGCAAGGATGGGAACTACTGGGACTCAATGATCTTTATGAACCAAAAGAGGATGGATAGTAGACTATTTTGATCACATTGTCAAATAGAAATGAACTTTCCTTCAAAGTTTTACTATCACCCACATCCAGATGACCAAGATGGTGGTCAAAGTTGAGTGGAAAAAAGTCCCGCATTGAGAATGTTAAGGAATAGTCCCACATGGATTAGTGAGATCAAAGATATTGCGTTTATTAGTTAGGAAAGAGGTTTCCTAAGATGACTAGTCATTTTAGGATAGGCCTTGGACCTAACTTAATATGGTATCAGAGCGGGCACTTGTATGTGGGCCTACCACCTAAAACTAGCTACTTGTAGAGCCATAAAAGATGACCTACACCTAAACTATCCACTTGTAGAGCCACAAAAGAAGGTCTACACGTGAGGGGAGTGTTAAGGAATAGTCCCACATAGATTAGTGAGTACAAAGATCTTGAGTTTATTAGTTGGTAAAGAGGTTTCCTAAGTTGGCTAGTTATTTTGGGATGGGCCTTGGACCCAACTTAACATGAATCAGAGCAGGTACTCATATGTGGGCCTCCACCCCAATTATCCACGTGGAAGAGCCCAGAGGGCCAACACGTTAGGGGGAGTGTTAAGGAATAGTCCCACATGGATTAGTAAGATCAAAGATTTTGAGTTTATTAGTTGGGAAAGAGGTTTCCTAAGATGACTAGTCATTTTGGTATAGGCCTTGGACCTAACTTAACAGAGAAGTGTTAAGAAAAGTTTATGGGTTATAAGATTCGAGCAATAATTTTTCTAAGTGACTAGTCAATTTGGGATAGAACCAGGTTCAACCCAGCAGTGGTATATGTGAAAGTTGGGTTCATAACAAGAACAAAGGAAACATGGAGGAGACAAAAATTAACACACAATCAAAAGTAAATGCATTACCAAAATAAAAAAATGCTAACTTCTGTGGGAGGTGGTGTCAGAATCATACAAACCAATCAAGAAGATGAGAAAGAGAACATGAGAGAAGAAGAGAAAGCTAGAGAGACAAAATCATTCACGTTGAATAGTTTTGAGGAGTTTAGGGTTGGGGAAAGACTCTCCTATTTATAACATAAATAATAACCAAAATGACAATAATATCCCTACTCCACTTATACCTTATGAAATAAGATTCTATAAGAGAATATTTTCCTAGAAACCTAAGTGAAAATTGCATCTTCTAACACTTCTCCTCAAGCTAGAGTGAATAGCTTCAGCTTGTTGCGAATAGAAAAAATAAAGTTTCTATGCAGGTCTTTGATGAGGACGGTTCATAGACCTTCAGAAAGCACAAAAGTTAAGTCTCATATCAGCTTCAACTTGTTCCACAAATGGACACCGGTCACTGTCGATTTGAAAATACAATTTTTTCCCCTCACATAGACTTAAAGCCAGAAAGTAAAGCTGTAGGCCATAGTAGACAACAAAGACTACAACTTAAACAACATTAATCAATCACTAAACAACCATTCCACCACAAATTATTGAGTAGGCTTCATCATTACCACCATAGCTTCTTGGGCAAACTTCACCAACACCAGCACTAGCATATTGTACTTCTCCCCTCTCAAGCTAGGGAGCCATGACATGAAAAACCAATTTGGACAGAAACAACATAAGAAAGCCCACAGTGAGAAGGCATAAAAAATAAAAAAAAATAAAAATGACAGTAAAGAACCACCCACTTAAGGGTAGAAACATACCAATGACTCAAGGACAAAAGTACAAAACCACCCACTTTTAAGGGCAGCAGAAAAAAACTACCCAGGGCAGCAAGATTTAAACTAAATAAAATAATGAAAAAAAAGTAAACAACATATAATTCAAGTAAACTAAGTATTGGTGATGGTGGAACAAACTAGTTTAATTCAGTAGAAGTTTGTTGACAAACTTGCCAAAATTCCAGAAAAATCTCAACACACTGTTTTGATGCTGGAACAGAGCAGTTAGACAGTGATGCAGAAAAAACAGGAGGGGGTAATTGAGCTTCAAAGAAGTATCTTTACCAACTTCGAGGGATTCAAAATGAACATGCCACGTGGACACCCCCATATTGCAGTTCTCCTTGAAGCAAGTCATTGATCAAGAGGAAGGTTGAAGAAGAACAATAGCCCAAGAGGATCTGTTGTAACTAATAGTCATCGGCAAAGACACCACATGTCTGTAGCTGGCAGGAGCACAAAATCCAACAAGAGAACCACTTGAACAGAAAGAAACAGTCCATAACTAAACTTTGATATATGTTTGAGGAGATTGGTGACTGATTATGTGCTGTATCTGTTCCTGGACATGTTGGATTAGACACACCAATAAAGTGTAAACACAATGGTTGAAGCAGCTGAACAACAATCTGTAAAGAAAAATGATGTTGGGGCCTGGATGCCAGACTGACAATGCACTGGCCAACTCCTCTCTCTCTCTCTCTCTCTCTCTCTCTCTCTCTCTCTCTCTCTCTCTCCCTCTCTCCCTGCGAATATTTCTCTTTATACAATTCTTATTAAGCTGAAGCAAGTACCACAGCAAAAAATTGCTGATGCTTGCCATTAATGGTAATCTGCAGAAACAATCAGTAATGACAACGCCCAGTATCAATTATTATTGGTGAGGACACTCACCGACAGAGTTATCAAGATTGGTCAACAACCAAGAGGCTGATGCCATTGGTGCGCACTGTATTATTGCTAGTTATGTACAGCAGTGGCTGACTATGTTTGATCACCAAAGGCAACAAGAGTTCTGAAATCACACCCTTTTCCAATAACACCAATACAGGCAGACTGAGAGAAACTTACTGAAGCAAAGACCTGAAACTTACTGACAGAGTTCAGTGTCTAAGCAGTATATAGGGAGCATATCTGAAAAACACAGACTTGAGAAACTACTTAATAACAAAACCAGAGTAAACTGTGGCAGAACCAAGCAGATAAGCTACTAGACCATGTGTAGAAAACCAACAGGGAAGAGAAAAAGTAACCTGAAAGTTCCAACTTCCATTGTTGACACATAAAGTTGATCTCTTTTTTGTTTTGTTTTTCTTCTTCTTCTTCTTCTTTTCTTTATCCATCTCAATGTAGGAGAAGAAGAGAAAGCTAGAGAAAAAATCATTCAAATTGAATAGTTTTGAAGAGGTTAGGGTTAGGCTTGGCCCTTCTCTCCTAATTATAACATACAGAAGGACTAAAGTGAAAATAATGTCCACCATGTAATAAAATTCTATTACTAAAATACTTTCCCAAAATCTAAATAAATAGAAATTAATCTTCGACAAAGTGGAACTTCTATTTTGCTTCTATTAATTCACCTTCTACAAGCTCTGTTACATTTTTGGTTGTTTCATACCAGGATACTTGCTTAAGAATTTAACTAGGCCTTAGTCCTCATTCCCCTTTTTTTAACAAGGAAACTGATGTACTAATCAAATTGCACACATCCCGCACTCCATGCAGAGGTTTTTTTTTTTTTGAAGAAGAAGAAGTATGTAAATTACTTTCCTTTTTTTGGAACATGGTGCTACTTCTAGGTTTAGATGCTTAATGATATATATTATAGTCAAAGATTGTTTGGTTATAACCTTGAGAACTGCCAACAGCTATAATCATTGATTCTCATTCCTCAAAGCCCTATCCCCAGCGACCTCTGTCCCAAACCTAGTATCTCACTAAAAACACTAAAGCCGTTGTTTATAGATTCTCAACCGTTAAATAAAGACCAAAACGGCATCAAAGTATCTTCCAGTAAAAAAGGCCAACCACTGCCAAAACCCGAATCGGTTAACACTAGCAATATATCCAAAACCCTACTTGTACAGAAAACCATAGAATACTACATTCCAACTTCACAAAGGCTAACAATGATCGATGACCACACCCAAGATCACCAAAACCTCTCACTGACCTGCGATGAGGCCCGAATAGCGCTTACGAAACTTGTTCTCTTCTGAAATGAAGAAGGAGCGGCAGAAATACGCCGCGATGAGCCTGAGAAAAAAAGGGACCCTGAAGACGAGATTTCCAGCGCCGACGAATGGCACTTCCGTAATTTGATAGAGCTCGCAGGTTGACAGAGAACCTGGAAGCTGGCGACCGCCCTGGAACCAGAAACAGTTGAGCCCACGTTTGCCTGCAAAGGGCCGGACAAGAAATGAAAAAAATAAAATTAAAAAGCGTCGAAAAATGCTTCAGCGCGAAAGCAGATAAAGACGAACAAAAACGCTGACGAGGAAAACTGAAAACAGATACTTCTACCAAAGCACTAAAGGAAGTAGCCATTGTGGTGAAGAGTGTTTCGGTGGCCTGGTTTGGCTCCGCGCGGTGCTGCTGATAAGGTGTATGCAACAGATACAGTACTTGGAACTTGGAACTTGGAACTTGGAACTTGGAACTAGGAAGAAGATCAAGATGAAATTACCAAATTGTCCTCCTTTCAGTCGGAAAAAAATAGTACGGACGAAATCGAGATCGGTCCTGATGAGTTGATCGACGAACGAGAATGCCTGATTCAAGTATTCGGGTTCATAATTATCGGACGGATAGGATCGTTTATCTAGTGATTTCTAGGAGGCTAAAAATCCCAAATGGGATTCCCAGTGGGCCGTCGGGTGGTTTTGTACTGAAGATTGTTTGTGGAAGGCCCATTGTTAGGGATTCCCTCTCTCCCTCCCAACCTTCCCCTATTTTTCTTCTAAAATTTTACTTCTAAAAAAATCTAGTGAAAAAAATTCAATTTAAATATTTATAAATGTAATTTAAATACAATAAATTAATTTTTTAAACTCCCATAATATGTAGTTAGAAATTACATTATTAAAATATATTTAAATTTTGCAACCAAGAGGCAAATTTATTACATACTCCTATAAAAAAATCTAGGGTTTGAACTTTTTTTTAGGATCGAGAGAGCAATGAAGCTACTATCTTTCGATTTCTCTTTTTTCTAGAAAATGAAATGAAGTTCCACAAATATGTGCAATCTTGTTGTTTTCAATCATCGCAATTATTCACATTCTCTAGTGGTTGTAGTTGAGCATCAAAATCGTAGTCTTGTTTCGATGATTAAAGGTTATTAACCCTATTCAAATGGGAAAAAATAGGTCTTATTCACCCTCTCAAGAAGGGTTTGCCCCATTTTACTCGACTCGTTCTAGGTTTTTTTGTCGCCCCATCCCTTTATTCGATAAATTATTATTGAATCAAAGTCTTGCTCTAGAGGACTTTGATTCAATATAATTGTTTAGTGCTCAAGGGAGCTATCTTTTAATTTTTCAAATATGTAGATAGAGACCCTTAATTGGCTTATTGTATTGAATACAAGAAACAAAAAGTTAAAAGATTAGAGAGAAGCCATGAAGATCTTTTAAATTTGTCTCATGTTCAATTAGTAGCTTTTGAGGTGCACTTTGTAGACTAGAGCACAAGTGACACATTTGTGGCACCACCACTCTCCATCAAGTTCTCAATGTTGTCACATCTTATTATTTGAATATAAATTTAAATGAGTAGGTTTTGGAGAACCAAAGGGTGCCTATTTGTTGCTTACTCACCTTCTTAAACTGATCAAAGGGATAATGCCTCTTGGGATTATGATCTCCTTAGGGTCCACTTCCATTTGATTCATTGTGTTTTTTACAAATTTTTGGATAGGCCAATTCGTATCTAAGTATCTATGGTTGGATCGATCGATTTGGAGAAGGTTTTGATCTGTCATAATATTTAAATTGAATAAAACAAATAAGATGTTATATTTTTTATATGAATAAAAATACAAGACATAAAAAAAATTTGGTTAATATAATTTGTAGACATAAAAATTTAATATTAAAAATTTAATATATTTTAATAAGGTCATTTCAGGTATTTTCTCTTGTTAAGTAAATGGTGCAACCATAGGCCTTTCGTATCTAAGTATCTATGGTCGGATCGATCGATTTGGAGAAGGTTTTGATATGTGTCTGTCATAATATTTAAATTGAATAAAACAAATAAGATGTTATATTTTTTATGTGAATAAAAATACAAGACATAAAAAAAAAATTGGTTAATATAATTTGTAGACATAAAAATTTATTATTAAAAATTTAATATATTTTAATAAGGTCATTTTATGTATTTTCAAATGGTGCAACCATAGGCCTTTCCCTCATTTAAATTAAAATGAGGATAATTTTTATGGATAAATTCACAATATTTTGAAAAAGATTATGACACGCGTCAGTCAGCTATGGGTGCTACGTTGATGACTCATCCATTGCTCGGAGTTAATCGCTCATTCAGCGAGTCAAGCCTCAACGCCGCCTGAAAAGGGCCCACGGCAGCTTTCATAGTGGGCCCCAACGCCGAGGTGGCTTCTCATGTTAAATCGAGATCAGGCAAAGGTTTCACCCGAGCGGGTAGTTTTTGAGTGAGTTTTGGACCAATAGATGCGTGAAACGTCACGCACGGCGAGGTCCGGGCAGGGCTGACCGTTTTTCCTGAAATGGTTAAAGGAGAAATCCAGTCCAGTTAAGACCTTACGTTTGGAAAGGGCAATTATTTCTCTCTTCTGCTTTTGGTAATTTGGCGGTCGCTTGTTTTCTCGGGTTCTCAGGAGGTGTCATACTTCCAGAGACGCAGGAAGGTGGTGTCCGCTTGCTCTCATTCTGCTTCCTTAGTCTTGATTCTGATTACGAAAGTGCTTGATTTGGGAAGCATTAGCTGTTTTCTTGCTTTTGGTTTGTTAACGGAGATGGATGATGATGAATATGCTAAGCTTTTCAGGAGGTTGAATCCACCGAGGTATAGTTCGTTGCTTTTTGTTTTTTATTCCTGGGTGTTGTTGTACCTGTAAATTTTTCGGTTTTTATGGTTTTTTTTTTTTTTTTTAAATCTTGCTCTTTGATTTTTACTCTTTTGGGGGCAAACGGAAATTTTAAGGCTGGTGTAAAATTGGGTTCTGTTTTTTTTTATGTTCGTTTTTTTTGTAACATATCTGCTTTTTTGCCTGGATTTCCTAGTTGGTTTCTCTTCTTCTAAGATGAATTTTTAGGATATGGGTTTTGATGGATATAACAGAATTGTGAATTTCTGCTGTTTCTTCTTCTTCTTTTTTTTCTGTTAAATCTTCTGTATATAATTTGACTGTTGATGCAGGGTTGTGATTGACAACGATGCCAGTGAGAATGCTACTGTAATTCAGGTAAGCGGAGGTCTCATATGTACGAATCGCCATCTGACTTTGGGAAATTGGGATCTCCTGCGTCTGAATTCTCTGGGTTTGCGTTTCTGTTCATGTTTTGGCTCACTTGTCAGTGATTTGGTTGTTTTGTTTTTCAGGTTGACAGTGTTAATAAACATGGTATTCTCTTGGAGGTCGTTCAGGTTCTCACGGATCTGAACCTTATAATTATCAAAGCTTACATATCTTCTGATGGAGAATGGTTCATGGATGGTGAGGATTTCGTAGTTCCTTGAATTTAAATGTTCCTTCAGGATTTATCTTTGCTGGCTAAATCTTTTACTTCTTAAACTGATTGCTCCAGTGTTTAATGTAACCGGTCAAGATGGAAGGAAACTCAAAGATGAAGGAATTTTGAACTACATAAAGAAGGTTACTGGTTAATTATTCATGACTTATTACCTCCCTGATTTACCTCTATTTACTTCAGCGAAAAAGATAATGTTCTCAAGAATTTCAACTTTTTGTTTGAAAAATTGAGTACCCATGGGGCCTCTGGTTTGTCTCCTCAACAGAGGCCTGCCACAAAATTTTCAAGTATTTCCCGTCTTTTGCTTTTGTATAGTCTCATTGTTTCAATTCCAATCATGTTTTGTGATACTAACTAAAAACACAAAAAAGTTCCACCCTCTCTTTTTCACATGGATTTTTAAATTTTGCAGTCTATTGAAACAGAAGCTTGCTTTGTTCCCTCACTACAAAGCTCTGTTGGGGTAACACCTTCCAAAGAATACACTTCTATTGAGCTGACTGGTGCTGACCGGCCTGGATTGCTCTCTGACGTCTGTGCTGTACTCACAGACCTAAGATGTAATGTGGTGAGTGCGGAGGTGTGGACACATAATGCTAGAGCTGCAGCAGTAGTCCACGTCACAGATGAGAGGACAGGGTCCCCCATTGAAGATCGCACATGTCTATCCATGATTAAGGAACTCCTGTGTAATGTATTGAAGGGTTGCAACGATTTCAGGGCAGTTCATACTACAGTTTCTCAAGCAACCACTCACAGAGAGAGAAGATTACACCAAATAATGTTTGCTGATAGAGATTATGAAAGAGTTGGACCAGGAACACCTGATGATAAGAGTTCAAGACACCATGTAGCATTATTAGATTGTTTCGAGAAGGATTATACTGTGGTTACTATCAGATGCAAAGATCGGCCAAAGCTTCTCTTCGATACACTATGTACTCTCACTGACATGGAATATGTAGTGTTTCATGGGAGGGTGGACACTAGAGATACGGACGCTTATCATGTGAGATCTCTTGCCGTCTAACATTTTTGTTGGTTAAGCATTACACTGATAGTTTTACTACATCTTATAGCATATTTGTTTACTCTTAGGAGTTCTATATCAGACACGTAGATGGATTCCCAGTTAGTTCAGAGGCTGAGAGACAAAGGGTTACACTGTGTCTTCAAGCTGCTACAGAAAGGAGAGCTACAGAGGTAAACCGCATTGTGTATGTGGCAGTTAATAACCAGTGCGACTCATCTTCTAAAAGCCAATGGTTGATCTTGCAGGGGCTGGAGCTAGAACTATACACGGATGATCGAGTTGGTCTTCTCTCAGAAATTACCAGAATATTCCGTGAAAATGGTTTGAGCATTATGAGGGCAGAGATCTCAACTAAGGATGGGAAAGCAGTAGACAATTTTTATGTTTCAGATGTTTCTGGCAACCCAGTCGAAGCCAAGACAATTGAATCTATCCATGAGCAGATAGATCATTCTATTCTAAGAGTTAAAAGCCCCTTCTTCCCTTCTAAAGATACAGCAACCAGGTTTCTCTTTGGAAGCCTCTTTACACGGTCTCTGCAGAACTTCAGACTGATTAGATCCTACTCGTGATGGCAAACATTTGAAGAAGAAAAATAATCCAAGAAACTGGCTATCAGTGACCCTTATCATACTGTAAAAATAGGATCATTTGGGTTGTTATAGTTGTCTGTGACTCCAGAAAGAGAAGATATAGAAGGGAAGAGACCATCCTTACAGTTATGACACACCAATGTACAGGGAACTTTGTTCCTGTAGAAATTGTACAGAGTTAATTTTTGTACATAAACGAGTTTTTTGTAAATGTGCATGTAAAGAATTTCTGAATAAAGTTTCCTTTTTTTTCTCTCCTGTACGAGACATCAAATAAGAAAGTTGGACATTGACGCGATGGATATAAAGTGAGGATTGGCATGTCAACTTGTTTCCTTTCCTTTGCCTTTTTAAAGAAGTGAGTGTTACAATTCATTACAACATGATACTACTGATGGCAAAAGGCTTAACAGAACTATGATCCTTCCACCTTGAAATGCCTGCTCGGAAGACCTTTCTCAGTACATCAATTCTCTCCGAAATAAGAGATTCCTTCATCTTCTTTATTTGTCCATATTCCATTTCCATGATCGACCCCAGCTCTTCAAAATACTTGACCTTATATCTTAGCTTTCTCATCTGTCAAAAAGAGATGCATAACATCAATGTACATAGTGATTAAGGAAAAACGAAAATGATGTTGAGAACAAGGTTTACAAAAAAAAAAAAAAAAAAAAACCTGTAGCTCAATTAAAGTAGCCATTAGTTGTTCAATTTCTCTATCTTCCTGGTCTGCCAGTAGCTTGGAATGAGCTGCTGCTACACCCAGAGCTGTAGCAACGGTGGCTCTAAGCTGTATTGTTGTAGGCCCAGATGTTTTCTCAGGACTGCGGCGGCCTACAGTTTCTGCAAGTGTAAGGATCACGAAATCAATGGATGCACCAGACGGAAAAATGACAATAGGGGCTAGATTATGGACAGAAAAGGCTTCTCTTCAAAGATTAGCAAATTTCTGGCAAAGTCCAAAATTGGGGAAGAGAGCAAGTGGCGAGCTTTTGTATACTACAACAGGTATCCTCATGACATGTAGAATGGAAGAACTGGACCTGAAATAGATTATACTAATAGCTGATTTCTGAACCACTATATTTGCTCCTACATTAGCAAGAAGAGATTACAAGAACAACTTCCATTATGAAAGCTTCTCGTTTTCTGCTGATGAAAGTCGAATCCAGCCATGACAAGTATTAAGGACATTCTTTGAATCTTCTTTAATGTATGATTCCTTTTTACCTTATACCGACATATCTTTGGTGGCATCCTTACCAATTTAAATAGATAAAGTGACATCAACACGCATGCACCATACAGATTTGTGTGTGTGTGTGTGTGTGTGTGTGAGGCCCATGACAGGACTATGCATTGCAGCATAAAAAACAAATTTTCATGATCTAATGGACATCTAATTGCAGCTCCAGCTGGTTTGAAATAGACCAAGCCAAGGTAGTTTAGTAAGAGATTGGGCTCGTGTCCCTATAAGAAGAGTAAAATACAAGATAACTTCAAATGGTAAAGAGCTTCACCTGAATCTTCAAGCTTCCCTCCCACAGGACCTTTGACCGAAAGAAATCTAACACAATTAAGAAGAGAATATTATTCACACAGTGGATGAGGTCTTCAAATTACCATCGTGTTAGAGGTCAAAGGCTTACTCCTGTGGTTCATTATTATCATCCAAACAAAATATCCTCTTTGCATATGGTATCTCAGTGCACAATGAGGTAACAGCAGCCTTGGCTGCAGCTGCTGCAACTTGTGGGCCCATTGCTGTAGACAAGAGAGTAACCTAATACAGATGTAATTTATTAGATTTTTTTTATTTTTTTTTATGATTGTGAACATTAAAGCAAACTACTTTCACCTGTTTAATTAATGAACCACCATCATCTGCAAACGAAGTAAAACGTCTTCTCTTTGGAGGTGGACTGCTGGTTGTTTCCTCTTCTGCATGCTCAGTAAATTCCTTATCTTGTTCCTCAGTTTTTAGGGCCTCAGTTCCAGAAGCTTCAGTTGGTTTAACATTATTCACGATGTTACTTGTACTCCTAGTATCAGCCTTTTCACCAGGTAGACCCAAAATATGTTCACCGAATGGGAGTTGTATGATGTGTAATATGCAGTCAAGTTTACTCTTTGTTAGAACATGTTGTGCAACAAGGCTCCAATCATCCCCATACTTCATAAGAGCTTCTAAAAGAAGAGCATTTTCTTCATCAGTCCATCTTGGAGATATGTGAATGGTGTTGGGTTCTTTCTGCTTGTAATCTTGAGCTGAATTGTCTTTCCTAAAATTCTGATTTTGAAAGCATTTTAAGCAAATCACAGAGTAATCCTGTCGAAAGGAAAACAAAAGAAGATTAAAGAGGAACACTTGCACAGACCCACATGCCCCCAGCAATCAAATCACACATGCATAACAAGTATTCTTTAAAGCCATCCAAATTCTTCTACACTTGCTGTCATGGATCCTTCATCCCTTGAGAACATTTATAAAAATTTAATATTGTTTTTTTCTCAACTGGTAATAAATTCTATGAGAGAACATAACTATTCTTACTTTAAAACAACTAAGGTATAAATTTCTAAGTCAGTCCACGGATCATTTCAAAAGTTTCTCTAATAAAGTTGCAAAAAACTTTTAGAAGGAACAAGAAGTAGATATATTAACGAAACCTTAGGATTTTAATTTTGACAATTATGAAAATAATGTTAATTATTTCAAAATCTAGCCAACTAAAAATTCATTTGAAAAAAAATAAAAAATTAGCTTTAACAAATCATTTTTAGTGCAGAATTTACACCTTTGCAGGGTTACAGCCTCTATTTTTGGGTAGCAGTATTAATAGCTACTTCTGGATTTCATTGAAACTTGGTACACTCCTTTTGGGGGAAAAATCATTGAACCAAAAAATAATGCAGTACCCTTCCAAGGGAAAGATAACTGTGATTAAAAAAAAAAAAAAAGATAGGCAGAACTTATTAATAAAACATACTAGTTTTATAGACAGTAATCCTAATAAATCACTGTCTATTGCTAAACATTTGTACCTGGATTGAAATTTTTTTTTTTTTTTAAAGTTGTACCCGGATAAACCTCCACTTGCAATAATATTGACCAGCTTTTGTATTTACAAAGTTTTGGGACCTAAACATGTTCCTTTTCTTTGCTAGTAATCTAATTAAGTTGAAATTGGACTTGCGAAGAATGGCTTAAATATAAACTTTCAGTAAGTGGACAAGGAATAGCTGAAACAAAAAAAGGAATACAGCATAGTTAGCCACCTAATTTTTTTTGTGATTTATAGGTCAAAAGAAACTTCATAGCTTTAATTAGCCCTCCTAGCACCATTTTAGGATGCAAATAAAAATATACCTTCTTGCATCCAGCTGTAACGAGTTGAATGTTACAATAGAATGTCAACAACCACAAGAACAATACATGATTAGGTTGTTTAGTGGAAATAATCCCACATGATTAAAGTTTGAAATCTTGTGGTTATTAGTTAGAAAAAAGTCTTCTAATTTCAACTAGTCTTTTTAGGTCAGGCCTGTACCCAACTTGAATATGGTATCAAAGCAAGACATCTGTTTTATAGGGCTTAATTTGTGGCCCATCTATATTGTCTACATTTCAGGTCTGCCATCTATTTGTTTAGGCCTAGAAGTGAGGGAGAATGTTAGTGGGAGTTCTCACACATAGGTTAAAGTTTGGAAAAGTTTTATGGTTATCTGCCGGAAAAAGCATCCTAACTGTGGCTTGGGGTTCTACCTAACTAAGAAAAGTGATGAAAGACATACTAACAAGATTAGAGATAAGTTATAAAGGCAACTGCAAATACTCTAGTAATACAATGAACACTTCCAGCGAATTGACACAAAGACAAAACTAACAATTAATGTAAGTAGTCCATCAAATGGCTCAGAGAGAATTTAGGGGAAACCCTGTCTACAAGAGGGATCCAAACTCACAAGCAGGAAGGCACTGCTCAAAAGAACAACAAAGATTTGAAATGAATGGTCTAATAAATGAGAATATGTTGATTGAGGATAAAGAAGTGAGATATGTAGCTTCAGAACGTAGCTATCTACGACATAAATCTAACCTAGTCTGATAAATGAGAATATGTTGATTGAGGATAAAGAAGTGAGATATGTAGCTTCATAAGGTAGCTATCTACAACATAAATCTAACCTACTTCATCTAGAAAGAGGCTACAACCAGTGGTTTACAGAAGATATGACAAGAACAATTCAAGCTCGCTTTATCTCTAATTTATCAGAGGGTTATTACGTAAAAGTCACTTAATTTACTTTGCTAGCAATCTGCGGCATCACCAAAATTACATCAACAGGTAGCTCATCTTTCTTGCCATGTACTGCCCTTCATAGAAGCCCTATATGCTATAACAAATGCACCTTTCAGCGACAAGTTCCCTTAAGTAGGTTAAGCAGTGATGTAGAGGACATGACTTGATGTTTAATTAACTACCTCAACAAGAAGATCCATACCAATAGGCCAACTTAAGTAAAAACAGTTGTAAACACTGTAGTCAACAAATGAAGCTTGGTTTCAGCAGTGATACCCAGTGGAACTTGAAGCATACAACCAAAGCCTGAAATTCCCGTAGTATTTGGGTAGGTTCAATAAAGGTATCAAAAGATGGATCTATCACTCTACACACTCAATTTCAGTAGAAGTTAAGTAGCACAAACTTGCTGTTAAAGGAGAGGCTCAGTAATGATGAAGAACAAATGATTGACGAACTAGTAGCACATCTGTCTTTCTGCTTTTAACTTGGTTAACTGATATTTCTTTTTCTTTTTTTTTTTTAATAAGAGAAGACATGTTTATAGAAAGTATCTTAAGAGAATTACCTCTTTTCATAGCTCTCAAGAGCCACCCACTGATGAGAAGCCTAAGTGGTTTCAAGGCAGGTATAACAAGCTCAGAATATTAAAAGATAAATGTACCTTTATTAGTACAAGTTGGTTCATTTTTTCTCCCTCTTCTTCGGGAAATTTGATTACACCCATGAATCTTGAATTCCAGAGCTAACATCAATGATCCAACTACTTGCCAATTAAATCAAAACACTCTTATTTGTTGAACATCAATTAATTTAATAGATGACTAAAAAGTAGGCCTAAGGGGTTTCAGCGGTGATACCCAGTGGAACTTGAAGAACACAACCAAAGCCTGAAATTCCCCTAGTATATGGGTAGGTTCAATAACAGTATCAAAAGATGGATCCGTCACTCTACAAACTCAATTGCCGCAGAGGTTACAAGCACAGACTTGCCATTAAAGGAGATGCACAGTAATGATGAAGTTGACATGATTGACGGACTAGGATAGTCAGACAATAAATAAGTATGATGGTGATCTTTTTACTGTATCTCTAATTTGAGGTTTGACTACAACTGTCTTTCTGCAATTAACTTGGTTAACTGCTATTACGAGAAGCCATGTTCATAGAAAGTATCTTAAGCGACTTGCCCCCTTTCCTAGCACTCAAGTGAGAAGCCTAAGGATTTTGAAGGCAGGTATGTCAAGCTCAGAATATTAAAAGATAAATGTACCTTTTTTAACTCAAGTTGGTCCATTTCTTCTCCCTCTTCTTCGGGAAATTTGATTACACCTCATGACTCATGAACCCCAAAGCTAACATCAACAATCCGACTACTTGACAATTCAACCAAACACTCTTATTTGATTGTTGGCCATCAATCAATCCAATAGACGACTAAAAAATAGGCACCTATACATTATCTCTGTGCCGATCCTTCCTTCCTCAAAAATTTAATCCACAACAACAAATTCTCATCAGAAAAATTACGAATTTCAATCGGTTCCCGTTGCAGTACCATAGATAAGTACCAAATGTCGACCTTCCAGAAAATGATATACAAGTGATCTAAGACAAACTAAACCACTGATCCTATGTATTGATAACGGCAATCTTTTTAAGACACACATCAGAGGCTCTTTGAAGATCTGTCCCCAGCATATAGCCAAAACAGTTCATAGAACATGTAGCACTTCAGACAAAACCACATGCATTTATGCTACAAGTAATCATCAACAAAAACCCCACAAAAATAAAGCAATACCATTTATCAATCGTAATATCAAGACTACTGTGACATTCATACGAGTGCAATAGCGAATCAAACAAAACCAACTAAAAATCTTTTATCACCCACGCCTCCTGTATCGTATGTCAAAGCATGACCTGACTCTTGTTTGTCTGCCAAGAGTGCTTGGAATGCATATTATCAAGCTCCTTACCCATTCCACAACACGCCTTGAACTCAATAAATTTCAAAATAATTCATCTTAACATGCAACTGGCCAAAACCCTTCGAAGATAAAGGTTATACCTTTGACGATTCATAATAGTTTATCGACCACCTCTCACCGCAGTTATCACAGAAGATTTCGTCAAACGCATCCGCGTAACTGGTCAGAGGCGGCAACATGAACCTAGCAGCCGAGCTTTCATCATTGCTGCCTTCGGAAGCGCTTGTCATCGCCCCCACTATTTTCGTCGAACCTGGATACGCGACCACCCGAATCCCATTCGGAGGCCCTTCATCGACCTTAACGATATGCTCTTGGTTCTCGCTCTCATCTGTGGGATCATCATTGGACGACGGCAAAGGGGGTGCACTGAAATTGATGAGGCCCCAGCGGTCGAGAAATTGAAAGATTTTGTGGAGACTTGAGATATCACCGATGAGAGACTTGCGGACTTCGGTGAATGTGAGTCGGCGAGAAGGGTCCTCCCGGTATTTGTTGACGATGAAGTCCCGGTACTGTTTGTAAACTCTCGGATTTTTTGAAAGGGAGGAGTTGTTAAAGAACTCACTGTGGTGGAGCTTCTCATTGTCGTGGATTTCGTCCCATGAGAACCAACCTGAAGACGGAGTTAGGGAACAGGTACACCGAGAGAAAGAGAGAGAGAGAGAGAGAGAGAGAGAGAGAGAGAGAGACTCACTCGAGTAACTGGGGATTGTGAAGAGATCAAGCTCGCAGTCGTTCACAGCGGTCGAACCCTCGGCGCTCTGCATCTGTCTTTTTCTTTGAAGGAGAACGAGAATGTCTGCGGTAAGCGGGTGTCTTTTCTCTGTAGAACGAAATCGTTAAAAATACCAAATTAAAAATCACGATAAATTTATAAAAACCTTTAAATAACATAAAGTATAAAAATCATGTAAAAATATCGATTAAATTTATAATTAAATTTAATAAATTGCACCAAGACTGATTTTAAGAACATACGTACGTCAACTAAGCATCAGCTGTTATAAATTATGGTAATCCACCTGGACGGCGATTCGACGACTCTTCAACCGTTAATTTAGCCTTCCTATATGATTTCGACTAGAAATTAATGGAAAGCGATTAGGAATTTCTCGCAAGAGATCACCTTTACAGTAAGAAAATCCAGTCTCCAACAGCTGGAATCTTGAGCAGACAGAAGACATCACTCCCTCAATTTGAAAATGTAGGACCCTACAAAATGAATACCATTTTCAAACGGATTCACAGATATCCTACGATGCCCACCTTGTTCAAGCTCCTGTATGTTGCTCTCCTTCTGGGTCTCTTCGGACAAGGTTTGTTAACTTCCCGTCTCCTTCTCTTGCTCTTACTTGTCATTGCACAGCAGTCTGGATATGCTCCCTGTTTTTGCTTCTGGGTACTGTTTGAAATGGTGACTGAAGGGCCAAGCGCCCTCTCTGATCGAAATGACAGTATCGAATCAATCGCCTCAGAGCCTTCCTGCCTTAGAGTCCACTGGAATCCACTACATTTGTGCCCACATAGTGTTTGTTTAATTCTCTACGAGTAAAAAATTTGAATCATTTGTTACTAAATACTGTTTTTGAGGAGGAGAACTGTATTAACGGTGATTCGGGATGTTTGACAGGTTTGGCTGCCCCTTGCACTCTTTCTGACATTCGCGTCCAGCAATCAAAGACGGGGAAAGTTATCGAGGGACAGCCGGAGTACGAGGTGGTGATTTCAAACACTTGTAGCTGCCGTCAGTCGAATGTGAAGCTGCAATGTGTGGGAGGACTGAGCACCGTCGAGCCGTTGGACCCTGCAGTTCTCAAAGACTTGGGCGGCGGGAAATGCCTCATAAAAAATGGCCGGCCCATCACCCAGACGTTCCCCGTCAAGTTCACTTATGCGTGGTTGACGCCCTCTGATTTACCTCCGGCTGAGTCTCAGATTGTCTGTTAGAACGGAGGAGGAAGCTTGTTTGTTCAGTCATGTTTTGCTGCTGTTGCTGAAGGTTTGAATTGCTAATAATAAAGAGTGTTACTGATTGAATGGTAGCAATTCAGGCGCATTTGGAAATTGCATTTTCAAACTGGTTTAAATTGAACGACTAAAATTGAATATCTAGGATTCAGAGTTCCGAGCCAGCAGGATAGCAGCAATACTTGTCTCTTCAACAGTGGCAATACTTGTTTGAAAGTCTTGCAATCAAGTGCTCTCCTCCATAAAATTTTCTTCTCGAAAGAGAAACTGTCTGAGACGATTTGGTGGGTTGGTCTAGTTTTAGATGCTTGATTAGGTTACGACGAGAGAAGACCGAAGTTAAGGGCATATTGTCATAACATTGATGTTATACAAATCAAGAAACCAAAATCAAAGAATCATAGTATTGGCAAAAGAAAATCGATACAAATGACCAATCAAAATAGTTTTGGACTGCATTCAGATAGGCAAATGAGTATCGAAGTATCAGGTAGCTTGCTTCTCTGGAATCTTGCCATTGAATATCAACTAATCAATTTACAAAAGCAGCAGAGACTGAGCATGAAGCACTAGAGTGAAGTGAACCTTGAAAATATAGCTTTAGTACTAAAAGGAACTGCAACAATCTTAACTCAAGACTTGTTGTGCTAACAGTTCAAGATTGAGACATTACTTACTACCGATTTTATGTTGACATTCAGATACAAATTTGTTTTCTTCTCCTCGTAAAGATGTCAAAAAGTGAGTATCTCAAGCTTATTAAGCTCATCCATAATATGCAGGTGTTGTCTGCCATGAAGTCCAATGAACAAAGAGCAAGATCCCTTGCTTGGAACCTGCCACTCCCACAGCCCATAATAGCATCGACCTTAGCCAGCTAAAATACCTCAGATTGGACCGAAGAATAGAATTTTGGTCTACTCACAACTCATTAACAATTTCAAATTCCACCGACTTGCGAATAAGCATTGTACATATAACTCCAATTTCCTTTAATCTCGCAATTATACAAGCAACTTCAACTCCCACCATCTTGCAACAATTGTCATACAAGCAACTTCAATTTCAACCATTGTGCAAGTGATTATACCAACACCTCTCTGTAACAAATGTAGGAGTATCATTGTCACTGCATCTGCGCTTTCAACAAATAGTAAATGCTTCACCCCCACTACCTACTATTCAAGTCAAATTCTCCAGCCTCCCGCCACTCATCCTGCACTCCAGCCTCCCCATTTTCATGTTCATTCCCATCATTCAAGAAATCCTCTGGTGGATCTTCATCTTCCCTCTGACCACTTCCCCAGCCATGAAGTATGTCATCCATGTTAACTCCTTGTTCTTGCAAGCCCATGGTGTGGCCTTCAATTGACTCTCCCTGGGATCCAACTGCATTTGCCCTCATTGGGCCACGCTTCATCATCATCTCCGCTTGGGCCTGAGCCTGTGCCTCAGCCCGAGCCTGTTCTGCTTGAGCCATCGCCATTCTCATCTTAGCTTCTCGCCCAGCCTTTTCTCTTGATTCAATCTCTGCTCTTAGTTCTAACATGGCCTGCTTTTCGTCCTGTAGAAGGGCCTGCTCAATCATCAGTCTCTCCTCTGACCTGAACTCTCCTTGGGCCCGCTTGCGGGAGATTATGTTGAAAGCAAGAACCTGCTTCTCAAACGTGGAAGTGAATTCACCAAGCTTCGCTGCAATGGTATGGTCCCACTGTTGGGAGCGGGATGGCATCTGACCTGTTGTGTCAGAATCGAGGATTTTGTCATCCTCTTCTGCTTCATAATCAGCCACTACATGATAAGGTAATAGCCTGCAATGTCTCATTGCAGTGAGAAAGTAGAAGTAATAGTAAACTTCAAAGGAAAAAGCAGGCTTTTTTATTTTATCTATGAAAGTGGCATTCTTTATTGAAGAAAATGGCATTTTTTTATAAAGCAAACTGTACATTCATCATTCACAAAACAAGCATACCACTATGTAATAAACATTTAAGACAGTAACAACTTGGGTCAGTTCCCAAATTAATGCAAAACTATTTGAACTATATTCTCTTTGGAACTAAGAAAAATGAAGAATTCAAGAGGAAGAAAGTGGAAGAGAAGAAAATGAGAAGGGAGAGAACGACTCGTAGAGAGAGAAGTCTTGTCAACCCCTAACTCCTTTTATTGAACAGCTTAAATGATTATAAGAGAAAAAAGTCATATTATACCCCTATTACACTTATCTGACTTACAGCGATAAAACAGCATAAACAAAAGACAAATATATCATTGAACATATCTAATTAACATCTTTCTAACTAGAACTTCAGGACACAATACACTATAAAATTACCAAAATACCCCTAAATTTAACACTCCCCCTCTAGTTGGGGCATATATATCTACTAATCCCACCTTGGAAAAAAAATCAATGAATATATGTTTCCCAAGGGCCTTGATAAACAAATCTCCAACTTGGTCAGTGAACCTTACATATGGAGTAATGACTTCACTGCTTAGCACTGCATCTCAAATAAAATGACAATCCACTTCTATAAGTTGAGTTCGTTAAATTGCTAGCAATAAACATTGTCATTTGGTTATCACAGTTAAATTATATAGGCAAAAGTATTAGTTTTCATTTTAGAGAAAAACCACGTAGTCTCTGCAGTTGCTTCTCTCAATTCTCTTTCCCCTTTTACCACTTCTCCTCTTCTAACTCAAAATTCCTCTAATTTCTTGGTATTTATCAATCACATTTAAGTGTCATGGGACCACTTCCTTCAAGACCAAATTATCGCAACAAAAATTTTGCCCGCATAAACTCATTTACAGTATGAGCCCTCTTTTGATATTCAGCTTTAGCACTTCATCGGGCAACTACATTTTGTTTTTACTTTTCCAATAAGGTTACCTCCGACAAACACAATATTGCACAATAGATTTCTTGTCTAACTTTAAGCATGTATAGTTAACATCTAAAAAACCTACAATGTTTAAGTGTCTATGTGGTTTATAATGCAACCCTTTTCTAGGAGCCTCTTGTAAGTACTTCAAAATTCGTTGTGCTGTCTCAAGATGCACTCTCCTGGGAGTGTCCATAAACTAACTTACAACTCCAACTAGAAATGATATATTGAGCCTAGTAACACTGGCGTAAATTAATTGTCCAACCAGTTTCCAGTACATAGTTCTATTGCTTAGTGGTGGACTATAGTCATTATGCAAACAATAGTTTATTTCCAAAGGGTGTCTACAGGTTTTGCACCCAACTATCTATGTTCACTCAGTATATCCATCACATATTTCCTTTGAGATAAAATCATACCCTTTTTTTTTTTTGCTTCTAGACACTTCTATTCCCATTAAATATTTTAAGTATACCAAGGTCCTTAGTCTGAAAAATGCCGCTTGAGATGATTCTTCATCCTTGATACCTCTAACATCATCCCCACTAAGCACAATATCATCAACATACCCTACTAATACAATAATACTAGACTGTCAATGCAAAATAAATAGGGAATGATCATAATGGCTTCTAGGAACCCAAACGACATTACCACCTCATGAAATTTCTCAAACCATGCAGATGCGCTCTGTTTCAAACCATATATAGCTTTCTGAAACTTTTAATATACAAGTCTTCAAATAAAAATGTATTTTTAATATCAAACTAGTATAAAGACCAGCCCTTATTGACTGCTACTAACACCAAAATCCGAACCATGTTATGCTAAACTATAGGGGAAAAAGTGTCAAATACATCAACACCATACATCTGAGTGTACCCCTTAGTAACCAACCTAGATTTATAGCATTCCACAGTGCCATCAACATTATATTTCACTTAGAGGACAAAGAATAAAAGGACACAAAACGAGAAATAGGATGTCGAGTACAGGACCGCTTACCTTTCTGGAGATAAATAGAAAGATCAAGGTTATTCAAGACAGAATTTGCAAGCATAGAGGTTGATGGTGGGGGCAATGAAGAAGTGGGTTCCATTGAGCTATTCTTGGACCTTAACTAGTGATGATTACACAAGCATATGCCTCCTCTACACACTTGTAATGGCTTCTGTAGTCTTTTTGTCAGTGTTGGTGGTTGGGTCATTGAGAACAGGAATAGGTAAAGATGACTCGAGAGAGAGACTCCTTTAGGAAGGAGGTACTTAGACGACAAAAAATAAGGCGTATTTTCAAAGAAAATAACATTTGCAAAGACATACACTTTTCAAGAATTAGGATCATAACACCCTTTTTGTGCTTAGAATACCCAAGAAAAGCACATTGAATAGTCCAATGAGTCAATTTATCAATATGTGGACCAACACAATGAACGAAACAAACAAAGCCAAAAACTCAAGGAGGTATGTTAAACAACTTACTCCCAGATTTTTACTGATGCATAGGAAATGTGACCACCTAACACAGAAGACTTAATCAAATAGCAAGATGTGAGAATTGTATCTTCTTACAGGGACGGGTTTTACAGGGAACCTGACCCGACCCGACCCGAAAAACCTAGGTTTGGGTTTGTAGTTTCACCCCGCGGGTCGGGGATGGGGCAAGGAAAAAAAACTCGTCGGATTTACATATGAGACAGATATAAAACAGGGTTGAGACGGTTTTATGGGGATGGGGCAGGAACGGGGTTACAAGGATAGTGATCGGGTCTGGTTCAGGTTTGATGAATCAGGTTTTTTTGGGTTCAAGTTTTGGGGTCAGGGATCAGATTTGAGTTTGGGTTTTGGTAAACCTAACCCTGACATGACCAGTGCCCACCCCTATCTCCTTAGAATGACTTTGGAACATTCAAATGGAACAAAATTGTCTTATAAATTCAAGAAGATGTCTAATCTAGCATTCTACTACCCCATTTTGCTGGAGGAGTATACGCACACGATGTTTGTGAATGATGCCATGTATAGTGCAAAAAGTGGAGAACTTACTATTAGCAAATTCAAAGTCATTATCTGAATAAAAAACATGGATGGATGCACTAAATTGTGTTTTTATTTCAGCATAAAATTTGAGAAATACATCAAATACTTTGTTTTCTCCCGTAGGAGGAACACCCAAGTCACACGACTATAATCATCTATAAATGTCAAATTTTAGAAGGCAAAAGTACTGGGAACCTGACATGAGCACCCATACATATGAATGGACCAAAGAAAAAGGACGTTGACTATGCCGACTACTTAAGAGAAAACGAACTAAGGTAGTGATTCCCTAGCTAACATAACTAACAATCAAATGAAGTGTTTGAAGGTAGAGTAGGAATGAACTGACATAGCTTGACTATATACAAATGTTCCAAAGCCAAGATGTCATAGATAAGAAGAAGATGTAGCCTTTAATGCAACAGACTTATTTTCAGGAACAATGTCAAAATAGTACAATCCATCACTATCATGTCCCGAACCAATAATCCTAGTCGGCAAGTCCTGAGATGGAAAAAATGTGATTGAGCAATTGATTGACTGAGTAAGTTGACAAGGAATTTTGGAACATACAACACGGAAGTTAATGAAATGTCAGATGAAGGGTGAACACCCCCTTCACCCTAAACGAACATAATAGAATCATCAACTAATGTAGCTAATCTATGAGACAAGGATGGAGACACATTTGAGAAAATATAAGACATACCTAACATATGGTTGAAGGCTCCAAAATCTATCACCCAAGGAGTGAAAATATGAAGTGCAAACATACCTAAGCTAGTCATTGTGGTATTAGCCACTGGAGAAGTAGAGGATGCCTGAGAAGCTAATTAACCCAACTATTGCAGCATCTTCTGTAATGTCTCCTAGGTACTACCAAAAGACCCAGTCTCACTATTAACCATTTCTCCGCTTTCTAAAAAGACACTTGAACTAGTCCAAGTAGGCTTTCCAAATTCATCCCAACATTTATTTGAGAAGTGATTAGATTTGCCACAATGCAGACATCTTCTATTCCACTACTATCATGTCCTCGTCCCCTACCTTCAGATGATTCAAACCGAGAAGTAGAAGAAGAGATATTAAAAGCAGCATCAGAATCAGCAATAGTTTTACCATTTCTCATTGCTCCTTCAGCACGAAGAACGCTATTATAAGCTCTCTCAAATGTATGGTCACCATCACTTGCTAGAATGTGAGCCTCGATAGCATCGTACTTAGATCTCAACTTATCTAGAAACTGAGTAACCTGAATCTGCTTTTTCTCTCTTTGAAGCTCAGTAACATCCATAGTAAAAGGATAAAATGCGCTAATTTCTTACAAAATGCCTCTCATCTCGGAAAAATATTGGTTGATTGTACCATCACCCTTGACATACCAAAACACTTTGCATATAGCTCATAAATTCTTGACAGATTAGTTTCTTGTGAAAAAATAACTTTTGTTGTGTCCCATAGCTCTTTTAATGAGTTACAGCTCATGACATAATCACTTAGACTTTCCTCCATACTATTTACTAGTCAAGTCATAAGTTGACTATCTTCAAGTTCCAAATCATCATTAGGAGGGAAATGTGGAGCCTCACTTAGAAATTTCAGCTTCTTTTTTGCCTTAAGAAACGTTTGAACAGACCTGGACTAATTAACTTAATTTCATCCATCGAGCTTAGATGTTATTTGAAGAGTATGAGATTCCTTGGAATCTGAATCTCTTGAGCTCTTGGAGGGTGTAACTACTGTCACCAGTTTCAACCATTGAGCAATTCTCACCAAAACCTCACTAACAAATGCTGGAATATAGTATCAAAGAAACCAGCACCAAAAAATTCACAAAAAAATCCTTGTATTAGCCGGTGCAGTTAAGGTGGGGACCACAAAGCACAGAAAATTAGGGACAATTGATACAATTGCACTAATACACTCCGGTAATCCAAGGAAAACAGCATCAAAAGAAGATAATTGAGGCCGATTTCAGCCCTAGTGTTGATGACACAAGCATGCATAGTCTGTATGACATAGGCAGGCACAGAGTCTGTATGACTAGCATAGGCACAGAATAGGGATAGAAGATCCCAAACAACCATCTAGGAGGACAAAAATCACGTAAAACTGTTCAATTTACTGCACAAGCCATCAAGCTTAAGGTTATGGCACAAAGAAATGGAAAAAAGGTCTAACCTTTAACTTCAATCAGCAGCAATTTTTGGAAAAACCCTTTTTTTGGAGTATTTGCAGTTTTGAGGAGAAGAAAAAACTTGTCAGAAGACTTCAGCAATCAGATAGATTGCTCTGATACCATGAAATCTATGAAAAAGAAGAATTTAAGAGAAAGAAAGTGGAAGAGAAGGGAGAGAATGACTGCATTGTGAAAGCAGACTTGTTAGGGTGTCTGGTTGACTCCTAGCTCCATTTATTAAACAGCTTAAGTGATTACAAGAGACCATATTACCCCTATTACACTTTTCTCACTTGCAACCATAAAACAACAATGAAAAAAGACAAAAATTACATAATTGAACACATCTAATTAACATCTTTCTAACTAAACTTTAAGGACACAATACACTAGTACAATTAACAAATAACCCTAAACTTTAACAATCTTCAATAGCTAATTTGCCCATCTCCTCCAAATTAAGGACCAAGGTACGTCCCAAAGAGTCTCTTTCCACTGCCTAGCCTTAATTAAACAAAAGAAAGAAAACTGAGGAGGTAAGAACAATGTTGATTGCTGAAGTGGATATCAGTGTTTGGGTCCAATATCATAGGCATGTGCTGAAGAGGGTGAAGGCAGCACGCTAGAAGAAGACTGTAAGAAAAACCACACTTTATAGAGCACTGTAGGTAGTGAGAAGCACAATCTACAGAAAATAAAGATGAGAGGGATGAGAATGTCAAGATGAATGTGCATTAAACCTAGGAACATCTCGAGGCAACAATGTTAGGCGAGAAAATAATGAAGATTCATTTGAGATGATATGAATGTATTTCATGTTGTTTGAAAAGAAAGGATGGGAGAATAATTGAGGGTAAAGCTGCTCAATTGGTGGAGTGGTTGAAAAAACAATTTATCATACCCTCCTTTGTGCTAGACATTTCCAGGATTTTAGGCATGTCAAAAACTCTATTGTAAGTGGAGAGTAGCTTCTCTTTAGAATGGAGATTCTCCATTAACTGTCTCCCCCTCCAACCCCCAACTAGTTGTGGTTTAAGCTCAGCTTTGATGGTGCTAGAGGTAATCTCAAGCTGGCCCAAGGGGCTGGTGTGATTCATAACAGTGTTGCTAGCATTCAACTTGCATATTCTACATTTTAGTCATGTGACTCCGTTGAGGCCATTGTACTTAGCTGCTGGGGATTACAGTCTACACTGGAACTTTCTTTGAGCCTCTTCTGGTGGAAGGTGATTTGGCAGTTGTCACCAATTAAATGTGGAGAGAAACTCCCCAAGGCACTTTATTCATGTTTTTGAGGAGGTTGAGGATCATTGTATGACTTTTGACTGTTTCTTGGTCTCACAATCCTAATAGTGCCAACCATATAGTAGATTCCTTGACAAGAACACCATCTCCCTACAATACATTGTTGACGAAGAAATTTTCCCTTAGAAACAACACGTTGATTCCAGTGGTAGGTTCTTGCTTTCATGTATTTTACTGACATCATTGTTTTCATCCTTCAAAAGCCCATGTAACTTCCATGATTAAAAATGGTAGACCAAAAATTCAGAAATTTTTTTGCAAATGATAATTATGGGATTAGCAAAAAGTAGACAAAGTGTTAAATGATGCAGCTGGAGAGGTGAAAGAAGACGTGAATAAGACCAACTTAACTAATTTAACAGTCAATTCATAAAACAACATGGCAGAGTATTCCTGTTCCTTAATCCACTATGAATGGTACATGGCTCTAATGAACAGTGTTCCTTCCATGTATGTGTCGCCCTGATCACATATTAAGGGATTTTAAGTTTTTCACAACAGAAGGTAAAATAGCTAACAATAGAGAATAATCTAATTTCTTTTAAGAGCGGGGACATATAACTTTTTATAGAGACTTGAAACACCTCCTCACCAACCAAAAATGGAAGAGGATGTGCAGGTGAGGGTTGCATGGGGTGAAATTAACAGAAACAGACACATGATCTAACAGAACCAAGTACTTGTCTGAATTGCTGAGTAAATATTAGCAATAAAGAATAATGTTCATGCAAGATTGCTAAGACAATTCCAATCGAGGACACAGGGACGGTAAGAAAAATGAAAATAAGGATTGTATAGGAGAAACAGAGGATACAAAAAACAAACACGTAAACTTGTTTAGTTGAATGAATGCTGATTGCTGAATGTTGAATCCAATCGCATTAAAGAGTGACAATTAAATCCTCTAAAAGGATCATGACAGAATGCAAAAAGATATAAAGGTGTCAAAATGAATATCAGAATATTTGAATAGCTAATACCGATAAGCAGCAGCAACAACATACAAAGAACTGACTGCAAGACACTGTCTGGTTTTTTTGTCAGCAAGCACCTCTAACCCCATACAGAGAGCAGCCTACTTGATTCTAGTCGAGAATAGAGACCTGATCTACCTTTTCTATCTTATTATAGAAGTCATCAGGCCTTTGACTTGTTCAAGGACATGCATATGCTGTCCTCAAGTCTCATACAAGAACAGTTATGTCTAAGTTGCTGTCCAGTTATATAACTAGCTCTCAATCTCATTGAACTCATTACGAATGTCTAATTTGGCTTTGAGATGACTTTCAAAACCAAATCATTATCTATACATGATAGTACCTTGAGTCAGCACAAAACAAGTACCTGCAAGGTTAAGCATGGGATATGAAATGGGAGTACAGAATATGGATTCTGATCCATCCAAAGTAACCGTATCAACCAAAATGTGTCTTATATTTATAAAGGTGCATCAATCAAAGGTCCAATTTCTGTTTTCCAACCATCTTTTCCGACTAGGTTTGAATACGTAGTACCACCCATTCGAACCTCTCATTTCAAATGATTAGTAGCCAAACAAGTGGTTCAGTCGATGAGCTTAACTTATAGATGATATAGAGTTGCAATCAATGTATCTCTAATCAAGACAAAATAAAAATAAAAAAATAAAAAATCAAGAGTTCAAGCATAAAAGATTACCATCTTATTCATCTCTTCCCAATGTTCTCCTCAAAATTTAAGCACAAGAGCAGTTTTTAATAATTGTCAAACACAGAATCACGGATTCGCACAAACTGAAAAGCTTTTGCCATGCTTACATTAGAATGATTGCCTTCTACATTACTTGAATATTCATCAACATTTCACAAACATCAACTATTTTCCTGATACCTTTCTGTTACCTTTTCATCTTTGACGAAAAATGCATAAAACAGATAAAAGGAATATATATAAAAGTGCTACAAAGAGTACTGACTCTCGAAGATGACCAGAGTGATCGGTCCAGTACAAGCACAATCAGGAAAAATTCAAATAGCTGATAGAAAACAGATACATGAGCAATAAGAAAAGGACATTTGATAGACTATACCTAAATTTTAAGCAGGGGTATAAAATGGAAGAGTGTAGGTTAGATATAACACCTAAACATCCCAGATATGATTCAACTACATGTCCAAAACCTTCATAAATTGAAGCATGCAGATTATGACACAGAACTGACACAACAGAAGCACCAACCAGAGTTACCCCGTTCTGATGCATCTCCTATCACCATTGTAGTACCAATTTTAAAATGCCAATGTGTTAAACAGGCAAATCTGTCAGTGAAAATTATTGGGCACTTCCCCATTCCCAATTACAAAACATATATTTTGGTGGAAAAATAAAAAATTCAACAGCATTTTTCAGCCAATGTCAAGACAAAACAGTCGAAGGAAAAAAGACGGATGTTGACTTTCAGTCAACATAATGAACGCACAAAAGTCAAATTTCTCGTCAATTATTAATCTTTAGCGCAAGAAAAGTGACCCTTAGACAGTATCCAGCATAAACCTGCATTTCACTTCAAACAACTGGAAGGAAAAAAGAAAAAAACATAAAAGAGTCACATATGGCATTCCCATAATGACCAGTTCAAACCATAAACGCAAGACGTCAGAATCAAATGCAACAGGATATTGGACAACCCACAAAGACCTCACATATTATGTGGATCTATATCTCCCCAGAAATTAAAACCAGTGAATTACCAAGAGCAAAACCCTAATGCCACCACGAATATTGCTTTAAATGAGAGATATTATCTAACGGATGATGCGAGAGAAAGGAGCAGATAAAGAAAGAAAACCCTAATAGTACCTCTCACAAGCATCTTCCAGGGAGGAGAAGGGGCGTTTAATGTCAGGATGGCATATACGCCACGCGTCCTGGTGGGCCATCTCCAGTTCCGTCTGACTATTGGGTCCACGACCCACATTCACTTTTTGCTGCTGCGGCTGCTGCTGTGGTTGTTGCTGCTGCGGCTGCTGCTGCTGTTGCGGCTGTTTATTTTGGTTTTGTTGGTGGAATTGCTGCTGCGCAGGCAGGTTCTGCTGGGATTGGGCGTGTTGATTCTGAAGATGGAATGGCGGGCGGTGCAAGCCGCCAGGGGGACGGAGGTGGGCATCGATATTGGAAGGGAAGCGGGAAATGGCAGCCGCCTGAGCTGCTGCTTGTTGTTGCTGCTGCTGCAGCTGTTGAAACAGGAGGAGCTGTTGCTGCTGCTGCTGTTGGTGTTGTTGCTGCAACAGCAGTTGCTGCTGCTGCTGTTGCTGTTGCTGTTGCTGCTGTGCCATGGCCTTGTGCGCGTCTTCCATTCGCACAAAATCTCGAACCCGGAAATAGATTCTTTCCGTCAGTTTTAGGAAGGGGAGGGCAGTGTATTCGCCGAATTCGGAACCGGATCGGACACCAAGTGAATCCGATTGCGTAATCGGATCTTTTTTTGGGTTTTTACGTAATTTCAAGTTATGGTTATAAAATTGAAACACTCTTAAATACGACTATAGGGATGCAATTATTTCTAATATTGTATATAATTAAAATGTATCTAATTTAAGCCACATTCTTTACTGCAATTGAATCTAATAAATGTGACCTTATCACTTAACTTTTCAAGTTTAATTCATTATATATACAAATTTTTATCTTTTGATCCAATATTTAGTTAGGAAATTTATTTATTTATTATTATTTAGATGTTTTTATTTTGCAAGTGTTATAAAAAAATTAATATAATATTTGTCGGGTTTTTTTACTCAAAAAAAATATACATTCGGCTAATCACTTGGTTGGCCATGAAAGGAGACAATGACGCATATAAGCTACTTCGACTTAAACATGGCCTACGACAAACAACCTGTTGTGGCTTCAACAGAGAGAGATAAAGACGAAGACACATTGTTCATAAGATCGGATTTTATTTCAATAAAATCAGTAAAAAATATTTTATTTTAACCTTTTGTTTACTGTAATTCAACAACACGACATAATAAAAAAAACTATATAAAAAACCTTCTTAAAATATATATAATAATATAATAATACATCTTTATACCAAATACTTATCTAGGTACTTTTAATTTTATTTTTTTCATATTTTCATAATTTATCTATAATATAAATATAAAAAATATTTGAAAGGAGGTACAATTATAAATTATACTTGAATATAATCTTATTTTATTTATTTATTTATCTAGGAAGTAAAAAGACTTAAATACTTATTAGATATAATAATTAGATAATAAGTTTTTTTAGATATTTTAATAAGGTCATTTTATGTATTTTTATTAAGTAAACGACATAACGGATGCAGTTAAAAAAGGAGTTAAAAGCAATATTTTTTATATTTAATGAGTTTTATTGAAATGAAATCAATCAATAAATTTAAATATAAAAATTTATACATGAGTGCCTTAAATTTTTATTTATTTTATAAATAATTTATATACAAATATAAAAATTATTTTTAAAATATTTTATATACAAATATAAAAAATATTTAAAAAATGTTATTTATTTTATAAATAATTTATATACAATTATAATTTTTAAAAAAAATTGTTATTTATTTTATAAATAATTTATATACAAATATAAAAATTATTTAAAAAAATGTTATTTATTTATCGGATCGATCTTCTATTTTGAAAAAGAAATACATCTAGTTGGCGGCATTTGATAACACATCCAGCCTTCTGGGCTCTATTACAAAATTACCCAGCATAATTAGTCGGTCTCCGTAGTCGGAGTCCATCGTCCCGAATTCACCCTTCCCAGACTTCAAATCACGGTGTGGAACCCAGTCTTCATCTCGAAGAGCTAGCAGAAGAGAGTCCGTTAAACTCATTTTACTCTCGCGTACCAAAACAGGAAGGGAAAAGGCTGAAACCGAGGAAGAATGGGGAGGGAGGTGGCCGAAAGTTGCGTGGACAGCATGGTGATAGAAATGGTCTCTGCCTACTGCTCACGCCTTTACTCCACCCATCCTGAAATCGCTGCTCAAAGAATTGAAGCTATTGGGTTTCAGGTCGGACACCAGCTCGCTGAAAGGTAAGCGAAGCTGATCATTCCTCAAATCTTATTTATTGTTCTCGATTCTGTTTTAGTTCGTTCCCATTCATTGATAGATTGGGATCTGCTTCTGTAATGATTTTTGCACGTCAAAATTGGGGTTCTGGGGGCTTATAGCTCGTCGATCTATGTGATTGGTTTCATAGCAGCAGATCTATTAATAAGGTACATGAAATTCAGCTGAGTAAAACAAAAATAAAACTCTTTCAAAGAAAGAAAAAAAAAAAGGATAACAACACAACTAGAATGCTGTCACTTATCTAACATGAATTCTCCCATTTTTTTGTTTTTTTAACAATCTAATATGAAACGGAGAGGGACTTAATCCTTCGTTTGCAGGAGAAACGATAGCACTAGTTGAGAGGGACCTTTATTTTCTCTTTTTTTGTTTTAAAAAAAAACTAATTGTTATTTTACTGATATCGGTCCTGCTGAATTTAACTTGAATTCCGTGAACCATTTCTCGAAAAAATGTTATGGGGCACTGTGGTTGTGATTGGTCAGGTTGAGCCTGTGCTTATGTTTATGGTAAAAGGGTAAGAAACAAGGTGCAAGTGGCAAATGGTGGAAAAGGTATATCTTCTTACCGCAGCCTGTTACAACACCCATCGATATTAATTGGGGTTTTATATATTTTGGGTAGAATTTGATGAAATTGGTGGAACATTGACAGGACGAGGAATTGCAGGGATAACTAGTGTATGTATGCAAGAAATTGATTCCGGTTTAGGGCAACTAACCTTCTAAGTGGTTTCTTTAAGGGAAACCAACCTCTTCTCACCGAGGGCAAATTTAAGGTGGAAATTATGGACTTCTTTCCTCTAGGACATCATCTATTTGGATAAAAAATTATTAAAGTAAATTTGCCCCTACTTTAAAATATTTATAAAATATCCTCATAATTAGTTATGGGGACAACCCCACCTTGACCTGCTAGCCAGCTAATCATATCAAATACAGGTTTCGTATTGACCTCGAACGATTCCCATGAATGGGTACCTGTACACCTTTAATTCCATGTTTGTCTTGGAGCATTAATACAACCTTCATAAATTTGTTGTAAAAGGTTTTTCCACAGCCTGCTGTTCCATTGTTTCTGCAGGAATGTTCATCAAACTGGAGTTCAATGAAATCTTAAGCAGGAGGTCTGTACAATTTTTAGAAGCCAAAAATGCATTTTGGAACAAAAAAACATCTCATAAATTTGCACGGATAACCAGATAGGCCCCAGAAATCAGTTTTTCTTGAATCCAAAAATATAAGCAGGGGAGATACATTTTATTTGTTGCATTGAAGGTGTCTCTATTGTAGAGGACGTAATGTTTTCACCATAAAGGAAGTCTTTTCCTAGCAATTAACCTCCAATGGCTTTTTCCTAGTTGGAAATAGACAAGCTGCCTAGATGGCAATTTGATTAGGATTTGATCTGAGAGGCCCTAGTTTCATTATAAATCTCTTGATTTTTTTTATAAAATGAGAAATCTCTTGATTAAGAACATGATTAAGGGCTTATGGCCATAATGCAAAGAGAGGGTTAGCCCTTTTTTTTTTTTTTTTTTTTTTTAACTTGAACTTTATCTTTTCAGACACCCTACAAAATGTTAGTGCCTTCAAAGGGAATATGGCACTGGAGTATTTTAGGGACCTTGCTAACATGTCAAAAGCACCAAATTGATGGAGCATGAGAAGTTAGACCCTTCACCTTATTATATGGTAGGCTGGCCCACCCAATGCCTTCCACAGTTTAAGCCCCAAATGCATGTAAGAATCGACCATACTTCCATGTTGATATCCAAGATGGCCTACTTTATACTGGCTTTTGCTCCCATCAGGTTGCCATTTTTATCTCAAAATGCTGTTCTTGCTTTGATACCAACTCCTAGGTATTATGTTAGTAATCCAAAAGCTCTAGAGTTGTTTGGACACAAATTAGATCTTTGCCTGAATCTTATGCCATTTACCTATGTTGGGTCCTATGGCCACATAGCAGAGAGGTGAAAAGAGTAGAAGATTGAGAATGGGACTCCTAAAGGAGTCACTTACATAAGGATGATGATGACCTCAGGTAAAGCTGTTAAATACAAGAGCTCTTTGGATGCCTTTTCTCAAATCCTGAAGAATGAAGGGGCAAAGTCTCTCTTCAAGGGTGCTGGTGCAAATATTCTCCGTGCAGTTGCTGCTGCTGGCGTGCTTGCAGGTTTGTGATGAGTTGGAGGTGATTTTATTGGGGAAGAAGTTTGGATCAGGTGGTGCTTGATTTTTAATTTCTTAGTGTCTCCACCAATGTCGATGAAAATTCTTTGGAATGCATGACTCTTTGAAGCTTGCTGTACTTACAGGAAAGATGCAGGATAGCTTCTTTGCTAGTTTTGCATTGGGTTGGGTGATGACAAATGGTGCTGTTCTTGCATCATACCCAATTGATAATGTTCGTAGAAGGATAATTTGGGTGGAGGCCCACAGATGTACCTGCTCTGATACCATATGAAATGGGTTCAAGGCCTATCCCAAAATGACTAGCCATCTTAGGAAACCTCTTTTCCAACTAATAAACTCAACATATTTGTTTTTATTAATCCATATGAGACTATTCCTTAACTAAAAGGTTTTATTCTGATTTTTTTTCCAATGTGTGAATCATATTTACTTTCTTTATCTGGTAACGAATGATGATTCCTTCATATCTTTGGCTTCAGGAAACTATCTTTACACTTAAATTCCTAACAAATGAGCCGGTGCTGATGGGGGTGGGGATTTGGGGGGTGAGAGGGATTGCCCATCTATCTAGAAGTTTTGAACCATTGACCATTGAGAAAAGTTTCATTGAGAGGGATGCCAATGGCATAGCATTAGGCCAAATATCCATATAGAGGTGACTTCCATAGCTGAAATGGAGTTTTTTATGTCCAAATCAAATGGGCCATTATTGCAAAAAAAATTCATTTTGCCAGTGCAAAATGAAGCATGAACAAGTTACTTCCCTCTTATACTTTTTAAGTTTAGTTGTTTCCTGAGGCAATGAGCCTCAATCCAATACAAGAGTTGAAAAGCTGATCTGAAACCATGAAGATTGACGTGAACACTTCCTACAAATTGTGCAATTTCAGACTGCAATACATTTTGCTTGTTGGGTTTCTTTTTTGCCACTTGTCTCATAGTACCAGGCACTCGAATATGGATGGAAAATAGATTTTTTTCCTGATGATTTTTTACCTACATCATGTTGGTACAAGTAGACTAACATTAAAAAATCAGTTATTTTTAGCTTACACAGACAGGTAGTAGGTGTTGTTGGGGATTAAAAAGGAGCTGCAGTTACCCTTCCAAAGAAAGTAATCTCCTCGTATTAAAAGTTGTTGTTTTATTTAAGATGTAATGAAATTTATAACTGGCTAATACTTTTGTTGATTGACTATTTAATGTTCACCAATCAGATTTCTAAACGAGTTCAAGAATAAAGTTTATATCTAGGGCCATCTGTAGCTTACTCTGAAGCAGTATTAGACTATCACGTGTTGGTAATCTTTGGGGATGTGCACTTTGAAGTTCTGTTTCCATTTCTGTGTTTTGCCCTTCTTGAGAATTTTTTTTCTCATAGTATATTATTTTTAGTGCAGTATCTTTGTTGCCATTTCTGCCAGTAGTGCATTTATTTAATGCATAATAAGCTGATGACTGCATTATGTATCAGGTGCCACTTACGACTGCATCTCCATTCCCTTTTCATTGTTTCTTCAAGTTATCTGTTTTTGGGAATTCTTTTAAACAAGAATTACATAGTCAAATCTTAGTGACCTTATGATTCAGTCCAGGTATACAATGGAGCGCCCTCGTTTTAGTGATCATCTGGAGGCAATCAAGTTTATTTGCAAAGATTTCTGGTCTGAGCTCTTCAAGAAGCAGATTGACAACCTCAAAACTAATCACAGGGTAAGTCCATACAATCAGAATAAGAAAATAAATTTGAAAGGTTGTATAAATTATGTTTCAATATGTAATTCAAAATTCACACATTGCAGGGCACTTTCGTGTTGCAAGATAACCGGTTCCTATGGCTTACCCGGGTGTCTTATGATCCAACTCCAGTAAGCCCAAATTTATCTCCTGCCACTGACCCTTCACATGTAGCTGATAAGGCTTCTCAAGCAACTAGCATGCATCTATACTTCCCATGTGGGATCATTAGAGGAGCACTGACTAATTTGGGGATTCCTTGTGCAGTTTCTGCAGACATATCTAACCTTCCTGCATGTAAGTTTAACTATACGAATCAAATTACTTAACTGGCCCATGATGGATGCTCACTCTTAAAGTGCAGAACTGTTTCTCAGAATGTTAGAGAAAAAATATTGAAATCAGAGAAATTGATTTGTTCTCCTATCTCTTGTGTGTAGCATCTACCATTTTACTTTTTACTCCGGTGCAAAGAAACAATAGTGTGATCTAGCACTAATAGAGATCAAGATGACCTACTTTGAACCGACTGGATGATTGAGATCCCTCAATTCTGCTACCAGAGGGCTTTTGCCTCTCAAGATGTAGTCAGATCAATCAGACAGTTTCAATTCATGAATACACGTAGTTGTGCTAAAAAAGTTTATATGTGGTAATTTGTTCAGAAATGAAGTTAATTAGATGAACGTTGGTTGATTAATATGATTATAAATATTTGTTCTTATGTGTTAATAATTGTTTTATTATTTCACTGTTGGTTCTGATTAACAGGTTCCTTTGTAGTCCGCATAAAAGTTTGATACATGCCAAGGATGAAAATGAGTAATAGAAAGGTATTTATTTCAGTTCCAGTCTTTCAACCTGATAAACTTTGGTTATGCTGTTGCAGACAGACTAGTGTTCCGCTTTTCCACTTTCTGTTACCCTTGTATTTGTAATGACAAACAGAACATTTTGGGTGTATATGATGAACCATGTCTTTCTCATGGAGGATCAGCTGGCTCTGATCCTCGTCTGGATACATTAGTTCCATCCATGGATTGTCTATAACCAGCAAAAGTAGGGATACACGGCATCTGAGTAATTGCTGCTAACTAGAAACCTTGCCTTATTATTGTGATAAGAAAAGTGGTAGTAGCACTTGTGCATCCAGTGAAAATACTCAAAATTTATTCATCTGCCTAAGTTCTCTCCTACTTTGTGTTGTTTTCTCATATGGGACTGACAGTACTTAGGTATCTATTATCAACACATATATTTACATTTTTTTTTTAAAAGATGGTCCTATAATGATCTAATACATTTTTTATCCTCAGAATGATCTACTTTATCTGTGCATTACCTTATTATCTTTTGAATCACCCTTTTCTTATAAGGGTTAATTGATTCTATAAGCCCTAGAATATAACCACAATTCCTATATACTCCTCATATTTAATGGATCTCTTTTGTATGATTTACTATAGAATAAATAATTTTAATATTTTAAGGAAAATTTTAATGCAACAAACTTAAGGACACAATGTGGTCCCTTTTTGTAAATTTGATATTGTTTTTTAATATTGACAAACATAAGGATGCAATGCAGCCAAAGAGGACTTCCCCTTAATTGTTCAAGAAACCCGCTTAGAGGTGGGTGGAGGGAAGGAGGGAGTTGTTGTCGACATAAGGATGTGATGCAGCCAACAAGGGCTTCTCCTTAATTATTCAAGTGATCCATTTAAAGGTGGGTGGGTGAACCTTCTCCTTAATTGTTCAAGTGACCCAGTCAGAGGTGGGTGGGTGAGCCCTCTCCTTAATTGTTCAAGTGATCCACTTAGAGGGAGGTGGGTTAATTGCGGAATAAATCCTTTTTGTTCGATTTATTATAAATTTTGTCTAATATTTAAGATTTTTTTAATATCAACAAACATATTGAGAAGTTTGGTGGGTGGGTGGCAATAAATCCTTTTCGTTGGACTCATTTTTAAATAATTAAAAAAATCTACATTTCAGTGGTGAACATTTATGTAAATTCCAATATTTTTTTTTGAAATAACAATTTTTGATTTTCGGATAAAAATGCCCAGAAGCTGGGTATTTTTTATTAAAAAAAATGTAATTTATGGGATAAAATGTAAGATACGATTCTTCTGAATAATCGTAAATTGCTTGATAAAATATAAAAAATTCAAATAATTAATTATTAATTTTTGAGGATTTTTTTTTTATACATAGACAAACCTAAGGACACAGAGGCTGTTAGCCTGTTACAGTGGAATTCCCTCTTCTTTTTGCAGTGAAAATGTAGGCCATGGGCCTAGTGTTGCCTTGTTTTCTCGTTGACATGTCGGTCGTAGTAAACAGTTAACAGCAGCTTGTGAAACTGTTCGCGGCGAGAATCGAGAATCGAGCTTTTGGGACATCATTAATTATCAAATATTTTCCGAAATAAATTATATTCGTCAATGTCACTGAGAGTGTTAGCAATACCATTCTTGAAGGCTCCCAATTCCCCTCTTCGTCGTCCTACGGACGCTTGTCTTCTGAAAAGGTCTCGACTTCGAAGCTCTCGGACGAGAATGTCTGCGGATTCTGTAAAGGTTATCGACTCCCATTTACATGTTTGGGCTTCTCCGGAAGAGGTAAAAGAGGTTGCAGAGACACCTTTTTGTTAATACCAGTTCGTTCTGTAGTGAGTTAATTTTACTATTGTTAACATATCTAGGCTGCAAAAGATTATCCTTATTTCCCTGGCCACGAGCCCACTCTTCCTGGAAAAGTGGAGTTCCTTCTGGAGGTATGGAATTACAACCATCCTGAATTTTTTCTTTGGTGAATTTGTTTTGGGTGGGCCGGAAACTGTAAACTGTAAACTGGAACTTGGCTAAGAATGGTGGAAATGGCTTTGACGTCTATTGCAGTACTGTGGTACTACGAAATAGGAAAGTAATTCTTGTGTGAAACTGGGCATGTGAAGAATTACGATGTGGTAATGCAAAAGAATGTGTTTGAAAACATTTGCAGTAGACTCGAGCTTGGGTGAGAAAGCCTGGACTAATATAGTTTACTTTGCCAATTGTTCTGAGAAAAAGATTCATGGAATTGCACAAAGCAGCCACAGAATACGCTATAAAATTTGGGATTTCCCATCGTGCAACACTCATGGTCCAAAATTAATGTAGTTGCGAAAGCTTGACTGTCAGCAACAGGCTGTGCTTGGCACCATAAGAGACAAGTTTCCCATTGTTAAGATAAAACTAATTCGATGAATGTAATGACTGGAAGGCTCAGCTTCGCCATCTGCAAGGAAATGGACTACAGACATTCCACAGTGGTCATTCAGTTAGTGGATCCTGGTTCATAGACACACCAAAGTATTAGGATCGGCAACAAAAAAAATATATGAAAGAAAAATAATATAATAAAAGTGCCATGTTAATGTCAAGTAGCTTGGCAGATGATTTTTCTTTTTGTTCGTTTAGTTCTTGTTTTATATTTGAACTCTGGCACCCATCTTTCCCTTTCTTTGTTAATGCAGTGCATGGGAGATGCAGGAGTTGATGGAGCAATAATTGTGCAACCAATAAATCATATGTTTGACCATTCTCTAGTAACAAGGTTCATTGCATGCTTATTTGCCTTTGTAATGTGATGACTGGCCAAAATTATGTTTTTTTAACATGTTACATGCTGCTCTTCCCTGAATTTCAATTTTACATAATCACCTCACAGTGTCTAACTTATGTTTCTCAGTGTTCTGAAGAGGTACCCTTCCAAATTTATTGGCTGTTGTCTTGCTAATCCTGCAGAGGATGGAACAGGCATTAAACAATTTGAAGAGCTTGTTTTGCAGGTTAATCCAAGAATAGATAGTACTTACAAAATCCATATTTACTTTTTGTTTTGTACTTGTTTTTCCTGAGCACTCAAGCAGTTTTTAGTTGGTTTATCTCAGTTGTACACACTCAGCCAAATACTTTTAGTGTTGAGGGATTTTTAACGTTGGGCCCATTCTTTTCATTAGGATGGATATCGTGCAGTTAGATTCAACCACAATTTATGGCCTTCTGGGCAAAAGGTACCCATTATTTTACATTGCCAAATTTGTAAAGTGCTAGTTTAATTCTTATGTTGATTGTTTCAAGATAACTATATCAATGAGTCCCTGGTTTTCTGTTGATGATGGTTATTAAGTCCTTCAATTTAAGTCAGTACACTTTATGCAACCTTTTTTTTTCACATAAAAAATGTGGATGCTGACTTCAGTCCTTGTCATGTTTTTTAGATGACAAATGACATTGGCAAAGCCCTTTTCTCAAAAGCTGGAAATCTTGGGGTTCCAGTATGCTTCTTGTGTATAAAGGTATCATTTTTCTCTATAATTTGAGTCACATTCTTTTTTTAGCTGTCTACCTTTTAATTTGACATTTTTATGATGTTTCTAGAGCTAAAGCCAGAGGATTTGTATGTTAAATTCTTCTCAACTCATCTCAAACTTGAAAAGTCTGCACAAGTAAAAGTTACTAGTTTGATAAAATACACAATGAGTTCCCATGAAATGCTAATTTGAGGGAAATGATAGTACTTAGCATATCTTCAGTTAAATGAGAGAGAGTTATTACCCTAAGGTTTGTAAACAGCTATACCAATTAAAAAAGAAACTTGTGCCGCCCAATGAAATATTTTGAAATGAAAGGAGCGTGACACCGATGATTCTGTTTATGTATCTTTCTGATAACTTTTATTTTCCAGGAAAAGATATGAAAGTCATATGACTATTAGATGGCCCTCTCTACATACCATCTATTAAGGCTTTGAGTATATGAATTGAGCCTTCAATTGAGGAGCTTCAAAGTCTTGTCTGTAAACTAGATTTCGGCTGCAAAGCTTTCATTGAATCGACAGATGTGTCTGGTGGACAGTATCAGTATTTGCACATGTACTTGCTGTCACAACAATAACACCAGGAGAACACTTTGCAGGGTCTCAATTTCCATATTTCAGAAATTGAAGAGCTGTGCTCCGAATTTCCTTCAACAATTGTATTACTTGACCATTTGGGATTCGCCAGACCATCACTGTGAGCTCTTTCTCATTAGATTCATTTGTCTTTTTGGGAAGTTGGAAATGATTAGTTATTAATTCAGGTTATCTAACAGAAATAATGAAGACAATGAGAACTTTTCTGCACTTTTGAAGCTCTCCAGATTCCCACAGGTGCTAAGTCACTCGGAAGGTTTTTCTGCAGTTCTAATATTAGCTTCAAGTTTCTTGAACTAGTCACCCTTTAATATGATTATTCCCAAGTGGTCTGGAATCCTGGTCCATTAATGCACAGAGTTGCTTAGAGTTTCTCTGTTTAAAATATACATTCAGTTTTAGTTGATTGTATTTTTCTTATTCTACTTTCTCGCGTCATTTGTTTCTCTTGCAGGTTTATGTAAAATTCAGTGCCTTGTTCAGATTGTCAAGGAAAGCTTTCCCTTATGAGGACTTATCTCACCTTCTCTCCCAGTTGATTTCTAGCTATGGTGCTAACCGAATCTTGTGGGGAAGGTAAATCTCAAACTGCTGTTTGAGAAAAACCTGTCAAGAATTGTGCTTAGTTTTTCAAAAAAAAAAATTGTGCTTTGTTTTGAAAAATGAAGGAAGTCTTTCCTAAGTTTGATAGAAGCCCTTTTCAGAAAAGTTTGGTAGAAGCGCCTTCTTTACAAAGTGACCTGAGTGCTCTAGCTAGGATGCCAAGTCTAGTGGTGATGTTCTATCATTTTGGTTGAAGACGAGAAAACATCAATTTTCTGTTATCTTGTCCCCCCCCCTGGGGATATTTCTGTTGTATCTACTCTCCCTTCAATGAAAATCCCTTACAGTTTCCAAAAAACACAAATAATTTCAAAGATCCTAGTTAACTTGCTACTATAACAGGGGTTTGTGTGGTGGCCTCTTGAGAACACTAAATGCTTGAAGAATACTTCATATTTATAAACAAATACTAGAGATACTAGAATATAGAAGTCCTCTTGAATGTGCATGAAACTTGCATCTATTATTCTTGTTACAATTCAAGGGTATTTTAGTCATTAAAGCAGTGGGAATTTGAGTCATTAGACTTGTGAGAGTGTGCTGTTATATGATGTGTTTAGAAGGGGGTAAAGATATAATTTCTGTTTATATTTCCCTTGTATTAGCTGCTGTAGACAATAAATCATGAAGGGTATTTTGGTCCACGTGTAAGATTTCACTCAAGTGAATCTAATAAAAGAATTAGGGTTTGAGCTTTTGACCCTTATGTTGGTTGCTGCACAATGCAGCTTCATCTCCACTCTTTTCTCTTTCTTCTCTTCTTCCTTTTTCTTCTTCTCAATATATCTTTGACTTTTCAAGGTATCAGAGCAGAGTTAGTCATAGAGAAGCCTCTCAGATTGCTGTTTCTTCTTCTCCTGGAAGTTTGTGATCTCTCTTTATGGGTATTTCTTCCTTCCTTATGCTGAGTGACCTTTATGGTTAGAACTTTTTTACTTGTGTTGTAACCTACAGCTTAATGGCTTGTGCTGCTCTATGGAGCAGTTAGTATATGTGTTTGTGACCCTTTAAGGGTTGAATGAAGTTTTGAAGTGTGTTCTACAATGTTCTTGCATCACCTTTATTAGTACACAGGCGTGCTTGCTTAGATAGGTATAAGTATTGCAGTGGCTTATAAGTTGGTTAATAGAAGCAATTGAAGGTTTCCTAGATGTTATTGAGCACTGTGATTGTGTTTCTGATAACCCTCCCACTACTGTCTGCGTATATTAGATTTGTTGGGTGTGGGTTAATCGACAGCTGATTGTTTGGACTCTTTTTTTCTTTTGTTATTGCTGTAACTTCTGGAATTTGTGAAAGTTATTATGGCTGATACAGGAGAAGTAATTACACTTGCTAAGACCTTAGATTCTGTAGAGATTGGGGATTATATTCAGATCACCTCAGATTTGGTCTAGAGTTAAATGGAAATTTTTGATTGCCAAGAGGAAAGTGAAATATTTGTTTCATGATCATCCTAATCCCAGTACTGAGGATTGAGAAGCAGAAGACCAACAAATTCAGACTTGGATGTGGAATTGTTTGGAGTCCCACATAAGTGATCTGGGGATGAGTTGTGATACTGCTAATGAGATGTAGAAATTCTTGAATCGATCTTTTCACAAGAGAGTAATCTATCCTGCCCCTATGAATTATATGTGAAGTTCTTCGGTATGAGTAGGAGGGGCAAAACTGTTATTGAGTATATCATAGGAATGCCTGGAATATTGCAAGAAATTACAGTTTTTCATTCCTTTACAACTGATCTTACACAACTTAGAAGGAATGCTAGATTCGAGTTGCTCGGTTTTTAGATGCTTTAGGACCAGAGTATGATGCCTTGTGTGCACAAATGTTGGTTGATGACAATGTCCCTACAGGTGTGAATACTTATAACTGAGTGATTAGGGCTGAGAGTGCTGTTATGTCCAAATGAAGCTAGGAAAGTAAGAATTCTGAAGTTACTGCCCTTACCTTAACTTCTACCCCTTCTCGATCTGAGTCATTTTGAGGGTGAGGGGCAGGTAGAGGGTGTGGTTGCGATGGTGGTGGCTGTGGGCATCGACGTGGAGAAAGGAAATGGATTATTGTGGTAGGTCCAATCTCAATTTGACAAGTGTTGGGATAAGTTTGGCTAGCTGGTGTGAGCAGACTCCAATGTTTTTGAAGGTGTTAGTGTGTGTATAAGTAAGCAATGGTCCACTATTGACTCACATGATGAAATTCTGAAGTTGCTTCAACGCTTAGGAGAACCTACCACTGCTTCAACATTTACTCTTCCTTAGCCAATGCCACTTTAGTAACATCAGGTATGTTTGCACTTAATGTGACATCTACATCTCCATAGTTCATTGACTTTGGAACATCCATCCATATGGCAAATATGTCCTCTATGTTTTCTAAAATTGTCATCATCTTCCTTGTATAAATCTGTAAAGTTAGCATATGGATCATCTTCATATATCACCGGCGAAGATGTAATTCATCCTACTCTTCAACCTTCTTTGTCTTTTGTTTTATATGTCCCTAAGTTTCTTGTTAACTTGTTGTTAGTTAGTCAACTCACCAAATCCTTAAATTGCTCTGTTATATTTTTTCCTTCTTGTTGTGTATTTCACGATTTGCAAACAACGAGGATGATTAGTTCCGGGCATCAAATCGAGGGGCTTTACTACCTAGTGATGTTCCTCAACATCACTTTTTGAACACCTGCTTGTGACATTTATAGTTAGGCCATCCAGTTCCACTAAAGCTCTGTTAGTTTCATTCTTCTTTGCTTTGGGACATGTTTTGATTGTTGATTATGTTAAACTGGCAAACACCAAAGAATTTCATTTCCTTTGAGTAGTGGTCAGAGTCAAAGTTCATTTGAATTAGTTTATTCTGATGTGTGGAGCCCCTGTTAGCTTTCCAATTTGTTTGGGTTTCAGTATTCTTTAGTTTTTATTGATGATTATATTCGGGTAACTCGGGTGTATATCCTTCAGCAGAAATAAGAAGTTTTTAATATAGTCAAATTTTTCAATTAAATAAAAAATCAGTTTGGTGCATCCATATATATGTTTTATGTTCAGAATAATGGCCTCGAGTTTATGAATCATTAATTCTCCTCTTTTTGTACAAGTCAAGGGATTATTCTTCAGTCTTCATGGATAAACTTTCCAATAGATGAGTTGTAGAACGCAAAAATCAACATCTTTTAGAGGTGGCCCATACTTTATTCTTCCATATGAATGTTCCCAAATCTTTTTGGGGTGATCCTGTCTTGGCTTTTTGTCATTTGATTAATAGAATGTCCTCTTCAGTTTTTGGGGGAAGAATTCCAATGCAGATACTTAACCCGATTCTATATTGTTTCATGTGACACCTCGTGTCTTTAGGTTTCATGTGTTTTGGCCATGCAGTTGATCTGAATCCTAACAAGTTGTCCCCTCATGCTATCTAATGCGTCTTTCTTGGCTATCCACATACTTAGAGTGGGTATAGACGTTTTGGTTGCAAGCATAGGAAGACTTATAGTTTTGCATATATAACGTTTTTTGAAGGTAACCCATACTCTTTTCTGAGTCTTATGAGTCTCCTTGACCACTTCTTGTGATGGATAATCCCACTATATTTCCCACTCCATCTTCAACTAAACCATTGCAAGTTTGTCAATGCTGGAAGGTGAATGTAAAACAGCCAGACAACAATGAAGAATATAAGATAGTAGAACTTCTCATTACTGTTTTACCTAGGCTATCATCTTCTGACTCTGTGACTCCTCTCTTTGATAACTTGCGTCTTCCCATATCCAAAAAAATGATACAAGGCATCCTATTTCTAAATATGGTTCCTTTCATGCATAGTCACCTAAATTGAAGTCATTTCTTATGCCCTTTTCTAGTGTTTCTATTCCTACTAAATTGCAAGATGCTTTGTGTTTACCTAAGTGGAAAAAGGCTATGGATGATGAAATAAATGGTCTTGTGGCTGGAAAGACATGGACTTTGGTTCATCCTCCTCCAGATAAGGCTATTATGGGTTGCCTTTGAGTATATACGACTAAATATAATGTTGGTGAAACTGAAATGTTATAAGACGTGATTGGTTGCCAAAGGTTATAATCAAACATAAATAGTAGATATATTTGGCACTTTTTGTCTAGTGGCTAGGATGAGTACTGTTCACATTCTAATTTCAATGACAGTGAACAAGGGGTGGCCTTTATATCAGATGTTAAAAATGTATTCCTATATGGTCATTTGCAGGAGGAGGTTTATATGAAACAACCTCTTGGATATGTTGCTTTGAGGGAGATGGGGAAGGTATGTAAATTGCACAAGTGCCATATATAGTTTGAAACAAAGTCTGAGGGCCTAGTTTGATAAATTTAGTAGAGTTGTTACAACCTTTAGATGTACTAGAAGTCTTCCCTATTTGTTTTACATTAATCTTTTGGACTTGTGGTGCTCATACTATATGTAAATGACATTGTATTATCTGGAAGTGACACCAAGGTAATTGAAAAAGTAAAGGAGTATCTTAAAACTCATTTTTAGACCAAAGATCTTGGAGCACTGAAATATTTCTTGGGCATTGAGGTTTCCAAGAGCAAAGAAGGTGTTATGTTATCCCTATCAAAATATGTTACTAACATGTTAGTGAGTACGATCTGTTAGGGGCAAAACCTACAGAGACACCTAGGAAGTTGATTGTAACTTGTTTGATGAAAAGATCCTCTTCTTAACAGATAAGACAAGGTATATGAGACTAGTTGGGCAATTAATCTATGCAACAATGACCAGGGCAAATATCTCTTTATCTGTAAACATTATGTTATCCCAACGGAAATATGTCACAGACATGTTGTGAGTATAATCTATTAGGAGCTAAACTAGCTGAGACACCTACACAAGTTGATCATAACTTGTTTGATGAAAAGAGCCTGCTCTTAAGAGACAAAACAATGCATATGACACTTATTGGACAATTGATTTATGTAATAGTGACCAGGCCACAGTAAGTGTAGTGAGTCAATTCATGGAAAATCTAAGCAAAGTTCATCTTGAAGTAGCTCAAAGAATTTTGCGCTACCTGAAAGGAGCTCATAGTAAAGGGTTATTCTATAAAACCCCATATCATTTGAATATCGAGGGGTATTCTGATGCAGGTTATGCAGATTAGAGTGTGATAACCAAGTGGCTATCGTTGTTGCAAGCAATCCTATTTTCCACAAGAGGACCAAGCATATAAAGATTGATCTTCATTTTATTTGTGATGCAATGATAAAAAAGGGGAGGTTGTTGCCCCTTATTTCAAGATAATGGGGCAGATTGGTGATATATTCACGAGACTCTTTGTAAACGTGAGTTTAACAGTTTTTGTAACAAGCTGGGGTTACTAGATACATATGCCCCAACTTGAGGGGGAGAGTGACAATTCAAGGGTGGGTATTTGAGTCATTAGCCTAAGGTGAGAGTTTACTGTTATTTGATGTGTTTTGAAAGAGGTAAGGATGCAATTTTTCTATTTTCATTTCCCTCATATATTAGCTTCTGTAGCATTAAGTCATGAGGCGTATTTTGGTCCTTGTGTAAGATTTCACTTAAGTGAATCTAACAAAAGAACTAGTGGTCGAGCTTTTGACCCATTATGGTGACTGCTATACAATGCAGCTTCCGCTCCATTCTCTTGTCTTTCTTCTCTTCATCCTTCTTCTCAGTCAATTTTTCAATTCTTTATCCTTTAATCATTGTCTTTCTCTAACACCAATATTGGGCACATATCCAATATATAACTCCTGGAAGGGTTTAGAGTAAAACTTTTTAATGTAGTATGGATTAATGTTTGATCTAAATAAAAGAAAGTCCAGTAATTTTTGGACTAACTAATGAGAGGTTTAGGAACTTTTAATTCAAATTGTATTTACCTTTTTTAATCTTCAATTAACAATGGCATAATTTTGGTAGAAAAATCTATTCTCAGTTGTTTAATTTAGTGTATTTCCTGAGCAATAGGCCCATCTATTTTTTGTGCGCTTAAAACTTGCAAAGATTTCACTGTTCTGGAGATTCATATCATTTATTGCTTCTATTCCTCGAGTTCCTCTGTAAAACACAATGCTTTTTTACTTGATTGAGTTTTTCTGTAAAATTTATTTCTCTTTATTGCTGTTGGTAATACCTCCTCAAAGATTGGTTACAGTAGCGAAGGTTAAGAGTTTGACTTTCCTGGATGTGTGGTTTCAGTGATTTTCCTTACGTGGTTCCGGAGTGTGGCTATAAAGGAGCCAAAGATGCTGTGACTCATGTTGCCAGTCTAGTGCGATTGTCACCATCCGACTTGGAATGGATAATGGGAAAAACAGCAATTGAACTTTTTAAAGCTTCATGGGACATCTTGTAGGTAGCTCATGTATATACACTAAATGAAATGATGTTTTCTAAATCATTTTTCTTTTCTCCCTGTTCATACATAACTTCTGTTGCAATGAGTTATCTGCGATCTAATCAACAACAAGCCCAATTTTCTGACTATTGATTAACGTTCTCATCATTCATGTGACAAACGTTTAGCTCAATGAGATTGTAAGAGTACCATCTCGCTACAAGGTGTGCCTGGATGTAGGTGTTTAGACTTTGTTCCAGTGGAACAAAGATATACTTCAGACAATTATAGGTTTGAGATTTGCAGACAGTAGTCATACAGGCAACTTGAAAAGTTTTACTTGCATGTGTGGGATTGATTGGGTGGAGTGTTCAATGAAGCTGAGGATACGAAGTATGACTAGAAATATCCAAGCTAGAATTCACTTATACCTGCAAGTAAAATTTGTTCTATGCACATGAGTATATCTAGATCTCACTGGGTGGACTACAAAGCTTCATGATGGTGACGAGTGGTGGGAAATCTCTCCCTCATGCATTCTACAGGATGACAGGAACACAGGTTCTGATTCACATGGGACAAATAGATGCTACAATTGAGTATATAAAACCAGTTACATAGTGTTCTGCATTTTTTTTCTTTTTGGTAGAATAAGTTGATCTGCATCTTAGTGTTCTTCTCGTTACTAACAATTTCCATATGTTTGTCTCAGAGTTCGACTAACCTGAGAGTTCTGTAATGGCCAGGGATGTTGATGCTGCAAGTCGTTTCTCCTGAAGCATTTTTGGACAAGCATCACATCCTTACTCTTCTGAAATACTATTTCCCAGTCAGGCATCAGCATGCCAATTTCAAGCATTTGCTTATTATGCACAGGAATTGGTGCAGTTTCATGGTAGTGCAGACATTTTTAGTTACTGGAGTACTAGTTTTAAGTTGGGTGAATGCTTAATATGATACTAGTTTTTGGATTAGTCACAAACTGCAACTTTACATTTTTATGAAATAGTTTCCATGTCTTCTATATCATTTGAGCATATCATCCTACTAAGATTGTCTAGAACCTTGTGGATTATGTGAAACCAAACCAGTGTGGTCCAATTTGTGCTGGAAAACATGAAACGAAGGTGGAATCGATAAGATCATAAGGGTTTATTTGTGCTAGTTGAAAATGATAGGAAAATAGTGCAAAGCAGAATTTTTTTTATCTCACAAACATTTTTGTGGTGTTTGAGCTGGTTGTAGAGGATGGGAAACTTGGACAATGAAGATCATCTCTTCCAAAGCGCTTGAATCCTACTCCTTTCTTCCAGTGTTTTACTGCTTACTAGGTGAACTAATTTACCAAATGTGCTTTTGGCTGCACTGTTTTACAAATGGAAGACGAAGTTGTTTACCTCTTATGCCTAATCCAAGAAGAGGTAATCAAGATCTGTCTAGCCCCTACCAGGTGAGAACTGGACCTGGACTTCAGTTTATGGAGAAAATTGCAGAAATGGGAGTTACTTTTATAATATCAAAATAATTAATTAAATTATTATTTCGTGGTATCTAATTTTTTTACTCTTAAATTAGTAATTAAACATTAATTTATATAAAATTAGTCTATTAACTCTTATAAAATAGTTGTATTTTATTTTTTTATTAATAAAAAAATTTAATTTGTAATAAATTTAAAAAAATTAAATTACAATTAATTAATTAATTAATTAATTAAACAAATGGAGATGCAAACAGGCGAAATATTTTTTTTATTTTCAAGATAAAGCGATAATTGAAATGAATAATGGATGGTTGAGACTGAGAGAGAGAGTGAAAAGAAAAGAATTTACACGCGCTATAGGTAAATAACGAAGCTAGGGTCCAGTTTTTAAATTTGGCTGATACGACCTAAATTTGACGGGACCATGCGGTCTGAAGTCCGGTTCGTTTGTACAAACCCGTTAACTCCGCATTTAATTAAAATTTTACTATAATTGTTTTTTTTGAGAAATGACAAGATTCCAGCTCTTGGATACGTGGGTCCGGCCATTCAGCTCCTCGTAAGTAAATGCTCCAGATCATTCCCCGGGCCCCCCCAGTTTTGACCGAATTAGTTTCGAATTTGGGTTTTGAATCGACATTCCATATAAAAAGCAAAATCAGTCATTGTTATTCTCTGATCAGAGGATTTTTTTTTTTTTTGTTTCTTGTTTTTTTTTTTTTATAATAATCTCTCTGATCCCACCGCGAACCGAGGTAAGAATTTTCTTAGTTGCGCTTGAATCTTACATACATTCTCTTTTTTTTCTCAATTAAGATTAATTATAAACTGCTGTTGTGATTGGACATTGGAGATCCTGGTCCACTGTTACTGAAACCGATCGTTTCCACTGTCTTGATCTTCCGTAAAATTTGGACTTTTTGCATGTACAGATAATCTCTTTACTTTTAAATATTATAATCTATTTATTTTTAACAGACTGAAAGTGTTTTTTTTTTCAAGTTTTGATCGTGGTTGCAGACTTTGACTTTAGGTTTTTCTGGGAATCTGGTGAGCATTTCTTGTCTCTGTCCTCGTGCATCTGCATCCACTGGTGGGAGTATATTCGTAGGTGCCTATTGGTGGTGGAGGTGCCATGGTGAAGCAAGCATGAGATGCAGGCTACTCCTTGAAAGGTCTCATACCATATTTTACTGCTTGCTTCAGATAATATTCTTTTACAATGGGTTAATAGTTTACATGCGTTGACAATTAAATACTGTGGGAAAGGAGAAGCTGGTTAGGCGCAGAGATAACGAAGGTTTTTATCAGAGTTTGAGCCAATAAGCATAAAAATATATAATATGGAGATGATGATTGTCCAGGATCATGAGGAAGATAATGTCAGTATTAAACTGTGAAATAATCGACAATGACTCCACCGTTCGATTCGGTGAGGTCATTTCAGTCAATTTACTGTCTTGTCGGAATTCTGCAATGGAGGGAAAGAGGAAGTGCCTGAGGCACAGTATAGACATCTTTTTTTTTTTTTTTTTAAATGTTTTTCCTGTTTTCTCCTTCAGGTGGAATGGGAAATTGCGTGTGTATACACACAATAGAGGATAACAATTTGAACAAACAACGAGTAAAAGGGGTGAAGAGAGATAAGGAGAAAAGTTGGAATTCTACTTCAGAAAATGTGGTACAGAAACAGAGTGTAGAGGAGAAGAAAAATGATCTTGATCACGAGGTTCCACATTCCACCACAGGTTTTCTTCTTTTCCCTTTTTTTTTTTTTTTTTTCATCTTACAATTTATGTATGATGATTTCCTAGTTTTAGTTTTCTAGTATTGCAGTTCTCAGTTAGCTGCATGAGAATTGGAAATCTGAATTCGCTTTTTATGAAGATATGTGGTTCCCTGCAGATGCCTGACTATAAGTTGCTTTTTGTTTCGTAGACTTTGATGTATTAGAGTTTCCTACATTAAATTTTAAAACTTCCACTGGTTTACATGGGTTTATCCAGTGCTGATGAAATCTAAAGCTTGTTATTATTCTCACTGTTTCTTCTCCTAGTTCTGCCTTTAGTGAATGGACAGGTTATCAAAAGTATATTGAAGAGAGATGGGTTTCTCTTCTTGTGGAATTTTGAATACAGATATTGTTCAATTCCAGCTTCACTGATTTGCTAATGTGTAACTGGCTTAATTTTGATACTCTGCATATAGTTAACCTTACTACGTTGCACTGCTAACACTGAAAATTTATTAACCATGATCTTCCTGCAGTGAGGCAGCCTGTAGTCACAACATTGCTAAAGGATGATAATGCCCTGGCCAAGCCACCCGAATCTTCTAATCTAAAACATTTCACTTACCTTGAGCTCAAATTGGCCACCTTGAACTTCTCAGAGAAACATTGTATTGGGGAAGGAGGCTTTGGTCGAGTTTATCGAGGCTGGGCATTTGATGGGGAAGATTGTGTACCTGTTGCTATTAAACAGTTGAATCCAAAAGGCTTCCAGGGGTATCCAGAATGGTTGGTAAGGTTCTATCTTACATACCACTTACCTGTGTATATTGATGAATTCCATGGTAAAGGACCATTATGAAGTCCTCTTCATGAAATTTAGTTTTTTGACAGACTGAGGTGGTTCTGTTATCCCGTCTTTGCCATCCCAACATTGTGAGGCTTGTTGGGCATTGTTCTGAGAAGCAAGAGTATTACTTGGTTTATGAATATATGTCGAAAGGGAGTTTGGACAACTATCTTTTTTGTGGTGAGTACTCTTTATCCCTTATTGGTGCGAATAACAACTGAAAACAAATTGATTCATTCTGGTAGGGTAATTCCTGAGTTTTGCAGGAGACAGCGAGTTACTTGGTTGGGCTAAGAGAATAAATATAGCTCTTGGAGTTGCACAGGCTCTTGCATTTCTTCACAGTCAAGACCCGCCAGTAATATATAGAGATATTAAATCATCCAATGTCCTTCTTAATTCTGTATGTTCCTCCGTTTACCTGATGCTGAAGTTTACTCTTATATTACTTGATAAGTATTAATCCTATCATTGATACTAATTTTTGGGGATCCATAGTTGCTTTTATTATTTTTTGAGTAGTTACATACACAAGATACCCCTTAACCATGGTGACACTTTGAATAACTTTTAGGCAATACAAAGGATGAGAAAGTCTTTAAAGTACTAAAAAAATTTCCCTTCCCCTCAAATATATTCTCATCATTCTCATCAAGATCTTTAAAGTACTAAAACAATTTCTCCTTCCCTCAAATATATTCTCATCATTCTCATCAAATTGCACTTTCACAAAAGTTCTATTCCTGCTGTCAACCTGTTGCATCCCTCTTATGTACACTTGCAAGCAACAGCTGAATATTAACCAGTAGATTCCATCATGGGTATCCTTATTAGAGGGGAAGAACAGGACTGTTTACAGGTCTTTTTAAGAGAAAGACTGTTATTGAATCAAATCTGTTTGCCTCAAGTATCTAATCGTTGCTGTCAACTTGAATTGTTAGCATTAGATAATCACGGTGTTAATTTATTGGCATCGGCCCTACTTCATTGGGTCCATTTGAGAGTTAGATTAGCAGAAAATATCTATGGCTGTGACCTCAGAGAAACAGGGGAAAAGAGTTATATTGTAGAAAATAATACACTTGAAGAGAAGAGAGGTTTTATCTTTGCTTGAAAAAAAATTGAGCATGTGCCAGTAGCCTGGACGATGTATCAGCAATAATTGATCAACTGATTCTAAAGGCTCTTCTCTATGCAAGAACAAACATTGAAACTAAGAAGAATTATTCCAGAAGTAGAAATTTTCAATAGGAAATTCATGTATGGATATTTCTCAAGAGTTAATGGGATGATGTGAGGACAAGCAGAGTGTAAGAAAGTTTGATTTTTTCAAGGATACACAGAGATGATTGAAATGTTTCTAGGGTGATCTTTTTTAGCATCTCTTGTTTTTATATAATCAAGAATTGTATTTATCTTCTTCTTCTTCATAAAAAAAATGAAGTACTTGTATGTATCTTGACTTGCTGCAGCCAACGTTGGATTGCAAAACTAGTTACTTTACAAAGCGGAAGTTGCAAGACCTGGAGTACTGGCTTTTAATGCACTAACCTAACAGAAGAAAAGATATGGAAGTTTAGAATTTATGGTGTTAATAGAATTAAGCTGCTATAATACACATTTTCAAAGTTGGATGGAATCTTATAGTTTTTCTTTTTTGAAAATAGAATCTTATGGTTTTATTTTTGAACCATTTTCTTCTGCAGGAATTTGGTGCAAAACTTTCTGATTTTGGATTGGCAAAAGATGGACCAACCGGTTTATTAACACATGTATCAACTCGAGTTTATGGCACCTATGGTTACGTTGCCCCTGAATATTATCAAACAGGTGAGAGACACTATGGGTTGGGTTAATATTTGGCTTCTGAATACTGACTTTTCCATAACTGACAAGCCTGCCATGGATATTAACGTTAGTGACTTTGTTTTAGAACTGTTTGTATGTTCTCTCAAGACATCAAAAATAAGACACGTTTTTATTTGTTTCTTCCCTTAAGGCCATTTGAGAGTGACTGACGACGTATATGGCTTTGGCGTCTTACTACTTGAGCTTGTGTGTGGTCGCCCAGTTGTCGATTCAAGCCGGCAAGAGAAGGAAAGAAATTTAGTTCAATGGGTCCGACCTCATTTGCGCAAGAAATTATTCTACGAGGTTGTTGATGAGAGGGTGAGAAACCAATGCTCTAGGAGGTCACTTTTTGTGTTGTTTACACTCGCAGATCACTGTTTGGCAGAATCACATCGGAGACCAGACATGAATGATGTGGTGAAAGTGCTTAAGATGCTAGACGAGGGCCCTGCAATTGGAAGGCAACAGAAAAATGCAAGTCAGGGATGAATAGATCTCTGAGAAGCTATCGAGCATTTTTTTTTCTTTTTTTTTTTCTTTTTCTCAAATTCATTCATAAAGTAATCATGGTAATAACTTTTCTGATTGTGTGTACACTATAGTAATTGTTATTATCACGGTTCTTCTTTAGATTTATTTTTTAATTCGTCAGATTTGTTATTTATTTTATTTAGTACCCAATTACTTGTTTTACCATTTAATAATTTGGTTTAAATAAAAGATATAATATAATAAAATATTAAATAAATTATGTTACACCCGTCGGATCATGGCTCTCTCATTGAAAGAAGATTTTTGGGGTAAGAGCATATCTTTTCCGTTATTTTTGCTACCCAATCAGTATTCAATGCCATGCATGCAAGACTCCCCACTCTCCACTTCCCTCGGAAGTGGGTGCACTGAACCACCCAGGCCTCGTCTCCTTTCTGCTTCAGAAGAGCTTCAAGGTGCGTTTCTTTATCCATTTCATCTACCTTCTCCATTCCCTTTTTTCTCTTTTCTAACATCTTCGTCGATTGACTCTGAACCTGTTGGTTCAATCCTGAAATACTGATTTGTTACCATGCGGTGATCAGACTTCCTGAGTTGTACTTTGGCCTTATGGGAAACTGTCTCAAGCAGCGGAAACTACAAATCAAGTCACAATGCACTCATGACCAAGTCACCGCTGCTCAACGTTCAGGTACCTCCAGAAGGATATTCAAACTTATGAAATCCAGATTTCTTCTGTTGCTTTTCTAATTAAATTTAGAGTTTTAATGGGTCCAACTGAAAAAAACAAAATCATGGTTTGGTTGAACAGACTCTGCACATGTAAACTATATTGATGCATCATCACCTGAGCTCTCAGTCTTTGACCTTGAAAAGCTCGAAAGTGCCACAGGAAGCTTCTCTGATGATCACTGCGTGGGGAGAGGTTCCTTTGGACCCGTCTACAGTGGCTTCATAGAGAGTATTGAAGATGATGGAGCAAGCCCTGCCGCTGTTTTGCCTGTTGCAGTTAAGAAGATCAACCACTGTGTGTTTCCAGGATTTGCTGAACTATTGGTATGGATGACCATTCCGTTTTCCAAACTTGGGATGGAATTCTTTTCATTCTTGACGCATTTGGGTCACATTTAAACCTAAAAGGGCATCATTTTAAGTATTTCAAAGAGCAACTTCTTTCCTGTTTATGCATAGAATTTGTAAAAAGTTTTTTATCTCCTCGTGGAAATATACTTCTTAGGTTTCCACTAAGACACCAGAGATGGGTTAGGTTTGGTAAGCCATTTTCACTAAAAGTTTGTTTTACCAGAGAATCCAAATCATATCCTATATCATTTTTGTGCTAATTGATGTTATATTTTACATGGCTATTGGGCAGGTTGGTTTGAACAATGTAACCGGGTTTTCTCATCCTAATCTTGCCAGGCTTATTGGGTACTGTTCCGAGAGTGATCAGCATCTCATAGTCTCTGAATATCTTAGCAAGGGTAGTCTAGACGATCACCTCTATAGAAGTGAGTACTATCCTAATGTCTGGAAATAGATTTTCTTTGAATGTTGATTAGACATACACACGGCACCCTATTCCTCTGGACAGACTTGAATCCAAGCCCTTTGCACCTATACACCTGAAATCTCCACATGTGAACATTGTGTCAGAGGCCTGATCCACATGTCTGGAAGCAGATTCATTCTCAGAAATTGAAGAAATTAAATAATCTACAAAGTATGCACTTTCACCATGCTGCAACACTAACACTAATCGTGTTGGATTATTACCATATATCTATCAATCAGAATCAGTTACTTCAACACTCCACAGAGGCCTGTAACTTCTCTTAGGAAAGGTTTAGTGGCTGCTGTATTTTGAGTTGCTTATTCAATTAGTTATTTAAATGCAATTTGATGTCGTTGGTTTGATCCTAAACCGGGTTATGAACTGTCATTCTTCTAATTTGCATATGTTTTTTTTATTAACTTAAGGACCTGAATTTTCTTCAGTGGACAAGAAAAGTATAGAATTTCAGATTACTGTATTCGTCGTTCTTATCGGATGCCCATCATTCATGCAGAGAGCAGCACCTATGAGAGTCTTACATGGGGAGTGAGAATACAAATTGCCCTCGGAGCTGCTAATGCTCTAGCTTTTCTTCACAGTCAACAACCTCCAGTGACCTACATGAATCTCAAGTCATCCAACATTCTTCTTAGCCATGTAAGTTCCCCTGTACTAACAACAAATTCCTGTAATCAAGTGCCATTCCTTGATTACTGGCTAGAGATATAAATTGGGGAATGATTCTAAACTTGTATCTCATTTTCCCTGCAGGAATATGGGGCAAAACTTTCAATTTTCGGACTGGTAATGGGAAGGCACAGTTACATTGTTGGCAGCAGAGCATCTGACTATGGAAAAAGAGGTAACAGAGATTAATTGAAAAAATGCTTGCATCAATATAGTTCATTCATCTGTAGTTCTGCTTCTTGAGTTAGGATGTATGCCCCACACATACAAGTGGATAGAATCAATCACCAACAGAGCTTAAACTTTTCATTTCCACAACCCATAATGTCCTTGATCTTATTCCTGGACTATTGTCGCTGGTTCTCTTTGTAAGGCATATCAAACGCAAACAAGAGCGATGTGTACAACTTTGGCATCATTCTTCTACAAATTTTAACTGGTCGAGAAGTTCTAGACAAGGAGAAAAAAAAAGGGGAGCAATCACTTGTGGAATGGGCAATGCCATATTTGATAGAGAAAAGGAAAATGCTGCAGATTATGGATAATAGGATAGGAGGCCAGAACTCAAAGAGATGCGCCTACATGGTCGCCATGCTTGCTTTTTATTGCCTTCTAAATGAAGAGGATCACAGGCCTCACATGAATGCAGTGGTGAGGGTACTTGAAATGGCAGTTTGCATGATTAAGTTGCGGGAGGATCACCAGATTGACATGCAGATAACAACCGTGGCCGATTCGCTTGAAAGTTCTCTTCGACCCTCCCTTGATTGAAATCCAGAGGCCCCAAGGTGAATGAAAAAAATCTTCAAAAATATGTACATATCCGTAGGGTCTTAATATGTATTTTTTAAGCTTTTTTTCTTCACATTTGAATTCAAGATGAAAGCACAAATAATTAGACGTTACAGATTACAAACACAGAAATTTTTACATACTGGTTTCTCGCTCTATCTTTCATTTCTGTCGACGACCCAACCTTTTGAATCGTCTTTCTGCAGATTGCATCAGAAATCACAAAGTTTTCTTTTAGTTTTTGAGTATTCTTGAGTGTTCTTTATTCTCATGTTGTTAACTTGATGATATATATGATAAAAATTGTCCTACTAAAGGTGGTACTTTTACCTTCACATGGAAAGCTTTCTTGACTGCATCAAGATTTAAAAACTCGGGCAACTTTACATAAAACTCAGACAGCTCTTTCAGCGACCGAGTTTTACAGATTCTGCAAATTCTACACAATTTTCTACATAACCGAATCGACTCGGGCGAGTCCGAGCGATTTGAACCAAATTTCATAACTTTGCCTGGTATCCTTCCCGGACGAAACGTTGTCTGGAAGTTGTACCGGATCAACGTCCGAATTGGGTCCGGCAACAGCCAACGCCGGAATTCTTCCCCTTCCTGGGATCGCCTCGGTGATGGCTGGCCTCGAAAATGCGTGGCGGGAACGCTGTCGACGGCGGAGGGAAGTTCCGCAGCCCGTCAGAGCTGCATCCAGAGGAAGAGAACAAGATAGAAATGGGAACAGCTAAGGACGAGAAAACAATAAACAAGAGGACCAAGGTCTGAAAACAAGAAAGAAACAGAAGACTAAGAAAAGGACCAAGGTCGGAACACAATAAAGAGACAGAAGAGGAAAGAATAGAAGAAAGACATCCGAGATAGAGACACGGAAAAGGAAAAAAAAAAAAAAAACAGAGCATCGCGGCTCTGCAATGCAGCGAGAAGAGCAAAAAGAAATTAGAAAGTGAGAAAGACAGGAAGAAAGAAGAGATGAAGTGGATTAAATCCTTCATGGCTTTCCCTAAGACACGTAAGATTAAATTGATCGATCTCGACTCTCGACTGAAAATAAATCTTTTTATAAGATCGTTCTACCATTTCTCTTAGTTTATCTCTTACAAAGGGGCCATCACCCTCTCCTTAACACTATTTACGACAACGGAATGTCTTTGTTCCCTCTTCATACCCCTGTCTCGATTATTGTTGACTCCCGCAGTAACTCTTTCCTCTGCTTGTGGGAGACCCATAGTCCTCTCTTCATCATCTTCTGCTTGCTGATCTTTTTCAAACTGAAACACTTCTTCCCGCTGCCGTTTCCCTTCTTGATCCGCATCTTCTTGTTCTTGGTCGAAGGTTCAGTACCCCTATCTTCTGCTCCTCCTCCGTCGACTTTAATTTCCTCCCCAGAGATGGGCTCTTGAACTTTCTTTTCTTCATCGCCACTCTCTGATCGGTCGCCCTCGTTATCGTCTTCCTCCTTCACCTGGAGTGCTTCTTCTTCTTCTTCTCCACCGTAGATAACACTCCAACTGTGAGGCGCGTAAGGTCGATAGATATGGGAAAGCAGATAAACCTTGAAACCTTCTCTCTCGACGGTCACGTACTGTCCGTTACCGTAATCAAAGAAATCAGAAACGGCTTTAGAAATGCCCTCAAAGTCTGCATCCATGGTGTCCGGCACCGGCACCTCCAAGCAGCAAGATTGGAGCTGTGTGTCCAGAAAAGAAGATCAAAGGAACCCCGGAAACTCTGAACTGAAATCTTCGTGGATGAATGAAACAGTGAGTTCATCTGGGGTCTTCTTAAATAGAGAAATCGGAGTGAAGGAAATTTGCCAGGAGGATTCAGATTCATTAGAGTCCTTCAACCACTGAAATTTCTAAATCAGCGTCGGGTAAAGCTTCCCAGGAGGTTGAAACTTAGTTTGACTATTATACCCATTCAGTTAAACTAAACATGGAAACTTTACGAGGTCTGTTTTGCCAATAAACGAGTCCAAATCAGCGTCTAAGTAGAAACTTACTTTATTTATTTAAGTGGAAACTTACTTTATTCAAGTAGAAACTCCTGGTTTTCGCTCCATTCTTGCTCCTCGCTGGTGTGCTTATAAATTTGGTCTTCTTCTTCCTTGTCGTCGGGGAAGTGAGTAGTTCGGTTTGACTCTTTTCGAAGGTGATGATGTTAGCAGTTCTTTTTACCTCTTCTCGTTTGGGTTATTTCTTGTACTAATGGTTCAATTAACTTCTGAGCTATCTAATTCGAGGTTTCATTTGTTTCCTGATTTTTTTATTTTCATTCACTCCATCGGGTTCTGTGAACAGGGGAGCTTTGGAGTACTATGTTTGGTGCTTGGATTGCTATATGAGATTTTTTTTCTTGTCTCAGTGTTTTAGGAGTTCGTCTTTTTGTCCTTGAATTCGTATTTGTATATTGTTTGTGCCACTGATTGGGGTCTGATTCTCAGGACTTTAGCTATGTCTAAATTTTCATTTTTGGGCAAAGTCGTCCATTTGTTAGCTCCCCAGGGTTAAAAGTTTTTTCCAAGTTTATGACTATGCAACTGTTTCTGGAGGACTTATGATTTGGTAACCCCCCCCCCCCCCCCCCCCGCCGCATGATACTTAGGGATTTTCTGTATCAGAAATGAATTTAAAATAGGCTTCGTTTTTCTTCTTGGATTTACCTCTTGACTCCAACTTACTTAAAAACTTTTGGATGTTTCCTAGCATAAACTTAAATAGGTTTATTTTTGTATTTATATCTCAATCTTTACCATTAAGTTAGGTTTTTTTTTGTTCATCGTCTTTTTTATCTTTCTTACAGATACAAAGATTCCACGAGGTTATTTCAATGGAGGTGAACTTGCCTAAAAATATTTCACTAGAAATTCTTTCTCGTCTGCCCAAGAAATCACTACTCAAGTGTGAAGTTGTGTCAAAAGAGTGGCAGAAACTGATCAAGAAAGTTGGTTCTTTCCCTGCCAAACTTATTGACTATGGTTTCGTCTATCTTGAATACCGCGGTAGTGCCTTAACACCCCAATGTATGTTCTACCGCTTGGATGACAAAGGAGCACTCACGCTCCAAGACTCCTTCGTCTTCCTTACGCCTGGCAATGTCTGGAACATGGGTTCATGCTATGGCGTTATCTTCTACTGCAAGCAAGCCCACAAGGATGTAAACTACAGTTATCATCTCTACAACCCTCTTACCAAGCATCTCACCCATCTACCTCCTCTTCCTCCTTTCAGTATGGCACATGACCCCTTTCCTACTGCTATGGGTTTAGCATTCGGTCCCATTAGCAGTCACTACAAATTGATCGTCACATACTTGCACCTTTCCCGTGGAGCAAACAGAACACGCTCTGGAGGTCTCAAAGTTGCTATCTTCGATTCTGAAACCAGAGAATGGAAGACAAAGCCAGCTAATTTTTTTGATGATTCTTTTCAACACCTTTGGGACCTTAGTCGTTCCGGCTTTCTATTGCGTGCCTCTTCCATGTATAGCAATGGGAATATATACTGGCTTCAGCCATCATACTCAGTGATGTTCTGTGTGAAGACAGAGACTTTCCGAAATCTCAGCTTGCCTTGGACTCGGTCCTTTTATTGTGGACTCATCTGGGAATCTGAGGGGCGCATCCACTACAGCCAGATTTGTGTCATCCATGGCCTTTGCATATGGGTTCTTGAGGAGGAAATTGGAATTACCGGGATAGGAGAACGTATGTGGAAGAAAATCCATAGTGTGCCGAAGGCAACATTGAATTTGAAGCTTGCTGAAATAATTAGACCAGCCTATTGATGCCCATCCGTCACTCGACTGAGTACTTTCAATGAACATCTTCAGATCCTCTATCTCCAGACAAGTGAAGGTCCTGTTCATTACAACATCTCAAGGAAAACGATGACCGTCGTCCTCCCTCTTAATTCACACGAGGACTTGATAACTGTGCTGCCGTTCACATACAAGAACTTTAACTTACCAGACATTGAGGCTGATAAACCAGAATCTGCAACTAAGAGAGCACCAAAAAAAAGACGTGCTGAAGAGGTGTCCGATGTGCCGATGAGGCTTTGAGAATGACAAGAAGCAGATCCAATAGAATAAGAAGCTGAAGCTGAAGCATAAACTTGGTTATTCTTGTATCATCTAAGTTGCTATTTCTGTTTTTTTTTTTTTTCTTGCTTCAGAAAGAGGAAAATTGCTTTAAATGCTATTATTCGTTATAAGATTCTTCTACTTAAAGTGTATGTATCTGAATTGTCTAAATTTTCAGCAAATCTAAGCTGCTTATAATGTTAGATTAATTTCGTATCTTCCTTATAGATTGCATGCACTGTTGTCTTCCTTCTTCCCTGAATCTACTTACTTTTAGAGGTTCATATAGTGCTGGTTTTCTTGGTTAACTACCACTGAAGAGGTGTCCGATTTGGCTATGAGAATAACTGGAAGTCAATCCAATAGAAGCACCTGAAGCTTAAACTTGCTTAGTCTTTTATCTACGTTGTCAAGTAATTAAACTACCTAAGTCTGCAACTCTTGCCATCTTGGGTGAGTTTTTCTTTGTCAGAGTAGATAGACAAAAAAAAATAGAAACTTTGAGTCTGCCGTATTGACTAGGCAAATTGGGCATGAGGAAGTTTAATGCTTCTCTCTTTTGATTGTAAAGGACTAGGCTGCATTTGAAAAAAAGAGGGAGTCAGATAAAGTTTTCTCTCTCATTTCTCTCTCTCTCTCTCTCTTTGTTCTTTCTCCTCTAAATTTATAACTTTTTTTAAAGAAAATTGTAACACCTAACAGGGAAAATAGCTTGGTTTCACTATTTATTTTCTCTTCACATTTCTCTTATACCAGCCAATGGATAATAACTTTCCATCTTTGTTTTCTTTTTTTCTCCTTCAATTTTTGTGCAACCACACAAAGCCTACAGGCATCTCCATGATTTGCTCAAAATGACTTATAAGAACAAGTTGTCATACTAAAATCCAGAGATATGATAAGCCAGGAAAACTACTTCTGATTATGGACTGAAAATTAGTTGTTTGAGAAGTCAATCAAAGTTCCAAGATGGAATTCCAATCAACATCTGAATACTTCTTTCCTTTTGCATGCTTCAACTAAGTTGCACATTCACAGCTTCTTGCCCAAGTTAAAATCGTGTACCTTCTCTTTTTTCTAATAAGCCATTTTTAATGCTAATTACACATGCACACTGCACCGATTCCAGGTGAGACATGGAACCCATAAACTTGTACTAGAAACCTTCATATGCGAGCATTGAACCAGAGGCCAAATCCACTTTTCGTCTAGAGAAAGATTAACGATTTTATGTTTGTTTCGGTTGCCAGTAAAAATTCTTCAATAAACTATGAGAATTTGATATATGCCAAAAAAAGAAAGAATTCTGTAAGATTAGAAAGCCAAAACATTCTGTAATTGAAGTTGAAGCAACAAAACCAGTTTATCTATTCTCTTTCTGTTATCGTATATATATATATAAAATAGCTTAAGTGGGGAGGGGCATTATTGTAATTTTTTTAGGGTTATCATTTACGGGACTATATGAGAGAAAGGGGAAGAAATCGGGATTGAAACCTCTCTGCCTCTTGGTGTAATATTGATTTTCTGGAAATACATTTACATGGTATCAGAGCTTAATTCGTAGGAATTTTTTCAGAGCTTTGTTTGGCTCCATCTAAGTTGCATTTGGAAATCATCAGAGAGTACTCCTTCGACATTTTTGGTGCTTTCAAAGGTGGGTTATCTTTCCCCTCTTTCTCAGTTCGTCGGTTCTAGGTTCGTCTTCTGTAGTGGATTTCAGAGGTTTCTGTGCACATTCTTGGTTTGTCTGAGTTCTTTGTGGCTTTCGTTTGCAGAGGAGACTCGTTCCCTGTTGCAGAGGATTTCGTGGGCTTTCGGTGGTTCTGTCCAGAGAGGTTTCTTCTCACATTTTTCATTCCGTTGGATTTCATTTTTAGGGGAGCCTCGTTCCCGTTTGTAGAGGATTTCGTGGGGATTTTCATTCCGTAGGGGTTCCGTTTGCAGAGAGGTTGAATTTCGTTGGATTTCTGTTGGATTTTGTTGTTGCCGTTTGGATTTTATCATCTGGATTTCATCATGTCATCTGAAAGGTTAGACTGGTTCCCTTACGTTTCACGGGTAAAAATTACACTGCCAGGGGATTTCAGTTTCGTTTATTTGTTATGAGAAAAGAGTTATGGGGTCATATAGATGGGAGTGATCCCGCACCTCGCAAGACTGAGGCTTTGTCCAAGTGGAAAGTCAAGGATGTTTGGGTCATGACCTGGATCCTTGGCTCCGTTGAGCCTCACTTTGTTCTCAATATGAGGCCTTATAAAAATGTCGTTGAGATATGGAATTACCTCAACAAGGTTTACCATCAAGACAACACGGCTCGGCGTTTGCAATTGGAGTATGATATGGCTAATTTCACACAAGTAAGTCTCTCCATTGAGGAATATTTTTCTGGTTTTCAAAATCTTTGGGCTAACTATTCAGACATTGTTGATGCTAATGTTCTCGTTGCCGCTTTCTCTGTTGTTCAAGCAGTGCATGAAACAAGCAAAAGAGATCAATTCTTGATGAAGCTCTGTTCTGATTTTGAAATTGCACGTTCTAATCTGATGAATTATCGTCATGTACCATCTCTAGATGCTTGTTTCAGTGAACTTCTTCGTGAGGAGTATATCCTCTCCTCAGCATCTCCATATTGTTGCAGTTTGACACATCATCCGCTATCTTTGAGGTTCTCCTACTCGTGGGTTATTCTTTCCTACAACCTCATCTCTTCAACTTATTGCTTATGGTGATGCTGATTGGGTTGGGTGTTCGGATACATGTCGATCTACTACGGGTTGGTGTTTGTTTTTAGGTGATGCTTTAATTTCTTGGAGATGTAAGAAACAAGATCGTGTTTCTAAATCCTCTACTTAGGTCGAGTATCGTGCCATGTCTACTACTTGTTCTGAGATTGACTGACTACGTGGTCTTATTGTGGAGCTTGAGTTTCTTCAGACTACTTCTACCCCTTTTCATGCTGATAATACTAGTGCTATTCAGATTGCCACCAATCCCGTTTTCCATGAATACACCAAGCATATTGAGGTTGATTGTCATTCTATCCAAGATACCTTGGAGAGTCGGGTGATATCTCTTCCTTATATTTCTTCAGATCTTTAAGTGGCCGATGTCTTCACCAAAACAATGACTTGACAACGGCATCAATTTTTGGTTGGCAAATTGTTGCTGGTTGACTTACCAGCATCCATTTGAGGGGGATGTTATCGTACATACATATATAAAATAGCTTAAGTGGGGGGGGGGGGGGGTGTGCATTATTGTAATTTTTTTAGGGTTATCATTTACGGGAATATATGAGAGAAAGGGGAAGAAATTGGGATTGAAACCTCTCTGTCTCTCAGTGTAATATTGATTTTCTGGAAATATATTGACACTTTCACCCTTGAACTGAACAGTAAGTCCAAAAAACACCTTTCAGACACCAAGAAGATTGAATTCTGAGGATATATGATGCTAACACTAATACATTTGAGATCACCTTTATTCTCAATCTTGGAAATAGCATACAAAGTAAATGACTCGGATTATGATTTTCTCTCTGCCTTCAGGCAGCGAATAGCTACTGCAAATGATCAAATGAGCTCATCTAAAAACAAGACATATAGTCATTGAAATGCACAAGTGCAATATCCATTAATGCAGTCCTATTGATCTAGTCATGTTTTTGGCATTATGACAACTGTTATTTTTGTATCTATGCTTTTGGATATTTATTGTGAAATAACTTTTTTTAAGGCAAATGACATTGAGTATACACACTCTTACTGTTACTGAAATTTGTGAATAGAAAAAGCAAGGAACAATTTGAAACTATTAATTCTGCTTAGTTGAACCTTTCAATTATCATATACACTGGCCTAAAACTTTGAATCAACCCACAGGAAATTTTGTCATGTGATCAGCAGTATATCTTGGGTCTCTGAAGCTGGTAACTGACCTTTATGACTGTCAAAGAAGTTAATGAACTTCTACTTTAGGAATTGAGAGAAACTCCTTGTTACTAGGAACACTAACTATGTTATTATGTTCTACAAATATCTGATTGAGCTTTTCAACTATGTAGGAACTATATTCTTAAATTCATGACCTGCATTTCTTTAAAATGATAAAATTTTTATGCTTATTTCTTGCAGGAAGGTGTGAACATTTTGGCTGTTAATTATGGTTTTATCGACGGGGGCTAAAATTTGTAAGTCAAATGCATGAATTATGTTGCATCTATACCTGAAATTCTAGTGCCACCAATTTGTATGGAGAATAGGAAGAGAAAGACACTGTGGAGAAACACATGGGCCTATTTTTCCAATATTATCCTTGTGATTGGTAGACCACTGATTCAATTCAAAATTGCAGCCAACAAAATGTGGGCTTTTAACTCATACAGTCCTGAAGAATGGTGATCAGGCACCAAGGTAACAATTTTGAACTATCTTTTCTTTGTGTTTTTAGCAATAATTGTGGCTGATATTTATTTATTTATTTTTGCCATCTGGAGTCTATTGATAATGACTGCTGTGCAATCATGTGCCAAAGGTTATTCTGAAAAGTGAGAAGAAAACTGTCCTTTAAGAATGCCACGGCACATGAAAGCTAATAACAATATAATTCAAACATAAATGGTGTTATGAGAAAAATTAAAATGTTCCTTACCAATGTTTTCTTATCTGTACTTCATTTTTGACAAAATTGTGGGATTCAGTTTTGTATCTGATTTCACATCACTCGAATTGGATTGGTGGCTTCTGTTGCTTGACTGTTTTCCTGGAAATAGTTCATTAATCTGACTTTTAAGTAGGAATCCACTTGGATCACTTGATTCTGCACTTGATTCTGCAGGAATCAGCTTGATGCTGAAGTGATTATCCAATTTGATCAGATTCTACGAACTATAAAGATCTATATTTGCTCCCAACCTAGTGAAGATGCTGAAATGAGATTATCCCCACCCACAATAAATAAATAAATAAATAGAGGTATGAAATTTATTTTAATGATTTTCACCACTAATTTTGCAATATTCCCACTCAATAAGCTTGTTTACATTCAGCTACCAACATTTTTTAAGGCTCCTGTCCAGTTTTTATGGAGGAACTTCTCGGTGGGGAGGATGGAGAAGGTGAAGGAGTCAAGCCTCTAGAAAGGTCATTCTGCTCTAAATATGTGAGTACTTTTATACTGTTAATGTTTCTTGTGTTCCTGCCTACTGAAATTTATCTATCTGATTTATTTGTCTGTATTTTCTGATTCTAATATATGGAAAACCTTTAAAACGATCTTTCTATCTTTCCTTTTTTCTTTGGGTAATATATTTTAGTGGATGTAAATGATCTCGCTTGGACTTATTGTCATGAATGCCTTCACCCAAGCAATGAACAATGAAGAGCCGGCTGGGCAACAAGGATCCCAGCAGCAGCAGGCCGTAGCACGACCCCCAAATCCAGCTGTCTGAAGGAGATAATAGGTTTAAGTCTTAACTGAGGTTTTCTTTTCTTGAGAGGTGATTGTGTCTAATTTATCATAAACATTCACGAATTTGATTTTCATTAGAAGATTACTAAGTACATAATTTGGTGATGAAAGTGTACATATTGTGAATCAACTGCCTAGTTTCTACAAGTGATTTGGCTGCCAGCAATTGAAGAGCAAGGACAAGTTGATGACTAGAAAGATTTATTTATCCTTCTCTACTTGCAGACTCTGTTAAAGCCTAAAATTGAACTGCATGCCTTTTTTGCAAGATCTCATTCACATAAAATTTTTTTTTTTGGAGAATGGCATCATGTAATGGTGGAAAGACACAAGAAACTTGTTATTAACAGTTGCAATGAGTTATTATTTTAAGAAACTTGTTTGAACATGTGAACTTACAAGTTTGTGCCATTTCTCTCTGCAGGTCATTTGAAATTTGCAGTTAGTTTCTCAATCTTCTCAGGAAATCGTGTTCCTTGCTCTCTCCACTTAACAATATTTTAAGAAACTTTTTAGAGAATGGCATCATGTAAGGTGGAAACCTGCATTCAGCAGTGAGCATCAGACTCGCTGACCCTGATTTTTTTGTTTCTCCATAACCCTGTTGAACATCTTATAAAAAAACCATTACGTCAGAAAAGTGGCAGCAGCAAGAAGCTGTGGCACTGGGAAGGTTATTAATTTCAAATGATGTATGGTTTTCAGACTCACTGAGTTGATGACTCAGTCAGGTCAATTCAGATTCAAGAAGGGGTGGGTCAGTGGTTAGACTCAATCCTGTATCCTAGGTGAATCACCTCCCTCTCACCAGAATCTGTCTACTAGACTCATAAATACGGATCTAACTCGGGCAATCTAACCTGGTTCCAAATGTCTGCTAAATAAAACCCTGGTTATACAACTTACAACAGCCAAAAGGAAACCAGCAAAAACCACCTTCCCAGGAAAAGATGTCAATAAAGAATCAATTACTTTTTTCTTTAAGCAGCAAGTCCAACATTTTAATTTTGACTAAAATACTGCGAGTGACATTCAAATAACCAAATATTTTGAGCAGTTTATTGTTTCAAGACCCTTGAGAAATCAACATTGATGACACTGCACTGCCATTTTCAATACCTATTCACTGCTCATCAATGAATCTGCCATTTTTTTGCCTTTTTTTTTGTTGGGGGTGGAATCAGGAATCCACCCATATTTGCGAGTCATCCATTTGAAGTTGTCGGGACGCCCGAATTTTTTTCTTCTTCTCTCGTTCTCATCTTCGCATTCTCTTCTCCCTTCTCCCTTCTCGGCTTCTTTGTCTTCACAGTCTCTTCTCCCTTCTTTGCCTTCACACTCCTTTCTCCCTTCTTGTCTCTCTTCTCCCTCTATCTTCTCCCTCTCGCTGCTCTCCTCCTCTCGGCCTTCCTCTCTCTCTCTTGAACTCGTTCTCCCTCTCGGCTTCCCTTTCCCTTTTCCCTAACGCTGCTCTCATTTCCCTAAAAATCCTCTCGATTTCCTTGGTTTCCCTCATTTCAGTTTCGTTTTCCTTCGATTTTCCTTGATTTTCCCATTGGTAACCTTTTGCATTAAATATGCTCCATAATTAAAAGAGGCGATCTAAAGGCGTTATTCCTGTGGAAGCCAACCATGAAATATCAAAAGAACAAGAAAACAAACTATCTCCTTGGCCTAAAAGGTGCAAGGGGCATAAGAAAATAGTCACTGCCTGCTCCTCTCCCTTTTCTATGATTCAACCATATTTCTCTTGCGAACCGTGTTAATATAATGTCTTGCCCTCCAATATATATATCATCAACTTCAAGTTCCATCAAGTAAGAAGACCACTTCTTTTCCTTCTCAGGCTCAACCAACTTCTTCGTCCCACTACGATGAGCTTGCCCTGGGACCTCGATCGTGCTCAAAGGAGGTGACATTCAAGATTTAGGTGGGAATCCTGATTCAGCTAGAGCTGGTTCAAATGAATGATTTGCTTCATTTACTAGAACCCGTGGTGCACTAACCCCCATAGTCATTGAAATGCAATATCCATTAATGCGGTCCTCTAGATCTAGTCATATTTTTCTAGATTAAAAAATAAAACTGGCATGGCATTAAGACACTTGAGCAAAAGTTGAAAGAACCCATCTGGAATTCTTGATACTCATAAATTTTGGTAATTGCATGAACATAGAAGGAGCATTATAGGAGAATTTCACGCCTCATATAATTTTTTTTAATAATCGCAGAAAAGAGGAACTACAAATGCCCTTACAGTCCGCATACATGGCGTCCGGCACCTCCAAGCAGCAAGATTGGAGTTGTGTCCAGAAAAGAAGACCAAAGGAACCCCAGAAACTCTGAACTGAAATCTTGGTGGATGAATGAAACAGTGAGTTCATCTGGGGTCTTCTTAAATAGAGAAATCGGAGTGAAGGAAATTTCGCAACGAGGATTGAGATTCATTAGTCCTTCAACCACTGAAATTTCTAAATCAGCGTCGGGTAAAGCTTCCCAACGAGGATTCAGATTAAGAGTCCTTCAACCACTGAAATTTCTAAATCAGCGTCGGGTAAAGTTTGACTATTATACCCATTCAGTTAAACTAAACATGGACACTTTACGAGGTCTGTTTTGCCAATAAACGATTCCAAATCAGCGTCTAAGTAGAAATTCCTGGCTTTCGCTCCATTCTTGCTCCTCGCTGGTGTGCTTATAAATTTGGTCTTCTTCTTCCTTGTCGTCGTCGAGGAAGTGAGTAGTTCAGTTTGTCTCTTTTCGAAGGTGATGATGTTAGCAGTTCTGTTAACCTCTTCTCGTTTGGGTTATTTCTAGTACTAATGGTTCAATCAACTTCTGAGCTATTTAATTCGAGGTTTCTTTTGTTTCCTGATTTTCTTTTAATTATTTTCATTCACTCCATCGGGTTCTGTGAACAGGGGAGCTTTGGAGTACGATGTGGATGTTTCCTAGCAAAAACTTAAATAGGTTATTTTTTGTATTTATATCTCAATTTTTACCATTATTTTTTTCTTTCTTACAAATTAAGAGATTCCTCGAGGTTATTATAATGGAGGTGAACTTGCCTGAAGACATCTCACAAGAAATTCTTTCTCGTCTACCCAAGAAATCACTACTCAAGTGTGAAGTTGTGTTAAAAGAGTGGCAGAAACTAATTAAGAAAGTTGGTTCTTTCAGTGATTAACTTATTGACTACAGTTTCGTCTATCTCGAATACCACATATAGGCCTTTACACGCAAATATATGTTCTATCGCTTGGATGACAAAGGAGCACTCCAAGACTCCCTTTTCTTCCCTACACATGACAAAGTCTGGAACATTGGTTCATGTGATGGCATCATCTTCTACTGCAAGCAAACCCGCATGGATGTAAAGTTCAGTTATCATCTCTACAACCCTGTTACCAAGCATCTCACCCATCTTCCTCCTCTCCCTCCTTTCATTATGACTCATCACCCATTTCCTACTGCTATGGGTTTAGCACTCGGTCCCAATAACAATCACTACAAATTAATCGTCACATACTTGCGTGTTTCCAGAGGAGTGAACAAAACACGCTTTGGAGGTCTCAAAGTTGCCATCTTCGATTATGAAACCAGAGAATGGAAGACAAAATCAATCAAGTTTTCTGATGATTCTTTTTGAGACCTTTGGAACCTTAGTCGTTCTGGTTTTCTTTTACGTGCCTCTTCTATGTATTGCAATGGGAATTTATACTAGCTTCAACTATCATACTTGGTGATGTTCTGTGTGAAGACGGGGTATTTCCGATTTCTCAACTTGCCTTGCACTCGATCCGATTATCGAGGACTCATTTGGGAATCAGAGGGGCACATCAACTACTGCCAGATTTCTGTCACCCAAGGTCTTTGCATCTAGGTTCTTGAGGAGGGAATTGGAATTATCGGGACAGGAAAACATAAGTGGAAGAAAATCCACAATGTGCCGAAGGCAACATTGAATTTGAAGCTTGCTAAAATAATTAGACCAGCCTATCGATGCCCAACCGTCACTCGGCTAAGTACTTTCAATGAGCATCTTCAAATCCTTTGTCTCCAAACAAGCGAAAGTCCTGTTTATTACGGCATATCACGGAAAACGATGACCGTTGTCCCCCATCCTAATTCACACAATAATGTCATAGGTGTGCTATCGTTCACGTACAAGAACTTTAACTTACCGGACATTGAGGTTGATAAACCAGAATCTGCAACAAAGAGAGCACAAAGTAAAAGACGTGTTGAAGAGGTGTTTGATGTGCCTATGAGAATGACAAGAAGTCGATCCAATAGAAGAAGCAATTGAAGCATAAACTTGGTTATTCTTGTATCATCTAAGTTGTTATTTCTGTTTTTTTAATTTTTTTAATTTCCCCCTTTAGATCAAGGAAAAATGCTTTAAATGCTATTATTCGTTATAGGATTCTTCTACTTAAAGTGTATGTATCTGAATTGTCTAAATTTTCAGCAAATCTAATATGCTTATAATGTTAGATTAATTTCGTATCATCCTTATTGATTGCATGCACTGTTACCTTCCTTCTTCCCTGAATCTACTTACTTTTCGTAGAGTGTTGGTTTTCTTGGTTAACTACTACTGTATAACCTTTACTTACAAAACTTACAGAAGATAATTTTTTCACCCTTTTTTTTTCTTTTTTGTGGGTTAACTCTTATTAAAAAAAAAAAAAAATTTCTCATCAGATCCTACAACCGATGGCAAACAACTGTCATGCAAGAAAAGTCTCCATCTACGATCTACTTACCCATGTCATCTAGCTTCTTCTGGATGGTAACAACACTGGCTTCCAAAGGCCAGAATATCGTCTGCTTGTTACTGTCCAAAGAAGTGAGATTAAAATAGCTAACCATCACTTTCATAACAAAAGTTATGTCGTTGGCACTCTTCCTCATCACGCCCTTTTCGACCAAGCTCTTTGCAAGCCAAAACCCTAAAATTATTTTCATGTCCAAATTGTAAATTTCTATCCATAAAAGATTTTGCCATTAGAGCCATCTTCCCAACTAAACGTTCAACCAAGAACATCTTAGTTATCTGTGAACTCTTGATATACAACACATCTGCATCTTGTCCTACAAATGAATCTAGAATCGTATGGGGAAAAACTTCACCAACAGGAACTATATTGTCATCAATTAACCACGAATTATATCCAAGTTTTAAACTCTTTCCAATACAATATACCTTCACTAAAATCTCTTGGATTGCTCCCATATTTGTTGCTTCAAAGCCCTTGAACTTGAGCCTGTTAAGATAATCAAACATTAACTCTGTTTTAACCACAAAATGTCTCTGTCTTGCAAGGTCATGCAAGAACTTGGAGCGAGCGCCCATTAGAATATAGTTTCGAACATTAAGCCTCTGAAAATGGCAAAGCAGATTCCTTGCAATTGGCTCAGGGGTTCTATACAAAGTGATAAACAAGATCGTTCTTTGTTCTGACAGAGAATTCAAAATAGATTCAAATTCCATGAAGCTCTGTATGACCCTGTTCGGAATTACTTCACTGAAGCAAAAGTCATACCATTTCAAACCTTTTAGTGGATGCATCTCCCAAAGGTCGAAATCCAGAGAAGCTCCATCCAATAGCTCCGAATCAGGACCAACAATGCGCCCATAATTAACCCTAGAATCCCTATGGGAGACACTGAGCACCCTTTGTTGTGGAAAGTTGTTGTAGATGTTAAAAGTATCCACAAGATTGGATAAATTTGATGAACCAATGTGTCCAAATCCTCTCACCCATCTTCCTCCTCTCCCTCCTTTCAGAATGGCTCATCACCCATTTCCTACTGCTGTGGGTTTAGCACTCGGTCCCAATAACAATCACTACAAATTGATCGTCACATACTTGCGTGTTTCCAGAGGAGTAAACAAAACACACTATAGAGGTCTCAAAGTTGTCATCTTCGATTCTAAAACCAGAGAATGGAAGACAAAGCCAACGAAGTTTTCTGATGATTCTTTTCGAGAACTTTGGAACCTTAGTCGTTTTGGTTTTCTTTTATGTGTCTCTTATATGTATTGCAATGGAAATTTATACTGGCTTCAACCATCATACTTGGTGATGTTCTATGTGAAGACGGGGACTTTTCGATTTCTCAACTTGCCTTGGACTCAGTTCGATTATCGAGGACTCATCTGGGAATCAGAGGGGCACATCAACTATTACCAGATTTCTATCACCCATGGCCTTTGCATCTGGGTTCTTGAGGAGGGTATTGGAATTACTGGGACATGAGAACGTATGTGGTGGAAAATTCATAGTGTGCCGAACACAACATTGAATTTGAAATTTGCTGAAATAATTAAACCAACCTATCCATGCCCATTCATCACTCGGGTGTGTGCTTTCAATGAGCATCTTCAAATCCTTTGTCTCCAAACAAGCGAAGGTCCTATTTATTACGACATATCACGAAAAACAATGACCATTGTCCCACATCCTAATTCACACAATAACGTCATAGGTGTGCTACCGTTCACCTACATGAACTTTAACTTACCAGACATTGAGGTTGATAAACCAAAATCTGCAACAAAGAGAGCACCAAGAAAAAGACATGTTGAAGAGGTGTTTGATGTGCCTATGAGAATGACAAGAAGTAGATCCAATAGAAGAAGAAGTTGAAGCATAAATTTGGTTATTCTTGTATCATCTAAGTTGTTATTTTTGTTTTTTTAATTTTCCCATTTAGAACGAGGAAAAGTGTTTTAAATGCTATTATTCGTTATAGGATTCTTCTACTTAAAAGTGTATGTAACTGAATTGTCTAAATTTTCAGCAAATCTAAGTTGCTTATAATGTTAGATTAATTTCGTATTTTCCTTATTGATTGCATGCATTGTTATCTTCCTTTCTTCCTTGAATCTACTTACTTTTTATTGAATGTTGGTTTTCTTGGTTAACTACTATTGTATAACCTTTACTTACAAAACTTACAGAAAATAACTTTTTCTCCCTTTCTTTTTTCTTTTCTATGGGTAAACTCTTATTCAAAAAAAAAAAAAGAGAGAGAGAATTTTCTTGTTCTAATAAAAGTGAAAATTCTCATCAGATCCTACAACAGATGGCAAACAACTCTCGTGAAAGAAAAGTCTCCATCTATGATCCACTTACCCATGCCATCTAGCTTCTTCGTCTGCTTGTTACTGTCCATAGAAGTGAGATTAAAATAGCTACCCTTCACTTTCATAACAAAGGTAATGTCATTGACACTTTTTTTCATTATGCCCTTTTCGACCAAGCTCTGTGCAACCAAAACCCTAAAATTATTTTCAAGTCCAAATTGCAAATTTCTATTCTTAAAAGATTTTGCCATCAGAGTTATATTCCCAACAAAACTTTCAACCGAGAACATCTTAGTTATCTGTGAACTCTTGATATACAACACATCTGCATGTTACCCTACAAATGAATTAGGAGTCGTCTGGCAAAAAACTTCACCAAGAAGAACCATATTGCCATCAATTAGCCACAAATTATATCCAAGTTCTAAACTCTTTCCAATACAATATGCCTTCACTAGAATCTCTTGGATTGCTCCCATATTTGTGGCTTCAAAGCCCTTGAACTTGAGCTTGTTAAGATCATCAAACAGTAATTCCGTTTCAACCACAGAATGTCCCTGTCTTGCAAGGTCATGCAGGAACTTGGAGTGAGCGCCCATTAGAATATAATTTCGAACATTAAGTCTCTCAAAATGGCAAAGAAGATTCCTTGCAATTGGCTCAAGGGTTCTATACAAAGTGATAAACAGGATCGTTCTTTGTTCTGACAGCGAACTCAAAACAGATACAAATTCCATAAAGCTCCGTATGACCTTGTTCTAAATTACTTCACTAACGCAGAAGTCATACCATTTCAAACCTTTTAGTGGGTGCATCTCTGAAAAGTCGAAATCCATAGCAGTTCCATCTAGTAGCTCCGAATCAGGACCAAATGTGCGCCCATAATTAACCCGAGAATCCCCGTGGGAGACACGCAAAATAGTCTCTCCATCGGTCATCACCATGACTTAGGACTCAAAAAGTAATATTCAAGCAGTATATCCTAATAATCAAAAACAATGTTTTTTACCTCTATCCATAACATAAGCCATTAGAAACATCATGCATCATGTTTTACCCTTCCAATTATGGAAAAGCAGAATGATCCCCCACAAGAAGTACGATAGCCAGCAATTACAACAATTGTCAAAGTTCTTTTTCACAAATCTATTTGTTGGTCATTATATGATTTCATAACATTCGTAACTAACTACTGTCACGTTGCACATGTTTGGGATCACAAATCACATGCATTTACAACAATAACTTGCAAGCTAAGTATTTAGTATTATCATCATGAATAACTCGAGCCTCATGCAACAGTGACATTGATGACAGCATGAGTATTCCAATATTTGACTTCATGTTTTGCTTGTTCATTTACTAGGATTCTCCCTTCTACTTTTCCCTCACCTCTCATTCGATGGTCAGTATAACTTTGTCTTGATTTTGACATTTAAAATGTTTTAAGCAAAACTGTATAAAATAGCCATTGTAACACCATCTAGGAGTTTTTTTCCTTCATTTTCAGGTGGTCATGTATTCTAACATATCAAGGCAAAAGAAAGCTTGTTCTTCTACCTTTGAATAAAAATAGAGAACTATGCACTGGGAGACCATAGATATAGTACTTCAAAGTTCTACAGACAAATGGCTTGGCTGAAAACATATCTTTACCTAAGTTGATATAGTTGCAAACATGGTAATACCATCCTTGATATGACATAAAAACCAACTCACCCACATAAAATAATATGGAATTATAAATCAAGCTTTCATTGGCTCCAAATCATCAGAAGAATCTGATAATGAAGCCACAAAGATGCAGAGATAACAAGAAAATTCCACAATGCCAGTTAAGAGCACCGACTCTCAATTTAACATTCTTAGTAGGATAGAGATTCTGTGATGTTACCAAGTTCTAAAACTTCTTTGTGCTTTTAAACTTGTGAGCTAAAAACTTGGAATTTATTTAGATTATATAATGGAAAAAAGAAATTTGATGTATCTAGAAAAATTACTGCAGAACCTTCCTGGACTTTCTAGAACAGAAGACCGCCGTGAAGGTTCCATCATCCAAACGAAACTTCTGGACTGACGTCGCATCCCCTTCAAATACAACAGAAAATCTCCTCCTCTTCGCCCAGCAACTACAAACAACAATCCCAACTCACCAATCAAGAACTTTCTTTCTAGCGTCCTCAGCGAAATCCGTCCATGGAAACTCCCTTCTTCGAGTTCCCCGCCTTCAGAAATCCCTACTACGATGCCCGTCGTCCGCGTTACTACCGTTCCCCGGCCCCTCATTCAGGCGGCCTCTTTTCCCCCAATACCCAACCGAAGGTCGTTTCCATTCCCGTTCGCTTCGTCGGCACGGAGAAGTCGAGATCGGTCGCCGCTGTGAAGATTCAGAAAGTGTTCAGGGGATTTCTGGTGAGAAGAGCTGTGAAGAAAGTGTTAACAATAGCAGCCGAGGTCGCGGAGGTTGAGCGGCGGGTGGCAGGGAAGGAGACGGCGGAGATGGTGCGGAGAGAGGAGAAGGAGCGGCTGCGTTTGAACGAGATGTTGATGGGTTTGCTCTTTCGGTTGGATTCTATAAGTGGGTTTGATTCAGGGGTGAGGGATTGCCGGAAGAGGGTGATTAGGAGGGTGATTGCTTTGCAGGAGAGAGTGGACGCAATTGCCGCTGGTGACATGGTGGAAGATGAAGAGAGAACGGATTGCGAGAAGTGTTCCGGGAGAAGGGGAGAAGATACTGATTCTTTGACCGATCAAGCTGCAGTAGATGGAAATCAAGGCGCGATGGTGGAAAGCGATGCTGTGTATCAATCGCAATCTTCTGAAATGTCTGTTGGAGACCGTGAATCCACTCCCTCAAATTTTACCCCAGTAACCGCAACTCTGGCCACCGAGAAACCCCTCGAATCCCAGACTGAAATCGTATCAGCCCCGGCGTTCCATGAAGCTTATCCTAATCCTGTCCAAAGTACAGTGGTGCGTTATTGTGACGAATCCACTGTGGAGCCAACGGACGAAACCCTGGGATCAGTTCCAGAAAACTACCAAAGCTCCATCGAAGAAGACAAAGAGATTGAACTTGAAAGAGGCGGCGAGAATGACCAGAGCCCCATCAAGGATGACAAAGAGGGGGAAGACCAACGAGGGGCCGTTGTCCCATGTGTAGCGTCAGAGTCGAACCCTCCGGAGAGGAGTGTAAACATGAATTGTGAAGACTATAAAGGCGTGATGGAGAAAATGGTCGAAGAGAACTTGAAGCTGCAAAGACTAGTTGCGGATCTCTGCGAGAAGAATGTACTGGAGACCCGCTTGATGAACTCTCTGTCGCAGAGAGTGGAGCAGCTGGAGAGAGTACTGGCCAAGAAGAAGAAGAAGAAGAAGAAGAGGAGGCAAGCCACTGGGTCTGTAGATGATCTCAGAAAGTGTGGGAAGAAACTGTGAAATTGTTCAATTTTTATCTTTTGTTAAAAATAAAATTTTGACATTGTCACCAATTTCATTGTTAATTTTTGAACGTACTACCTTAAGAAATTTCCACCATAAATGATACGTGGCCAAGCTGAAAACATCCAAATGACATTAATATAGAAGTCTCCCTCACGCATGCAAAGAGCAAGCAATCAGGTATACTCATTTCTCAATTGGTAATCTGGCTTGCTTATCCAGAACTCTGGAGCATCCTGTGCATGAAACACTCTGGATTATAGCTTTTCCACAGAGAGTGATACAAAGGGTAGGATGGAAAGAGAGAGGGAGAGAGATTCACCTTCATTATACCAGCAAGAACATGGCCAGAGTCAATAACAAGACCAATCAACAATCCTGCCAAAGAATTCAACAAGGTAATAATTGGGTATTAATATAATCATAATAACAATAAAGAAGGCTGACATGTTGAGAAGATGTATGCATCTGAAGTCTTTTGAGAGGACCAATCATCCAACAGCAAAGATGCAAATGGATAGAAGACATCAGAAACAAGCGGCATTTGGACCACAGGTTGCATCTTTTTAGATCAACATGCAAAAACTTCGTTTCAGTTTATAATTAGTGCAATAGGAGTCTAACACAAATATTCAATTCTAACGGACCATTTCGAGTGCAACCACTCAAAATCAGGTCAATCTTGATTGTACTAGGAATTTTTTACATTCCACCACTCAAGTACGTCCCTAGAGTACTCTAGAATTTTCGAATGCATCCAGAGAAAGAGAAGAAGATAGAAATGTAAACAGCAAGGACGAGAAAAACAAACAGAAGAAAGAAATTGGAAATAAATCTTTTTATTAGATTGGAATATACACTCCTAGTTTCTCTACGTTCTAGCGTTTCTCTTAGTTTATCTCTTACAAAGAGGCCATCATCCTCTCCTTAACACTATTTACTGTTAAGATTTACTTTAAGATTTATTTCCTTAAAGAGAAATTATGTAAATATTCTGTAAATCCGGTGATTATGTAATCATGTTAATCACTCATAAGTCTTCCATGTATATTCTGTAAAACGGCTATTTAAGCCGACGATGTGAATGAGAAATCACAATTGAATGTGAATTATTATTTTTAAGTTAGTATCAGAGCAGGAGATCATCTCCTTCTCCTTCTTGTCGCCGAAGAGCAGAGCGAAAGCTCTGTTCCGTAGTCGTAGCCGAAGAACCGTAATCTAAACTTTGTTTCGCCGCGAAACAGAGTTGTTCGGAAGCTCCGCAGGCCGCCGCTGATGATCTTCTACCAGAAAGCTTCGTCAAGACGTTCCGCAGGCCTCCGACGACCGTATCCGAGCTACTGCTCGGCCTTTCCATCCGAAAGCTTCGCCGACCGACGACTCGCTGCGAAACAGAATTGTTCGGACGTTCCGCAGGCCGTCGACGATCGTAGCCGAGCCACTGCTCGGACCTCAGCAGACCTTCACTGACGACGGTCTTCCAGAAAATCGTCAGCCCAGCTGACGCCGGCGAAGGGGAAGAGACCACTGTCGAGAAAAAAAATTTCGTCGTCTCGACGAAGAAGAAGAGGTACAGTAAAAAAAAAAAAAATCGTTTTTTGAACTTAGGTCTGTTAATTTAATTTTTTGCCGAGCGGACGGACCATCAGCCCAGCTAAGCGAAGCGGACCAGTCCAAATCAGTTTACGGACCGGACCAGACCAGGCAGATTTTTTGAAAGCAAACCGGACCATACTGAATCGGTTTACGGACCGGACTGGACCAATATTTTTTTAAAAAGCGAACCAGACCAGACCGAATCACTCTACGGACCTTCTTTTCATCATGTCGAAGGAATTAGCACCGATTATTCATGTGCAATCTGAAAACTCTGGTTTTACAACCAGTGTTACTCTTACCGAAGTCAACTATGATGTATGGTCCCAGATCATGGAGATGCAAATTGCGGGACGAGAAAAGCTCGAATATATTATGGGGAAAACACCATTCCCACATGAAACGGATACCTCCTATGCGAAATGGTATGCTGAAAATCAAAAAGTCAAGGGGTGGTTGTTAACCTCTATGTCACCAGATATTATGAAGCGCTATATTCGGCTACGTACCGCACACGAAATATGGAGTGCTCTGGAAAAGGCTTTCTATGATGGGTCAGATGAATCACAATTATTTTCATTAAATCAGAGAGTTTTCTCTACCAAACAGACTGGTCGTCCTTTATCAACATATTATGGTGATTTGGTGGAAATCTTTCAAGCTCATATGTCGGCCAGTTACTGGGGTGAAGCTATCACAACTGCAGCTTACCTTATCAATCGAATACCCTCGAGTGTGTTACAATTTAAGACTCCCTTGAGTGTTCTTCATAAAACCATAAGTTCACCTGCTGTGCCGAATCTGCCACCTAAAGTTTTTGGGTGTGCAGCCTTTGTTCACCTCCATAAGTCATTGAGACATAAATTAGAACCCCGAGCTCTCAAGTGTGTTTTTGTTGGTTATGCTCAACATCAAAAAGGTTATCGTTGTTATCATCCTCCCTCTCGAAAATTGTATGTCACTCTTGATGTGGTATTTCACGAAGAAAATATGTATTATTCTACTCCCGAGTCTTCAATACAGGGGGAGAACATGATTGAATTGAAGAATCTTTATCATCAATTGGATATCTTGGATACTACAAGTGGTCAATATTCTGATTACAGCTGTGGACATCAAAATGATACAAATCAACATGATTCACAGGATGGAGAAAGACAAGACCAGATGGAAGTGATGCAACCAGAGTCTCAACCGCCATCTTCCCCCCTTCATAATGTACAAATGGATCAATTGCCTTCTGAGTCCGAGTCCATGTCTGAACCTCAGGTAAGTTCCGAAACTCAACTAAGAGTGCTACCTCATCGAACCACGAGAGGAAAACCTAGAGTCAATTATGAACCTCTTCTCACCTCTAAATCTCAGTATCCCATGCATAATTTTGTGTCTTATCATAGATTGTCAAAGGCAAATGAAGTATTTGTGAATCAATTATCTGCTATATCTATTCCTAATAGTGTGCAGGAAGCCTTGAAAGATCCTAAATGGAAAGAAGCCATGAATGAAGAAATGAGGTCCCTTCAAAAGAATTCAACATGGGAAGTGGTTGACCTACCTGTAGGAAAGACACCAGTTGGATGCAGGTGGGTATTTACCATTCAATATAAAGCCGATGGCACCATTGAAAGGTTCAAAGCAAGGCTTGTCGCCAAAGGATATACTCAAACTTACGGGATCGATTATATGGAAACATTCGCACCAGTGGCCAAAATCAACACCGTTCGGATTCTTCTATCTCTGGCTGTGAATCTTGATTGGCCCTTATATCAGTTTGATGTAAAAAATGCATTTTTGCACGGAGATCTCCAAGAAGAAGTATATATGGAATTACCTCCTGGATACATTATGCAAAACAAAGGATGCAAACAAGTATGTAAACTGAAGAAATCTCTATATGGTTTGAAGCAGTCCCCGAGGGCGTGGTTTGGAAGGTTCACGAAGTTTATGAAATCTATCGGATACAAGCAAAGCAACTCAGATCATACTCTCTTCCTGAAATATAACAAAGAGGCCATCACAACTCTTATTGTATATGTTGATGATATGATAGTAACTGGGAATGATCCAGAAGAAAAGAAATCATTGCAAAGTCGTCTGGCTAGAGAATTTGAAATGAAGGATCTTGGCTACTTAAAATATTTTCTTGGCATTGAAGTGTCCAGATCCAAGGAAGGAATTTTTCTATCTCAACGAAAATATGTTTTGGATTTATTGAAGGAAACTGGAATGACAGCATGTAGTCCAGTCAGTACTCCTATGGAAGAAAATCTAAAACTGGGAATACATCCAGATCAAGTTCCTGCTAACAAGGAGTGTTATCAGAGACTAGTTGGGAGGTTAATGTATTTTGCACATACTCGACCAGACTTAGCTTATGTACTAAGTGTGGTTAGTCAATTTATGCACTCTCCAAGTGAAGAACATATGAATGTCGTTAACCGTATCCTGCGCTACTTGAAATCATCTCCAGGGAAAGGAATTTTATTTAAAAAGGGAGGTGACTTGAAAATTGAAGGTTATACCGATGCCGATTGGGCTGGGTTAATAGAAGATCGACGGTCTACATCTGGATACTTTACATTTGTAAGTGAAAATTTGGTCACTTGGAGAAGTAAGAAACAAGAGGTGGTGGCTAGATCTTCAGCTGAAGCCGAATATAGGGGAATGGCCAAGGCAATATGTGAATTATTATGGATCAAAAATCTGATACAAGAACTACATATTGAGCAGACAAGTCCTATGAAATTATATTGTGACAATAAGGCCGCATGTGATATTGCCCACAACCCAGTCCAGCATGATAGAACTAAACATGTTGAAGTTGATAGACACTTTATTAAAGAAAAGTTAGAAGCAAGAATCATTGAAGTCCCTCATGTTTGATCTGAGGATCAGCTTGCCGATGTGCTAACCAAGGCAGTGTCTTACCGAGCTTTTAACAAATGTCTTGACAAGTTGGGCATAAGTGATATCTATGCACCAACTTGAGGGGGAGTGTTAAGATTTACTTTAAGATTTATTTCTTTAAAGAGAAATCATGTAAATATTATGTAAATCCGGTGATTATGTAATCTCGTTAATCACTCATAAGTCTTCCATGTATATTCTGTAAAACGGCTATTTAAGCCGACGATGTGAATGAGAAATCACAATTGAATGTGAATTATTATTTTTAAGTTTTACGACAACGGAATGTCTTTGTTCCCTCTTCATACCCCTTTCTCGATTATTGTTGACTCCCGCAGTAACTCTTTCCTCTGCTTGTGGGAGACCCATAGTCCTCTCTTCATCATCCCCTGCATGCTCATCTTTTTCGAACTGAAACTCTTCTTCCCGCTGCCGTTTCCCTTCTTGATCCGCATCTTCTTGTTCTTGGTCGAAGGTTCAGTACCCCTATCTACTGCTCCTCCTCCGTCAACTTTAATTTCCTCGCCAGAGATGGGCTCTTGAACTCTCTTTTCTTCATCGCCACTCTCTGATCGGTCGCCCTCATTATCGTCTTCCTCCTTCACCTGGAGTGCTTCTTCTTCTTCTTCTCCACCGTAGATAACACCCCAACTGTGAGGCGCGTAAGGTCGGTAGATATGGGAAAGCAGATACACCTTGGAACCTTCTCTCTCGACGGTCACGTACTGTCCGTTACCGCAATCAAAGAAATCAGAAACGGCTTTAGAAATGCCCTCAAAGTCCGCATCCATGGTGTCCGGCACCTCCAAGCAGCAAGATTGGAGCTGTGTGTCCAGAGAAGAAGATCAAAGGAACCCCGGAAACTCTGAACTGAAATCTTCGTGGATGAATGAAACAGTGAGTTCATCTGGGGTCTTCTTAAATAGAGAAATCGGAGTGAAGGAAATTTCCCAGGAGGATTCAGATTCATTAGAGTCCTTCAACCACTGAAATTTCTAAATCAGCGTCGGGTAAAGCTTCCCAGGAGGATGAAACTTAGCTTGACTATTATACCATTCAGCTAAACTAAACATGGAAACTTACGAGGTCTATTTTGTCAATAAACGATTCCAAATCAACGTCTAAGTAGAAACTCCTGGTTTTCGCTCCATTCTTGCTCCTCGCTGGTGTGCTTATAAATTTGGTCTTCTTCTTCCTTGTCGTCGTCGGGGAAGTGAGTAGTTCAGTTTGTCTCTTTTCGAAGGTGATGATGTTAGCAGTTCTGTTAACCTCTTCTCGTTTGGGTTATTTCTAGTACTAATGGTTCAATCAACTTCTTTTTTTTTCATTCACTCCATCGGGTTCTGTGAACTGGGAAGCTTTGGAGTACGATGTTTGGTGCTTGGATTGCTATATGAGATTTTTTTTTTTCTTGTCTCAGTGTTTTAGGAGTTCGTCTTTTTGTCCTTGAATTCGTATTTGTATATTGTTTGTGCCAGTGATTAAAAGTTTATGACAATGGAACTGTTTCTTGAGGACTTCTGTTTCTCAATCTTTACCATTAAGTTATCTCTTTTTTCTTTCTTAGAGATTCCACGAGGTTATTATAATGGAGGTGAACTTGCCTGAAGGCATCTCACTAGAAATTCTTTTTGTCTGCCCAAGAAATCACTACTCAAGTGTGAAGTTGTGTCAAAAGAGTGGCAGAAACTGATCAAGAAAGTTGGTTCTTTCCATGCCAAACTTATTGATTACGGTTTCGTCTATCTCAAATACCGCATACGACTCCCTCCTCTTTCCTACACATGACAAAGTTTGGAACATGGGTTCATGTGATGGCGTCATCTTCTACTGCAAGCAAGCCTGCACGAATAGAAAGTTTAGTTATCATCTCTACAACCCCGTTACCAAGCATCTCACCCATCTTCCTCCTCTCCCTCCTTTCAGAATGGCACATCACCCATTTCCTACTGCTATGGGTTTGGCACTTGGTTCCGATAGCAATCACTACAAATTGATCGTCACATACTTGCATGTTGACAAAGGAGTGAACAGAACACGCTTTGCAGGTCTCAAAGTTGTCATCTTCGATTCTGAAACTTGAGAATGGAAGATAAAGTCAGCCAAGTTTTTTTATGATTCTTTTGAACACCTTTGGGACCTTTGTCGTTCTGGTTTTCTTTTACGTGCCTCTTCCATGTTTTACAATCGGAATTTATACTCGCTTCGGCCATCATATTTGGTGATGTTCTATGTGAAGACGGGGACTTTCCAATTTCTCATCTTGCCTTGGACTTGCTCCATTTGTTGTGGAGTCATATGGGAATCAGAGGGGCGCATTAACTACTACTAGATTTATGACACCCATGGCCTTTGCATTTGGGTTCTTGAGGAGGGAATTGGAATTACTGGGACAAAAGAACGTATGTGGCAGGAAATCCACAGGGCAACATTGAATTTGAAACTTGCTGAAATAATTAAACCATGCCCAATTATCACTCGAGTGAGTGTTATCAATGAGCATCTTCAGATCCTCTGTCTCAAGACAAGCAAAGGTCCTATTTATTACGACATCTCACGAAAAACGATGATCGTCGCCCCCATTCCTAATTCGCACAATTCCTTCATATGTGTACTGCCGTTCATGTACAAGAACTTTAACTTACTAGACATTGAGGCTGATAAACCAGAATCTACAACTAAGAGAATGCCAAGAAAATAGACGTAAAGAGGTGTTCGATGTGCCTATGAGAATGACAAGAAGCAGATTCAATAGAAGAAGAAACTGAAGCATAAACTTGATTATTCTTGCATCTTCTAAGTTGTTATTTTTGTTTTTTTTTTTCGACTTTTAGAACGAGGAAAAGTGCTCTAAATGCTATTATTCTTTACAAGATTCCTCTACTTAAAGTGTATGTATCAGAATTGTCTAAATTTTCAGCAAATTTAAACTACTTATCATGTTAGATTAATTTCGTATCTTCCTTATAGATTGCAAGCAATGTTATCTTCCTTCTTCCCTAAATCTACTTACTTTTAGAGGTTCATAGAATACGTGTTTTCTTGGTTAACTACTACTGTATAACCTTTACTTACAAAACTTACTGAAAATAACTTTTTCACCTTTTTTTTTCTTTTCTATGGGTTCCGAACAAGCTCTTATTAAAAAAAAAGAGAATTTTCTCATTGCAATAAAAGTAAAAATTCTCATAAGATCCTAAAACCGATGGCAAACAACTGCCGTGCAAGAAAAGTCTCCATCTATGATCCACTTACCCATGTCATTTATCTTCTTTTGGATGGTAACAACACTGGCTTCCAAAGGCCAAAATATCATCTGCTTGTTACTGTCTAAAGAAGTGAGATTAAAATAGCTACCCTTCACTTTGATAACAAAGGTCATGTCGTTGACACTCTTTTTCATCACGCCCTTTTCGACCAAGCTATTTGCAGCCAAAACCCTAAAATTATTTTCAAGTCCAAATTGCAAATTTCTATCCGTAAAAGATTTTGCCATCAGAGCCATCTTCCCAAAAAAACTTTCAACCCGGAACATCTAGCTATTTGTAAACTCTTGATATACAACACTTCTGCATTTTGTCCTACAAATGAATCAGGAGTCCTCTGGGGAAATACTTCACCAACAAGAACCATATTGCCATCAATTAGCCATAAATTATATCCAAGTTCTAAACTCTTTCCAATACAATATGCCTTCACTAGAATCTCTTGGATTGCTCCCATATTTGTTGCTTCAAAGCCCTTAAACTTGAGCTTGTTAAGATCATCAAACAGTAATTCCGTTTCAACCACAGAATGTCCCCATCTTGCAAGGTCATGTAGGAACTTGGAGCGAGCGCCCATTAGAATATAATTTCGAACATTAAGCCTCTCAAAATGGCAAAGAAGATTCCTTGCAATTGGCTTAGGGGTTCTATACAAAATGATAAACAGGATCATTCTTTGTTCTAACAGCGAATTCAAAATAGTTACAAATTCCATGAAGCTCCGTATGACCCTGTTCTAAATTACTTCACTGAAGCAGAAGTCATACCATTTCAAACCTTTTAGTGGGTGCATCTCCCAAAGGTTGAAATCCATAACAGTTCCATCTAGTAGCTCCGAATCAGGACCAACTGTGTGCCCATAATTAACCCCAGAATCCCCGTGGGAGACGCTCAAACTAGTTTCTCCATAGGTCATCACCATGACTTAGGACTCAAAAAGTAATATTCAAGCAGAATATCCTAATAATCATAAACAATGTTTTTTACCTCTATCCATAACATAAGCCATTAGAAACATCATGCATCAGGTTTTACCCTTCCAATTATGGAAATGCAGAATGATCCCCCACAAGAAGTACGATGGCCAACAGTTACAGCAGTCATCAAAGTTCTTCTAGAGAAATTATTCCAATTCCCTATCGTTTTTCACGAATCTGTTTGTTGGTCATTACATGATTACATAACATTAGTAACCAACTACCATCACGGTGCGCAGATTGGGAATCACAAATTACAAGCATTTACAACAATAACGTGCAAGCTAAGTATTTAGTATTATCATCATGAATAACTCGAGCCTTGTGCAATAGTGACATGGATGACAGCATGAGTCTTCCAATATTTGACTTCATGCTTTGCTTGTTCATTTACTAGGATTCTCCCTTCTACTTTTCCCTCACCTCTCATTTGATGGTCAATACAACTTTGTCTTGATTTTGACATTTAAAATGTTTTAAGCAAAACCGTATAAAATGGCCATTGTAACACCATCTAGGAGTTTTTTTCCTTCATTTCCAGGTGGTCATGTATTCTAACATATCAAGGCAAAAGAAAGCTTGTTCTTCTACCTTTGAAAAAAAAAATAGAGAACTATGCACAGGGAAACTATAGATGGCTTGGCTGAAAACATATCTTTACCTAAGTTGATATAGTTGCAAACATGGAAATGCCATTGTTGATATAACATAAGAACCAACTTACCCACATAAAATAATGTGGAATTATAAATCAAGCTTTCATTGGCTCCAAATCATCTGAAGAATCTGATCATGAAGCCGCAAAGATGCAGAGATAACAAAAAACTCCACAACCTTAAAGCTCAATGCCAGTTAAGAGCACTGACTCTCAATTTAACATTCTTAGTAGGATACAGATTCTGTGATGCTACAAAGTTCTAAAACTCCTTTGTGCTGTTAAACTTGTGAGCTAAAGCAAATTTCATGTCCACAACATTACTTGTAATAGTTATTGTGGTACTTCAAGAGTAGTTGTTCGGACCAAGAAGGTTAGGCAGGCAAACACAAGTTCTGTTGTTTCCCAAAGGCTGACTTCAGAAAACAAGTAGTTGCATCTTCATTCCATGACAAAATATGTAGAGGGCATGGGTATTCTTTAAATTCACCCAAGGTTATGAGTAGGTTGCATCTTCTTTAAATTTTTTAACAGTAAACTGCATAACAGAAACAGGTGATGGAGGTTCCAATTCATGCCCAAATTGGAGATTAGAGTGAAAGGTCCTAATACCTTATGTTTTGGTAAATCGCCAACCATTGTTGACACTTGACAGACACCTTCATCTAGCAACTACAATTGGGAGGACAAGAAAACATGCAGTTTGATACTCTTCACGAAGCATTAGAGCATATCTTGGTAAAGAAGTTCTGGAATTTTAACAACGTAATAAATTAATGTTAAGAAAATTCAATTGTCAAGTAAAAATGCTCGAGTTATAATGGAAGAAGGACCTTGCTTAGTGATCATAACGAAAAAAAAAAATTCAGAACAATTTGTCCTAAGAAGAACAAAAAGAAAAGAAAAAATAACAGAATTATAAATAATAGATAACAATATTCAGTTATTAAAAGGTATTGCTGAAATTACAAGAAGAGCTCGTCTTCAAAAATATCAGAATTCAGCAATCTATTTTATCAGCACTGGCCCTGATTGATTAGATTTTAAATCAATTACATATTTACTCTAAATCAATTCGATCTTTGTTTCCATGCCGGCGACCTCTGTCAATCATGTTCACATAGTTACCATAGTCACCAGGAAGGCACCGATTCAGCTAATGGTATCGTAATCGCTTGATTATATTTACAAGAGCGAAGAGGCTATGAGTAATTTCGAGCTAGCCGATTAATGTTTAACAGGAGGTTCTCAAACTACAAATGCAAAACAAATGCCCAATTCTAATGTTCTACCCACTCTACCGTTCTCTATCAGAGCCAGAGGTAGCTCTCTTAAAATCGTCCCCTCCATTTCCTCTTATTAGCAGGAATGCAAGGAGAACTTTGACAAAAGGTTGATGATTATAGCAGTTCAAACTAACGAATACCAGCTTCCACTCAGTGCTTCAAAAGGTCAAGCTATATTATCTCAAGCATAGCCACCACAATCCATCGCATTCTTATTTTGAAAGGCCAAAACTGCACCAAACCACAGTCTTATACATATGCCCACCCCTTAAAACTCAAGAGACACGTCCCCCATTCAGTAGAGTTAAGTCAATGGGGAGGGATAACGAATTCAAGCTATAGTAAATCAATTGTATTTTAGAGAATGTGGATAGAAAATTCAAGGAAACGAACAAGTGGGAAAGCAGAAAAATCGAGAGAGAGCGAGAGAGGTAGAAAAAACAGAGGAGTCCTTACGAGTCCAAAATAGCCGGAAGAGACGACGGCGTGATCGTTGGTGGAGACGAGGAGGTCGAGAGGATGGAGCAGATCCAGAATCTGATTTTCGGCCTCCTCATCTGATAAACCATGGGGTGGCATGGAGGCGAGGTAAGCTCGAACTTGATCTGAAAATTCGAACTCGACTTCGAGATCGAGGCTGAACCCAAAAAAGACGGAGTTTGAGGCCGAGTCGACCTGGATTGATCTAAAACCTATATTTAAGATTAAAAATATATATATATTAACATAAAGAGTATGAGAGCATACTACCAAAAGGGCCAAACGATGGATATCTTTAAAGTTGAAGGTAAATAAGAGTAATTATTAATAAATTAAATAGAAAATTGATGAAAATAATTAAAATAAAAGATATTTTCATAAAAAAATTATACTAACTAATCTACTTAGGAGTTTAATAAGTCGAACTTTGAAAATCTTGAGTTTAACTAATTATATTTAATAAATCTTATTTCAAGTTTGAACTCAAGTCGATCTTAAGTAAAAATTGAACTGAATCGAGTTCGAACTATTTTGTGGGCCAATTTAGCTTAATGTACCACCCATAAATGTTATTTTCATTACCTCATAAGCTATATGAAAAATGTACCTCATTTAATTTTTATTAAATACAACATGATAAGGTGGTAAGACATTTGTAATAATTTGTATGAACAATGAAGGAGTAAGTGCATCAAGTTTTTTAAGAACCAAAATGACTAATTCTAGTTCAATCAGGCTCAAATACAAGTAGGAGTATCATTTCAAAAGTTTAGATATTCGAATTGAATCCTATTATAAATAATAACACCCTCTTCTTGAATTCAAATGTCCATTAATACAAAAAATCCATAAATAAAAAATTAAGTTTATATATATATATATATGTGTGTGTTTAGATTAATAAAATAATTTTAATTTTTAAATTTATATTAAAATGTAATGATGAAATAATGTATAAAAAATAAATTATTTTAAGTACCTGTCCTCGGACCTCTTAAATTTATATTATAGAATATTAAAGGAAAAACTTGGAATCTATTCAGATTAAATAATGGAAAAAAGAAATTTGATGTATCTAGAAAACTTACTGCAGAACCTTCCGGACTTTCTAGAACAGAAGACCACCGCGAAGGTTCCATCATCCAAACGAAACTTCTGGACTGACGTCGCATCCCCTTCAAATACAACAGAAAATCTCCTCCTCTGCGCCCAGCAACTACAAACAACAATCCCAATTCACCAATCAAGAACTTTCTTTCTAGCGTCCTCATCGAAATCCGTCCATGGAAACTCCCTTCTTCGAGTTCCCCGCCTTCAGAAATCCCTACTACGATGCCCCTCGTCCGCGTTACAACCGTTCCCCGGCCCCTCACTCAGGCGGCCTCTTTTCCCCCAATACCCAACCAAAGGTCGTTTCCATTCCCGTTCGCTTCGTCGGCACGGACAAGTCGAGGTCGCTCGCCGCTGTGAAGATTCAGAAAGTGTTCAGGGGGTTTCTGGTGAGAAGAGCTGTGAAGAAAGTGTTAAAAATAGCAGCCGAGGTCGCGGAGGTTGAGCGGCGGGTGGCAGAAAAGGAGACGGCGGAGATGGTGCGGAGAGAGGAGAAGGAGCGGCTGCGTTTGAACGAGATGTTGATGGGTTTGCTGTTTCGGTTGGATTCTATACGTGGGTTTGATTCAGGGGTGAGGGATTGCCGGAAGAGGGTGATTAGGAGGGTGATTGCTTTGCAGGAGAGAGTGGACGCAATTGCCGCTGGTGACATGGTTGAAGATGGAGAGAGAACGGATTGCGAGAAGTGTTCCGGGAGAAGGGAAGAAGATACTGATTCTATGATCGATCAAGCTGCAATAGATGAAAATCAAGGCGCGATGGTGGAAGGCGATGCTGTGTATCAATCGCAAATCTTCTGAAATTTCTGTTGCAGACCGAGAATCCACTCCCTCAAATTTTACCCCAGTAACCGCAACTCTGGCCACCGAGAAACCCCTCGAATCCCAGACTGAAATCGTATCAGCCCCGGCGTTCCATGAAGCTTATCCTAATCCTGTCCAAAGTACAGTGGTGCGTTATTGTGACGAATCCACTGTGGAGCCAATGGACGAAACCCTGGGATCAGTTACAGAAAACTACCAAAGCTCCATCGAAGAAGACAGAGATTGAACTTGAAAGAGGCGGCGAGAATGACCAGAGCCCCATCAAGGATGACAAAGAGGGGGAAGACCAACGAGGGGCCGTTGTCCCATGTGTAGCGTCAGAGTCGAACCCTCCGGTGAGGAGTGTAAACATGAATTGTGAAGACTACAAAGGCGTGATGGAGAAAATGGTCGAAGAGAACTTGAAGCTGCAAAGACTAGTAGCGGATCTCTGCGAGAAGAATGTACTGGAGACCCGCTTGATGAACTCTCTGTCGCAGAGAGTGGAGCAGCTGGAGAGAGTACTGGCCAAGAAGAAGAAGAAGAGGAGGCAAGCCACTGGGTCTGTAGATGATCTCAGAAAGTGTGGGAAGAAACTGTGAAATTGTTCAATTTTATCTTTGTTAAAAATAAAATTTTGACATTGTCATCAATTTCATTGTTAATTTTTTAACGTAAATGTCTTAAGAAATTTCCACCATACATATACGTTGCCAAGCTGAAAACATCCAAATGACATTAATATAGAAGTGTCCCTCACGCATGCAAAGAGCAAGCAATCAGGTATACCAATTCTCAATTGGTATTGCCGTATGAGTATTCCTAGAATATCAAGCTTGGCCACATTTACGCAGACACGCAATGCCCTCTTCAAGGTAATCTTGCTTGCTTATCCAGAACTCTGGAGCATCCTGTGCATGAGACACTCTTGATTGTAGCTTCTCCACAGAGAATGATACAAAGGGTAGATGGAAAGAGAGAGGGAGAGAGCTTCACCTTCATTATACCAGCAAGAACTGCGCCACCAAGATACACCATATGCTTCCTTCTGGGGGGATCCTCTATCCGCAAGCGTAGTTTCTTTATCCAGAATTGCAAGTGCAAAAAATTATATAAGCATTTCGCCTTACCAGAATGAAACAAACATGGACTAATAGAATTTGAAGCATAGATGGTTAAAACTGAGAAGAAAGAAAAAATAGGTGAACAATCAGAAAAGTGTTCACCTTTAGGCCGTCCTTGTTTCCCTTCAAAACAACTTCTAGGTACCGATCAAGAATTTCTTTCTCCAAACTGTTATGGCAAGAAAGCAGTTAAGTAGAAGAAACCACTGAGTTGCTGAAATGAAATGTTTGTCCATGTGTAACAAGCCACTTTTATGCTAAAGACTCACAAAAGGGAGATAACCCAACCTAACCTGTTTATTAATTCAAGAACAATATGCTAGGACCACATCAACATTCACTAGGAAAATGTCACTCAAGACAATCAACTTACTCAAAAACTACACCACTCAACAAGTAGAGCCCTCTTATAAATAACTAACAGTGCCTACAAAATGTAGATGACCACATTCAGGAAGAAATAATAGAATGACAGAAGAAAGGCATCTGGTAAAAGCATATGACTACACAACACCGAATAACCACAATGTGAAATTTGAGTTTGGATTTGAACTGAGGATGAAGAGAGACCAAGGCTTAACAACTTAGGAGTATGGAATAGAAATACGTGTAAACACGTCAATAAACTCTAGATGCAGGTGAAAGGCCCAAGGGAACTCGGAAGATACAGGGAAAAATCATGGGAACTCATCAAAATATGTTATTTTCCTATGTCAATCATAAACTTCTAAAGCACCACCAGCACTTTAAGGGACAAAAAGAAAAAAGTAAATGCATTCATGCTAGATGTAGCAAGCTTGTTCACAAGGTAGAGTATCAAAACATGTCTACATGGAAAAACTACAACAGCGAAATCTAAAGTTACAAATTGGCATTCCATGTGCATGTTTCAAATTAATAATCTCTCCTTCACCTTACAAAGTTAAATAATACACATCAAAGAACAGAATGGACATAATAGGAAATGGTATATTAGAAATTAAAGACTCCAAAAGACACCATGGCAAAGACAACTCTTGTTTTTTTTTTTGGATGAATAAAGACAACTCTTGTTGAGATATGGTTCCTGTAGCAAGTGTTGTTTACCTATACTTGTTGCAGCAAACCTTAACAACAGGATCAAATAGAATTCCCTATCCAGAAATAAATTCCAAAATGGATAGTACGTGTTACCTAGTGATATTACTCCCAATACTTGTCAGGTGACCTTTTGTTGCCAATGCATGACATCAAGCACAACCCAAAAAACCATACTACTTCCAACCATGATTTAGAATCTAGCCGCCTCATTGAACGGGTTAGTTTGACATTTCATAAAGAAGGGGGGTTCTAGAAGTTTTGAGAACATGCACTAACTAGGATTAGCCTCAAAACGAAGATCGATAAAAAACCAACACACTTTTTTTTTTTTTTTTGCAAATGGTGATTTCATAATAAAAAGGGGAGAGGAAAGCCCTCAGCCCCAAAGGACAGAGAGACTCCAACAAGTAAACAGGATCTTGATACACCTGATCTCGCTAATATCAGCAGCAGAATTAGCTGAACATTAAGACATGGTGCCATGAAATATGAAGAGCATCACACAAAACCATGACGAATAACCTACAGTGAATAATCTAAAGTGTAAGACAATGGCATACATAATAGAATTGGAAGCAATGAATATTGAATATAGAGACAGTTGAACTACTTATAGATAATTTCAGGAAGAAAGTAAATATGTCCACTATTTGTTATAGTTGAAAAGAATCCTACCGACTAGGCAGTCCTGGATACATGGTACTCCCTCCACTTAGGACAATATGCTGGTAGAGCTGCAAAAATATAAAATAATATTGGTGAGAGAAGATCAATGAATGCATACATCATCAACTCAAAATTACTACAGATGAAATGCCTTAACATGAAAAGATATGTACAGACAGCATTAACAAACAACTATTTTAGTATGTAACAATGAAGCCAGTTAAAAGGATGTTGATCTAAGTGATTCTCATACCATCATCCGATTGTCAATATCCATTTCCTGAATGCAACGGAATACCATATCTGCCATGCCATCACCTTCAACATCTATGAGTTCCTGCACTAAGACAGAATCTGTCAGCATTTTCACATTCATCCACCTGAGAAATAAACTCAAAATTTTAAAAACAAGGGGAAAACTCACGGGTGTGAAAAGAGCCTCAGGGGCCTGGAAGCGTTCAGTTCCAACTTTGATGACCCTTCCATCTGGAAGCTGACAGGATAAATTCAGAAGAAACTGAGGAAGCAAAAACAGTCGGTGCATTCACATGAAATATATTATAACTGTTCAAATAAAGATCTCAGCTACAACCCAAATATTAGTGATTGGCCTACTCGCAAATACCACATGGATAAGGTGTTTGAAAGAGCAAAGGAGAAAAGAAAAGGAAAAGAAATATTTGGTTGATTTATTTTCCAGCAAATATTTCACTTAGTTCTGAGCCATATTCCGACAAAGATCAATTCATCAATTATAGGATACAGGGTGCTCTATAAAAGAAGTATGCACTTTTTCTTTTATTGAGCAGAATAATTGCTCCATCAGATCTTGTTTGCGATTGAGATCAGACCAAGGGGTTCAGACTTAGTACATACTTAAAAGCTTCACAGCAGCAGGACTAAGCAGTTTCTCTTCTTGTCAAACCATAAATGACGCAAATTTGTGCAAACTAAAGTTAACCATGCAATGGAGTGGCTATGATGGGTTCCCTCGAGGTTGTTTCTTTCCTAGTGGCATAAATTGCTTTGGGTAAGTGAACAAAAGGATTCTCCTTGGCCACATGGCACACATATTGATTGGAGATATGAGCATAATGATCAGTCATTGGACATTAAAGTATTTCAAGTTCAGAACAAAAGGGAAATCACAATAACTGAATATGACCCAGAAATAAGCAATTACTAGCTCCAACACAAACCGCTCCCATTTGGTAAAAGTATGTTGGACAATCATTAGCTCAAGTTCCTAAGGTTATGAGATGGACTTCCACAGGGTATCACCATAGATGAGTAACAAACAATTATGTGGGGTCTGAAAGGCTGAGCTGGCTTGGCAGCTCATTGGAAATGTCTTCAAGAGATTTTTCTTGCCCAAAATAAGTAGTTACTATAAGAACCAACGAAACAACTTACTGTGTAATTCTTAACAAGAATAGTGGTCTCCAGTCCCAATTGGTACTCACGCTTGTAATCATAGCTGCAATTAGGTGCCCACAATCAGATAACAAAACTCAACCATATGCATTCTCTGCAGACAAGTGTTTTTGCAATTAGTACACAGGAAGACACAGCAAATCACCTGATATAGCAGAGCTTCTCTTTTATTTCCCTCACTGTCTCAAAATCTGAAGTCCTATTCATTGCATACCTATCAATGATAAGAGCACAACATGTTCTCCTCAGGTCAAGAACAAGATACTAATGGCCCTCCCCCATAAAAGGAAAATGAAAAAGCTTTCAACCACTGAAACACTACTAACATCCTTGAGCATGGAATTACAGATTCTCACCCTCTTCGTAGTAGTAGATCAACAAGATAAGATGTTATGTGCCTGCCAGCTACATTCATTCGTTTTGTGAGATGTGGGAATGAATAGCCATCTACAACTGGGACCTGATGGAAGCTAATTAAAATCTAAAAATACATTCACATAACCAAAGCGAGAAGAAAACAGCAATCTAACAATACCACATGAGTAACACCATCGCCCGAGTCAATAACAAGACCAGTCAACAAGCCTGCCAAGAATTCAACAAGGTAATAATTGGTTATTAATATAATTATAATAACTGTAAAAAAGGCTGACATGTTGAGAAGATGTATGCATCTTAGGCTCATCCATCTGCAAAGATGCAAATGGATAGAAGACATCAAACTGGTGTAATGATGACTCCTCGTGATTAAAACAAGACCAGAAACTAGCGTCATTTGGACCACAGGTTGACTGGTAGTCTAGCATCTTTTTAGATCGATTGTTTGGATGAGTAATACATTCCATATTCAAGCACCATAATTAATTCGGATTATTCTATGGTACTCATTATGCAGGTAAAGGCATCTCCATTTGCATGCACATATGTCAAATATAAATACGTGTAAGGTACAAATCACATATTATAAATATTGGCAATTAATTTGATGTCTGTCTGAGATGTAAAGGAAATGATAATTCAGGTATTGTTTTTGATAAAATGATAATTCAGGTCTTAACCTTCCATTATCTTTGTAAGCACCTTGAGCATACAATGTCAGGACAGCTTGGATTTGAATGAAAACCCCAGTGAAGTTATACGTCTCAAACATGGTTTCTATCTGCAAAGCTTCAAATTTGATGGCATCAGAAACAGATGAGAAAGTGACACAATAAAATCCAGCTTGACTAGTTTATCCTGAATATTTCACCCACCATTTTCTCACGGTTTTTTGAAGGGTTGAGGGGTGGGTCTGTGAGTAAGATCTTGCATTCTGTTGGATCTATCTGTCGCATTACCAGGTGGCAACAGAATCTTTAGACATGAACCCATGAGTTTTGATTAAAAAAAAATGCATGCATTGCCAAACAAACAGATTTCAAATTCAATTGTAGTGCAATAGACTGCCAAATAAAACAAGGATCAAATACTAAACTACGATGAAAGGATTACAGGAGTACTTTTAATTCGTTATAAAATGCGTGGTCCCACACATGGCCCATATCTTCCCAGTTCTGCACGATTCCATTATTAACAGGATAAGATATATCCAGTTGATTCCGAAGACCTGCACATGCTTCTCCAACCACAGTATCCTAAATGATACAAAAAAGCAGAAACACACGTGTAAGCAAGAACCTCACTGGTATTTAAGCAAAACGATAACTTCACAATACATTGAATAAACAAAAAATAAATAGATAATAGAGTGATAACTGACCTTCAATTCCTGTTCTGTGAGAGATTCTTCATATCGAAGCATGGGCCTGCCCACCACACATGGGAACACAGAAGTTGGGAAATTTTCTCCAGCAAAACCACATTTGACATACTGGAATACAGAGTTAGCAGAAGCTTTTATATACCATTAACAATAACATTTAAATACATAGTATGGGAAGACACTTATACCAATCAACAATTTATGGTACAACATGTACAGCTCTAGATGTGGGGGCAAACTAGAATAATCACAACTACCCGAAACACAGATGTTTTTATTTGCTAGATGTAAAAAGCAACAATAATTCTCATCCCCCCTCCTCTCCTCCTCCTCCTCTCCCTCCCCCTAGTTGCGGGAGATTTGAAGTTTCGCTTGTTCAACAATTGGGTTAAGCTTCCTTGTATACACTGAAACTTATTTATGAGATTCAGGATCATTCCCACAATGTTGTTGTCAGTTGGTCTCATCTTAATAAATCTACAAATTGTATGCCTGATCAATTAGCTGAGAATGGGGCTGGTTTCATCTCTGGTTATCATAACTAGCCCCACTTATACTTGTTGTTTGTTATGGCCTATTGGCCCTACTTAATGGTAGCACACTTTTTAAAATGCAATGTTAGGTTGTTAAGCAGAGATGTAAGCAACCCAAATTTTTAAGACAGTAAACATCAAAATACACAGATGTCTGAGGGGTGGGGGTGGGGGCTGTTGCACATTGTATACCCTTTCTCGGATCTCTTCAAAGAACAGGTGCAGCAAACAATTTTTTCTTTTTTCCTTCTTAAAAAAATAACATACCATTTTCTCCTTTAAATGGTTACAAACAGAAAATATATAACTCATTTGCTGCACAAGAGTGGTCGTAACATACAAATTTTTGGATTATGTAATAAAGTAATCCCAAAAAAGGACAAAGATACAACAGAATAAATTCCAACATATTCTACAATTAACATGCAAAAACTTCTTTTCAGTTTATAATTAGTGCAATAGGGGTCTAACAAAGCGATTATTTCATAGGGGTACAGAAAATATTCAATTCTAACGGACCATTTCGAATGCCAACACACAAAATCAGGTCAATCCTGATTGTACTACGAATTTTTTACATTCCACCACTTAAGTACGTTCCTAGAAGCTCCAGATATAAACCAAATGTTAGCTCACATAATCCACAGTCAAATGGATCCTTCCCATTCCAAGAGCACTGTCATCTAAATGCAAGAATTGCCCAAATATATGAGTTCTGGGAGAATTGAAATTCTGAAAGTTTAACTTAGTCCAGAGAGATCATAACTCCTTTAGACGTGGTATCGACTAAAATATCGCAAAATTTTAAAGAAGGATTCCAAACTGTTGACACGATGCAAAAGTTTAGACCAAAAAAATACTTTCAGACAATTTGCCATTCCGTATAACCTTGAATTACTCCAAATGAAGTGCAGGGACAGATCCTTTTCTTCTCAAAGAGAAGAATTTAAAGTAAAGGATAAATGAAATATGAAAGCACTAGAAAGAGCACTTACCCCAGTGCCATTGTCGCAAACAACAACATTTCGGTTGTCCATCCTCAGCTTATTATCCCGCACCCGCTCGAGAGGCACACGTATGCCTCACTTTATAAACTCAAAAACAGAAGCTAAACTTAGCTGTTGATAGTTCCCAAAGGGCACTTCAAGGCCTGGTGTCCATCAAATCGAGACAGAGAAAATGAAAGCCGTCGCACAAAAAAGAGAGACCAACAGCCGTCAAAAATGTTTTCTGCAAAAAAAATCAAGAAAAAAGAATAAAAAAAAAAGCGTAATTGACTCAGTTACCGTGCATAGAATTTGGAATTTTTAGAAATAGCCAAAAAAGGAAATAGAAAATTTTAATCAGCAAATTCATTTTACCGTGAGGGAAGATCGTGCAGGGCGAGGGGAGGTGGGGATAAGCGATAGGTGGAGCAGCCGACAATTGAGAGATCGCCGAAATGGAGGCTATGGTAAGAGACTGAGAATGACAGAGAAGCGATCGCCCAAAAGGGAAGTTTGTCCGGAAATGGAGCCGCCTACAGGTGCCTGGATCGATGAGCCTGTGAGAGTGAGAAAGTGGCGATCGCCGAGAAGTTGAGTCTGAGAGAGGGGCAATCACTGGTTAGGAGGTCCAGCTTCGCGGAGATTTGGGGGAAAAGGTGGTGCTGTCAAGGTTAGCTGATAATCCGATTTTTCATCGACCAGTTACTAATGTTGTCTTTGGAACAAAGAAAGTGGAGAGAAGAGGAGAAAAGAGAAAGAGAAAAAAAAAATGAGAAAATGAGAAAATGAGAAAATGATAAAGAAAATGGGATAGATGTGGAAAATGAAAAAAGATAAATGTTTTATAATTGTCATAATAACCTATTTATCCCCCTAAATGCATTAGTATGGTCACTTGGAGTGACAATGAAGATTAAGATGATGGGTGTCATGATGCAGGGTAGGTGGATATGTGGGGCTATATAGGAGTAATATGGGTTATCTTCAATCTTCTAGGATTAAAATAGACCTAAATGCATTAGTAATGAATGCTCCCAGGGCTTTGGACTGAACACAACAATGGACCAAAACTTGTAATATCCATCAATGTTTATAACCCATGTTCTGGATCTTGTAACGTTGATCATCAATAAAAACTTGTAATCTCAATAGTTGGTCAGAACTTACAATCTCATTTGTCAATTAGATCTTGTAACCTCAACTATTAGATCTTGATAATGATCCCATGCTTCTGACTTGATTGTGACCATTGATTGTTGCCTCATCATGTTACGTGGATAAATGTAAATTTTATTTATTATAAAAATAAAAATAACTTTTTTTTTTTAAGAGATGTAGCCAAAAAAGTGTCTCGTTCTCGAACCCCTCTAATGCAGATGACCCTTAAAAAGGCTAGATCAACAACTTGAGTCGACCTGAATGTACAACCCCCCTTTGCATATCGGTAGATTAATTATTTTCCGTTACATTGTATAAATTTGTGGTATCGAGCATTTTCAATTTGGTTATGAATTTATTTCATTATATTTTCATTTCTCAAATTGAAAGAAGAAAAACACGGGTCTAGTATTGATTTTGGTTCTTCGAACCGGATAGAGAATCAACCCGACCCGCCCGTCCCTCAGAATCCAAGTTTTAGGTTACCCGAGTCGCGGGTCAACTCAGCGGTGTTGGAAAAACATATTTCGTTATCCACCGCGCTGTCACTCTATTCAGTAGAGGGACCACACGTGACACGCCTTGTGTGGCCGTGTCTGATTACATTGCCTTCCAGGCTTTCGCGTTAAATACTTTCCACCTCTACGGAGATCACCTCCGAGTTATCGTTCTATCCGCTGCCGACAGGTAAACCTCTTCTTCTCCCCTTCTCTCCGATCTAACGCTTTTCGGTTTCTTGCGTCTCTCCATTTCCCCTATTTTCTCATCTTTCAGTTATTTCTTTTGTTCTTTAGAACGTCCAACTCTTGGCCCCTGTTACTGCAAATCGGTTTTTTTGTCCCCTTGCTGAAAAGCTGCCTGATTTCTTCTCCGACGCCCCAAATCATCTCCCCTCCTCCTTGATCTTTCTGTCTTTCACCCAGATCTGTCATTTTCCACTACGTTTGTGTGGTCGTTGGGGGAGAAATTGCTCTGCGTGTTTGTACGTTTGATCCTGTGCTGAAGTCTGTTAAAAATAACTCTGATTTTAGTGGATCTGACCAACTATTTATTCTGGATGTTGAAAGTTGAAATTATAATGAATGTTGTAAAGATGTTTGCTAATTTTAGTGGATCTGATCAACTATTCATTCTGGATGTTCAAAGTTGCAATTATAATGAATGTCGTCAAGATGATTGCTACTATCTCAAATTCAAATTGAACTTTATTCGCCTTTTAATCCATGAGAGGAAAGGTGGCCTGATATTACGCCCAAGTTAGTCTTGGATGGTGTTCAGCGCCTTACAGGATATAAATCTCGATCTGGATACACATTTGGAGATTAGTTGGTGGTGATTGGCAGCTATAAGGATGAACATTTTCTAACTCTTTGAGAAATAAAGCTAGTTCACTCCATAGTCATACAACTCACTCTAGGCAGATAGTGTTTTTCATCAGCTTTTTCTACTTACATGGGATAAGCATAACTTCAGACTTTTGGTTTGAACCGTATTTTTTGCATGAATAACCTCTGTATTATTTGATGCTGATTTTGTATTCTTGAAAGAGATTATTTCCTGATTTATGATTAAATATTTCTAGCTATTTGAGTAAGAAGGCATGCTTTGTTCTAACTTTCAATATCAGTAGCCATTCAGTTATATTCTGATCTTGTTAGAATACAGTTGTTTATTTGTCTCAGATTGGTGTTTCTCAGATTTGTCTCAGATTGTTTATTTCGAACCACATTGCAAGCATTTCTATCATGTTCGTGTATATGAAATTAGCTGTTCAGTATTGGTGCTGAACCTCATCATTGGAGTACTAGAGTCCATTTGAGTAGTATATATTTTTTGTTTGACTATGTAAAAACCCTCAGGTGTTTAATTGTTCATGAACTTCAGTAGTTGCCAATAATAGGAGTGTCTGAATTGAATTCCCTTTGATAGTCTATCAAAAGATCTTAATGGCGGGGTGCATTACTGATGGGGTTTTCATGTTTTCTTTAGGAACCTTTTTGCTGCTCTAAGATCACCAGTTTGGAAGGGCAAGACGAGAATGTCATACTACCGCAGAGGTGAAGATCGAGTTGATGACTTTGATGAGTATGATCCGACGCCTTATGGGGGTGGTTATGATCTTGCCCTTGTTTACGGCCGCCCTCTTCCTCCATCTGAGGAGACATGCTACCCTATCTCTTCTGGAGAGGGTTCTATCGACTATGGTAGACCCCAGTCTTCCTTTTATTCAGAAACCTCATCCGCTTATGGCGGAGCCGCCAATGATAGCCACAGCTACTCCTCAGAGGCCAAGCCTGAGCCGTCTTATGGCTTCCGTCCTCAGGCAGAAACATATGAAGGAAGCTACTCTGACCCACAACCCAACTATGGTTTCCGCCCTGGAATGAACAAACCTGGCTATGAGGTAGAGCAACCGGCTTCTGATTATGGATCTGGTTACACTGGTCACAGCGAGAGTGGGAGGCCCAAAAGAGAGGAATCGTCATATGGTTACGGTGGTGAATCAGATCAACCCAGCCGTTATGGTCAGCAAGGGGTTGAATATGGTGGTGGGAGGACCAATTATGAAAGGCCATCTTATGGTGGATCTACTTATGAGGGTGACGAAGAACCCCAGAAGCAGACTTATGGGAGGCCCAAAAGAGAGGAATCGTCATATGGTTACGGTGGTGAATCAGATCAGCCCAGCCGTTATGGTCAGCAAGGGTCTGAATATGGTGGTGGAAGGACCAATTATGAAAGGCCATCTTATGGTGGATCTACTGATGGGGGTGACGAAGAACCCCAGAAGCAGACTTATGGGAGGCCTAGTTATGGGCAGGTTGAGGAAGAGCCACGAAAGCAGACATATGGAAGGTCCAGTTATGGGCAGGATGAGGAAAAGCCACAAAGGCAGACTTATGGGAGGTCCATTTATGGACAGGAGGAGGAAGAACCACAAAGGCAAACTTATGGGAGGTCCAGTTATGGGCAAGGTAATGTGGCTGACGAACCCCCAAAGTATCAGGAATCCAACTATAATCCTGATGAGAGTGAACGATATGGTCGTACCAAATCGGTAAGATCACCTCACCTTACTCAGCTTAGAGTACTCTCGTTGATTTATCCGATTTATATATTTTATATGCTTCACTCATTGGTTCATTGTGTAGTATTTTTTTTTTGTTCTATATGATTATCCTGCTTTATGTTGGTTGATTAATGTTACATGTGAATCTTGTTTGTTAGATAAGAATACAAGTTGCACTTAGGTTCTCATAAATTTTTTCATTTGAAGGAAGCATGTCTATGGGGAGTCCCCTTGTTTTATCTGATGCATTTATTAACATGTGAGTCTTGCTCTTTAGATAAAACAAACAGAGCTCTTAGGTTTTCGTGCATTCCTTCATTTGAAGGAAGCCATGCGTCACCGAAAGGCCTCTTATTCCAGTCCCTGGCTACTAAATAAAGCTCCAATTTTAGAGCTGACTCAACTAAGATTGAGAAATAAGGAATGCGCTCCACTTTTATTTAGAGATAAATGAGCAAGAGGTAAATGGATGCCTAAAAATTTGAGTCACTCTTTCGTTTGGAATCGAGGATTGAGTTGATCCTTGTGGACCTAGCAGTTTTCTCATTTATTTGTATGTGAACTATGTATGCTATGAAGCTTTGTTATGAGAAACCTCAAGGAATCCCAACTTGGTCGATAATGGTTCAAGAAAATCTTTTCCAAAACGACCATGGGAATATCTAAATATGCATATCCTTGGATTCCTACATCTGCTACTATGTCTTATTGTTCTGTTCCGCTCTGGCTATTTTTCCAAATCTTTGGAAGATTTGGGCTTATCTATGTTAAATATGTTTATTGCAGCTTCAAACTGATTCAATGAAGTTATGATGTTTGCAAACTGTTTTTAAAAAAATAATATAACCTTCAATGAGTTGAAACACACAACATCTTAGTTAGAGCTATGTAGAACCAACTTAATCAGGAGGGAAAAAAAAATGCAATTAGACCTGAATTGTTTTAGGATCAGTTGGTCAAGTTCCTCTGTATAAGATGTTCTCTTACTCATGCTCACTTTCTTGGTATCATCTAATTTGAAATTACTCAAAACCACATTTTAAAGTTACTTGATTACCATTCGCAAAGTTCCCATCTGTTTCATTTATGTGAGAGTATTGTAGGCATCCATATGAATTATATAATTATCACTTGCAGAAAAAAAACAGAATATAATTGTGACAATAAATCTGCAGGTTTGATTCTGTTCATTCAAGTGAATATTATTGTTTAACTTAATGCAAGTCTCAAAAAACTTTTCTTTATATTCTAAAACACGAATAAGAAGTTTCTTAGAAAGACAAGTTGTTTAATTTTTGCTTATTGATGAAATTATTTGGCAGAAGGACGACGACTCTGATGATGAGAAAAAGGAGCGTCGTCACGGCAAACACCACCATCGCAAGCATTATGATGATGAATGAGCTAGGTGTACCTTTGGCTTCTCAACTTGCTTACTGCATAACATTATCTTGTTAAATAAATGAGGTTTGTCCTCTATGTTGGATTTGCTTTACGGCTTAAACCTGTCTGGTTTGCCTTTGAAGGTTGTTAGAAAAACTGGGTGTGCTATAAACTTTTTACTGTTTGAATAATTTCCTAAACTTTGTGAGGAAGAGTTTTCATTCTCATCTCCCTTTTCTTATGTTTGAATAGTTGTTTATGTGTAAAAGTATGCAGGCAGTTTAATCCCTAGAATTTGCCCGAAATATCATTCATTCGGACATTACAATCTCTTAATGGCTTTGAAGCTTCTATTCAGGAAAGACAAACTGCTTCGTTAGTCAAGTGGGATGTGGCCTATTGAGCTCGCCACAATTTTTTTTTTTGTTCCTTCTAAGTAATAAAAGCCTTACGGAGGAGAAGATATATCCTCCCTCCTTTCTGAAGTTGGAGGCCTATTTAAAAATGACCCTAGAACACAAAACCTAGCATAAATCAATTTCTAAAATCTAATTAAATATATATATTTTTATCTATTCTCTTTCTAAAGTGAAGATTTAAAATAAAAAATATTATTGTTATTTGAAAAATTAAGATCCTTAAATTATGGTGATATCACCAATTTTTTGCTCTAATATTAAGACTATTGAGTCAGAAAAACCTAAAAGGGGTAAAACTCGTGCCTTTTTCTTTTCGGAATACTTTGAAAATTAACATAATGATAATTAATTCAAATTTATCTATAGCTTTTTAAATATATCTATTTAAGATATTGTTTCATACACATCCATTGTCGTCTAGCCCGGTTAGGATACCTGGCTTTCACCCAGGCGACCCGGGTTCAAATCCCGGCAATGGAATGCACTTTTTGGACTTTTAGTCAAAGCATGGTTTGTTTGTATAAAAATAGATACTTACAAAAGGAAAAAGGAAGATTGGATTCAAATCCAATCAACCTTATTGCATTCTCAAAAAAATTATTAAATTAATTGAAATGAGTAGTTGAATATTAAAATTAGTATATTCAAATAAAAATTCAATTGGTATTTTTTGTTTAAAATTTATGAATCTCCATTGCCTTGAACTCTTGAGAAAAAAAAAAAGTTACTCTACTCAGGTCTCCTGCCTAATGAACTCCCGAGTGACAAATAAATAATTTTTCATATAGAAAGAGTATACAAATATAAGTTAAATAGTCATTGTGAAGAAAAATTAGTGTATTTGATAAGATAATAGATAACATATCATGTTGTTTAATAAATATTATATAATAAAAATAAACCAACCTAAGCAACTTAACAGAGGATTAACCTAAAAGAGTAAATTAGAATCCGAAAAAGGGATGGTAAGATAAAGGTAAACCGTAAGGTAATGGATGGATGAAAAGTAAAAATTACACACTCATTTCAATGAAATTATAAGGAGACACAGAAGATACACAATCGATGTAAACAAGAAAGCCAATACTAGAGAGGAGACACAGAGTCAAATTGCCTCATAAGAGTACCTTCTTTCTCAAGTCCCCGACCATCAATTGAAGGATTGAAGCCATTGGATCATACAAAATTTAGAGATGCACCAAGCTCTTATAAGCATTAAAGCCATAATCTCTTTTTCATCAACAAGAGCCCATGAGTCTTCTCTAAGAGAACCTTCTACATTATGCCTTTGCTATGAAGCTAAAAGTTTGGTTTAATTTTAAACCATTGTTTCCATGTCGCCTTGGATGTATGCTTACTCTAACACGAAAGCGAATCATTTGGATACCAAATATCTACAGTTCCGAGTGTTGCGTTTTCTTTATCTCCTTTCCAGCACATACGCTGTAACGTTCGGTATATAGCCCTCTACCGTCTTCTAATTATTAAGCTTCTCAAAAGCACACTGCAAATTCGCTCGTCTGACCAGCCAAAGCCTTCACCCTTTTTTCTCTCTCACGGTACAAATCCGTATCAGGTTTACTCTCCTCTCCAAGCGCTCTCTGTCTCTTGCATCTCTGCGTTGCGTACATCTCCCCGTTCCGAAACCCTAAAAACCCTAGGATACCAATCTCCCAAACCCTAACTCGATCTCCTCTAACTGCCTTGGATCGGTGCGACTCGTTTGATTCGTTTGCAGGTTCCCGCTCTTCGTGCGCCTATATCCGTTTCCAGCTGTTCGAATTTACTCCATTCCCGATCTCCACGATTCTGTGCTCTGCGATGGTCGAAAGCAAGGTTGATCTGCCGGAGGATCTCCTTTCGTTAAAGTCTTCCAACGAGCCTTGGGCAGCTAAAGGTATTTATTGTTTTCAACGTCTTTAGTGGAGGTTGTTGTTGTTTTAAGTATAGCATTGGTTGCTTGATTATGACTTGCATTGAACGGCGGATTTGGATGTGATTTTTTGTTTTCTGTCGAAGTTATGTTGTTGTGAGATTGGATTTTTTTTTATCCCGCGTTTATTTTTCTCTGGCTATTTGTTTTCCCTATGGCTATTGTATTACGAGTCTCGGAGTCATAGATCTTCTCGCTTGTAGTGTTTGTTGTTTTTCTTCCTGTTGCCGAATATTTTCAGATCTTTAAGACGTTCATGTTGACTAGTTTCTTACTTGATGGAATTTGTTGCTCTTCATTCTTGGTTGTGGCGGTACTTTTCGATTTGGTTATTCTTATAATTTTCTTCACTAGGGGCTTTGCTCATATTTTAGGACGCTGAGCCTCTTATTTGACTCAATGAAGTTTTTTGTGGATAAAGTTTTGTTCTAAAAAATCGTGTCCTTTTCTTCTTGACTTTATTCCATTGTTCGAACTGTTTTTGTTGCTATGTTACTTAATCTGATACGAGGTTTCATCAGAAGTTATTTTTCTACAAAGTCTCTCCGTTACCTCAATCTTGTTGTGTTTAGTTTTACTTGTTATTTGTCATCCATCTTTTATTAGAATTTTTTGTGCTAAAATTGTCGTTTCTGCCACGACAGATGCTACTGGCGGTGGAAATGATGATGAGAAGGTGCTCGTTGGGTTTCTTGATGACTCTAAAGGTACTTATATCTATTTTCATTTTTTTTTTAACCATGAATTGTGATGTTGCCGGGCAGTTCATCCTTGCAATCTTTAATGGCTGTTGAAATTCTCATATTCTTTTATCTGTATTGTGCATGGAGGTTTAAATTCCTTACTGCTTACTGGCATTTCTATTCATTTTGTAGATCAAGCAACATCAGAAAGCAGTATACCTTTATCTCCTCAGTGGCTGTATGCGAAGCCAACCGAAAGTAAGGTCTGTCTTTTATGTGCATCAGCTATATATTTTTCTCAATTTTTATTGAGACATGTGATAGTCAGTGGTTGGATGAGTATGCTTTTCAGAAAGCAAGTGCAACATTTTTCTGTTATTTGTATGCAAACTCTGTTTTAGTTTTAGTGGGTGGTGGTAATATGTGGCTGTAGTTTTCCTGATACGGTCGTTTCTGTTTGTCTGTCTTCAATGAGGTGCCAAGGTTATTCAGTTTTAAGTGCTCATATCTTATCAATTTTGCCATGTTAGTTGTAGCTTTGCAAGCCTATCCATCACCTGTTGCATGCTGTTAGCAACACGTTGCTCAAAAGACGATTGTTGCACATATCTTTATATTTAATTTATTTTTTTCTAATAATGAAGAAAAGAAGCAACACGGACATCTGTTGCTATTAGGAAAGGAGAAAAAAATCTTTTTCAGTAGTAAGCATTGGTTATTTAATTATTGGTTACTGATACCATTGACTTATGGTAATTAATTGTTTGTATCAAAACCACGTCTTTGTTTTATTTTTCATCATTCATTTATTCCTCTGATGTTAATATTGTCAAACATAAGTGTGCAAGTGTATTTGGAGGGGCTTGGAAGTATAGCTGACAGAAGGTCTATGTTCTTGCTGTGGCTGTAATTCTCAATTGTCTTTTTGCGTGATAGCATTCCTGACAGACTTATTTTTCTTATTTATTTTCTAGGATACTCGTATGCCAAATCCTTTAACTGCTGGAAACTCCACAGATCCTTCCCAGAAGGAGGGTTGGCGCTTGGAAGGATCTCAAGACAAGAAAGAATGGAGAAGGAATGCATCTGAGATTGACAGCGGTTGCCGTTGGCGTGAAGAGGAGAGAGAAACTGGGTTACTGGGTAGGCGAGAGCGCAGAAAAGAAGGAGAAAGAGAAAGTGAATATCGGAAAAATGATCGTCGAACTGACAGTGTTTCAATCCGAGAAACCACTGATAGGACATCATTGTCTTCCACTGACAGGTGGCATGATGTTGGTGGTCGTAGCTCTGTTCATGAAACACGGCGAGACAGCAAGTGGTCTTCAAGATGGGGTCCCGAAGATAAGGAGAAGGATCCTCGAACTGAGAAGAGGACAGAGACAGAAAAAGAAGACGTCCACAGTGAAAAACAACCCTCCTTTGTGGGAGCCAACCGTTCTGCTTCTGAGGTTGATTCTCGTGATAAATGGCGGCCACGCCATCGGCAGGAAACTCATACAGGTGGGTCCTCTGTCTATCGTGCTGCCCCAGGTTTTGGGCTGGAGAGAGGTAGATCCGAATCTTCTGTGGGGTTTGCTCCTGGTCGAGGTCGTTCAAGCATTATCGGTAGTTTGCCAATTAGTAGAATTTCTACTTCTGGTCCCATTGGTGCTACTCGTTCAGATAAGAGTGATGTTGGATACAGCAAATCTGGTTTGCCAGGAGGTGCATTTTGCTATCCAAGGGGCAAACTTCTTGATATTTACAGAAAGCAGAAGCTTGTGCCTTACTTTGAGAGCATGCCTACTGGGCTAGAGGAAGTGCCTCCAATAACACAATCAACATCACTAGAGCCATTGGCCTTTGTGGCACCAGATGCAGAGGAGGAGGTAAATTTAATCTTGAAATGACTCCCAAGGTAGTTTCTAAATATCTGTAGAAATCGACTGGAATGGTGATCGAAATGTAGTTATTGCTTTAAATTTATTTCCATTTTTGGTGCTCTAGAGAAGTTCCGAGGGGTGTTGCTGTGGTGTTTGTGGATGCGGTATGACATGTTGGAGCTGTTCATTCTTTGCAAGTCATTGCTTCCATATTTTCTCCGTTTTATGTTTTACAATCTAAATTTTAATTTCATGGTATGATGCTTTGAGTTGTTGAAGGGAAGTGCAAAAAGTTTGTGCATGAGCATCTGCAGTATATATCAGTCAATGAAGGACTTAAAAGTATCATCTAATTTTTTATAGATTCTGAGACACTGAGCTTTTTGTAATTGGTACTTATAGAACCCTGCATAGAGTTAGCAGTTCATATATGTTTGCGAATGGGGAAATATGTTAATTCAAACGATGTTGTTTTATTTGTAGAAACTATTTATAAATTTACATGTTAGGAAGTTTGTCTTTAATGCTGGAGTGTTGTTCTGTGATACATGAATAGTTTCTTCTATTGGCTTCTATTGTAGGATTTGAAGTTCCTCTCTCCTAAGATGTACATTGCATTTCTTCTAGTTGTGTTAATTTGAGTTTAAAAACTAGTAAACATTGATGCTTCAATCAGTCTGAAGCTTAACTAGTGACATTTGCCATTTTCTGGTTTTCAGGCTGTTCTTGAAGATATCTGGAAGGGGAAGATCACCAGCAGTGGAGCATCTTATCACTCAACCAGAGACAAAAATGGAAGAGCCAATGACAGTGATGCAGGTATTCAGTTATCTATCAGCCTTTCTTCAAATAATATTTATCTGTTTGTTGTAGTTTGATAATCTCTGAGGAGATCTTTTGCCTAGGTGTTTCAGATGTTTTTTCAACTGAGAGCAAACTTAAGGCACCCCTCCTTTGTGGCAATAAGGAAGTTTCCGGTGAGCTCTATAGGAAATTAAATGAGGAGAGTCTGTCTAATGATGTTTTAACAAGCATACTGGAAGGTAAGGAAAACTTTCTATCTATTTATTGCTTAAAAATAGTAAATATTCAGATACGCTTAAGTTTTCCTTTCAACATTGATTTTGGTCGCATCATTCCTTGTGCATATGAATCTCTTTTGCCTTCTTCCAGATCCTGATTCTTGTTCTAGGAGTGAAAGTAAAGTCATGAGTGCAATGGAAATCTCCAGCTTAAGGGAGCCAGTTAGCAACAGCCAGGTTGATTATGACCCAAAATTTAGTGACACCAGCCTGGTAAATGGTCATGAGCATGTTGAAGCTTCAAATTTTCTGAAGCAACTTAAGTTTGCAGAGGGTGGTTCTGTTGCCTCTTCTGATAGTCCTCTACCTGATGATACTAGCTCACTTTTTGATCTGCTAAATCCAAAGGAGATTGCTAAAAGTGAACAGCTTGTAAATGCAACTGATTTAAAGCCATCAGAGCATGTTCTTCCACCTGAAGAAATTAGTCTGTATTACCGAGATCCACAAGGAGAGATACAGGGACCCTTTTTGGGTGTTGACATCATTTCTTGGTTTGAACAAGGGTTTTTTGGCACTGATTTACCAGTGTGTTTGTCAGATGCTCCAGAAGGAACACCTTTTCAGGAACTTGGAGAAGTCATGTCACATTTAAAACTTAAGGCTAGATCTGGATCTTCTAGGACTCAGTTGAGCAGCGATCTACGACTTTCTGATGCAGTGGAAGGAAAATTCGAGGCTAGTACAGCGGTTCCCGATTTTGTTAGTTTGACTGCCATAAATGAGCAGCAGTGGGCCACATCAAGAGAATCCAGGATCGAAGAAGCAATGGAACCCCATTATAATATGGGGCCAGCTTCTTGTGCAGAAAGACCTCCTAATATCTCCAACTCAGTGAGGCAGCACTTTCATGAATTTGCTGGTCAAGATACTGAAGGTTAGTCAACGTATATATTTTTTCCTTTTTGTGTGTGTCCTTGTTTGGATGTGTGTCCTTGTTATGTGTGTGTTTCTGTCTGTTTGTTTTGTATTTTGAGGCTTCTCTTTTGAACATTTTAGTAATACTTTTTTTTTTTTTGTATTGCAGAAGTATTATTTTCCAGGAGACCGGAGAGTAGCAGTGGGATTATGAGAGGGAAGCCATCTGCCAATCTTCATGATACTTTAGGAAATGTGGCTAGCAATCATTTTCTAGCAAATGAACGTGTAGAAGCAGGCATTCACAATCATAAAGTCTTGAAGGATGGTGATAACTTGCATCCTCTAGGCCTTTTGTGGTCTGAGTTGGAAGATGGCACCCATTTGAGGCGGTCCCAGTCATCCAACATCAGTGATATTGGCCACATAAAGGAGAACTCTCTTTTTAGCCATAAACTGAATTCATTCAATGGGCAGGTTGATGACTCAACCATTTCTGACGCGTGGGCTGATAGTTACAGAAGAAATGCCCTTGCAAACTCGAATGTTATCCAGGATGCTAGGGATGCTCACCATCTTTCACACATGGAACACGATCCTGGTCGGTCTGAACTGGCAGAGCACTTTCTGCTGGCACAACAGTTACAGAAACAACAGCTTCAACAACAATTATTGGGCCATCCTTCCTCTATGCCTAATCCGAATGGTTCAGTTTTGGATCAGTTCTCTGGAACTGGTCATCCGCATGTCCTGAGTCCAATTGGGCAAGCAGGTCCAGATATGGAACATCTTTTGAAGCTTCAGTTTCAACACCAGCAGCAACTTCAATTCCAACAACAAGAACAACAGTTGCGACAACAGCAACAGCAGCAGCTACTTCATCACCATCAGATGCAGTTGCAACAACAACAGCAGTCTCAAGTTCAGCAGTCTATCCTTGAACACCTGTTGCATCAGCAACAGCAGGTGCATGAACACCATCACCCTGGTTTTGGACAGTCACGATTGGACTCTATCAGAGGCAATCAAAACATGCTTGATCAAGTTATTTTTAGACAGCATCTTTTCCATGAATTGCAGCAACAGCAGCAGCAGCATAGGGCTCTCCATGATCCTGCCTTGGAGCAGCTCATCCATGCTAAATTTGGCCAGAGCTTGCAGCCAGATCACCACAGAGATTTGTTGGAGTTGCTTTCACATGAAAAGCAAAGGCAGCAGCAGATGATTCCCTTGGAACATCAGCAGCTTCTTCTAAATTTGCAGCAGCAAGAGCACCAGCAGCAGCTTCAGGCAGCAAGAGCATTGAGGCAGCAGCAGCAGGCTATGGAGGAAGAGAGGCAGCATATTGGTGTCTGGTCTGTGGATGAATCTTCACAGTTTGGCAGGACTGGTGCCCAGCCTATGGGTTTCAATCCTTTAGATGTTTACAATAGGCAACAGCAAAGGCCTTCTTCATCATATGAGCAACCGAGCAATCTTGAACGCAACCTTGCATTACATGAGCGCCTTCAGCGAGGGGGGCTTTTTGAGCAGCCCAACTCATTACCCTTTGAACGTTCAATGCCTGGTGGTGATGTTGGTCCTGGGATGAGCATGGATCATCTTGTGAACTCTCTAGCTAGGGGAGTTCAAGGTCTAGAAGTGCAGGACCAGCATACTCAAATAGATTCTTTTTCTTCTGGTATACACTCTCATCGTCAACCCCAGTTCCTTCCTAACCAACATCATGCATCTCATTTGGATGCAATTGAGAGTGGATGGTCAGATCAGCCCAATGGACAGCTACCAAATGGTTGGCTAGAGTCACGGTTTCACCAACTGCAGTTAGAAGCTGAACAAAAAAAGAGAGAGTCTGAAATGAACCTCCTTGGTGACGATCCTAACTCATGGCCATCGGCGTTAGGAGGTAGTGATGAAAGCTCTAGGCGAGCTTTAATGGATTTGCTCCAGCAAAGAGCAGCTGTTCATTCTAACCAGTCTTTAGAGATGAGTATTGGTGGGATTCCTTCTCCTTATGAGAGGAGGGAACCATCTTGGCTGGCATCTGTGTCTGCTTCTGATCATCTATTTAATTCTCTACCGGGTCAAGCAGGCCTTGGTGATTCTTTTCCAGATGTCTCTCATGATCTGAACTTGGGGAATGTGACTGGTGTGGATGAGCAAGCTAGCAACATTGAAAGTATTGACAGATTGTCTTTCAGATCCAGTTCTGGAGTGTTTGTGGGGGAGGAACAGTTCTTTTCTGGAATAAATGAGGCAGGCCAGCCCATTTACACAGATTCTATCATGATTGGTAAGGGAATGGACCTCTCTGAAACAAAGGATGGGAAGAAGGCGAAGAAAAGAGGGGCTAAAGCCAAGGTGGTGAACAAGCCAGTGAGTGAGTCTGAAGGTTTGATTGAACTAGCAGGATTGGCTGTTACTGGTCCGGGAGAACTTCCACCTAGTGCCCCTGTGAGGCATCCTTCACTTGGAGGTACTGGTTATTTTTCTTATATTACTTATCTTTCACTTTTCTGGTACATATTTGAGCTTTTTCCATAGTTGTTAAGTGCTTGATGATATATTTACAGGTGTGAGCATGGGCTTTTACAATTATGAAATTGGAGCGGAAAGTGGTGCTTATGATGATGAGATGGCTAAAGACAGGTGAAAACTTTGGTGTCATGTGATAAATGCTTAATTATAATGTTTATCCTTGATTGAAGTGTTTCTAGCACGGAAGGATTGCATTAGTTATTCAGTTGTTAGCTATCCTTAGAATTTGGCTCTCTTAAAAACCAACCTTGGTAGTATTTTTCTAATATTGTTGTTTGAAGAAAGCTTCTGAGGGTTGAGTTTTTCCAGTTTGCGATCTGACTGTGAACGGGCCTAAAATCTTCTGTAGGTTACTATCTTGTGGCCAACTGTCAATGTAAGTTTCTGGTTCAAAATGGTGGCTTCTGGTGTAATTTAAGATTTCCATGAATTAGTGAATTCTTAACTGAGTTTGTGTGGACGATATTTGATGTGCTTTTTTGGTGAAACATTTGAAGTTTTTTGAGTCTCTTGGAGTATATTTTAACTAAACTTTGTCATAGTAATCTCTAAGTGGATGCAGTTTGATCATGTATATGTGCCTTTTTGTGATGAAGTGCATGACATTATTGCATGTAAAAAGTGCGTACAGCCACCATCTTCTTCCAAAAGGGGGAGAAAGAAAGTGTGGAGAATTTGGAACTAGCAAATCCATATCTAGCTTGAGATCTTCAGTTGTCTGCTGTTCTTGCAGGATTCCAACACTTCTTTCAAAAGGGCTTGATGACTCCATGTTGAAGCGTCCACCTGTTTCGCATTCCTTATCTACCCAAGATGCATTAGCAGAGCTGGCTTGTGGTTCCATGGCGAAAGCAAAGAACCCAGCACATCTTGGAGGAGCTCCTGATGGTATGAACTAGTCAAGTATTTCTTTCAAATATTGCTTACGAGTACGGAGGAGCTCCTGATGGTATGAACTGTCCTTATCTTCTTAACATTGCTTTTTGGGATCTGCAGAGGGAAGAAAAGACTCCGGAGGGAACCCAAGTGGTCAAGTGGAACCTCTTGTCTCAGGCAAAAAAGACATGCGATTTCGTCGGACCTCATCTCTCAGTGATACAGATGTTTCAGAAACGTCTTTCATTGACATGCTGAAGAGTACCAGGAAGCCAGCGCCTGCTCCTGAGCTTGATGCTGGGGCACATGAGTTCGATGCAGGGCAAGGGGCAAAAAGTGGGAAGAAGAAAGGGAAGAAAGGAAGGCAGATTGATCCAGCACTCCTTGGCTTCAAGATTTCCAGCAATCGCATCATGATGGGTGAGATCCAACGACTGGAGGATTAGCTTCTTTTCCTCACGGATTTTTTTCTCTTATTCATTGTATCCTCTTTTGATTGTATAGGGTTTGTATCCCACCTCACTGTAAAGGTTTTTGTGGCGCAAGTATTCTTTTATTTTTATTTTTATTTTCATGTGGTGAAAATCCTAATTGAGTTTTGAGAATTAGGCAGTTTCACCTGCAGTGTCATATAAGCTTGACGGTTAGAAGATGTACATAGAAATAGAAATAGAATTTTGTTGGATAAACTTTTTCACGCCCCAGAGCCTTTTGCTGAACTGGGGAAGGTGATTAAAAATTCTGATACTGTGTATCTGCCTTTATGTTTTTTCACCATATCTTGGTCTTTTAGAAATATGCATCTGAGAACATTAATTGTGTCTATGAATACGTTTTGTGAAAATCTGTCTGGTGGGCAAGCACCAATGGGCTGTCACCTACATAATGTCTGGGCATTACTAATGTAATGGGAAAATTATCTACTTTTATCATATCTAATAGGAAATGGATAATATTGAATAATTTATTTATTTACTTGTGTGGGTATAACTTAAAAAAAGATAAATTGGATGTTTCTTAAAAAATTCATAATATAAAATTCCAAAAGAGCAATTAAAGTATAAACTTGCAAGTATTACGAATTGTTTAGAGTTAAAGCCCTATTCACTCGTGATTCCACTTATTGCAGCCACTTAGCTCTATTCACTTGGACCTCACACCATGCAAACGTACGTGACAACTTACCATTGTTGTTTGTCATCTTTCTAGACGAACATGAACCGTGAACCACTTACCACTTGTTGTCCATTGTCTTATTTATATATTGTCTTTTCTCTCTCCTAGTTTTTCCAAGGTGAGATTCTCTTTCTTTCAACCCTTTTCATAATTTTGCTCAATGCCTTCTCCGGTGGATTTTTCCTGACATTTGTCATCTATGGGCTGCTTTATTTCATGGTCTATCTGGAAGAAGAGGAATCTGAAACGATTTGGGAAAAGGAAATCGTAGAAACAGAATCCTGAAGCTATGGCTTCGTTAACTTGGCCAGTCACCACTTCCAAACCTTCCCATTTCAATCCATATCAGGGACCGAAGTCTAATGATGATAATATTTTCTCTAGTCTCAAATCTCCGAAATCCACATCTCAGCTCAGAGTCCTTCATGCACGAGTTATTAAAACTGGCCTTGCCAACAATGATTATGTGATTGGTCAGCTTCTTTTTTGTTGTTCCATCTCCGGTTGCATGCTCTATGCACAAAACGTATTTGACAAAATCCCTCACCGGAAGCTGTTTTTCTACAATGCCATGATCAAATGTTACTCCGATAATAGGGCATATAAAGATGTCCTCCGTCTTTATAGCCTCATGCGCATCCACTCCGTTGCTTGCGATTCATTTACTTTTCCGGGTGTTTTACGGTCCGCTTCTTCTCTTGCAAATGTGGCAGTAGGCGCAGAGGTACATGGCCTTGCCATGAAGACAGGTTTCGACTCAAAAATTACTGTTAAAACCACCCTGATTGACATGTACTGTAATTGTGGGCTTTCTGGTCAGGCATGGCAGATATTTGACAGGATGAGTGAAAAAGATGTCATTTGTTGGAATACGATGATAGCTGGCTACGTGAAGTGTGGGGAGTTCACAAGTGCTAGAGAACTCTTTGATCTCATGCCAGTAAGGAACGTATCATCTTGGAACACTATAGTCGACATGTATTGTAAAAGTGGTGATGTTGAGGCTGCAAATGTGTTGTTCAATGAGATGCCTGAGAAAGACATAATATCATGGAATGCCATTATCTCGGGGTATGCCAAGGTTGGCCAGGTTGAAGTGGCCAGAAGACTGTTTGATGAGATGCCTCAACGAAATGTGGTTTCATGGAATGTGATGATGACTTGTTATGTGCATAATAGGCAGTTTCATGAGACACTGGAGCTGTTTAAACTGATGCAGGTCTCAGATGTTAAGCCTAATGAAGTAACAGCTGTTGTGGTTCTTCCAGCTTGTGCTCATTTGGGTGCTTTGGACATGGGGAAGTGGGTCCATGCTTTTATTGGTAAGCATCGAATTAAGATGGATGCATATGTTACTACGGCACTTATAGATATGTATGGAAAGTGTGGAAGCATTGAGTATGCGAGAAAGGTGTTTGATGATGCAAATGAGAAGGATAGCTTTATGTGTGGAACCATGATTGAAGTTGCTGCAATTCATGGGAAGGCAGAGGAGGCATTCGAGATATTTCATTACATGAGACGGGCCAAAATTAAGCCTAGCGACATCACCTTTGTTGGGCTGTTAAAAGCATGTAGTCATGTTGGTATGGTGGATGCGGGCAAAAGATATTTCAACTTGATGAGTGAAGAGTTTGGATTGGCACCAAAATTGGAACACTTTGGTTGCATGGTTGATCTTCTAGGCAGAGCTGGGTTTTTGGATGAAGCCCAAGAACTCATCATGAGTATGCCAATGGACCCACATCCTGTTATATGGGGAGCGCTACTCAGCGCTTGTAGGTTACATGGACACACCATGCTAGCCAAAGAAGTTGCATTCCATCTCATGGAATTGGAGCCAGAAAGTTGTGGGAATTATGTACTGTTATCAAACATTTATTCGAAGGCAGGACAGTGGGAGGAAGCTGTGAAGATACGGACTTTGATGAAGGAGAAGCGGGTAAAAAAATATCCAGGTTGTAGTTCAATTGAGTTGAACAATAGGGTCTGTGAATTCTTTGCCGGAGATCGATTTCATCCCCAATGTAAACAGGTGTATGAAATGGTAGATCAAATGGTGACTACACTGAAGAAAGAAGGGTATGCTCCACTAACTTCTTCTGCATTGCATGACGTTGATGAGGAAGGAAAGCAGCGATCACTCACTCATCACAGTGAGAAACTGGCAGTTGCTTTTGGTTTTATAAGCACAGAAACTAGGAGCCCAATAAGGGTTGTTAAGAACCTTCGTATTTGTGATGATTGCCATCTTTTCTTGAAAATGACATCTAGGTATTATGAGAGGGAGATTATTGTCAGAGACTGCAATCGTTTCCACCATTTCAGAGAAGGCGTCTGTTCTTGTTCTGATTATTGGTAAATTTTGTGGTACAATTTTATATGGGTGTATATATGATATGCCTTTCTCTTTCTCCCTTTTTCTTAGGAAGGGATGACTTTAATGTGTAAAGCACATCCAAATTGTTCATTAGTAGACTTTTATTTAGATCCATGGGCACTCAAGGATGGGGTCTCTCGAATCCTCACTTGGAGAAGCAGCAGCAAGGTAACTCTTTTCCTTGTAGCCAAGGAATCCTGCAACATTCCCTACTGACTCCCTACTGAGTCGGGTCCTGAAGCCAAATCAAAAGCCCTGATTTGAATACCTAAGTAAGCAGAGAATAGTGGAAACTACCAAAAGGTTTCTTTGCTACTCCATTGGATCAAAAGAGGTTTACTCTTGACTTGTGGAGCTGAGCTCCAGGGAATCTCAATCCTCATCTTCCCTTTTCCAACATAAGGAGGTCAGAATTAGAACATGTTGCATTTTTGGAGGGATAAAACCATAAGAAAAAAAATACATGGCTATCAGCCTGTCACCTACTTAAGGCCAGATCTTCCAACCTTTTTACAGTTACAGTTCATTGAGTTCAAAGGAGCAATGCCAGGCTTCTTCCACTGGGGGAATAACAAATCCACAAAAGGTGAACTTGTTCCATTAGCATATCTACATTCCCTTATCCAACTTACCATTTGCAGTGGGTTCTGAGGTACCTCATTAAATGGGTGATCACAGATATTTAAAGGGAACTCAAGAGGAAAAGGTGAAATTGTTCCATTTGCATATCTACGTTTTCTGTTAGCAACTTGAGCAAGTTCTTATATCTAATTTCATTGATGATCAACAGGTGATCTGAAAAGCACACTTATAGTGAAGGATATTTGTGGGATGAGTTGGTTGATTCACTATGTTAAGTTATGGAGTCTAATTAATATCTTACGCCGAATCGGTACACAAAATCCACGATATATTTACTGCCCTTTCATTAAGGGTAGTTTGGGTATTTCATATTTGTAATTCAGTTACCCAAATTTTCTCTTTATATTTGTGGGAGCTGTTGTAAAGAATTGAACGAGAAACCGTATGAAGTGAAAATCTCATATACGATTCTGTAGAGATCATTGAGGGGAATCATCAGTTTCGGCAGATAGAGGTTTAGAGAAGTGACTTTTTTTGTAAACTATTTTATCATTATAGTTGAATTATAGTAGTAAAAGACAAGACGTAGTCTCACCTTAAGGCGAACTTATATAAATCTTGTGTTTTTTTTTGTATTTATTTTTCTCTTTTCTGCATTTATTATTAGTGTTATCGTTAATTTAAAATTAAAAACGTTAATTTCAGATTACAAAACGTTAAACTGAATGATTTATCATTCAGATGGAAAACGAGCAATCCCCATACCATCGATTTGATTTCAGACCAGCAGAGGAACATGGAGCTTCGTAAACAGAGGAAAATACAATAAGATAAAAAAGGAAGGCCATTGAAGATGTATTAAGGATCCCTCATTTTGACAGCGAAAGCCAACCAGGTCATGAGCTATATGTGCGCCCAAAGCAGCGTCTTCGCCAACGCAGGCTGATACTCGAATATCTCACTGTTGCGGAAGCATCAGACCCAGAGCCCATGGAATTGTTTGATGAAATAACGCAGTGAAGTACCTTTTATTAGGGAAAAGTGAGAAAAACCCTAACTTTATTGCCTCTGAAGTACCTGTATTAGGAAAGTGGAAAAATTTCTTTCTTTCACACGGTCTTTCTTCTCCGACGGGGGATTGTAGATATGGTGGCAGTTTTCAACAAGGAGCTCCTCAGTTGGTACCTTATCACACTTAAACTCAGGGAGACAGTCGACGCTGGCGTCCCCAAAGAGCTACCTCCTACACCCGCTGATCATCCGGCGCTGCCATCTTCCCTTACATCGGACCCATCTCCGGCATGCGACTCCGAATGGGTGATGTGCATCCGGGAGAAGGTGGAAGAGGCAGGCAAGAATGAAGTAGCCTCTTCCTCTTCCTGGGCCAAGCTTTGCATCTATAAGATCCCTCGTTCTCTCCGAGATGAAGACAACGACGACAAGGCTTATGTCCCGCAGATTATCTCCCTCGGCCCCTATCATCACGGGAAGAAACGCCTCCGGGACATGGACCGCCACAAGTGGCGCTCGCTGCACCAAACCCTGAAGCGAACTGGGCAAGATGTGAAGCTCTACTTGGACGCCATTAAAGAGCTTGAAGACCGGGCCAGGTCATGCTACGAGGGATCCATCTCCCTTTCTAGCAACGATTTCGTCGAAATGATGGTGATCGACGGCTGCTTCATTCTTGAGCTCTTCCGCGGCGCTGCTGAAGGGTTCAAACAGTTGGGCTACTCCCGCAACGACCCGGTTTTTGCCATGAGAGGATCGATGCATTCGATCCAAAGAGATATGATAATGCTGGAGAATCAGATTCCCCTCTTCGTGCTAGATCGACTTCTGGGTCTTCAGATTGGGGAACCTGATCAGAGAGGTCTCGTCGCCCGATTAGCCATTCGGTTCTTCGACCCTTTAATGCCCACGGACGAGCCTCTGCGCAAGAGCGACCGTAGCCGGCTGGAGTCGCTGCGATACAAAGAAGCCTTCGACCCCCTCACCGACCAAGGTGAGCTCCACTGCTTGGACGTCTTCCGGCGAAGCCTCCTCCGCGTTGGACTCCGTCCGGAACCCAGAATGTGGATCCCCCGGCGCTCTCGCGCACTCCGCGTCGCCGACAAGAGACGCCAGCAGCTGATCCACTGTGTCAGCGAATTACGAGAATCCGGCGTTAAGTTCAGAAAACGGAAAACTGATCGTTTCTGGGACATCACATTCAACAATGGGGTCCTCGAAATTCCGCGCCTCTTGATCCACGACGGGACGAAATCTCTCTTCCTGAATTTGATCGCCTTCGAGCAGTGCCATCTGGATTGCAGCAACGACATCACATCCTACGTAATATTCATGGATAATTTGATCAATGGCCCAGACGACGTGGGTTACCTCCATTACCGAGGTATCATTGAGCACTGGCTTGGGAACGACGAGGAGGTGGCGGATTTGTTCAATCGGCTGTGTCAGGAGGTGGTTTTCGACTTCAACGACAGTTATCTGTCTGGATTATCAGAGCAGGTTAATGGGTACTTTAATCACAGATGGAATGCATGGAGGGCGAGCCTTAAACATAGATATTTTGGTAATCCTTGGGCAATTATCTCGCTTGTCGCCGCTTTTGTGTTGCTTGTTCTCACTCTGGCTCAGACTTTCTATGGCGTTTATGGATATTACAGACCCAATTCATAGCCTGGTTGCTTCAGTTCGAAAACTTCAAATTCATTGTTGATTCTCCTATTGTTCCAGTGACAGAAGACTGTCGCTAAATTACCCCTGTAGAAATCGATCGCATAAGCGGAGGATGCTTTTTTTTCTTCTGCGTGAGTGCATGATTATGGATTCGATATGTTGAGCCAGTTTCTGTAAGAAAAAAAGTTTTTGAGTGCCAATCAAAGGAAGAAGCTAACGATTTGGAAAAATTTACACCAATTCAGCTAAAAGAATTTTCAAGTCCTGACTGACTGGTTCATTTTCGGGCATCTAATATTGTCAACCCGAACATTGAAACGTGACAGAAGAAATCAGAAGGAAGGTGCTATTGCTCGACGGGAATTATTGATACTCTACCCAGAGCATAGAAAACCCAGAAAATCTCTGTAGCAAGTGGGGAGGCAGGGGATCCCGTTGAACCCAATCCTCTGGCATTAATTATTCTCCGGCTGAGTTTACTTCAAAGCAAGACAAACCCTGTTGCCAATTGCAGTAAGATGACGGCAAGAAAGAACAGGACGTCCTAAATGGTGTTCCTTTCTCTCTGCTTCCTCTCTTCTGTTCGAATTTAGAAGAACAATAAACTGTAAATATTGCAACATGCTCGGAATTTCCTAGTTATGTTGAATTACCACAAAAGAGCCAAAACACTCTTTCTTGTTCTACTTGTACTAGGCAATCTCTGATTCTCTGTTGTACTTGGAATGGTTTTAATTATTGATCTTCATCCTCTTATAATGTTGTAGGTAGTCCCAGTTTAGAAAAAAACTTTTTTTTTTCTCCAATGCAGATTTCCTCTTTAACATGCTTACCATGTTTTAAGAGTTTGACTTTTGTTTCCTTATTTGATATTTCATCAAACACCCAAAAAAGAATCAGTGAGTCCATCTCTTACTCCTCTTCTCTGGTGTCCTGCTCCTCAGCTTCTTTGTAAGAGAATTGTTTAATCCCTTTCTCTATATCCCTTTCTCTTCTCTGGTAGCTCATGGCAGTAGAATCACTGATCAAGGATGGAAAGCAGTTCAAGTCCAGAGCCAATCCTAACTAGAGAATTGTTTTTCCTGGTACCAATGTCGGGGCAAAAAATAGTAAGTTTCATACATCCATGAACCTGGAGAAACCACTGCAATATATTCCTACCAGGCCATGTGACGTAAACAAGAAATCTGAAGCCACTCAGAAGCTTGAGGGAAAGCTGGCAATCTGATCTCTGCAGCCTAGCATAGGGAGGGAAGAAGAAAGACAAGTAAAAGATGTTTCTGCAAAGAAGCAGGTCAATCTTCAAACTAGTGCTTCTAGTAATGGAATAGATAAAGAAGTAGAACATGGAAAAGAAATTTATCAAGGAAGAATTGAATTATATACAGGACATCTTTCTGTTTTGGCGTGTGAGCTGGCCAAGTTATATAAGGTTGAGAAGTCATGGGCCCCTGCAAAACGATGAGGAGATTAAATTGAAGATACTCAGATTTTGGCCATGACTGGAGAAAAACTTCCTCAAAAGCTACAAACCAGGCCCATGAACTTAATGATTATTATCTTTTGAACTTATATTGCAGTCCTGATTCAGTTTTGGTTTTTGCAGGAAAGTTTTCCCTGACCAGTGGCTACATGCTGTAACCTTGGACTCTTACAATGTTGATGATCCTGCTAATTTCAAGAAGGTGAATTAGTGATTATTTTCCTGTTTACACTTTCATTATTTGTTGATCAATGCTATCAAATTTTGGATTCTTGCAGAGGTAGAGACAATGGCAATATGGAAATCTCCCAAGTTTTACCTGTTGGGATAGAGATCTCAATTTGATTGCTAACTGTGCTACCAAGCTCTGCAACTAATCATCTCCACTAATACATGGAGAGGAAGGTCCTCTTCCTTGTCAATTTTTTATCGCGTGGACTGGACGTGGAAGAGATTGCTTTATTATCTATATTCAGATTAGGGTCATTGTCCACTCTGGTCCAAAATTTTACATGAGCTGCTTAGTGCTGCTCTTTTCAGATTTTAAAATCTTCTGTATCAGGGCTCTTGTCTCATTATGAAACCTTACAAATTTCTAAATGCAGATCCATGGTTATCTAGTTAAAAGTATATTTCTATATTTTGCTGTTAGAGTTTCAAGCATAATGCCTCGGCAAATAAAATCACATTAATGTGACAGCCAGTTTATATTATGGAGGCAAGACTGTATACACACAAGTTAAAAAAAAAAAACATCAGAATCATATTTACCTGATAACTATGGATCTGCAGAAAATCTTGCATGTCCATTACTCCTTCATGAGTGATACTAGTTTTTGTTCAATCTACTGTTCTTTGTTAGTCATGTACTCAGATGTTATTCAGATGTATAATACAATCCTGGTGTATGTGAAGGAACTACATTTGGAATGTCATTTTGAAGCATTATCTGTGGTGTTGAACAAAGTCTCTGTCTTTTGGAGGTTTTGCTTTTTTTAGTAAATATTTTGATTTGATTACATCTGAATTTTCTGTTAAACTTGGATGAATAGTTAGATTATTGGTTCCTGGCAAGTACTGTTGGTTTAAGGACTCAAATGTCAATGACAAAATGGATATAGATGGGAAGATGTTTGTAAGTAAATGTGCACAAATTTTATAGTTGGAATGTTCTTTGCAGACTACCTGACCAGATTCCATCGAGCTACTGTCCAGGCTTCCTTAATGCATTGTTATCCAGATCCACCAGTATTTTTTATTATTCTTCAACCTTCTCATTTTCAAGTCATTAATTTCCATTACTGAATGGTATTTAACTTAAGTTGTGATGAGCTGGAATTAGCTGAAGTGTCTCTTGTTTTAAATTATAGATAGGATGACCTGTACTTAATAGTATCCATTTAAGTCATTAATTATTATATCCCTGCACTTGGATTTTCCTCAGCTCTTTATCTATCTGCAGTTTGCTGACATCAAACAAGCTATATTGATCAGCCTGGGATCAAACTTCCAGTCAAAAATCTTAAAAATCAACTGAACTGCTGAAGTTTATTATCTAACAAAAAAATAACAAGAATAAATTAAACAGTGATTTTCATAGAACTCGATTAACAAACTTCCAAACATAAACCCCTCATTGTGCACTTTAAAATAGAAAGAAAATGAGGAAAAAAAAAAGAAAAAAAAGAAATAGAGACCCAACTTGCTGTTTGATGGCTTCATTTTAACCGAGACAGTGAGCTTAAAAGATCATTGTCTCTTTGTTCCCCTTAATTGCATTACCTCTCCAACAACATCACGGGTCTTAAGAATTCTACCTTATTAGGACAGAATCATCTGACCTGGTTACTATTGCTTATATATGTCTGGAGATAACCATAATGAAGAAAGTTTTAAGTCTCCATTTCTAGATCTGCATGAGCTCTTCAAAGGCTGGCATAGCAGAAGCCGGCAAACCCAGTAGAACATTTATGCTCTTCCTCTTTTTTCCATGAGAGAGAAACAGGATAACTTCTTTCTCAGGCAGAGTTACTGGTCCTGATTGAAGAGGTTCTCCCCATCCAAAATCAGTTGTGTGGAAAGAGAGCTTAGACCAGGTAGTTATTAAAAGAGTTGCAGCAAGAGAAGGCCTAGCACGAGTTGCTTCAAAATAATCAATGGCTGATCTCATGCAACTATCAGTCACCATCTGGACTGCCTCTTGAACCAACCCGACCGTGAATGAAAGTGGTTTCTCCAAAATTTCACCAGCAGTACACAGAGAGTTTGTTAACACAATCCCGTTACCAAAATACCCATTGGGGAGTGGTGGATCAAATCTGTTTCTTCCATCAACTGCAAAGAGGAGCTTAGTCTGTTGATCAGGTCTCAATCTTAAAGCTTGGCTACGTGCTCTCCACACAAATGCAGAGAGGGCTTCAAAAGTGGTGCATTTTTTTACGACTCCATCTTCCATGGCTTTCCTCTTGAGTTGATCTAGCTTTTCAGGGTCAAAGCAGAAGGATCGGTAGAGCATATGCTCTTGATATAGCTCATTGGTATTGGATACATCTTCAATCTCTGCAAATTCATGGTGAGGAAATTCTATTTTAGGTGGGTCTCGAGCTTTGAGTATAGTCCTGTCAAGAAACGGCGGGACAACCAGCAGTTGCCCCCGGGCGGTCTCACCCCATGAGTTCACAAACTCCATAGCACCAAGTCCATCAAACATGCAGTGATTCATGGCTAATCCCAGAACAAACCCTCCACATTTAAATCTAGTAACCTGAAAAGTCAATATTTTTGAAGCCAGTGAGAAGTGAGGACTTAGTTACAAAGAAACAGTAAAAGGGGTTCCTTGGGGAGAACTACTATAGAGGAAACCTGAGGGAGTCAATGACAAGTAGAAAATTTTTGGGTTGACAGAAACTTCTTGCTAGATATCCTATCACAGTTATTCCCAAGATGGACATGCAGCCAAGGAAACCATCAATGGGTAAGACTCGCAGTACTGCCCATTGAAGTGCTGTAAGTTCATTACATTTTCCCTGAGAGGATGTGCCCAATGGAAAGATAAACCAATTCCCCTAGCAAATTACTTCAGATTTCGTCAAAGATAACATTACATCTAAATCCAAAACTAGAAAGCCCCTAAATCACAACTAATAAACTAGGTGAGGGTGCACCAGTGCAATTAGTATCTTGTCTAACAGGTAACTGACATAAAGATCTCACATACCTGTGCCACCAATGGGGGTATCTCTAGTATGTTCCTTGCACCAGGAATGTTATAAACAAGCTTTCCAAGTGTTGCAGGGTCTGGTTTGGCTATATCCCCAAGTGCTTCCAGTGTGCAATTTGCATCTGCCTCTACAAAAACAGCTCCTTCACCAGTACAATTCACGATCAACTTCCCTTCTGCACTTATTGTCAGTCTCCCTGCAAGTGGATAATAATAAACAAGAACCTTGGACAGGGCTTCCTTTATGACTTCGGCTGCTCTCTCATTTCCCTTCTCATCGGCCTTGAAGCAGTAAACAGTCTGAACTATGACTGCTATGTTTTGATCAAGGTTCGATAGAAAGTAAAGACCCTTCTCTGTTTCCTCTGCAGGAGGAACCAAAGCTAGCTCTCCTTGCACAACACTGAGTTCAGCCACATTCTCCATTGTTTACCACTGTCAACAAATTCCAAACCTCTGCAAAAATGACAACACACAGGGCAACGGCTAAATAAATCATGAACAAGAAAAACCCAGGAGACAAAAAGTAAGAAACAGAACAACTGGTCTGCGTTTAATGCTGCTACACATTTTGGTTTTCCGCAAGGCCTGATACAGATCACAAACGCTGAAAATTTCTGATAGACCATTTAGGAAAAGATACCCACCTCTGCAACAAAGGGAGGAAATCAAAATCGCATTAGCCGTGCCGAAATCTGTCGATTCCGTATCGAGGAGAATCATTTATATAGACAGAGAAGTACATGCACCTGATCAAACCGGCGGCTTTGCTTCAAGTTAAGAAAAAAATAATGACAGGGACAGGTGCTGGAGGCGGTTGAGAGGAGATGATGTGTGGATTGTACAAGCAGAAGTTTTGAAAATGTGAAAATCAATTAGCAAAGTCATAGAAACGGAGGAGAGAAGATGAGAAATTTGGATTTTCGTTGTTTGCTTTCTGTGTTTAGTTTGTGCTGTCAATCTGGGTGAGGGTTGGCTACTTGCAGGCGAACCAAATATCAACAATCTGGGTTTTTGGCGTAAGAAAGGAGTCGTTTGGTTGGTGTGGTTGGCCTCCCATATTTGCTTTGCTTGGTCTTCTCTGCACGGAAGTTGGAAGCCAAGCTGTTGAGGATGATAATAATAAAAACAAGAAGAAAATACTTTAAAAACGCAAATTTTAAGAAGAAAATGACTAATCTGCTGAGAAAAAGTCACCAAAAGGTTCGTAATAGAAACCATTGCAGGTTCAGATTGAGCTACTTGCTACTTTTTCTACTTTTAACAAATCTGCATTTCAATAAACGCCTTCTCCTGCTTTCTCACTTGGGTTAAATTTGGTTAACGATTCCCAATAGCAACAGAATTGAATAGAGGAAAAAGAAAAATCATAAACCAAAAAAAGGAGCTCTATAAGAATAAGAAAAAAACCAAAAGACCCAAATCAATAGTCATGCCTAATCAAAGAAAACTATTTTTCTTGTCCACGTTTGAGCATGAATACTAAAACTGGGGTTTTCTTATGAGATGTTCTTTGTTTGTTAACCTGAAGCATGAATAAATATGAACACTGATGTAAGTAACGGTACTGGGATAAGAATCTAATGGAAAACTCAGTTCGTCTAGACGTTAACTTCAACCCTACAATTGGGTTCCGTTTTTTTCCATCGTTTCCTTGCATCAAGGCAGCAGTAGTTCAACAAGAAACTCTACCCTTTGAATGCTCCCTCGCCTGTTTTCCAGCAGGCTTCCTTATTATGGTCATGAAGTGGCGTTATTTTATGAAGTTCAATATCTTCCCTAAATTTGGTTTCAGCCATCTTGTTTAAAGAACTCCATTCAAGGAGCCTAAATTTAGTGAATTAGGATTTACTAAGGCTATGAAGTAGTGCAGGGGGCAGTCCCTACTAATAGGGTGAATGACCCTTGTGATTACTTAAAATTGTAAATTTGAGCTCGAGTCTACCTTAGCTTCGAACCTAAAATTGAAATTGAACTTGAGCCTAATAATTTTAACTGAATTCGAGTTCGAGCTTAACCTACATTTAATACTCTATATAAAATATATGTCAATAAATTATATATAAAATTATGTATACATTTTAAAAAAAGAATGATGGAGAAGGTTAATGATTGAATTTCAATAATGGATTAAAACGCACCAATATTAATCATTTTTACTCCAAATATTGTTGAGCTGGTTTTGTAATTTTTGAATCTGGCCATAAATTTATTATGGCCTCCTTAGTGCCCTAGTTGAAAATTTATATTCTAGGAAAAACTAGAAAATTATTAGTGACTTATTAGAAAATTACAAGAAATATTTTAAATTGTTTTTAGGAAAGTTAAATGGATCTCTTATTGCCTCTTCTAGGGAAATAAAAAAAATTAATAATCAATCTAATATATTACTATACTTATCGATAAATTTTTAATCAAATAAAATGTTAAACACAAAATTGATATGAAAATTGCCTCAAGTATTACAACATCAACTATCAAATACTAATTGAAAAAAAAAATTATACTGTTTTCTTGCCCATCTTGGAAAGAAAATCTTACTTAGAAAATTATATGATTTTTAATAAGAATTTTCAATTAGAAAAATGTTTACAAAAAACATGAAACACTAATAGTCCCTAAAAAATTATTTCTACTAAAATATATTTTCAATTTCTTCAAGAGCCACGTGGAAGGAGAGTTTAAGGAATTTTTTTTTTTTTCACTTTATCATCTTGCACGAGTGAAAGTTAAACGTGCAAAAGCATCTTTGCGCGTTTGGGGGGGGGGGATACGAACCATGTCAACCTGTGACGAAACCCGATACCAAATCTCTGATAAGTTCGAAAAGTTCTTTCAAGAACTCAAGAAGAATAACTCTCAATTTCAATAATGATCAAAGGTTTTCAAATCCGTATACAAGTCCCCTATTTATAATGGAGGACTTTGAAACCCTAATTACAATAAATTAAAGGAAAACTTAAAGTACTTAACGTAAAAAGAATCCTAATTATATTCCCACGTGATCTTCCAAGATTAATTGTCAATTCGTGGTTATTCTGATGGATTCCACGAGATATTCTAAGATAATTGCCAACTCGTGGTTATCCTTGTGGGTCCCACGAAATCTCATGGTGGGTCCCACCAGCTTGTGTCACCGTGGTTGGCCCCACATTGTAAAAGAGTAATTCCAGCCCACGTCCTCATGGTGGATCCCACTTGCTTGTGCTTCCATGGTGGGTCCCACAATATAACAGAGTATAACCATACTTTGTTCACATCATTCTCCCCCTCTTGAGAAGGATTTGTCCTCAAATCCTCGCCATGGTTGATCTTTCTCAATTGTTGTAACCTCACTTGATCCTCATATACTTGTTTTGGTGCCATCGGAACCAAAGTGATTGTCCACTGATTGTGCACGAATAAGTAGTTGTTGGTGAAGCCGTCATGCTGCACACATCTTTCAAATTCCCTCAATCTTCCTAAGAGTAGATATCCAGCTTGCATTGGTACTACATCACACAATAATTCATATTCATATTTACCAATTTGAAATGGCACCACAACCTTGTATTTCACGTGGCAGTGAGTGTGAAAAATATTCTCCCTCTGTACTTCTGCTTCCTCTTCTTTAGCTGGCAAACTTAAGGCACATCGTGCAACTAATCCAAGCATCTCACCATTATATGCTCTTAACTCCTCAACTTTGATGGGGGCGTCCTCCAATTATGACATGTTATCTAGATCAACTTCATCTTCGGGACCAATTTCACCATTTTCCTGGATAATCATAACTTGCTTGTTTGAACATTGGCTAGCTATGTGTCCTCTTCCCTGACATTTGCAACATTCAATCTCACCAGAAAGAGTCAAAATAGGAATTGATTTACCTTGAGACGTCGTGGTAGTGATGGTTGTTTTGGGCTCTGGTTTGGCCTTGAAGGTGGACGGATTTTCTTTTTTCTTTGGGTAGTTTGATCTCCACGTTGCTATATTTGAATTTTGTGGAGCTAGTCTTGGCCGTATACCACCCCTCTTGAGTCGCCTCTCAAGTGTGATTGTCATATGCACCAAATCTTCCAAATCCACATAATGGTATATCTCGATTGCGTTAGCAATCTCTCAGTTTAAACCATTCAAAAATCTGGCCATTGTCGCCTCCCTATCCTTCTCCACATTATCTCTAATCATTGCCATCTTCATCTCCTTATAATACTCGTCAATGCTTCGGTTCCCTTGATAGAGACTTTGCAGCTTGAGGTAGAGATCCCGATAGTAATGAATGTGTACAAACCGTCATCTCATCACCCTCTTCATTTCATCCCAATTATCAATAGGACGTTCTCCATTCCGTCTCCTATTGATGCATAACTGGTCCCACCATACAATAGCATAATCGGTAAATTCAATGGCAACGAGTTTTACCTTCTTTTAAGTCGGAGTAATTGTGACAATCAACAACCAATTCCATCTTTTTTTTTCTCACTCGAGGTAGGCTTCAGGATCACTCTTTCCTTAAAAAGCAGGAATTTTCAACTTAATATTTCCCAAGTTACTATCTACCCGATTCCTAGTTTCTCTATCCCGGCCATATCTCCTATGGCTGCCCACTGACAACCTATCAGAATCCTCTAAATTGTCACCTTCAAATTCGCCCATATCCTCTACATCCCTTTGAAGCAACCTGTTCTTCACTGAGGTGTTTGGAACAAGTAGAGACTATACCCTTTGTGTCCCCTCTTCTACTCTCTCCAACCTCCCATGCACCCTTTTGTGTTCCCTCTTTTACCCTATCCAACGTCCCGTGTATATCTTTTAACTCTTCCCTCATCATCCGTCTCATCTCCCCCACTAATGTTTGCAATGGCAGATTCGGAACACCAATGATGAAATATCTTGATCATGCGGCAGTATTGAAAATCTGCAAACAAGGTTATCCAATATTCTTTTTTTTCTTTATCCTGAGTTGATTCACTGAGTAAACAATTGTCGACGATAACAACACCTCGGTCTTGGTTCCAACTCAGCCTATTAATGAGCCAAACCTGGATTCAATAAAACTCGGCTCGTTAATTTAAACGAACCGATCCCAGATCTCGAACTCAAAATCCAAGGATACCGAATTGAACCAAGTCAGCACCGAGCTGAGCTAGAGCCACTCAGTTCAAAGCCTCCCTTAGTCCCTTCTAAGAGGGTGAATGGCCTTCCTTGTGATTAGAAAATTTAAAGAGTTCTAAACTACTCTATGGGACCATCAATTCTAAACTACTATATTGCCAACATTCCCGGTGCACAATTCATGGCCGTGTTAACACTAGCTCCTTTGCACTAAAGCAAAATGTTTTCCAGACAAATGAAAGAAGGAAACACAGACAAGTCCATAGTACATATATCAAGAGCACAATTATGTAATTTCTGATATAAGCCTTCTTCCACTTTGATCTATGAATTCCTGATGCTACACACTTTACAAGGATGAGTTAGTATTAAGATGAATAACATTCAGATCATAAATGATCCACATTTAAACCAATTTGAAAAGATTAATCTTCATTATTATCTCTGTCCTCTCCTGAATCTTCCTCGGCCTCTTTTGCTTCCTCTTGACCATCTTCTTCATCTGTCATATTATTGATCACTTCTTCGATTATGTCCCTAACCTCCAATTTCCTTTCTGCCAGATCTATCTTGAAATGTTTTCCTTCAAATAATAAAACACAAAATAATCATCACAGAAGCATGATATTAATCAAGGTAAATGGTCAGAATGAATCAGAAGCAATACTTAAATTGAGATATGATCATAAGAGACTTCAAATTTTCGAAGGATTACTATGTTACCTAGTCGCTTGACAATATCAGCCAGAGTTACCTGCACTTCAAACAATTAAATTTCAGAAACACAAAATAACTACCAAAATCAAATTCAATTTAGAATCTTCTACATTAGGGCAGCCCACCGTGTTGAAGTCCACTTCTTTCAGAATATCTTTAACCACATCAAGCATCTCTTCTTTGGTTGGTCTTGTCTTTGATTTTGGGCCAGCTTTGACTTTTCCTACAAATAAAAACAAAATTGTAAACCTTTTGATGACAAATAGAAGATTTATTCCAATGAAGCTCCCATACAACTTGACCATGAGGATACAAACCCAATCATGACTATAATTCAACAAGCTTCACCAGTGATGTGGGCAAGGGAACTCAACCAGAAGCACAACAACAGAACTATGTCATACAGATCCTTCCACGAGAAACCACAAAGATTGTTCACACAGAAGCAAGTTTACAAGACATTTTGTAGATAAAACGCAGAACTATGACAAAGCATTTAAATATGGTAACTCTGGCAGATGAACCTAAAATAAATAGTCACATTAGAGAATGAAAATAGTAGGTCCATCAATTTTTTAGGAATGAAACTCCAGACCAATGCCTCCAGATTTGGTTGCACATATCACATTATATTCCAGCAGAAATGACACCTCAACAAGCCACTAGTCCATTTATTTAGGATGTGAAGTTGGATACAAAATCCATCCCAAAAAGACTAATCAAGTTAGAAAACCTCTTTCCCAACTAATAAACCATTTTTACATTCACTAATTCATATCGGATGATTCTTTAACACTCACCTTTACATGTAGGCCCTCTTTTGTAACTCTACATGTGGACAATTTGGGTAAAAACCCACATATGAGTACCTGTTCTGATACAATGTAAAGTTGAGCAAAAAACCCATCCTAAAATAACTAGGCAAGTTAGGAAGCATCTTTCTCATAGACCATTGTTATATTCACTAATTCATATAGGACTATTCTTAACATAGGATAAACTTGTAAGTACAAAATTTACAGGAATATTTATGCAAAAATTGCCCATCCCTTGGCAATTAATCTTCAATAAAACACAGTCCACTATTTTTATCATCGCCTAGCATTTCAGCGGCATGAAATTAATGCTTTAATAAATCCATTTTATCTCATTGAAACAAGAGTACAATAACTACAATTTCTCAGACAACTCTATCATGCCATAAAGAATAACAAAGAATAGATTATCATTAATAGTGGCTAGACAAAGTCCTGGTTGAACAGAACAACAACTTCCACTAATATCATCCTTCTCTCAATCCAGTAGAGCTATTAATAGCAATGGCATCCTTTTCTTTCGAGGCATTTCCCTATACTTTTTCTTTGTCTAAAATGCCTAAACAGGTATTTGCACCACCAACTGCCTCACACTTCAGAACCCAATGAACAATACAAAACTTGGGTAATTTCTGGGCCTCATACTACACCTGCAATTACACTTGCCTACAAAGATAAATGTCATCAATTCCACTAGTTCTGCAGAGTTATTCCAGAGAGGCAAACAGGAACTCATTTGCACTTAAAATTGTGGAACAAATTGATCCTTCTCTGCAGAATTTGTAGCATTGTTTCTCCAAGAATTTGAAAGTGTTTTAGTATTGTGACGTGTCCTTTGACTCAGTGCGTTTCAAGTATAAGGTCTTAGGTTCAACTCTTACCAAGGGGTAAGAGGGGTGTGAGCATGCATAATCAAAATTCTAAAAAAAAAAAAAAGTGTTTGTATTATTTCCTATCAATGGAGCAATAATGTGTTTCTATTTGGGGATATGAAGAATGCCTATTTGAAGCCAAAACCTTGCAACATTTTTTCAGTTAAAGGGCAATGACAACATATAATGAAATTGTCCACTACTACAGGAATTGAAGTAAAAGTACCTCGTTCCTTAGACAAAGCTGCCGCTCCAGACTTGGTTGTATTTTTTCTTGCTTTCTTTTCATCACTAGCAGAAGCATTTTTACTGGCCAGACCTTTCCCTTTATCCTCATTTGATGTTTTAATAGAACCCTTAGATTTGGCAGTCTTTGATGCCTTTTTGACGGGTGGCAGGTTTTTTTTAGGACTAGGCTGTACAACCTTCTTTGAAGGTTTCTTAGCCTTTTTGCTTTCAGCTTTTTTATTATGTTCTTCTTCTTCTTCTTCTTCAGATTGACTTTCTTCTTGCTCACTCTCTTCTTGTGCACTTTCCTCTTCTTTCAAATCATCATCTGCATCCTCCTCTGAAGAAACTTTCTTTGAAGAAGATTTAGAAGTGCTTTTTGATGGTTTTGCACCATGACCCTTCTTGGCAGTCAAAGTCTTTTCGTTTGGCTTGCCTTTATTGTTTTGCTCTTTCGTTTCAATTTCATCTTCAGATTCATTTTCCTCATGGGCACTCTGTTCTTCCTGAATTTCCTCACCTTCATCTTCAGATCCCTTTTCCTCAGGGCCACTCTGTTCTTCCTGCATTTCCTCACCTTCATCTTCCTCAGAGCCACTCTGCTCTTCCTGCATTTCCTCACCTTCATCTTCATCAGACACATCCACACTGCCAGCAGATTCATCCTGATCTTCGGTGTTTTTTTCCTCTGCTTTTGATGAGCCAGCTCGCAGCCTTTTTGCTTCAGTAACCTCATTGTTTCTCTTTCTTTTCTGAGATGCAAAGTCGAAAAAATATCAAATCAGCTTCATTTTCGTGCAAACTTTGGACATATACCCAAAGTTAAGAGACATGCAAAACAATCAACACCAAGAACCAACATGCTTTGACCCCAATACTTTGGATTCATTCCTATCCCCTCACCGATTTTTTTTTTTTTTTACCTAGAATGTAAAACATAAAACAAACAAGAGCAAAGAAAGCATATTCAACGTTCCAGTATCAACATTGGCAATAGCATTAGCTGCTTAATAAAAACTTCATTGTACTCAAGCATTTTAAACACCGTTAACAAATCAATGTGGAACCTATCATGAATTGTGACATCAAATGAGTAAATCCCATATTAAATAGCAGGTCAATGTCTAGGTTATTGATTAACCTAATTATAAACATTGACAGGGTCAGTTTTGCATCTTCATATCTTGATTTATATTTATTAGCAAACACCAATGGCTTGGCAGACCACCAAGACAGCCTATATCACAAACAAGATTTAGAGCCAGCAACAACAAGAACCACCCAAACATGGATTTATAAAAGACAACACTTAAGGCACCACAAGCATAAAGAAGAGCTAACATCTGAACCAAATTTGTCATCATTGAATTCCCAGGTAGAGGAAGCTAGGAGTCACAAAATATTCAAGAATAAACAAATTGTAAGCCAGCAAACCTTTGCCATGCACAACTTAATAGACGAATAAGGAATACCAATTTGCATATATGGCAAAAACAGATTGCTCAATAAAAGGATAATTTCATACACCAATATTCTTACATAAGAGAAATTCTGCCCTGACTACACACTTATTTTTTTCCAAAAACAAAGCTATTGAAGAAATCCCCTAGTGTACAGTACTGACAATGCATTGCACCCAGAAAAAATGGAAGCTCAACAGAGCTCTTTCAGTCCTTGGCAAATTAAAATGTGCTAATATCGTTTCTCTACCTGCTTTTCAAACTTAGTTTAATTCTGAATGAAAATAATAAATAAGTAAACAATCACATGATAATAAGATATTGCAAAAAAATAATTACAAAACCAGACATATCACTAATATATTTTGCTATTCTTACCGTCATTAATAACTAAAACAAAAGAACAATTATTTTTCCCCACTATGGACACATTGGCAGGTGTCACAATTGATTGAATCAAACATAATGTGATTTTCTCTAACAAATAGCATTATGTTATTGCTGAGAAAGGCTGGGACTACTAGGACAAACATCATAAATTTTAGGGCAGCTCCTTAATAAGGAGCCAAAAACTATTCTAAATTAATAAAACATCATTATGATTGTCCAAGTAGGAAATTCTATCAAGAGACACCTAACACCACCAAATTACAAAATTAAAGTTGAAGGACAAGGCTGGAGTATGAGTAATCCAACTACCAGATTCTCAACTCCAAAGAATACCTGGTTTTCTAAGTTCAAAAGGAAGAGCTTGAAATTTCAGGTGTTGTTTTGTAACTAATAATAGCTAATACAACAGAAAAAGTTATTAAGAAACTATTCAGAGCACAAAACAATGAAAAAAGGAGACACTCCAACAACCAAAATGAAAAATTGAATTAATCTTTAAAGCTTGTTCAAAGTTACAGCAACATCTCTCTATTTATAGACTTAAAACCACCACTACCTTGCTAAAATAGGCTACTTCACTACAATAGAATTTTCCTAGGACTAGACTTCCCAATTACAATTGAATTAATGACTTACTAAACAGAAACCACTTGCAAGAAAAGGATTCAGTAACTGACTCAGAAGTTACCAACAATATACTTCAAATTTGGAACTTTCCTAAATTGACTGTTGATAAAGAGGAGTTGATATCCAAAGACTTTCCTTCAAAAACTCTCTTACTTGGGACTATAAACAAACCAAAAAACTTCTAAAAACAAATAGAAAGTACTACAACAAAAGCGCTTCCCTAAAATAGAAAGTTTTCAAAAATTGAAACAACTATATTTCAGTCTTTTTTCCTTTTCTTCCTCCTTTAATATATCTTCAATTGTTTTAAATGGATTTCCTCTCCCAAAATTGAGTAATGCACTACATCAGCACCAACTAGGTTTTCGTGGTAACACGTCAACTTTTCTACTCCCCATACCATAAGGATCAGTCCCTCTGCTCATTAAGAACTTCATAGAAATCTACACAGAAACATTTCTTAGAGCATCTTTTAAATGTTGAGAGATTTTACATAAAGCGCAAACAAATAATACAAGGTCACAACACCCAAATATTTGAAAAGAAACAAGAAAAGAGAGGGAAGTGTGTGTCCATAAACAAAGATCAGATTAAGGAAGAACAGAGCCTCCTCAACAAGAAACTGCCCATCAGCCCCATCCATAAAATGATGACCTAATAGCTGATACAAATGCACAAAACACGCTATGAACCAATAGACCAATGGAAATCAATAATAAATTTGGATCCAGTTGCATTTCAATAAGACAAGTCAAAGTTTGTAGGTTTCTTCCAAAATTATGGGAACAAATTCTTTTTATCCTAGATGAATTCAGGATTATTCTAACACTCCTCATATATGTGCCTCCTTTACAGCTCCTACCCATAGATACTTTTAAAATAAAGGCATGGGGAACAGTTACCCACTCTAATACATGTTAAAGTTGGTTCAAGATTCATCTCCAAATGAGTAATTAGGTCTTTTCCTAAGTAATAAACACAATCTTTTTTTGGTCCCAAATGCATATGAGCCTATTCTAACGCATCCCGTTAAATAACCTGTCAAGTGAGAAAATAAAATATATAAGAACTTATTTCAATAAACAAAGTGTACCTCGAGTCAGAGTATAAAAGAAAATCCATATAGGTTCAATGACTTTAAAACATATGACAATTTTTAAGAATCTGTATTTGTAAGGATTTACCTGTTTACCAGCATATCGTTTGTTAAATGTAACAGATATGACTAAAGGTCATTTTATATATGATTATCCAAGTATCCAAACAAAGAGGATTACTTTCATAATTTTAACCCCAACATACGTAAGTATAAGAAAAAAACTTCATATAGAAGATGACATAATTCAAAGAAAGTTTAAATAAAATAGCATAATTATATACTTAGTTAATATTTTTACATCTTTTAAAATGTTTGGTATGTCATTTTGTTAACTTCAATATTTTTTCATGATTGCATTATTATACTATAAACTGTTACATACATGTTTACCGGAGTATCCACAGATAATCAAATAACAAGATAATAGTACACTCTTTACTCAGTCTATAAAATGGATAAAAGGACAAGGTTTTTGTCTATTACCCCATTGTTAATCCCTACTTCCAATGTGTATGTGAAAATGTTTTCTCATCAATATGTTTTTTTCCATAAAAAGAAATGTGGATACAATGATAAATGACTTTAAGAAACTATAATAAGATGGCTGAAGAGAGATCTCTGAAAGGGCTCATCTTAATGTTTCTTTCATGTTTTTTTTTTCATTGGAGTATCTGCTTTGCAATCTGAAGGAGACATCCATGTGATTGTTTAGTTGAAACACTCTAAACAACAATAGATTATATAAATATGTCGCACCTAACTTCAGAGGTGAGAACATGCTCATCCCAGAATGAGAGTATTGCACAATCTCCCTTACAGATTCATTGAAGCCAAGATTCACTCTATTATGTTGAACCCCTAAACCCTTGCACATAAATAAGTAGCTATCAGGAAGGCCATGGCAGCACAAAGCTACATCTAAAATACTTTTGGGAGTTAGGTTGAGCCCTGTTTCATCCCAAAATGACTAATCACTTAAGAGGCCAATTATTTAATCCTATTAACCCATTAACTTTTCTTCTCATTTTCCAATGTGGAACATTTTCCCACTCAACAAATACAAATTCAAAAAAGAGAAATGAAAAAAAAAATCTTTTTCAACAATTTCGGGCTATTCCTCTAATTTTCTTGATCAAACAATTTTATTGGAAGAATGAGTAACAAATAGGACCAGAAGTGGTAGACAGAGAAGGAAAAAGATAAAGATAATCTTGAAGGAAACAATCAGCAAGCTCTTGCAAGAGAAAATATATGTACCACAAACAGAGGGAGTAGAAGGAAAAAAAATTAACCATATCACGGGAAAGAAATAAATGACCTTAGATGTTGAGTCAGTATCCCCAGATGCTTTACTTTGTCCTGCCTTCTTTTTAAGCCGTTTACCTGCCCGAGACTAAGTAAAGAAACAAAATATCATCATGAAAAGCAAAACAAAGAATAGTTCCTTAGAAGTCTGATAGGAATAGCAAACCTGTTCTTTTTCAGCAAGCAAAACATCCCTTGTTGGATGCGGAGATTCCAAAAACTCTAATAATCTTTTTGTGAGTTCTTCCTATATTGTAGACATAATAAAAGATCATTTTAAGCTGGTATGAAGTCTATCCCAATAAAAGCACTTCTGCAAGTGTTCTAAGAAGCTTGTGCTACAAAACATGAAATTTTTACGAAGACTAAATGGGCAGATTTTAAAACAAAGTCCTTGATAACAAAAAGACCTCATAAAACCTTGGCAGTTGGCCAAACTTTTCAAAGGAGTTTTAAGAAGTATAAAAATGAAGATTCCTATTCTGTTCAGATAACTACTTCCATGTCAAAATGACACTGAGAGCTACCCAGAAAATTCAGATAAATCATTACCACCTATAGGTCCCATACCTTCTTAACAGTGGCCTTCAAAACAGGGATATCAAGCACATCACAGAAATCCAGCAATCTATCCTTGATACATTTGTCAATTTTTTCTTTTACTTTTGCTCTTTGTTTATCCTGCATAAAACAGAACATGCCACCAAATGATTTACCAATCTTAAATGAGGCCAAACAATGTTAGAAATTTGTTCTTAATTAAATATGAAAATAATGATAATAATGGTATGACAAAAAATTGTGTGATAGAAAGGGAAAAACACCTCATTGTCGTCCCACACAAAGCCTGAAAACTGGGATATATTTCTCTTCACATGATATGCCTGACAAGAAATGAGACAATCACTTATTTCTGGATGATGTACTAAAAAAAGAAAAACAACAAGTTACACGAAAAGGTAAAGGATTATACCAAAGACCTAATCAATAAATATAAGACAACGCTAGCCAGCCTACTAGTAGCCATTATGCTTGAAAAAAAAAAACAGAAGATAGGCTACCTTTGTTTTCTTCCCAAATAAAATGGAATGAAGAACTTGGAGATTCTCATCTGCTTTTCTCTTTGACAACTTAAAAGCCACTGAAATAACATAAACAATTAGAAAAACATCAACACAATGTATAAAAAAAACACGACAGTAACGGTAATAAGAACAAAATAAATTTGAGAAAAGTTTTAAAGCTAAATGTAATGACTAATACAGCACCTAACCCATTTATTGCTCATGTCCCAAAAAGAATCATGAAGCTAGCAACTTTAAAAGTCGGATGCCAAAAACACCATTAATTTCAAATATAAGCATTTTGACTCCAAGTGAAATATTTGGACTTGTACTGCAAATAATTCAGGTTATTACGTTGAGCGATGGAAGTTAAGAAAATAAATGTACTTTCTTTATAAACTTCTTCCTCCTTCAACAGAAGTGAAAACCAACTTAAACTGTTCAATAATCTCAGCATGTGGATTAGGTTGTCAAGTTACATTGGCAAGGACCATGGATGTCAGCAAATATTTGAAAACAATATAATCAGAAAAAGGAAGCCTGCAGCAGGAATTTTGTTTGTGCAGTAAAAAATCAAAAACCTTCAACATGATTTGGCTCATTAAGACGGACATCAAAATTTTAAGTCAACTTAGAAAAACCAGATTGGTATTTAGACATCTTGGATTGTTGAAAGCCCTCAAACAGACCTCAGCGCACACCAGGCAACTACAGAACCATTAGCTGGTTGTGAACATCACAGATTAGTCCTGGCGACAATTAACGCAACCTAAGGATTGAGGAAACAGAGTATGCTGCACTACAATAGACAATCAATCTCCTAAGTTACCAACCTCTTATATAAGTAAACAAAAGTTTTTTTTTAAATAATAATAAAGAGAAGAAAGAAAAGAAGGCCATGCATGAGAAGGCTTGGGATTACCAAGGAGAAATTTTTTGGACCAAATGGCATTCATAGACAACTTTCTACATCAAAATTAATCAATTACTTGAATTTGATGAATTCTATGAATACAAAAAATCTGTAGCCACAAGGATAACACTTTGAATCTTAAGTTCATCTTTGGATGAAGAAGTAGGAAAAGTAACCAGAAGAGCCAAAAAGCATAATTTTCAGCTAAGCTACAAGAATCATTCAAAACATGGGAAAAAAAACATAAGTTTCTGTTAAGCTGCAAGAACCATGCAGAACATAGGAGATATTATAGAAAACAAGAAGTAATTGCAACAGCATCCCAATGAATAATAACATTTTCACTCGAAAGTTCCAATTCCAGAACCGGAAAAAGCACGCAAAAAAAAAAATAATAATAATAATAATAAAAAATCAAGAATACCATTTGGAATCTCTTTAAGCTGTGACCCACGGCCCTATAATCCAACAAAACCTGCGTCAGCAAGAACAAAGAAAACCGAAAAAGCAATCTAAAACTATCAGCACCCCATGAATTCACCTTCTTGATAGACAGTGCCTTAGCAGGAACACTTTCCGGAGGAGTCGAAGCTGCAAAGCGCTCCACCGTCTTTCTCTCCCGTACCGGTCTATCCACGGTGGCACGGGGTTTAACAGACGCCACACCTTTCTTCCGCGATTTTCTCGCTCCCGACTCTCCCCTCTGTTTACTCGGCCCCTCACCCTTCTTTCTCCCGCGCTTTTTCCCCCTCCCCACCTTCTTCCCCTCGTCTTCCTTTACTTCCCCGTCTTTCTCCTCCTTGATCTCTTCCTCCTTCTCAGAAACCTCCTCCGCCTCTCCTTTAAAGGCTTCCGGAGCTTTATCTTCATCACTGGACACCATGGAAGCAATTAAAGGTGAACTAAAAGAACAAAGCAAGCAGAAAGCCCTAGCTGCTTGCAAGCAAAGACAGTAACAGAGCAGCAGCGGGAACTCTGGGCGCCGACAGCATGGAGAGGGAAAACTGGATTTTGACTTGTCGGAAGCGTATATGAGGGACGGATTCGAAGGGGGGTTTAAATGGGGCGGGATGAATAGGTCGGTTTGAAATTCCAGATGAAATTTTTGGAGCGCGCCTTGTTTGCCCGAGACGAAACGGATAAAACGGTTCGAAAAGTCACATCTAGGCCCAGCACATGAAACGAGGGAAATAGTAACGCAGTGAATTCTGCCTAATCTTCCAAGTCAAAATGTTTTTTAGCCCTCGAGAAAGAAATTTGTAAATAAAATAAAAACTCATTATATTTTCGAAACCAGGTCTGTCATACTCCGGTCTCGCCCAAAAATCTAAAATCTTTCAAAATCAAAATAACTTCAATCGCCAAAAACTAATGAATGAGAGAAATCAGCTTCAATCACCTTCAAATCAGCCTCCGTCAATCACATAAATTTTGGGGACAAACTGCTTCCAATCGCCGAAAACCGATTCGAGGTCTCTTCTCATAAATAACACAGACGCCTCTATTTTGTCATTCATGTGCTGGCCTTGCTTCACGCATCAGGTACGTCCTTCTTTTTTAGTTCGCTATTGTTCTCTTATCTTTCTTTTCAATTGTTGATGCCTTTGTTATTTCCATATCTTCTTCCTCACTAGATCGTTTACTGTTCTTTTTACTCGACTTTCGTTGCTTTTATTAACAGGTATGCTCTTCTGCTCAAACTAATGAGAGAAGAAACGGAAAGAAGAGACAATTACCGAGCGAAATCTGCCTCCAATCGCCGAAAAACGATTCAAGGTCTCTTCTCATAAATCACACAGTTGCCTCTATTTTGTCATTCATGTGCTTGCCTTGCTTCACTCATCAGGTACGTCCTCCTTGTTAGTTCGCCATTATTCTTTAATCTTTCTTTTCAATCGTCGATCCCTTTGTTATTTCCATTTCTTCTTCCTCACTAGATTGTTTACTGTTCTTTTTACTCGGCTTTCGTTGCTTTTATTAACAGGTATTCTCTTCTGCTCTACTTTATTTTCTGCTAGCTTTTCTTTTGTTGTGTTTGCTTATAATCCTGCTTCTGTGATTTTCAATTAGTTTGTTGATATGATCTGTTTGCTCATAATTTTGCTGCCTTCTTTTTTCCATTATTGTCGTGCTAAGCTTTTGTCGACCTGCTGATTTCAGTCATTCCAGTAGTTGAGAGAAAATGGAATTCTCTGCTTGCTGGAAGTTGGTTTTCTCTCTTCAACATTTCCTTAGAATCTCCTTCTGCCTTCCATCAAACTAGGTAGGCTTCTGATTTCTTCTTTTTACGTCTTCCATTTTCATTGTAATGCATTGTTTAATTTCCTAGTAAAGCATTCATGGATTTTATGGTAAAAGTGTTTTGGAAATGTATATCTAGGGAAAAACATTTATAGCTTTTCTTGGCAGAAAAGATTCTAACCATAAGCACTACTTTGATCTAAAGTAAGGTCACAAGATTGGTTTCTGATTAAAAAAAAAAAATGCTCCATTGACTGGTATCAGTTGATTTTTTGCATCAAGATTTTATCATTTACAGAAAACTCAGACAGCTCACTCAGAGACCGAGTTTCGCAGATTCTGCTAATTCTACTCAATTTTCTACTTAATCGAATCGACTCGGGCGAGTCCGAGCGATTTGAATCAAATTTCAGAAGTTTGCCTGGTATCCTTCCCAGACGCGGGGTTGTGCGGAAGTTGTACCGGATCTACGTCCGAATTGGGTCTGACAAAGGACGGCCAATGCCCGAACTCTTCCCCTTCCTGGGATCGCCTCGAAGATGGGTCGCTGATGATGGCGGAGGGAAGTTCCGGAGCCCGTCAGAGCTGCATCCAGAGGAAGAGAAGAAGGTAGAAATGGAAACAGTGAAGGACGAGAAAACAAAAAAGGAGATGAAAGAAAAGGACCAAGGTCGGAAAACAAGACAGAAACAGAAGAATAAAGAACAGGAGAAAGACAACCCAGATAGAGACTCAGAAAAAGGAAAAAAACAGAGCATCGTGGCTCTGCAATGCAACGAGAAGAGCAAAGAGAAATTAGAAACGAGAAAGACAGCAAGAAAGAAGAGTTGAAGTGGATTAAATCCTTCAAGGCTTTCCCTAAGACACGTAAATTATTGAATTGATCAATCTCGACCGTAAATAAATCTTTTTATTAGATTGGAATACACACTCCTAGTTTCTCTACGTTCTAGCATTTCTCTTACAAAGAAGGTCATCATCCTCTCCTTACACTATTTACGACAACGGAATGTCTTTGTTCTCTCTTCATATCCCGTTCTCGATTATTGTTGATTCCCGCAGTAACTCTTTCCTCTGCTTGTGGGAGACCCGTAGTCCTCTCTTCATCATCCTCTGCTTGCTGATCTTTTTCGAACTAAAACTCTTCTTCCCGCCGCCGTTTCCCTTCTTGATCCGCATCTTCTTGTTCTTGGTCGAAGGTTCAGGACCCCTATCTTCTGCTGCTCCTCCGTCGACTTTAATTTCCTCGCCAGAGATGGGCTCTTGAACTTTCTTTTCTTCATCACCACTCTCTGATCGGTCGCCCTCATTATCGTCTTCCTCCTTCACCTGGAGTGCTCCTCCATCGACTTTAATTTCCTCGCCAGAGATGGGCTCTTGAACTTTCTTTTCTTCATCACCACTCTCTGATTGGTGGCCCTTATTATCGTCTTCCTCCTTCACCTGGAGTGCTTCTTCTTCTTCTCCACCGTAGATAACACCCCAACTGTGAGGCGCGTAAGGTCGGTAGCTATGGGAAAGCAGATAAACCTTGGAGCCTTCTCTCTCGACGGTCACGTACTGTCCGTTACCGTAATCAAAGAAATCAGAAACGGCTTCAGAAATGCCCTTAAAGTCAGCATCCATGGTGTCCGGCACCTCCAAACAGCAAGATTGGAGAACACTCTCTCTCTCTCTCTGTCCAGAAAGAAGATCAAAGGAGCCCCGGAAACTCTGAACTGAAATCTTCGTGGATGAATGAAGCAGTGAGTTCATCTGGGGTCTTCTTAAATAGAGAAATCGCAGAGAAGGAAATTTCCCAGGAGGATTCAGAATCAGAGTCCTTCTACCACTGAAATTTCTAAATCAGCGTCGGGTAAAGCTTCCCAGGAGGTTGAAACTTAGTTTGACTATTATACCCATTCGATTAAACTAAACATGGAAACTTTACGAGGTCTCTTTTGTCAATAAACGACTGAACATTCCAAATCAGCGTCTAAGTAGAAACTTACTTTCACAATAAGACCTTTTAAGTCAAAATAAACTTTGGAACTTTTGGATCTTTTTCAACTAAATCAATTAAATTCTCATTTTGATCAAAATAAGGCGATTAATTAGCTATTTCGATGTACAAAGGTATTTGATAAAAAAATTTAAATTAAATAATTACTTTAATTGAACCACATGAAGAGTTTTTCTCCAATAAGACCATTTTATGCATAAGAATATTTTGGTAATTTAAAATATATATATATAATAAAAAATTATTTTTTATTTATTTGGCCTTGTGTGGGGACTAATAAGTGATTTAATGTAGTATTAAAATATATTAATATACTAATTAATGAAATACTATATTATATTAATTAATTATTACAATTTATTGTAAAATAATATAATAATTACGTGTGACTATAATAAATTCTAAAAAATAAATAAATAAGTAAAAATAATATAAGTGAATATAATAAATTTATTTAATTATTTATTGATAACATAAGATATATTTTAACATTAAAATCACTATTTTCATATAATAATAAATATATATATATATATATATATATATTATTTTATCAATAACACAACATATATTTTTATGTATTATTAATTAGTAATATATTACCATCAAATTTAAAACCATTGGTTTAATTAATTATAACAACGGGATAATTAAACCAGAATAATTAATCAAATGTTTACTTTAACAATATTTTAATTATGGCTATTAAATCACAAATTTAATATAGTAATTACAAAATGAATATATTGAATAAATAAAAATATTTTTTTATTAATAATAGAAGATGGACTTTTTACGTAGTATTAATTAATAATATACTTTTTACAAAATAAAAATTATTAGCTTAATTAATTATAAAATGGGATAATTAATAATCTGTCTTATATTTCTAATTTAAAATAGTAATAAAATTAATGAATATAATAAATAATTTATTTTATTAATAACCTAGGATAGATTATTAATAATATATATATATATATATATATATAAACTTAAAAAAACATGCTTGAAAATTAACTGAGTTACTTGTAATAGTCACAATTTGCAGCATAAAAGCAAACTTTTATGAGTTGGAATATAACAATGAGTTCGTGTTGTTAATATTAAATTCATGAACTTACTAGTTTAGTACATGTGAACGACAAAATACATATTCAAAAATAATAAGATACAACCATCAATGATCATTCCACATGCTTCCAAACTCCATTGGGCAACTTGTTCCCTATATTGACCTGCTCAACAAAGAGATCGAACAATTTGTTGTCATCCTCGAAGGTCTAAATGTTATAGTAACTAGAGACATATGGAAACACAAATAACCACTTAAAAAAAACACGTGGTGGATATTTATAAGTTATTCAAATCTCTTCACCATACGACAAAATCATTTCGTAGCACTTCAAAATTATTCAACAATATTTTATAACATTTACAAATTAATCAAACTAATTCTATTGCAAATGACTAGAACAATGCAAAAATACACTCATCAAGTCCAAATTCATAAAACACCCCTGGTAGAGCCCTATATGACTTCGCAGTGGTGATACCACGTTATTAAATTATTTGACACATCGTCATGCCATCACGCACTACGTAAGCCTTAAATGTATTGATAAATTTGATTTTTAAACTCTACAATAATTGTTTGAAACTTTTTTTCATTTATAAATATTTTAAATTGATAATAAAAAGTACTATACGGATGATGACATTGTTTGCCATGAGTTTTTGTGTCATATAATGATGTGGTATCCTACATGGGTGATGAAGTGTCAGTTGATAAGTCATCTAACTCACTAAGTGTTGATGTGGCATGATGACATGGTGACATGTAATCGGTAAAAGCTTACGTATCACTTTTGATTGTACACATATGCAGTTGTCCGGTCAAAGTTTGGTATTTTTTTTAAATAAGTTCTAAAATTCGCCATTTGTCTAATTATGTTTAAAAAGTTTGGTAAAACCTAAATGTCCATTCTTTTAATTATACTCAATTTTCTACATAACCGAATTGACTCGGGCGAGTCCCAGCGCACAAGAAGTGCAGTGTGTTCGAGCCAGAGAATCAGAGGACTTCTTCAAAGATTTTCTCACTCTTCTCTGCATCCATTAGCCGCGCCGCATCAACCAACACCTATTATATATTTGTAGTGTGGCGATCGAGCAGACAAAAATGCCCAAATAATTTGCAGAAAAGGACTGAATTTCTGGCGCTAACAAATCAATTTGCCAGTTCCCATCCTTTTCCGTCCGTGGCCTCACGACCTCGTCTATGCTTGGTTTTCTCCGACTCCAAACGACACTCAGAGCATTGCCAGTGAAGTTCTCTGTCTGTATCTGTTCTGGGGCTCTTGGATTCTTGTTTTTTCTACTCTAACGGTTCTCTTGTTACACGAAAACAGCAAGGAATTCTTGGGGATAGGTGATTCTTTTCTGGGTTTTACCTGTTTTTTTTTTTTTTCAGGTCTTGTCTGCAGATTCTTGGACGAGATGAGTGATACAGCGAGGCCAAGAATGAAGTTTGTGTTTTATCAGGTTTACGATCGAGGTCGAGGGATCATACGCATTCGCGATAGCTAAATACTGATACGTTTAAAGGGTACAACGATCCTTTTCCATTTGCCTTCAGTGTTTCTCTCTTTGGTTCATCAAATTTTTGTACTTCTTTCATTGCCTTCGGAAGCGAGGGAAATTGGAAACGAGATCATAACAAGTAAGAATTTTGGCTTAGAAGCAATCGTCGTTCTTTTCGGATTATGATAACAATTTGGTATCTCCAGACACCGAATTTATTTATCTTCTTCTCCGTCTTTGATCGACCAAATTTTTAGAGGTTCCTTGCAGTCCCTCTATGGAGAAAGCTGCAAACGATATTAGAAAAGGAAGTAAACTGAAGAAAATCATCAAAACTCTGTCTCGTTGCAGGATGCCTGCCCGGAGCTCCAAAAACTCGTTTTTAATCCCTTCTGTTGCGATGTCCAAGAGGAAGTCATGGTCCCGCCGCTCTTCCGAGTTGCATGTGCAGATGAAGCGTTCCACTGCCACTAAAGGGAGAGTAGCACCGGAAGGCTGTTTTTCTGTCTACGTCGGTCCAGAGAAAGAGCGCTTTGTCATCAAAACCGAGTACGTGAACCATCCCCTGTTCAAGATTCTCCTGGAAGAAGCTGAAATGGAGTATGGGTTCGACACTCAGGGTCCTCTTGCCTTGCCCTGTGAAGTGGATACTTTCCACAGGGTCTTGTGGGAGATGGATAATGAAGATGTGACGCGAGGATGCAGCTTCAGGAAAGGGTATTCTTCTTTTCGTCCTCTTACTCATTCTCGAGTGTGATTCTGGTTCTGCGAGCTTTATGGGTTTCTCTGTACTGCTTCTGGTATTCGTCTTATCCATAGAAAAACAAGTTTTTCTGCAAGTAAACCTATCCTCGAGCACAAACAGCCAGTTCTGAACATCTTATCTGTGTGTCTTGTTTACAGAAACGTGCCCTCTTCTTCCTCCAGTCTGTAGACGGCAACTACAATGAAAAATTTGGTGTTTGCAATTTAAGCTTGTGTTATACAGATTGATAAAATGATGGAACTATTTTTTGTAGTATCCATCGTTGTTTATTTGAATCAATTTGTGAAGCAGAGAGACTTCTGATAAAGTGGGTAAATGTGAAATACCATAGACCAGTCTTTACCACTTCAACCCAACTTTTTCAAACTTGGTGACTTCGTTGCGCTTGTAACGAGTAGAAATTACAGAAGAAAACCAATTGGAACATGGGTTTTCTGTTTTTATCCATATCTTTAATGTCTCTCTCAAATCTCAAAGTGAAGTTTCAGGGAGGCATTTTATCAAACACCATTGCCAAACAATTCCTCAAACTATGACTGCTACTATTGGTGCTCCTGGGGTCAGGCTGAACTAACCATAAACTCAGTTTTTCTATGGTACAACCATAGTCACAAAACATATAAGATAACATGAGAAAATTCGAAACATGACAGAAGAAATGAAATTAATCACCGATTTGCTACAAGTCGAAAGAGGTGAAAAATGAACGACATAATAGTTCCTGTTCAAATCACACTTTTATGTGCTCTCAATGTGGTAGAAGATCACTTTCTGTATCTATGAAGAGGAATCCAATTTCGTATTCTAAAAACTAAATTTGGATCCTCTCCGCTTCAGTCGATGAATCTATTCCCAGTACAGTTTCGTAAACCTTGAGAAAAGTCCAGTAAATGCGTCGGCTTGCCCCATCGTTTTACTTCTAATGGTGTACGTGCGCTTCGATCCACCTATGCCTGGATCTCCACATTAGGTCTTTCAGCGACACGGACTGAACTATTAATTTAGTCATTGAAGCCAATAAAGAAAACCTAAGGTCATGCTTAGGTCAGCCTGACGCAAATGGGATCCCTGACCCTGTCCCAGAAGCAACAGTTGTTACAGACTGTTTCGGCAATCTTGTTTGATGAAATGCCTCACCGAAACTTGACTACAGAGGTTTCGACGAAAACAGGAAGCCCTCACCAAACTTGGTTTTCCTCTGTAATGGCTACTCATTACAAGCTCAACGAAATGACCAAATCAGAATATGTTATGTATATCAGAAATCCATGAGCAAAACTCTCTTTCTTCACCAATTTACAAGGAAATCACAGGAGAAGATATGAATCATCAATAGATCCTAATAAGAAAGGATGGACACTGCAAAAATCATTGCCATCGTTTCAACAATCTGTAGAACACTGAAGATTAAATTGCTAACACCAAAATTTCGGTGTAGTTGCAGTCTACAGACTGAAGGAAGAAGAGGTAAGCTTCAGCAAACAAAACCTGTAGATAAAGATGTTTACACATGGGGACAGACCGACTTACAGATGCAGAAAAAACTCGGTTTTTCTATGTATAAGAACTCCAGAAGCAGTAGAGAGATCTCCACAACGGTGACACAACCGGCATCAGACTCGAGCAGGAGTGAGAGGACGATAAGCGGAATACCCCTTTGCGAGGCCGCATCCTCGCGTCTCATCTTCATTATCCATCTCCCACAAGACACTGTGGAAAATATCGACTTCACAGGGCAACGCCAGAGGCCCCTGGGTATCGAACCCATACTCCATTTCAGCCTCTTCCAGCAGAATCTTGAACAGGGGATGGTTCGCATACTCGGTTTTAATGACAAAGCGTTCTTTCTCCGGGCCGACGTAAACGGAAAAGCAGCCTTCCGGAGCCACTCTGCTTTTGGTGGAAGGTTTTTCCTGCTCCTCCGACTCGGAAGAGCGGCGGGGCCATGACTTGCTCTTGGACATGGGAACAAAAGGAATAGAAGACGTTGAGCTTTTGGAGCGGCCGGTGAGCGTCCTGCATCGAGACAGAGTTCTGATGATTTTCCTCAGTTTACTCCCTTTCCCCCTATCGTGTGCCTCTTTTTCCATTGAGGGATTGTAAGGAACCTCTGTAAAATTGGTCGATCAAAGACAGAGAAGAAGATGAATGAATGAATCCGGGGTCTGGAGTTACCAAATCTTTATCATAATCGAAGAAAACTACTATTGCTTCTAACACAAAATTTCCCTGATGAAAACAGGGCGGATGGTTCTTGAGATTTCGTTCCTAATCTCATGCAAACACGATGATTAGAAGTACCTTGCCCACAAATGTCGATGAAAGAATCGGACGAAAAGCTGCGCCCTTTTACTCTTTTAGCCGTTCCCTCCTCTTCGGAGGGAAGAAAGTTGGAAGTATCAAACACCCGGATGATCACCAAAGAGAGAAACGGGAAAGGCAAAGAAGAGATCGATTTCAGTATCCTCCAAACGAATCAATGATTTAGGGATTGCAACCGGTGTGATCTTTCAGCCGCGATCGTAAACCAGATAAAACATAACCTTCATTCTCGGCCTCATCGTGTTATTCATATCGTGCAAGAATCTGCAGACAAGACCTGAAACATCAAAAACAGGCAAAAGCCAGAGAAAATCACAAGCACCCAAGATAATATCCCACACCAGCTAAACCAATCTTGCAATTCTTTTTTTTTTTTCCTGTACCAAGAGAACAAGGTCCGAGTAGATATAACAAGAATCCAAGAGTAAGCAAGCAAATAAAAACAGAAGAGAACCTCACTGGATGTGCTCTCAGTGCCGTCTGGAAAGGGTGAAAGCTAAGCCTAGACGAGGTCGTGAGGCGAAGCCCATACCCAGATAAATATCGGAACTGGAAATCGATTTGTCAACACCAGAAAATCAGTCCTTTTCTGCGTAACTGTTCGAGCAATTTTTTCTGCTCGACCTTCACAGTGACACCCGTTGAGCGCTTCTATGAAATCAACGACGATAGAAACGGACAAAACCAATTACAAATTTCATGCGGAGATAAAAGCGGATGAATCCAGCGGGTCCCTCCCTGCTCGAGTCTGTCTGCTCTTCCTCTTCTGGAAGAAAGTGTTTTTTGACCGCGTCTCACCATAAAACAGAATTGGAACTGTTTATTCATCTAAAGGCTTAAAAATATGAAAATTTGGGGTGATTTTATTTCGACAAATTAATAATTCAAAATGATTTTCTTAAAATATGAATAATAATGTAAAAAATAAATCCCATTATTTATTTATTACAGATTCTTAAAGTCAAAATATATAGATATTTGTATCTATGAGTATTATTCTATATATTTTATTATAAAATAACATTTACGACTTTAATGACTTATATAAACATTAATTAGACATATAAATAGTCCTTGTTGACTAATCTTTTTTTAAATTAATTCATTAATTATAAACTGTTCCTCTCTTTATTGGGATTCTAATAAGCTTCTCACACTAGGGTTCTCTTATGATATTAATTAGGCACAGGGGAGAATTGGACGTAAATATTCTGTCGAAATAAATGCAGAGAAGAGGGCCAATGAGGTGGGGATACGTTTCACTTAACGAGGCAAAGTGACGTGGTGGACGTGCTTCGGTGACAAAGAGGTGTCACTCCTAACAAGGAAAAGGGTATCCATGATTTTGACCGTTTGACACTGATTTTGGGGCAGAGACTGTTCCTGTTCCCTCCCTAGTTTTTCTTAATTAATAAATAATAATAATTTTATTATTGTTATTGTTGCTATTAATTCCTAATAATAGGATCATTAGACATAAATTTTTTAATATTTAATTCTACTAAAATTATATCTCACTTGAATTAAAAATCATATAAATAGCCATTATTAACATCAAAGTGATCATCTTTTTAATTAAAAATTATTAAAAAATCATTAATTGAAGCAATTTGATCATAGATAAAATACAGAAATACAAAAATATATTTAACAATAAATCATTAGCATTGCCATGTAATTTTTCTCACAATATTTTAATGAATAAAAATTTTAATTTATTATATTAGATTAAAAAAAACAAAAATTGAATGTATAAAAGTTGGGTATGAAAGGGAGAAGACGACTGAAAGGCTGAAACCAACCCATGCTGGGCAGGGGCTTATACGTCTTTTTAACATTTTAAAAGGGCAGTGGACAAACTGCACCTTATAAAGTACCGGGAGCTCTGCACCCGTTGACTCGGCTTTTGTGACCATGCTTGGTGATAAAAAAACAAAAACCTAGGCAACTACGAAGATGCCCCTATTCGTGTGCTTAATGACATCATTACCCTTGTGATTGATTCCAATGGCCAATTTGTCACTGCTCTTTAAAATAGCTATAAAGTTGTTAAAAGTGGTGACAGTGGAAGGGTGTTTTGGTCATTTCATTCAAACCAATTGGGCTTAGTCGAGGGATATTTGCGTCTTCTCACCTTACCCAATTTGACAAGTATTTATTATAAAAAAATTATTTCCGCACGTGTCCCGACATGGCGGCGTGGGCGCCCCCAACAGCATCTAGAATTTAATGATAAACTGACCTCCATTCCGTGGTCCGCAAGATCACCGATAAAAACATCGAACAGTTATCAAATAAGGTGGGCCAACCGGTCGGTCTCCACCGACCCTCCAATCATCACATTGTCTGATCACGGAAACCGGTTCAACTACAAACGGCTCCTTCTAATGTGAGTGAAAGGCAATTATATTAAAAAAAATTAAAATTAAAATTAAAGAAATGCTGAGGCTGAACCAATGCAAGCCGCCTAAGGCAAGTAAATCTTCATTGATAAGAATAAAACTTCTATAAATGGGAAATTTTCATGCTTGAAATTGACTAAGATCTGGGTGGTAATCATTTTTCCCCTAGAGCACCAAGGTGACAATGAATTTGGTAACATAGTTGAGACAATTAGGGTGGGTGCACTAAAAAATTGGTATTGATTTCATCAGATAAGATTCCCAATTCTTAAATTTTATAATATTTATTATAATTTTTAATAGTTTTTAACTGAAAAATTCCATTTATGCCTAATACATATGTGTATGGTATCGATCGATTATATGACATACAATGTCAAAATGCCCACCTGAAAGAAAATACCTTGATAATTACACGAATCATAATTAAAAGTATGGCTATGTAGGCTACCATCTTTTGAATTAATTTAAAAGTAAAAATATTTGATAAAATAGAAAGATTAACAACAAGTATGACAACAAACAACATCATTAACAATAATACTAAAACTAGCATTTATCTGACTTTTTGAATGATGTAATGCTACATAAAAAAGAATACATGATATGTTTATTTGACCATGGAATATATTGATTTGATGCAAATAATGCATGTATTGGTGGTGGTGTGTCATCACTCAGTGAAGATTTTGAACCACAAATTTTTAAAAAATCGAAAAAGAACTCCCCTATTTTTTATCTGTAATTAGTCTGTTATATCCATTTCAAATTATTAATCATTCGTTACAAGTACCCTTAGATTCTTTCTCACACTCGATACCTACCCCGGTTAATGACTGATGAGAGAAGTATGATGTTTTCTCCGATGACAAAACATAGTGGTTGACTTGGAAGTTCTTTTGCATAAGCAACCCCTTTGGCCGGTTTTGTTAGATAAGGAAATGATGTAAGTGATAGAGAAATGAGTTTTTTTTATTTGGGTTGTTTGATTGGTCATGGACTTATATCTTATGGATAACAAATATTAATGTGACAAGTTGGATTAGTAAACATTAATTTTATCTGTTTCATTGATACATGTCGTGTATTGGTAAGACCACCTAATAGATAACTCTAAGGCTGTGTTTGGAATACCAAAAGTGGAGAGAAAATAAAAGAAAGAGAAGACAGAGAACGAGAAAAGAAAAGAAAATAAAAGAGATTTATTTTCTCTTGTTTGGATACCCATGGAAAATGAGAGAGAAAATGAAAGAAAAACGTAGGTTCTCTTGTTTTCAATTTAGTTCGAGAAGACCCCCTTTTTTGTACTATTATAAATGGAAGATGAGATTGTGTTCCACTCGACAAAGTTAATGGGGAACAAACTAAATCCATTTGTTAAAGGTAGAATTTCAGGTTCTATTTAACCATTTTGGCAAGATGACACATTATAATGTAATTTTTAGTCATGAATAGAAATATTCTTTCAAATTCAAATAAGTACCAAACTTTAAGTAATAAAGCATGTTAGAGTTTATGTTTGCTTTCTCTTCCTCAACACTTCCTCTTTGCATGAACCCTGAATCATATTATTATTACTTAAAACGGTTCAACATTCTCATCCATTAAAAAAAACAGTTCACCCTTGAAAAACCCAAAAGAGAAGAAAGAATCTAAATTGCAGAGGCGTGCAAATGCAAGAGTTTAAGGTATGTGGGTGGTGCAAATCTAAGAGTGCATGAACTTGATTACATTTTGTCAAACATCTCGATAGGAACCTCTCTTTTGTCAATACATAGAGAGAGTGAAGCTGATGAAGACCACTTTAGAGTTTAAATATGTGTTAGGTGGAAATAAGTCTCAAATTCAACTAAAGTACCCTTATTTAATACGAATCAAGCTCACATCAATTATATAAAAACTCGTCAATGGTTCTTAACTAACACAACCTATTGCATTACTATTGGTCTTTTGGTGCAACTAACAAAAGGGTATTAACTCGAGTAGTAGTAGTTATTAACTTACCTTCTATTAACATAAATAGAATAACATATATATCCTTGTTGAAATAAAAGGAGTATAAATTGTATTTAGTAAATATAGTATGCTATATATACTCTATAGAAAATATGAAAAATAATATTTTTAATTAGGCTGTAGAGAAGTGTTCTCACTTCTCAGACTGGAATCATAGGCCTAGACAATCAAACATGGGTAGATGGAATTATAAGCCCAATATTTTCAACAATAAAATGTCCAAGTATGATATTGTTAGAAGGCGGGCCTAAAACCTATCCCAAAATAACCATCCAAGTTACGAACTTTCTTTCTAACTAATAAATTTAAGATCTTTCTACTCATTTTCTTTAAATTGGATAATTCTTTACAACACTCTCCTGATGGCCTAGGTGGCTTCTCAAGATGGGGTGAATTGAGATTTTAAAGTTAAAAACTATTAGTGTGCTTAATTAATCATTCATTCAAATCGTGGAATTAAACATTATTTGTGACATTAACACATAAGCACATAAGCATAAAAAAGAACACAAAGTTTTTTTTTATTATTGATGTTCCCCTAATGGTCGTCACCGCCCAAGAACCCTTGCTTAGGAAATTTTTGTTATCTTGCTCCAATTGATGGAAATTACAACTTAAAGAGATTATGGCTTTCTTTATAGCCATGTGTATTCCCAAATACACGATTTCAATCTCTCTCAAGAAATTACAACTAGATTCTAGCTCTAGTGGGCCTTTCCTTTCTAGACTTAAAGTCTCAGACCACCTTTACAAATTTCCAATAAAAAAAAAAGAAAAATACGCAAAGCTTACAAATTACTTTGGAGAGACAACCCTTGCTCCAAGTGAGATCTAGGTCTCTAGAATTTAAGCACGAATCAAAATGTGTAGGGAGCTTGGTAGAAACAAAGATGCATATGAAGATTGAAGAGAGAATGAAAGCTTGGGCAATTTTCTGTATTTTCTCTTCTAATGGGTAAAAATGAGAAAATGAAGCTCAAATCAATTTTCTAGAGTTTGCATATTCAAATATAGGCACAACTCAACGTCCTCAAGATGTTTGAAGAGGTATTTATAAGTTTTCCCTTCAAAATAGCCGCTTTTTGCCCATTGCCAAAAGGTTGCGAAAAGTATTGATTGATCAATGAAAAGGTATGATTGTTCAATCATGCATAATGACTATATTTTTAAGGTTTCCTAATCCTATTGATCAATCAAGCTTTATAAAACTGGTTATGAAGAGTTTTGTGTGATAAATCAAGGAAAATGATTGTTCAATCATCCTTTATAACATATCCTAGCAACAACATGCATGATCGATCATGCTTTATAAATTTACCAATATTGTATTTTGGATGCTTGATCAAGCCATATGCCAATTTCCTATTTTGGCACTTTAAGCATGATTTAAGTTATACTAAGGGATTTTTAACGTTAAAACATATTTACCTTAAAATCCTTGGGCTCATTGATTGATCAATAGGTTTATATGCATTTTAGAAAACATAATTGATCAATCACTATTGATCAGTCAATTGACCTCGACTGAATGGATCATGCTTTATAGCCTGGTTGTGCAAAAGTAAGTATGATCGATCATGTTTTATGTCTCTTTTAGGCCTACTTTTTTATGATTGATCTTGCTTTATATTTCAAATGTCTGAACTTAGTATGATCGATCATGCTTTATATCTTTAGCTTGACTACACTTTGGATGATCGATTGTTGGTAGGTAATATTCTGTCATGCCAATTACCAGTATTTTGAAATAGCTTCTAAGCATGACTAAAAATATCCTAAGGTGGTTTAGCGAGTCATAAAACATTTTAATGCATCAGGGAAACATGATTTTAAAATATACTTGAGAATCTTCTCCAATGCATGCCAATAAGACATTTGAGGCTTGTGCATATACTAAGTGACCACACTCATTGTAAAGGAAATATTTGGTCTAGTCACAGTGCGATAGATAAGTTTGCCAACTAGCCTCTGGTACTTCCCAACATCTACTTCTTCTCCTGAACCAACATAAAGTTTTGTATTTGTTTCCATGGAGGCGTCAATAGGGTGACACCCCATCATTCCAGTTTCTTCTAGTAAGTCAAGAACATATTTCCTTTGTAATAAAATAATACCATGCTTGGACTGAAACACCTCAATATCGAGAAAATACTTAAGAAGTCCCAAGTCTTTCGTCTTGAATTCATTGCAAATCTTGTTTTTTACTTGACTGATATTGTCGAAATCACTACTCGTCAAAAGAATATCATCCACATACACAACAAGTAGTACAACTCCTTTTTCAATATGCTTGACAAATATAGAATGGTCCACAGATCACCTTGTAAACCCAAATCAAATCATCGTTTGACTAAACTAGTCAAACCATGTCTGTAGAGATTGTTTTAGGCCTTATAATGATTTTGTAAGACAACACACCAACTCCCCCTCAACCACATATACAGGTGGTTGTTGCAAATAAATTTCCTCCTTAATATCACTATTAAAGAAGACATTTTTTTACATATAGCTGAAGGACAAACCATCGAGAATTTGCTGCCAGAGATCACAAGACACGAACGGAGTTGACCTTGGCAACTGGAGAAAAAGTTTCATCATAATCAATCCTATAAGATTGGGTTTAACCTTTAGCCATAAGGCGGGCTTTAAGGTTACCATGCCATACGGAGTTTGTTTGACTGTGAAGACCCATTTACAACCTACCGACTTTTTTTTTTTTTTAGGGTAAGGAAACAAGGCGCTAGGTTTGATTCTCATAAAGAGCTACCATTTCTTATTCCATGACTGCTTTCCATCTTGAATTCTTAAGGGTGTCCTGATAAAATTGAGGAATAACAATAAAAGACATAGGGGCAAGAAATTGACAACAAGATGGGGATAATCGATGCGTAGATAAAAAATGAACAATGGGTGAGAGGTAGAGGATCAGCTGTAGGCTCTAGGTTTTTTCTAAAAAGCATTGGGTCGGGTATCAAATGAAGGACAAAAATGGGAGGTGGAGAAGGAGAACTTACTTCAGAAGAATCTAGAGACTCCATAAGTATAGTGTCGGCCAATGCATCAAGGGGCGTAGTAGGTACATCAATACTAACATAAGTTGTGGAGTCATCAATAGGCACAATAGGCTTAAAAAACTCATTAGTTACAAAAAACCAGGTGGGGCACCGGTGGATGGATAAAAGGGTTGGTCCTCACAGGATGTGACGTCACTAGAAACAAACAATTTTTGAAGAAGCGGATTTTAATTGACACACCTTTTTGAGTTCGAGAGTACCCAAAAAAAAATACATTTAATGGCCCTAGGAGCTAATTTAGTAGTATGTGGGGAATTATTATGGACAAAAAAGGTACACACAAGAAAAAGGTAAAAATATGGTGTCTGGTTATTAAACATAGAAGAAGGTTACCTGTTAATATGATAACAGGCAGTGAGGATGGCTTGGGGCCAGCAGAAGTGAGGCACATGCATATCATGGAATAGAGCTTGGGCAACCTCAAGAAGGTGTCTATTTTTTCTTTTGTCAACACCATTTTGTTGTGGTGTGTAGACACCAAAGGTTTGGTGAATTATGCATTTTTCTTAACAAAAGGATTGAAAGTATGTAGACAGATATTCCTTGGCATTATTGGAACAAAAAATCTTTAAGGTAGTGTTAAGCTAAGTAGACACCATGATACAAAAGGACTTCGAAAATAGGTAAGACTTTTGATCTATCTTTTAAGAGGAACAACCATGTTGCTCGGGAGAAGTCATCCACCAATGGAACAAAATACTTTGATAAGGAAACATTGAAAATGTTCATAGGGCCCCATATATCAGTATGAACTAAAGAAAATGGGGCAACACTTTTGGTTTCACCGCGAGGAGAATAAGTACTTTGCTAGTGTTTACTCACTTAACAGTTTTCGCAGTTGAGACTTGAGACGGACTGTAATGTCGAAATAATCTATTTGAGTGACTGAAGAGATGGATGTCCTAACCTATTGTGCCACTAAAGAGACGTATGTTGAACACTGGTGGTGGCTATTAGTGTTGGTAAATTAAGATAGTAGAGCCCCCCTTTTTCACGACCTCCACCAATAACTTGCTTTGTCTTCAGATCCTGAAGAACACATGAAGTAGGAGAAAAAATGATTAAACAATTAAACCTTTTTTGAGTTAACTAACGGATAAGATGTTTAATGGTAACTCAGGCACAAATAGTTTATCTTTTAAATGAAGAGTAAGTGTAGCAAATATGGACCCCACCCCACGTACTTTGGTTTGGAATCTATTAGCTATAAAAACAAACTTTTCAAGTAAACAAGGAGATATAGAATTCATGAGGGTACCATTACCTGTCAAGTGTTCAAAAGCCCCAAAGTCAATAATCTAGGATGGAGAAGTAGCTGAGACCATACCTGTTATAGGAGTAGCAACAATAGGAGAAATCTTGTTGGAGGTGGTCCTGTTTGTGTAAACCATCAGATGCTTAATATTCGTCTGGTTGTCGCAATATAATTTCATAGAATCTCCTTTATAGAATGTAGAATTTAGGATTCCATAGTGGAAGACCTCAATCAAGGTGGTAGAGAAAGAGATGAGGAAGAAGAAGACAATAAAAGGGAGAAGAGAGGAGAAGAGAGGGATGGCTGATAGAGAAAGATGGAGAGAGCTCTTTGGAAAAGAGAGAACAGGCTAGAGACGAATTATGAGAAGAGGAGAGGCTTGATGCTCTACACCATGCCTTGAGGCTCTTATTTATAGTTGTGGGAGGAGGTTTACAATGACTATAGTGCCCTTAGGGCTACAAGCTTTATGAAAGAAAAAACATAAGTAGATATACATCATCTTACATAATTATACCCTTGTGTCATCCTTATGAAGATCATTTTATTTACCCCTTTTACCATCTTTAGACGTGGGGAGGAGCTTTCTCTCTTTTTACTGTTTGGGCCACCTTTCATTGGTGCCTTCTAACACTCCCACTCAAACTGGTGGTGAGAATATATCATATAACCCCAACTTGGTGCTCATAGTCGAGAGAATTTTTGAGCTAACTGATTTCGTAAGTACATTTGCAAGTTGGTTGTGAGATGAGATATGTTTGAGACTTATAATGCTTGCTTGCAACTTCTCTCTATCCAAGTGATAGTCAACTTTGATATGCTTAGTTCTTTCATGAAAGATTAGGTTAGAAGCAATGTGAATTGTAACTTGATTATTGCAGTGGAGTGCTATCGAACCATTTTTTTTAAATCCCATTTTTGTTAGGAGGGATTTGATCCATAAAAGTTTGCTTACCACATGTTTCATAGCTCGATATTTTGCATTGGCATTGGATCTTGCCACAACATTTTGTTTTTTACTTTTTTTATGTCACAAGGTTGGCTCTAACCTGGGTACAATACCCTAAGGTGGATTTTTTGTCTTCTGGAGATCCAACCCAATTTGCAACAAAGTTTTCAACAGTGAGATGACCATGGTACTTATATAAAAGCCCTTGTCATGAGCCTTCTTCAAGTACCTTCCAGTGAGAGACTTGAGGTTTGTGCATGTATTGGATGGTAACACTAACTACAAATGAGATATTTGGTCTAGTCACAATAAGATACATAATTTTTCTGACCAGATTTTGGTATTTGCCCACATCAATATCTTCACCAGAGCCTACACTTAATTTTATATTTGTATCCATTGGAGTGACAGTATGACATCATCCCATCATTCCTATGTCTTTGAGCAAATCAAGAACATACTTTATTTATGATAGGATAATTTCATGCCTGCATTGAAGAACTTCAATACCCAGGAAGTGCTTAAGGAGTCCCAATTCTTTTGTTTTGAATTCACTACATATCTTCTGTTTAATTTGATTTATGTTATCGTTAACACTTCCCTTTAGAATAATGTCATCTGCATATATAATAAGTAGCACCACACCCTTCTTAGTGTGCTTGACAGACATCGAATGGTCCACAGAACACCCAGTGAATTTGAATCGAAGCATGGCTTGACTGAACTTGTCAAACCAAGCTTGTAGAGACTTCTTTAATCCATATAGGGATTTTTTTAAATGACATACCAACTCCCCTTCAGCCACATAGAGTTAAATTTAGGACCCCATGCTTGGAACCTTGAGTAAGATGAGAGAGAGAAAAGAGAAGGGAAAGAGAAGAGAAGAAAAAGAGAGAGCTCAAGCTAGGGGGTGAGACAATATCATAAATGCCCAAATTGCTGCAAATGATAGATAAAATATTCTCATATAAAATGGTAGTCCATCATATCTTCCAACACTCCCCCTCAAGCTGGTGATGTTTTTTGTTCTTTACCAAGAGACCCAATTTGCATAATATAAGAGTGAGAGAAGAAAAATCACTCCTAGCCGTATGACAAAGCTTCATACTTCAGTCAAAATGGTCATAGTCACTCCGCTCAATTTCAAAGGGAGAAAAGTAGCCCAACTATGGGGCACAGAGTCTACTCACTTTCTAAAGGTAGCTAAAAAAATACCTATTGAGTGAATAATAGACTTGACTCATACTGGATGTTGGGCATACTCCTATCCTTCGTAGGTAGTGGGTCTATAGGTATTGCTCAGAAGTGATTTTAACAAACATCAAGAGGATAATGGGGAATCACTGAAAGATAATATGATGGGGCTACCACGTGATTTATTCTTCATAAGAATAACTAATGCTAACAACAATCAGCAACCGAGTCCTTTGAGTCAAGTTGACCCAGATTGAGTTGATTCGGTACGAGTTCACTAGATTAGGCTGACTTGAGCTAATCTGACAAAGCAGCAAACAATTAACCTGAGCAATGGCTTGAGTTAACCTGGGCGGAAATGAAACACTTAGGTTTGAGTTGACTCGGTAGAGTTTGGTGCGGCTCACAGCAACAAGATGTGTTGAAAATAGTAATAGTAATATGACTCCAATTAACAGTAGAGCCGTTTTCTCCAAAGAGCAACCAAGCTGGCGATGAGCCAAAGAATTTTCCGAAAAAGGAAACACACAAAGTGCAAATATATTCTCGACAAAAACTTGTTTCTATTGTAGAGAAAATAATCCATCGAAGATCTTAGAATGACAGCAAGGCAGAAATAACAATGTGAATAAACTGGCACCTTTCCCTCTTGTTTCAGCTACAGAGAAAACGATAACCAAAGCAGAAAAAATAGAGATAGCCCAGTCTCCAGAATCAACAATGGAGTAGGATATATTTCTAAACAGAGCAATAAATTAGGCTGATAATCATGGAAAACCGAAGATTAATCCCGAGCATGAACAAGGATGAATCAACGAGTCTCTCTAAGTGGCAATGGAGCTGGTGCAAAGAGACGCGCCAATGATGATACCCGGATTGACAACAAGATAATGTCTGAAAAAATGTCTTTGTTGATGTTATTAGATTTGGAAAATCAACAAACTATGCTAGAACTGCTGATCAATCACAAAGGAGATTAGCCAGCCAGGGAGGATCAAGTAACGTTCCAAAAGAACTAAAATATTTTATGGGATTGCAGGCTGATGAGTCAATTTTCTAAGAATTTTAGATGACGATGGATAAAAAAAAAAAATCATGATGACGATGATGCGTGGCTGATTGCTAGAGCAGAGATACCACATCACCAAGCAGAGTTGTTGTTCCCACAACCAAATGTGATGGAATTTATTGGCGAAGATTGAAATGCCAATGCTAGTGCCGTAGGCAAGTATGCCGCGAACCTCCGTTCTGGATGTCTTTCATAAATTTTTGTTTGAAGAAGGTAGCCTTTCTTAGGTCCCTTTTCTAGGCAACGAAAACCAACTATGGATTCAGCCAAATTCTCTAGCGCGGTTCAGTGGAATGGTTCAGGATATGTTCGGGAGTGAGTCCTAAGTTATGGCCGACCCGGAGGACTCCTAATTCGTGTAACTTTCATCTTCATAAGAACTCCTAATTCATGTTTCCTATTCGGTATCTAGTTGTGGGATCGCGAGCGACGTTAATTGAGCAAGGCGACTATAATACTATATATACTATATATACCTCCCTACGTCGGCTCTTTGTTAGAGGAAGGATCTTCTTGCACGAAGAGCTCCAAAAGCTGTCGTTTCGGCTTCGTGTTTCGAGGCGAAGTTCAGAAAGGTTCGAAATCTTGCGATTCGTCGCTTTGCGGTTGCTGGCGCCTTCCATCGCCATGGTGGGAGTCACGGTGAAGGAGGAGAGAGAAGTCTTAGGAGAGCCGGAGAGGAAGTTGTTCGACCCGCTGCCAATCGCTGTCATGGATCACGACAGTACCGACGAGAGCGACAGCGATGTGGACGATGGGAAGGAGAATGGTGCAGCGTCTGGGAAAAAGAGTAGAGGGTCTGATAGGGAGGGTTCAAATAAGAAGCAGACGTTGGAGGATGCCGCGGTGGTTCTGCCGCTCGGATTCGTTCCGCGGTTCCTGGCGCCTTCCATCGCCATGGTGAAGGAGGAGAGAGAAGTCCTAGGAGAGTCGGAGAGGAAGTTGTTCGACCCGCTGCCAATCGCTGTCATTGATCACGACAGTACCGACGAGAGCGACAGCGATGTGGAGGATGGGATGGAGAATGGTGCAGCGTCTGGGAAAAGGAGTAGAGGGTCTGATAGGGAACGTTCGAATAAGAGGCAGAGATTGGAGGATGCCGCGGTGGTTCTGCCGCTCGGGTTCTTGGATCCTCTACCGCCGGAAGAGCGGTTGCCTTGGCCGGGGCCGGAACCAATTGTGGAGGCCCCTCTGCTGCAGGTATGCGTGCCCGCTCCTGTCACGGCTTGTAAGCAGTTCTGGAAGGCTGGTGACTACGAGGGGGATACTGTGGGCAATAGCGGGTCGGGTTCGGTTTCAGGTAAGTTGGGTTTGTTTGTGTTTTGGTCTGTTTTTTTTTTTTTTCTGGTTGGTGAAAGGTCTCGGTGGTTGTTTCTTGGTTCTTAACAGAATGGTACTTTATTTGATTTTCATGGTGGTTGCCTTGGCCGTATAAATTTTCCGACTCCTCCAACTTTTCTCTGTTTTGCTGTTACCCAGTTTACATTCTTTTATTGTATGGAATTATGACTAAGGTTAATGCTGTTCATCTCGGGACAGATAACTTATGGTCCTCCTGGTTTTTCTATAAAAAAATCAGCTTGTTTTCTTTTGTGGCCTTTGTTACTCGTCATGTTCAGCATGTGCCACTGGGTTTGTCTCTTGCTGTTAATTTTCGGCGTTTCACCTTGTTTAGTCAGGAAATGAGATAAGTACGCTTTAGAATTGTTGCTGTTAGGACTAACATGAAAGACTGCACACATGCCTCATGTTATTTGAACTCTTCTGACTGAAAGAAAAAAGAAAAAAGAGCAAAAAATAGGTTGAATTGGAAAGCAGTAGCAACTCATATGTTATCTATCTTGATTGCTTAACACTCTGCATTGATCGTGCTTATTTGCCTTTTTAATTTTGAGTACTCGAGTTCTTAGCTGTTATTCTATAGGATATGCCCTTTTTAATATTCCAAGTGGCATATTTACATGCACATGTTGCTAAGTGTGGCACTGCTTTTATGCTTGTCAAAGAGGTTGACATAGGATTGTTTTTTCTCCATTTTGCAGCCGGCATAGATCATGTTCGAGTTCATCCTAAGTTTCTACATTCAAATGCTACTAGTCACAAATGGGCTCTGGGAGGTACGACTACTTTCTTTCTGTAATTAGGAAAATCATGGAGGTGTATAAAATTTTGAGTTTGTATGGCTTGTTCGACCTTAAAAATGTGAAGTTAGTGGTTCGAAGGATTTTTGGGTAAAAAACTAGCATTCTTCTTTTTTACTTTTTTTTTTTTTTTTTTTTTGAGGGGAGGGGGGTGGGATAGGGTTTCCATTTATACTCTTGAACATTCAAAGAAGAAAATTAAAATTGTTTGAAGAAAATAACATCAGCTTATTGGGATAAACTCTTGGGACATGAATCAATAATCCTTGTTATTCTAAGAAGAAAGTTGATTGTGTAAGGTTTAATATTGCTACTCTGTTTGAGTAAAGTTGTTAAACAAATATGTTGTCGCCCTTCTTTCACAGCCTTTGCAGAACTGTTGGACAACTCTCTTGATGAGATATGCAATGGAGCTTCTTTTGTGAACATAGATATGCTTCAGAATAAGAAAGATAAGAGCATAATGCTATTTGTTCAAGGTTTGATTCTAATCTTAATTGTAGATGCTTCTACTATTGTGCACAGTTTGTAAGTATTCCCTGCAAATTGTTCACTTAGTTTAATATTTCAGATAATGGAGGAGGGATGGATCCAGATATAATGCGACAATGCATGTCTTTGGGGTATTCTGCTAAAAGTAAATCTGCAAACACCATTGGAAAATGTGAGCCTTTACAACCTTTTAAAGCAATGTGTTATCTATCTATTTCTGTGTGCTTCATTATTTCCCAACTGCAACACCCTCCACTTTTGGCATTCTTTTTGTCTAATTTTAATGTTTCTTGCATGTGTTACTCAGATGGAAATGGTTTTAAAACAAGTACCATGAGGCTTGGAGCTGATGTCATTGTGTTTTCTCGTTGCAGAGGAAAAGATGGAAAGAGGTAAGGATTTGTATCCTTGCACAATTTATTTTATGTCAGTCTTGTTAAAATTAGCTTCAAACGAATAGCAAGCTCTGGCCACATTTTTTGTTACTATGAACTAATTGGTTTTTTATTGTATTTGGATTTGTAGTCCTACGCAGTCCATCGGGTTGCTTTCATATACATTCTTGCGGAACACTGGGAAGGAAGACATTGTAGTTCCAACGGTATGCATATTCTAGATGGGGTGGTTAGTGAAGTACTTTTATTTTTATGTTCATGTAAAATCATTTTTTCAGTGTAAAAAAAAAAGAATAAAATTTATGTGTGATAGAATTTCAAGTAGTTACATAATCAACTTGTGGGATCCTTGTCTAGTGAAAAGAAAATTTAATTTTCAAGTATTTATCGCCATTTTTGTAGGGCTCATTGCTTGCTTTGTATTTCCTCATTAGTAATTTTTCTTTCTGCTATGTGTTATTTGTCTACTTCAAATACTGATTTTTCATACATGATGTTGGTAATGTCTAGCTTGATTATGAGAAAGAAGGAGAAGCGTGGAAGGGCATGGTTCGATCATCTCAAGCTAATTGGAATACAAATCTTGAAACCATTGTGGAGTGGTCTCCTTTCTATAGTGAAGATGATCTTCTTCAACAAGTAAGTTGTATTCTTATTTATCACTTTTTTTATTCAATTTTACATATCTTGCATCAACTTCATCATGTTGGTTTGATTGAAGTTATTATATTTTGATAAATCAATAGTCTGTATGTTGTGTGTTATGTGTGTGTCTACTACTTTATGCATTAAGATTATTTCCTTATGTATATGCAGTTTAATTCAATTGAAGACCAAGGCACTCGCATTATTATTTACAATCTATGGGAGGACGACCAAGGAGAGTTGGAACTTGATTTTAGTGCTGATCCACATGTAAGTGTGCACTGAAAAATACTTTTAAAAAGGGAATATGACATCAATAAACTACCTTCTTTTTTCTTCGTTTTCTTGTTTCCTTTTTCTTTTCATTAATAAAATTCTATCTTCTCAGAAAAAAAATCCTTTTTGGTTGTTGGAGAGCTAAAACATATGAAATATTGATTTTCCAGGATATTCAAATTAGAGGAGTTAACCGTGATGAAAAGAAGATACAAATGGCAAAAGAGTTTCCTAACTCCAGGCATTTTCTTACCTATCGACATTCATTGAGGGTATCATATACAACTTGACTCGTCTTTGTAATTGTTTTTATTTAGGGATATTATTATAAAGTTATAATGTTTTGACCATAATTTAGAATTGTTTTTGTAATAGTTTTCACTTAGGGGTAATATTTAACTTTGATTTTGTGCAGAGTTATGCGTCCATTCTCTATCTTAGATTGCCACTTGGCTTCAGAATAATTCTCCGAGGCAAAGATGTTGATCATCACAACATTGCAAATGATATGATCCACATTCAGGAAATTACTTACAGGCCTCAATCGGGTGTTGATGGGCCTTCAAAGGATTCAAATGTAATACATCCTAGACCTTTGTGCTTATTATGTTATTGTTACTATTTTTATACTTTATAACTCGTAATTTTTATTTATTTTTAAATCTTTCAGATGGTTGCTGTTGTGACGATTGGATTTGTGAAAGATGCCAGAGAACATATTGATGTCCAAGGATTCAATGTTTATCACAAGAATCGGTTGATTAAGGTTTTTTTCTAATTTGTAAATTAATTGGAAGCAATTTACCTATTATGTTTGTACTTTTCGTGTTGTTTTGATATGTATTGCCCTCCATTTGGTTTACCATTTTTTAGCTAGGTGAAAAATAAGTCTTTTTTATTTTCTTTTCAGCCATTCTGGAGAGTCTGGAATGCTGCAGGAAGTAGTGGACGTGGAGTTCTTGGTGATTCATCGACCACATTTGTTTTATTTGTGATTAAATAATGGACTGAGTAGTTGTTAACTGTTCACTTTATTTTTTCTATAGGTGTCTTGGAGGCTAACTTTGTTGAACCGGCTCATGACAAACAAGGTTTTGAGCGCACTACTGTGCTTCAAAGACTAGAGATGCGGTTGATTCAAATGCAAAAGACTTATTGGTTGGTTCTCTTTCTTTTCTTTTCAAATCCTTGCATAATAGGGTTGGTGTTTCTGACATTCAAAGAAAAATTACAGCCCATAATGGTATTGTTCTCATTACTTTTAGGGGTAAGAACTGTGAGAAAGTTGGCTATGCTCCTCGGCAACAGAAGAAACAAGGTAATGATCATCAAGTTGAATGTGCAGTAATTTATTCTAAACATGAAGCTGCTGAAATTCTACAGTTGCATTTGATACTTTTTTGACTTTTTTCTTCCTACGTATATGACAACAGAGTGCCGCCTTGAAACTCCTTGTCCTAACACTGACAAGGATCAGTCTTCCGAAGCAAGCAATTTGAAACATGTAAATGGGCAATTATCTAATGGTGTTGAAAATGGAAAGATGCCAACTAGATGTGGAAAAAAAGTACATTTTTCACCATTTTCCTCGGGGAATGAGAGTGATGAATATCACTATTCTGAAATAGAGAAGGCAACCCCTTCCCACAGTGGAAAAGAATTGCATCTTAATGGGTCCAGTCATGGTTTGTTGCATTTGGCAGCATGTAATCTTGAATATAAAAACAAAAATGAACGATTGGAGGCTCGAGTAAGTGTAACTTTTTTCAATTTTGTATGGCTACTTTCTCCACAACTAGGAGTTGTGCCTAATCTTCTTTTTATTTACGAATAAACAGATCTGTGAATTAGACCAGAAGCTTGAGGAGGCAAGCAAAGAACTAGAAGCTTTGATTGATATATTCTCAGAAGATCAGATTCGGCGGGATAAGGAGGAGGAGACTTTGAGAAAGAAATTGAAGGTGAGAGAATTATGAACTTGTTTCCTCATGCATGTATATTTTTTTCATGACAAGAATAAAGAAGGATTCTATTAAAAAAACTCCAGACCAGAAGAAACACAAGGGGAAAATGAACGAGAGAGGGAAAATAAGTTATACTAAGCTGAATGGGTGAAGGAGTTTGTAATAGCGAGGTGCTGCCAGAGAACCTCTTCTGGAGCTAAAATGTCAGTTGTGCTCTTCACACTCCTTAAGAGTGTGCTGCCAAGATACATTTTAATTTTTAATTGAGGGTCAACATCTGAAAATACGTCGTCTTGCATATATTTTGCTCTGATGAATTTTTCTTAACCAAATTTCTATATCTTTGCAGGATGCATCTACTACCATACAAGGTTTGTTGGAGAAGGAGAGACTAGGCTCCAATAGCATCAAACAAGAACGTTAGAGCTATTAGACTGTAGTTGGGGTCCGTCCAGGCTTTTTTTGCATTAGCCCTGGAGACGAGCAATTCTTGCTTAAAGGGCAGCCATTTGTGTAGAACTGTCGATGTTTCATTTCTGCTGTGGAAGCCATGAAAGTGACACAGTTGTGAAGAATGTAAAGTCAGCAGCGGCTTTTAGTTGATAGTTTTTTATTGATTTTGTATATTGAGGGTGCAACTATCCTTCGTTTTTTATTTCCAAATTTATTTTTAATGTATAGTCATTACTTGAATAAATTTTGTTCATTGTTCTCATTGTATTTTATTCAGTAATAAGAAGTTTTTTAACTATACATTTTTTTCTTATTGCTAACAAGAATACACCCTCAAAGTAGTTGAAAATAGAGTGTGATTCAAAGAAATCTCATTTCTCAAACCCCATCTGCTTGTTGTTATTGGTATAACTAATGAACAACGATCTTCTTTTTCTCCTTTCCAAAACCCAAAAATCCAATCTAGGGTGGGTCTCTGTTTACTCCTTATTGTTTGTGGTTGGGTTGTGTTTTGCAGAAATGGTGGTATGTGTATGCATGATGAAGCAGCACCACATTACATTGATATGATTGATCGGACAACTCTTGGACATCGGTTTCTCAAGCAGGAGTTTGGATTGATCCTTTTGGACATTCTGCTGTGCTGGCCTACTTTCTTGGAGCAGAGGTATCTCTTCCTTATATGCATAATACTCCTTGATAGTTATAATCTTATGAGTTTTGATATCATCATCTTAATACTTTGAACTAAACAGAAATAGTAACGAGTGGGTGTCTTGATGCTTTGATATCATTTTTAATGTTTTTATGTTATTAACTGGTCTCTTGTTTTGCCAACTTGCTTGCATTGGAAGCCTTTCCAATGTATTTCTCTTCTTTTGGCTTTTTATCATTTTTTATGTACTTTATTGCTGCAAGAAAGAAACCTACTGACTGTATTAACCAGAATCAAGTAGCTAAGACCATAATATAAATATGCATATGGACCTACTTCATTTACATGGACCTTGATAATTTTTTTCCAAATCTGTCTGCTTCTTCCTATTTGGTACAAGAAACAAGAAGCAAAGGCAAATACTGAAACCATAAACGGAAGATATTTAAACTATATTCTACTACTGAATTTTGAAACATAACTCAAATTGATCAAAGGACAAATCTACTGAAGACTCTTTATATGTTTCTCCAGTCAGCTGAGAGTCCTCGGTGCTAGTTTACAATCCTAGTTGTATTAACTTATTTGCCAGCTGGATTTGACTCCCTTTTCTTTGGTTGGATTGATTATAAAGACAGAGCAAAGGGGAAGAATGAAAAGAGTCTTGAGGTTGTATGGCGTGGTTGAAAGACCCTTAGTTCTTCTGCTCAGGTTCTTTATATATGTTCTGTCCCTTCTGTTCATTAATCCAACTTATGGATTCTTTCATTCTTACCTATCTTGGCATTGATAATTTTGACTTGCTCTTGGTGAAGATTTTTGCTGGTGCCTTCCCCCAGAATTATGAACCACCCAGTGGCTTTTATTTTGAAGTTAATCAGGTAGTTCCTTCTTATGCAAACCCTAAAATATGAGCATGTGTTCATTGACTAATTACTGTGTAGCAGCAGCAATGTCACAGGTGAGGGCAACATTTATGTCTTTAAATATTTAAAATTTCACCTATTTGGACATGATTTTACTTGAACCATATAGTTGAGCCGGCTGCAGCAAGAGAGGACAACAATTTTGCCTCTTTACGTAGTTGCTTTTGTTGTAATCTCAGTTCCTAAGCTTTATTCAGCAGACATTAAGCATTGGGATCTCCTTCATGATAATCTATGTTGGTTGCATCTCAAAGACCTTAGATGTAGGACTCAGTCATCATCAATTAAGTGCTTGAAAGAAAGAAATCTTCCTTAAGAGCTTTCTTCAGATTTAAGACAAGACTATGGACCTTATAATCGAGTGTATCTTGGATATATAGTAACCCATTAGTGGATCTTAGAGCCTGTCTTTTGTGTTGCCTCATTGGGGCTTTCCTTTTTCTTTTTGTGTCAACATCTCCCTTAGGAGAATTTGAACTAATTCCACTCTGACATACAACTTTTCTCAATATTATAGAAAAGAAAAGATGATTCACAAAAAAACTAAAATTTGCATGCAAAATATAAATCAAAAGAATCAAAATACATAGAAAAGCCTGAAAAATTATAGCTCACCTTGCCCCTATTTTAAAATGTAGTATGAGTGGTAGTCGTGCTTCCTTTCCTCTATAACAACCAATTCAAGAACTTTGGCATAAAATTTTTAAAAAAAGGTTAGAAATGACAAACTAATTATAATTCAAACTGCATCCACTATAAATGATTAGTCGGTCAAAACGATAAATATAAATAGTTAAGTGATTATACATGAACTTAAGTTATGGCATTCTAATTATAACTTTTCTATCAACTTTTTTGTTTTTTTTAACTTCCCGTGTGGACAAACAAGTGGTGAACAAACTAGAAAAATGAAGGATGAAGGATGGTAGTAATTGTCAAAACATAATTATCTAGCATTAGAGTACACGAAAACAAGTTGAAAGCTGAGAGGAAGAGGAGGGAAGCCTTAGTTCAAACCATTGAGTTAGATTTGTCGACCTCTAACTATCAAAGTTCAGGCTTAATATATTGAATGTGTCGATGCTTACTTTTAACAACAGAAGTACTCATTTTCAATTAAAGTTGAATACTGTAAATATCTTGAATGCACAAACTTCCTTCTCTTGTGAAAAAAATTGTTGAAAAACAATTATAGAAAAGTCTTACATGACTGTCATATGTATAAGTCTCAAAGAAGGAAAATTAATTTGGAGTCTAACTTGAATCTCATGGGAAGAAGTCTCACAGGAGTGTCTCATTTCATAGTTTTTTTTTTGTTATTTTAGTTTATTTAATTGTTATTTAGTTTGATTATAATTAGGAGTATTATTCTATGTATAATTGAAACTTGGGTAGTTAAATTTTATTATGATTTTATTTTATTTTTTATTATAAATAGAGGCCTAGTGTACTCAAATTACATCAAGTCAATACATTGTTTTTTAATGTGTGCACCTCCATACTATACTTTCTATTCTAAAAATTATATATTCATGGAAATTTATTTGGGTCTATTTTTCATCGTAAAAGAATCTTATCAATCAAAGTTTCCTACAAAGAGAAATCGACATCTAGAGTAACAAAGGTCAGGCAATATGAAAGATTTTAGTCATAGAATAATGCTTCTTTTTTCTAGGCATTCTATGCCATCAAAAAGGAGGATTTATATGGAGAAATATATTTCTACAGAAATCTTTGTGAGTCTATTTTCTAATCCAACAAACCTTTTCTCAATCCAATATTTCTTGAGAGAGACATAAATGTTAGAAGACTCAAAAGTCATTTTGATCAATGCCTCATTTTTTCTTGGAAGTATGAGTATTGCATTATCGCTTCCTTTTATTGAATTATGAGTGCTACTATCTTTGTGTTTCTCTGATATTTTCCATTACTTTGAAGCAATGTCTGTAGACTCAATACCAGCAAAGTATGAGTACTCCCAACATCCAACATGAGTCAAAACTCTTTTTATTCACCCAAGTAATTTTTTTTCTTCTGAGCTACCTTAAAAAAAGTTAGTCTCTATTGCATGCCTAAAGTTAGGCCTTTTTTTCCGTATGTGGAATTGAGTGGAGTTCTTTTCAAACTTCGATCGTTTTGACTGATTTATGGTGTATTGTCATATGGCTAGGAATGAATTCTCTCCCATATGTGTTTGTCCAAACTAGGGTTTTATGTCTTTTTCTATCCCCCAACTTGAGTGGGAAAAGTACATGAACAAGTACAAAAAAAAAGGTATTTTATTTCACACATTGTGGTAAATTTTTATGTGATTAGAATATTCAAGTAAGGGAAAAAACAAAAGATGAAGATTTTACATCAAAGATGATTACTTTTAGCAAAAGAAAAATGAAGACAAAGATTAAAGACCAATAATTATTTTCCTTATAAGCTAAAGTTGCAAACTCCAACCTGAGGGGGAGTATTGAAGATCAATTATGGAAGAGTCATACATGATTCTAATACGAAGAAGTTTCAAAGAAGAAAATTAATATGGTGGAATCTAACAGGAGTCTCATTGGAAGAAGTCTCACAGGATTGTCCTAGTTCAAAGGTGTGTTAATTATTTTGGTTTTCTTTAACTGTTGTTTAGTTTGATTCTAATTCAAAGTACTACTCTAAGAGTAACTTAGTTTGATTCTAAATCAGAATACTATTCTAAGGGTAACTTGAGACTTGGGTAATTTAATTTAATTATGATTATATATTTCTTCTATTATAAATAAAGGCATAGTATATTCAAATTACATCAATTCTATCTACTATTTCTCTTTTCCAGAAATTCAATAAAATATAAAATCAGAACCATTTATGTATGTTGACAGGTATCACATATCTAGGTGCTAAGTACATTTATAAATGTCGCAATTCTTTTCTAGTGTTAAAACTTTTCTAATTTATTTAAAAAAAAGAGCTAGGCAATATCCAGGTACCTATTACAACATAAGAACTTTTTTTGTTTAGATTATTGTTCTGTGTATTGGGAAGCAGAAGAATACACATCCTTGTGTGATGTTAATTAAAATTGATTAAATAGAAAATAAAATAAAATATGAGACAAAAGAAACAAATAAAAAATAGGAAAAAGATTATACAAACAACAATGAAAAGCATATAAAGTTAACAAGGAAAACACCAAATTATTGAACTAGACATTCCATTTAAATTCATTGTGGAAAATGTTTTACCTTTGATATTTTCCCAACAAAGTTAAAAATTGGTTTGAAAAGGTACATTTTCTCCTAAGAAATGTTTAGTTTTTGGGGGAAAAGTGTTTGTTGTGAGCAGGAAAATTTTATACGAATTGTTTGCTAACACCGTCACCTCTACTCGGGAAAATAGGATTCGTTGAAAAGGTCAAATTTTTTCTAGCGAATTTCAAAATTCATTGGGAGAAAGCAATTCGTTGGCACAAGAGTATTGCACACACACACTAACGAAAGATGTTGGATCAAAAAAATTTCATTAGAAAATTTATTATATTTACATAAAGATCATTTACTTCATTGTATTTCCAATAATGATATTATTCAATTTTATAATGAAATTGATAAAAATGCAAAAAAATCTCAAAATAACATCAACATGAATATGTAATAATAAATAAATATAAGATAAGTACAAATAAAATTTTCTTTCATTTTGATTTTGAATTTGATGTTAAAAATAAATTGTATGCACCTAAGCTTACAAGGACTTGGGTTCATACACAATTTGTCAACGACAAGGTTAGCCCTATCTTATCAAACTCTTTTAGACTTTTAGTTTAATTTTTAAGCATCTTCCCAAAGTCTAAGTAATTTTGGAAGCTTTCATTTAATTAAAACTAGCTTTCCCATTACCACTCAATGTGGACTCTTAGCTTTGGCAAGTTACCACACTTGATCACTCTCAACTCCACCTTGAACTAAAATTACCCCTTAACACGGACTCTTTAACTATGGCAAGTTACCAAACTTAGTCACTGTCAAAATCTTCCTTAACTAAAAGAGGCATTTTATTTGACATGTTGTGATAAATTTTATGTGACTAGATTATTCAAGTAAGGCGGAAAACAAAAGATGGAAGTTTTTATATAAAAAATATTATTTTTAGAAAAAAGAAAAATGAAGACGAAGATTAAAGACAGATAATCATTATCTTTATAAGCTGAAGTTGTAAACTCTGACCCGAGGGGGAGTATTGAAGAGTGACTATGAAAGAGTCATACATGACTCTTATAAGAAAAAGTTTCAAAAAAGGAGATTTAATATGGTGGATTCTAACATGAGTTTCATTGGAAGAAGTCACATCAATGTCCCAGTTCAAAGGTGAATTGATTATTTAGGTTCTTTCTAACTGTTGTTTAATTTTATTATAATTCAGAGTACTATTCTAAGGGTAACTGGGACTTGGATAATTTAATTTCATTATGATTCTATACATTTCTTTTATTATAAATAGAGGCCTAGTATATTCAAATTACATCAATTCAATCTACTATTTCTCTTTTCCAGAAATTTAATAAAATATAAAATCGAAACCATTTATTTATGTTGATAGAACAACTCTTCTACCTACCTCATTGTACAATTTAGAGCAAAAAGATTACAACGAAGAAGAAAATCATATATATTTTTTACTTATGTCTATGTATCACATATCTAGGTGCTAAGTACGTATATAAACATCATAATTATTTTCTAGTGCTAAAAGTTTTCCTTTGTAGCCATTAGAAGTAGAAAAATAAATTATTTTACTCTAATTTAATTTATTTCAACAAAGAGTCTGGCAATATCCATGTGCCTATTACAACGTAAGAACTTGTTTTGTTTAAGTTACTATTCTCTATATTGGGAAGCAGAAGAACGCACATCCTTCGGGGGGGGGGAGTTCATTTGCACTAGAAAACAATTTCTAGTGTTAGTGCCCCAAAATGAGAAATATAATAAAAATAAGAGAATGAGTAACTTGTAATAATATAGTTAAATAAAACACAATACCTAAACACCAAATTAGGTAAAACAAACATAATTTCTATACTAATAAGTAGTTTAATGTATAATTAAAATATATTAATATACTAATTAATTAAATTAGATATTATATTATTTAATGATAGCAGTTTATTGTACGTTAATACTATAATTACGTGAGCCAATTAACTGTGCACATGATTAATTATAAAAAAATAAAGTTAAAAATAACATAAACAAATATAATAAATTAAGTTATTAATTTATTAATAACATAAGATATACTTTAAAATAAAAAAGGAATGATTAAACAAAAAGAATTGATCAAATCCTTACTTTAACACACTATATATTTTTATGTATTATTAACTAATAATATTTTTTTAAATATAAAACCATTGGTTTTATTAATTATAAAAATGGGTTAATTAAACCAAAATAATTGATCAAATGCTTGATTTAATAATATTTGAATTACCACTATTAAATCACTAATATAATACAATAATTAAAAAATAAATATAATGAATAAATAAAAATATTATTTTATTAATAACACAAGATGGATTTTTTACGTAGTATTAATTAATAATATATTTCCATAAAATTAAAAATGACAAGTTTAATTATTTATAAAAATGGGATAATTATTAAAAATAATTGATCAAATGCATACTTTAACTATATTTTAATTACCAGAATTAAATATATAGTTAATATAGTAATAAAAAGTAATGAATATAATAAATAAATAAACATATTATTTTATTAATAACCTATGATAGATTATTCAACAACGAGTTTGTGCCTGTAATATTAAAATCATCAAGTTATTAGTTTAGTATATATGAACGACAAATACATGTTCAAAAGAAATTGGATCCAACCATCATTTATGATTCCACATTCGAGTCACTATGGCATCTCGATATTATGCAGCTCTTGTGGATTCTAATGTACACTGCCTCTGAATGCTTGTTGATTGGCTACCCTCATCCACAAGACCATCACTATCATCGCTGTCTGCATCATCCGTTGTACCTACTAATTGGACCTCATCACCTCCTCCACCAAGCTCGTCACCCGAATCATCATCTTCCGATTCAAATGTATCATTGTAATTCTCTCTACGTATATAATTATGTAATATGCAACAAGCAATTACAATTTTTGTCTGGATCTTATAAGAAAACAGAGGAGGTCTTTCAACATTTGAAATCGAACTTTTAAAACACCAAAAGTTCGCTCAAAGTATTCCTCAAAGATGAGTGCCTTCGGTTGAATAATTCTTTATCATTTATAGGAATATTATCTCCAAATTCTAGCAGATGATAACGAGTTTATGTTTATGGAGCCAAAAATCTTGGAAGATTTGCATAACCAGTATTGATTAGATAGTATTTACCTACAATAGAAATTATATTCCACATAAAATAATTGAAGATAAAATAGATTCAAAAAATACTGCATAAAAGAGTATATCTTAGTGAGTCAATGCGAGTCAATGCTTCCTCACCACATGGCAAGATCATTCCACAACACTTCAAAATTATTCAACAATATTCTATATCATTTCAAAATTAATCAAACTAATTCCATTGCAAATGCCCTAAACAATGCAAAAATACGTTCATCAAGTCCAAATTCACCAAACAACCCTGGTACGAACTGCACCTCGTCAGTGATGGGGGTTGAGTTTCGTTGGCTAGTGTACACCCGTGTAGGCAACTCATCCTTGTTTGAACTGGACTAAACCCCCTAAACCCTAAATGCTAAAACCAAAACCCTAAATCCTATCACCCATAACTCTAAGCCCCTAAACCCTAAAGCCACAAAAACCCTAAACCTAACTGCTATTAACTCTAAACCCTAATTCCATAACCTAAACCCTAACCGAGAACGCTAATTTTTTTTTAAAAAGCCATAAACCCTAAACCCTTAAATACGCTGAACCATACCCTAAACCAGAAATTATACCCTATTAAGATGAAATTGAACCCTAAATACTATAAACCCTAACCCTAAATCCCGAAATTATGCAGTAACTAAACAATTAATAAATATTACGCACACAAAAATTAAAATAAAATAAAATACAACACTATATGAATTGAAAAAAAAATAGGGTTTAGGCTTACCTTCTGAAATTTGGGGAAAACCAAAGCCCAATGGGGAAATCAAGGGAAATTAAAGTAAAATAGAAAAAAATGATGCTGAAATGTGGAAAATCGAAGGAAATCAGGAGTTCTTTTAGGGGAAAAGATAGCGACGACATGGAGAAGGGAGTGGGAGGCTGAGAGGGAGAAGAGAGGGAGGCCGAGAAGATGTTCGCAGCGAGAGGGAGAAGGGAGAAGGAGGCTGAGAGGGAGAAGAAAGTGTGAGAGGAAGAAGGAGACTGAGCGGGAGAGAAAGGAAAAAAATTCGAGAGAGAGCGACGACGCATGAATTCCTGATTCTGAAAATTATACCTTGGGTGTCATCTTCGAATTCATCTAGTTCATCAACATGAATAGGGTGCTGGTGCACCACTAACGACTTCAGGAGGAGATGAACTAAGTAATTAAGTTGAAGTTCATCTCATGATTCACCTTGACAAACCCCTCCCCCTCCCCCTCCCCCTCCCCCCTCCTTGTTTGATGTTAATTAAAATTGATTAAATAGCTAAATAAAATAAAACATGAGACAAAAGAAACAAATAAAAAATAGGAAAAAATATTATACATAAAACAATGAAAAGTATATAAAGTTAATGAGGAAAACATATTTAGTAAGAAAATTATTGAATTAGTCATTCAATTTAAATTCATTGTGGAAAAAGTTTTACCAATGATCTTTTCCCAATGAATTTAAATATTGGTTTGAAAAAGTACATTTTCTCCAAAGGAATTTTTAGATTAAGGGGGGAAGATGAATTATTTTTTCCAACAACTTTTTAAATTCGCTAGCAACATCATTTCTACTAGTGAATATAAGGTTCACTAGAAAACGTTAAAGTTTTATCTGGCGAATTTCAAAATTTGCTAGGAGAAAGTAATTCATTGGCGGAAATAATTTTTCTTATAATGAGTACACATACACCAATAAAAGAGGTTCAATCCAAAAATTTCCGTTAGAAAAGTTATTATAAATACATAAAGATCATATACTTCATTGTATTTCCAATAATGATATTATTAAATTTTATAATGAAATTTATAAAAATTAAAATAAATTCAAAATAACATCAACATGAATATGAAATAAAAAATAAATATAAAATAAAGTACAAATCAAATTTCCATTCAATGTGGACTCCTCAAAGTAAAATTACCTCTCAATGTGGACTCTTTAACTTTCATCTTCATTAGAACTAACTCATGTTTCCTATTTGGTGTCAACTTGTGGGATCGCGAGCCACGTTAATTAAACAAGGCGACCCTTCGCCGGCTCTTTGCGAGAGGAAGGAAGAGCTCCAAAAGCTGTCGTTTCGGGTTCGTGTTTCGAGGCGAAGTTTAAAAAGGTTCGAAATCTTACGATTTCCGCGGTTGCTGGCGCCTTACATCGCCATGGTGGGATTCACTGTGAAGGAAGAGAGAGAAGTCCTAGGAGAGCCGGAGAGGAAGTTGTTCGACCCGCTGCCAATCGCTGTCATTGGTCATGACTGTACCGACGAGAGCAAGGAGGATGGGAAGGAGAATGGCGCAGTGTCTGGGAAAAGGAGTAGAGGGTCTGATAGGGAGCGTTCGAATAAGAAGCAGAGGTTGGAGGATGCAGCGGTGGTTCTGCCAATCGGATTCTTGGATCCTCTACCGCCTGAAGAGCGGTTGCCTTGGCCGGGGCCGGAACCAATTGTGGAGGCGCCTCTGCTGCAGGAATGCGTGCCCGCTCCTGTCACGGCTTGTAAGCAGTTCTGGAAGGCCGGTGACTACGAGGGGGATACTGTGGGCAATAGCGGGTCGGGTTCGGTTTCAGGTAAGTTGGGTTTGTTTGTGTTTTCGTCTGTTTTTTTTTTTCTGGTTGGTGAAAGGTGTGGGAGATAATGATTCACATTCAATCTTTTAATTTCTCATTCACATCATCGGCTTAAATAGCCGTTATACAAAATATACATGGAAGAATTTGAGTGATTAACGGGATTACCCCAATCACCGGATTTACAGAATATTACATGATTTCTCCTTAAGGAAAGAAATCTCTAAGTAAATCTTAACACTCCCCCTCAAGTTGGTACATAGATATCACTTATGCCCAACTTGTCAAGACATTTGTTAAAAGCTCGATAAGACACTGCCTTGGTTAGCACATCGGCAAGCTGATCCTCAGATCGAACATGAGGGACTTCAATGATTCTTGCTTCTAACTTTTCTTTAATAAAGTATCTATCAACTTCAACATGTTTAGTTCTATCATGCTGGACTGGGTTGTGGGCAATATCACATGCGGCCTTATTGTCACAATATAATTTCATAGGATTTGTCTGCTCAATATGTAGTTCTTGTATCAGATTTTTGATCCATAATAATTCACATATTGCCTTGGCCATTCCCCTGTATTCGGCTTCAGCTGAAGATCTAGCCACCACCTCTTGTTTCTTACTTCTCCAAGTAACCAAATTTCCACCTACAAATGTAAAGTATCCAGAGGTAGATCGTCAATCTTCTATTGACCCAGCCCCATCGACATCGGTATAACCTTCAATTTTCAAGTCACCTCCCTTTTTAAATAAAATTCTTTTCCATGGAGATGATTTCAGGTAGCGTAGGATACGGTTGACAGCATTCATATGTTCTTCACTTGGAGAGTGCATAAATTGACTAACCACACTTAGTACATAAGCTAAGTCTGGTCGGGTATGTGCAAGATACATTAACCTCCCAACTAGTCTCTGATAACGCTCCTTGTTAGCAGGAACTTGATCTGAATGTATTCCAAGTTTCAGATTTTCTTCCATAGGAGTACTGACTGGACTACATGCTGTCATACCAGTTTCCTTCAATAAATCCAAAGCATATTTTCGTTGAGATAGAAAAATTCCTTCCTTAGATCTGGACACTTCAATGCCAAGAAAATATTTTAAGTAGCTAAGATCCTTCATTTCAAATTCTCTAGCAAGACGATTTTGCAATGATTTCTTTTCTTCTGGATCATTCCCAATTACTATCATATCATCAACATATACAATAAAAGTTGTGATGCCCTCCTTGTTATATTTCAGGAAGAGAGTATGATCTGAGTTACTTTGCTTGTATCCGATAGATTTCATAAAATTCGTGAACCTTCCAAACCACGCCCTCGTGGACTGCTTCAAACCATATAGAGATTTCCTCAGTTTACATACTTGTTTGCCTCATTTGTTTTGCATAATGCATCCAGGAGGTAATTCCATATATACTTCTTCTTGGAGATCTCCGTGTAAAAATGCATTTTTTACATCAAACTGATATAAGGGCCAATCAAGATTCACAGCCAGAGATAATAGAATCCGAACGGTGTTGATTTTGGCCATTGGTGCGAATGTCTCCATATAATCGATCCCGTAGGTTTGAGTATATCCTTTGGTGACAAGCCTTGCTTTGAACCTTTCAATAGTGCCATCGGCTTTATATTTAATGGTAAATACCCACCTGCATCCAACTGGTGTCTTTGCTACAGGTAGGTCAACCACTTCCCATGTTGAATTTTTCTGAAAAGACCTCATTTCTTCATTCATGGCTTCTTTCCATTTAGAATCTTTCAAGGCTTCCTGCACACTATTAGGAATAGATATAGCAGATAATTGATTCACAAATACTTCATTTGCCTTTGACAATCTATGATAAGACACAAAATTATGCATGGGATACTGAGATTTAGAGGTGAGAAGAGGTTCATAATTGACTCTAGGTTTTCCTCTTATGGTTCGATGAGGTAGCACTCTTAGTTGAGTTTCGGAATTTACCTGAGGTTCAGACATGGACTCGGACCCAGAAGGCAATTGATCCATTGGTACATTATGAAGGGGGGAAGATGGCGGCTGAGACTCTGGTTGCATCACTTCCATCTGGTCTTATCTTCCTCCATCCTGTGAATCATTTTGATGTCCACAGTTGTAATCGGAATATTGACCACTTGTACTATCCAAAATATCCAAATGATGATAAAGGGTCTTTAATTCAATCCTGTTCTCCTCCTGTATTGAAGACTCGGGAGTAGAATAATACATGTTTTCTTCGTGAAATACCACATCAAGAGTGGCATACAATTTACGAGATGGAGGATGATAACAACGATAACCTTTCTGATGTTGAGCATAACCAACAAAAACACACTTGAGAGCTCGGGGTTCTAATTTATGTCTCAATGACTTATGGAGGTGAACAAAGGCTACACACCCAAAAACTTTAGGTGGTAGATTCGGCACAGCAGGTGAACTTATGGTTTTATGAAGAACACTCAAGGGAGTCTGAAATTGTAACACACTCGAGGGTATTCGATTGATAAGGTAAACTACAGTTGTGATGGCTTCACCCCAGTAACTTGCCGACATATGAGCTTCAAATAAGGAAGCACGAACAACCTCAAGAAGGTGGCGATTCTTTCGCTCTGCAACTCCATTTTCCTGAGGGGTGTACGGACAAGTAGTTTGATGAGTAATACCATGATCATCTAGATATTCTTTGAAACTTTGATTCACAAATTCTCCCCCATTGTCACTTCGAAGAGTTCGTATTGTAGAATGATACTGAGTGACTATCATTTTGTGAAATTGTTTGAACAACGAACTAACTTCACTTTTTGACTTCATTAAACAAATCCAAGTCATACGGGTGTGATCATCAATAAAAGAAACAAACCACCGTTTATCACTAAGAGAGGCTATATTTGCTGGACCCCACACATCAGAGTGAATAATCATAAATGGTTCTGAGCTCCTATTCATGCTTATTGGGAATGGAACACGATGGCTTTTCGCCAATTCACATACATCACACTTAAAATCTAAAATAGATAGTTTTTCAAAAAGTGTAGGAAACAATTTCTTTAAATAACCAAAGGATGAATGACCCAACCGTTTATGCCATAACCAAATGTCAGAATCTGCAGATTTATTCTTCATGGAGAACGCTTGGGCTAACTGATGAAAACTTTCTGGCTGCAGATCAAGGTAATAGAGTTTCCCCCTTCTAGTACCATACCCAATTGTCTTCTGAGTTCGGATATCCTTAAAAACACAAAGGTTAGGCCAAAAAACCACAATACAATGCAGAGTACGAGTTATTTGAGCAACCGATAATAGATTATGATTGAGGGTTGGAACAACTAATACAGAATCAAGACTCAGATTTTCAGTGAGAGTGATAGAACCTTCTCCAATAACGTGAGATGGAGTACCATTTGCTGTAGATACGATATGTTGTTCAGATGGTTTCATACTTTTAACATGAAGATTGTCAAAGGTCATATGATCGGTAGCACCAGAATCAATTATCCATTCACTATTTCTACTAGGAGTAGAAGTATTAAGAACCTTACCAGATGTAGCGATTAAGACTGATGCATCCTCAGTTGTGTGAGAGGTGGAAGGTTCTGTTACTACAACGGAAGCATGATTATTTGATTTGGAGTTCCTTTTGCGAGGCGCTTTTGTAGGGTCCCACCATTCTGGATACCCGATAAGTTCATAACATCGTTCCTTTGTATGCCCAGTCTCACCACAGTGAGTACAAATGCGCTCTGGTTTGGTTGTTCCAACCTCATAGCTACGATTCTGAGATCCTGATGTTCGATTTTGATAACTGTTAGGACCAATTGGTCGAGCTGTTTTAGGCTTAGCTTGACGTGCTACCATTGCAGATGTCTCAACACGGTCAACGTCACTATTTAAAGTGGTTCTACGAACAGAGTCACGACGTACATAAGCATAAACTTCTTCAAGATCCAATATCGGGTCTTTTCTGAGAATTTGCCCATGGACTTGTTCGAATTCTGCATCCAATCCGTTTAAGAAAATATGAATGCGCAATCTTTCAACGGATTTCCTATAAGCGATAACATCATCAGGATCTTTCATTATAGTCCTGTCACGATGATCAAGTTCTTGAAAATTTTCCACAAGATCACCATAATACGTTGATAAAGGACGACCAGTCTGTTTGGTGGAGAAAACTCTCTGATTCAATGAAAATAATTGTGATTCATTTGACCCATCATAGAAAACTTTTTCCAGAGCATTCCATATTTCGCGTGCGGTACGCAGCTGAATATAGCGCTTCATAATATCTGGTGACATAGAGGTTAACAACCGCCCCTTGACTTTTTGATTTTCAGCATACCATTTCGCATAGGAAGCATCCGTTTCTTGTGGGAATGGTGTTTTTCCCATAATATATTCAAGTTTTTCTCGTCCCGCAATTTGCATCTCCATGATTTGGGACCATACATCATAGTTGACTTCGGTAAGAGTGACACTGGTTGTAAAACCAGAGTGTTCGGATTGCACATGAATAATCGGTGTTAATTCCTTTGACATGATGAAAAGAAGGTCCGTAGAGTGGTCCGGTCTGGTCTGGTTCACAAAAAATAATATTGATCTGGTTCGGTCCGTATACTGATTCGGTATGGTCCGATTCCCTTTCTAAAAAAAATAATAATCTTGGACCGGTCCGGTCTGGTCCGATCCCGGTTCACTGGGACGATCTTGGTCTGTCCGAGACCGGATCGCTCGGGCAGAAATTCTATAACCACCTAAGTTCAAAAAACAAAAAATTTAAACTGGACCGGTTACTGTACCTCTTCTTCCTCGAGACGACGAAGTTTTCGTGTCTCGACAGTGCGTCTCCCCCTTCGTCGGCGTCAGCTCTGATGATATTCTGGAATACTGTCGTCGGTGAAGGTTCTGTTGAGGTACGAGCAGTGGCTCGGCTACGATCGTCGACGGCCTGCGGAACGTCCGAACAACGCTGTTTCGTGGCGAGTCGTCGATCGGCGAAGCGTCGGATGGAAAGGCCGAGCAGTGGCTCAGATACGGTCGTCGGCGGCTTGCGGAACGTCTCGACGAAGCTTTCTGATGGAAGATCGGTGGCGGCGGCCTGCAGAGCTTCCGAACAACTCTGTTTCGTGGCGAAACAGAGTTTAGATTACGGAACAGAGATTTTTCACTCTGTTCTTCGGCTACAACTACAGAACAGAGCTTTCGCTCTGCTCTTCGGCGACGAGAAGGAGAAGGAGATGATTCTCCAGCTCTGATACCAACTCGAAAATAATGATTCACATTCAATCTTTTAATTTCTCATTCACATCATCGGCTTAAATAGCCGTTATACAAAATATACATGGAAGAATTTGAGTGATTAACGGGATTACCCCAATCACCGGATTTACAGAATATTACATGATTTCTCCTTAAGGAAAGAAATCTGTAAGTAAATCTTAACAGTTTCTTTGTTCTTAACAGAATGATACTTTATTTGATTTTCATGGTGGTTGCCTTGGCCGTATAAATTTTTCGACTCCTCGAACTTTTTCTCTGTTTTGCTGTTACCCAGTTTACTTTTATTGTATGGAATTATGACTAAGGTCCTCCTGGTCATGTTCAGCATGTGCCACTGGGTTTGTCTCTTGCTGTTAATTTTCGGTGTTTTACCTTGTTTAGTTTTGAAGCTGCTTCCTTATAATTGAGCTTGTCAGGAAGTGAGATAAGGAAGTACGCTGTAGAATTGTTGCTGCTAGGAGTAATATGAAAGACTGCACACATGCCTTATGTTATTTGAACTCTTCCGACTGAAAAAGAAAAAAGAAAAAGGAGCAAAAAAATAGGTTGAATTGGAAAGTAGTAGCAACTCATATGTTATCCATCTTGATTGCTTAACACTCTACATTGACTATGCTTATTTGCCTTTTTAATTTTGAGTACTTGAGTTCTTAGCTGTTATTCTATAGGATATGCCCTTTTTAATATTCCAAGTGGCACTTTTACATGCACATGTTGGTAAGTGTGGCACTGCTTTTATGCTTGTCAAAGAGGTTGACATAGGATTGTTTTTTCTCCATTTTGCAGCCGGCATAGATCATGTTCGAGTTCATCCTAAGTCTCTACATTCAAATGCTACTAGTCACAAATGGGCTCTGGGAGGTACAACTACTTTCTTTTCTGTAATTAGGAAAATCATGGAGGTGTATAAAATTTTGAGTTTGTATGGCTTGTTCGACCTTAAAAAAGTGAAGTTAGTGATTCGAAGGATTTTTTAATAAAAAATCGGCATTCTTCTTTTTTACTTTTTTTTTTTTTTTGAGGGAGGGGGGTGGCATAGGGTTTCCATTTATACTCTTGAACATTCAAAGACATCAAGTCATTGTTTGAAGAAAATAACATCATCTTATTGGGATAAACTCTTGGGACATCAATAAATAATCCTTGTTATTCTAAGAAGATAGTTGATTGTGTAAGGTTTAATATTGCTAATCTGGTTGAATAAAGTTGTTAAACAAATATATTGTTGTCCTTCTTTCACAGCCTTTGCAGAACTGTTGAACAACTCTCTTGATGAGATATGCAATGGAGCTTCTTTTGTGAACATAGATATGCTTCAGAATAAGAAAGATAAGAGCAGAATGCTATTTTTTCAAGGTTTGATTCTAATCTTAACTGTAGATGCTTCTACTATTGTGGACAGTTTGTAAGTATTCCCTACAAATTGTTCACTTAGTTTAATATTTCAGATAATGGAGGAGGAATGGATCCAAATAAAATGCGACAATGCATGTCTTTGGGGTATTCTGCTAAAAGTAAATCTGCAAACACCATTGGACAATGTGAGCCTTTACAACCTTTTGAAGAAATGTGTTATCTACCTGTTTTTGTGTGCTTTTGTATTTCCCAACTGCAACACTCTTCACGTTTGACATTCTTTTGTCTAATTTTAATGTTTCTTTCATGTGTTACTCAGATGGAAATGGTTTTAAGACAAGTACTATGAGGCTTGGAGCTGATGTTATTGTGTTTTCTCGTTGCAAAGGAAAAGATGGAAAGAGGTAAGGATTTGTATCCTTGCACAATTTATTCTATGTCAGTCTTGTTAAAATTTGCTTCAAACGAATAGCAGGCTCTGGCCACATTTTTGTTACTATGAACTAATTGGTCTTTTATTGTATTTGGATTTGTAGTCCTACACAGTCCATCGGATTGCTTTCATATACATTTTTGCGGAACACTGGGAAGGAAGACATTGTAGTTCCAATAGTATGCATATTCTAGATGGGGTGGTTAGTGAAGTACTTTTATTTTTATGTTCATGTAAAATCATTCTTTCAGTGTTAAAAAAATAAAAAAATTTATGCGTGATAAATTTAAAAAAAAAGAAGTTAATGTGTGATAGAATAGTTTCAAGTAGTTACATAAACAACTTGTGGGATCCTTAGGGCTCACTACTTGCTTTGTGTTTCCTCATTGGTAGTTGTTATGTGTTATTTGTCTACTTCAAATATTGTTTTTTCATACATGATGTTGGTAATGTCTAGATTGATTATGAGAAAGAAGGAAAAGCTTGGAAGAGCATGGTTCGATCATCTCGAGCTAATTGGAATACAAATCTTGAAACCATTGTGGAGTGGTCTCCTTTTTATAGTGAAGATGATCTTCTTCAACAAGTAAGTTGTATTTTAATTTCTCACTTTTTTTTATTCAATTTTACATATCTTGCATCAACGTCACCATGTCGGTCTGACTGAAGCTATTATATTTTGATAAATTAATAGTCTACATGTTATGTGTGTTTATTACTTTTTGTATTAAGAGTATTTCCTTATGCAGCTTAATTTAATTGAAGACCAAGGCACTCGCATTATTATTTACAATCTTTGGGAAGATGACCAAGGAGAGTTGGAACTTGATTTTAGTGTTGATCCACATGTAAGTATGCACTGACAAACACTTTTAAAAAGGGAATATGACAACAACAAACTACCTTCTCCTTTCTTCGTTTTCTTGTTTCCTTTTTCTCTTCATTAATAAAATTTCATCTTCTCAGAAGAAAAAAAATCCTTTTTGGTTGTTGGAGAGCTAAAACATATGAAATATTGATTTTCCAGGATATTCAAATTAGAGGGGTTAACCGTGATGAAAAGAAGATACAGATGGCAAAACAATTTCCTAATTCCATGCATTTTCTTACCTATCGACATTCATTGAGGGTATCGTATACAATTTGACTATAATTTTTATGTTTTCTTTTCATCCTAGCCTTTTATGTGCCACTATTTGAGTTCATGGCTTTTATGTGCCTCTATTTCAGTTCATGCCTATCTATTATGTATTAGCTACTTTAGAAATCCCTAAATCTGTGACATTCAAATAATGTAGCAACTTGATCTTTGAATTCTTGGGGAACTAAAAGAATACATTCAATCTCTACCATTTCTTGGCACTATAGAATGATATGTGTTGGGATAAAATTGTTTAGGCATTCAAAATTTTAGGACTTTTCTAAAGATAGAAGTAAAAATGAATTTGACCAAAATTTAGAATCGTCTTTGTAATTGTTTTTACTTAGGATTAATATTTTAAAGTTATAATGATTGGACCATAATTTAGAATTATTTTTGTAATAGTTTTCACTTAGGGGTAATTTTTTACTTTGATTTTGTGCAGAGTTATGTGTCCATTCTCTATCTTAGATTGCCGCTAGTCTTCAAAATAATTCTCCGAGGTAAAGATGGTGATCATCACAACATTGCATATGATATGATCCATATTCAAGAAATTACGTACAAGCCTCAATCGGGTGTTGATGGGCCTTTAAAGGATTCAAATGTAATACATCCTAAACCTTTGTGCTTATAATGTTATTGTTATTATTTCTCTACTTTATAACTCTTAACTTTTATTTATTTTTCAATTCCTTCAGATGGTTGCTGTTGTGACGATTGGATTTGTGAAAGATGCCAATGAACATATTGATGTCCAAGGATTCAACGTTTATCACAAGAATCGGTTGATTAAGGTTTTTTTTTTAATTTTTAGATTAATTGGAAGCAATCTACTTGCTATGTCTGTACTTTTTGTGTTGTTTTGAATTGTATTGCCCTCTGTTTGGTTTGCCATTTTTAGCTAGGTGAAAATAAGTTTTTTTAATTTTCTTTTCAGCCATTTTGGAGAGTCTGGAATGTTGCAGGAAGTAATGGACGTGGAGTTCTTGGTGATTCATCGACCACATTTGTTTTCTTTGTGATTAAATAATGGATTGAGCAATTGTTAACTGTTCACTTTATTTTTTTCTATAGGTGTCTTGGAGGCTAACTTTGTTGAACCGGCTCATGACAAACAAGGTTTTGAGCGCACTATTGTGCTTCAAAGACTAGAGATGCGGTTGATTCAAATGCAAAAGACTTACTGGTTGGTTCTCTATCTTTTCTTTTGAAATCCTAGCATAATAGGGTTGGTGTTTCTGACGTTCAAAGAAAAGTTATGGCCCATAATGGTATTGTTCTCATTACATTTAGGGGTAAGAATTGTGAGAAAGTTGGCTATGCTCCTCGACAACAAAAGAAGCAAGGTAATGATCACTAAGTTGAATGTGCAGTAATTTATTCTAAACAAGAAATTGCAGAAATTCTACAGTTGCATTTGACATGTTTTTGACTTTTTTTCTTCCTGTGTATATGACAACAGAGTCCAGCCTTGAAGCTCCTCGTCTTGACACTAACAAGGGTCAATCTTCCGAGGCAAGCAATTTGAAACATGTAAATGGCCAATTATATAATGGTGTTGAAAATATAAAGATGACAACTATATGTGGAAAAAAATCACATTCTTCACCATTTACCTCGGGGGATGAGAGTGGTGAATATCACTATTCTGAAATAGAGAAGGCAACCCCTTCCCACAGTGGAAAAAAATTGCATCTTAATGGGTCCAGTCAGGGTCTGTTGCAGTTGGCAACAGGCAATCTTGAATTAAAAAACAAAAATGAACGACTCGAGGCTCAAGTAAGTGTAACCCTTTTCAATTTTGTATGACTATATTCTCCACAACGAGAAGTTGTGCCTAATCTTTCTTTTATTTACGAATAAACAGATTTGTGAATTAGAGTAGAAGCTTGAGGAGGCAAGTGAAGAACTGGAAGCTTTGATTGATATATTCTCAGGAGATCAGATTCGGCGGGATAAGGAGGAGGAGACTTTGAGAAAGAAATTGAGGGTGAGAAAATTATAAACTTGTTTCCTCATACATGTATATTTTTTTCATGATAATAATAAAGAAGGATTCTATTAAAATAACTCTTGACAAGGGGGAAATTAACAAAAGAGGGAAAATAAGCTAAACTAAGTAAGTTGAACGGGCGAGGGAGGTTGTAATAGCGAGGTGCTGCCAGAGAACCTCTGCTGGAGCTAAAATGTCAGTTGTGCTCTTCACACTCCTTAAGAGTGTGCTGCTAGGATACATTTTAATTTTTAATTGAGGGTCAACATTTGAAAATACGTCGTCTTTCTATATATTTACAGGATGCATCTGCAACCATACAAGGTTTGTTGGAGAAGGAGAGACTAAGCTCAAACATCATCAAACAAGAACGTTAGAGCTATTAGACTGTAGTTGGGATTTGTCCAGGATTTTTGCATTAGCACTGGAGACGAGCAATTCTTTCTTAAAGGGGAGCCATTTGTGTAGAACTGTTGATGTTTGATTTCTGTTGTGGAAGCCATGAAAGTGACACAGTTGTGAAAAATGTGAAGTCAGCAATGGTTTTTAGTTGATATTTTTTTTATTGATGTTGTATATTGAGGGTGCAACTACCCTTCGATTTTAATCTCCAAATTTTATTTTTTATGTATAGTCATTACTTCAATAAATTTTGTTCATTGTTCTCATTGTATTGTATTCAGTAATAAGAAGTTTTTTAACTGACATTTTGTTCTTATTGCTAACAAGAATACACCCTCAAAATAGTTGAAAATAGAGTGATTCGAAGAAATCACATTTCTCAAACCCCATCTTCTTGTTTAACATTCATGTATATTGGTTACATGCTTATGTGTTCTCATGTGGCATAGCATGAGAGCCTGTAAATGCTAGTAGATTTCCATAATCAAGTTTATGCCGCCATTTAAGAGTCACTAAGGAAGACCAGTTAATCTTTTGTGGTTAAAATGGCTAATTATCAAATTCCATGCAGTTGTCGATCTTTTCTAAATGATCTATGAATTTGTCTTTGAATGCCCTCTCTAGAACATTAACTATTGTCCTGCATCAGAGGCAAAATGTGCCAATGGAAAAGATTTGGTAAGTGCCACAAGTGCAATTCTTTACTTAAAAGGCAAGAAAATGTAGCTTTTCTATATTGGGGTTATTGTCTTTTTGTTGTTTTTTTTTTTTAGGTTGTCATTGTCTACAATTCCTTGGATGGAAGAGAGAGGATATTGTTAAAATACTTGTAAATAATTCTTCGTATGGTGTCATGATTCTACAAGGTGATTTTACTTTTATCTTCCTTAATTAATTGATCTTGATTAATTTCTTTTACACTAGATCTCTAAACAATTATTAAAATTGTGTAATCTTTTCTAGGTCACCAGTGAATTAGTAGTTGTCTAGGACGCTGGAAAAAAAAAATTGAGTCATAGCTATTACCAATTACTAATGTATCATTGGGTATGTGAAACTTCTACATCAAGGTTCAGTCATGGGTATTGCTAATTGGTGTTCCCAAGTATTGGCTTGCTTTTGTGGCAAGCGTCCCTCCTCTTGGTTTCAGCTCATATGTTGTCTCAAGTTATGAAAGTATAGGTCAATCTTAGTAAGGATTGCTGCCATCTTGGGTTTATTAAGTGAGTAGATAATGAAATGACTTCTTTACCCCTCTTACAAAAACTCTTTATCTCTCCATATCCAAACACTATGAAAGTTGGACCATAGGCTGATACAAGCATACTGAATCTACTTGTGAGGTCACTGGTACATATAGACTCTGGGAAATGACCAAAATACCTCTTAAGTTATATTTAACAGTAAGAATGTATGAGGGGCATTTCTATTTTGCAGTCCCTCTCACTTAAATTAATAGAAAAGATTAAGGATTGACTTTTTCCCCTAATTGAGCATCCTTTCTTATGCTGCTTTTCATCTCCCCATTCTTCCTCTCTTCTTCCTACTTCTTCGTCTTCTCCTATCTATTTTCCTCTGTTTTAACATATTATCAAAACAATAGTTTGGGCTTGAGAGTTCCTCATTGCAAAGTTTTTTTTTCTTCTCAAGATTCAATCTCTCCAAGATGATTTTTTTCTTCCAAATTTGGCTTGCCGAGTTAATTAAAAATAGATTTTTCCCACTTTTCCTGCCATAATTGTCAGGTTAATGGTTACTACTTTTCGTTGAGTTAATTACCATGATCTTACTACCCAAAGAGGGTTAATTTCTGAGGTATGTCTTGAAACTACATGCATCCATGTGCTTGTGTTAGCCCTAAAATCTCCAATTGGCTGATGTTTTGATTGGTTTATTTGCTGAATATTTGGATTAAAGTCTCCTAGTATAGTTTTGAGAAGACAAAATTTGCTAGAAGATGTGTGGAGTTGGATTGGTGACCTAATTTGCAGTCTATGGAGCCTTGTTGATGTGCCCAGGTGAGTTAAGAATGAAATAAGATTTTCCTTGCTGAGTTACCCTTCAGTTTTGATATCCAAAAATCTAATCTAGGAAGGGTCAGACACTGGTCGCACAACTGACTTCTACAATTACTGACGCCTTACCTGGAGCGCACTACGCACCACTCCGCATTCTTTTTTAACCAGAGGCGTTGCTTATTTTAAATTCATTATTGAGAGAAAATAGCGTATTATATACTAAAATCCTAATAGTAGCGGATTCGTATAAAAAATAGTGGATAAGGCAATAAGGTCGTTTGCTTTTAATGAGTTTAGTTTCAACAATGAGGCACTGAGAGCGCTGTTACGTGTTAATTACTTGCTTATTGATTTTCCCCATCCGTCATGGACACGTTAAAGACCAGATCGTCAGCGCTGATGATGGGAAATGATTCCTCTGTCCGAAATCTCGTTCCTACTCCAGAGAAGCTCGAAGAAGGGCTCACTCAGCTGAGGCGATTCGTAGACGTTCTGCTAAATGCCACTGCTCCGACCGAATTCACGCTGCTGAAGACGTCTTTTCTTCAAGATTTCTCGCTCGAAGCTGACAAAGGAGGTACGACAAAGTAAGCTTTGGATTATCTTGCTTCGATTTTATCCACTTCCGCGGCTCCTTTCCTTTTTATTTTATTTTTTCCTATCGTCGCGTCTGTCGGAAAGTATCAGAGATTTAGATGTAAGTTATCTTCAGTCTAGCTGATAATCTAGATGTATGATCGTCAGCTCTTTGAGTAACAATGGCGATCGGAGCAGTATTGTGGTTCTTTTTAGCGGTTATTTCTTGCGCGGAGTCGAATTATATCGCTTATAACACTACGCCGAGTGTTGTTACTGGAAAAGTCAACGTTCATTTGGTTCCGCACACACATGATGATGTCGGATGGTTGAAGACCGTCGATCAGTACTACGTTGGTTCAAATAACTCGATCCAGGTATTTTTCGTGCGCTTGAACTGGATTACGTTTGTTTTACCTTGAGTTGAACTTAGTTGTGTGATTTTTTTTATTTTTTTCTACAGGGAGCGTGTGTTCAAAATGTCTTGGATTCTCTTGTTCCGGCATTGCTGGCTGATAAGAATCGGAAGTTCATCTACGTTGAGATGGCAAGTGATAATTTTTTTTTTTTTGGAACGCTCTATCGAATTTGAAGTTTTATTTGAATCCGTTTACTGACGGGAGAGAATTTATTGCGATTCTATCCTTGATGATTGCAGGCATTTTTTCAGCGTTGGTGGAGACAGCAGAGCGATGAAATTAAATCTGTTGTCAAGGGGCTGGTTAATTCGGGGCAACTAGAATTCATGTAAAGTTGTCTTTTTTTTTGGCTTTTTGACGCTTTAATTTTACTCTGTACGTAGAGTTGTCGAAGCTAAATGCCGTAAGCTTCCTCTCACATCGTCTGCTTTAACTTGCTTTCAACCGGATCGCATTCCAGAAATTTTAGTGGTCAGAGCGGTGGGTCTCTGTTTACTCCTTATTGTCTCTGGTTGGGTTTTGTGTTTTGCAGAAATGGTGGTATGTGTATGCATGATGAAGCAGCACCACATTACATTGATATGATTGATCAGACAACTCTTGGGCATCAGTTTCTCAAGCAGGAGTTTGACTTTACTCCAAGGATAGGGTGGCAGATTGATCCCTTCGGACATTCTGCCGTACAGGCCTACTTGCTTGGAGCAGAGGTATCTCTTCCTTATATGCATAATACTCCTAGATAGATATAATCTTACGAGTTTTAATATCATCATCATAATACTTTGAACTAAACAGAAATAGTAATGAATGGGTCTCTTGATGCTTTGATATCATTTTCAATGTTTTTATGTTATTAACTGGTCTCTTGTTTTGCGAACTCGCTTGCATTGGAAGCCTTTCCAATGTATTTCTCACCTTTTGGCTTCTTACCATTTTGTTATGTGCTTTATTGCTGCAAGAAAGAAACCTACTATTGAGGCAAGAAAAGGTTTGCTGATACCTACCAGCCCATATGTCACCGTATTAACCAGAATCGAGTAGCTAGAACCATAATATAAATATGCATATGGACCTACTTCATTTACATCCACCTTGATACAAAAATTCCAAATATGTCTGCTTCTTCCTATTAGGTACAAGAAACAAGAACCAAAAGCAAATACTGAAACCATAAAGAGAAGATATTTAAACTATATTCTCCTACTGAATTTTGGACCATAACTCAAATTGATCAAAGGACAAATCAAGGACAAATCCACTGAAGACTCGTTTATATGTTTCTCCATTCAGCTGAGAGTCCTTGGTGCTAGTTTACATTCCTAGTTGTATTAACTTATTTGCAGGTTGGATTTGACTCCCTTTTCTTTGGTCGGATTGATTATCAAGACAGAGCAAAGCGGAAGAATGAAAAGAGTCTTGAGGTTGTATGGCGTGGTTCAAAGACCCTTGGTTCTTCTGCTCAGGTTCTTTATATTTGTTCTGTCCCTTCTGTTTATTCATCCAATTTATGGATTCTTTCATTCTTACCTATCTTGACATTGATAATTTTGACTTGCTCTTGGTGAAGATTTTTGCTGGTGCCTTCCCCCAGAATTATGAACCACCCAGTGGCTTTTACTTTGAAGTTAATGATAACTCTCCTGTTGTTCAGGTAGTTCCCTTTTATGCAAACCCTTAAAATATGAGCATGTGTTCATTGATTAATTACTATTCTGTTGTGGATTGAAGGATGACATTCTTCTGTTTGACTACAATGTTGAAGAACGTGTGAACGACTTTGTAGCAGCAGCAATGTCACAGGTGAGGGCAACATTTATGCCTTTTAAATATTTAAAATTTTACCTGTTTGGACATGATTTTTCCTGAACCATATAGTTGAGCTGGCTGCAGCATGTGAGGACAACAATTTTGCCCCTTTACATATTTGCTTTTGTTGTAATCTCAGTTCGTGAGCTTTTTCTGAGTCCTTTTTCTTTTATTTTTTTGTCAATTTGTATTCTGTTTCATGATGTGCACTTCTCCTTTCGGGGCATGTCATTAAAAATTAAACATACAGACATTGAATAAAAATAAAAAATACATTTCTCAATGTTTGAATAACGGGAAGGAATCTGTGTTTCAGATGGGCGAAATGATATTCTGGGTAATTGTTGAAGTACTCTGCATATAAGACATCTTTAGATGTCATCATTTTCATAGTCATATAATGACCATTAGTGGTGTCCTCGTGTGGTTCCAATTTTTCTTACTGCTGTTTTGCATTCCATATATTGGCACAAGAATAAAAAAGTGAGAATAAACAGTTGTATACAGTAAAATTTTATTTTGATTGCTTTTTATCATTCCTTCTAAACTAGTTTAGAACTCCTCCAGTTATCCTGTGTTCTTTTTTTACTATTAATGCATGTTTCACACTAGAATTCAGTGAATCAGCTATGTATTGTTATTTTTTCAGGCTAATATTACTCGTACAAATCACATTATGTGGACCATGGGGACAGATTTTAAGTATCAATATGCTAATTCTTGGTTCAGACAACTGGACAAGCTCATTCATTATGTGAACAAGGTAATTATGCGTTAGAAATGATTTATACAAGCTAATTGAACTGATACTTTAAATTTTAGTCAGTATGTAGAGTTGTGACTGTCTGCGTTTGTTATTGTTTTTATCGATCACCTATAATCCACAAATACAACGACAAGACTTTTCCTATAATCCACAAATACAATGAGAAGACTTTTCCTGGTAACTAGAATGATATTGGTGTTGGTCTTCGTCTTCAAATATTTCAAAGAGGAGTAGGAAAGCGATACTTCATTGTAACTGGGTCCTGAGTGATAAACGAGAAGGTAGACATTCAAGAAGCAATCATCTTCTAATTCATGCGAAAAATGTATTTTAAGCCTTGAAAATCGATCCTATCACTCTTAGACTACTATTCGTTATTTTATTTTCAGTTTCTGGGCGAGGTCAAGTTATTCTTGCTTTTCATTGAAGTTTATTCGGGCATTTTCATGTTTGACATTTGAATAAAAAATGGTTATTGTGCATTTCTGTCACTTTTGTAGCTCTGTTCTTTCCCAGTCTTGGAGTCTGTGAACTACATATCCTATACTTTTAACATCACTGCATACAATGGTTGTAGGATGGGCGAGTCAATGCACTATACTCGACCCCTTCCATTTATACTGATGCAAAATATGCGGCAAAGGAGTCATGGCCACTCAAGACTGATGACTACTTTCCGTAAGTGATAGTACATCTTGGAATTTAGTCCTATTGGGTTGAGAGATGACTTGATTGGCAGAGGGATTGGCTGACAGATTGTCAATTTCTCCATCTTTCTGGCCTATTTGGCCATGTAAAGTCATAGAAATATTATTTTATTTTAATAAAGTTGTAGCCTGTTAACTATTCTGACCATTTTAATCCAAACCTCTATCGTATCTCCAAAAATTTCAGTTATGCAGATCGAGCAAATGGTTACTGGACGGGATACTTCACAAGTAGACCAGCTATTAAGGGTTATGTGAGAATGATGAGTGGCTACTACTTGGTAGGATTCTTCTACTCCTTTTATCCAGGTCAAAGTTTCATGCTGTGGTTATCAATTGTATGAATTCTTTATAATCAGGCAGCCAGACAATTGGAGTTTTTTAAAGGGCGAGATGGTTCAGGCCTTACGACAGAATTCTTGGCTGATGCTCTGGCAATTGCCCAACATCATGATGCAGTTAGTGGAACTGAAAAGCAGCATGTGGCAAATGATTATGCAAAGAGACTTTATATTGGTTACTCAAAGGTGAGACGTCAGCTTAGCAATAAGAAAGTTCTTGTCAGTTTTGCACTTCCTTGCTGAGCTTGACTAAATATCTTCCCCACTTAATATTTCTGTGCAGGCTGCAGAGTTGGTTGCGTCTTCACTTGCTTGCTTGACGGAGTTGAATATGAGCTCTGAATGCACAAAACCATCTACTACGTTTGAACAGGTAAAATAAAATCACGTTTTGAGACTTTAGTTACATGCTTAAGTGTTCTCATGTGGCATAGCAACAGAGCCCATATATGCTAGTGGATTTCCATAATCAAGTTTATGCTGCCATGGAAGAGTCACTAAGGAAGACCTGTTAATCTTTTGTGGTTAAAATGGCTAATTGTCAAATTCCATGCAGTTGTCGATCTTTTGTGAATGATCTATGAATTTGTCTTTCAGTGTCCTCTCTTGAACATTAGCTACTGTCCTGCATCAGAGGCAAAACGTGCCAATGGAAAAGATTTGGTAAGGGCCACAAGTACAATTCTTAACTTTAAGACAAGAAGAAGTTGCTTTTCTATATTGGGGTTATCATCTTTTTGCTGTTTTTTTTGTAGGTTGTCATTGTCTACAATTCTCTTGGATGGAAGAGAGAGGATATTGTTAGAATACCTGTAAGTATCTCTTCTTTTGGTGTCATGATTCTACAGGGTGATTTTTCTTTTATCTTTCTTAATTAATTGATCTTGAATAATTTCTTTTACACTAGATCTCTTAATAATTATTAAAATTGTGATATCTTTTCTAGGTCACCAGTGAATTAGTTGTTGTTCGGGATGCTGAAGGAAAAGAAATTGAGTCACAGCTATTACCAATTGCTAATGTATCATTGGGTATTCGAAACTTCTACGTCAAGGCACAGTTAGGTGTATCGCCAATTGGTGTTCCCAAGTATTGGCTTGCTTTTGTAGCAAGCATCCCTCCTCTTGGTTTCAGCTCATATGTTGTCTCAAGTTCTGGAAGTATAGGTCAGTCTTAGTAAGGGTTGCTACCAAAATTATCAAATTTTCAGAGATTTAAAAACAAAAATTTTCAGATTTGCTTTCAATGAAATGTGTATAAAACTTCTTATGTTTCTTATTGTTCTCTTATAGGCCCAAAATCAATTATATCAAAGGTCGAAAAGTCGGAAGCAAGTAATAGTGACACCATACGCGTTGGGCAAGGAAGTCTGGTACTTACTTATGTTACTGATGAAGGGAAACTAATCCAGTATCATAATGCTAAAAGCTCGGTATGTTAAGTGATTCATGGCAGTTTAGGTATCTGGTTTTAATGTTTTCCTAAAATATTTTGGTACATCTCTCCCAAATCTCCAAGTTGGTTTCTGTCTATTTGTTTTTGTGGTGAAAATCACTTTTGAATTTACTTGTCAAGAGAAAAGGTCACTTTGAATTTCACCAACAACCTTCTAGAAGTGCAGGATGTACTGGCTGATGGGATGCAAAAAATGAAAGAAAAAAAATTACAGCACTACCTTTTTTTTTAGAAAGCTATAGCACTATTTAGTCATTCTACATAGTGATGTTAAGGACATGATATAGCATTTCTATGATCAGTACAGCAACAACAGCCAGGAAGAGTTGACTACAAAGTCCTTTTATTTTCATGTGCATCAGAACCAGTATATATATATATATATGTGTGTGTGTGTGTGTGTGTGTGTGTGTATGCCTTCTCTATTGTTGTTCTGTTAGAAAATATGGTACAGGGGTATTTTGGTACTTTTACCTATGTTATTCTGTCTCTGAGTGTCAGGTATCTTGTTCGGAACTAGCTTACAAGAGCATCTTAATTCTGGTTTTTTTCTTTTGTTTTTCTGCTTTGTTTTAAGTGTATTATGTCCGTGTAAAATTATGAAGAAAAGAGGGTTTGAGAGAAGAATGTAACAGCTCGATGGGCTGAGAGTCGAGCTCCATCTTAGTTTTATTAACTTAAGTGAGTAGAGAATGAAATGACTTCTCTACCTCTCATACAAAAACTCCTTATCTCTCCATAATTACATGTCCAAATACTATGAAAATTGGACCATAGACTGATATAAACATGCTGAATCTATTTGTGCTCTCACTGGTACATACAGACTCTGAGAAATGACCAAAATACCTCTTACATTATATTTAACAGTAAGAATGTACGAGGGGCATTTCTTTTTTTTAATCCCTCTCACTGAAGTTAATAGAAAAGATTAAGGGTTGACTTTTCCCATAATCGAGCAACCTTTCTTATGCTGCTTTTCATTTCCCCAATCTTCCTCTCTTCTTCCTAGTTCTTCGTCTTCTCCTATCTATTTTCTTCTGTTTTAACATATTAACAGAGCAATAGTTTGGGCTTGGGAGTATCTCGGTGCAGAGTTTTTTTCTTTCTTCTCAAGATTCAATCTCTCCAAGAAGGTATTTTTCTTTGAAATTTGTCCTGCTGAGTTATTAAAGATTAGATCTTTCCCACTTTTCCTGCCATAACTGTCAGGTTAATGGTTAATACTTTTCGTTGAGTTACTTATCATGCTCTTATTGCCCAAAGAGGGTTTATTTCCAAGTTCTGCCCTGAAATACAACCTGCGTCCTTTGATTCCTTATCACCTTCTTATCGAGCGTTTGTTGTTCTTATCTATGTTTTCTATATCTCATTCTGTGCAGAATACTTTCGCTATGACTCAGTAGAAATGAGTTATGGATGAGAAGACGGTTTGTTTTGGTATCTAGGGGCACTTGGACTCTTTGTGATCTTCTTGTCATTAAGTATAATGTTGATGGAAGTATTGAAAGGTACAAGGCTCGGTTGGTAGCAAAAGGGTACATTTGTTGTTGATGTCTTTGAGACATTTTCTCCAGTTGCTAGGTTCACATCTATTCAGATTTTGATCTCTGTAGTTGTAAATAAAGGTTAGTCTTTATTTCAGCTTGACATTAAGAATGCATTTCTATATGATGTTTTGAAATAAGTGTACACAGAGCAACCTCCTAGGTATGTTACTCAAGGGGAGATAGGAAGGCATGCCAATTACATAAAGCTATTTATGAAATTAAGAAAGCCCCAAAGCATGGTTTGAAAAGTTAAGCCAAGTGATTATAGAGTTTGGTTTTACAATGAGCCACTGTGACCATTCGATGTTTGTGCTATACAGACAGTTTGGTAGTGTGATTCTAGTTGTATATGTGGACAACATTGTCTTATCTGAGAATGATTGTAAGGGTATTTAAGAGATGAAACAGTATTTGGCAAGACATTTCTAGACGAAGGATTTGGGGTAGTTGAAATGTATTCTTGGTGTTGAAGTAGCTCAAAGTAAAAAAGGGGTCGTTTTATCTCAGATGAAGTATGTTGTGGACATGTTAGAGGAGTATGGATTGTTAGGTGTACGTCTTTTAAAAACGGCCATAGAAATCATTCATGCTCTTCATGGTGACACGAGCCCTGAACTTCAGGATAAAACACAATATAGATGTATGGTTGGAAAGCAATTGTATGCTATAGTTACAAGACCTGATGTTTCTTTTCCTATAGGAGTGTTTAGTTAATTTATGGAATCCTCATGCAAAGTAAATTTAGAAGCTGTCCACATAATTGTGAAGCATTTGAATGGATCTCCTGGAAAAGGATTGTGGTATAAATCACATGGTAATGTTGATGTTATGGGATATTCTGATACTAACTATGCTGGGTCGAAATCAGGTAGAAGGTCACTGGATATTGTTGTTATGTGGGAGGAAATTTAATGATTTGGAGAAGTAATAAATAGAGTGTTGTGTCTAGATCAAATGCAAGAGGTAGAATATAGAGTCATGACACATACAATTAGTGTACTCATGTGGATAAAATCTGTTTGGGTGGGAATGTTTAACTAGTTAATGAGTTTATGGTTATGAAATGCGACAATTAGCTGCTACATTCATAGCTAACAATCCAGTGTTTCATAAAATGACAAAACACATTGAAGTGGATTGTCATTTTATTTGTGATGTTGTCATGCAAGGAAAGATTGTTATTCTTTATGTCCAGTTGTTTGAACAATTACAACACATCTTCACTAAATCCCTTGGGAGACGTGAGCATATGATACTTTGTAACAAGCTGGAGTTATTTATGAACCAGCTTGGGGGGGGGGGGGGGGTATTAGAAAATATGCTACAGGGGTATTTTGGTACTTTTACCTACATACTTTTGTCTTTGAGTGACCAGGTATCTTGTTAGGAACTAGCCTACAAGAGTATCTTAATATCTGGTCTTTTTCTTCTTCTTTTTCTGCTTTGTTGTAAGTGTATTATGTAAGAATTTAGGAGAGGGGCATTTCTGTCTTTTTAATCCCTCTTCACTTAAGTTAATTAAAAAGATTAGGGGTCGACTTCTCCCCCTAATCGAGCAGCCTTTCTTACGCTGCTTTTCATCTCCCCACTCTTCCTCTCTCTTCTTCCTACTTCATCTTCTACTATCAGTTTTCTTTGTTGTTTTAACATATTCTTTATAAGTGAACTTTCTCACATGTTTTGTTATATTTATTTATTACTTTAGGTGAAAGCATCTCTGCAGCAGTCTTATAAATATTATATAGGAGATGATGGAAGTGGTGCAGATCCTCAGGTAGTTTTTATTGACTGTCTACTATTATTTTGGTGGTTGTGGTGTTTTAAAGTTCTCACTCTATATTATACCAGCAAAGATAAGTCACCTAAACACTTTTTTTATATGTTGAAGGCTTCTGGTGCCTATATATTCCGCCCAAAAGGTTCTGTTGCGATAAAGCCTGAGGAAAAGGTACATATAGCTATCTATACAACTTATACTGTAAGATATTTGATAAGATCTTATGATCATCCACTTAAGGTGTTTGTTCATTCAGACAGTTTTATGTGATCACAGGCACGTTTCACTGTTCTCCGGGGCCCAATTTTGGATGAAGTGCATCAGAGAATCAACCCATGGATATCACAGGTGCTTAAATTTTTGGGAGATTTATTAAGAAAAAATTGAGTAAATGAATGAGATAGTGTATGGTAATTTTTTGTGTTCTTGGAGCTCAGTTTCTGTTCCAGTCTTTTTGAGAAGCTTAGAACTCAGTTACTTCTTCAGTGCATAATTCCAACCATAAATACTAGAATAGGAGAGGGGACCATGAAGTGCAGTAGAGAAGAGACTATAGGAAACATAAAATTAGGAATGAACAAGAAATATTTGAGGAACTTCTATAAAAACATTAAATAAATAGTGATAGGAGAAAAACCATCTGATAGTATATATGTAAAAAAGGCTTCATAATATACATGGAAATATAAATAAATAAATAAGTGAATAATGTATAGACATCAGTAATGTATTTGATTTAAAAAATGATCATATTCTCATCTATGAAGAGTGATGAACAAAGTTATTGTAATCTCTTTACTAATTGATTTACTTAAACTTATAAAATTTATTTTAATTTTTCACTTATTTATTTGAAAATATGTAAGTTTATAGTGCTTTATTTGAATATAACATAATGTATTTGAACTTTCATATAAATTTCTATTGAATAAGTTGGGCAATTATTCTGGATCTAAAACAAAAACTTTTCATTTATCACTTTGTTTTTAGGAATTCTAACTTAAGGCAAATGAGAATGCTGAAGGACTAAAAGATGCGGTGAACATAAAGTTGAGGAGGAGTATAAAATGAAGTCTCAGAATGAATTAAATAGGTGAGCTAACCTATAGATAAATTCTATCTCTAATATGGCCAAGATTTTTTAAATTTCCACTATCAGAAATATTCAGAAAGTATTCAAAGTTTACCTGCTACGAGTTTCTTGTTTCACCTGGTCAATTTTCTAGAACATTCGCTTCATTGTCATTCAAACTCTGTGGAGGTTTAACATCCAGATAAGCATACCCAAATCCTTGCAACTGACTCACTGGGAGTGCCTAGTATTATTTTGTAAAATTATTTAAGGTTTAAAAATTATTCTGTGTGAGCATAACCAGTCAGGCTCAAGGTTTTCTGATCCGGACTTGGGAATCTGGACTTGGATCAGGTCACCCAAATTGGATCAGTTCATGCCCAAAATAGAAAGGGGTAAGCCTGATTTCGTGACCCCACTTGTGCCCCGATAAACTGAGTTGACCTGGCAGTGTTGTGGATCAACTCGCCGGCAGAAAACCATGGTCTGAGTATCTATATATCAAGTAAAATAACCGCAGCTCTGACATCATTTAAGTTTATTCTTCTTTACCTGCCCTTTACTTTAAATATGCCTACAAATCAGCCTTGCATTTTAAAACTGTCTACAAGTTTGTTGTACCTTTTATCATGAGCTTGCCCTAATGGGACGTGCTAAGTTTACAGCAATGTGCAGTATCCTTTTTCTATTGAATTCTTTTTTCTGAATGGGAAACATTATACTAAATAGAAAAACAGAAGCATCATCTTATTTATCTCCTTCATGAGCTATTAAACCCTTGCAGCGATATTTTTGTTGTTTGTGAATTGGAGCCATAATCATGGGTGATGTGAACATTTCTTGTCACCCATGATGTGATCATTCATTTCGTGAGCCTACTCTCAAAAAGTGTTGGAGGCTATATTTGCTTAACAGTAAAGTCAGCCTAGGCTCTTTTTGAGAGACAGCATACTTGTGGCCTTTTAGGCAGACTTAGAGACCACAATTCAAAAACGTCCCCCAAAAGTTTTATCCTGTTGCTTTCTATTCCCTTCACGTCTATTAGACATAATGATATTGCCAGAACTAGTAATATGAGGAAAAGAGCAACTATTTGCACCATCATCCACCAATACTTTGGGTTTTACCCTCATCTGAGGTCTCATAGATCCTCTTAACAATTATGACCTAGTTACTTTATGAGAATAAGGCACAGTTGTATCCTTGAAGAGTACTTGTAATCTTGTTTTCTTTTATGGTTCAAGTTCAGTATTGAAAAAGTTTAATAATGAGAAATAAAGACTTCATTCTTTCTGTGATCCTCTGTCATATACTCTTGTCCTGACTTAGAAGGGAATAACTTGTTCTGGAAAAGCAGTTTAGCTTCCCCACTTTAACCTCTTAACTCTTTCTTTTTTTCTCTAAATATTTATTGCCTTTAATCTATGTAACTTCCAACATGGTTATTCATAAAAGAAAAATGACGAATTTAACCTTGTTTGTCATCGTATATTGGTTATTTTCTATTGCAGGTCACACGAGTGTACAAGGGAAAGGAACATGTGGAATTGGAGTTCACTGTAAGCATATGTTTGGTACATTGCATACATTGTGTATTGATATCATGGAGAACCGTTTTTCCTGCCTTGCCTGGGGTTGTCTGCTTCGTTGGTGTAGATGATGGGACCTCCATGTGTATATGGTACTGTTGTCTACTCCAATGGTGCATTACTGATCTGGAAGAGGAATATACAGCCGTCAGATTTCTTTTGAGTAGTGGTGATTGTGGATTCAACTCGATCCCTATATTGGCATTTTGCCTGATTAATGAAAATCTGATAACTTCTCTCATGTCCTTTTCTTTACTTGTTTCAATAATACCAATATGATTTCCTGCATACTAGGTTGGGCCTATACCAGTGGATGATTTCATTGGCAAAGAAGTTGTTACTCAATTTATGACAACAATGATGACCGATAAAATATTTTACACAGATTCTAGTGGACGTGATTTTATTAAAAGGGTATGCTCCTTTGTGCCCCTTTGACTTTGTATCTGCAATTGTCTCTTTCCTTTCTCTGCTGGGATAGCATGTGCTTACTTGAGAAGTCTATTTGCTGTGGTTTCCATACATTTTCTAAATGGGGTGCTTATTATATTTTTAATGTAACAAATCCTCGCATTTTTTTTGGTTCTACTCATTATTTTTAACGAGATCAACTATTTTTGCTTGTCTCTGAGATGCTATATTTCTGAGTATTTTCATACTCATGTATAGCAACTGGATATGTGTTTCTAGCATCCAAGGGCTGTAATTTAGTCCAGTTCAAAAAAAAAAAGAACTTTTTGTACTCTTAATATGCAAGGAATTGCTAATAAACTTATAAAGTTTGATATTTGTTAGAGTTGCTCTGTAATTCCTTGTCCGGATCCATTTTTGCTTGTGAAATTATATATGTAGATTCGAGATTATAGGCCAGATTGGGACCTGCAAGTTAATCAACCTGAAGCGGGAAACTATTATCCTGTAAGTTTTCCTTTGCATTTGGTTCATTCATATTTTGTTTTTCAGATATAGTCAGTTGTAGTGAAATCATAGGTTACTTGAACTTTTGGTTTCATAAAAGCTCTAAGAGATTCATCAAGTCTTTCTTAGTCTTTTTGGCTATATTGGAAAAGAGCAATGACATGGTCCTTTATTCCAGATTAATCTTGGCATATACATTAAAGATAATGGCACGGAGTTCTCAGTATTGGTTGACCGCTCCGTAGGGGGGTCTAGTATTAAGGATGGCCAAGTAGAGTTGATGCTCCACAGGTCCGTTCCTTCTGTGCTAATTCTTTATCAACTATCAAATAATGATCTTGCCTTTTACCTCAAGATATTAAGATACTGATACACTAGCATTCCATTAGTTGAATTATTTAAGATAACGGTTCTCTAATTTAACAGGAGATTGCTTTATGATGATTCAAGAGGCGTTGCAGAGGCACTTAACGAAGTGGTTTGCAACCAAAATCAATGTGAAGGATTAACTGTATGTGCTTCTGAAATGCTACTCTATGCTTTTACTTGATTATTTATACTCCCACCATTTGATGTGTAAGTTAGTATTATTGCATCCTTGATCCTTACATTTCATGTTTCTCTTCATGGATCATAGCTCTAGTAGCAGTTTTTTAAAGGTTTCTATAGTTGGTTAATAGGCATATTTCGGGATATTTTAAAAATTACCTCAATTTTATCTTGTGTTTGGTCTTACATTCAGAGATCCGCAAATTCAGCAGCAGATGTGCTTGCTAAGCAGGGAGCTACCCTACAATCGTTTGTTGTTAGGGATCTGCTCCCTCCTCTTTTGTAATTTTTTTCTTGTTAATATAAATACATCTTTATAAAAAAAAAAACAAAAAAACAGTTGGTTAATAGACAACCCATCTCATTTATGTCCAATGACTGCTAAAGGAAACCCGTCTTCATGGATCATAGCTTTTGCATCAGTTCATAGAAATAACTGGATGTCCTTATCACAGCTACTATCTGATGCTTCATCAACTAAACAGGTTCAAGGAAAATTATATCTAAGAATTGATCCTCTTGGTGAGGGTGCTAAATGGCGAAGAAAAGTGGGCCAAGAGATATATTCCCCATTTCTGCTTGCTTTCACAGAACAGGTAAAAGGACCTTTAGATTAGTATTTTCTCCTTAACACTTGGGAGTAACAATTACAACTCACTAGCTTTTACCATTTCACAGGATGGAGGTAAGTGGACCAGTTCCCATGTCACGTCTTTCTCAGCTACTGGTCCCTCGTACAGTTTACCTGATAATGTTGCTCTGATAACACTTCAGGTGTGCATATATGCTGATAGAAGAAGCTTTTTTTTTTTCATTCTTGTACGTGTATATGAATAAGTCCTATCTAAAGTAATGCCTAAAGATAGCAGATGGTAGCCTAACTGTATTTCTACCTTTTTCTCTTTCAAATATGCTATGTTTGTTTATATCTTGATTGTACAAACCACCACCATGCTCTGGATTTTGGAATGTCAATGACCCATGTTGATATCAGGTTGAACTGCATTTTTATCTATTTTGGGACCTGATGCTTTTACAAATTGAGATTAGTAGAAAACTTTTAACATTTTGAAAGTCATTTTAGATTGTTTACTAATTCCATGTTCTTTATATCAGCTTTTCCAGGGTTAATAATGCTCTTACTATCTGAATCTAATTTTTACATTGTGTATCTGGTTAATTTTGTAACTCCTATACCAGCCACTGTGCCAGTATACAGAGACTGGATGAGGCTGCCATCTGTGTTATGAATCTCTGAGTATCACAATTGAGACAAAAGACAGGCATCTAAGATGTTCTTTTAGTGTCCTTTTGAGCTCACCCCAACATAATTAGGATAAGGCTATGATGGAGATGATGATCGGCAATATCTATATAAGATAAAGTCTCACTTGATCTTCTGTGTTTTCTATGTCCCTATAGGAGCTTGAAGATGGAACTGTTCTTCTGCGGTTAGCACACTTATTTGAGGTATAGTTTCTCTGAGCTGGTTTTAATATATGAGTCTTGTTTTGAAGTAAACAAAAACCTGTTTTTACTTGTCTTTGACAATGCTAGTTATTTCTTCTTGATAGACCTCTGACTTCGCCAGTCTTTTGCTTTGTTTTGTATATTTAAAGATGGGAGAGGAGGAGGATTTCTCGGTGATGTCAACTGTCGATTTAAATAAGTTGTTCCCTAGCAAGAAGGTAAGAAAAATTGACCCGTAGACTAGAGATAGCATATTGATGCCTGATTACAACTTTCATCATATTCATCTGCTTATCTACATTCTGGATGTTAATGAAATATGGATTTGTTTGAGGTTGGAGCAGTAGCTTATCACCTTATGATTGATGGTTTGGTGGCGAATAGCTATGCTTCATTTCACCATGGAAGTAGAGAAACACATCAGCATTCTCTGATACCTGTAGACATATTTCAGGTTTAGAACGTAGAGAGCTTTCTTTTCAAAAGTGATCCCTGATTCGATGTCCAACTTTATCTTCTCAGATAAGCAAGATAACAGAGATGAACTTATCTGCTAACCAAGAAAGAGCAGAAATGGAAAAGAAGCGACTGGTCTGGAACGTGGTAGGTGCACCCAAGGAGGAATCTGTTATGAGAGGGGGACCTGTTGATCCTTACAAGCTAGTGGTAGAGCTAGCTCCCATGGAAATCCGTACCTTCATCATCAGTTTCGATTATATCTCCTTCCTAGAGCAGGTTAATCCCTGAAAGACGAGAAGTTCCACATTCTACAGCCGTTGCATCAGTGCAGTAGTTCAGTTTGGAAGCCATTGCAAATGCGTTCAAATTCCAAATCCCTCTGAAATCTGAATCTTATTTCTTCTTTTCAATTAGAAGAATTGGCCCTTTTTTAGGGTTAATTGCAACAATAAGGTATTTATATGTTTTAAATGTATGGCTACATGTGCTTGCGCAATCCTGTCCTACATCGAATTTTAGGGATGCAGTAGGAATGTAACTCGGTAGTACAATAAATAATCGGTGGCAGGGCAGCTGATGCGATTAGACATACACTTATTTCCTTTTTGTAACTCAGTGAGTGTGGGTTGGGTCAAAAGGAGAATCTGACCTGACTTAGCCCTGATTTTGACAAGGATGTAGTGTTCCTTTGGCATTGTTGGACAGGGATGAGGTGAGGAGAAAATTTTGGAGTTGATATAGGGTGGGGATGGGTTTTCCTATCGCTGGCTCAGATCCAATTCACAATGTTGGACAGGGATGGGGTGAAGAGAAAATTTTGGAGTAGATATAGGGTGGAGATGGGTTTTCCTATTCCTGGCTCAGATCCAACCTGCAGGATTTATTTATATGGTGTATTAAAATAGCATGTTTACAAAAAAATTATTAATTGTTAGTGGTCAATTTATGATTTTTATAATAGTATTATTGTAAGTTTTACGTAACTTTGGATTTATTATTTTTTATCCTTGCCTCATAAAATTAATTTGAAACCGCTCCTGACAAACCCATGATGGCTTTTTAAGGAAACATGTTTTAAGTCAAGTTCAGGGGTAAGGACGACATATAACATATTTAAAGCAAAGCTAGCATTAAGAAAATAAAAGGAAATTGAGGCAAATCTGAACCGAACTCAATAACAAACTAGTATACATGGAATCCTTAATGTTATCTATTAGGTTTTGGCAAAGAAAAGGAAAGTGCTACTCATCTTCATTTTGTACATTGTAGGAGGGGGACAATTTTTTACCTCCTGAATCTTGAAACCAGGTCTAGCTAGCAAGTGTAGAAACCCTGATACAAAAACAGGATTATTGACCCAAATACAAAATCGCAATCCCTCTCGAGTTCTTTAAAACGTGGGGGCTAGGGCAAGCTCCTCCAATTTGTCAAAATTGAAAGAGTTTCGTTAAAAAAATGTATTTTGTCAAGAATGGGATTCGAACCCATGCCCTTTCGGACCAGTACCTGAAACTGGCGCCTTAGACCAACTCGGCCATCTTGACTTTGTTATTCCATCTTAAAAATTTATAATTAATTTAACTTTATTTAAAATTTCTTGAAAAAACCCTATGATTGCAAAATTGTATTCCACTTGTGAAATAAAAATTTGATGATAGTGGTCTAATATTAATGCCAATCCGACCATAGCAAATTAAGTTTTCCTTATTAAGATACTATGGTTCCATGAAAGAAAAATATTTGAAAGCTGTGTAGGGATCTTTGTGGCCCATGCAAAGCATCTAATTCTTTACATGTAAACATATTTTAGACAACATTGTTAGAGATGGTGCTCGTAACATTACTAGCAATTGTCAGAATGAGGATAGATCTTTGGGTTTTAGGGAAGAGCTAAATTATCTTGATAAAACAAACTATGAAAAATTGCACCAGTTCTTAACTCAAGTAAGGAACATGTAGTATTCACCAATTTTAATGGCCATCTAATGATAGACATAATGCAATTAGTATTGAGTTACTTAAAACTTTGATTCAAGATTCAATTATAAAGTGAATTTTATTCAAGCAAAAACAAGAATAAAATAACAAAGCAAACCTAAACAATGAGAGATTGGTGAGAGACTCTGTTTAGCCAAGGAACCGGCTAAGTAATTAGCTGATCTGGAAACATTGAGTCAAAAAAATCAAAATATTTACTCTATTCATAATTTTCATTAAAAAAAAAAATCCTCTGGTGCAAGGAGGGGATGAAGAAGATGAACAACCATGAGTCACCTCGAATGTGTAACTTGCAACCAAGTCTGTCCAAGAAGGGTGATGCCACGGAGAAGGGTGTGAAACTTGGCTGAAGTTGAATCTGAGAAAAGATTCAAGTGTCCCATGTAACTCTTTTTAATTGACGAAATTTCAAAGTTGGAATTGCCACCTAATATATCCATTATCCTGACCATGAAGTATAACTGAGTACCAAAAGAGAACTCTAACAAAGACAAATTTTCTTGAATAAACATTATTAAAAAAATGTAGAAATATATAAATCATCAAAAAATAAAAAAATAAACCTAGATTGTTGATAAAATATTTTTAATTTTTTTTACCAAATATTTTTGCCAAAAGCTCAAAAGAAGTCAAATGCATGCATAAGGTGAGTTGAAAAGTACTTTGCCTTCCAACTCTTAAATAAATAACTTAGTTTTTATCACTAAAATGTAATTCATATCTTCTTTGAAAATCAAGGATATCAATTTTTTTCGATTATTCAATTTTTTCAACCCTTTATAAAAAAACATAATGGACATGGAATAAAAAAACTTACTCCCGTATATAGTTTGGTAATTTTACCTGTTTACTTGTCTGCCCGTTCATCAAACAAAATATAATCAATAATATCTATGTCATTTACTGATTACCGATTATGTAAAAGTGTTATTGTAATTTTTTTGCAACCTATGTGGGGAATACCTTATTGTGCATACTATTATACGACTTAGACATTATAAAGATGTTGTAATAATTTTAAATTTTAAATAAATTTATTTTTTTATATTTGACTAATTTTATTTAATTATCACTTTATCTATTTACTTGGGCAATAACCAGACAAATAAAATGGAATAAGAATAAACATTTACAAGTGACACTTTTTAGTTCAAGAAAAATATTAAAAATATAAAAATTTGAAATTTAAAATTCTTAAAAATTGTAAAATAATTTTATTACCTTTGATTTGATGATTTCATTCCACTCTAATTATTTAGTTAAAAATTTCAACTAAATCAAGGTCAACATGATGACAAATAACCATCTTACTTACAGGGCTTGAAACTCATACCCTTTTTTATTTTAAAAAAAATAACTTGAAGAATATATATTATAAAGTGTAAAAAAATTAATAATTTGTTAGCTCTAATGAACTCCAGCTTGGTTTAGTACCCCGCGTGCGAGCCGATTAAGCCGGCTCCCGAAGCCGGCCACCCTACGAGGCGGAAACTTCTTCTATTATCAGAAGTCGAAAGTGGACTCTAGAATGGGATCAGTTCGTAATTTTACAAAACCTGAGGGTATTGTCGCAAAAGGCATATTCTACGATTCCCTCGATGGCCGATGATTATTTGTCCCTGACCTCGTCCAGTCTTTCCATAGAGGCTTCCCGGCATACCAAACCCTTCTCTGCGAAATCTTTCATGTCCATCTCGCCCACCGACGCTCAGGAAACGTTGCCGTCGTCATCTCGAGCTCCGCTCCACAACTCTTTCTCTACTAATGGCCTCTTGCAATCCCAGCACTCAGACTCTGTCGTTGATGCCGACTCCAACGACAGATCAGTGCAGATCCCTGCATCAGAGTCTGAGGCCGGATTATCTCCGAGAAATTCCGGTGAGTTCTTTTTATTGGTCTCCTCAATTGTGAGAATATATGCCCCCTGTTGTAATCAACAATCTTTTTTGGGTTTTCATTTTCGAACGCTGCTTTCTTTAGTTTACAAATTTTGGGAATTCCGCCCGTCTTTGTGTCTTTTTCTTTAGTTAGTGAAATTTCTGAACGTTCTGCGACGGATCTTGCCAGCTGTAAGTTTCTTGTGTTTTACTATAACAGGAGCGGAATGTCTGTGATAGAGGGACGTGGGGAAGTCGTTGCATATTCCGGGATAAATAGTTATGCAATAGTTTAATAGTAAATACAAGAATACGGTGGACAAGCTTTTTGTGTGTTCTTTTTGTGTTTTCTTCCTTTATTTTCAATAAAATAAAATAAAATAATAAAAAAGTGCCTATGGACTGATTCAAGCGAGATAAATTGATTAAAAATCGAGGAAACATGAAAATGCAGAATCAAAAGAAGGGAAACTTAAAGAATGAAAATCGGTTGGGAAATTATAGATGACAACCTGCAGTAAGTGGAATACTAGAAATCATGACATTTCAGATTTCTGAGGCAGCACATCCACCTGAAGGCTTGTTCTCGGTTTTTGGATGTTATTGCTTTATGAGGCTTTCAGAAAGATTTGTTTTAATTTTGACACCCCTTACCCGGTTGAGATGAGCCAAATGCCTCCTGCTAGAAACCCTCCCATATGGCCATTGAGTTTATAGCCCAATCCACATGCAGAAAGTATTATAACGAACTGAGATTCATTGATGGCTGAAACTATGATGTGTTACTCAAAAAAAAAAAAAAAAGAACTATGATGTGCATGTCTATTAGTCATAAGATCTACTTGCTCAAGTTAGGTAGGTGTGGTGCCTCTTTGTCTCTTGCTTCATAATGAAGTTACTTTTTTATAGGTGCAATGGCTGCAGCAGCATCAAATATTAGTCGGTCTCAGTCATCCAAGAAAGTAAGTCTGTTAGGGTTCCTTGTCTTTTAATTTGAACTTCTTATCTGCTTCATCTGCTTGCATTTGTTTGTCACCGACTCATTTGAGATAAATTTGCTAGATATTCAGTTGTATAACCCAAGTAGAAAATTGTATTACATATGCTCATTCTGAATTATTTGAACAATAAGAACTAGGAAATAATGTTTTATTTTAATGATTGAATATGCATATTGGAACAAGTAATACTTTTTTAGCACATTACTGGTGCTCATGAATGTTGAAAATAGAATGGTGAAAATGATAAAAAATGGAGATTATGTGATTCAAGGATATTCAGTTGGCTGTGTAACTGTACAACTGCAGTGTTCTATAACCAAACGTGAATTATCTTCAGATTGTCTGTAGCCAAGGTTGAAATGTCTTACAGATAGTCTGTAGCCCAGCTCGAATTATCTTCAGATAGTCTGTAAGTAAATACTAACAAAATAACGAATCAAAGTTTGAGGTGAGATTTTTCCTAAAAAATCATAGCAGTGAATGATAAAGATGTTGACTAAGTATGGCATTTGTCAATCATTCTAGGCCCTCCTTCAGCAAGTTTGTGAAAAATTGGCAGTTGAAATTTATTGACAGCCAAGAGGCTGGGCAAAAGACATAAAAGGCTAAGCTTGAGGAGCATAGATCATAACAACAAAAGATTGATGATGAACCCCAACTTTGGCAAGTCTGTCTGCCAAATCATTGACAGATCTGTTTACCAAGACAACTTACTGAGCCAGTTATTCAATTGGACTGGTGTTTTTTAGTAGGTCATTGAATTAAAATGTGAATTTTCATGTCACTTGTAGAACCAGTTTAAATGGAATCAGGTATTTGCTTTTAATCCAGTCAGACTAAAACTTGAAATATTTCATTGTCACCCAAAGTTAAGACATATTGAATGTGCGAGTGGCTCATTGAGATGTGGTAGAGCTGATGCTGCATGGCATTGTTTTTGGGATGCTACAAATAAACTTTTTAGCGGTTTTATGGGGTCTGAACCATGATCTTCACAGTTTCTGTTGCCAGCACGAGAAATTAAATGATTGGAGAAAACAGATGTTAAGAGTGGTTTTGTGAGCAGACAACATAGAGGTAAATAAGGAATTACGCCAATCCAAAGACTGTCTGTGTGTTTTACACTATTTTCTGTCTACTCATGCAGTCTTTGAGTCCCACAGGACACTAAACTTCGTGAGGCCTAAAGCTGATTCAATTGAGTCAGTTGGTTCTACTTGGCGCCAGTTGCTATTTAAATCCATGAAATGAACCTCTAAAAATGCAAGAACTTGTGATACAAAAGTCTTGGTAAAGTCATTTTGCAAGAAAATTGGTTTTAGAGCTGCCACTCCTGCTTTGCCGTGATCTTCAACGTTTTGTCTACAAGTAGCTTTTGTAAATGTGAACCACAGATGTGTCATATGGGAAGTGCAGCTGGCTATAGAACTTGAATTCATTGCATTTTTTTCTTTGCTCACGAATTATATTTTTTTCCTTTGCATTCAAGCACATCTCTGGATTTCTTTTTGTTTGTGTTTCCTGACTTTACAATTGCTAGTTGCACCAGATGAATGGTATGGGGGCTGGGAACAGTAAGAAAGATTCAAAAGGCCAAATGCATGGCTCCCCTTCCCACTCTCAGATGGCTGGTCGTGGAGGGTTGTCCTCTCAGATTGGATCTGATCAATCTAAACCTGCTCATATCAGCGGGAAGCAATGTGGAAGCACAGGTGCATCATTTGATGAGCGAGCACACTCAGCATCTGGCAGTATCACTATGCACTCTACACCTAGGAAAAACCAGATGGTGAACGCAAATCACTTACTAAACTTTCACTATGATCCCATCTCCCGTCCGCAATCGAGGCTTCTTCCTCCAAGAAAACCAAAGAAAATACAGCCATATAATAAAGATCTTTTCCTTCAGGCAAACTTCAAATTTGTCGTTCTAGATTCAGGCAATCAGATAACTGAGTCAAAAGATCCAGATAAAATGTTACAATGGGAAGATGTTGTTTGTGTAAGATACTCGACACCATTGCCAGTGCAATGCCCCATTTGCTTGGAAAGCCCTCTTTGTCCACAGATAACATCTTGTGGTCATATTTTTTGTTTCCCATGCATTTTGCGGTATTTGTTGATGGCTGATGATTCTAAAGGGGAATCATGGAGAAAATGCCCTCTTTGCTTCACAATGATATCTGCGAAGGATTTGTACACGATCTATATTGATCAGGTCAAGCATTATAGTATTGGAGATGAAGTGCAATTCACACTGCTAACTCGTGCCAGAGATTCATTAGTTCCTTCTCAAAAAGATGAAAATAGCTCTGAAGTTATATGTCATTCCTTTTCTAAATTCATTTTAACATCAGATGTGGAGCTATCTATCAGTGAAGCTCAATTGGAGCTCCATGATTGGTTGGTTAAAGCTGATTCTGGGCTGGTTGAAGACTTGGAGCAGCTTCCGTATGTTTGTGCAGCTGTAGAACAACTGGAGCAGAGAAAAAAGTATTGGACTGAACATCAGGCTCTTACTAGCATGCCTTCAAAAAACCATGTTTATCCCAGCAAAGCCTGCAAAGGTGAATCTAATGTTTCAGCAGGTGATGCATCTTATGCAAGGGCTGAGGCAATAAATTCCGAAGTATTTGGACCACAGGGAGGGAGATCAGCATTTGGTGACAAGGACGAATCACAAAGCTTGGATGTTACATCTTTGAAAACATTGGTTGGAGAGGAATCCGCATTGTCTCCTAATTATGTGCTTGAAACATCCGTTGGCTCAGAGGTACTCTCAGTTGGAGACATGAAAAGCTCACAAAAACATTCAAATGGTGACAAAGATGTGAAGGACTTGTACACTTTTTACCAGGTGCCTACTAATTTATGTGTTACTTTCACTGATTTAAATGTCAAATCATTTTAAGTAATATTTTTCTTAAGATAGACAAGTCTGTCTTGTCAGTCGACTTTGAGTTTTCTTCTTCTGAACTGAATGTTTCCAATATTTCTATAAACAAAAACCTGTGGATGTTCACTTTGCTGATGCTTTACTATTGCAGGCAATTGATGGTCAACATATCATTCTTCATCCGTTAAACATGAATTGTCTTCTCCATCATTACAGGAATCCTGATCTGCTGCCGTCTAGGTTAATCCATTTCTTTAAATGCTGTGAAAACATAAATAGTACTAGTTGAAAACAAATTTTTGTCTTAATACACATTGAAAACTGTTGTTTGAAAAAAAAATGAATTGATTTTTGTCAAGATAGATGCCATGATGAAAGCTGTCATTAAGTACAAATGAATATATTGGTCTTGTATTTTATCTTCTTCCTTTCACCGGGGCCCATACACAGGATCACTGACTATGTATCAAAATTGCAGAATTAATGGTAAAATTTTGCAGTTGGAGGCATTATCTCTTTCAGAAACAGTGAGAAAGCGATTTCGTTTTCTAAGCCACTTTTCCTTGACAACTACACTTCAGGTACTTACAAGGCTTTGCTTGGCCATTGAAACATGGTATACTTCTTGTTTATTAGAATTCACTGATCTCCAAGAAACACCTGCAGCTCTGTGAAATTGATATGAGTAATATCTTGCCTCCTGATGCTTTAGCACCATTCATGGACGACATCAAGAAGCGCCAAAATCAAAGGAAGCGTCTTGCTAAGAAGGTACTTTTTCATTTCAAAACTGGGCCTTTTGTCACATGGGGGGTTGTATACTGTGAGCTTTTGAATTCAAGTCTCATTAGGTTGGAGGTTGTGTGTGTTTTTCTGTGTAATCAACTCTCAAAAAAAATAAAAAAAATGAAGAAGCTAGGAGTGCCTTCCTTTTTTGCATTTTTATGGATTCTAGAAACTTTTGCTGACCAAACTCCTTCATTGTCAGGAAAACAAAGAGAAAGTAAGAGCTGAAGCGACTGCCATGAATGCAGTGCCCATACCACCTTCTGTGAGCCACTCCAATAATAGTGCAATCTTCTCCATTGATGATTTTGAAGGTGATAGATGTTTCATTTCTACTGCTATACGAGTTCTGTTTTAAAATTTTTTGTTATGGTGTGAAGTCTAATAATCTCTTTTTGCTCCATGACCAGCATTAGGAAGTCCTCCTGTATCATCAACTAGTCCCCCAGTTGTTGGAGAAAGAAAACTGTTCTCCAGTGTCACTCGGCTTGGTTTTGCCGCTGCGCATGACTCTCCTTCTCTGAGAGCAGAAGAATCCTCTGAAACCTCAAGAAGCATGGAAGCAACAGCTGAGGCCACTGCTGCAACAGGTAAGCTCATTGTTGCATCTCATCTTCCAAAAGTAAAGCTCTCAACTAGTGCAGTTATGTATGGCTGTTGTACGTGCTGGTAATGTAGCTGATATGAATTGAAGCTTGTTTCACGGTACAACGAAATTAAAAGAAAAAAAAAACTTTACAGCTTGTTGTCCAGTGAAGAAATCAGCACGTCGATTTGTTGTTATCACTGAAATAACATTTGCTTCTGTACAGGTCCGAGGGGTCCCAATATCCTGTCATTTGCTAATATCATATCTACATCAAAAGCTCCAAGCACACCTGATGCTGCTATAGCGCATGGATTTGGAAAGAAGGGAAAGAAACCAAATAAGATTTTGTTGTCTACGGCTGGTGGTCGCCGCTACTGAAAGTCTAGCAGTGAGCAGTTTCTTCATTTAGTTTGTAAAAAAACCATCTCACCATGTGTATCAGTATGCATATTTTTCTTCGTAGAACTAAAAAGAAAAAATTAAGTTACACCTCCAAATATTTTGCAGCCTATGTTTCCTTTCTTTGCCAAATTTGGTGGTTTGTTTGCAGGAAGCAAAAGGAATTGTTGTCTCACCTTCAATTGCTAAGTCAGAATGTATATATTTTTTTCTCCGCAAATAATCCTCTAGAATATTGTCTTGTTCTATGCACTTTGAACCAAGATGTGCCAAACTGTCCTTTGCAGCCCGTTCTTAACTCCATAGGTTCTGAGTCTGCACTATGAGGTGGTCATTTTCTCTTCTGAAGTAATTGTCTTAACTATTCAGCTTGATTATGATCAAATCTTCCCTTTTTAGGAATAGACTGGATGGTTAATTTTATTGACAAAGAAGGTGGTGCATCTCCTGCAATTAGCAGCATGAATGTATCTTTGGATTCAGTTGGTAGCACAGCTCAAGTTTTTTTTCTTATTAAGAGGACTGCTTGGAGAGAGTTCTATTTGTGTCTCAGTTCAAATCTCAATTGCTACCAAGCTCTATGGATGTGGCGAATTCCTGGTAGGTGTACAACCGGATCAAGCAGAGCCCGAGCCTTGGCAGCGCCACCCCTCCCTAAATCTTAGATTTTAAAAACGGAAGGAGGTGCCTCCTCCCCCTCTCTTTACTGTGATTGGGACTGCCCCTCTTCCATCGTCCCATAGAAGGGGAAAAAATAGAAGAATAAAAAAAGATGAAGAAACAAATGGAAAAGAAGAGGAAGAAGCTTACAAGCATACCAGTTCCAACGTTTCTCTCTCTCTCTTCACTCTTCGTTACAAATAATAGCATTTTGGTAAAACCATGTAATTTTGAGTCGATTGGCAAGTCATCAAACCGAGTTGATCTAAGCCCACGTCTGGCTTTCTCGAGTGAGCAAGCTCTACTTTGGAGGTTGATCTTGGGGAGGAGTCCAGGCTTGATTCAATGCCACACCTAGAACTCCCTGACCAGTTTGATAGTCCAGGCTCGACCCAGTTCGAGCTCGGGCTTGTAGTAAACTCCTTCACCAGAACGAGATGAGGACGAGCCTTACCTATCTCGGCTAGAAATTATGTACAAGGACGAGCTTATAGTATCTTATATTTTAAACTTAGGCTTTCATTCTCATTTCCTATGCATCTCCATTATTTTAATTTTTTTCACGTTTCTAATTGTTTTTTAAGCAAATTTTTATGTAATTCTTATTAATTTCAGTAAATATTTCTGATGTGTTATTTATGTTTTCTTTAGTGTTGCTTATTCACTTAGTTAAAAGAGCATACGGAGGAAAAGTCAATGTGAGAATGCCCGAATGAAACAATGAAAAGAACAATATAATTTTACAACTTAAAAGAGTACTGTGTGTATTTTTCTTAATGTTCTGCATGAAATAAGTGATAATGGAAAAAATTACAGTTAAAAGTGGCATTAGCTCGACCCAGTTCGAGCTCGGGCTTCTAGTAAACTACGAGCCTTACCTATCTGGGTCAGAAATTATGTATGATTAAGAGGCAAAGTTATGAAATTATCAATAATTAATTCCTTGATTATCATTAATAAGTCAAAATATCCAAACGTTACCGCACAAGGTGGCAATGCTTTCCATCGATTTGTTTGCCTGAGGAGCAGTGAAGTAAAAGATCAAAAGATAGACGTTTCACTAATCCGAGATTCTGATGTTCGTTTATTTCGAGGAATGTTGGAGAAGATAAACCTCCAGCGTGAATGGCGGGGACTTTTTATTTTTATTTCAAGGAGATTTCTTATTGGCTCCGGGCTTCTTTTTCTGAAATTACACTCTTCCATTTTAGAATTGGGATTTTAGAATTTCTTCGTATCTTCTAGCTTCTACGTTCTGATTTGTTGCTTTGCAAGAATTTTCATTTATGTTTTTTCTTCGTGGCGAATTTTGATTTGGGACTAGGCAAGTCTCCAGCTTTGGATTTTATGTTTACTTTTTCCGTTCTCCTTATTTACTATTCGGACCAGGAACTTGGGTTTTTTCTCTTCTTTGCTAGCTTTTCTGGTGCACGATGGAATGCCACCCTCAACTGCATAACTTGTCCTCTGTTATTGACCGTCCAGTTTTGTTTTTAGGACTGATAATTCAGTACCCTTGATGTTTTCTGGTTTTTCGTGTAATCATTATCGTCATCATTGTCATTATTTTGTGTAAAGATATTGAACGTAAAGCTATCTTCAAGATCATTATGCACATGTTTTCTTCTGTTGCAGGATTGGTTTTACCTGCTTTATAATGTCTGAAGATTAGTCACCAGCTTGATCTTTCTTCTTGAAAATTTGCAGTGTCAAATGGATCGTGACCTATAATTTGCGGTAAACAACGTCTTCAGTATCCTGACTTGGTCATTACGTGCTTTCTGTGTCCTTCGAAAATTTGTAACGATCAGAAAGATGGATTATTAGGTAGAAAGACATTGAGGTCTATGATTCTTTCATAATTTTCTGAAATGTTCTATCCAGTTGAAGCTCAATATGTTGAATGAGAGTCTGTTTGACATTTTCTGTTGTGGGAGTTATAAACTTTTCATTGTGAGCCGATCCAAGTTCAGTTTGCCATGTAAAAGTTGGTTTCCTGGCTTAGATGTGAAGAGGAGAACACAACAGGGATGGACGGGATTAAAGTAAAAGCTCTCAAATATAAAGAAGCTGCTGAGCAGAAGATTAGAAGCAAGGATTATGTGGGTGCCTGGGATATGATGCACAAAGCAATACAGCATTTCCCTGATCTAGAAAATGCTTCTCAAATCTTATCAGTTTGTAATATTCTGTGAGCTTCTGAAATGGTGCTTCCAGGCCGTCAACTAGACTGATATTGGGTTCTCCAGCTTCCCCCAACTTCCAGTAATGAGATTATAAGAGGTCAGCATCAAAAGCTCTCCTCCATCTTAGAAGCTGTGAAGAACAAATTTCCTGGCACTGAAACTGCACTAGGATACAGCACAGATTCATCTTCTGTTCTTCTTGATCAAGCGAAGCAATTGGAATTTGATTTAAAGAGAAATGCAGGTAGAAATGGTCTTGCTCATTTGAATTCAGAGGCGCAGAGGGTTGGAGAAATAATGGTAGAAGAGATGCTTTCTACTAGAAATAATACACAGACTCTAACATTAGGTAAAAGACTTATTGACGGTACTGATAGAAGCAATGAGACGTGTGTGCTCTCTGAGTTACCCTTGCAGATATCTAGAGACTTTGTTATGGATGGGCGAATAGATGATGTTATCAGATTAGCAGGGTCTGGTATATTACTTGAACCCAATGACAAAGGGGATAAAACCACAACCCAAGAAGTAACCACCCAAAAAAAAGCCTAAAAGAATTGGACATAAACCAAAAGAAAGTGAAGGAGCCCAAATATGTCATATTGTTTCAGATGTGGGTCCCCCTTTGCTTCCAAAGCCTGTGACCTCCAAGGCTGTAAATCCAGACTTTTATAATTTTGAAAATAACAGAAAGATAAATATGTTTGTTGTAGGTCAAGTTTGGGCTGCTTATGATAAAGATAGATTGCCTCGTCGGTGTGCTCGAATTGGTCAAGTTATTCCATTACCATTTAAAGCGTGTGTGACTTGGTTGAACCCAGATCCCGTCTCCAAGTGAAAAAAATGGTTTGATGCAGGCTTGCCTGTTCCTTCCGGACCCTTTTTTCTGGAAGGGAGTAGTAACATGGCGCCTTGCAACCATATGGTCATTTCTCATGTTGTTTCATATGGTTCAGGAAAAGAACTGTTAGAAATTTACCCCAAAAGCAGGATATTTGGGTAATCTATAGAAATTGGGACATAGAAGAATGGTGCTGCAACCCAGAGAGAAAGGAAGCCTGTGAATTTCAGATGGTGGAAATGGTGCTGCAACCCAGAGAAAAAGGAAGCCTGTGAATTTCAGATGGTGGAAATCCTTTTGAGTTACTCAAAGGCTGCAGGTGTAAAAGTTGCATACTTGGAGAAAGTAGAGGGTTTTAAAAGGCTTTATCACAGGTACACTAACAAGGAGAGTGAAGTCTGTTTCCAAATTCCTAGGAAAAAACTTTACATGTTTTCTCATAGTGTTCCTCCAGTTAGATATACTGGCCCACCTATGGATGGAGTAGTGGAAGGGATCCACTATCTGTGCCTGAGAATGTAGTTGCCAAAAATATTTCTCTTGCAGCCTCTGCTTCACGAGATGTGGTCCATCATGTTAATGAAAGTAATTGCATTGATCGAAACAACCCATATCTGGCTCCTCTAACAACCACTGCAATTGTTACTAATGGATCAGACCGCAAAGAACTTCTCTGAAGATCAAATATGGGCCATATCTGATGGTTCAGATGAGATGCCTCGGTTGTATGTCAAAGTAAACAATGTGAGTGTGCCAAGTAAGGTCTCCGTAACATATCTGGAACCTCATCCCATGCATCATGATGAAATTCAATGGGTAGAAGAAAATTTACCTTTAGTGTGTGGAATATTTAGAGCCAGTAGGGTAACTGTAGATTTGGAAATGTCAAAATTCTCTCACCTAGTGAAATGCGAGAGAAATGTAAAGAAATCTTTCTACAAAATTTATCCAAAAGAAGGTGAAGTATGGGCAGTATACCATAAGTGGCAGAAGAACTGGAAGCTTACAGATCATAAAAATTCTGAAATCCAGGTTGTTGAGATCCTTTCAGACTTTGTTGAGGAAGTTGGTGTGAGAATTAATGGCTGTGTGACATTCTTTCAGAGGCAACTGTATGAGGGTTTTCAACTGTCTAGGACGATTCCTAGAACAGAGATACTTAGTTTTTCTCACCACAGTCCTGCTTATAGCGAAACCGGAGTTGAAGCTTATGGGATCCCCAAAAGTTCATGGCACCTTGAAGCTGATTCACTGCCACTTCATTTTTATAAGAAGAGTTTTGAAGAATCAGTTATGTAGAGCTTAGCAGATATACAAATTCTTAGCATACCCAAAAAAAAAAAAAAAATAGTAGATATGCAGTTATCCTAAGATACAGCTAGCAATGTGTAAATAAGTTTCTTTTTCGAGCTAATTGACTGTTAATAGTATGTTGTTGGGTGTAAATCTCTGTATATTTTTTATATATGTATGTAAACATCAGTCACTAAAGAAGTTTATTTTGTTGTCACCCGATCTCCTGTAGCAAGTGGACCTCATTGGACAAAAGGGAATATGAACTTGTCATGTCTGTGGAGTTCCTTAATGACAGCACAGAGATGGAGACTAGGAATTTTCTTAACTCATTTACTTGGACATTGCAGGGCCTTGGCACCTCCAGCATCAAAAGCTACTCTGCTATATGGTAATACAGGAGAAGCATTGGGTTCTTTCAAAAACTAAATTAAAAAATTTGTTTGGTTTTCATATTTGCAACTTTAATTTCAGAAAGGATTTAGAAAAAAAATCATTGATAGATAGGAAGAAATTATTTTTTTCTTTAATATTTTTCTTAAAACAGACAAGTCTGTCTTGTCAGTCGACTTTGAGTTTTGTTCTTGTGAACTGAATGCTTTCCAATATTTCTATAAACAAAAACCTGTGGATCTTCACTTTGCTGATGCTTTACTATTGCAGGCAATTGATGGTCAACATAACATTCTTCATCCGTTAAAACAGGAATCCTGATCTGCTGCCGTCTAGGTTAATCCATTTCTTTAAATGCTGTGAAAACATAAATAGTACAAGTTGAAAACAATTTTTTGTTTTAATAGACATTGAAAACTGTTGTTTGGAAAAAAAAAAGAAATGAATTGGTTTTTGTCAAGATAGATGCCATGATGAAAGTTGTCATTAAGTACAAATGAATATATTGGTCTTGTATTTTATCTTCTTCCTTTCACCAGGGCCCATACACAGGATCACTGACTATGTATCGAAATTGCAGAATTAATGGTAAAATTTTGCAGTTGGAGGCATTATCTCTTTCAGAAACAGTGAGAAAGCGATTTCGTTTTCTAAGCCACTTTTCTTTGACAACTACACTTCAGGTACTTATTAGGCTTTGCTTGGGCATTAAAACATGGTATACTTCTTGTTTATTAGAATTCACTGATCTCCAAGAAACACCTGCAGCTCTGTGAAATTGATACGAGTAATATCTTGCCTCCTGATGCTTTAGCACCATTCATGGACGACATCAAGAAGCGTCAAAATCAAAGGAAGCATCTTGCTAAGAAGGTACTTTTTTTAATTTCAAAACTGGGCCTTTTGTCACATGGGGGGTTGTATACTGTGAGCTTTTGAATTCAAGTCTCATTAGGTTGGAGGTTGTGTGTGTTTCTCTGTGTAATTCACGTTTCTATTTGTTTTCTAAGCAATTTCTTATGCAATTCTTATTAATTTCAGTAAATATTTCTGATGAGTTATTTATGTTTTCTTTAGTGTTGCTTATTCGCTTGGTTGAAAGAGCATATGGAGAAAAAGTAAGAAAAACCTTCACTATGTCAATGTGAGAATGCCCGAATGAAACAATGAAAAGAACGATATAATTTTACAACTTAAAAGAGCCTTGTACATTAAATCTTAATACTGTGTGTATTCTTCTTAATGTTCTGCATGAAATAAGTGATAATGGAGAGAATCACAGTTAAGAGTGACACAGTTCGATCTTAGCTCGACCCAGTTCGAGCTCGACCTTCTAGTAAACTACGAGCCTTACCTATCTGGGCCAGAAATTATGTATTATTACGTATAAGAGGCAAAAGTATGAAATTATCAATAATCAATTCCTTGATTATCATTCATAAGTCAAAATATCCAAAGTTACAGCACAAGGTGGCAATGTGGGCTTTCCATCCATTTGTTTGCCTGAGGAGCAGTGTAGTAAAAGATCAACAGATGACGTTTCACTGATCTGAAATTCTGATGTTCGTTTATTTCGAGGAATGTTGGAGAAGATAAACCTCCAGCGTGAATAGCGGGGTTTCTTTCTTATATGGTAAGGTCTCCACTCTGAACATCTCTTTATCTGTGATTAATTTTTTTGTTTTTATTTCACACCTGGTAAAAAGTGTATGAGTCCTTCACATCTTTGCCACCATTTGAATGCTTTTGTGAGGTTTTCATATGCTTTTGTGAGGTTTTCATGTCTCCAACCGAGAGTACCTCTGAACCAACGGATGTTTCAAGCACATAATTAGGAGACAGTGCGGATTCCTCTCCAACCAATGTTTTCAAAGATGTAACATCCAAGCTTTGTGATTCGTCCTTATCACCACATGCTGATCTCTCTCCCTGTGGTCCAAATACTTCGGAATTTATTGTCTCAGCCCTTGCATAAGATGTGTCACCTGCTGAAACATTAGATTCACCTTTTAGGCTTGGATGGGATTAGCATGGTTTTTTTAAGGCATGCTAGTTAGAGCCAGATGTTCAGTCCAATACTTCTTTCTCTACTCCAGTTGTTCTAGAGCTGCACTAACATATGGAAGCTGCTCCAAGTCTTCAACCAGCCCAGAATCAGCTTTAACCAACCAATCATGGAGCTCCAATTGAGCTTCACTGATAAATAGCTCCACATCTGATGTTAAAATGAATTTAGAAAAGGAATGACAAATAACTTCATAACCATTTTCATCTTTTTGAGAAGAAACTAATGAATCTCTGGCTCGAATTAGTAGTGTGAATTGTACTTCATCTCCAACACTATAATGCTTGACCTGATCAATATAGATCGTGTACAAATCCTTCGCAGATATCATTGAGAAGCAAAGAGGGCATTTTCTCCAAGATTTCCCTTTACAATCATCAGCCATCAACTACCTAAAAATGCATGGAAAACAAAAAATATGACCACAAGATGTAATCTGTGGACAAAGAGGGCTTTCCAAGCAAATAGGGCATTGCACTAGCAATGGAGTCGAGTATCTTACACAAACAACATCTTCCCATTGTAACATTTTATCTGGATCTTTTGACTCAGTTATCTGATTGTCTGAATCTAGGACAACAAATTTGAAGTTTTCCTGAAGGAATAGATCTTTATTATATGGTTGTATCTTCTTTGGTCTTCTTGGCGGAGGAAGCCTCGGTTGAGGACGAGAGATGGTATCAAACAGACTCTTCATTCAACACCTTGAGCTTCAACTGAATATATGAAGAGTCTTTGGTATATCCAGTTGAAACTCAAGATGTTGAATGAAGAGTATGTTTGATCACATCTCCCATCCTCAATCGAGGCTTCCTCCTCCAAGAAGACCAAAGAAGATACAACCATATAATAAAGATCTATTCCTTAAGGCAAACTTCAAATTTGTTGTCCTAGATTCAAACAATCAGATAACTGAGTCAAAAGATCCAAATAAAATGTTCCAATGGGAAGATGTTGCTTGTGTAAGATACACGACACCTTTGCTAGTGCAATGCCCCATTTGCTTGGAAAGCCCTCTTTGTCCACAGATAACATCTTGTGGTCATATTTTTTGTTTCCCATGCACTTTTCGGTATTTGTTGATGGCTGATGATTGTAACGGGAAATTTTGGAGATGATGCACCCTTTACTTCACAATGATATCTCCAAATGGACTTGTACACAATCTATATTGATCAAGTCAAGCATCATAGTGTTGGAGATGAAGTACAATTCACACTGCTAACTCGAGCCAAAGATTCATTAGTTCCTTCTCAAAAAGATAAAAATGGCTCTGAAGTTATATGCCATTCCTTTTTCTAAATTCATTTTAACATCAGATGTGGAGCTATCTATTAGTCATAAGATCTACTTGCTCAAGTTAGGTAGGTGTGGTGCGTCTTTGTCTCTTGCCTCATAATGAAGTTACTTTTTTATAGGTACAATGGCTGCAGCAGCATCAAATATTAGTCGGTCTCAGTCATCCAAGAAAGTAAGTCAGTTAGGGTTCCTTGTCTTTTAATTTGAACTTATTTTCTGCTTGTATTTGTTAGTCACCGACTCATTTGAGATAAATTTGCTAGATATTCAGTTGTATAACTCAAGTAGAGAATTGTATTATTTATGCTCATTCTGAATTATTTGAACAATAAGAACTAGGAAATAATGTTTTATTTTGATGATTGAATATGCATATTGGAACAAGTAATACTTTTTTAGCACATTACTGGTGCTCATGAATTTTGAAAATAGAATGGTGAAAAATGATAAAAAAAAAATGGAGATTATGTGATTCAAGGATATTCAGTTGGCTGTGTAACTGTACAACTGCAGTGTTCTATAACCAAGCTTGAATTATCTTCAGATTGTCTGTAGCCAAGCTTCAAATGCCTTACAGATAGTCTGTAGCCCAGCTCGAATTATCTTCAGATAGTCTGTAAGTAAATACTAACAAAATAACGAATCAAAGTTTGAGGTGAGATTTTTCCTAAAAAATCATAGCAGTGAATGATAAAAATGTTGACTAAGTATGCCATTTGTCAATCATTCTAGGCCCTCCTTCAGCAAGTTTACTTGTGTAGATATGCAGCAAGTTTGTGAAAAATTGGAAGTTGAAATTTATTGACAGCCAAGAGGCTGGGCAAAAGACATAAAAGGCTAAGCTTGAGGATAGATCATAACAACAAAAGATTGATGATGAACCCCAACTTTGGAAAGTCTGTCTGCCAAATCATTGACAGATCTGTTTACGCAAGACAACTTACTGAGCCAGTTATTCAATTGGACTGGTGTTTTTTAGTAGGTCATTGAATTGAAATGTGAATTTTCATGTCACTTGTACAGCCAATTTAAATGGAATCAGGTATTTGCTTTTAATCCAGTCGGACTAAGACTTGAAATATTTCATCGTCACCCACAGTTAAGACATAATGAATGTGCGAGTGACTCATTGAGATGTGGTAGAGCTGATGCTGCTTGGCATTGTTTCTGGGATGCTACAAATAAACTTTTTAGCGGTTTTATGGGGTCTGAACCTTGATCTTCACAGTTTCTGTTGCCAGCACTAGAAATTGAATGATTGGAGAGAACAGATGTTAAGAGTGTTTTTGTCAGCAAACAACATAGGGGTAAATAAGGAATTACGCCAATCCAAAGACTGTCTGTGTGCTTTACACTATTTTCTGTCTACTCAGGCAGTCTTTGAGTCCCACAGGACACTAAACTTCGTGAGGCCTAAAGCTGATTCCATTGAGTCAGTTGGTTCTACTTGGCGCCAGTTGCTCTTTAAATCCATGAAATGAACCTCTAAAAATGCAAGAACTTGTGATACAAAAGTCTTGGTGAAGTCATTTTGCAAGAAAATTGGTTTTAGAGCTGCCACTCCTGCTTTGCCATGATCTTCAACTTTTTGTCTACAAGTAGCTTTTGTAAATGTGAACCACAGATGTGTCATATGGGAAGTGCAGCTGGCTATAGAACTTGAATTCATTGCATTTGTTTCTTTGCTCACGAATTTTTTTTTCCTTTGCATTCAAGCACGTCTCTGGATTTCTTTTTCTTTGTGCTTCCTGACTTTACAATTGCTAGTTGCACCAGATGAATGGTATGGGGGCTGGGAACAGTAAGAAAGATTCAAAAGGCCAAATGCATGGCTCCCCTTCCCACTCTCAGATGGCTGGTCGTGGAGGGTTCTCCTCTCAGATTGGATCTGATCAATCTAAACCTGCTCATATCAGCGGGAAGCAATGTGGAAGCACAGGTGCATCATATGATGAGCAAGCACACTCAGTGTCTGGCAGTATCACTATGCACTCTACACCTAGGAAAAACCAGATGGTGAATGCAAATCACTTACTAAACTTTCACTATGATCCCATCTCCTATCCGCAACCGAGACTTCCTCCTCCAAGAAGACCAAAGAAGATACAACCATATAATAAAGATCTATTCCTTCAGGCAAACTTCAAATTTGTCGTCCTAGATTTACAATGGAAAGATGTTGTTTGTGTAAGATACTCGACACCATTGCCAGTGCAATGCCCCATTTGCTTGGAAAGCCCTCTTTGTCCACAGATAACATCTTGTAGTCATAGTTTTTGTTTCCCATGCATTTTGCGGTATTTGTTGATGGCTGATGATGGTAAAGGGGAATCTTGGAGAAAATGCCCTCTTTGCTTCACAATGATATCTGCGAAGGATTTGTACACGATCTATATTGATCAGGTCAAGCATTATAGTGTTGGAGATGAAGTACAATTCACACTGCTAACTCGTGCCAGAGATTCAATAGTTCCTTCTCAAAAAGATGAAAATAGCTCTAAAGTTATATGTCATTCCTTTTCTATATTCATTTTAACATCAGATGTGGAACTATCTATCAGTGAAGCTCAATTGGAGCTCCATGATTGGTTGGTTAAAGCTGATTCTGGGCTGGTTGAAGACTTGGAGCAGCTTCCGTATGTTTGCGTAGCTGTAGAAAAACTGGAGCAGAGAAAAAAGTATTGGACTGAACATCAGGCTCTTACAAATATGCCTTCAAAAAACCATGCTTATCCCATCAAAGCCTGCAAAGGTGAATCTAATGTTTCAGCAGGTGAGGCATCTTATGCAAGGGTTGTGGCAATAAATTCCGAAGTATTTGAACCACAGGGAGGGAGATCAACATTTGGTGACAAGGACGAATCACAAAGCTCGGATGTTACATCTTTGAAAACATTGGTTGGAGAGCAATCCACAGTCTCCTAATTATGTGCTTGAAAAAAAAAAACATCCATTGGCTCAGAGGTACTCTCAGTTGAAGACAAGAAAAGCTCACAAAAGCATCCAAATGGTGACAAAGATGTGAAGGACTTGTACACTTTTTACCAGGTGCCTACTAATTTATGTGTTACTTTCACTGATTTAAACGTCAAATCATTTTCTTTAATATTTTTCTTAAAATAGACAAGTCTGTCTTGTCAGTCGACTTTGAGTTTTCTTCTTGTGAACTGAATGCTTTCCAATATTTCTATAAACAAAAACCTGTGGATCTTCACTTTGCTGATGCTTTACTATTGCAGGCAATTGATGGTCAACATAACAATCTTCATCCATTAAAACAGGAATCCTGATCTGCTGCCGTCTAGGTTAATCCATTTCTTTAAATGCTATGAAAACATAAATAGTACAAGTTGAAAACAATTTTTTGTTTTAATAGACTTTGAAAACTGTTGTTTGGAAAAAAAAAGAAATGAATTGGTTTTTGTCAAGATAGATGCCATGATGAAAGTTGTCATTAAGTACAAATGAATATATTGGTCTTGTATTTTATCTTCTTCCTTTCACCAGGGCCCATACACAGGATCACTGACTATGTATCGAAATTGCAGAATTAATGGTAAAATTTTGCAGTTGGAGGCATTATCTCTTTCAGAAACAGTGAGAAAGCGATTTCGTTTTCTAAGCCACTTTTCTTTGACAACTACACTTCAGGTACTTATTAGGCTTTGCTTGGGCATTGAAACATGGTATACTTCTTGTTTATTAGAATTCACTGATCTCCAAGAAACACCTGCAGCTCTGTGAAATTGATACGAGTAATATCTTGCCTCCTGATGCTTTAGCACCATTCGTGGACGACATCAAGAAGCGCCAAAATCAAAGGAAGCATCTTGCTAAGAAGGTACTTTTTTTAATTTCAAAACTGGGCCTTTTGTCACATGGGGGGTTGTATAATGTGAGCTTTTGAATTCAAGTCTCATTAGGTTGGAGGTTGTGTGTGTTTCTCTGTGTAATTCACGTTTCTATTTGTTTTCTAAGCAATTTCTTATGCAATTCTTATTAATTTCAGTAAATATTTCTGATGAGTTATTTATGTTTTCTTTAGTGTTGTTTATTCGCTTGGTTGAAAGAGCATATGGAGAAAAAGTAAGAAAAACCTTCACTATGTCAATGTGAGAATGCCCGAATGAAACAATGAAAAGAACGATATAATTTTACAACTTAAAAGAGCCTTGTACATTAAATCTTAATACTGTGTGTATTCTTCTTAATGTTCTGCATGAAATAAGTGATAATGGAGAGAATCACAGTTAAGAGTGGCACAGTTCGATCTTAGCTCGACCCAGTTCGAGCTCGGCCTTCTAGTAAACTACGAGCCTTACCTATCTGGGCCAGAAATTATGTATTATTACGTATAAGAGGCAAAAGTATGAAATTATCAATAATCAATTCCTTGATTATCATTCATAAGTCAAAATATCCAAATTTACAGCACAAGGTGGCAATGTGGGCTTTCCATCCATTTGTTTTCCTGAGGAGCAGTGTAGTAAAAGATCAACAGATGACGTTTCACTGATCTGAAATTCTGATGTTCGTTTATTTCGAGGAATGTTGGAGAAGATAAACCTCCAGCGTGAATAGCGGGGTTTCTTTCTTATATGGTAAGGTCTCCACTCTGAACATCTCTTTATCTGTGATTAATTTTTTTGTTTTTATTTCACACCTGGTAAAAAGTGTACGAGTCCTTCACATCTTTGCCACCATTTGAATGCTTTTGTGAGGTTTTCATGTCTCCAACCGAGAGTACCTCTGAACCAACGGATGTTTCAAGCACATAATTAGGAGACAGTGCGGATTCCTCTCCAACCAATGTTTTCAAAGATGTAACATCCAAGCTTTGTGATTCGTCCTTGTCACCACATGCTGATCTCTCTCCCTGTGGTCCAAATACTTCGGAATTTATTGTCTCAGCCCTTGCATAAGATGTGTCACCTGCTGAAACATTAGATTCACCTTTTAGGCTTTGATGGGACTAGCATGGTTTTTTTAAGGCATGCTAGTTAGAGCCAAATGTTCAGTCCAATACTTCTTTCTCTGCTCCAGTTGTTCTAGAGCTGCACTAACATATGGAAGCTGCTCCAAGTCTTCAACCAGCCCAGAATCAGCTTTAACCAACCAATCATGGAGCTCCAATTGAGCTTCACTGATAAATAGCTCCACATCTGATGTTAAAATGAATTTAGAAAAGGAATGACAAATAACTTCGTAACCATTTTCATCTTTTTGAGAAGAAACTAATGAATCTCTGGCTCGAATTAGCAGTGTGAATTGTACTTCATCTCCAACACTATAATGCTTGACCTGATCAATATAGATCGTGTACAAATCCTTCGCAGATATCATTGAGAAGCAAAGAGGCCATTTTCTCCAAGATTTCCCTTTACAATCATCAGCCATCAACTACCTAAAAATGCATGGAAAACAAAAAATATGACCACAAGATGTAATCTGTGGACAAAGAGGGCTTTCCAAGCAAATAGGGCATTGCACTAGCAATGGAGTCGAGTATCTTACACAAACAACATCTTCCCATTGTAACATTTTATCTGGATCTTTTGACTCAGTTATCTGATTGTCTGAATCTAGGACAACAAATTTGAAGTTTTCCTGAAGGAATAGATCTTTATTATATGGTTGTATCTTCTTTGGTCTTCTTGGCGGAGGAAGCCTCGGTTGAGGACGAGAGATGGTATCAAACAGACTCTTCATTCAACACCTTGAGCTTTAACTGAATATATGAAGAGTCTTTGGTATATCCAGTTGAAACTCAAGATGTTGAATGAAGAGTATGTTTGATCACATCTCCCATCCTCAATCGAGGCTTCCTCCTCCAAGAAGACCAAAGAAGATACAGCCATATAATAAAGATCTATTCCTTAAGGTAAACTTCAAATTTGTTGTCCTAGATTCAAACAATCAGATAACTGAGTCAAAAGATCCAAATAAAATGTTCCAATGGGAAGATGTTGCTTGTGTAAGATACACGACACATTTGCTAGTGCAATGCCCCATTTGCTTGGAAAGCCCTCTTTGTCCACAGATAACATCTTGTGGTCATATTTTTTGTTTCCCATGCACTTTTCGGTATTTGTTGATGGTTGATGATTGTAACGGGAAATTTTGGAGATGATGCACCCTTTACTTCACAATGATATCTCCAAATGGACTTGTACACAATCTATATTGATCAAGTCAAGCATCATAGTGTTGGAGATGAAGTACAATTCACACTGCTAACTCGAGCCAAAGATTCATTAGTTCCTTCTCAAAAAGATAAAAATGGCTCTGAAGTTATATGCCATTCCTTTTTCTAAATTCATTTTAACATCAGATGTGAAGCTATCTATCAGTGAAGCTCAATTGGAGCTCCATGATTGGTTGGTTAAAGTTGATTCTAGGCTGGTTGATGACTTGGAGCTGCTTTCATCTGTTTGTGCAGCTCTAGGACTACTGGAGCACAGAAAGAAGTATTGGACTGAACATCAGGCTCTTACTAGCTTGCCTTCAAAAACCCATGCTTATCCCATCAAAGCTTGCAAAGGTGAATCTAATGTTTCAGCAGGTGACACATCTTATGCAAGGGCTGAGGCAATAAATTCCGAAGTATTTGGACCACAGGGAGGGAGATCAGCATGTGGTGAGAAGGACGAATCACAAAGCTTGGATGTTACATATTTGAAAACATTGGTTGGAGAGGAATCTGCACAGTTTCCTAATTATGTGCTTGAAACATCCATTGGCTCAGAGGTATTCTCAATTGTAGACAGTAAAAGCATTCAAATGGTGACAAAGATGCGAAGGACTTCTACACTTGTTACCAGGTGCCTACTAATTTAGGTGTTACTTTCACTGATTTAAATGTCAAATCATTATAAGTAATATTTTTCTTAACATAGACAAGTCTTGTCTTATCAGTGTACTTTGAGTTTTCTTCTTGTGAACTGAATGTTTTCCAATATTTCTATAAACAAAAACCTATGGATCTTCACTTTGCTGATGCTTTACTATTGCAGGCAATTGATGGTCAAGATATCATTCTTCATCCGTTAAACGTGAATTGTCTTCTCCACCATTACAGGAATCCTGATCTGCTGCCATCTAGGTTAATCCATTTCTTTAAATGCTGTGAAAACATAAATAGTACAAGTTGAAAACAAATTTTTGTCTTAATAGACATTGAAAACTGTTGTTTGAAAAAAATAAATGAATTGATTTTGATCTGTTGCTGTCTAGGTTAATCCATTTCTTTAAATGTTGTGAAAACATAAATAGTACAAGTTGAAAACAAATTTGTCTTAATAGACATTGAAAACTGTTGTTTGAAAAAAAAGAAATGAATTGATTTTTGTCAAGACAGATGCCATGATGAAAGCAGTCATTAAGTACAAATGAATATATTGGTCTTGTATTGTATCTTCTTCCTTTCACCAGGGCCATACACAGGATCACTGACTATGTATCGAAATTGCAGAATTAATGGTAAAATTTTGCAGTTGGAGGCATTAACTCTTTCAGAAGCAGTGAGAAAGCGATTTCGTTTTCTAAGCCACTTTTCCTTGACAACTACACTTCAGGTAATTACTAGGCTTTGCATGGGCATTGAAACATGGTATACTTCTTGTTTATTAGAATTCACTGATCTCCAAGAAACACCTGCAGCTCTGTGAAATTGATATGAGTAATATCTTGCCTCCTGATGCTTTTAGCACCATTCATGGATGACATCAAGAAGCGCCAAAATCAAAGGAAGCGTCTTGCTAAGAAGGTACTTTTTTTTTTCATTTCAAAACTGGCCCTTTTGTCACATGGGGGATTGTATACTGTGAGCTTTTGAATTCAAGTCTCATTAGGTTGGAGGTTGTTTGTGTTTCTCTGTGTAATCAACTCTCAAAAAAAAAAAAATGAAAGAAGGTAGTAGTGCCTTCCTTTTTTGCATTTTTATTTATTCTAGAAACTTTTGCTGACCAAACTCCTTCCTTCTCAGGAAAACAAAGAGAAAGTAAGAGCTGAAGCGACTGCCATGAATGCAGTGCCCATACCACCTACTGTGAGCCACTTCTGCAATAATAGGGCAATCTTCTCCATTGATGATTTTGAAGGTAAATGTTTCATTTCTACTGCTATATGAGACGTCTGTTTTGAAATTGAGTAATGGTGTCTAATAATCACTCTTTGCTCCATGACCAGCATTAGGAAGTCCTCCTGTCTCATCAACAAGTCCCCCAGTTGTTGGAGAAAGAAAACTGTTCTCCAATGTCACTCGGCTTGGTTTTGCTGCTGCGCATGACTCTCCTTCTCTGAGAGCAGAAGAATCCTCTGAAACCTCAAGAAGCATGGAAGCAACAGCTGAAGCCACTGCTGCAACAGGTAAGGTCATTGTTGCATCTCATCTTCCTAAAGTAAGGCTCTCAACTAGTGCAGTTATGTATGGCTGTTGTACGTGCTGATAATTTAGCTGATATGAATTGAAGCTTGTTTCGCTGTACAAAGAAATTAAAAGAAAAAAAAAAAAACTTTACAGCTTGTTGTCCAGTGAAGAAATCAGCACGTAGATTTGTTGTTATCACTGAAATAACATTTGCTTCTGTACAGGTCCGAGGGGTCCCAATGTCCTGTCATTTGCCAATATCTACATCAAAAGCACCAAGTGCACCCGATGCTGCTATAGTGCATGGATTTGGAAAGAAGGGAAAGAAACCAAATAAGATTTTGTTGTCTACGGCTGGTGGTCGCTGCTACTGAAAGTCTAGAAGTGAGCAGTTTTTTCATTTAGCTTGTAAAAAAACAATCTCACCATGTGTATCAGTATACATATTTTTCTTCCTGAACTAAAAAGAAAAACTTTTTGAGTTACACTTCCAAATATTTTGCAGCCTCTGTTTCCTTTCTTTGCCAAATTTTGGTTGTTTATTTGCAGGAAACAAAAGGAGTTGTTGTCTCTCCTTCAATTGCTAGGTCAGAATGTATTATTTTTCTCCACAAATAATCCTCTAGCATAGTGTCTTGTTCTTTGCACTTTGAACCAAGATGGGCCAAACTGTCCTCTGCAGCCCGTTCTTAACTCCATGGGTTCTGAGTCTGCACTATGAGGTGGTCATTTTCTCTTCTAATGTAATTGGCTTAACTATTCAGCTTTATTATGATCAAATCTTCCCCTTTTAGGAGTAGGCAGGATGGTTAATTTTATTGACCAAGAAGGTGGTGCATCTCCTGCAATTAACAGCATGAATGAATCTTTGGAATCAGTTAGTAGCACAGCTCAAGTTTTTTTTTTTTTCTTATGAAGAGGGCTGCTTGGAGAGAGTTCTATTTGTGTCTCAGTTCAAATCTCAATTGCTACCAAGCTCTATGGATGTGTAGAATTCCTGGTAGGTGTACAACCGGATCAAGCAGAGCCCGAGCTTTGGCAGCGCCACCCCTCCTTAGATCTTAGATTTTAAAAACGGAGGGAAGGAGGTGCCCCCTCCCCCTCTCTTTACTGTGATTGGGACTGCCCCTCTCTTCCATCATCCCATAGAAGGGGAAAAAATAGAAGAATAAAAAAAGATGAAGAAAAAAATCGAAAAGAAGAGGAAGAAGCTTACAAGCTTACCAACTACATTGAGTTCCCCAGCCAAAGGGTAAAGTCTCTTCGCTCTTCGATTTAAATAATAGCATTTTAGTAAAACCTGGTAATTTTGAGTCGATTGGCAAGTAATCAAACCAAGCTCTACTTTGGAGGTTTGATCTTGGCGAGTCCAGGTTCGATTCAATGCCTCACCTACAACTCCCTGACCAGTTTTATAGTCTGTTAAATGGATCAGACTGGACCCAACTACGCAACCCGGATTGGATTTTGTGCCGTACTCGATCTGAGTCAGACAACCCAGCAAACGCAATGCCACAGCAGGGCAAAGGTGTATTGGAAGTTCATATTCGTTCTATTGCTATTATAATTTCTTCATTTCATAAAATGATGTTTTTTTCTAAAACCTTTCTGAAATTTAAAGTTGCAAATGTGAAAACCAAACAATTTTTTTAATTTAGTTTTTGAAAGAGCCCAATGCTTCTCCTGTATTACGAAATAGCAAAGGAGCTTTTGATGCTGGAGGTGCCAAGCCCCTACTTGCTGCAATGACCAAGTAAATGAGATAAGAAAATTCCTAGTCTCCATCTCCGTGCTGTCATTAAGGAAACTCCACATACATGACAAGTTTGGGAGTATGGCCTGCATCATATTCCCTGCTGTCCAATGAGGTCCACTTGCTACAGGAGATTGGGTGACAACAAAATCACCTTCTTTAGTGACTGATGTTTACCTACATATATAAAAAATATACAGAGATTTACACCCAACAACATATTGTTAACAGTCAATTAACTCGAAAAAGAAACTTATTTACACAATACGAGCTGTATGTTAGGATAACAGCTTATTTTTTGGGTATGCTGAGATTTTGGATATCTGCTAAGCTCTACATAACTGATTCTTTAAAACTCTTCTTATAAAAATGAAGTGGCAGTGAATCAGCTTCAAGGTGCCAGGAACTTTTGGGGATCCCATAAGCTTCAACTCCCGGTACGTTATAAGCAGGAATGCGGTGAGAAAAACTAAGCATCTCTGTTTTAGGAATCGTCCTAGACAGTTGAAAACCCTCATACAATTGCCTCTGAAAGAATGTCACACAGCCATTCACCTGAACCAAACTTGAGATTCTCACACCAACTTCCTCAACAAAGTCTGAAAGGATTTCAACAACCTGGATTTCAGAATTTTTATGATCTGAAAGCTTCCAGTTCCTCTGCCACTTACGGTATACTGCCCATATTTCACCTTCTTTTGGATAAATTTTGTAGAAAGATTTCTTTACACTTCTCTCACATTTCATTAGGTGAGAGAATTTTGGCATTTCCAAATCTACCGTTACCCTACTGGCTCTAAATATTCCACACACAAAAGGTAAATTTTCTTCTACCCACTGAATTTCGTCATCATGCATGGGATGAGGTTCCAGATATGTTACGGAGACCTTACTTGGCGCACTCACATTGTTTACTTTGACATACAACCGAGGCATCTCATCTGAACCATCAGATATGGCCCATATTTGATCTTCAGAGAAGTTCTTTGCAGACCATTTACGTTTGTAGTACTGGATATCCAAGTCTGATCCATTATCAACAATTGCAGTGGTTGTTAGAGGAGCCAGAGATGGGTTGCTTCGATCAATGCAATTACTTTCATTAACATGATGGACCATCTCTCGTGAAGCAGAGGCTGCAAGAGAAATATTTTCGGCAACTACATTCTCAGGCACAGATAGCGGATCCAATTCCCACATCCCCTCCACTACTCCATTCATAGGTGGGCCAGTATATCTAACTGCAGGAACACTATGAGAAAACATGTAAAGCTTTTTCCTAGGAATTTGGAAACATACTTCACTCTCCTTGTTAGTGTACCTGTGATAAACCCTTTTAAAACCCTCTACTTTCTCCAAGTATGCAACTTTTACACCTGCAGCCTTTGAGTAACTCGAAAGGATTTCCACCATCTCAAATTCACAGGCTTCCTTTCTCTCTGGGTTGCAGCTCCATTCTTCTATGTCCCAATTTCTATATATTGCCCAAATATCCCCCTTTTTGGGGTAAATTTCTAACAGTTCTTTTCCTGAACCATATGACACAACATGAGAAAAGACCATATGGTTGCAAGGCGCCATTGCCATGTTACTCCCTTCCAGAAAAAAGGGCCCGGAAGAAACAGGCAAGCCTGCATCAAACCATTTCTTTTCACTTGGAGACAGGAGATCTGGGTTCAACCAAGTCACACACACTTTAAATGGTAAAGGAATAACTTTACCAATTTGAGCATACCGACGAGGCAATCTATCTTTATCATAAGCAGCCCAAACTTGACCTACAACAAACATATTTGTCTTTCTGTTATTTTCAAAATTATAAAAGTCTGGATTCACAGCCTTGGAGGTCACAGGCTTTGGAAGCAAAGGGGGACCCACATCTGAAACAATATGACATATTTGGGCTCCTTCACTTTCTTTTGGTTTATGTCCAATTCTTTTAGGCTTTTTTTGGGTGGTTACTTCTTGGGTTGTGGTTTTATCCCCTTTGTCATTGGGTTCAGGTAATAAACCAGACCCTGCTAATCTGCTAATATCATCTACTCGCTCATCCATAATAAAGTCTCTAGATATCTGTAAGGGTAACTCAGAGAGCACACTCGTCTCATTGCTTCTATCAGTACCATCAATAGGTCTTTTGCCTAATGTTAGAGTATGTGTATTATTACTAGTAGAAAGCATCTCTTCTACCATTATTTCTCCAACCCTCTGCGCCTCTGAATTCAAATGAGCAAGACCATTTCTACCTGCATTTCTCTTTAAATCAAATTCCAATCGCTTCACTTGATCAAGAAGAACAAAAGATGCATCTGTGATGTATCCTAGTGCAGTTTCAGTGCCAGGAAATTTGTTCTTCACAGCTTCTAAGATGGAGGAGAGCTTTTGATGCTTACCTCTTATAATATCATTACTAGCAGTTTGGGGAAGCTGGAGAACCCAATACCAGTCTAGTCCACAGCCTGGAAGCACCATTTCAGAGGCACACAGAATATTACAAACAGATAAGATTTGAGAAGCATTTTCTAGATCTGGGAAATGCTGTATTGCTTTGTGCATCATATCCCGGGCACCCACATAATCCTTACTTCTAATCTTCTGCTCAGCAGCTTCTTTATATTTGAGAGCTTCTACTTTAATCCAGTCCATCCCCGTTGTGTTCTCCTCTTCACATCTAAGCCAGGAAACCAACTTTTACATGACAAACTGAACTTGGATCAGCTCACAAAGAAAAGTTTATAACTCCCACAACAGAAATTGTCAGACAGGCTCTTCATTCAACATCTTGAGCTTCAACTGGATAGAACTTTTCAGAAAATTATGAAAGAATCATAGACCGCGATGTCTTTCTACCTCATAATCCATCTTTCTGATCGCTACAAATTTTCAAAGGACAGAGTTAGTACGTAATGACTAAGTCAGGATACTGAAGACGTTGTTTCCTGCAAATTTTCAAGAAGAGAGATGAAGCTGGTGACTAATCTTCAGACATCATAGAGCTGGTAAAACCAAACCCACAACAGAAGAAAACAAGTACATAATGATGTTGAAGATAGCATTACGCTCAATATCTTACTACATAAAGCCAAACAACACAAAATAATGACAATGATGACGATAATGATTAGACGAAAAACCAGAAAACATCAAGGAAAAAATAAGGAGGGTGGCATTCCATCGTGCACCAGACAAGCTAGCAAAGAAGAGAAAAAAATCCCAGTTCCTGATCCGAATAGTAAATAAGGAGAACGGAAAACGTAAACATAAAATCCAAAGCTGGAGCCTTGCCAGCTCTAGTTCCAAATCAATGTCGCCACTCGTCAGTACCCCTCCACAAAGAAAAAAATAAATGAAAATTCTTGCAAAAAAAATCAGAACGTAGAAGCTAGAAGATACGAAGAAATTCTTAAAATCCCAATTCTTCACATACACTAATGGAAGTGTAATTTACGAAAAACAAGCCCGGAGCCAAAAAGGTAAAAACCCTTAAAATGAAACTCCTTGAAATAAAAAAAAAAAAAAAAAAAACTAATCACTGAGAGAGGTGTTCAGAGTGGAGACCTTACCATATAAGAAAGAAACCCCGCCATTCCCGCTGGAGGTTTATCTTCCTCCAACATTCCTCGAAATAAACGAACATAAGAATCTCAGATCAGTGAAACGCCATCTGTTCATCTATTACTACACTGCTCCTCAGGCAAACAAATGGATGGAAAGCCCATATTTGCCCCTTGTTCTGTAACTTTGGATATTTTAATTTATTAATGATAATCAAGGAATGGATTATTGAAAATTTCATAGTTTTACCTCTTATACGTAATAGCTATTCGTATAATACATCATTTCTAGCCGAGATAGGTAATGTTGTGCCACTCTTAACTGTGATTCTCTCCATTATCACTTATTTAAGTCCAGAACAAAGGTCGTTGGGGACAGGGAGAGAAGAAAATCGAGCGTCGGATACAGGTCGCACAAAGAGTGATTGAAATTGCCGAAAATTGGTCGCAAGAGAGATTTTTTTTTTCTGAAACCCTCGAGCCCTCCTGACAGCCCCAGCCCGAGAGCCCGATATAATTGAGGGAGAAAGTGAATTCAGAGCTCCACCCCTCTGAATTCACTTTCCCTCCCATTATACCTAAAGCGGGGGAAAGTGAAATACAGTTGTATTTTACTTTTCCCCTGCGTTGGGCACTAACAGCTTTTGGCTCCTTTTACCCAGTATAAGTGAAATACATTTTACTTACAAAGGGCACTAACATGGCCTAAGAAGAATACACACAGTATTTAGATTCAACGTTCAATGACTCTTTTTAAGTTGTAAAATTTTATCGTTCTTTTCAATGTTTCCGACATTCTCACATTGACACGGTGAAGATTATGTCCTATATCACTAGTATGATAATCATAACAAAGTGCATATACTACGAATGGCACTTGATTTAATATAATAATTTATGTTTTTTATTACTTCGATTTATGTAAATAGTAATAAATGAACTTAGACTACTTAATATTTAATTTTAGTTGGACCACAATCCTACTTTCTCTATATTTTTTAATTATTAATCATATTTTTTTAAATCAGGATTTTATTCTTAATTTTTAATATAAAAAATCATTATGTTACTTTTTATTTCAATGATATATGATAACATTTCAATATAAGTAAAAATAATTTTCTCAAAGTATTTTAAAGTTCAATTTAAATTTTAAAAACTAATATGCATAAATATCAATAACTATTTTACAGATTTTTACAAAAAAATGAGTTATGCTAACTATATCTTGTAAGTTTATACTTAAGTTGTTTGGAACATTGTGAAATTTTATTAATTCTTTACAAGATTGCAATGAAACTCATGTAAAATTTCTTATACTATTCTTTAGAGTAGTTATAACATTTATATCCTACTAGCAATAAAAATGGGATAATATCATTAGCAATTTTATAATTATTAAATATTTTCATTAATTTAAATTATAGGTATTACATATATTTTCAGTTATCTTTATCTATTCTATGTATATGGATTGGAGTCCATATTTTAGTTTTTTAATCTTAACACTAAATTATTTCACTTTTTTTTTGTTTATTTGACATTTATAATTAAAAAAAATTACTATAAGACAAACTTTCCGGGTCAAACATTGTAAGATAATATATATTAATTTTTTTCTTTAAAGTATGATATAAATTATTTTCAGACTTATAAACTTTTATCTATTTAGTGGTTGTGCATTTTTATACGAATATTTAATTATTATGTTATTTTTGCATGTTTTAGTTATTTTAGTTAATTTGGATGTAGACTTAGTCACAAATTTCAATATTTTTTAAAATCCTTCAAATGGTTGCTATTGTGACAATTGGATTTGTGAAAAATGCCAAATAACATATTGATGTCCAAGGATTCAGCGTTTATCACAAGAATCAACTGATTAAGTTTTTTATTCTAATTTTTAGATTAATTGGAAGCAATTTACCTACTTCGTCCGTTCTTTTTGTGTTGTCTTGATTTGTATTGTCCTCCATTTGGTTTGCCATTTTTAGTGTTATGATCTTGGGTTAAGTACTTGGTTTTTCGCTACCTAACAGATCGATTTTTTGGTATGTATTGGCTAGATGCTTAACATTTGGTATCAAAGTTATATCGTTGTTGCGAGTTTGAATCCCGGAGGGGGTGATGGGTCGTCGTGGATGTCGGCTGATAACGATGGGAGTATTTCGGTCTTTTGGTATGTATTGGATAGGTGGAGTTCTTAATGATTCATCGACCACATTTGTTTTCTTTGTGATTAAATAATGGACTGAGCAATTGTTAACTGTTAATATTATTTTTCTATAGGTGTCTTAGAGGCTAACTTTTGTTGAACTGGCTCATGACAAACAAGGTTTTGAGTGCATTATTGTGCTTTAGAGACTAGAGATGCGATTGATTCAAATGCAAAAGACTTACTGGTTGGTTATCTTTCTTTTCTTTTCAAATCCTAGCATAATAGGGTGTATGTTTCTAACATTCAAAGAAAAGTTATAGCCCATAATGGTATTGTTTTCATTACATTAAGGCGTAATAACCTTAGAAAGTTGGCAATGCACCTCAACAACAGAAGAAGCAAGGTAATGATCACCAAGTTGAATGTGCATTCTAAACATGAAGCTGCTGAAATTCTACAGTTGCATTTGACATTTATTTGACTCTTTTCTTCCCACGTATATGATAACAGGGTCCTACCCTGATGCTCCTCGTCCTGACACTAACAATGTCTTTCGAAGCAAGTAATTTGAAACATGTAAATGGCCAGTTATCTAATGGTGTTGAAAATGGAAAGATGACAACTAGATGTGGAAAAAAATCACATCCTTCACCATTTTCCTCGGGGAATGAGAGTGATAAATATCACTATTCTAAAATAGAGAAGGCAACCCCTTCCCACTGTGGAAAAGAATTGTATCTTAATAGGTCAAGTCAGGGTCTGTTGCAATTGGCACTAGGCAATTTTGAATTAAAAAAGAAAAATGAACGATTGGAGGCACGGGTAAGTGTAACCCTTGTCAATTTTGTATAATTACATTATCCACAACTAGGAGTTGTACCTAATCTTCCTTTTATTTACGAATAAACAGATCTATGAATTAGAGCAGAAACTTGATGAGGTGAGAAAATTATGAACCTGTTTCCTCACACTTGTATATTTTTTTCATGATAACAATAAAGAAGGTTTCTATTAAAAAAACTCCTGACGAGAAGGGGGAAATGAACAAAACAAGGAAAATAATCTAAAATAAGAAAGTTGAACGGGTGAGGGAGGTGGTTAGCGAAGGACTTTTACTTTTAAATTTTAAGTTCATGTAAAATCATCCTTTTTACGTTTAAAAAAAAGAATAAAGTCCAAGTGTGATATAGTTCAAAAAAATATATTAGATATAAGCTTCAACTTCCGGCATGTTATAAGCAATAATTTCCACCATCTCAAATTCACAAGTTTCCTTTCTCTCTAGATTGCAGCTCTACTCTTCTATGTCCCAATTTCTATAAATTGCCCAAATTTCCCCCTTTTAATTTTAGTACTTTCAAGTATTCAATTTTTTTTTTTACTATTTGATATTCAAATAGTAAAAAAGAAGCAATAAGAATAGCGTAGAACAAATGACATTATTTGTATCAATGTTCATTTTTTGTACACAGGTTTTCTAAAAACCTAAGGATGTTTGATGATGAAGAGGCTAAAAAACTTACATTTATTACTAATTATCTTATAATTTTTCTATGAAAACAGCATACTAAAATGTTTAAGATTGATACACAATAACAATTTCACTTTTACTACTATAACTGTAACGTTTTCATAAGAATTTACATAAAACTTCTTGCAGTGTCAAACTTTTTATAAAGAAAAAGTATTATAAGAGACCTTGAGAACAATCTAGTTTGTGATAAAAAAATAAAAAGTCAAGCCATAGATGAAGACAAAGGATGAATTATCTTTTAATATTTCTTGAGGTTATACTATTAAATGTAATAATATGTTACTATATGGTAACAATGATGTCAATGTTAATAGCACTAATTCTTGTTTTAATAAAGTGAACACATGAAAATTTTGTAAATGTAAATATAGAAAAATAAATAAGATTAATAGTTTAAAACTATTTGTGTTAATTTTTTTAATTAGTTGAACATTATTTAAAAAATAATTATACATGATAAACACCATCATCCTTTCTCATTTGACTATTAAAAGATTATAAAAATATTAAAAAAACAAGATCAGAGCCATCAGGGGGTTGTTAGATAATTTATCTTGTTATTCCGAGAAGAAAGTTGACTCCACAAGGTTTAATATTGCTAATCTGGTTGAATAAAGTTGTTAAACAAATATGTTGGCGCTCTTCTCTCACAACCTTTGTAGAATTATTGGACAACTCTTTTGATGAGGTCTGCAATGGAGTTTACTTTGTGAACAGAGATATGTTTTAGAATAAGAGAAACAAAAGTAGAATGCTACTTGTTGAAGGTTTGGCTCTACTCTCAATTGTAGATACTTCTACTGTTGTACCCATTTTTTTGGTATTCCTTGCAAATTGTTCACTTAGTTTAATATTTCAGATAATGAAGATGGGATGGATCCAGATAAAATGAAATAATGCATGTCTTTGGGGTATTCTACTAAAAGTAAATCTGCAAACACCATTGGACAATGTGAGCCGTTACAACCTTTTGAAGAAATGTGTTATCTACATGTGTTTGTGTGTTTTTGTATTTCCCAACTGTAATACACTTCATCTTTGGCATTCTTTTGTCTAATTTTAATGTTTCTTTCATGTGTTACTCAAATAAAAATAGTTTTAAGACAAGTACAGATAGAAAAGGTAGGGATTTGTATCCTTGCACAATTTGATTTATGTCTTGTTAAACGAATAACAAGTTGTAAAGTATGCTAGTGATATTGTATCCATATTCGTTTCAAACATACCCCTCCCGCCCTCCAAAAATTATAATGTGGTCCCCTCCCTTCCTGGTCACTTCAATCTTAATTTAAATAACAGTGTTTTTGGCTGCCCTAGGCCTGCAGGATTTAGCAAAGTAATTCATGACGATAATGGCAACCTCCTCCTCTCCTTCGATGATCCTTTGAGCATATCTAACTTCACCTCCCCTGAACTTGTTGGGCTACTTCAGGGCCTCAAAATCTTTCGAGACTAACTCTCATGTCCACTTATCATTGAAGGAGATCCCAACCCTACCCCCCCTAACCAACGACATTGTCACACTTGGATGCCTTCCTTGATATATATAGAATATCTTCCTCCCTTAATTGCATTTAGGTTGGTTCACACTTCTAGATCCGCCAATCACCTTACGGACTTCCATGCTAAACGGGGAAATAAAAAAAAATGATGGCTGCCCAGAATAAGCTGGCTTTGGTGGAATCTTCAAAAACATTTGGCAGCTAAATTCTCTTACCTTGGTCTTCTTGGTATTAGTAATGTCCTTGACGCTGAAATTCAAGCTTTGTTGCCTAGAATCCACATTGTTGCTGAGTATAACTTTTCTCTGAATACTGTCATGAGCTAATTTAATACGGAGACTAACCTCCATAATTCATTCATTCAACTTATTTAGAAGATTATGGATAGGGCACAAAATCTTTGTTTCAATGCACCACAACACCCCATGGTCCGCCAACACTACTGCCGCTGCACTCCTAGAGCCTTGATCATTCTTGCATTAATTGTAATCTCCTTTTATTTATCTTTTTATGTACCAAGTTTCTCATGTAACTCGCTTTTGAGAGAGATGTTGTTTGAAGCCCCTCTCTTTCTCACTACAAAAGCTCTACCTTGCTTTTTCAAAAAAAATAAATTAAACATCTTCAGTAACTAGACAAAAACTAAGGTCCTTTGTCAGGGAGGGAGATATGACAAAAACTAAGACTAAGGTCCTTTGTCAGGGAGGGAGATATGACAAAAGACCTTAGTTTTTGTCATATCTCCCTGACAAAAACTAAAAACAAGATTGATCCATCTGTGCAGTGGGTTTTTGTCATATCTCCCTGACAAAAACTAAAAACAAGATTGATCCATCTGTGCAGTGGGATGCACCATGGTAGTCGGCAGCTGAGAAATTCCGAAAACTTTTTTGTTTCCACTGCTAGTAGGAAAGGCTGGAAAGTATTGACAAGCATAAAACAAGACACAGAAAATCAGATTGAAAAAAAGGAAAAATTGGAGCGAAAAGCAACCAGTAAAGTACATGAGAAGAGAGAACAACCCAATTAGAATTCAAATTTTCACCGGGCATGCCAGCATCTGCAAAGATATTACTTCACACTTAAGAAATTTGTCACCTCACACTTCTCCAGGAAAGCTTGTGCAAACTCTCTTTCTAGCCAGAGACTCATTTCTTTCTCAGAAAATTTTCTCTGTGCTTGTTCCAGAGCAAACTTCAGCGCTTCAATGTGATCTTGATATCAAGCTTAGAGGAGCTCAAACAATCTTTCCTCAAATTCATAAGGACAGACGTCATTAGTATCTCCATAACAATTATCCTCTTGTCCAAAGCTCTCAACAGCAAAATTCTCATGTAATTTTTCAAAATTAAGTACAAGTGCAGAAAAATGAAATTACCCAACATATGTCATTGTTTTAACAGGTTGCATATAAAAAATAAACTTTTTTTAGAAAGATTTATAAAAATAAACATGATGCAGGAGTTCTTAGTTCAGTATCAAATGCCCACTATAATTTCTAGAAATACAATGGAGCAAAAGGAATGACATGTTGCATGCCACCACTGATTCAGTCACCACAGAGAAAATGTTTTTATATTAAAGCTCAGATGAACTAAATAATTTAACAAGCAAAACCAAGAGAAAATCAAGAACTCTAAAAGAATAATCAGAGCAACTTAAGTTGTCCCATTGCACATTACTAACCAAGCTACATATGACTAATTAAGCAGAACAAATAAATGCAACATTAAAGTGAACGGAAACCACAAGCATCAATCTGCAATTAAATGAAAAACATCCATTGGCGGGTCCTGGTGCCACAACTAAGGAAATCTAACACAACAATTTGAGGGTAGAGAAAAAGACATGAAAGCATAACAACACAACCAGAAAGTAATGGAAAAGAAAAGGACTCAAGTTCCACACTAACAACTCCAAGTTCCTGTTTCCAGCTATTAAACAACGGCATGAGACTGGAGAAATTTGAGTTTTGCAATAATGAAACATGAGGCACAAGTTTAAAAGTATGTTATTCAGCAGGGACAAGGAATTTCACACTATGAAATGAACAAAAAATTACCCCCAACTGCTACAAATTAGGGGCTCCATCTAGTGTGGGCTTTACATATGATTGACTAACCAGTGAATCTATTGAGATGGTTTATTCTCACCTTCACTTTTCTGTTTTGTGACCTGTTCAACCTTAGAAGGAAGTTTAATGACCTAACCTTGAACAGAAAACATAAAGAGTTTTTGGCATGCCCACCATCTACTGATGTTATTAGCTAGAATTCCATTCTAAAGGTTATAATGAAATGTCTGCCTCATAAGAAATTGAAACAACAAACAGATTAACAAACTCTGCATTTACTCTCCAAGAACAGACAGGTATAATTATACTACATCAGAGAGATATCTATGCATGTAGAGAAGATGCTCATATTCATAGAGATATCTATGCATGTAGAGAAGATGTTCATATTTTGTGCAAAAACTGCAGTCATTTAGGTTTTGGTCTTCCTGAAATAGTGTAAAAAAATGAAGTGTAAGTAAATAATTGCACAATTAATCAAATGTTGTTATGTCAAGTATTTGATCTATTTTGGCAGTATAACCTGAACTTGGTCCCCCACCATTCAAGACATGCTGCAGATGAGATTTCCAGACTAACTTGTCTTCAACAAAAAAAAAAAAAGCCCAGCATAAAGTGTTCAAACTCTCAGCATTTGTACATATTGCTCCCACCCAAAAATAATATTAACAATAAATAAATAAATAATCCACACTCATTTACTTTTCAGTAAGAAATACTTGGAAACATTGCCTTGCCATTGAAGATAATGGTATCACAACATTTAAAATAAGGCAATGATATCCCAACCTTGGGGTTGAGCAAGTTCGTTTTACAGCATTGATCTGGCAGCAACAACCACTTCGAACCTTCTGAGTACACAAAATCCTAAGACCGTCACAGTATAATTTTCTCTCTTTTTTTTTGTTTCTTTCATTTTTTGAATGACTTGAACATAGCTAAAAGATACACAGGCAACACGTAGAGCAGAAGAAAGAATATTTGACAAGAAGGGAGAGTTACCTCATGACAGGAAAGAAAAATCTTCAATGTAACAACAAAATAAAAGTTCCCAACTAAACTTTAAAAAATGTAGTAAAGCACTCCAGCACATTGGCAATCACACTAATAAGAATTACAAAAATGTCAAGGCAAAAAAGGCCACAAAGCATACAGGTCAACAACACATGTATGTTCCACTTACATACTTATGATAAACCTGATAAAAATCTGCCTTATCATCAGAAATCGGCCGTAGAGACACCCCAGAGAACGTATTAGCTCCTTGCCCCAAAAATTTCACGAAGCATACAACTTCAAATTCTTTATCAAAATTTGGATCATCAAAATCAACAGGCATTCGTGCTCTCAAGCAACCCGGTGGTCCTTTCAGAGGAACATCTTCAACATGCCAACACAATTCCTTCTCTGACCTATTCAAAAGAGCTTTAGGCGACACGTTTAACAGTGTAGGATCCACTGGTAGCTTCAGGACAAACCTTACATCAGTTAATGGGGCCAATAACCCGGGATTAGAAGCATATTGAATCATCACAGAGAGAAGAGTCCCACTACAACGGGTAATTAGACGCACCCGCAAGGGAATCGGTGTAAACCGAGGTTGCAAGCTATACTTGAGGAGGGGAATTGGCTCTTCATTGTATGGGGCTCGGACATGGAATATCCCATTTCCAATGCTGCTTACATCAGAACTTTGCATAACACAACGTTTTATCCCAGCTGTTCCATCAATTTGGAAGGAAAATTCTGTCTCTTTTGCAGTAGAATCCTTTGGAGGCGGCACTGTTTTTAAATAGAGGACACCCTGTAGACCCACTCTAGCAAGCAAAGATTCACGGAATTCTGCACTGATTTCTTCAGAGAAGTACAACTCCGGACCTTTCATTTCAGTCTTCTTAATTAGCAAAAGATTTTGGAGAGGTGCACCTGCTCCTGCTGTAGTTGTCTCTGTTTTGACACTCTGCCCAGACTGCAGTTCTTCAAGCCCACCTAGTCCCAGCAGGGGCTTCATAGATTTTGTTGGACCTACAAATTCAGAGGCATCCAGACCACCTCCAAATGCATCATCAAACCCTTCAAATGCTTCTGAGAGAGAAGCCTCCTTGCCATATTCTATTCCACCATAATCACCTTCAAATCCTTCCACACCAATAAATGTCGATTGCGTAGCAGCTGGGGGAGGTAATGTTGTCACTTCAAGACCAGCAAGAGCACTAGTAATATCAGAATTAGACCCTGCTTCCTTGTTCTTTTTGAACCCTCCAACAAGTGTTTCTGGCTTGTTGAGGGCATCGCTTGCAGCAAAGGGATCATTCTCTTCAGTGGATTCTTCAGTCTTTTGTGTCTGCTGATCTGGTTGATCAGGAACAGCCCCAGGGACAAGGGTTGCAACCACCTCATCTCCAGCAGCTAAAGTTTCAGGCGGTAATTCAAACAGGGCATTGGAATAGAGTTCCACATTAGCTTGGTGGGTGATGGTAGCGGCCTCCACATTGGGCCATGTATCAGCCCCACGCACACGATTCTCAGCTTCAACTGCAGAGTGCAGCATCTTTGCAATTCCATCACCATGGATGCAGGAAAGTATGGTAGCAAGACGGATGGAGCCCACTCCACGGAGAACCACGTCAAGAGCCATGTAAACTTCGGCATACTTACGATGTAGCTTTTCCGGTGTCACATCAACACCTCGGCAAGCCGCCACCAGAACGGAAACGGCCTGATTGACCGTTGTAATGCAGTCAAATACATTATGATGAATAGTAGTGATACCGAGGACGTAGATGGCATTAACAAGACGGTAAACAATACGGTACTGCCGGTCAACACCAACAAGGAGCTGGCCGCTGGAGGCAGCCAGTGGATCATCACCCAGGGACGCGTCTGCATCTTCGGAGGCGAAGGCCGCGTGCTGCTTTCCTGGCGAAAAAGCGAGGCGCGTCTGGCGGAAAGAGGAGAGAGCAGCAAGGGCACGGGCAGGGGGGAACCATTCCCGTGTTTGGAGGAGGATATCGGATCCGTTAGCAGGTTGAAGGGAAAGGGCAAGGCACGCCATGCGCCTCAGATCTAAGATCTCCAACGATCTAAAGTCTAGGGTTCGGTATAACACTTTGCAAGAAGATTGATAATTCACAATTTCATTTCAGGCCTGAAAGGACGGAGAAGGAATTTCTTGTTGATCATGCTAATAAAGAAATGCTCGATAAAAGGTAATTTTGAGAAAAACGCATCAAAAGATTTAATTTATTCTCCGAAATAATAGATCTCAGTTTCTGGAGACGAAACACGAAAGAACTCACTTACAGTTTTTGTTGCAGCTCCGGCGTAAAGCGATAATCGTGAAACTGCAGCGGAGGTAGAGCAGCGCTCTGCTTTTAGATCGGTGTGCTGGCGTTGGCTTCAAGACGGGCCGAGCATGGTAGCTCGGTGCAAACGCGAAGCCGCGCAGTTTTTTTTTTATATATATATTTATTCGATAATATTTACGAATTTTCTTAGGCCCAGCCGTCAAATATTTGATATGATGCTAGTCGACATAATAATAGCTGACACTAAACGTTGGTTAATCCACAAATTAAAAATTTGATCTTCATCTTTATCTTTATCTTCATCTTATACATCTACATGATTTTTATCTCCGAAATGGGTGTTAATGTGGACAAATATATATTCGAAGATGGTGTTAGTGTGGACAAGTTTATCTTTATCTTCATCTTCATCTTCGAAATTTAAAATTATTGATTTTATTAATTGTAAAAATAAGTTAATTAAACCAAATGTTTGAGTTAACAATATTTTAATTACCACTATTAAATCATTAATATAATAAAGTAAATAAAAAATATTATATTAATAACATAAGATAGATTCTTTACATGGTATTAATTACTAATATATTTTCACAAAATTAAAATTAATTAATTAATTAATCAAAGGCATACTTTAATTATATTTTATTTCCTGGAACAATAAATATAAAGTTTAATATAGTAATAAAATTGAACAAAAATAATAAATAAATATATATACTTTATTAATAACCTAAAAGAAAAATTATTCAAATAACGAGTTTGTGCCTTTAATATTAAAATCATCAAGTTACAAGTTTAGTACATATGAACGACACATGTTCAAAAGTAATAACATACGACCATCATTTATCGTTCCACATGGAAGTCGATATGGCATTTCGAAATTGTGAGGCTCTTGTGAATTCTAATGCACACTGCCTCTGAAAGCTTATTACTTAGCTACCCTCATCTTCAAGACCATCATCTTTGTCGCTGTCTGTATCATCCATTGCACCTTGGACCACATCACCTTCTACACCGAGCTCACCACCCGAATCATCATCTTCATCTTCAAACGTACCTCTGAAGGGGTTTTGGGAGAGAACATTCATCATTTATGTTAAAACTAGCGGTGAACCTTAAATTTAGCTCAGTAATACCATTATGAGATTCAGATTTTAATATTATCTATTGACTTGCCCAATCTAGTTGACTTCACTATTTACCCTGAATGGAGAGTTGTATTGGTCTGGACCATAACCATTTTCCAACTAAATAGTTTGCTTTTTGCATCCATTAACACCTAAACCCTGATTCCATAGGTATAATGCCTTTGCCCTAACTAACTAAATTACATTTTTCATCTTCTCCATTCCTAACCACAATTCCTCCTTAACCTAACATCCCCCCACCTCTTAGCCTCTTCCTCTTTCAATTTCTATGAAGGTTACATAAACAACCGGTGTATAATAGGAACAACATAAAAAATAATATGAAAAAAAAAATATTACACAAAATGAGAAATTATATAGCTTCTATACACCATTCTCACTCCTACCAGCTTTAGGCCAATAACTCGTAGAATGTTTATAGGGAGACCAAAGCAGGTAACAAATATACACCAAAAACCCCATAAAGAATGTCATTCTCACTCCTACCAACTTTGGATCAACAATTTATAGATGTTTATAGGGAGACCACAATAGGTAATATATATACACCATAACCACATAAATAATGAAATGACATCAAATATATCCCATAAAATGAAAAAAACTACATAGCTTCTATATAACATTCTCACTCCTTCCAGCCTTGCCATCCGACCTCTTCCTCTCACACTTATAAACTTAATAAAAACAATGAGCAATTTCACTAAGCATGCATCCACAACAACTTTCCTCCAAATAAACTACTTAATGCCCCTCCATATTCTAAGATAAATTAATGGCTACAATTACAGTGGGAACCAGAGAAGTCCAATCTGAAAGTTCAAATAAGAATAGGACCTATATACACAGGTAATGATCTCATCTCTCCTTCTGGAGCTTCTCTTCAAAACAAAGTAGTTCAGGTTCTTCAGATCCTTTTGTAAATTGTAGTAGGGAATCAATCATGAGAGGGAAGTATAAGAACATGCACTCACAAAATCAGTTCCTATTTCTACATATATGTCTCCCATTCAAGATGGTTCCTTGCCCGTCCAACTGCTGCTCGGTTATTTCACTTGTATTATGAGTAAGAAGTGTACAACAATTCATACCCTTTTTTCAGTTTCTCAGTATTGATAAATAGATGACTTCTATAATATGAAAAAGTAATTTGATTCTTTTGGTGCCTATGAAAATTGAATTGCATAAAAATTATCACCTGGACATTAAGTAAGTTTCTCTACAGTACAAAAAGGACACATAAAAAAGCTTCGTGCACACAAAAATTTCACTAGAACAAAAACAAAAGGCAAATACCCATCCGACCATCATTGTACACTAAGACCATTTCACCCCAATGATGGTCGGATGGTCAAATAAAACACTAATTTAATGGAAAAAAAATTAGGGTTTAGTCATACCTTTTGAAATTTGGGAAAAACCGAAGCCGAAGGGTGAAATCGATGCCGAATGGGGAAATTGATGCATAATTGAAGTATAAATTAAGAAATCGAAGCCCAAATGTCAAAATCGAAGAAAATTGAAACCGAAATAGGGGAAATCGCAAGAAATCGAATATTTTGGGGGAAAAGAGAATAACAAGAGGGAGAAGGGAGTGAGATGTTGAAAGGGAGAAGAGAGAGAAGAAAGGGAGGTCGAGAGGGATAAGAGAGAGAGAGAAGCGAGAGAGAAAAATAGAGAGCGAGTTCGAGAGAAGAGAGGGAGGCACAGAGACAAGAGAGGGGGTGCGAGAGAGAGAGGGTGAGTCCCAGAGAAGACTGAGAGACGGAGGCAAGAGACGAGAATCCGAGGGAAGAGAGGCAGCAGTGACGTCGGGGGCTCAGGGAGACGAGAGAGGGAGTGTGGGAGAGAGGAAGAAAAAAAGGAAAATGAGGACGCGAGAGAGAGGGGGGTGCAAGGAGAGAGAGGGGCAAAGGGAGCGTCGCGCGTCCTTCATCTCAAAGAAGATCAAATATGGCCTTATTTGAGATGAAGGATTTTAAACTGTGGAGATGAAGGACCGCTTCATCCCCTGTATCCAGATGAAATGTCATCTGCGCTCTACTAACGACTTCAAGTGTTGAAGGGCGTCATGCGGTTGAAGATCATCTCGGACTTCAAGTTGACTAACCCCCCCCTAAGGGCGCAAAATGTTAACCAAATGACCACTACAAAATAACCCTTATGCTTTGTCGACAAATTAGCCCTGCATGGGTTTTAAAAGGAAACCCCGTTCTCACATGGCTATATTAAATAAGAAACCTAATCCTATCTTAAGTGGGTCAAGTTGGGGTTGGTTCCTTGTTGAACTAGCTCTTTCTCATCCCTAACCATAATATATTGAAAGAAGTTTTCTAAAGAAAACAAATATTCACTAATAATGGGATGTTAATGCAATAAATCTAAAGAGTGTAGAAGAATTGAAGAGAAAAATTTAGATATTGCACGAAATACGAATATTCACCGGGTAAGTAAAAGAAAACTGAAATGTGTATGAAACGAAAATATTTGTGAGATGAGTAAATCATTATAGGAAATGTAAATCAATGAAAAAATAAATAATTTCTCGTTCCTTAGGGAATAAAGGAAAAGTTAGAGTAAATGAATTTTCAAAAAATAAAATATCATGTGTTAAAATAGTATGTGATAAGCAGGTATTCTATTACGATCATTAAAAAAGAAAGAGCAATGAGCAAATTTTTGTTGTAGCTACCACCAACTTATGTAAATTGGTCATATTTCATGTGTTTTTAGATGTATTCCAATAATTCATGGTATATTGTCGTTAAGATGTCAAGGTTATACGTCACCCGGTTTTTAATAATATAAAAAAATCGGGGTTATTTAGATAATTTTAACTAACAAAGTTGAATTCCATGAAAGAAGTCTCAATAGACCAAGGGCTAATTGAGATTTTATATCCAATTAAAACTTAAATTTAGTTAATACCATGTTATGACCCCCTCTCCACCAAAAGTGAGACCTTGGCCCTCCACCTTAAAGCCCAACTTTTGCCTTGCAAGAAGAGAGGAAACGAGTAGAGGCCCTCATCCCCACTTGGCATAAGGGACCTCCATCATTATGAGGAAAGTGGGAGAAGTTATCCTCCCGTATTTTTTATTTTTGTTATTTAAAAAATAATATAATATTATATGTCAATTCGAGAATTCCAGCAAGTAATAATCATATTATGAAAATATCACGCGCCAAATTAATGATGTCGCTTTGGACCAATCCTTGTCACCAGCTTGTTCACAATTACACGGAAGAACAAGAATTGTACATTAAGTGACCACCTGGAGCCACTCTGGCCCGTCGGATCACCCCGACAAATCTCACCCGATCGATGGCTCCACTCGGACGACGCGGGTCACCACCAGAGTCAGTGCGCTCTCTTTACCAGACGATTCATCCAAAGTGACAATCATCGCATTTTTGCGAATGTGGGACCCAGTGCCCACTCCGTAGAAGAGATGGAACTACCATGATACCCCTCCTCGAGATTAGACTACAAAGCGGAATGTCTGGATAATTTTGGATATTCGTGAGGCCAATTTGGGAGGGAGGTTTTATCCAGAGAGATTAAAAAAAACGGCGACAGCATGAGGGAAGGACGAAGGGCATGATTCGATCTTTAGTTTAGGAGCGCGGTCGCGGGCCCCACGGAGAGGACCTTCCCTGTAAAGGGTCTGGCGTCTCTCTCTAAAAACTGTCAGGTCGGTGGCGAGAAGCGGGACGTATATATGAGCAGTTGCGCGACCGTCAGCAAAAATCGCAGAGCTCGCACGCTTTTAACAGCAAAAACCCTACAAATCCGGGCAGAATAAAGCGAGGAAGAACGGACGCATTTCGCCTACCGTCGTTCTCTTTTCCTCTTTCTCTCCTTCTCTCTCGGCCTTCTGCCTTTCGCCCCTTTTTTTTTTTTTTGTTGCTTTTTTGTTTGACGCTTTTACTGTTCCCTCCTCTTGCTTTATCTTTTTGCCGGAGAGATCTTCTGATCGTTCCATTTTGGTTTTCGTTCGGATCGACCAATGCCGGGCTTTTTTCCCCTCTGAGACGCGATTTCCCTCGGTTTCTTCTCTTTGCCGGAGTTTTTGTTTTTGTCAGCGGTTCCTCCGTGAGGTTGTGGGTTTTGTTTAGGGTTTCGGGAGCAGGGCGGGTCGAACGATCCGAAGCCGAAGGAATCGAGCTGCTATATTCGGGAATCAAGCTTGTACGAGGAGTTTTACTGAATTTTAGAGGTTCTGCTGCTGGTTTTAGCATCCTTGGCGCAAGTCGTGGATATTGATTTTGATGAAACGGGTTTAAGTGGGACGATCAGATTCTGTTATACTGGTTTGAAACTTTGTTGTGTTTCTTATGGGTTGGATTGGTTTTGGTAGAGGAATTGAGTGGGCAGTGTAATGTATATGTGGTTTTGTTGGCAAAAAGAGTAATTGAAGCTGTCAGGATGCTTTTCCCTAAACTTGACGACTCTCCGATGTTTCGGAAGCAGGTGACGACTATGGATTCGATTTGTGGCTGTGTTGTAACGTTGTTATGTCTATACTTCAGATTTTTAACACGATAAGTTATTGTCCCTTTAGTTACTGTGCTGAAGTTTCTGTTTGGACCTTATGATATTATAAAAAAAAATGGCTGTTTGAACTTCCATTAGAGGTGGTAAACAGGAATAACACTGGCGCACCCTATGGACCTAACTTTTCTTATTAACTTGTCCACTCGTCGTATTGATGTGACTTACGAACGCGACCTTTTTTTTTTTTTTGTATGAAACTTCAAATCTCTTTTGTCCTTGTCAGTGGGTGCACATGCATTAGTTTTTTTTTTTTTTTTTTTGAATTGATCGTTGCACTTTATGCATTTCTTTCTTTGTAAGGCTATAGGAATTCTGCAGCAGCAGTGAATGTGGTAGCTTACGTGAAATACTCTATATGATGGTTGTAGTAAAATAGGTCAGACGAATTTGTTTTCATTTTCAATAAATACAAGATGCTTCTCTCGCTCTTGTCCTCTCTTATTTTTCTCCCCTTCTATCCATTTTGCTTTACTACACTTTCCAATGATTAATATTGTCACTGGAAAAATAAAAAGGTGGAATAACTCCATTAGTTGGGTACACCACCTTGCCAAAATTCCTAATGGAGCAAATGGTTCAGTTCAGTTGGAATAATACTGTTAGCTGCTTTGATACCATTGGTATATCATGAGCGGGAGGTACTACATAGTCTCTCATATGGGGTTTTGATTTTTGACTCGGAAATGCAAACTTTTGTGGTTACTGTCCTGAAAAGCGAATGATCATAACTAAAAGCATCCTAGAAGTAATAAACCATGAAGTATTCCTGTGTACTTTTGTCTCCAATGTTTAGTCTCCTGGGTTTTAGTCATCCTTTAAATAGGATGAAAATGAACTCTTGGTCGGATAGACTGACTTCCATTTGTTCATTGGTAGGAATCACTATTTCTGGGGAAATTCTTATCATTCAAGTGGGTAAAGAATAACTCAGGTTACTAAGTTAAGACCATGCAATATGAGATCTTAGGAACTTTAGAATTAGCATTGATATTCATTTTTGGTTAGTTCATTTTGGTTACCATGTTGCTTGTATACGGGGCTTTAATGTGAAAAAGTTTTGAGCATATGTAATAAAGAAGTTAATTCCATATCTAAGTTCTCTTTGTTGCACTGACTATTGTTCAGTTCTTAAGTTATATATGAAGTTCACATTGTTGCAATTGTAGCCACCCCCCCAAGAAATAATTAGTTATTGCAACTGGTCTGCTTAAAATTTTAGATCTGTCTGTTCAAAATTTTCTTTCAACTATTCTTTGGATGCCTATGAAGTATAGATATGACTGCTTCTTTCTGTTCAATTGTTTGCTTGTTGCAATATAATGACTGAATTAATATGACTTGCAGATACAATCCCTAGAGGAGAGTGCTGAATCATTGAGGGAGAGAAGTCTAAAGTTTTACAAAGGATCTCGAAAATACACGTATGTCTACATTTTAAGACTTTCTGTGTATCCTATTCTGTCCTTACTTTCTGTTTGATATATCTGAATTATTTTAGGGTGTTCCATACACCAAATCTTGGTAGGTGTGACATGAAGAATATGAAAATATGATCTTTTTTTATTTATCACAATGGCTATTGACTTGCTTTGGTTAGATTGGTGTTTCAAACATTTTGGGGATAATCTTGGAAATACAGAAAATTGTGTCCATTCATGCATGTAATCTTAGAATTGCTCTTTCTCTCTCTCCCTCTACCTCTCTCTTTTTGTTCTTTTCTATGAAATATGTGTGTGTCAGTAGAAATTCTTGGTAGCTGATGATGTCCTCAGGTCAATTTGGACAGAAGTAAGCGCCGAATGGTGATAGCTCAGGATAAAGAGTTGCAAGCATGTATAAGAAAGGAAAACTGAAAATATACAAAGACGAAGGATGGTGTGGTGGCTGACACTGATTTGGGAGGAGGGGGAGGGTCATGGGGAAATGGGTTTGACAAGAGCAAGCTGTTTCTAACACTCCAGACACTCCCCTCCTGGCGAGGGTGCCAAATTTTTGGTGTCCTTGGGTGTAGGGATGTGAGAAAAAGGCTGATCAAATCTTTCAAAATAGAAGCTTGTATGAAAAAGGTGACTGTCACATGGGGTGGTTTCTAGTGTTAGGTCTTGGGTTCAAGTTACACCAGGGTGGTGGGTAATCTACATTAAAAAGAAAAAAACGAAAAGAAAAGAAGAAGCTTGTAGGTAGCATTTTTTTGTAACTTGATTTATGAAAGACTGAAATGGCTTGAGGTGGGCTATATGCTCCATGAATTGGAAGCACTTGTTTCACATAGTTACTGGAAACAGGAGTATATCTCAGCCAACTCCCATGACCTTTCTCCCTTTTGATTGAATCAAACTAGGCCTCTACGGAAGCTGACATGGAAAGCCAGATCTTGGAGGATGTGCTTTGCCATTTGTAATTTGTAACTCAGAACCCTATAAATAGCAATGGGGGTTGAGCTTCGACCCCAACACAGAGTTATTTTCAGACTCTGTTTTTTCACATCTCTTCTCTCTTTCTCTTCCTTCAAAACCCTAAACTCATTATTTCACAGTAGGCTTGAGTGGCTCTCATTGAAGTTTGCTTTCATATTTGATAAAGCAAGAGATCTTTGCCATGACCTCTAATTGAGTTTCCTGCCTTTGAGTTGTTCTACTAGCAAATTTTGAAGCCATTCATTTGGCCAATGAAGGTTGGAAGACTTAACCATTATATTATTGTTGTACCTTTTCTTATATAATCTCATCCTTACTTCCAATAAAATTACCTTTTTTTTGAAAGTAAAATTACCTATTTCTCAACTAGGAGAATGTATTGACATGTTAGTCGGACTGGCAAGAAATAGAGGAAATATGACAGTGACATCAATGGAAATGGTGATGAAATAATAAAGAAGCCATTAAATGATGACACTAGCTAAAAAGTGAAACTGACCAATGATGAAGTGGAAAGGAGGTGGCTACTTTTAGCTGGTCTCAGCATGGTTGGCAAGATTCTGATGATGAATACTGAACAGTGATATTGTTTAGTCTGCATGATTTTTTCTTAGTTGTTACAAGCATCATGATTCTTGGTTTGGTGCTTATTCTGTTCCTACAATTTTATATCAGAGAAGGTCTTGGGGAGGCATATGATGGTGACATAGCATTTGCTAGCTCTCTTGAAACATTTGGAGGTGGCCATAATGATCCCATCAGTGTTGCTTTTGGAGGTCTGTTTAAAACTTAAGTTTCACAAGCACAAATTCTACTCTTTATCTTCTAGACCTGTTATTGCTCATTGATTAGATTTACCATTGCTACTATTTTCTTAATATTTATATGTTTGAACTTTGATAGATTGAACTAAAGTTAGAAGCAGAATGGAGGAGGATTCATGTTACTGAACCCGATATAATCGGGATAAAGCTCTGATGATGTTGATTTTATTTGTTCTTCTCTGTAGCATAGTCTATTCAGCATCAGTTTCTGTTGCATTTCTTTTGACTGGTGGAAGTTATTGCCAGTTATGTATCAGTAGTCATATGCCATGCATGTTTCATTTGTCTAGGGTTGTTTGGAAACATATGAACAAAAATCTAGTTGAAGTATAGCTTCTCAATTCATTCATACATCGAATTTCTCATATTTGCGTGTAGTGTAATATTTGTTTAAATTTTAGATGTTTCCAAAGAATAAGAAAATGTCATTTGTAAAACCTAAATTAGGAAGTGGACAAAATCGTTTTTTTTTTTTTTTTAAATGAAGTGGACAAAATCGTTACCGTTCACCGCTAGTCGTTGATATTCTTTTGACAAAATTTTCGCTTTGATTCTGCAACCCTTGTCATGAAAAACGTGGATTTGGTTTATTTTCTACAGATATTGATGAAATTGTGCTTTCTCAGGTCCAGTTATGACCAAATTTACAATTGCTTTAAGAGAAATTGGAACATACAAGGAAGTCTTGCGATCACAAGTATGTTGCTCTTGTTTTGCATTTGGTGAAAATCTTGCTACTACAACCTTCTTCTTTTAATTGTTTTGTGTATTCATTAAAAAAAGAAGTCATATGTAGATAATAAATAAATGAAACTGTGAATTTTGCTTTCTTAGTAGATTCTTTCATTTAGGATACTAACTTATTGCTTTGCCCTGTCAAAATTGTTTCCTCTTCTAATAACTTTGCTTCCTAACATAATGGCTGGTCCTCAGTCCTCTATCTTCAAATATAGACATTTCTGTGGTTTTGTACATTGATTGTTTCTTTTTATATGTTTTATAGTTCGATGATGCTGACTTTGTATTCTTTTCTCATGTATGTGAAATTTGATACTGCTTGTTTTTTTTTTAACAACAGCTAAAAAGAAAACAGACTAGTGTACAGTAATGCATCCATTACGTGGCAAACCAAAGAATAGAACCTTTTCAAGACAACTGGGGCAAAGTGTAATTATTCTGTGATGTAGAAAAAAAGAAAACCTGAGTTAATTTTTCTGTCTGAGTGCTTATTTTTAACTTTGAGGCGGTAGAAAAGAATTTTTTTTTTTTTTGTTGTTGTCAGTGATATTATTTAACCAAATCTCCCCAGTTTGGGTTGAAAAAATTTCTTGCTGGTGTAAGAATGGGGTTTCATGTCTTGCTTAGTAAACCTGGGTTAGTTTTTCTGTTTGAGTGCTTATTTTTAACTTTCAGGCAGTAGGAATGAATAATTTTGTTGTTCATGTTGTTGGTGTTATTATTTAAATAAAATTCCCCAGGTTGGGTTGAAGAAATTTCTTGGGTGGTGTAAGGATGGGGTTTGGTGTCTGGATGAGCCTTTTGCTGCTTTCTTGTGGTTCCTTTTTCTCTAAATTTATAAAAAAAATATATCTTGAGACAAGTTGAAGCGCATTCCAACCTAACTGACCTGGATAGACACTGCTGCTTGCAAGCACATAGTTTGGATGCCTAGGCTTTGGTAGTGTTCCTATTCGTACTTCTTTGTATTCTGCCCTGGGTTTACTTAGACGTTGTATGGACGTTCTTCGAAATGAATTCTCTTGTATGCTCTTTTTTTGGAATAGTTTTATGGGGTTAATTGCTTGTATATCTGTGAGATATGGGATTAATTGCTTGTTTGGTAATTTAAAGCTTTAGTATGGTTATTTTTGTCATTGACATATAATTTTTAGCAGAATTATGAAATAAGGATAAGTCGGTAACTCCATTGATTTTAGAAGGGTATGTAAGCATTAATTCAAAATACAGGGGTATCTAAGATATTTGTGCCTTATCTCAAGAGTATATAGGCAATTAATGCAAGAATGATATCCTCTTTTGCTATAAAACTGATCATTGCCATCTCTTATATTACCCCAATATACATAAATCATACTCCATTCGTATTTGTGATAATTACTTTGAGGTACAGGTATTAGTTATTACTTACTACTCGTTCTTTCTTTGGTGTTACAATCTTGTCACTTGTCCACTACTTGGTTTTGCACATTTACTTGGATTACAACATCTATTTCTACTCACCATGACAACATGGAATACTGAAATTGATCCACCACTTTGGTGCTGCATCTTGTGGTATATGTGAAAAAAAGCATGTGCTAAAATGGATAACATCACCCACAAAAGGATTGCTTTTGTTTACAATGTACACAGTTTAGGCTGTCAAGAGGACCCTACTCTCATACCCCATGTCAGATGAGTGAAAAACGTAATTGGCATTGGGCTGCTCGGTTATTCATTTCCACTCAAATCTTGTATTCTTTTGTTTCCATGATATATTTCTTCTGTCTGACTGTTTGAAAAACATTTATTTTGTTCTTTTTACTTTTCTTTTTCATGTATAACTTTCTATATGCGCTAATTGTTTCACCTAACCTTGTATGCCAGTAAAATGATGCAACAGCATGCATGTTGAATTGTGAATCCAATTTAATTATGTCTGTTCCTGTTTTAAACTTTCTGATATCTTTATTGAATTTTACAGGTTGAACATATGCTAAATGATAGATTGCTGCAATTTGTTAACATTGATTTGCATGATGTCAAGGTACTCATGAATACTGCTAGCCTTCTAGAGCTTTATTCAGCCATTCCTTCTTGATATGGCGAGGTGTCTATTATGGAGCTAATCATAGGAGCTACTAATTTTCCTCCAACAAACCATTCTTTGTGCAGGAGGCTAGGAAGCGCTTCGATAAGGCAACTCTTCAATATGACCAGGTGAGCTTTTGAGGATTCTTTATTGCATTCTGATCTTTGTTAACCATTCTGTTCTTTATTATTAAGCTGAAATATCTTATATTTGTTACTAAGATATTCTATGCTTGGACATGTTCTTATTTTTTATTTTTGACAATTTTGTTTTTTTCTTTGTTTTAGTAATTTTACTTTGATGATTAATGCAATTTTTATTGATAAAAGGAGTTTACATGCAAGAAAAAGAAAAGAAGAGAGGTAAAACCTAGTAAATCAAAAAACTAAGTGTGAGAAGCACTATATGACGAATGTGACAAAACTCTGAGAAGTTGATGCTGTACCTCAAGGTGGGGATTGTTGTTTTTTTACACTAATCTAGATCTTTAAACCTGAGTGGATTATAAGGTGGGATAGTCGTTCAGTGATCAGTTGGATTACTTGGGCCTTAGGCTCAGTGGTCACGTGGGTGGGGAGTTCTAATGTGAGTTCTTGTGTTCAAGTCTCACCAAGGGTCAGATGTCCATCTCCTTTAAGACCCATATTTTACAAGAATGGCAACTCCTTCTGTCGAGTCTTCTCAAACTTCAATTTTGATTGAAGTTCTCTTGGAAATCCGGGAAAAGCTGGATTTGGAGGAGTACACCCCTTATCACATATGCAGGCCTATTGGGAATTTCTGATTCCATTTCACCTGAGCTTTGTGCACTTCTTCAAGGCCTCATCATCCACTGGAACTACCTCAACGGCCCACTCCTGGTTGAGGGAGACTCAAAAGTGGTGGTTGATTGGTGCTTATCAGATTCTATCCCACCTTAGCTCCCCTGGGATTTTTTAATGAGATAATGAGTATTGTTTCTCTCCTAGTTTGTAGTTGGTCTCAGATTCCTAGATGAGCAAATTCTTTTACTGATTTGCTTACTAAACAGGGAGCGTCTCTCCAATCCCTTGTTGTAAAGGGAGTGCTCCCCTTATCTGTTTTATGTTCTTGTTGTAATGAAATATTACCTTCTCAAAAAAATAAAGTCTCATAAAGGGTAAAATAGGGGAAGAGAGGAGGGGGTGGGGTGCATGTAATCAATATTCAAAAGAAAAGGTAGGATGGTGGTTCTGCAGACTTAATGTATCTCTTTATATAGTGGTGATTGCTTAAGAGCCTGCAATAAGGTCAGCAGGAATATGACAAATTTTATGTGATGACTGTTAAGGAAGTTAGGCCTCTACTTTCTATAATGGATCCCTGAGGTTCCATTGTTGCCAATCTTTTGTTCATTCCTGTATTGCTTTATGCTACCATCATTCGTTAAGACATTAAATTTCCTCTTGCCGGTTTGCTGTATGAGCAGATATTTTATGTAGAATATCATCTGAAGATACAATTATTATTTTTTTCGCTGCAATTTGTGCCATTCCTCTCATCCAGGGAGGAAAAAAACTGTGTCACTTATTTTTTTTGAAAAAGATGTATTTATATTAACAAGAGAAATTAAAAAAATTGTGTCACTCCTCTTATCTGGGGACGTTCTTTCTTTCTTTTTGAATGTTGTAAAAGCTTCATTGTACTAAAAGAAAAACTTACATAAAAATAAAAGAAGAAATAAAAAATACAATCAATTAGCATGACTGAATTTACAACCAACTGATGTAATGATATAACCTTCTTTGCTAATTGTTCTCCCATCAAATTTGCTGATCTTGGAATGCTGCCCATGGACACTTCTCGAAGAAATCTCTAGTCAAACCTCCAATGTCGCCTGTTTTTCCCTTTCTGCATGAAATTACAACAGCCAAGATGCCTTAAAAAATTAGCTGATGGTTAAAATGGTTTTAATAAATTAACAGTCCTTGCTCCACTGGCCTTAATTCTGTTTCTGTAGAATCTACTAAAACAAATAGTAGTCCTGAATAGGATAACAAGACTTATCCCTCGTGATCTCGTACTATGCCTCCAATTCGACTTTGCCTTGGGTTACGTTTAGAACTCCCATCGGAGTTAAGCTTTAAAGAATGCAATGGTGGGGGTATCCAAACTTCCACTGTTAAAGGTCTACTGTGCTTCTTATTCAACAACAATGATTTTCCAGTTTAACCCAGAAGAGATCCTGTGTAATCGATACTTTCATCAGTAAAGTTGTGTCCACATGAGCACAAGATGTATGGGTTCCTCAATGACAGAAGATCTTGCTTCCGGAGACGAGGCTCTCTTCTTTTTTTTTTTTTTTTTTTTTTTTAAATGATGCTGATTTTTATTAAGGCAAAAGCTCAAGAGAGCATATTATAAAGGAGGGAAGTCTTCCCAAACAATGAGAGAATGCTGGGAAACTCCGAATTTTGCCAATTTATCAGCCAAAGAGTTGGCTGATCTAGGAATGAGATTCCAATTACATTGTGTAGAAGATACAATGTCAGCAATACTATCAGTGATGAGACAAAGCTCTCTTGTTTCTTTCAAGCCACATAGCCCATAAGACAACAGCTGCAATGATTTTCCAAAGTGTGTTTCCCATTGATGCCAAAGGAAAAGAGAGAATTTCAGCTAACCAATCATTCAAATTTGATGGAAAACATGAAGCTGCAAATCAAGTTTCTGCCCTTGAGCTTTTCTGGCAGTAGTGCTGCATATGTGCAGTTATTCATTAATGATTTTGTTAAAATACCAGTTTAGGGGTATTTTGGTTATTTTTCATACTCTGATCTATCTTAGCTAATGTCTGTTAGTTAAATAATTACATTACACTTATGTTTCTAGTTTCATTCAAAACAGAGTTGTATTTTAGGAGTTATATGATTTTTTGCAACTAAGGGCAATTTTGTCCTCTTGTAATTATCACTTAAACCCTTAATAAAAGAGAGGGAGCTCATGCTTTTTAGGCATGAACTACAACACAGCAAAGGCTTCTTCTTCTTTTCATCTTCTCTCAACTTTCTCCCATTTTTTTCCCTTGAACTTCTTTCTTTACATGGTATCAGAGTAGTGAAGGTAGTCTTGGGCAGATCTTCTTCAGTTTTGTGCCTTCTTCTACTTTATTCTGCAATCACATTGAAGGTTCTTCAAAAGTTTTGGACTGGTAGGGTAAAAACTCAATTTTTTCTCATTTCTTCCTGCCATGATCTCTTGGTTGATGGTTCCTACTCTCAGTTGAGTGACAACTATGATTTGAAGCCTTTTAAGGGATCCTTCTTAAAGCCCTAGTTTCGTTATTGCCTACGTAGCCTACCCAGGACCTGTATCATCTTGTTTCATCATCCCAATTGCCTACGTCATACATTGTTTGTGTAATTAAGCCTCCTTTACTCAATTTTGTATCTGAATTGCAAAGTGCAATTGCTGTTTGTTGCTGATTGGGTACATTGAATGAAATTTTGCCTTAATTGATTTGGTTGTGGGGCCCACTTGCCTACGCAAGACAAATTGACTTGGGGAAGTCAGATGGCTGAATCCAGCACACAGTCATCCACTGGTAAGCCTGAGGGTCAGTTTTGTGGTAGTAGTAACAAAGGAAGAGGTTGCTCTTTTTCAACTCAAGTCCCTAGTTGAAATGATAGAGGGGATAAAAAATGCATTCATTGTGCTAGGTCTAACCATATTTCTGACAAGTGTTGGGAGAAATTTGGTATACCTACTTGGGCCAATTCTATAATCATAGACAGAGATGCCACCTCTCACTGGTTCCCATGATGAGTTTCAACAACTACTACAATGACTTTGCAAGTTGGCTACACCATTTACTACTTTTCTTGTCATTGAGTATGATCCTTCATCCTCAGAAAATGCCACAATGGTGAGCACATGCATGTATGATTGCATTGAATGTTTTCCCACTCTCCCTCCTAGATCATCGATTCATGGCCATCTACCCATATGTCAGGTATGTCCTCCTTATTTCAGTCTATCCTTCTATTTCCTTCATATCGCCGAGTTACTTTAGCTGATGGATCCACTTTTCATATTCAGGAGGAAGGTATTATTCATACCACTCCTCAGATGTCTTTAAATTCAGTTCTCTTTGTTCTGAAATTTTCGGTCAACCTCTTGTCTGTGAGTCACATCACTAAGTCTTTAAATTGTTCAATAACCTTTTCTTCTACTTATTTTGTTTTTTAAGACTTGCAGACGAAGATGACAATTGGTTCTGGGCATGTGAAGAGAGGCTCTACCTACTGGATAATGTTTCTATTCCCAAAGCTATGCACTCACTATTGCAGACTCCTCATACATATGGTGTGTTGGGGCATCCATCACCAGTTAAGCTATGTCAGTCATTTCCTTCCTTGCTAGCAGATATTTCTTTTGGTTGTGAATCCTGTCAATTGGGGAAACATCGTTGAGAAAGTTTCCTAGTTAGTTCAAAACGCAACACCAAATTGTTTGAATTAGTCCATTCTATTATATGGGGTCCATGTCGTGTTCCTAGTCCATTTGGATTCGAATATTTTTGTTTCGTTCATAGATTATTTTAGTCGGGTAACTTGGGTGTATCTCCTGTTAGAGAAATTTGAAGTATTTGATGTAATCCTGAATTTTTTTAATGAAATAAAGAATCAATTTGGTGTTTGTGTTCATGTTTTTCGTATTGATAATGGTTTGGAGTATCTCAATCAAAAGTTTTCATCATTTTGTGCTTCTCATGGTATTACTCATTATTGTCCTCAACAAAATAGGGTAGCAAAATGTACAAACAGACATCTCCTTGAGGTTACTCAGACATTATTATTACATATGAGTGTTCCTAAATCATTTTGAGAGCTGCTGTTTTGACCTCTTGTTTCTTAATTAAGCACATGCCTTTATCACTTTTACATGGTCATGTTCCTCTACAAGTTATAAACCTCATTGTAAGTTGTTTGATGTTGTTCCTCGTATATTTGGATGCACGTGTTTTGTACATTTGTTGGGTAATTTCTCAATAACTGTCACCTCGATCTGCAAGTGTGTCTTTCTAAGATATTCTCGTAAAAAAGGGGGTACAAGTGTTTTGACCCTATTTGCAAAAAGATGATATAAACTTCTTTGAACTTACTCCATATTTAGCTTCGTCTGTGAAGTTTCCTATATCATCTTGTCTCTCTATGGATAATTCTGTTCTTGTAGTAGTTTTGGATGCACTAGTTACATTAGGTTCATCTTGACCTCTTCAAGTACAGGCACCGCCATAGTGTGTTACCACATACTATACCTCCAGCAATTCCAGCTCTTGACTCCTCTCCTTCAGATCGATCATCGCCTACAAGTCCAGTTCCATCATATTTGGATTTACCCATCAATTTCCAAAAAGGTAAAATATCTTGTACTTTTCATCCCACCTCAAAGTATTAACTTTGATTTGTTATCCCCATTAAATCTTTTGCCATGTCCTTGTCTACTTCCGCTACTCGTTCAATACAGGATGCTTTATGTTCTTTTGAGTGAAAACAGGCTATGGATGATGAGTTATGTGCTTTAATGTCTAGGAGAACATGGCAGCTTTGTGATCCACCAACAGGGGCAGTTACTGTGAGGTTTCATTGGGTGTACATCATTAAATATAATGTTGATGGTTTTATTGAACGACACAAAGCAAGGCTGGTGGCAAAGGGGTATACATAGATCTTTGGTATTGATTTTTTGAGACGTTCCCACTTATGTCCTGGCTTACATCTATACATCCAGACTTACATCAACACATATATTGGTCTTTGTAGCAGTTAGTAAAGGATGACCTCTCTTTCGATTTGATGTGAAAAATGCCTTCGTATATGGTGATCTTCATGAGGAAGTTATATGGAGCAACCTTTTGGGTGTGTTGCTCTGGGGGAGATAGGGAAGCTAAGTTAGTTAAAGAAGGCTATTTATGGACTTAAAACAAGTCTGTGAGCATGGTTCGAGAAGTTTAGTACAATAGTGATGCAATTTGGTTTCTACAAAAGCCATTGTGACCGTTCTATATTTTTGCTCAAAAGGAAGATTGGTGTGGTTATCTTGGTGGTTTATGTGGATGATATTGTACTGTTAGGGAATGATCTTGAAGGCATTGTAGGCTTGCAATAGTCAAGAAGCACTTGGTAACTCACTTTCAGACAATTTGGGACCTCCGAAGTACTTCCTTGGTATTGAAGTTGCTCGCAGTAAAAAAGGTATAGTTTTTTCTCAAAAGAAGTATGTGTTAGGTATACTGCAGGAATATGGTGTATTAGATGCAAAACCAGTAGACACACCTACAAGAAATCAGTCATAATCTCCATGGCACACCGAGTTCTACTCTCAAGGACAAAACACAATACAAATGCTTGGTAGGTAAATTGGCCTATGGTATAATTACCAGGTCCGACATATCCTTTGTCGTGGGAGTCGTGAGCCAGTTCATGGAAAATCCTCAAAAAGTGCATTTAGAAGTTGTCTAGAGGATTTAAAGTATTTAAAGGGTGTCCCTGGAAAATGTCTAATGTATACTTAGAATGGCAAAGTTGATATGCTTGGATATTTTGATGTAGACTATACTGGTTTTAAATTAGATAGATGTTCAATATCAAGCTATTGCTGCTTTGTTGGGGTAACTAAGTAAGCTAGAAAAGTAAGAAACAAACAGTTGTGGCCAGGTTAAGTGTAGAGGCTGAATATAGAGCAGTGGCTCATAGAGCTTATGTGGATAAAATTTGTTCTTCTTGAGTTTGGTTTCCATATGCCAGAACCCACGACTATGAAGTGTGACAATCAGGTTGCTATCTTCATTACTAGGAATTCTGTATTTCTCGAGAGAGCTAAACATATAGAGGTTGATTGTCATTTTATAAGAGATGTAGTTATGCAAGGGAAAGTGGTAACTCCATATTTGAAATCATCATACCAATGTGGAGACGTGTTTACAAAGCTTTTGGGAAGACATCAACGCTTGTTTTCTGTGACAAGCTGGGATTGTTTGGTATCTATTCTCCAGCTTTAATGGGGGTGTTAAAATACCAGTCAAGGGTATTTTAGTCATTTCTCATACTCCGATTTATCTTAGCTTATGTTTGCTAGCTATGTAATTACATTACACTTTTATGTTTAAAGTTTCATTCAAAGCAGAGTTGTATTCGAGGTGTTATATGGTTTTTGTAACTAAGGGCATTTTTGTCCTTCTTGTAATTATCACTTAAACCCTTAATAAAAGAGAAAACTTGTGCTTTTAGGCACAAACTCCAATGCAGTCAAGGCTGCTTCTTCCTTTCTTCTTCTCTCAACTTTCTCTTCTTTCCCTCAAATTTCTTTCTTTATAGATTTAATACTCAGCAACAATTGATTTGTAAATTTTGGTGATGTGAATGGTTTAGTTGCATTAGAATTAAATATACTTAAATAATCCTTCATGATTTTTGTTTTAGTTCCATGAATAATTATGTTTAAGTAGCACTCATAGAATTGAAATAAGGAGAATCATCAAAAGGATTTTGTGCATGTTTGACTGAGACAAGCACTGCACTGGTCAGAAGGCTGTTGCTAATGTCATTTGAGGGACTGATAGAAATAGAGGAAGGTTGTGAATGGTGCGGATAAGAGTGGTGAGGAACGGCTTGAAGAAAACCAACCTAACCTTGGAAGTGGCTAATGTTGGTGAGAGTGGAGGAGGATCCATGTATCTTTTAACATTGTTGGGTTGAAGCTTTACTGAGAATGATGATTATTCTAGACCTGGTTTTTGTGCTAGTTTGGCATCTATAGTGTGCCTTCACATGCCATCTGCTGAAGGATCAAGAAAACAAGAATACCATGAAAGAGTCTGATGGGTGGAGAGGTTTGTTTATCTCTTTAGGATTTCACCCATATTCAGTTGAACCTTTTTTGGCAGTTCCTTTCTTAACAATGCTGGACCTGTGTATGATATGTTGGTAATTGTTTCAATTGTAGATAGTGACAGTGCTAAATTTACTTCTTCATTGTATGTTTGGCTGGAGTTACAGTGCCAATTGGATGGTAGGAGAAAGATGCTCATGGTGCTGCATATTTTGGATGTTTTTTCATTTTCTGCATTCGCATTGAGGGAGCAGTTTTATAACAGTTAAATGAGTTTAGTTTTTGGCTGTCATGGTTTGTGAATCTTTATATATGAGTATGGAGGTAGGATCTTTTGGCCAATTTATTTGTGATTTTTATTTTGGTATCTTGTTATTTTTTATTTTCTTTCAATGAGGATTTAAAGGATGAAAAATATTTAGATGTTTGATTGATTATTTTCACCATTTCACAGGCAAGGGAGAAGTTTTTGTCACTGCGAAAAGGTACGAAAATGGATGTAGCAGCTGTCTTTGAGGAGGTATCAGATAATTTGACTTCAAATGAATTGATGAATTATATGAATTTCAAGTTAAATGAAGCAATAAATTACGTTAGTTTCTCAATTCACTGGTTATTCATCATCATGAGATGATATTTGATTCAGTTATAGGCATATTCCAGGAACTCCACAATGCAAGGTCGTCATTTGAGCAGGCTCGATTCCATCTGGTTTGTACTGTTTTTGAACCATCGCTTCAGTCAAACATTTGACATTTTAATACAGATTCAACGTTTGATGCTTTGATACAAATTCAACATTTGATGCTTTGATACAGATTCAACATTTGATGCTTTGATACAGATTCAAGTGGCATGAGTTATGAGTTTCCGTATACAAAGTGGTTGAGTGAGTTCTAAGGTTAATTTCTCTTATTTTTGGCATATTTCTCTTTCTACAGGTGACTACCCTTTCTAATGTTGAGGCAAAGAAAAGGTTTGAATTTTTGGAGGCTGTCAGTGGGACAATGGATGCCCATCTCCGGTATTTTAAACAAGTGAGTCAGACAACTGAATATTTTGTTATTATATGAACTTTCTTTCAATAGTCACTACTATTCTCTATTTTATTGGTGAGTGTTTCTTTTGGGATGACTATTTTGCTTTTTAACCATAAGTTTATTTCTTGTCTTGCATTTTCATTTGTTGCTGATCATAGTATTTTTTGCTTCCTTTCTCCTCTTTTTTGGCAGGGTTATGAGCTTCTGCACCAAATGGAGCCTTATGTTCATCAGGTTGGAGTTTCTTGATTATTCACTAGCAATGTGATTGTATTTTTCACTAGCTATACAATTTGTGTGGTTTTTTAATCAAAATGTATAGTGTCATTATCATACAATTCCCTGAGGAGCTATTTCCGACCTAGGGGGTACTGTTTCTCACCATATTACCGATCTAGGGTTGCTGTTTGCTCACTTGCTACTTGTACTAAATTTATCAATTCTCCTTCTAATCCAGCCTAAAAAATGGAAAATATTTAAAACTCCCATGCTTAGTCATTGATGTTTTCTTGCTCATTGCTGCACAGCTGTCTTTATCAGTTGTTCTTCAGCAAGTGGTCAGTGATAGGTTGATCTGCTAGACTGATTATTGTGGCTGCTTTTGTTGGCTGGGATCAACTATAAGTTAATGCAACATGAAGGTGGCTAGTTATGTGCGTATTATGTGATTTTCAGGAAGTTTAAGTGAATGCACTATTCTGTTTTGAGGTTGTCCCCTGCAAATGTAGTATGTGTAGATATGCTCTTGGCTGGTACAAAATTGTTACTAGTGGTTGCAATAGCACTTTGGTGAAGATAAGTTGATATAAGTTATGATGTTCTAACTTCTAATGCCATAAAGGATTTGGCTTGCTTATTTCAGCTTAACTTCCGTTCAGAAAGTTCATATTTTTCAATGTTGCTATGGTTTGGATTAGCACTTTCTTGTTTCTAAATCCTTTTCTGTTTACAGGTTTTGGCTTATGCACAACAGTCACGAGAGAGGTCCAACTATGAGCAGGCCGCTCTTACAGAGCGGATGCAAGAATACAAGAGGCAGATTGATAGAGAAAGCCGTTGGTCAGGAAATGGCACCAGTGGTTCACCTAATGGTGATGGTATACAAGCGATTGGAAGAAGTTCACATAAAATGATAGAAGCAGTCATGCAATCTGCTGCCAAGGGAAAGGTTACATCTGTGACCTTCAATTAGAGAGTGCGCTGTTGAAATGTTACATCAGTTTTCATGAATCGCCAAGTTAATGGGTCTTTAACTAGATAGTGGTCAGCAGTGGAAACATTACCAGGGCACTAGTTTTCATGAATGGCCAACTTAATGGGTCTTTAATTAAATAGTGGTCAAACTTCTGGTTGATTGTAATTACAAATTAGCCTCAATTTTTAGATAAGAAATATTTGTTTCTCTTGGATGTGTGACATGGCTTAAGATGGTAGTGGTTGTCCTCATTATGTTTTAAGGATGTTATCAAGTATTCCTGGCCTTTAACTACATCTAATATAGCTTTTATTAATTCCAGGTTCAAACTATACGGCAAGGTTATCTCTCTAAACGTTCATCTAACCTAAGAGGAGACTGGAAGAGAAGGTTTTTTGTTCTTGATAGCCGTGGGATGTTGTACTACTACCGCAAGCAATATAGTCGGCCATCTGTAAGTAATTCCTTGGATTCACATTATTTACACAGTCAATTTAAAAAATATATATATTTTAGCCATATTAATGAATGAGTAATGTTCCCTGTAGGACAAACCCTCCCCCTTTGACCTTCCTTGGTTCTTCTTTGGGCGTGCTTTCTTTTTTTTCCTTTTCTTGTATCTTTTCCTTTCCCAGTTCTTGTACTCTTGCCTCCCTTCGAAGCCCTCTTAATGGAATCTTTATTCTCATTGTTATTAAAAAATACAAAATAAATGAGTAGTGTTATAAAAAAATTACTAAATTAGGAAAAGTATGCAGTATCTGGCTATTCCTGGGGAAGCAGACATAAGTCCAGGCAAATGGTGGTGATTGTCTTTTGATATCTTTGTAAAAGCTGGGCATGTTCCTCTCTGAAGGTAGGAGACCTCTTCCCAACTATTGAGTAAAGGATCTTTTCAAGCCCACACCGATGTGGGACTATTTTTACATACACAAAATTTTCTCTCTAGACAGGCTTGATGGGTGGCACACATGTATAGGGTAGTGGACTTTTTACCAGCCGACAATCTTCTTTTGTTGATGTACTTGTGAAATGATTGGCATTGTGGTTTGAAATTGTTTTTATTGAATATTGACACATAACTGAACTTGTCTGTCCATCCAAAGGAGCATGAAACCCAGCTTCTTATATTTATTAAAACCCACCTACGACAAGTGTGCACCATCAGATTGGAACAAAGAAAAGCCTCTAATTCTGCTTCTGGGTTATATCACTGATGTAATCTTAGAGCAACTGATCGACGGTGAAATTTTGGCATTTGGCTCAAATGTCACTGTATAACTGTATATAAGTCCGGTGTTGGAAGGGGAAATGCTCCAACATGTTAGGTATCTTTCAGTCAATTACAACCTTCACCTTTATGGTGGTGTAGCTTAGAGCTTCTGCTGCTTGAATATCACTCATGTTTGACAATACCCTCTTGAGGAAGATCATATGATGAAATGTGGGATGAAAGGAAGATGATTCCTTGGGATTGCCAGTTGTAGTCTTGAACTATCAGGTCCTGTTCCACATAAGCAAATGCAAAACATGTAAAGAAAAGAATTTCTTCTTAGAGTTAATGCTGCTGCAGAATATTTTGATGTAGAAAATACAGTTTTTTCGTGTGTTGGTTACAAACTCATCATTCTCGAAAGAAAAATGTTGGTTACACCCTAAACCCTGTGAGACTTGCACTTAAGACCTCATGCTAGAAATCCACGTGGCCATTGAGCCAAAAGCTACTTTTTTGAGAAATAAAAATTATGTATTAAATTTCTTTTCTTTTCTCATTTCCTTTCACTTTGTTTTAACACTGGTTATTTGTTTAGGGAGGTGTAAACCAGCTTTCCAGTCAGAGAGGTCATAATTCCTCTGAACTTAGTTCTGGGTTACTGAGTAGGTGGCTCTCTTCTCATTATCATGGTGGTGTACATGATGAGAAATCTGTGGCACATCATACAGTCAACTTACTCACATCAACAATAAAAGTTGATGCAGACCAGTCTGACTTGCGCTTCTGCTTCCGGATCATATCACCCTCTAAAAATTACACTTTACAGGTAAAGTTTCAAGATCAGGAGGATTGAATTACTTCAGGCATCGTCCATTGTGTCATATTCTATCCTTTCTATTTAATGTCTTAGTGTCTTTGGTGTTACCTTGCAGGGTGTTCTGAATTATTATGATGGACTTCAATTTTTATTTTTGATTAATTCCACTGTTTTCTAATTTAGGCAGAAAGTGCCATGGATCAAATGGATTGGGTGGAAAAGATCACTGGAGTGATTGCATCTTTACTAAGTTCACAAGCACCAGAACAGGTTCCCACTAGGGTGTTTATTTTGTCAGTGTCTCTTTTCTCTGAGGTATAACATGGACTTGACAAGTGGTTGCTACTTTGATTCAGCACCTCACTGTGAGCCCAATTGGCAGTGGTCACCACCGGGCTGCTAGTGAGAGCAGTTCACTGGGAAGTTCATCTGACCTTGATCATCTGGCAATTGAAGAACTCACATCAGAGAGGAATGTTGTTACTGGCAACCATGAACGCTCAGGAAGAAATTCACAACAGTTACGGCTGAGTGCCAAGCATGAGAAGCCAATTGATGTGCTGAGAAGAGTCCCCGGGAATGATAGGTGTGCTGATTGTGGTGCCCCTGAGCCTGATTGGGCCTCACTAAACCTAGGTGTGCTTGTTTGCATTGAATGCTCTGGGGTTCACCGTAATCTTGGTGTACATATATCCAAGGTAAGTCCTATTCAAAGTTTTTCTACTTGGCTGTTTGCTTACAATGCTTTGATTTCTTATAATTTTTAAGGTTGTTATTTACAGAGATGTGATTGCAGGTGAGATCACTGACCCTTGATGTAAAAGTTTGGGAACCTTCTGTTATAGCTTTGTTTCAGTCTCTGGGCAATACATTTGCCAACTCCATCTGGGAGGAATTGTTGCCATTGACAAACTTTTCGAAAGGCGATGACACCTCTACAAGGTTACAACCTTCTCCTGTTTCCTACTGGCTACCATGTACTGCTCCTAAAATCATTTCTTAGTCTCACAGTTTGTCTTTACAGTTCAAATGTGTATGAGCGAAGGCAACATCAACATCATATATTTCTTGGCAAGCCTAATTATTCTGATCCTATTTCAATAAAAGAGAAGTTCATTCAAGCAAAGGTATTGAAAAAAATATATTTTCACATTTAACTATCTTATTTTTTCTTCTTTATCTACCAGATGTTTTTTTTCCCTTAGCATTTCGTAGTAGTGTATGTTTCTGTAACCTTTTTATGAGACCTATCAGTAACAAGCTTGAAATGTTTCCTGGTCTCTTGAAAAAGCGAATTTGTGTTTGTAGCAGGGGTGTTTACTCTCTCTTTTTTTAGGTACTATAGAAATAGGAGTTGTAGAAGTAATGAATATCACGTCATTGTAGCCATTCTCATGGTTCAACAAGCTGGCACTTGCCATATTGCATTTCAGAACTGTATTAGTTGGCTTGTAGGAGATTCTCCTGCTCTCTAACCAGATCTTTTCTACTATCAGTATGCAGAAAAGCTTTTTGTCCAAAAGCCGCGTAGCGGTCAGCATCTTCTTTCTTTGGCCTATCAGATGTGGAATAGTGTTCGTTTGAATGACAAAAAAGCAGTGTACCGTCTTATAGTAGATTCTGATGCTGATGTGAATGCTGTCCATGGGCAAGCATCATTCAGCACGTCTTTGACCCTAGCTAAAGTCATGCTTCTGAATGAGCGATCAACTTCTTTGTTGGATCGGAGTGCAAGTTGCATCACTGAGGAGTCTTTGCACAAGAATTCTACCAAGACATCAAACAACTCAGTTGACAGTTGTGAGGACCACAAAGAAGTGGATGAGTGTCTTGAGGGCTGTTCCCTACTTCATCTTGCATGTCAGACTGCAGACTTGGGCATGATAGAGCTCCTATTACAGTATGGTGGCAATATTAATGCTACCGATGCGAATTGTCAGACTCCACTTCATCACTGCATCCTGAGAGGCAGATCTGCATTTGCCAAACTTCTTCTCAGCAGGTCAATAACACAAACCTTAGCTTCTTATGTCTCTTCTTTGATATGCAGTGTTTTTTGTTTATCATGTTTTCATCTATTTGTGCTGCTCAGCTTCATCAACTATTCTAGACTCCGACCTAGCAAACATTGATGAAGAAAAAAAGTGTTAGCTGTAGACAACTAGTCCTATTTAAAGTAATTTTTTATGAAATAATGATCCATTCATTTTAATAATTTACTAATAATTTTACATCTTGGTCTAACTTAACACAACAAAAATAGTTCTTTTGTATTAATACATTTAATTTGAAAATATCAGATTAAAAATGTGAATTTGAAATATATTAAATTGAAAACATCAAATGTTACGAAAATATATCTTTAGTGTTTTTAAATTTATTTAATTTATTTCAAAATATAATATTAAATTATTTTAAATAATTAATTTAAGGAAACTATGACCAAATCATGAACCAATTATTCTAATAACATTTAAGTATTTTATTAAACTAATATAGTAAATAGGTATATTATTTAAACAATGTTATCATAAACTTCATCTATAACAGTGATATGCCTTATGTTATCTAATATTAACTTTGTATAATTTGTGGATTTAACCCATGGTACTTCAATATTCAATTATTTAAAAATCCAAGTCCATCATACCACATTAATGCCCAACTTTTGAATCCTTTTGGATTTAGTCAAATCTCATTAATCACCAATTTTTAGAATCCATAGACATTTTAGGATTTTGCAATTCCATAAACTTAAAATTAACCGGATCTCTAATCCAATCTCACTAAATCCCCCTTAGGAATTATTGATTTATCCAAGGATGAATTGGAAGCTCTCCTCCAGGGGTTAATAGCTTTATCAGGATTCTTTTCCAGTCCCCTAGTGGTTGAAGGGTATTCGGCTGCGATCATCAGTTGGTTATTCAAACGAATCCTGTATTTTGCTGTGGTCCTTCCAGTTATATCATTAATTGTACACCCTCTTCTGTCAACAACAATAATCACTCATCACTAGTTTGTTATTAGGGGTCCTTTTGACATGACTCTGTTGAATTTATGGAAAAGAGAAAAACTTTATTGACTTGTTATAATCAGAGTACATGAACTCCTATTTATAATAGAGGAAAGTAACAGAGTCCAATTACAATTAAACTACCCTTGTCCCAATCATACCTAAACTCGAACACTTAAAGACAAGTCTTAACATAATTAAATAACTCAACATGAATAGAAGATTAACATAACTAAAACACCTTTAAACTGAAACTCTTCTATGAGACCTCTTTCCATAATAATTGTGGCTCTGTATGACTTCTTATTGTGAGAGTCATGTAAGACCCCCTCCTCTTAACTTCTTTTCGAACTATTTGGTTATTCAAACGAATTCGGTATTTTGCTGTGGTGTTTTGTTCTTCTTCCAGTCTTTACTTCTCATGTCATTAATGGTACACCCTCTTCTGTCAACAGCAATAAGACACTCATCACTAGTTTGCTCTTTGGGGTTCTTTTGACATGACTGAACAATCTCAAACGACTTATGTCCTGTCTGTATGTGCCACTGCTAATATTGTTTTCTGATAGTTTCATCTTGTAATTCTCTTTACTGAACATCATTTTCACGTTCTCATCTCTGCCTCGATCTTCTATGGATGTTGCTTCTTCATTTGCCTTAATATTCAACTCCTAAATGAGGATGGTCTTACTACTACTGTAAAGTTGTGCCTTCATCTTTTTCTAATATCTGATGGTATCTTGGAAAAGCTGGAGAGACCTTATGAGCTATATCTATTGGCAGTTATTTCACATGAATCATGTTTTCTTGGATGTATCTGGTGAGGTCATAGTCATATATTCTGTTTTAGATAGTATATTTAAGAAATGCCTCCATATTTATATTTTTCTTTCATATATTAATGGAGCACCCGTTTCAAGAGGAGACCAAAACATAAGTGGTATGCAAGGATGAATTATACCTTTTTTCTTGTGAGAATTAGTAATTTTCTGTGAGTGTTATGTATGCTTTTAAAAAAAAGTAAAATGTTACAGAGTCTCTGCTTTTTATTCTGGAATTAGATCTATAAATACATCGAAGTCCAGCTGAATATACTTGATCTTTAAACCTCCAAAGAAATAAACGTGCTTCCCTCAGAAAGATGGGAAATCATGGGGATTGATTATGGTTAAAGTGTCTGTGGTTCAACAGGCTCCTTTCTATTTTCTGCAACTAAATGTTAAAAATCCTCTTATCTTTATAATCAATCAAATTTGCTACATTGACAGAGGGGCAGATGCACGAGCTGTTGACAAGGAGGGGAAAACACCTTTACAGCGAGCAATTGAAATGGGGACTTCTATTATTGATGAAGATGTTATTGCCCAACTAGCAGAGAACAGATGACAGTGTCACTATTCCAAGAAGGTTAAACACATTAGTTCCAGTATAGAAGGCAAGTCCAGCAAATGGTAAGCTCCTATGTTGTTGTAGTTTAATGAAACATGGTCTTGGTCCCTGATATAAGAGGTTTTGCTTTTGGAATAGCAGGGTACTCGCTCACTTTATGTATGTTTATAGTCACTTTTATTTTACTTTTATTTTTTTGTTTTTTCTTCCACCCCTTTCCCCAGCAAAGCTTGAGAGCTGTAGTTTTTTTTTCCGGGTTTTGTAATTTAAGTGTCCATTTGTGGGGTTTGGTTTGCTGCATCCAGCCAGTAGGCTGTGTATTCTTGTACATTCAATTTTATCACTATTTGAGTTTTGTTGGATGTTAAGCATGGGTCGAAAGCGTGTGTGGACGTTTGGAAATCCCAGATCACTTTTCATTGCTTTTTATATTTAGATATCCACGGATAAAATGTCATGCTTGTTAGTGGGACCATTTAGTTGATTCAAAATTTCTTTGGTGGGTGACTTGCTTGTGCCTGTACTGGTTACTGTGGATCCCTCTTTGGCTGAACTAAAACGAAGTGAAAAAAGGAAAATGAATTACTTATTTTCATTTCTCAGCAATGGCATTGGTCTAGGTTTTCAGGAGAACTTGATCCGACCCGATTCAAAAAACCTGGGTTTGGGTTCCTAATTTCACCCTGCAGGTCGGGAACAGGGTGAGGAAAAAAACCCCTAGGTCAGGGATGGGTTTTCCGCAACGCTGATCCAAATTTGACTAGAACCTGACCAACATATGAGACAGATGTGAAATGGGGTTGAGACGGGTTGGGGGCAGAAACTGGGTTACGAGGATGGTGATTGGTCGGGGTAGAATTTGTAAAGCTGACATGCCCGCTTCCTAGCATTAAGATTACAAATTCGAACCGTAAAGGTAGGTTGTTTTTTCTGAGAAATTGGAGAGCCATTGATAGTGAGCCGTCCCATTCTCTCGTGAAGATGTCTTTATTCTTCCTTTCTGATAGTTTTATTTATTTTTAATTCTTTTGATTGAAACTAATATAATAAGCAAGTAAAACAGGCATCAACAATAGGGGCATCGCATTCTCAGCATCAGAACAGGAATAATTTCCATAGAGAATGCAGAATATTTTGAAATCTCGTTAACATTGGTGATTTGTTGACACTGGAAGGATTGATTAGGAAAAAGATCGCATTTGAGTGTACCTTTCTTCCTTTTTCTCATTTGGGTCGATCATGCACCCTTTTTATCTGATTTGAAATAAACTTGAACATGGATCATTCGGTTTTAAAAGTAGAGCGACAGCATGATTCGGACACAGATAAGGTTCCAGGAGGGGCTTACCCATGTCATCTTCTAGTGGTGTCGTCGGAAAGTAATCGAGCCATGCAATCATATATAAATATATATATATATATATATAATAATGATGCCCCTGCATCATTTCTTGCACATATTCTCACCTTCTCATGGGAGAACCGGCTCAAAGGGCTTGCCCAGTTGGTGGTTTAGGTATTCCAATAGAATGCTATTGTGAGTGATCAACCGGTTCAATCACCAATTCATTTCTTTTCCTCCAATCAGTGAATGTGTCAGACTAACCTACAGGCCAGTGCCGACAAGGCTGCGACTGACGCGGCACACGAGCGAAGAGATGGCCACGTGAAAGGCTTCCTGTATTCGAAGTTTCCAACACGAGCACACTTTACCGCCGCTTTAGCCCAAAAAAAAAAAGCTAATTATTCCCAAAAAGCCTTTTATTTATATTTTATTTCATGAAAAGTCGCGCCTCGCGGCCTTGGCGCACAGATCCCCTTATTCCGATCCAACGGTTCGAATACTGTTTCTAGAACAGACGGTCCAGATTTTTTTCTCTCTCCTCAACTCTGTCGACATTTCGCTTTCCGTCTCGTGATCGTGACAGAGCCGCTTCTGTTTGCGTCGACATGGCGGTGGGCCCACCGCACGGACCAGAGAGAAAGAGCGGGAAAAAGGAAGAACGCAGAAGAGAGAGAAAGCGGGGGGAAGGGGAGCATGCAGTCCCTGGTTTTCTCTCTCTATGCTTCCCCTGCCCAGGATTGGTTCCTTTTCACTGTAGTTTTTTTTTTTTTTTTTTTTTTTTTTTATAGTTTTTGGAATAGTGAAAGCGAGGATAAGGGTCGTGGGTGAAAAGGGTAGGGGTTGGTTGATGCTCTCGGAACCTCGTGGCGGAATTTTCTGTCGGAAAATTCGTTTTATAACGGAATTTCGAGTTTTTTGAGCTTGTGGAATGGTTGCGTGGTTCATTCCATTAAGGGTGCTTTCGTTTTCTTGCTGGAGTGATAAGATGACCAATGCGTTTTTTGTGGAGTTTAGAGGTTTTTTGGGATGGCTTTAATATGGTTTTTGATACACAGGAAGGTTCAGATTGTCGGGAGCTGAGTTTGAGCTGAAAAATAGTCTTTCACTTCACTGCTAATGCAATTCGTGAGTTTTCTTGAATGTTTTTCTGTAGCTCTTAGTCTCTGTTTTGACATGAATATGGTTTTGGTTTAGGAGTGGAGAACAAAAGAGCGTTCTGGTATTGTGCCGGAAATTCAGTCACGCCCATTTTCTTTGAAGGTGAAGAGTTGCAGGGTTGGTATTTTTTATTGGTAGTACTTGTTTCAATGAGGTTTGGTGGACAGAGAGACAAACGCTGAAGCCGAGCAGAGCTTCACGGTTGAAGATTCTGAAGTCTTATGAGCTTCATCTGTTGTGTTTTTCTCTCTTTTACGGTCCTGTTCTGACGTTTTCTGAGCTGCGTCTGTTGGGTTTTCTCTCTTCTTCGACCCTGTTTGAAGAGGTTTTAGTTATTTCATGGAGACAGGTACAGCTAAATCCTATTTTTGCAGAAAAGCGGTCATTCTATTGTGCCTTTTCCCAACCTTAGAGTGCCTTGGAACATCGGAGGCTCTTCCCTTACGCCATACCTCTCGTATCCTGTCCCAGCCCCCTTCATCACCTGGGGTTCCCGGATTCAGAAACCGACTTCGTGGAGTTCTGCTGGGCCTCCTATTTGGATCTTTAACCGGATTTTTCTTAGCTATCCTTTTCGTCCTTCTAATTCGATTCTTTATTCAGTACGTGAACAGAATCCCTATCCTTAAAGGCCATGTTATCTTCTCGCCTAAAATTTCTCCAAGAACTCTTCAGTTGGCCCTTTCAAACGAATCACAATTGCTTGGTTCGAGTCCCAGTGGGAAATATTACCGTGTGATTTTGGACAACGAGCTTGTTGTTGCTGTCAAGAGGCTTGAACCTTTAGAAAATGGCTCTCCGGAGGTCCAAAGCAAATCAGTTAAAAGACAGATACAGAGGGAACTGGAATTGTTGGCCTTGTTAAGGCATCGGAATTTGATGAGTTTAAGGGCTTATGTTCGGGAATCTGATCAGCGATTCTCTTTGGTTTATGACTATGTGCAAACTGGTAGTCTTGAAGATGTGATGAACAGGGTTCGAGCTAATCAGTTGCAGCTCAACTGGGAAATTCGGCATAGGATTGCAGTTGGGATTATAAAGGGTCTCAGATATCTGCACTTTGGGTGTAGCCCGCGGATTCTTCATCATGATTTGAAGCCATCAAATGTGCTGTTGGATGAGGAGTTCGAGCCAAGATTGGGGGATTGTGGGTTGGCTAAGCTTATGCCTCATGCAGATAGAGGAATGTTGGCTTATGTTGCTCCAGAGTGTTTACAGAGTAGCAGGTAATATACTATAAAAGGATTGGTACTTTTTGTTTCTTAATGTGTTAATCCTTTGGCCAAATTTAGCCACTTGAACTGATTTTAAATTACTGTCATTTTTTATTTCTCCCATCAATTTTTTGGCTGTGAAATGTTTGTACTGGTAAGAACCGCCTCAGTTTTGGAAGTATCGTGACAAGTGATAACAAATGTTTGAGAACCCATAAAAGGAGGTGTTTTCAGCTGGAAATTTGAGTTTAGACTTCATGTTGTGCTCCTTGAATTTTCTATGCGCTCCGAAAGGGAAGCAACTGGGGACTCGGTAGAATTTGTGGCTCGTTTAACTGTCTTAGAATATAATCTACAGTTCCTACTATTTGGAAAACTGACCTGAATTAATTTAAAAGAGTGAATTTCTTAGTTTCTCTGTTCATTGTGTGTGCTAGTAATACAATTTTGAGCATTTCTTGTGATTGTAACAGATATACTGATAAGAGCGATGTCTTCAGTTTTGGAGTAATTTTAGCTGTACTTCTTACTGGAAAGGATCCGTTGGATCCTTTTTTCAGTGAAGTGGGTGGGGGTAGCATTTGCTGGTGGCTCAGGCATTTACAGCAAGCTGGGGAGGCTCGTGAGTGCTTGGATAAGAGCCTTTTAGGCGAGGAAGTAGAAGAAGATGAAATGCTAATGGCTGTAAGAATTGCTGTTGTGTGCCTCTCAGATTTGCCAGCTGACCGTCCCTCGAGTGATGAGCTTGTTCCCATGCTCACCCAGCTCCATAGCTTTTGAAGGGTATGTATCTCTCTCTTTCGTCTCACCCATTTGTAGATTTTTGCTAGCGGGGTCTGCATCTGTAAACTTGCTTTTCTGTGTTTGAAAACTGTATAAAATGTGATTTTTCAGTAAGATTCTCATCTGTTTTCTGATTGTGGTGCTGTTTAGTGGTAGTGTCACATGGTGTGGATATGTAGCATATGGTTCACTTGAAAGAAAATTTCATAATCAGAAAATCTCGCACAATTTTTTTTTTATCAAAGTAATTGTACTCTTCATCGAGTCTTGCTCTACTTTGGGTTTGTCGTGAAGGCTCTTTCAGGGGAAAACCTTTCTGAATCTTGGCCTGTATAACTCTTTACATGTGCTCGAGGCTGCCACTGCATTTTGATCACTTCCAGATTTGGCTTGCTTATCAGAGATTGTACTCATGTTTGAAACTAATAAATCCAATTGGTTTTGTTCATATGCAATCATCAAATGCTCATACTAATTCTCTCAGCTTCAAAACAAAGTTGATGCAAGCCAACAAGAGGTGGGTTGAATGGGTACATTCACTGCAGTCTGATTAGGGGCATTAACTTCAAGATCTTGTCTATCAAAACTGGAATATTATTCAACCTGGCCTTTTGGATGAAGCTGATGGTGCTAAAAATGCTGAATCAACTGGACAACGAAACTTATTGTCACAAACTGGTCCAGGAAAAAGGAAAATGGAGAACAATCTTACAAGTTAGTTGTTTTACACCCATTTCGTTTGTGTTTTATTGAAGAGAATGAATGATAAATTGGTAATGTGTGAACTGTACATATAAAGGAGAAAACCCTCAATATCAATGAAAGAAAACACATGGAAAAATATTGAGACAGGAAGAGAATTGGAGGAGGAGAACAAAAGGAAAGAAAGAAAAGGAAACAAGACTGTAGCTTCAAAGGAAAAACTGAAAAACAAGAGTGCCAGTAGGCAGTTCACAACAGCTGCAAATCTGTGTTTTGGTTACATGACAAAGAGCTTTATTTTCTTCCAGATTTTGTGACGTGTTGGTGAGGAGTTGTTAGACACCTCCCAAACAAATCAAAGTGTGTCATTGTGTCCTGCTAACTAACAGTCACTTTTTTCAATTTTATTAGAAAAATAGGCAAATCTGCTCCCGTTCACCCTGGGCGTCGTAACAGCTTATATCTGTACTCCGTCTTGTAAAGAAACAAGGCAAAGAAAGAGTGAAAACTGGAGTTGGATGGGTCCGCCCAGTGAGTTCAAAATTTCTTGATCTTTTGGTCGCAAACATTTATGTCACAAAAAAAAAAAAAAAAAAAAAAAAGAATGAAAGTAGTTTAAGAAAGAAATTTTTTACTTAGATGTTAAAAAAATTATTGTTATTCTCTTAACTTTTAAAAATATGATTTTTAAAATTTTAATTTTAATTTTTACTAAAAATTTGTAGGGATCGTTAATTAGTGATTATGTTTATGAATATGTAAGAATAAGACAGGTCAATGGAAACTAAACAAAGAGGAAGCAAGGTTCATGAAGATGGGGTAGGGACGAAGTTAGAAATCCAATCAGTCGGTTTCGACCTGATCTATTGCCTTAAGAGTCAGCATCTCGTCAACCTCACTTAGCTGTGGGTTCACCATTGGAAAATACTTTACTTTTCTCATCCTGTTACAATCATGGTTATAAAGATCCAAACTAAGAAAAAATCTCCAAGCAAATGGGTCCTAGCTCTGCATTATTCACTACCATACAAACACCACCTTATCTACTCACAAATATCTGGTGCCCATGAGGAAGAGTGCTTCCTTATCCAGATTTTATAAATGTTCGATGAAATCCACTCTTCTCTGATCATCCAAGGCCATCTGAAAGAGAAGAAGAAGAAGAAAAACAACAACAAGAAAGATGCAGGCAGCTCCATGCTTCTCAATTCACTTGCCATTGACACCAACCAGGACTCAGAGACCTATATGGCGTTCCCAAACTCGGCCAAAAGCTGTTTTCCCACAAGTGAGAGCAGTTACACAGGAACCCTCCACTGTCGATTACAGCTCCTTGACTTCGTAAGTAGTCCACTGTTTCTTTATCCATTGGTAGGGATTGTAGCTGATGATCTTTTCGCTTGGAAAAATTTGCAGTGTCTTCCCTGCTGAAGCTTGTGAAACAATTGGTGGAGAAGCTTGCACAGCGACCATGTATCCTGAAGTGAAGCTCAAAACGGAGCCGACAAGGGTAACAGCGGTTTCAGAAGAGGTGGATAGAGAATATTTGGAATATAATGAGCCAAAGACGTAAGATTTCTGGTTTACCTTAACTATTTGGGTTGCAATTGTAAAATTACCTTTCATTTGCAAACTGAATTCGGCATCAGGAGAGATTGATAACTTTTTCTGCTGCTGTTGTATTACAGGGTATTCCCTGGTGAAGCATGCGATGATCTCGGAGGGGAATTCTGCGAGGCCGAGTATCAAATGGGTGTGTTCCAAGATAAATGAGAACAGATTGCATGTATAGTAATCATCCTTCAATCTCCTCCAGTGTAAATTTCTAGTGCTCAGTGGACAAATGAGAACAGGTTGCATGTATTACTCATCATCAACCTTCAACTTCGCTTGTAGTTATGCATGTAAGATCATACTCTAACAGAAGTTTATAGCATAAAAAAATAAAAATAAAAGAAACATCCTGGCTTTCTTCCTCTCTCTTTTCAAATTATCTTCCATTTTGTACATAATCTCCAATTTGAGTAACCAAGCAAAAGTGTAATCATAAATCAAATTTTATAATCAATAAGTTCAAGACAAACCTGGGTTAGGAATGGACTCACTGAAAAGACCTAAATATATACATCTGTAGGGAAAACCTACTTAGTCGCATTAAATATCCTGTTAAGTATGATTCCCTGCAGCCCAACCTTATATTTATATAAATGAAATCAAGGTAGCATCAAGGTCTTCAATCAAGCTTAAGAAGCCAGAGATCTGTATTGTATGGAAGGCAGATAATGATACTTAAATCTTCATAATTTACATACTAATTCTGGAGTCAACAACCAAGAGATAGGATTCTATTGTAGGCAATGTAAGGGGGCATTCTATAAAGAGTCCTCTTGATGTTTGATACAAAAAATATGACAGGCTCAGGAAACTATCACTACAGCATGAGCCTGGAGATTTGAATGGAGATTTCATTGTTTACTTATCATTTAAAAAAAAAAAACAAAGGGACAAAGGGACAATTTTAAGGAATTCTATGATGACTGCATATGGAAGCTGAGATCTGTTAAAAAGGGAAGCAATATAGTATAACAAATATGAGGAAAGGGAAGAGAGAAGAAGACAACAAAGAAACAAGAGCTTTATAATTGTTTAAGGAATAAATGAAGAAATTATTTGTTTTTTTTTTTTTTCAGAAACTGTGAGAGATGTTCTCCTCGAAACCAAGACTACCATTCAGTGTGTATCTGTTTGCATCTTTTTTGCCACTAATTCCCTTGTTTTCTTCTTACCTGATCATCTCATCCTTGGTTTTGTGAGCTCTTCCACAATTTTTATAGCTTCTCTTCTTCTTCCCAATTTACAGATATGAATCCCATCTTCCTCTCTCATCTTAGCTCTTATCTCCGGTTTTGGTATTTCTTCTTTCTTTTTCTAATTCCAGAACCAGATCCTCCTCAAGATTTAAGACGTTGAAAAAGAAGAAAATGATATAACAAACACTGAAAAAAAGATTAACTGGATATTTCTTCATCCAGAAATAAAAAAACTATGGCCCAGTCCTTGCCATTGCACTGTCCAAATCAAGAAAGACGAAAGGATGTTCCCCATCCAAAACTATTTTTTTTTTCACATGGTACTAAACTACATTATCTGGAACGTTCATGTCTCTTCACCATAGAAAATGAACAGAGGATAATCCTCCATGACTGTGGTCCATTATCCATCAAAGCTAACAATGACAAAATTGCAAGTAACTCAGATCACTTAAAATCTTTTGCCAGAGTAACTGAAACACATTGATTCTTTCACTTTATGAAAAAAAAGCTCGGTCAACCTATCTTCTTACAACCAGGAGATCCAGTAAGACACCTCCCACAAGGAAATAACCACTTCATAATGGTAGACATAGAACAGCTACTAACTTCTTGAGAAGGAAAAGATGCAAGCATCTTGAGAAAAGGTTTTAAAAGATCCACATAATAAGATCAATTCAACAATAGCATAAGGACTTCCCCACTAACTGCCTACAGATGGACGCCTAGCTCAGGCCCAGACGATTGCACAACCCAACAAGGTCTTCTGAAAGGATAGTTTACTAAAAAATTTAAAAGCTTGTCCTAGGAGAAGAGGATAAACTCCTATAGATTTTTTGGCCAAAATAAAATGAAAATTTGACAGATCTAAAAGGATTTCATGAAAACATCAGCTAAAACATAATAAGCGCATACAGTGTGATAAACTCACAGATACAAAAATATATATAATAAATTAATTAAATATAAATTAAAATATTAAATATTAAAAAAAAAGTTTATAGTAAAAAACCCACAGCAAAGCAGCGGCTACTACATTTCCAAGTACCTGTGGCCACAAGTTTAAAAGCTGCAATTCTCACCACTAAATCTACACTTTCGGTCATCAAGAGAAGACAGATATCAATCAATTAAAACAGATGGTGGACTATTTAAACATTGAAGATTTGGGTAAGATTGAGAATGTGGTATGAGGCTATGAGCTAATGCAAATGGCTATAAGAAAGGAAGTTATATAAATTCAGCTAATGCAAATTCTGGTGAGCAATATATTAGAAAGGACATAAATATACACTTTTTCTACATAGACGAGAAAGATAAAATTCACTACTTAACAACATTGCCCAGATAAAATGGAGAGTTTTGTCCCGTTTCCTTTTCCCCTCCTGAATGGCCTGCAGGTAGACAAGAGTGGCTGTCTGCAAACAGAGAGTATTGCAGAATATCATGCTTTCATCCTTAGATACCAGAAGTCCGTACCTGTTGTTAAACCATGAGAAGAAGCATAATACAAATAACCACCCAGGTTGAGACAAAATCTTTCTTCCTCCACAACTATCTTGACATGACATGACATGACAAGAACAGAACTTTTAAAAGGAATCCCGTCTTCAATGAAACAATTTTGCATACAGAGGTTACATTTCCTCAAAGTTACAAATATGCGATGTGAGATTAGTGAACGCAGGTTACTCGATACTAGAATAGCGGTACAGAATTATTCCTATCATTATTTACTCCAAGACAACTTTTGCGCCCAGAGCTTTCATCTTCTCGATTATCTGTTCAGCTTCCTCCTTAGAAACCCCCTTTTTAATCACGGTGGGAGTCTTCTCCACCAAATCTTTAGCTTCCTTAAGACCCAAATCTGTAAAAGTCCTAACCTCTTTAATAACCTTAATTTTGGCGGCAGCATCATACCCCTCCAGTTTCACTTCAAATACAGTCTTTTCCGGCTTCTTCTCCTCCTTGGCAGATCCGGCCGCCTTTACAGCCATTCCCGCTGCAGAGCCGGCTTTCATGACAACCACCGTCGGTCCTTCCTTCATACTCAATTTTTCCATCATAATCGACGACAGTTCTGCGACTTCGACCAATGTGAGGCCTGCTACTTCGTCTACAAGACGAAACACCCGATCACTGGGCGGACTCCGGTGCTCCGATCGGTCAAAGTTTGATGGGTCGTAGTCAGTTGGAAGCCTGCGCTGATCAATCATTTCCAGCTCTTCTTCATTCTCGGGCTCTCTTGCAGGGAGAGACAAGCTTCGAACACACATCTGATTAGCCAATTTCGAAGAGACCGGAACGATAGCCGTACTGTTCTGGGAAAACCCATTAAAATACCGAAATCCAAATCGAGTGACGAAGCTCATATCTGGTAATTCAGGCGGCTTAAGCTATAGAATCGACAATTTGTTGGAAGCAGCCTCTCTAATAGTAAATAAAGACTAACACACCAACAAAAAGGAACGTGAGAAAGCCCAACCATAACAGAAAACCCAACTGCTTGAAGATCGCAGACACCAGAAAATCGAGTCTTCAAGGGGAGAGGACAGAAGGCATTAACGTCTATCGGGGTTTTAGGGTTTTAGAAACAGTAAGCCCAGATCTGGCCCATATCCGACCTATCCAAACTCATTTTTAGCATACTTAGACCATGCTCCACTTTGTTGGGTTCGAATTCGAAATTGGTCCATTGAAAATTTATCTAAACAAGATCTAGATAGAACAAGATCCGACTCAATTCCATGCCTAATAAATTTAAAATATTTATTTTTCTACTTTATATTAATTAGATGTTTTAGTGATTTATTACATTGTTTATTATTAACAATAATAAACATACAATTAGTCGATTTTTGTTATTATTTTATAGCTTGATTAATGGTTCATATTTTTTAATGAAATTTTAAGTTTTAAATATATTTTTTAAATCAGTTATTATATTGAACGATTTGATGTGTACTCCACTACTTACAAATCGACCTTAGATTTACATTGAACTTATATTTTCAAATCAAGTTATTAATCACCATTTTGAGTTGTCTATATTTTTTATTAAGTCATTCAAGACTATTTTGAGTTGTTGATTGCTTTGAGTAAGTACTTATTATTGTTATACCTATTTACTTATATGTGGATTGTTAAAATTTGGCTATGAAGGAATTTTCAGTGGGATATATCATCAGCAAGTAATCCTTGCAATGCGGAATCATCCTAATCCTAAAGTGTCTAAGAGAAGATGTTGTGGCTGAGTAGAAGTTGAAAAATTATTTGGTGTTATGTGAGGCATAAGAGCTTGTAGTAGGCAAGCAATATTGAAAATCACTTTATAGGTTTAGGCTGGTATGTCTAGTGAACTGTTGAAAATTCTTAAGTGGGTCTATGCTTATGTAGCCTAGTGAGCTGTAGAAAAATCCCTTTGTGAGTCTAGGTCAATGTACCTACTTAATAGTTGTAAATCTAAGTGAAGGAGAGTTATAGTAAGGTGATTATTATGGTTAATTGAGTAATATAAGTAGTTATTTAGTCAATATTATAATTGGTCTCAAAGTCAATTTGTTGTAAATATAGTAAGACAACCCAAAATTAGTGGATCCTCAAGGTGCTATCTTTGAGGAGAAACTAATGACCAGCATAAGAATTGTGAACCAACTAAAAATCCTATTTATATGGTTTGAATGTAATTGTTCCCCATAGTGCTATTGATCATTGTGCAAATTGACCTTGCCTAATATCCGACACCCCTTCTAACATACAAAGTGTAAGTGAAATTGTCTATTTTTCATTATTATAGACTAAAAAAAAAAAAAAATTGAGCTCAAGGCTCTATGATACAATGTCATTGCAATACCTCATTCACAATGGTCCTAGTTGGAAAAGATTAATTCGATGGAATCACATAAACTTCTTATATTAATCAAACTTATGATCCACATGGCACTTGTTGTAAATTGGGAATAAGAAATTTGACCTAAACAACCCAAATCTGAATCTCACAAATTCTATTACCAGGATCATGGCCTTCCTTAAACTCTATGGTATCTTTATGTTTACACATTGTTGACATAAGCACAAAGTTTACACTCCTAAAGCTGACCCTGATATAATTCAACTCCCGGAATTTCATTAAGGTGATATTACAAGAATATGTAAGCATTAATTTAACCACCCTGAACATAAAGAATGCTGTAGATACAGGTACCAAGCAGTACAAAACTGCAGTAAAATTGTTGACTCCTATTCACCCTTTTTCTACACATCAAGATGGGAATGCAGCAACTGATCACCCAACTCAAAAGTAACACAAAACAGTTTCAAACTTGATAATCAGTTCATACCTCGCTAGTCTCCCTGATGAGGCATCGGCATCGGCATTGCGAGACGTTTTGAGCTTGTGAAACCCCCATCTACGACCAGGTTGTGCCCCGTCACATATTTCGCCTCGTCGGATGACAAGTAGACTGCAGCCCATGCCACATCGGACTCCTCGCACGTTGTCCCCCCCAGCTCACCCATCCCCTTCACGATCTCGCTTATCTGGGCCGGATCGGCACCGGGATAGAGCCCGGAGAATTGGTCGACAACAAACTTGGTGGGGATGGCGAAGGGGGAGATACAGTTGACGCGGACTCCGTGCCTGCTTAGCTCACTCGAAACGGACTTTACCAGGCCGGGGATAGCGAACTTGGAGACAGTATACGAATGTGGTCCAAGCCCGCCTAGGATTCCACTGATGCTGGCGGTGCAAAGAATGCAACCCGAGCCCACAGGGACCATGACACGAGCCGCGTGCTTGATCCCGGCGACGGTTCCTCGGATGTTAACGTCCATGACTCGATCGAAGCTGTCGAGGTCGAGATCGACGATGCTGGACGGAAAAATGGGGCCGGGGATGCCGGCGTTATTGTACATGATGTCGAGCTTTTTGTGGTGGCTCACCGCGAAATCTACGGCGTCTGCTACTTGCCGCTCGTCTCGTACATCGCATGCGATGAACTGAGCTTGTGGGCCAAGCTCACAGGCAGTTTGCCGGCCAATCTCTGGTTTGTTATCGGCTATGATGACTTTGGCGCCTTGTCGGATGAATTCATGGGCTGTGGCCCTTCCCAGCCCACTTGCCCCTCCAGTTATGATGGCCACCTTGCCTTCGAGTCTGAACGAGTAGATGACGACGGTAAGAAAATGCGATTTTCAACTTGACTTTCGAAATCTTCTTCTGAGTTATTATTATCATAATTGGCGTGTTTGAATATTTTACTTCCTCAATCAAACTTACAAAATTCAACCTCAGACTTTAGGGATTTTTTCAATGCTGTTTTTATAAATACCAGAGAAGATATTATTTTATTTGAAATATTTAATAAAATAATTTAAAATAGAAAAAGCAGAAAATTAAAAATCAGTGCCGCAATAAGACCGGGACACATTAGTATATGTCTATGTGTAACAAATATACGTCAGAAAGGAATGTTCCGTGTGATCCAATGCGTCACAATCGTGGCCCACGATAGAGACAAATCAACGGCGAATATTGGATAAAATTTAAAGATGAATGTCCCCGCGTTTGACAACAACGGCGAAAGAGAGGAAAGCGCGGTCGAAACGAGAGAGAGTTTATGATTCGGTTGGCACCGCCAGGGCGCCAACTTTCAAAGCTCAACCAAACCTCGTAAAAACTTATTGTCCCATCTGCCATCAAGAAAACCTACCTGAAACCTCCCGCAAATTGACCAACAATTTTTCCTAATTACGTTACTGCCATTCTCTCCGATCCCTCTCTCTCCGCGTTCCCTGCGAAAGCAGTAGACGCTGCTCCCTTCTCCAATCTCCGCCGCAACAGTGGCGCGTTTCGGCAATTTAGCTCAAGCTAAAAGAAGAAGAAGAAGAAAGACAAGACAAAGGATGGCGAACGTACCTTCCGCCGCGGCATCCGGTGGAGAATCCGGCACGAGTTCCTACGCAATCACCGGCGTGTAGTACTCCACTCGTATGATCTCTCAGCAGAAGCTTCCCCAACCTGTCGTTTCATCTCCATCGCATCAAAAGTATCGACAGAAAAGAAGAAGACATCACAGTTTCAATGTACCGTACTCCAAAGTACGAGAAATATCAAGAAGAAGAGAAAAAAGACAGAAAGATCAACCGCGCTCGTTTACCTGATAGGCGTGAACCTCAGCATCTCTCCGGCGAGCCAAAAACAGAGCGGCGACGATCTTTGTTTTCCGATCGGGAAGACGGAACGCAGAATCGGAGTAGAGTTGAGCCCGGTATTTATTGACACAGGAGAAAGCAGCAGATTAAAAGCTGCGCGTTTTTTTCTGCACGCATTTCCATGCGAGGAGGCTTTCAGATCTCAGCTCAGGCTCGGTTACACCATTATTTTATTCCTCATTGAAAAACCAGAGAAGACGAAAGCCGTAAGAACTCTCCAACAAATTACTCTTTCTTTTCCCTCTCTCTCTCTCTCGCGCTCGCTAGTCGTTGCTCCGGTGCTCGTTAGCCACTTTGCGCCGCTGATTTAAAAAATAAATAAAATACGTTTTATTAAAAAAAAAAAATCTAGAGAGTATAAAAAGGCTAATAATCAGACACCTAGAAAATATAACACGTGTCGTAAGTAGCGGATTTTAAGTAGGGTGGCGGTCGTAGTCGGACAGCAGCAAACCAGCTGTCGAGTCTTTTTTACTTGGAGAAGGCCGAGTTTACAAGAAAAACTCTTTTTCTTGTTTTTGACATATTTATATTGTCATTTGAAATTCCATGAAATTGAATAAGCTTTAAAAATATGACACGTGCAGGAATCGGACTAATCGGCTCCCCTCGTGCAATGTCACGTGAGTTTGGAAATGCCAAGAAAAGGGAGCCGTCGGTTGGTAACACGTGATCCCATGCATGAATCACTAATACCGAAATTTTCATGTCTACTCAAGGAATCAACTCTCAAGTCAGAAGTTACACTAACCCTATTTTTTAAAAAAAATTAAATATATTTAAAATATATTTTCTGCTTAAAGATATTTTAATTGGTAATTTTATTTAACTAAGACACCATTGATAAATAATAAATTTTATAAATGAAGCTAAAAAATATTTAATACTAGGTTATGAATGTATTATTATCTATAAATTTTTATTTTTATTTTTATTTTGTAAATTAACCATTAAATATTGACTTGATTTACATAAAAAGGAAGACAAATGAAAGGTGGGTGAGTGTGGGGAACTGAGCATAATATAAAAATATATTCTATATCAAATAATTGGGTGAGTTAACTAAGTGCATACTTGTCATAGATGAGTTGGATCAATAAAGCTGCTTAGCCCAATTTTAGGTTGTAAACATTATACGCATGAGATGGGGGTAGGGCTGCCATGATTTGTAGAGGGATTAGAGGACAAATAGGGACACCTTGTACTCATTTGAGAGTACAAGCTGCATTCTTCGGGGATTCTATGCATGAGAAGGATGAAGCATAACTGACTGAAAAAGCATAAAAGAAGGGGAATGTCACATGCTTTCTCTTTTTTCTAAGCTTAATCAGACATTTGGCCCCTTGTTTAAATGATTATTAATCAAATCAAATGATTGGTTTCAGCAAATCAAAGCCCGCTCTAATGGTCTCCAATTAACTGTAACCACATTGCATAAACTGTGAATGCAAGTATTCAAAACCTTGAATCAGTATGATTGCACTCGTGTAAAGTAGGACTGAATATTATTTGTTTGACCTCAACTCACTTAATCGTAACTAGTCATGGCCTCGGACAAGTTTTAGAATCCTTACCCTTCCCTGCAATCTCTACTGTTTGGCTAATTTTTTTAATTTTATATCCTTGATATAAGAGTATTTATTGTTTTTAATTCTCGTTGTTTTACAAATTTCTAAGCAGTAAATATTTCCCTTCCTCACATTCATCAACAGGCCTGCAGAGTGCCAAAACCGCTTGATTCTCCACAAAGTGCTTCAAGTTGGAGAGACAGCCAATAGTTAAAATTCTCCTGCGAAGCATCTTGAAGAAAATAATTGCCCAGTTGCCCATTCATGGAGGAATCCGGAAAAGACACTTATTTCAACAAAGCAATCTTTAGAATCAAGTCAATCAACTTATACTTTTATGATAAACTACTTTTCAAGGAATCAACGGGCACTGGCACCCTCCAAGTCAACATTCACACAATCCAAATCGCATCCATTAACCCACCTTTCTGTTTGAATCCGATTTGTGCTATCAGAGATGGAAAGCGTTATTCTTAGTGAACCACACTGATTAGAAAAGTGAAGATTAGAAGCAGAGTATAGGTCATTTGCAAAGCAGCCTCAGGTTAAAAACAAGATACCTTGTACCTGCTGGAATTGTTGCAAAAGTCGCTGATTATAACCAAAAGACTGGTGGTGATATAGACAACAGAAGAATAGGAGAGGAATATCATTGTAAGATTTTACTCTTGACTACATAGTAACGAGAAACAGATATGCACATAGTGTGAGCAGGGAAGACAAGGAGTCTTCCTCACTTGTCTTGGCTGAAAATGAAGAAAGGGATATATCTAAGAAGCATTCCAATATTAAGAAGGATATGTGTTGGATCAAAACTGCATTACATTTAAAACTGTGATATAAGGTAGGGCCATCTCTCAGAAATTGATGGAATTACTTTACTGTGATACCAAAATCCAACAGCCATGCACAAAATCAGCAATCTTGAATACCTGCTTCAGGATCCTGTAAGATAATATTAGAAAAACAGGTTTAGTAAAAATTCCTAAATGGTAGATTAACTTAAACAACTGTGACCTGAACTCTCACAGAAGGATTTTCATTCAAAGAACCACTTTATCAATCACAAAACTCCCGACATTCTAGATTTTCCATGTTGGAATAGATTCTTAAAGGGGACAAACAATCAGCCTCTTTCTCATCATTCACATTCAAGAAAGTTCTCTCTTTTGGTTGAAAAGGAAGCTCAAAGCAATCTATAATCCGCAATCCAGAAAAAGTTAAAAACTCACCATGAAAGCAGGGCATGTATGAAGAGAGGTTAGTAGTTTTCTGGATTCACAACAGGCAAAGGCAGCTGCTGACTTTTTGTTTCAGTCATAAATGCTCTTTCTTCTGAAATAGTCAGAGATTCTTCAGTCCTAGAGTTCAGTGTGCCTGGGTTCATCTTCTGAACTTCATCTCTGGTGTAGATGAAAATTTTCCGAACCATATTACAAAATTCCCTGTTATTCAAAGCAAATGTTTAATTAGCAAGGACTACCACCATCTCGCTCCTTATTGTTCTCTCCCCCCTCCTTCCCCCTTCTCATTTAATTAAATACATCACCAGTCAATTAAAAAAAAAAAAGGTTCAATTGTCAATGTAATTGAAAAAATTCAAAAAAACATGTCATAATTTGAGGTCAAAGTGTTGAATCTTACTGCCAGGGATCATCTCCAACAAGCATCATATCACCCTCATTGTCAGTATAAACAACCAACCAGTTCTTGTTAAGGCCTACAAGTTCACCATCAAATTCAAATAACTGATCTAACTCCGCTATTAGTTCATCGTAGCTATTGTACTTTGCAAGGTCGACAGATCTCACTAGAGCAACCCCCTGCTTTTGAACCTGCAAATCATTCAGAAATAAATAGAAAATGTTTGAGTTTATTTCAGTTTGTTTCACATGATAGTTCAAATAATCATGATCACTTAATCATCTTCAACAACCTAAAAATTCAAAGTCCATGTCCACAATTATGGTCTGTTTGGAACCCCTAGAAAAGAAAATGAGAATTTGACCATTATTATTCCCAAATAAAGTTATTGAAAATGAGATAATGATCAAATTTCCTTTTTCACCAACTATTTTTGGGAATAATAAAGGTCAAATTCTCATTTTATTTTCTTTTCTTTTCCATAGGGGTTCCAAACAGACCCTTAGGTCAATAGTTTAAAGAAGAAAAGCAGTAAAATGATCAATAAAAAGGACCTTTGTGCAACTTCGAGAAGAACTACCACCATGAGTCTTGCTCTGACCATCTTTACTGACCGCCTGACTTGTTTTAAATGGTTTCTCCTGCTCACCTCCAGCAATAACAGTTTCTGCTGATTTTGTTCCTTTCATTGGCTCCAACTGTTGATTAGATCGCCCACAATTATCAGGTGGACTTGCAAGTGACTGAGCTGGCTCTGGTGCTGCAGGACTGCTGTTCAACTGAATCCCAAAGAGCTTGTAATTCACCTCTTTTTTTGATGTAATTGTTTCATGTTGTAGTGGTGAAGCAGGTTGTGCCAATCTGCCTCTTGAATGAGATGACTTCTCCATCTGAGATGGTGGCAGCAAAGGCATCAACCAATTTCCTGGATGTTGTTTCTCAACTCCAAGATTTTGCAAATAGCTTCCATATCCTCCATATCCAACATTTCCAGATTTCCGAAAAGGCATCTCACAACCTTGAGCCAGCATCTTCATGCTAGAGTCCCTCGAGTGTAAAGCAGGATTTGAAGGCATCAAGGGCCAGGGCTGTGCAAGTAATTTAAATTTGCCCTCCTGGTCTTGCAGATGGTTTTTCATAGGGCTAGCATCATCTGGAGCCCGAAATCCTGACAAAAGATCTGATAAATTTTGCTCTGGCCTCATCAGAGGTGTCCAATTCTCAGATCTCAATTTTCCTTGAATAGAAGACATGTCATTCTTCTCATCATCTTGCAATGAAGGCCACTGACTACAGGGCTTTTGAGTGGTGTCCAACTCATTACCTTCAGCAAAACTGCCTCTCAAGGTCGAGATTTCTTGACCTTGCAAGACCCTTGAAAATCCATGCGCTTGTGAAGGGTCTACAGTGGTTTTAGAGGAGCCTAGACACGTTTGAGAAAGAGATTTTCAATTACATGAACCTTACTTCTTCTTTTTTGAAGAAGAGAATGTGTATATTGAAAAAATTACATGAACCTTACTTAGTAACAATCCTAGATAGCTGATTATTTATTCTTACCTTCCCTACACAGAACAGATGAATCAGGAGATGAAGGAACCACATTTGCTCGAGGTCTCTTGGTTCTGGGTATTGGAAGAGGATTTAGTGCAGGAGTCAAAGCAGGTTCTATTTTCCAAGGAGGAACACGTTCAGGACGAGGAACTGAAGAAGCTTCATCCCATCGAACCTATAAAAAATAAATAAATAAGAGAGTCGGACATGTATATCTACTAAAGCATCACATTTAAAAAATAATAATTAAATGGTAACCTTGAGACATCTCCACTTCGACTGAGGCCATCGGTCAGGATCTACATCTCCAATTCCAACTATTGTTCCTGTAAACCTGCCGAATGTATTATATGAAGTTGATCAGATGTTATATATAGCTAACAATAAAATGGATGGTTAGAAAGTATATTAATGTACCTCTGCTCTGGGGCTTCTTCACCTTCAAATCTCATTTTGAATCTCATACCTATGAAGTGGTTTTCTATAACAGACTCCATGTACTGATGACAGGGAACAATGAACTCAGAGGGGCTTGTTCTGTATCATGAAAATTAAGAAATCACAACCTCAAAAATTCCAAACCTCTGTAGAAACTAAACTACAACATCTTAGAAATATCACAACCCCTGATCATCAAAGTTTCACACAAAGGATTTGTTTGAAGAAATTTGGCCACACAGATTGTCAGAACACACCTTGGCTTATAGTAGACGGTGAACATAGTTCCAGTAGAAACGGCATGCCATGCTGTTGCAAGTACACCAAGATGCATGCTATGACTAGATATGACAGACGAAGGAACATTGTTCTGCTGCCTCATGGCACGTCTCACTCCAACACGAAGTTCACCATTTTCCCCTCTGAAATTCACGTACAGACGTTAATCAGAGAAAAATACAGTGTATGGAAACCAAAAAGCTTACAAAAGATTTCACTAACCTCAGAAAAATAAAAGCATCCCCAGCAACAAGCCTTTTAGAGCTGACAAAGACACTCCAGCCACTTTGAAGGAGATGCCTCCGTGGTTGACCTGGAACCCACAAAGTCAACAAAATCAGGACAAATTCCTGGAGTGGTAAATGATGTAGTTTCCAGGTCAGAAGTGCCAAATTGCACTCCAGTACAGTTAGTTAAAGATACTCAACAAGATGTGCTAAGATATCAACTTTGACTATCAGTTTCCCGAGAATTTAGAAAGGAGTTCTTGCACCAATGAATCCTGAATAGTTCTTCCTATTTTAAAATTCTGTCAGCCTTGTTCATTGACTTTTTAAAAAGAATTATTCCTAACAGATGTTACCACAATGGCCAATAATCATATGCCTCATCATAATAATTCTTTGAACATAGATGGAACAGTGCTTTGGATTGTAAGCGTTAAGATTACCATTACTCGTTATGCTGGAAATCCCTCAGAAAGATTCTTACAAAAAATTAAGCATTCTCTCCATTCCTATACTTAACTCGTGTTAGAGGTTACTTTTATTAGATTAGAAAGCTAGGAGGCAAGAGATAAAACACACAATTCAAGACTCTTCAGAGTAAAACACTGATAATTAACTGTGAGGACAAAGAGAATGCAAAAAAAGCGTTCATTAGCAATAAAAAAATTCAGGTGTGTCAACTGTAGTCCATTACAAAGTCACTGGACGCAACCCCTGATTCTTGAATTAAACAAATGATCACGCCCTCAGTTCAAAAACAGAACGATTCACACATTGGAGAAAAGCACACTAACGAATTGTTAGTGAAACTCTACAGTGAACCATGGAAAACATAATTACCACGAAAAATATGGCGAAACCGCCACTCCGTCCCATGCAAATCCTTAGCTACTAACTCCTGAGTCGGAGGCTGGCGGCACATATCCTGATTAAACAGACGCAAGGTAAGTCATTCAATGTCCATCAAGGAAAACAAGTAGCGGAAAAATGGACTAGAAAAAGGATATCTAACCAGCGGTGGTAGGCATTCATCGGCATGTCGCCTTAAAACAGAGAATCCGCCATGAGTGCTGGTGTCGGATGCAGTCAGAGTCTTGCAGAAGGAATGTACAAGAGGACGCGGAGGAGGGGGAGGGGGAGGTTCCTTGTCCACTGTATTTTCGTCTTTCTGGAAGACGAGATTTAGAGTGTTTCAGGGTTTCCGAACATCACAACCGCTACAGAAAAAACCCACAAATACATACCTCTGGAAGCAGAGTCACTTGAGCGAAAACCTCGTCAGTGTCTGGTTCCGCCTATTACAGAAGAAACGAAATTCTCAGGCTGGAACTAGATATAAATACATAAATAAAACCATTTATCGTTTCGAACGGGTGAAGTAGAGCTAGAACCTTCAACTGCACATTGATGACACGACAAAGGATCTTGGACGGGAGATCACAAGCAGGCATATGCTGGTCGGCAACCTGATTAGTAGAGGCCTCCACCTGAAAAATCAGATTATGAATACGAGTTTCAAAAAAGAATTCAGGCGACACGGAGACATCCTATACTGATACCAAACCAACATACCTGCTCGATATGACCCTGTGGAAAATAAAATACTTTTTCCCCTTCCCGTGGAACCGTGACAAGCGGACCAGCACAGGCATACCACAGCTCGGTATACAGAGCGTCATCGGAATCTATTGCACCAAGTTTACGAAAAAGAGTAGCCAGAACCACAATCAGGACACAGATCTCATACAATATTTCCATACAAATGAACAAAAACATTGTAAGCGGAGCCCAATTTTGACACTTTGTCACCTTTACAAGAAGAAGCTGGAGCTGAGAACCTCGGCACCTCCGAGCCGAGCTTTCTTGCCACTCCACCATCGTTAGGCTCGCCGCAGACGGAAGAGAAGCTCTCCCCTCGCCCGTTATTAGCCATTGCTGCGGATTTCGAAGACAGATCGCTCGTCAGCAAGTGTTACGCTCGCCCGCAAAAGCAGAAACGGCAAAACCTTGTGCAGTAGAAGCAAGCACGTCGAGCAGAAAATAAATTTGATACACTTCCACCTAGAACCTAGACTCCACTTCCAAACGCATGTCGGAAAATTGATACAGCAGGACGCTAACAGCACCAAAATGCCACGGTACGCAGGAAATCTCGTTATGAACCTCCGCTCACCAGTCCACACCAGATAAAAACGAAACTACCCCAATCAGCTCCGAGCTACGAAGCTCACCGGAAAACAAAAATTCTACCAAACAAAAAAGACTAACTTGAGTTTTACTCCCCAAGCACGGGAATCCGGAAATCACAGACTTCAATACACCGATTTCAGCAGCAAAACTGATCAAAAGCTTTGCATACGAGCAAAAAAAACCCTCCAAAACTCTTTCTCCAGCAAACAAATTCACCACCCAGGAACCAAGATTTCGTAATCCGAACCATACCAGCTCGAGGCCACCAGAGGTCACCCAAAAAAAACAACCTAATCTAAGAACATCTCCACCATATCTTTCTCTGCATAGAACTCAACCGGTGGAGCAATCTCTTCCAGACATCTTATAATCCACTTCTTTCTTTTCATCTCTCCCCTGTCTCTCTCTCTCTTTCTGCTTTTATTCTCCTTTCCTTTCTCTCTCTTCTGCAATTCAGAGCCGTCGTCCAGGCCCAGCTGCCATATCCATCTCCTTCTGTCTCCCCTTTCTCCTCCTCTCTCTGCAGTTCTCACTCTGGCTCTCCTCGAGTGGAGTCCCGACTAGAGAGACCTTAACCGCAGGTCAAATCTTCCCGCAATCATTTCAACCGCGGTCAGTTTTAAACCGGAGGGGAACCGGGAGCCCCGGTAACCGCGCCTGCCAGCCGGTTAACCGGCAGGGGTCCGGCAACGCGACAACTCCACAGTCCCCTCTTAGACGCCGTCATCTCCAAAACCCACGTGTCAATCCCCCACTGGAAATGCGGTAACGGCGTCGTGATCAACGGCGCTGCCGGCTCCCGCGAAAAACTGTACCGTTTTTCGGGAAAACCGCTTTGTCGTGCCACTAACAGGCAGCGATTAAATTAACTTTACTGCCTTAACTTGCCACACGTGTCGGGTAACCAGACCCAGACGACCGGGCGTGCGGTTAGGTTTTCTTTTTAAAAAATTAAAAAGAAAAAGAAGAGAAAAAATCCTCTCTTTTCCAAAGTTTGTTCCGGTGGGCCCACCTGCGTCCGATCTCGGGACCGAGGCGAGTTGCGGAGTGGTCCATGGAGGAAGAAGAAAACAATCTTGGCGGACCACCGCCGGGTTTATGCGGGAGAGCTGCGACGACATGAGGAACAAGACGGGGGCTGCCTAGTGCGGAGTCCCTGAAAACAGTCGGTAATCTGGATCGCGTTCAACTAACAGTGCCACTAGTGGCAATCTTCAAGCGAGATCTGTTCAGATGATCCCTGATTTCCTTGGTTATTAGGAGAGAAAACAGGATCAGCTCCATTTGCAGCAAGCGGTTTCTCTGAGGCTGGACTCTGCCGAATCTTCGCCAGAAGGAGACCAAAAAGGCGTGCTTTAGTAACCCAGCATCCGCCTAACAGAGTTCCGCGTTGTTTCCATCAGAACGAACGATATGGGCAGTTTTAGGCTTCTAGCCTCATTTAGGAAGAGTTAGTTTATCTTCCTCCCACAAACTTTTTTTTTTTTTTTTTTTTTCCAAAAAGGCTGCAGGAAAACAGTTTCTCTAATAAAGGCTGATAGTATCGGCTATTGGAAGAGGTTAGCAGTAATAACGATGATCAGCAAAGTCTGACTGGTTTTAAGCTTCAGATTTATTAGCAGGGACGACGCTCAAAAACCCCCCAAAACTCGTCACTCCTGAACAACCACGAGGATTAGCACAATCACCGCGAAACCTTGTCTCGAAAGTGAACCGAAACAAATGGATAAACTGGTGCCTTGAAAGCGTTCCAATTTTTATGGCAAATGAGCTGTATGATCTGAAGGAAGGGTCGTGCGGCATACCCGAGACGCAGCTGGCGTTACAGAAACTGGCTCAAATGTCAGAAAAAGTTGAACAGATAATCGCAGTGGAGGCTCTGGAAAGAGGGAGCAGACATTGTCGCTCTCTGCGAGGATGGGGCTTCCATCGATTGGTCGATTCGACCTTCCGAAACACTCGATGAAGACGGCAAATCGAGAGGCTAATTTCAGAGCTTAGAATGTCGGAAGAATTTTTCATTTACAGATAAAAACTACAAAAGAGAATTAGAGATGGGAATTAGACAGAGTTTTTGACAATTAATCCTGCTGGTTCAATTTTATCATAGAGGAAACAGAGTATATTAATTAAGGGAAGATCTGTTTAAGTACAAAATAATTGGGCTGTCCTTTTAATCACATGAAGACAAAAAAAATAAACAAACTTAATTAGGGATCAACCTCGTTGTTAATACATATATTAGCAAATCTGACCCAACTTGATCAACCGATCTCTTATGTTTTTGACCCAGACCTGTGCCCGGGTCGATGGAACCCGATCCAGCCCACGCTATTCAACAAGCCATGCCATGCACGTGGGAAAGAGAAAAATGGAACCCGTACGGGTTCTGACTTATCGACGGGGGGCCCGTCGATTCTGTTCTCATCATCAGAGTATCGTCAATAAAGCAAGAAATGTGAAGAATCTTTGTCCTTCGGATGGAGATTATTAATAAATACCAGGCGTATCGGCTACCTTCACTTTTCAACCGGCCAAAGCTAAGATATCGGCCGATATTTTAATAATTCGTACACACACTTATAGATGATTCGAAGATTAAAAAAGCCTTAGCTTTATCGAGTTTCTCATGGGTAACCCATTCATATTTATTATAGCAATATTACAAGATTAAATTATACATATAATAATGATACATACATAAATGGAAAATAAAGTAAAATATGAAGATTATTAATTAATATATTCAAATTTAAAACTCTACGAAATCGAGTTTTATTAGTTTTCTTTTTTAAAAAATGTTTTATATGTAAAATATTAATACAAAAAAATGCGGATTAATTATTTTCATTTTACAATCCATTGTCGAGTCGTGTGGATATTGAAGACGTAAAATTCATCTTATCTAATATAAAATATATTAGTTTAATTACGACAAACTTAAGAATGCACAAAAAAGAGAAATAAATATTAAAAATAAATAAAATAAAATCATATAATATTTGATTTCTTCTTTCAAAAATTCTAGAAACTAAAAAAGTTTTTCGAGATTAAGTTGATTCTCCATTAAAAATAACAAAGCTTTTAAGAAGAGATCTTCGAGTTTAATAACCTATAAAGATAATGTAAGTGTGAATGATATCCACTAAAACAAAGTTAAAGGATATGATTCCATTTACTTTGAGGCCAAAAAGAATGGTTGAATTTAAATTTGTAAGACCAAAAGTAGCTATTAAAAACATTACTTTATAGATAAAAGTTTATAAATGACTAAGAAATACACAGTAGTTTTCGAGCTTTAAGTTATTGGGTTAGGAATGAGGAGTGAGATTTTGAAGGGTATGGTTGATTTTTCTTAGTTTAAGTCATCGTAGAAGATAGAGATAGAGATATCCTTAACTTCTAGTTAGCAAATATCGAATATGTCAACTTATTCAATATAATGTTTTTTGTCACATAAAATACCCTAATAAACCTTTTGTGTTCTTCTTGAGTCATTGTAAATAACCTTGTCTAATTCATATGAGACATTTTTATGGGTGCAATTGGACCTGGTCCTGGTCTATGTCTAACTTAACTAGTTCGTACTATGCAACCATTAAACCATGCAAATTGGCTTTATAAGTCAGACATGTGTGTCCCCTCACCTAACTTGTGGGCAAAGAGGACCTTACCATACCTGGTTAGGTGTACATGGGAGGAAATAATTGCTGGGTCTATTCCCTTGGCAAATATCATCACATGTTTATTTATTTAAATAAATTTAAAATTTTAATTCTTGGTCAATGGCGAATTCAATTTTGACTACTAGGACGGCAAGATTCTATGGTGCCCCATGACTACGGGTGTTTGGACCAGGTCGGATCAACCCCCTTGGTCTTACTCCAATAACGAGAATCCGTTACTCGTTAATAAAAAGATTAAATAGTTTTTATTAATGTAAAAGAGATTTTTTGCAAGTTCTTTTATTTAACTTTTAAAAAATCTCTTTTCATCATCGAATATAAGCTGAATATTCAACGAATATTCTGTAATCTGATAGCCGTGGCGTGTTGCCGCGGACGACGATTCGGTCTTGTAACGGTTTCAACCACGTCGCCATCTCTCGATCTTTTTCACATTCAAAAAGACCCACACGCCCATACCCGAAACCGGTACGTTTCCTCTCTTTTTACATGGGCAAAAAAAAGTCATCGAACATAAAAGAGACGACCAGATTCACATTCTTTACCCCGTTTGGGAAAACCCGCCAGAAAAAAAAGCCGGAATCACACGATCCACGAAGCCGCCTCCTCCCCCTACGTGTTTTGCCTGCGAGCGTTATAGCGATGGTACTACGAAACTGCCCTACCTTTGAACAGGCTACTGCGGGTAGCCGGAGCGGTAAGTCGGATGTGGGTCCTGGTGGCTGTTCCCTAGCCGGCCGACAATTATCAAGAGCGAGACATGTCATCAAGTGGGCCCCACTGCGACTTCCGGACAAATGAACAGCGCTTTCGTCCAAAAGCATGTCCTCCTCTTCTTAATTAATAAATTAATTCAATTAATCTCCTTCTCTCTCGAGTTACATAGTTGCATTAACACCCGGGGCAGCGAGCCTCGACTAGCTTCCGGACCCCAAACGGATATTAAACTTCACTTAATTTTCCATCTCAGGTGAGCACCAGCAAGCGACGCAAAGGTTAGCAGTGGGGTCCATCTCTAATTCTCTATTACAACTTGACACGTGGATAAGAATATAAATATTTATTGTTTAAATGACTCTATTATTTTATGAACAAAACCGATGCCAAACCCGAACAGAACAATGTGGCGCACTGTCTCACGAGATTATGAGTTAATGATAAGGATAACCACGACATGAGGCGCACGTTTGGGAGGTGGGCCCGGGGGCGGGGCGGCGGCTGAGGATAACATTTTTTGCGCCGTTTTGGATGGTAGCGCGTGTACTGACGAACGTGGAGGCCCCACCAGCGACAGAAAGAGACGGATATGGGGAGGAGTATTAATGTATGGTCTCTCGGTGGGCGTGGGAAGGGGACTATGGAGGGGGAGTTTCTATTTTTTGGGATCCCATGTTCTTGGACAGTGGCGCCACGTTTCATATCCGGGGGGGATGATTGGATCATTAGTGGGCGAACTTTGCTGTCAAAAAGTCTTGATTATGAGGGGGATTATACAATAAGTGATGTCTTGTCTCCTTTGGTTAAGCGGTTCCTACTCCCTATCTGACTTCCTAATACAGTTTTTTTTTTTTTTATAATTATTTTTTTAATCCATGATCGATTACATAAGCATGGGTGAGACCTTATTGTATAAGTATCGACTACCTAAAAATTTCATATGATTAAGTAATATTAAATATATGCAACCAAAAAAAATAAAAAGAGTAATTTTAGAAATTATCTTTTGGATAAATATTATAAAACTAAAAATTTCTTTGTCGGGTTTATGAATTAACAAATTATGCCCCATTTTACTCAAAAAAAAATCGAGACGTTTCTTAATGTGAAGTTTAAAGTTTGGTAAGAAGCGTGAAGAAATGTGATTTATATGGATTAACTTCCCATTTTAGCAGTTAATTACAAACTTAAGCTTCCTTCGTGTTTCTCCCATTTATGTCATTTTACTTGTGATTAGGAAACACTTAGAGAAGTAATTGCCCAGATGCAGGTAATCTTATTTGTGACAAAATCACAAATGGGGCACATAAGGTGCTACATCAAACAAGACAAGTGTCATGATTGTGAGGGGGTGGAGTGGGGTGGAAATAGGGTGGGTAGTTGAGAAGTTCAACCTACTCAAACCTAGATAACTCTGGAAAAAAAATATTTATAAAGAATAAATTTATGTTTCTTTGATGAGATAGACTTCAAAGTCATGGGGAGAAACTAAATGTATGGGCTCACATAATTTGGATGGGAAGTAATAGCTACCACACCCATACTCTCTGTTGCATTATTATTATTATTATTATTATTTAGTAAAAATCTCTTTCTCTCTGTCTCTCTGTCTCTTTTCGAGCTTGGAAGAATTTGGTAAACTGAAATGATTTGAATGGTTTATAGAGATAATTAAGTCTATTGTGATTGGATTTGTCGGGTTTGAATTATCTCATTACCAATTGTAGTCAATTATTTAGCTTACTTTTGCTTTTACCAAAGGTGGTATAGCTCCAAAGACAAATTTAATAAACATAATAAATCTAAAAATTGGTAGCAAATAAGCCAAACGTTACAAGGGTACTTTGAACCTGTCCAAACTATTTCAATCAATTGTCCATCATTGTGACAAATACTAAGATGAAAGCTAAATTGCATTGACCTTTTTCTTTAGGAAAAAACAAAATTTGGTAGAAGAGTCAAGAAGGAGGTGCTTAGTTATATTTTCCCTCTCTTCCTCTCTCTTTTGGTTGTTACTGTGACAAATACTCCAATGGGTATCCTTAAGAACTGCCTTACGAGTAATTTTTTTGGAAAAAAAACTCAAGGATCTTGGTGACAATTGGTCACCCTAGAATTTAAGAGATCATTAAATTAAATTACCTAACATATTTAAGAAAAATAATAAAATGGGAAAATGTGAATTTACACATTGGATAATGTTTTGAAGGTTTCAAGAAACTTTTTTCGTTTTTTGGTAAGGTTTATTCATGGTGCTAGGAACCCCCCCACCCCAACAACCAGGCTTTTAGTTCTTGTGGTCCTAGGCATGGTATTGGACCTTAGTACATTATTTGGTAGAGAAGTAAGAAGGTCAAGATGGTCATGGTAATGGAAAGATTTATAGGGACAATGTGAAACACAGATGGAGAAAATGAGACCAAGGGACTTAACATGGTTTTTTGTCAAGAGAATTTACTGTTTGGAAATTAAGATTACTAATGCATGAATCACATTTAAGGAAGCATTTCTAGTAAGTTTTTAGCACTCAATTTCTAGTAAATTTTTAGCATTCAACACGACTCTTTAGGGCTTGTTTGGAACCCACGTAAAAGAAAAGAAAATAAAAGGGAAGCAAAAGGTATTTTCTATTGTTTGACAACAGATAATCATTGAGGGAAAAATATTTTCTCTCTTATTTAATAGAATTTCTCACACAAAATGATGAAATTTAGAGAAAAAATAAAATAAATTAGAAACTCGTAAGAAAATTATAATCATCAAAATTTTAAAATATTACTGTTTATTTCTTTTTCTTTTTTCACGTGTATTCAAACAAGACAAATTACATTTTCCTTGCATTTTCTCTCTCATGTATACTTACCCCATGTAGTCAATAGAGTTCGAGAAAGTATTAGAACCATGTTTTAGCACTCTCATACATATAATACGAGACTTGCTTAATAAATCCAATACAAAAATGTAGACACATAATAAATTGAGCAATGAAGTTATGATGCATTAAACGCATGTTTCGTCATTTTATATTCTATTATTGATTATGGTTATACACTTATAACATAGTGTCGAAATACAAAAGGAACTAGTATGTGATGCAACGCAATCATAGTTTAAAGACAGTAGAGAAGTAGCGGCCAAGATGATTGTTTGATGCTACATTTACTGTAAAAATCCAATAGGCTTTAGGTTAGTTTGAAGTTTGGGAGTATAGAAAGAGTTAACAGAGTTGTGGTAAAATGTTTGCTTATTGCAAGTTCTGTGAAGATTTTGACAAAGTTTCTTATATTTTTTAGGATTTGGGAATTTCAGTAGATTTTTTTCAATATAATTAATTTTTAAACACATATATATATATATTTTAATAATTAATTTATATTGCCAACACATGGTAGAGTCTTAAGTTATAAACTATCAACCTTAAGTCATTATGTGCTTTAAATTAAACCTTAGGAAATTAAGTAATTAGTAAATAATAGGAAAAATATAAATTCCCTAATTTAAGTGATTAATTATTTAAGCATGATACAATATTGATTATAGACATAGGGTCCCTAAGTAAAAATAATGACACAACTAATGTTACACTACTTTTTAGGGGTGCTATGTGTTCTTCCATCATTACCAATTGGGGTGGAAGACAGTTGAGAAAGGACCAGGCCCATACTCTAGCTCTAGCTTAGTGTGGCTTTAAGAAAATCACGGCTCGGTTCAGTTTAATCCTGGCTAATCTCATCCTCCTAGTTTTCTTGGGGGTGACAAAATTCAATTTTAACTAGACCTATTTATTTAAGCAAACCAAACCACATTACAAATAGGTTGGTTACAAGTTTACTCACTTGGCTCAATTAAGAATCAAGGCATGTTCAAAGTTAGAGCTTTCAGATTTTGGCAAGCAAATTCATGTCTATGCTGCAAAATTTTCAATGGGTTCAGATGTTTCAGTGGGGACACCTCTAGTTGATTCAACGAGGCATGCTCAGCATTTCACAGAATTTCTCATCCAAATGTTGTTTCATGGAGTTCCATCATTACAGGGTATGCACAACTTGGTAAATTTAAGGAGTCCCTTACAATGTTCAAGAATTTGAGGAGGGAAAGGTAGTAGTTTGAACTCTTTCATATATACTAGTATGTTCTAGGCTTGCTCAGGACTTGCAGATTTGAGTATGGTTAGTCATTTTCATTATGATGCAATAAAGAGAGAACTCATTGCAAGACCTCACAAACTGTTGGGATCTATGCCAAGTTGCAAGAGCTGAAACAATCATTTGCTAGTCTGAAAGGTGCCCTTCCTAGAAATAATTTTTCGAGTGATTTCGAGGAGAGAGATGAACAACTACATGACCATAGTGAGAGACTACCTATTAGCACCTCCCAGTGGCCCAATACTGGTTCTTAATAATCTTCGAGTTTGTGATGGTTACCATGAGTTCATTAAAATGGTTTCAAAGATTATTGGGTGTGAAATTATAGTGAGGGATGTTATCGTTTTTAAGCGGTTTTGTATTTATGAATTATGATAAGGGGAGGGTATTATTGTAATTTCTAGTAGATTATAAGTTAAAAGTGTATATATGTATAACGGAAGGAAACCATGAGGTATTAAAATAAAAAATCGATCTCTTGGTTAAGATAAATCAATTGACATGGTCTTAGAGCTGTGGGAGATCATCGACGCTAGTGGTATTCTTTGACGTTTTCGGTGCTCTCAGAGGTGAGTTATCATCCTCCCGATTTCTCGGTTCGTTCTCGGTTCTTGATTTGGTTTCCGTGGACTCTCACGGAATCATTTGCGTCGCGAGGTGATCGTTGGGGAGGGGTTCTGCGGTGTTCGACGGGAACATCCAGCATTCATCTGGTTCTCACAAAGTCATTGGCTTCGTTTTTTTTTTTGTGTTCGACGGGAACATCCAGTGAGGGTTTAGGGCACGTGTTTCAGATTTTTGTTTTTGGTGTTCAACGGGAACATCCAACAGTACAACGCTTCTATCTGTTGCTCCTTTGTCCAATTCAGTTAGTGAAGGGTCTCGGTTGCGTGTTGCTTATCAGGGCCTTCCCGGTGCATACAGTGAAGTGCAGAGAAAGCATACCCAGGCTGTCAGGCGGTTCCGTGTGAACAATTTGATACTGCTTTCAATGTTGTTTAAAGATGGCTTGTTGACCGAACAATTTTACCTATTGAGAATTCTCTTGGTGGGAACATTCATCGTAATTATGACCTTTTAATTCGGCATAGATTGCACATTGTAGGAGATGTGCAGTTGGCAGTGGTGTTCATTTGCTACTACTCATGATTTTTGGGCTTTGTGTCTGTAGATATAGAACACCAGCCAAGTGCGTGTACATAAAGAGGGCAATGAAAAGAAATACAATAGAGTGTTTCTTTTCTCCAATTTGTGGGTTTCTATCCAAAGAGGTGTCATCTGGATTTTATCATGTCATCTGATAGGTTAGATTCGTTATCTATCCGTTTTACGAGTAAAAATTACACTGCCTGGGAATTTCAGTTTCATTTATTCGTTATGGGAAAAGTGTTTTGGGGTCATATAAATGGGAGTGATCTCGCACTTCGAGAGGTCGAGGCTTTGTCCCAAGTGGACAGTCAAGGATATGATGCCAGGCCCATATGGGTGGAAGTGAGTTGAGGAAGGACCAGGCCCATACTCTAGCTCTAGCTTAGTGTGGCTTTAAGAAAATCATGGCTCGGTTCAGTTTAATCCTGGCTAATCTCATCCTCCTAGTTTTCTTGGGGGTGACAAAATTCGATTTAAACTAGACCTATTTATTTAAGCAAACCAAACCACATTACAAATAGGTTGGTTACAAGTTTACTCACTTGGCTCAATTAAGAATCAAGGCATGTTCAAAGTTAGAGCTTTCAGATTTTGGCAAGCAAATTCATGTCTATGCTGCAAAATTTTCAATGGGTTCAGATGTTTCAGTGGGGACACCTCTAGTTGATTCAACGAGGCCTGCTCAGCATTTCACAGAATTTCTCATCCAAATGTTGTTTCATGGAGTTCCATCATTACAGGGTATGCACAACTTGGTAAATTTAAGGAGTCCCTTATAATGTTCAAGAATTTGAGAGAAGGTAGTAGTTTGAATTCTTTCATATATACTAGTATGTTCTAGGCTTGCTCACGACTTGCAGATTTGAGTATGGTTAGTCATCTTCATTGTGATGCAATAAAGAGAAGACTCATTGCAAGAGATCTATGCCAAGTTGAAAGAGTTGAAACAATCATTTGCTAGTCTGAAAGGAGCCCTTCCTAGAAATAATTTTTCGAGTGATTTCGAGGAGAGAGATGAACAACTACATGACCATAGTGAGAGACTAGCTATCAGCACCTCCTAGTGGCCCAATACTGGTTTTTAATAATCTTCGAGTTTGAGATGGTTGCCATGAGTTCATTAAAATGGTTTCAAAGATTACTGGGCATGAAATTATAGTGAGGGATGTTATCGTATTTAAGCAGTTTTGTATTTATGAATTATGATAAGGGGAGGGTATTATTGTAATTTCCAATAGACTATAAGTTAAAAGTATATATATGTATACAGAAGGAAACCGGGAGGTATTGAATTAAAAAATCAATCTCTTGGTTCAAATAAATCAATTGACATGGTATCAGAGTTGTGGGAGATCATCGACGCCAGTGGTATTCTTCGACGTTTTCGGTGCTCTCAGAGGTGAGTTATCTTCCTCCCAATTTCTCAGTTCGTTCTCGGTTCTTGATTTGGTTTCCGTGGACTCTCACAGAGTCATTTGCGTCACGAGTAGATCATCGGGGAGGGGTTCTCCGGTGTTCGACGGGAACATCCAGCATTCATCTGGTTCTCACAAAGTCATTGACTTCGTTTTTTTTTTTGTGTTCGACAGGAACATCCAGTGAGGGTTTAGGGCACGTGTTTCAGATTTTCATTTTTGACGTTCGACGGGAACATCCAACAGTACAACGCCTCTATCTCTTGCTCCTTTGTCAGATTCAGTTAGTGAAGGATCTCGGTTGCGTGTTGCTTATAAGGGCCTTCCTGGTGCATACAGTGAAGTGCAAAGAAAGCATACCCGGGCTATTAGGCGGTTCCGTGTGAACAATTTGATACTGCTTTCAATGCTATTGAAAGATGGCTTGTTGACCGAACAATTTTACCTATTGAGAATTCTCTTGGTGGGAGCATTCATCGTAATTATGACCTTTTAATTTGGCATAGATTGCACATTGTAGGAGATGTGCAGTTGGCAGTGGTGTTTATTTGCTACTGCTCGTGATTTTTGGGTTCTTTGTTTGTAGATACAATAGGGTGTTTCTTTTCTCCAATTTGTGGGCTTCTATCCAAAGAGGTGTCATCTGGATTTTATCATGTCATCTGATAGGTTAGACTCGTTCTCTATCCGTTTCACGAGTAAAAATTACACTGCCTAGGAATTTCAGTTTCGTTTATTCGTTATGGGAAAAGAGTTTTGGGGTCATATAAATGGGAGTGATCCCGTACCTCGAGTGGCCGAGGCTTGTCCAAGTGGACAGTCAAGGATGCTAGGGTCATGACGTGGATCCTTGGTTCAGGTGAGCCTCACTTTGTTCTTAATTTGAGGCCTTATTGAAATGCGGTTGACATGTGGAGTTACCTCGCCAAGGTTTACCATCAAGACAACACGGCTCAACATTTTCAATTGGAGTTTGAGATGACTAATTTCACACAAGGAAATCACTCCATTGAGGAAGATTTTTATGGTTTTCAAAACCTTTGGGTTGACTATGTAGACATTGTTTATTCTAATATTCCCATTGCAGCTCTCTCTGCTATTCAAGCAGTGCATGAAACCAGTAAAAGAGGTCAATTCTTAATGAAGCTCCATTCTGATTTTGAAATTGCATGGTCTAATCTGATGAATCATCATCGTATACCATCTCTAGATGCTTGTTTCAGTGAACTTTTTCGTGAGGAGCAGCGTATCGTAATTCAGGTTGGCATGAAATACCGGGCTACTGTTAGTGCCTCTGTTACTGTGGCTTATGCAGCACAGAGGAGGAGTAAGGGAAGAGACATGTGTGTTGTTCAATGCTTTAGTTATAAAGCTTTTCGTCATATTGTTCAGGATTGCCCTAGGAAGTTCAGTAACTATTGCAAGAAACAAGGTCATATCATCTCTGTTTGCCCCATTCAACCCGAAAGGAAACAGGGTACTGCTTATCATGCCTCCGTTGGTGCCTATAGTTCTACTACATTACCTGCTGCCTTGCGGGTTGTTCCTATTCCTGCTGCACCTACAACCTAAGTAAACCCGAACATACTCACTCTTGAGATGGTACAACAGACGATCAAATAGGATTTTTGTACTTTTGGGCTCTTAGGTGATCATAAAGTTTCTTCTCTGCCATGGTATTTTGACTCTGGAGCTTCTAACCATATGACCAATATTGTTGTTTCTCTTTCCAATGTCAGATATTATGATGGAAATCATAAAATTAACACCACTGATGGCAGTTCTCTGCCTATCAGTACTATTGGTGATTTTTCCTCTTGTTTAACTGATGTTTTTGTGTCTCCTTACCTCTCCACAAATCTTATTTCTGTTGGTCAATTGGTCGATAATAATTGTAATGTCCATTCTCTCGATTTGGTTGTGTTGTGCAGGATCAAGTGTCAGGGACGATGATCGCGAAGTGGCCGAAAGTAGAACGACTCTTTCCTCTTTATGTTTTTTCTTCTTCCATTAGTCTTAGTTTTCCTTTCCTTTCCTTTGCATGTAATGTTGTAGGTTCTGGACCTAAGATGTCACATAAACGTTTAAACTACCCAAACTCTGATGTACTTCAAAAATTATTTAATTATGGTGTATTGGGACAAAAAAACATGTTATTCTCTTGATTTTTCTTTTGAATGTCCATCATGAAAACTTGGCAAAAGTAAAGTTCTACCTTTTCCTCATCAAGTATCTCATGCCTTACAATATTTCGATATTATTTATACTAATGTTTGGAGGATTACACTTGTTCTTTCTCATGTGCATTACAATTACTTTGTCACCTTTATTGATGACTGTAGTCGATTTACTTGGGTTTACTTTCTATGGGCTAAGGCCGAAGTTTTTTTAGTATTTAACCATTTTCTTGCGCTTCTAGAGACTAAATTCTCTGTCGGCATCAAAGTCTTGCGTTCTGATTCTAGCGGATAATACATGTCTAATGAGTTTTCAGGACTTTCTTCAAAGTAAAGGGATCATCTCTTAGCGCTCTTGTCCTTCGACACTGCAACAAAATGATGTTGTTGAGCGGAAAAATCATCACCTTCTTGATGTGATCATAACCCTTTTCCTTGAATCATCTGTTCTTTCTTGTTTTTTTGTGTGAAGCACTTTCTACTTCGGTTCATTTGATTAATCGCTTACCTTCTCCTACATTACATCATGTTGCTCCATTCTTTAAGTTGTTTGGCCGTTCTCCTTTATATTCTGATCTTCAGATATTTGGTTGTGTTTGTTTTGTGCATCTCTCTGCTGATGAATGACATAAACTTACAACCCAATCAAGTAAATGTGTTTTTCTTGGTTATGCTATACCTCAAAAGGGTTATGTTTGTTATGAACCACATGCTCGTCATATACGTGTTTCTCGAAATGTGGTTTTCTTTGAAAATTGATTGTTCTTTCCTTCTCATGTTAAACTGCCATCTGCATCTTTATCTCTTCTGCCTAGCTTTGATGATTCTTCGACAATTGTGGAAAGGTTCAAACCTGGTTTTGTGTATGGAAGACGTAGTAGACATGAGTCTGATTCCACTTCCTCTGTGCCCCCTCACGATCTTGTCCTGGCGCCTAATTCTACTCCTGTTCCAGCTTCCACCACTCTTCGTCGGTCTACTCGCCCTTCTTGGCCTCGTCATTGGTATGGTTTCTCCTCCATTATTTCTCATGTGGCTACTTTATTCTCTATTTCCATTCCCACTTGTTACAATTAAGCCATGACACATGCGTGTTGGCAGAATGCAATGCAAGTAAAACTTAGATCTCTTGCGGAGAATCACACTTGGGATATTGGTTCTTGCCCTCCTACAATTAAGCCTCTTGGGAGTAAATGGGTTTTCTCTATTAAACTTCACTCTGATGGCTCTTTGAATTGGTACAAAACTCGCCTAGTAGCTCTAGGCAACAAAAAGGAATATGAGATGGATTATGATGATACATTTGCTCATGTTGCCAAAATGACCACAGTTCGTACTATCTTACCTATTACTGTTTCCCAGTCATGGCAACTGCATTAGATGGATGTGAAGAACGTCTTTTTTCACAGTAATATTTACGAACAGATCTGCATGAAGTTTTCCTATGGTATGACTACTTATTTTCCTCATGATGTTTGTAAGCTAAGGCGTTCTCTATATGGACTCATGCAAGCTCCCCGGGTTTGGTTTGAGAAGTTTCACGGTACGCTTCTCACCTTCAGGTTTACACAAGGTCAGTATGATTATTATCTCTTCTTCCAAGAGTAAGCATCGGGTATAATCCTTTTCTTGGTTTATGTTAATGATATTATCATTACTGGCACTGAATTTGGTTTAATTATTAAGGTTCAACAACTGTTGTATCACTTTCCATATGAAAGATCTTGGCCAACTCACATACTTCTTAAGGCTAGAAGTTCATCATCGGGCCTATGGTATTTTTTTAAATCGGCATAAGTATCTTCAAGATATTATTTCCTTGGCTGGTTTGGAGGACACTTTTTCTATCGATACTCCGATGGAGGTAAATGTCAAATACAGGAAAGATGAAGGGGACCTTCTAGATGACCACTCTCTATCGACGCGTGGTAGGGAGTCTCATCTACTTGACCAATAATCGCCCTGATATCTCCAATGCCGTTCATCAGGTTAGTCAGTTTATGTCCTTTCCTTGTCATATTCATATTGCTGCAGTTTGACGCATCATTCGCTATCTTCGAGGTTCTCCTACTCGTGGGTTATTGTTTCCTACATGCTCATCTTTTCAACTTATTGCTTATGGTGATGCTAATTGGGCTCGGTGTCTGGATACACGTCGATCTACTACGGGTTAGTGTATGTTTTTGGGTGATGCCTTAATTTCTTGGAGATATAAGAAACAAGATCATGTTTCTAAATCCTCTACTGAGGCTAAGTATCGTGCCATGTTTATTGTTTGCTCTGAGATTGTATGGCTACATGGTCTTCTTGAGGAGTTTGAGTTCCCTCAGACTACTTCTACTCCTCTTAATGCTGATAACACTAGTGCTATTCTAATTGCTACCAACCCTGTTTTCGATGAATGCACCAAACACATTGAGGTTGATTGTCATTCTATCCGAGATACCTTGGATAGTCGGGTGATATCTCTTCCTTACTTTTCTTCAGATCTCCAAGTGGTTGATGTCTTCACCAAAGCAATGACTCGACAGCGGCATCAATTTTTGGTTGGCAAATTATTGTTGGTTGACTTACCAGCATCAACTTGAGGGGAGATGTTATCGTATTTAAGCGGTTTTGTATTTATAAATTATGATAAGGGGAGGGTATTATTGTAATTTCTTGTAGATTATAAGTTAAAAGTGTATATACATATAACGGAAGGAAATTGGGAGGTATCGAAATCAAAAATCGATCTCTTGGTTCGGATAAATCAATTGACAAGGGATTCATGTCGGTTTCACCATTTTAAGGGTGGGGACTGTTCTTGCAAAGATTGTTGGTAACTATGAGTCTTGGGAGTGATATAGCTGCATTTGGCACATCCCAAAACTTATATAATGTATATTATAAATCCATTTCTAATTAATATTGGAGCATTGGCATGATAAATAATTTTCAACGATGACATCACTGTGTTGTATATGTAAGTTAAATTTTGAATGTAACTTTAATAATGTTGAGGTTAGTGAAAAGTGGGAGGGGGGGGAGGTCCCCTCTCTTGCTCAACTTGGATTGTGGGATTAAGCATTTCAAATATTTGAAATTTCAAGGGTAATATTATATTTTTATCTTTCAAAACTAGATAAATTCAAACATTACGGAAGTAATTTTGATCATATTAAAAAAATGTAAATATTAATTTAAATATTAGGGTTATATAAGCATTTTACCATATTTGAGGGTCGTATATTTAATAAACCTTTTTACTTTATTTTCTTAACCCTTTTCTCGAATTTATGGAAGTCATTTTTATCTTTTATTTGAAAAGTTATGTAAGAGCAAACCTACTTTTTTTTTTCTTAGGGATCACTTTAAAATTGTTTAACAAGCTAACTAGAAATTGATCAGTTCGTTAAATGACTAAAAATTTAAACCAAAACCTAAGACCCTTTGAGTTTTAAGTGAGACTTGGGTCACCCCACTTTGCAAAACATAAAATACATAATATTTTTATATTATTTATTAAAACAAAAAAATAAGGACATTTTTTTTGGGAAAAAAATATTGACAAATAAATAGCTTTAAATATTAAAAAATATGTTCTCCCAATTAGACCCCTTGAAACGTATCAAATCAACTCAATTTGGTCCTAATCTTGTTGAGTTAGGTTAAGGTCAAATAAATGAGTTAAATTTTAATCGAATTATGAAAGTCAGGCCAATAGAAATAACAATAATATCTAAATATTACACTCCCAAAATGCCATTGTCACATTTACACCATAAAATATCTTTCAAAATCCAAGTATAGTTGCCGACATTTTTTGGCTTGTAGCCTACTACTCATAACTTGTCCTTTCCTTTGAGGAAGGTTCAAGGGAAGCTTCTCAACTTCTCCTTTTTTTTTTTTTCTTTTTTAATTAATATTTTACAAAAAAATTAAAAAATTAAAAAAAAATTGTAAGTCATAGCTTTGGTATGATAAATGAGCTCGCAATTGCACATGGCTTTCCCATTCCTTTCCTTATCTTTGGCACTTATTGTTTGGTGCCCCGTGCCCGTGACACCATTCAATGACCCTCCCATGTCTCCTGTAATCAAAATCTGACCTTATTACCCTTCCCTGAACCGTTTCCAATTAAGCCACCCTATGGGTATTTCGGTCATTTAACGAATATGTAGCCCCATTTAATTTATTACCGGATGTACGTAGTGCACGAGAGATCCTGCAGTATCTACGTCATTTAATGTGTACGAGATGGGCGGTTTGGATTGTAAAGTGAGTTTGAAGTGGACCCCCAGAGTTTATCGTCAAAATTGGGATAAGAGGTTCCGAACACCCTACCTTCTCTCTCTAGAACTGGGTGGGGTCCGGGAGACCTTAAAGGGTGGCGGCCCCGCCAGGTGGACTGGTGGTTGGGTACCCCCTGCCAAGTGTAGCGTCCTAGACGTGGGTTAGAGAGAGAAAATAAAAAAAGCAGGAGTGGAAAAGCGAGTCGTTTTAGGTGGCGGTGAGGTGAACACTGAATAGTGAATACAGACTAGAGATAGAAAGTAAGTAATCACGAGAAACTTGGGGGTTCTCCCAATTTATTCCCCTCCTTCACCTACACACTTTCTCTCTCTACAGTTTCAACTCGCAGCCAGCCAGCCAGCCTCCTTTCTCCCTCTACTCTTCCCTTCTCTCCGTGTCTAAGCTCTCTTCCGAGTTCTGACACTCTCTCTAAAACTCCTCTTTCCTTCTCTGTAACCCATTTTGTCTCTCCTCAGCTTGCCTTTCTCTCGCTCCAATCATCCTTCCTTAACCCTTTCTCTAACCTCCCCTCTGTTTACCTTCTTTCTTTCTCTCTCTCTCTCTCTTTCCTCCGTTTTCTTCGTTACCAGGGAAGCAAGCAACGACGATGGCGTTGTTGTTTTACTTCTCCACCGTACCCCTCAAACATTTGCAATATTACTAATACGTATCTAGTGCAAAATGACTGAACTACCCCTTTAAATTTAAAAACTTCCTCGTCAAGATGCCGAGAATCTTTCAGGGCCCGGGCCTTGTGTACGAAAGAGAACAGCGAAGGACTATAATTGCACCCGGCGGTCTCGAGCAAACCGACGGCCGCGATCGAAGCATTCCCTCGGGCCCAAGCGGCAGCTTTTCCTATTTTATAATTAATCAATTGATGAGATTGTTTCAGAGTCCCAGCATCAACAAAGCCTCGAGGGAAGTGAACTAAAATTAAAAATCTGGGTGGGCCCAGTAGAGTAGATTTCCCCAAAATGGGGGACATCTAACTTAATTGAAAAACAAGGGGGGTGGCCTTTAATGTAATTTCCTGTAAAGTGACAAGCCAGGGTTAATCAATCCATGCAAGGGAATTTGTGGGAGAAGCTGGGGTGGGCCCTACAGAGGTTAGTTTGGTAATTTGAGGGAGGCTATTATAACCACAGGTGTCTGTGCAGAGGAACGTTTCAGGCTATCTCTGTCCATCGCTTCGCAGCAGAAAGGAAGAAGCTCAGAGTGCAAAAAAAGCTCCTCGCCTTTCTCCTCTTCTGTGAATCTCTGCGCCGTCGCCTTCGTTTCTCCGACCTTTTTCCTCTCCTCGTCAAATCAGAGGGGTTTAATCGAGAAAGGATGCTGTCGAGGGTGAACGGTGTTGTGTGGATGGAGGAAGGAGTGGAGGAGGAGGACGCGGTTTCGTGGACCAGGAACGGTGAGAAGCCGGACGAAATGGGTCTCTCCACCTTCAAATCCATGCTGGAGGAGGACTGGTACGTGAACGCCGCTAATCCGTCTCATGGCGAATTTCAGAACATGGAAACCCATCAGGAAATGAAAGACATTTCCTTCTCTTCGCCTCCGCCTGCTGAGAACTTGTTGCTCAACGCTGTGGATTCCTCGTCTTCTTGCTCGCCTTCTTCGGTCTTTAATCTTGATCCGGGGCAAGTGTCGTCGTTCTTGCCTCCCAAAAACTGCCTCTCTTCGCTTCTCAACTCGGTCTGTTCGAACCCTTTTGATACCGGCTTCGATCTGGGATGCGACCCGGGTCTACTCGCTCCCCAGATGGCGTCGAGTTCCCCGGTGATAATGAACGGGTTTAATCCAATGGCTGCGACGGAACTGAGTCCAAATACGCAGTTCATCAACACCCGTTTGATGCCGCTCAATGAAAACCCGAGCTTTAATCCTACTGGTTTTGGCGGTTTCGATGGTTCTCCCCCGAGTTCCTTGTTTCTGAACCGATCGAAAATCTTGCGGCCGCTTGAAATTTTCCCTCCGGTAGGATCCCAGCCGACGCTGTTCCAGAAACGAGCTGCACTCCGCCAGAACTCTGACAAGGGAGCTGACCTGGGACTTTTGGGCGGTCATATTAGAGGGCAGTCAGCGAGCTTGGAGGAAGATAATGAGAAGAAGAGGAAGAAGATCGAGGAGGACGAGATGGACGAGGTTAGTTTAGATGGGTCTGGATTGAATTATGACTCTGACGACGGAGGGGCTGCTGATATTAATACTACCAAGGCAGAGGACTGTGGCAAAAATGGAGGGAACAATTCGTACAACAATAGTACTGTTACCGTGGGAGATCAGAAAGGGAAGAAGAAGGGTTTGCCTGCTAAGAATCTCATGGCGGAAAGAAGACGCCGGAAGAAGCTTAATGATAGGCTTTATATGCTTCGTTCAGTTGTTCCAAAGATTAGTAAGGTGAGCACTATATGTTATTTACCTCCCTTGTCAAACATTTAGAATTCAAAAATCTGAATTGGTTGGTTGAGGATGTGTGAAACCTTTCTTCACTAAAATTCGATGTGGTACACGGTTTTGAGAGTTCTTAAAGGCTTGCTTTGCTGGAATTTACCTCTCTCTCTCTCTCTCTCTCTCTCTCTCTCTCTCTCTCTCTATCTTTTCCATGTCCTGTGTTCTTAACTTGCACTTAAAGATGCACGAGTCTTGTATCTTGTCTGAAATGAGAAAAGGAATTTCTACCTTTGATGTGTATGTTTATTCTTTGTCTGTTATATTAATTGCTCTCCGCATCGTGCTCCTGGGTATTTTTGTTTTGCAGTAAATGCTCTGGGAAACTGCTTTTATTTTTGCTGACTTAATTCAGTTTGAGCTAAATCTGGTACTAGTTTTAATAAAGCTGATTTCACTGTCGTGTACCCTGAAAATTGTTAATCTTTTAACTCCATGGGAAATATTTTGGTGTTTGCTGCTAGGATTTTGTAGTTGATCCCTGTCTGGGACCCAAGTTTAAGAAACTCTTTCTTTGTGGTGCAGATGGACAGAGCTTCAATTCTTGGAGATGCTATTGAGTATTTGAAGGAGCTTCTGCAAAGGATTAATGATCTGCACAATGAACTTGAGCCAACTCCTTCTGGGTCTTATCTACCTCAATCCGGAAGTTTCCATCCTTTGACCCCAACGCCGTCTTCACTTCCTTGCAGAGTCAAGGAGGAACTCTGCCCAAGTTCTTTGCCTAGCCCGAATAGCCAACCAGCAAGGGTCAGTTCTTCTGTTTTCACTTTTCATACAAAGACAAAACTGCTAGATTGATTATTGTTCTTAATTGTGTGAGAGTAGGTTTAACTTTTGAAAATTATGATAAAGCTTGCAATAAGAGAAATACCCGTCACAGAAGCTATGATCTAACATACATTTCTTTTAATGGCAGCTTGCGTCCATGATCAGAAAAGTTAATTACTTTGATTTCATGTTTATTATAGTGATCTTTTCTCTCTTGATTTATGCAGGTAGAAGTGAAGGTAAGAGAAGGAAGAGCTGTCAACATCCATATGTTCTGTGCCAGGAGACCAGGTCTTCTGCTCTCTACCATGAGGGCTCTTGATGGCCTTGGTCTGGATATTCAACAAGCAGTCATCAGCTGTTTCAATGGATTTGCTCTAGATGTTTTCAGAGCTGAGGTTATCTTCTGTCTTAAATTCCTCATTTCCTCCCCAATTACCATAAACTTGTTGAATCTGACCATGGGTTCATATCATCCATAATGGTAAACCCTTCATCAAACCTCATAAGCAGCTGATGCTAGCCACATGATGCGGCAAGCGGATTACCCATTAGAAGGGACATGGTGAATGCTTGGAAGCTTAGGAAGGCAAGGTCCATCTATTATGATGGCTCCATGGGTTGAAATGGCTTCAATTATCTGATAACAAATTAACAATGACCGTTAATATGCAGGTCTGTCCACTCATTCAGGACATTGTTCCATCTTGCTTATCATCTGTTTGTCTCTTTCAGCAATGCAAGGAAGGCCCTGATGTTCTTCCAGAGGAAATAAAAGCTATGCTGTTGCACTCTGCTGGCTTCCAGGGAGCAATGTAAAGAAGAAGACGAATCGACAACCAGAGGAATTTGTTAAGGCACTGACAGTAAATTTTCACCAAGGAGGAGTTTGTAAATCCAGCTGCCTCCCTTCGTAGCGCAGGTGGTCAGATGGAACATGGGTGGCGCAGAGCCGGTTTGGAAGTGGGATTTCGTGTTTCTGGGCGATTCCCCTTCGTTTTTTTTGCTTGGGAGGCATTACAGAACACTTTGTTACCTGCAATTTTTAAGTTGTGAAAATAAAATAGCTGTTGCTTCGTGATGTTTCTTGATTGTGGGTGTTGTTTGCTTTGGATTCATCAGTAAGATTGTCCACATACTTGCCGAAATTCGTTCTGGCTGATGTAGATCAAAGCTTTCTCATAGTTTGTGGGAAAAAACACAAGAAAATCGGGTTTACCTCTCTTTACTTTGGTCAATACAAATTACAAGCTAAATCAACACTCTCGTCCTCCTCCAGAGACCAAAGATCTCGTCTTACTCGTCAATTTGTTTACATGACTCAAACGATCAATCAAAGGGTCATGGGAAAAAAGAATCAATTTTTTTTTAAATCATGAATAATAAAATGGTTGTGCTCCAAATGACACAAGAACATAATCAGAATTTTCTTTTAAATGATAATTCCTATGGCCTTTTAAAATGTAGGTGAAAAGATTTTTTACTTATATTATTAAATAGTTGATTTTTATAACTGTCTTTATTGATCACTTTAAAATTTTAATATATTTTTTTAATTTTTAGAATTAATTTTCCAATTATTCATAGAGTCACAAATGAAAATCTATTTTATACGTGAATAAGTCTTATTCATGTCATTAAGTGTATGGGACAACTAATCAATGTCCCCACAACTTTGAACTCAAACTATGTCATTTTCATGTTTTAGTCAATGTTGTCAAAATCCACCTGTTCAACTGAGTTAAATAGTAATTAGATCCTTTTTTTATATTTTTATTTAGTAAAAAACGAAATTTACCTTAAAATTGAATGATCCCACGGATTAGTCCATTTTGACCATAAATTGAACCGATAAATTCAACATATTGCTAAATTCGATCAAAATCGGGTATCTTATAGGTTTCATGGCCGATTCTATTTTAATAAAAAGATAGAAAAGTGATTAAGCATTTACAGATCGAAGGAGTACCCACTAACTAAATATATGTATTTATGATTTATAAGTTGATTTAAAAAATAAGGGTAAAAATTTTGAATTTTCTCATAGTATTTATTTATTTATTTTTAACCCTAATCCCACTCAGAATTTCAGTAATTTAGAAGCGACTTGTTACAGAAAATTATTCAGTTTCAGACGGGGAACAGATGAATCAGCAACGGGTTCCATGGTCTAGCGGTTAGGACATTGGACTCTGAATCCAGTAACCCGAGTTCAAATCTCGGTGGAACCTTTGATTTTTTTCTGTTATCCCACCTCTGCCTTTTTTTATTTTAAACTATTTTTTTTCAAAAATATATAATAATACCATTTGGTTAATTGTATTTAGAATAATATCATTTATACAATTAAAATAAAAAATCTAAAATGAAGATCAATCGTGAATTTACAAATTAAAGTTTATCAACAGTTACTGGAACTGCAATAAGATAGTATTGAACCATGACTTACATTGGTTCAGTTTAAAACCCATTTTAAACTGTGATTAGTCCTTTGAACTTCCATGCTGAAGCTAACTTGATCTCTTCTTCTGATGGCTGTTTTGGGCATATCAAGCTATAAAAAAATGTTGTTGGGTATAGCTCTCAGGTTTCAAGACTCCAGATTGGAGTGTAGCCTTGATCTAACTACAGGATTTTGTCCTCTCCTCTCTGTTTTCTGTTTGAAAAATAAAATATTGAGAGCGGGGATTGGAAAGAGAGTTAAGAACTAAGAAGACTGCATTCAAATGCATACTTCCAGAGTGTAATATCTATTATGGCAACAAAAATTCTTTCTTCTCCTCATTTTGTTTTGATTTTGTTATCTACATATTTCTTTGTTCTTGTTTTCTCCCTTTCTCTTCTTCAGTCTGCGTACTATCCCAAAATTTCAAGCACCCTTTTAGCACCCTTTCGACGTTCAAAGCAACACCATAAGGGTCGGAACTTCTGAAGAGCAGAGGGGGTTGGCACCTACTCTCTGTTTTGGCCTGCTTTTCAAGCCCCGGTGGCATGTAGCAGTTATATTTGTGCCGCCCAGTTTAGCATAGCCAGTTCTCACAGTGCATTGCAATGTCCATTATGGACGATCAAGAATGAGTTTAGAAGAGCTATGGCTCATTATCCCTCGAGAAAGCCATTCACCACTCCTCTTGAGAACCATTTCTTGCCAAACTCCCTTAAACACTATCAAATTCTGCCTTCATCTCTCTCACATTCTTGCTTCCATAGCAGCGAGTCAAACACCAATCTGCCATTTCAGACAAGCCTGCAACTGTTGATCAACTTCAACCCTTTTTTCCATTACAAATTGCCATAGACATACTGATAGGACAAGGATGTGTCAACTTCACCAATAATCATGACAAGAGCAAAACCCATCCTCAAAATGATGGAAGCGGTTCAAGTCTCTTACAACAATTTCACGTTGAACTACTTTGCAAATAACTTTAAATGCCTCATGGCAATCAGCACATGCACGAAGATTCTTCATTATCCTAATCGGAGATCTAGGGTGTGTTTTGAGCAGTCCAAATGCTAGGGCTAGTCTCTCGCTGTGCACCCATAACAAACGCTCCTTGTGGGACTCTTCCATATCATGCAAAACAACACTCTTGTCAGGAATGTAACCAGCTTTCTTTGTCTGTACAAACAACCATTCAAGCATTCCATGGATTACTCTAATCTCAGAGTGGTTTCTATCACCCACAGCGAAACAATGTACTTCACTTTGGACCTCAATCCAACTAAGACCGGGTTCCTTCTTCAGTCCATTCATCCTCATAGATTTTCTAATGGTAGCCACATCGTCCCATCTACCTGCAGCAGCATACATATTTGATAATAACACAGAAGTTGTCCCGTCTTGTGGGTCCATCTCAAGTACTCGCTGCCCAGCAATCTTGCCAAGCTCAATGTTGTTGTAAACAACACAAGCCCCAAGCAAAGCTCGCCAAGCCATAATACTGGGTTCATCAGGAATTTCCTCAATGAATTTCATGGCCTCATCAATATGACCAGCACGCCCTAAAAGCCTCACCATACAAGTATAGTGCTCCATACATGGTTCAATTCCATAGTCCCTAATCAAAGAATTAAAATATAAGCGACCCTGATTCACAAGGCCCATATGACTGCATGCAGATAAAACACCAACAAAGGTGACATGGTTGGGTTTAACTCTCAATTCCTGCATCTTTGTGAACAGTTTTAGTGTGTCCTCGCCTAAACCGTGTAAAGCATACGCTGAAATTATAGCATTCCATGACACAAGGTCAAGCTCCTCCATAGTGTCAAATACTTTACGAGCATCTTTGATGGCCCCACACTTGGCATACATGTCAATAAGGGCATTGCAAACAGTTGTATCATTACAAAATACAGTTTTAGAAACAAGAGAGTGGATAAGAGTTCCTTGTTCTAAGACAGCTGAACTTGCACAAGCCCGAAGGATAGCAGAATAAGTAACTTGAGATGCCGGAACTTGTGCATCAAGCATATCACAGAAGGATCTCATAGCTTCCTCCCAGTAACCCAATTGCACATAGCCAACTATAAGTGTATTCCAAGTTACTTCATTCTTTTTATCTAATTCAAAAAATAATTGAATTGACTCATCCAGTTTTCCGCACTTGGCATAGACATCAATAAGAGCATTTGCGACATAGATATCTGAATCAAAACCAACTTTCACAAGATGAGCATGAGCTTGCCTGCCCCACTCAAGATTTTTCGCATTTGCAATTGCTTGTAAAACACTAGAAAAGCTATAATCATTGGGGACCACAGAAGCTTGTTGCATCTGATGAAATAGCCTTACCGCCTCCTCACTTTGATCACACTGAGCATAACGTGAAATCATGAAACTCCAAAGAATGACATTTCTATGCGTTATAGCTTCAAAGACCTGCCGAGAATCCTCAATATCTCCACATTTGGCATACATATCAAGAAGACCACCTGCAACGTAATTGTCTGATTCATAATGACATTTTGTGATGAATCCATGAACACTCTTACCCAATTGTAACAATTCCAAGCCAGTGCATGACTTCAGTAAACTACTAAAAGTATAATTGTTTGGCTGGAAACCTAACTTTCTCATTTGAGAAAACAATGCCAGGGCATCTTCCCAATAGTCATTCTCAGCATAGCAGGCAACCATTCCAGTCCAAGAAACCAAATCCTTTTCAAGAATTTTATCAAACACCTTTCTAGCCTCACTGACACGGGCGGCCATGGAATAAGTATCAATAAGCGCTGCTCCCACAAAAGGATCCACATCATAGCCAGTTTTGTAAACGCAAGCATGAAGACATTGGTTCAGCTCAGGCAACTCCAAATCCACTAAAAACTTCAAAATGGTAGTAAATACAAATGCATTAAGTTTATGCCCTTCTCTATGCAGCCTGAGGAAAAGCTTTCCTGCATCATCATACTTTTCCCAAAGAGCATAACCCTGAATTAAGGTAACAAATGAAACGATGTTATGCTCAGGAATTTCATCAAACAAACAAGAGGCATCAGACGCAAGGTCTAATTTAACATACAAGTTCAAGAGAGTATTCCAGACAAATATATCGAATGACCCATTTTTAGTGACATGACAGTGAAGCCCTCTTCCTCTGGTTACATCCTTGTTAATAATGCAATCGTGAAACAATCGTGTGTACGTGAATGAATCAATATCCGGGGGAGAGCCTATGGATATATCATCGTCCTCCACTAACTGGGCAGCGTGGGCCGAGAAGCAACGCTTCCGGGTAAAAATGGCGGGAACGTGCCATTCGCAGTGATTCATGACATGCCACATAACAACCCTTTGGCAACGGAGAAAGTTGATCATGGTTATTCAGTTGTCTGCACACCACCCTGCAACAGTTTACGACTGAGGAGACTTTTCATTGCGTAAACGAAAATGAGGGAGAGCTTGACACGAAAAGAGCAGAAACTTTATGTTTAGAAAATTTCAAAATCTTCCACAAAAGAGACGCCATTACTCGTCCGAGAGAGTTGGTTTACTCGGTTGAGACTCAAGAGTCAAGTCTTTGAATCTTCCCTCCCTGTCTAATGTACAGTTTATTATATCAAATTCTTATTTTTACAATATATAAATTTTCACTTTTAAAGTTATAATTTAATATAATATTAAAAATCATGAATTTATATAAATAAATATAATATTAAATCAGTACGAATATTCAATAAAGTAATTAAATACAAAAATTAAAATCAAGAGAAAACAGAGAAAAAAAAGGAAAAATTAAAGAAAAAAGAAAAGGAAGAAAAACAAGAGAAGGAAAATAGGGAGAGAGAAAAAGAACGAAAACAGAGCGACGGAAAAAGAAAACCGTACGCTGAATCTCCGGATGGTGCCGCGAAAATTTGTAAAAGAAAAAACTCCAGTATGCAAGGTGACGATCAAGAAGAACAGAAAGGAGAAAACAAAAAAGACAGAAGGGAAGAAGGGATAGGATCTTCTCGCGCGATGAAGACCCTCTTGGAAAAATTCAATATCTCAATCCTCCATGCTTCCTCTCTCATCAGGCCTGATTTTCCCCCTCATGATTATGGGGAGATAGAGGTATTGAATTCGATTTCATGGAGGCCCTCTCGTCCTTCTTGCCGCTATAGCACAGAGGTAGAAGACGAAGGGCTTCAATTCTTTTTTAACTTTGTTTCTCCATAAACAAGCCCAATTTTCATCTCAAAACGTTGAATAATGCAGATTCATCAGAGCCGTTGGATAAGTGTGATCGTCGCATCTGGACTATGCGTAGGGTTCAGTCACCTGGCGATTTAGACCAATGATATGTTTTTAAGGGTGAATATTTTAAAATTAAATTATGTTTTTAATCACATTCGAAATTATGTATTTTCTATTTTCTATGAATTGCATCCATTCGGGTCCTGTTTGGTAACTACGACATATCCAAGTTTTACTGTAAAATGGTATGACCCGGCTAAACCAATCTGGCCCGGACTGATAAAAACGACGACCTCCGGTTCGGGCTCTAAAGAAAAAGTCGAAGACGCGAACCGGTTCTTTCAGAGGGGAAAAGAGCGTGTACTCAAATGACCAAATTAGCCTCGCATGGGAGCAAAACTCGCCTCACGCGCGTGATCCACACCATCGGCACGTGCAATACGTGTCGAGTCCAAGACCGTTCGATGGAGTCACGCGCCGAGGCTGCTTCATCCGTGTCAACATAAACTCCTGCACGCGAGCATTCACACGAGCGAAACCCTAGAAATCGCAAGCTCTTTCCTCCCCCTCGCCGCCGGCCAAACTTGCCGGAAATCTAAGAAGACCTCCGGTGACACAGACGGACGCCGCAACAACATCCGCCCCGCCGATCTGCTGCTTGAGAGTTCACGGAGAATCAAGATCCCACCGGAAGAACCCCTTTTCAGCCGAAACCTCGCCGTCGAGTCATGCCCTCGTTTCGGGCTGCCGCGCAGGTAAGTCCCGTCGTTCTAACCGCCGAAATGTCGCCTACAAAGCTCGAATAGGCAGCCGAGCTCCGGCGGCGGTTAATCGAGAGAGTAGAAGCTCGACTAATTGAAAAGAGGGTTTTGCAAGAAGAGTTCCAGAAGCAAAAAAAAAAAAAAAAAAGTTATCCTGCCTTAGGAGGTAAATACCCGTCCTAAATCGCGGCCAAAGCCCCTCCTGGCCAAGAAACATCAAACAGAGACCGCGATTTCACTTGGGAGACAGCACTAGTCGAAACCGCATAAAGATGCTACGATCAAAATCTTCACAATCGGGGCGGTGGTGACGGACCATGGCGCAGGAGATGGAGAGGCTGGGGGGAACGAGCGAGGAGGAGGAAGACGATGAGATGGAGATGGAAGTGAAAGAGGAAGACGACGACGAAGAAGACGAAGACGAGAAGAAAGCCATGGCAGCCGCGGTAATTGTAGCGAGTGGGGGCAACACCGGGAGCAGCATGGAGATGATGGAGTCGCAGCGGCAGGGGAGCATGAAGCGGTGTCGGCCTAAGGAGGAGAAGGAGCGGACGAAACTCCGAGAGCGGCACCGGCGAGCCATCACGGCGAGGATCCTGGCGGGGCTACGGCGGCACGGGAACTACAACCTCCGCGTCCGCGCCGACATCAACGACGTGATCGCTGCCCTCGCCCGCGAGGCAGGCTGGGTCGTCCTCCCGGACGGCACCACTTTTCCTTCCAGATCTCAGGTGAGGCATTTCATCGAACAGTTTTTATATGCTCTCTCCTCCTCCCCCGCCTCAGCCCCTGTTCAACGCCTGGCCCCGGGCATGGGGAGGACTTTTTGCTAATGCCACCGCGGCCTCTTGGAGATTAAGATTTTTAAGACGCCTTTCTGTGTTTTTCACGTTTTTTCCCTCTTACCCCCGTCGTCATGGGCCCATACCTGTTCTTTTTTACTTTTTTACGCTCCCTCGTCGTGCTGGGCCCATGACTTCCCCTCTGTGCCAGGCATCCACGTGTCAAATTCTTATATTCTGTCATCCTGAGAAATGATATTGACATGGATTAGAAAGAATATGGGTTTTAATGGGAGGGTATTATAGTGAAACTAATATCTTGGTTCACGTATTAAAATCAGGTCTTAGCATGGACCGGGTTGAAAAGCGAAATACGGGTAAACCCGGCTGACATCCGTGAGTTTAGTCATTGATTCTGCTGTTTGGTTTACTGAATGGATCGGGTCGATTCGGGTTTGGGTAGACCAACCGCTCGGTCACTTAGGAATTGGCCGGTCAGGTCGGTTTGAGTGGAGAAAAGAGCTACCAGTTTGAGCCTTGCATGACAAGTTCTCATGTTTGTCTTTCTTTTCACGAGTCTTTACCTTTGCAACCTGTTAATGCAAAATCCGGTGTTTCTTGTTGAACTTTCCGACACTTTGGTGTGGTATCCTTCTATGGGGATGATGGAAATTGAAATGATGGGTTTGTATCTGCGTTTTGGCAGAGCACGAGGACTGGGGGTCCAGCAGTGACATCATCTTCGTCACAAATGGTGCCAGTTCAAACGCCGCCACCTCCCTTGAGAGGTGGCACCGTCTCTTCCGGCGCCCGGAGCAGCTCCGTTGATTATGGTTCCTGTCGGATGAAGGGTGTGTTTGTTCCCCCTTCTGTACCTTCCTTTGATAGGGGTCACTCGCGAGCTGTGGTCATGGTGGGAGACGGAGGGGAGAGAGCCGAAAACTCGACTCCCATTGGAACTTGCACTGATTCTCTGGATGACAAGCAGGTAAAAGGATTTGTCGAGCTTGTTTATTCTTATCCCTGGTAGGCCACATTGTCGTTCTTGCTTGAGCATATGCTTTCTGGTTTCATTTTGAGCTTTTGAATAATTTTGCTTGAGTCGTGTATGAAGGTGTTGGAGGCTTTTGGCAATTATAGTTGCATGTCTCCTGATGATTATATTCATTGATTGTGGGCATGTTTATGTGATTATTTTGATTGGTTGACGAGCATATAAAGCTAACATTTGAAAGTATACTTCGGCATAAAGGTTTCTCTGTCAATGCCTGTTGAAAAGAACTCGTTTGGGGGCATGAGTTCTCTTTTGCATGTACAGGCTTTCTCATATGGTAGATTTGTCCAGAATGCTGAAGTGTCTGATCATCATGTCATCTAGATTCACAAGTTGGACCAATTATTAGATATATCTCTAACCGTATATTCTTTACTAATCCTTGATATCATGACGGGACATCTAATTTGAAGGTTCAATTATTAGAATTTTACTGTTTCTAGGTAGTTGAATTACTTAGTTTAGTTTATTTTTAGCCTATCTATGCTCAGGTTGCAGTTTCTAAGTTTCTGTATGTGTCAGGATTGGAAAAAACAAGCATGTCTTCTATAGTTTGTGCCACTATACATGAGATTCTTGGCTCTGGAATAAGCCAGTAAATGTGATAACTCATATTTATAATGATTTAGCGTCAAACTGATTCAGCCTTTTGCTGCATTTCTTCCTTCCTTGGCTAGGTGACAGATCTTCATTCTCACCTGCCAGAGCATGACTTTGCTGGCACTCCCTATGTGCCAGTTTATGTGATGCTGCCTGTGAGTATTTGTTTCATATCTAAATTTTCCCTTGATACTCTCTCTTTTGGATAAGAACTCTCAGTTGGTTGGAAAACACAATTGATATTTTTCTTTTTCTACAGTTGGGTGTGATCAACATGAAGTGTGAGCTTGTGGATCCAGATGGTCTACTGAAGCAGCTAAGAATTTTAAAATCCATAAATGTTGATGGGGTCATGGTTGATTGCTGGTGGGGAATAGTAGAGGCACATGCTCCTCAGGAGTACAATTGGAATGGCTATAAGCGGCTCTTCCAGATTGTGCGTGAAGTCAAGCTTAAGTTGCAGGTTGTACTAAGCTACTAAAATGTGTTATTAACAAATTTCTCCCTCCACTTATTGCTTCTCTTCTTTGTGTTTTTGGTATGAGTCATAAGTTCATTTAGTTTGGAAGAATGTGAGTTGACATTGAAGCAAAAGGTATAACATGAATGAGATTAATCTTTCCATTTTGTGCTTTATATTTTTTCTTGGTTATGCATCTAACAAGCTTCTTTATAATATCTATTTACTGCTCTTCAATTGCAATTGCTGTAGGTGGTAATGTCATTTCATGAATGTGGTGGAAATGTGGGCGATGATGTCTGTATTCCCTTGCCTCATTGGGTGGCAGAGATTGGCCGGAGCAATCCAGACATATTTTTCACTGATAGAGAGGGTAGACGAAACCCTGAGTGCCTTACATGGGGAATTGATAAGGAAAGGGTTTTAAGAGGTCGGACTGCTGTCGAGGTACACTGATTTCTGATTTCCCACCTGTGCTTCTCTTGAGGTTTTTCCAAAATGATGGTTGTTCTAGCAATGGATGTGTTAATGTACCCCCCTAAAAAGAAAAAAACTATGTTTTTGTAAATAGTGTGCGAGGTCTGAATTTTGTCTTGCAAACTGCTAACACAATTGGGATGCTTGCTAAATTCATGATGTCTACAAATTTGCCAATGTGGTAGAAAATCAATAAATGCAGTACACTTTACTAAAAATTGGATAAATAGATAAATAATTAAAACTGGTTATCCTAACCTGAAGTGTGTGTACAGGAAGTTGTATCAGTTCCTTGAAAATAGCTGTTAAATTCCTCTTCCATTAGCTTTTGACATTCTCATATGGTACTTATTTTTTCCTGTATCAGTCTTTCCCCATGGAGTTTGTGTGACCATCTATACTCTCAGATGTTATACGAAACTTTCTTTTTGTTCATAATAATAACAAGAAGTTTTTTCAAGAATCTCCTCTGTTAGTAATTTTTTATAGCATGTTTATGCAATTCTGTGCTTTTAATGTTCTTTTTTCTTCTTATATTTGAATATATTGCTGTGTAGGTCTATTTTGATTACATGAGAAGCTTCCGTGTCGAATTTGATGAACTCTTTGAGGAAGGCATCATATTGGGGATTGAAGTTGGATTGGGTCCTTGTGGAGAGTTACGCTACCCATCCTATCCTGTCAAGCATGGTTGGAGATATCCTGGGATTGGGGAATTCCAGGTGATTACCTATTCAGTATTTCATTCTATTAACGTTTTGTTTTCTGTTTATGTTTGAGTTCTGATGTTAATCCTTCTATTCTCCTTTTCTCTATGTGAAATTTGCAGTGCTATGATCAGTATTTAATGAAAAGTTTGAGAAAGGCTGCTGAAGCACGAGGTCACTCCTTTTGGGCAAGGGGACCAGATAATGCTGGCACATATAACTCCCGCCCCCATGAAACTGGCTTTTTCTGTGATGGAGGTGATTATGATAGCTATTATGGCAGATTCTTTCTTGGTTGGTATTCTCATGTTCTGGTCAATCATGGTGACCGGGTCTTATCTCTGGCCAAATTGGCTTTCGAAGGCACCCGCATTGCTGCTAAGGTGAGCAGATATCCCTTTTGTCTTCTTTGTTTGTCCTTGCTTAAATGCTTGATGTTGTTTTGTTCAGCTTGCTATCTGAATGTTGTTTTCCACCTGTTGGACCATTTCATTTATGGCATATATTACACAATTTGTCTTATACGATAATACAATCGTCTCTTTTCTGATGACAAATGGATCACTGTTTAGTTCTGGTAAAATTCTTTTTCTTTTATTTGTTATAGTTGTCCAATATATGATTTATGTCCAGCATTTTAAACTGTGATGGCCACTATAAACTCCAATTTCATCATCAGTGTCATAGCTTTATCTTAATTATGCTGGGCTCAGCTACATGTGCAATTCCTCGACCATTAATTTTAGCTAACTACATGCTATCTATATTCAAGTCTCCTTATGGCTTCCATCCACATTATTTGCCAATCTGTTCCTATTCCTTCTGATCTCCTTATTCATGACTATCCTCATCAACTTGTTGCTATGCCGGTTGTGAGCATGCCCATATCATCTCAAACAACTCTTTCTTGTTTTCTCAGTGAGCTCCAATGAAGTAAATAATAGCTCCAAATCCCATTAGGATACCATATGAAGTAATTTTGTTAGGTCCACCAAAAACTCTCCAGGATCTGTTGTATATGATGTGTCTGTATCTTTCCTAATTGTGCATATCAAACAAATTTTAAGATTTTTATTATTCTGTGACCAAATACTTTATACCTTTATACTTAACCTAACTGAAGAATGATACATTTTTAACTTTTTTTTTTTTTTTTTTTTTTGTGGAGGGGCAGGTGTCTGGTATTCATTGGTGGTATAAGACAGCAAGCCATGCTGCTGAACTGACAGCTGGTTTTTACAACCCTTGCAATAGAGATGGCTATGCTTCAATTACTGCTATGCTGAAGAAGCATGGAGCTGCTATAAACTTCTCATGCACTGAGTTAAGTTGCTTGGACCAGCAAGAGGAGTTTCCAGACGCTTTGGCAGATCCTGAGGGCTTGGTCTGGCAGGTATACAGTTTGATGACTGCTACACAGACTCAGGAAATTAGGGAGTCGGTTATTGGTATAACTTGAAATGTAGTGCTCATGATATTTTTAAGATGGTTCTCCCTATGAATTCATTCTTATTTTTCTTCTTAGGTGTTGAATGCTGCATGGGACGTTGGTGTACTGGTTGCTAGTGAGAATGCTAGCCCATGCTATGATAGAATAGGCTATAACAAGATTTTGGAGCATGCCAAGCTCATGAACGACCCAGATAGAAAACACTTGTCTGGATTTACCTATCTTCGCCTCGGTCCTCATCTTATGGAGAGACATAACTTCGTAGAGTTTGAACGATTTGTCAAGAGAATGCATGGTAAACTCGATCTTTTCTTTGTCTCTTTACAAGATTTTCTGTTGAGAAATTGATCAACAGCTCCTATTGATGACGTGTGAATCACATTATCCATCATACAAGTCTTACATTATTTTAACTAACCTAAACACTTGCAATAAGATTTAAGATGCCAGGGTGAAACTGGGCTCACAGAAGCTTTTGTGGATTATAATGTTCAGTTTTTTTGTTTTATTGCAGAACATGAAGTAAAAACTAGTAAAAGAAATTACAAAACATGCCTCTTCAAGTTCATATTTCATGACATAGGAAAATAAAATTTTCCTTCATTCTATAACATCTGGAGGAAAAAAAAAAAAGGTTTTATATTATATTCACTACATCATTAGGGGCACTGCAGGGTTACAGAAGGGGAGCTAAAATATCTAATTTTTTGCATAAACCATGTTAAACTTTGATCAGTATTTATTAATTGATATATATATATATATACTCTTCTTGCTTGTTTCGTTTGATGCACTTGTCTTGAAAGATTGTAAACCAATTACCACAAGCAGTCCTACCAAAGCAAGAAAAGAAAAGAAAAGAAAAACAGCTAATTTGATTTTCTTTATATTCATACAAAAGGGTATATATGTAGACAAAGTTCAAAGCTCCTTTGTCCTGTGGATGTTAACAAAATGATGGTTTACTTTGGCCCAGTTATCTTTCATGCAACTTCTAGGAAAATAGCTAACCATCCCTTCTTGTTTGCAGGGGAAGCAGTCCTGGATCTCCAGTTGTAGAAAGAAAAGGGGGAGGAATGTAGTTTAAACTTGAATTAAAGCTATATTCATCTGCATTCTCTTGGATATATGAAAGCCATTGCGTCTGTAAGAATTAAATATTTTTCCTACTTGAAGTGTATATGAGGGCAACCTTTGTAAAGTAAAATTCCAGAGTGAAATTTATTCATACCCAGTCATTTCAACAGCTGCCTAAACTCTTTCTGCTTAAGCTTCTTTTATGAAAAATGTGCAGGTAGATTGTAATTACTTGAGGCAGGATTAAACAGTTATTTCTTTGAGGATGTTTGTACTTTGTAGGCTGTGAGAAACATAAATTCAGTTTATGACCTTAGGTAGGTCAACTGGTAACAGAACCATAACTTAAAACTTAGAACTACCTTTAAACTTTTAAATTGAAATTGGCAATTAATCAGAAACCCATCTGGCGGTTCTGGTGAATGGTAAATGGCTTCCAGGCATTAGCACCACAAAACAGTAATCTGTTCCAGAGAACTAGATCCACTACCTCTAAAAAGGAACCAGCAGGGTTAGACAGCCTTCTCAGACTCCGAACATGGAATCACCTTTAACCAACCTTCATATCATTGCTAGCATAAATAGATTAATTGGGCAAACTGTAGTGCAAGCCAGAGGATGGCAAATTGTGTTAGGCAGTTATTTAAGCAGGGACAAGGAAGGAGGGAGGGAAACCGAGAGAAAGAAAACTCGTCTTCCTGCTCTCTCTGTGTTTCTTACGCAATCCCAACTGTTCTGAACTGTGTTTTACTTTCCATGTAAACGCTTCGTGTTCGAGTCGAGCGTCATTGTAGCTCAAGAAGGGACTGGAAACTACACAACTGTACCAGCAGCTATTGCAGCAGCTCCTGGTTTTGGCGAATCGGTCTTCGTCATATACATCAAAGATGGACGGTGATGCATGGCTGCCACAAACCCACCTACCTCACACAGCCGGTTTGAGTTTTGTGTGTTTTTTTGTGGTTCAAGTACTGGATGTAAACGCTATGTTTTATTACACTTTTCAACCATATGAAGACGAAGTCCTTCATTTTCCGAGTGATAGAGGTTACTCATGTTTTTCTTTCAATTTTAATTTTTGTGACGCAAATCCAAGGATATATAATCTTGGATGTATTTTGATTATTGCGCTTGTGGGAAGCTAATTGAAGAACATCTCCAGAAAGGAAAGGAGCTGGAGCAGAAGTGGAAGAACGTTGAGAAAATGGGTCGTCAAATATCCAATTTCAATTTTTAATAATCACTTCACAACTTGATTTGTTGTTCACATCCAAATCATTAAACCACGAGATCCCAAATTCTAAACAGGAATTTTCAAGTCACTTTCGAGGGATACGTAGCATGATATAAGCAATTCTTTCATTTGGACGACTTCCCTGTCAGTCTCTCCGACTGGTTCTTTGTTGGCCTGGCATCACAAAGTTGGATAGGAAAAAATAAATTAAAATGGATAACTGAACACGAGCAACATGAGAAAAGTTCATCAGAGCTCTTTGTAACAAGATCAGAGGAGAAGGAGAAGAAACTTACAGTCTATAGAATTGGTAATGACAATGTAGATCACCATTCTATGGGTCTAGAAGCTTATAAACGTGAAATCTATCAAGTCATTTTGTGTGAAAGAAATGATAATCTATATTGCAAAGGAATCCATGGAAGGTAAAAAAAAACTGAGCCTCAGCACCATTCCTTCCAGATATTAAAAAATCCATGACAGCATAAAAAATTTCCACCACTGCAGAGTACAGCTCGAATCCAACTTTGGACAGTGGAGACTCAAGCAGATATGTTCATTCACTATCTTCACATGCAAAATCCTGGATACCCTTTTGAGATTCCATGAAGATAAATGTGTTACAACAGAAATAAAATCGATACACCACATTAAAGAGCAAACAATGGAAAGAAAACATGAACCCAGACAGAATTATTACAGGTAAAATAAGATGTTCAGAATGTGCAGAAACAAAATTAATTAAATACAATCAAGGGATCAAAAGCATTTATTAATTTACACCACTTCAATAGCTTTCAACTTCACTAGACATTAAACACGAAGAACACAAACAGAGAAGACAACCTGCCTTCTGCACAGATAATATTTTGAGAATCATGAGCAGATTTCAAAGAATAACTATTTGCAGAATGTAGCTTAAAACAAGGGCAGCAAAAAAAAAATAATAATAAACGATAAAAATTTACAGCTAGACCACTTCTCACTTATTGATGCATCTTGATGTCAAGAAATCAACATCCCCAAATACTAGAAAGACATAACATTTTGTATGCCACAAACTTCAACAAGACAGACTATTCTGACTCCTAAGAGATGCATGATACAAAATCTCCACTCCAACACTAAACCGAGAGGACCAAAGCTTAGATGTTGCTTCACTACTCATACATTTGAAATCATGAAAATCATGATGGGATTCTAAGAAGTAATACATCCAAAAGATCAAAAAGCTACATCAAGAAAAAATCAACAAAAAAAAAAAACTATAAAAAGTAAACAAGTTGGTGTAGCACACACAAACTCCAATCTAATTTTAGACTAATATTATTGTAAGCCACGTCATTGGAGTCCATCTCCAGTAACTAGGAGAAGTCTCAAGCAGAGAGGCTAACTTGCTATCTGCACAAATAAAATCTTGAAATTCATGAGCAGACTTTCAAGAAGAACTGTGTGCAGAACAAAAGGATGGAAAGTAATGAAAAAACAAAACAAGAGAATTAATAAAGTTTTACAGACATGACACCAGATAACATATTTAGTAACTGCATCAATATACTTAAAACCAAGAGACAGATACTTCAGTTCGGTGAAGCAAAAAACTTGGTGAAAGCTGACCTATCCCACCAGATACAAAATATGCTGAAAGAGTCATAAAACTTCAGTTTGCTATTCTGGCCAGAGATAGACGGCAATACAAGATCAAATAATTAATAAAAGATAAATAACTATTTCTAACTTCAGAAAATGAGTAAGTTATTTATAAATTCTTCATAGAAAAACTACAAATCCAATGACACGGCGTACAAAAACAACATTTGAATATAAAAATGCATGCACACTAATTAAGACAAAAATGCAAAACATACAGAAGAGCTTGTAGAAAAGATTAAACAAGCAGCGACCGCTGAAATTTTTAATATGAAACATCAAAGCACATCCAAACCAGGTATAAAGAAAGATCATTAATACAAGAAAACCATACCAGGAGATTAGGTCAAAGTGAAAAACAACAAGACAGATTAAGCAAAACATGCAGCAGAGCTGAAAATTTTAATATGAAACATCAAAGCACATCCAAACCAAGTATAAAGAAAGATCATTAATGCAAGAAAACCATACTGGAAGGTTAAGTCAAGGTGAAAAACAACAAGATAGGTTAAGCAGAGTCGATACAATCAGATGAAGAAACATCTAACAAATTGCTATATGTAGTCCCTCAAGAACATGCCCAACATATACACAGCACAATAAGCTTTATTTTTTTGTTTTAAAGAAAGCCCAATGAAATCATCATTATCGAATAATCAGTTAAATATACCAAAATGAAATACTAGATTCGATGGCAGAATTAAATTTACCGAAATAAAATACAACATACAAATTGATGAGAGACGGCGGCTGACGGCGGGCGGAGAAAAGAGACAACGTGGCAGAGAGAAATGGAGACGAAGACTGAGCGGCTGAGACACAGAGCAAGGCCGAGCGGCGGCCGGGGAGCAGCGCGAGCGTCGACCGGAACGGAGCCTTTGGAGAAAACCCAGAATGCGGATAATTTTCCGACGTCGAAGCTGCAAGGAGAGAACAAGCAAAAGGAAAGAACAAGAAATAGAGGACTTCAAAGCACTTGGTTGTGGCAAGATAAAAAGAAAGCAGAATTAAAGAAAAACAAGAAAAGGAAAACAGGGAGAGACAAAAAGAATGAAAACATAGCATAGCGGCTCTGCATGACTCAACAAGGAAGAACAAAAACCAAAAACATAAAACGCAAAAACGAAAGACCAGAGAAAAGAAGCCGGAAGAAAGGCGAAGTGCGTACAACAACGCAACATCGACGACGCCAATTCAAACTCTACACCAATAAGGGAAAAAGAAAACAGCACGCTGAATCTCTGAATGGTGCCGCGAAAATTTTAAAAAGAAAAAAACTCCGGTATGCATGGTGACGATCAAGAAGAACATAAAGGAGAAAACGAAAAAAGAAAAGAAAGGATAGAATCTTCTCGCGCGATGAAGAGCCTCTTGGAAAAATTCAATATCTCAATCCTCCTTGCTTCCTCCCTCATCAGGCCTGATTTTCCCCCTCACGATTATGGGGAGAGAGGCTTCTGATGAGGGAGGAGGAAGAAGGATAGAGGTATTGAATTCGATTTGATGGAGGCCCCCTTTCGTCATTCTTGCCGCTATCGCACAGAGACTGGTAGGCGACGAAGCGCTTCAATTCTTTTTAAACTATTTGTTTCTCCCAATTTTCATCTCAAACCGTTGAATAATGCAGATTCATCGGAGCCGTTGGATAAGAGTGTGAGGCAGAAGGCATCTCTACCATGCGTAGGGTTCAGTCACCTGGCGATTTGGACCAATGATATCAAAGTTTGATAAGTTTCTCCGACTGGTACTTAGAGATGCCGTTCTCCTAGAGTGGAATTCAGGTGAAGCACAACTATCACCGATAAAACATTTTTTCTTTTCATAAAATTATTGTCAGCCATCGATACCATAGTTCATCTTACGACTTTCAACAAGCGGAATGATCAAATTTTGAATACTGAATACTCCAGTAATGGTAAAAAGCCCAAAATTTTGACAGACTCTACACCATCTGTCGTTATTACTAGCTCGAACGCAAGAGTTTCAAAAATAAAAATAAAAACACAAAAGGAAAAAGAAGAAAAAAATCTCCAAAAAACAAATTATCTCATTATTAAACCTAAATCATTGGTACTTGTAGGATGACGCAAAAATAAAATAAAAATTCAATGAAGGTGAAAACCCTTCCTTCAAGCTTAGGTTAATCTGCAAGAAGACGGTATTCAAATTCAAGCTACAGCCTTGGCTGCAACTTCGGCAACTGGGGCAGCCGGAGCAACTCCACCGGTTGTTGGCCTGGCATATCACAAAGTTGGATAGGAAAACATAAATTAAAATGGATAACTGAACACGAGCAACATGAATAAAGTTCATCAGAGCTATTTTCAACAAGGTCAGAGAAAAACGGAGAAGAAACTTACAGTCCAACAAAAACCTTGAAGGCATCGTAAATACCCCACTGAGCGCCTGTCAGTGTGCCAATCATAACAATTCGAAGTGGTAGGCCACGAGTGAAGAGACCCCATAACCCAAGCTTTTTCACAGCCTGAAAATATATATAAATAGAAAAAAAATCATGTCAACAAAACCTACACATGAAAAACTCCATGATACAGCTTATAGGAAGGATGAATATGCTTACATCGCCCACTGTAGCCCCCTTTGCATTGTTAAGGAAAGACACAAGATTGTCTGCAGGATGAGAGACAATAGCACACAACACACCAGCAACATAACCACCAGCAAAACTGATACCTAGTTGCAAACTTTTACTGCACTGCTCCTTCGGTGTAGGAATGCTGTACTTGTAAATCATCTCCACAATTGTTTCAAAAGATGCAAACTTCATCATCGTATCTGCAATGACCAATTTTCTCAATTAAGAACAACTTAACTCACAAATAAATGTTGCACAGCCAAAATTTAGGCAAATTCAACAAGTTCTATAGAATTGGTAATGACAATGCGGATCACCATTCTACGAGTCTAGAAGCTTATAACCTGGTACAGTTTTAACCAGAATGATTTTCATTCTTCATACATCAAGAACATTTCATCTCTTAAAATTGGCTTAAACACAACAAAATAAAAATCATGACACCATAAAAATTGTCCACCATTGCATTAGAGTACAACTCCATCATGGAGAGAAGAGACTCAAGCAGATAAGGTGATTCCATATCCACACATGCGAAATCTAGGAAGTCATTATGTGATTCCAAGAAGATATATGTGTGAAAGAAATGATAATCTATATTGCAAAGTAATCCATGGAAGGTAAAAAAAAACTGAGCCTCATCACCAATCCTTCCAGAGCTTAACAAATACATGACAGCATAAAAAATTTCCACCATTGCAGAGTACAGCTCGAATCCAACTTTGGACAGTGAAAACTCAAGCAGATATGTTCATTCACTATCCTCACATGCAAAATCCTGGATACCCTTTTAAAATTTCATGAAGATAAATGTGTTACAAAAGAAAAAAAAAAATCGATACAACACATTAAAGAAACAATGGAAAGAAAACATGAACCCAGACAGAATTATTACAGGTAAAATAAGTTGTTCAGAATGTGCAGAAACAAAAATAATTTTAAATATAATCAAGGGATCAAAAGCATTTATTAATTTACACCACTTCATCGGCTTTCAACTTCACTAGACATTAAACATGAAGAACACAAACACAGAAGAAAACCTGCCTTCTGCACAGATAATATTTTGAAAATCATGAGCAGATTTCAAACAATAACTATTTGCAGAATGTAGCTAAAAAGAAGGGCAGCTAAAACAAAAAAAAATCACACAATAAAAATTTACAGCTAGACCACTTCTCACTTATTGATGCATCTTGATGTCAAGAAATGAACATTCCCAAATACTAGAAAGACATAACATTTTGTATGCCACAAACTACAACAAGACAGACTATTCTGACTCATAAGAGATGCATGATACACAATCTCCACTCCAACACTAAACAGAGAGGACCAAAGCTTAGATGTTACTTCACTACTCATACATGTGAAATCATGAAAATCATGATGGGATTCTAAGAAGTAATACATCCGAAAGATCAAAAAGCTACATCAAGAAAAAATCAACAGAAAACAACTATAAAAAGTAAACAAGTTGGTGTAGCACAAACAAACTCAAATCTAATTTTAGACTATTATTATTGTAAGCCACGTCATTGGAGTGCATCTCCAGTAACTTGGAGAAGTCTCAAGCAGAGAGGCTAACTTGCTATCTGCACAAATAAAATCTTGAAATTCATGAGCAGACTTTCAATAAGAACTATGTGCAGAACAAAAGGACGGAAAGTAATGAAAAAACAAAACAAGAGAATTAATAACGTGGTACAGACATGACACCAGATAACATATTTAGTAACTGCATCAATATACTTAAACCAAGAGACAGATCCTTCAGTTCAGTGAAGCAAAAAACTTGGTGAAAACTGACCTATCCACCAGGTACAATATATGCAGAAAGAGTCATAAAACTTCAGTTTGCTATTCTGGCCAGAGATAGACGGCAATAAAAGATCAAATAATTAATAAAAGATAAATAACTATTTCTAACTTCAGAAAATGAGTAAGTTATTTATAAATTCTTCATAGAAAAACTACAAATCCAATGACATGGCATACAAAAACATCATTTGAATATAAAAATGCAAGCACACTAATTAAGACAAAAATGCAAAACATGCAGAAGAACTTGTAGAAAAGATTAAACAAGCAGCAACCGCTGAAATTTTTAATATGAAACATCAAAAGCACATCCAAACCAGGTATAAAGAAAGATCATTAATACAAGAAAACCATACCAGGAGATTAGGTCAAAGTGAAAAACAACAACACAGATTAAGCAGAGTCAATACAATCAGATGAAGAAACATCTAACAAAATGCTATATGTAGTCCCTCAAGAACATGCCCAACACATACTCAGCACAATCAGCTTTATTTTATTTTTTCAAAGAAAGCCCAGAGAACATACTAATATGATATCTCGTATATTATTCACAGGTCATTCATGGTGGCAAAGAGGTATAGACAACTAAGTAGAAGAGCTCTCAAACAAGAATTAAACAGATAATAACAAAACAAGAATAAAACAAGAACATATTGGTTCGCAGCTTACATGGAATTTGACGCCCCCACAGAGGTACAATCCCCTTGTACAATCTGCAAAATAGTAGCCAACATTAGAAAAGCTAAAGAGAGGATAAAAATCTAAATATTTGAAGTGAAATATAAAAATATGAAGAGGTGAAATATAACAATAAGTAGAGGCTCCTAAAATGAAGTAGAAACATCAAAAGGAATATCATACCCAAGAGCTCCTTCAGATTTCACAAACTTCGGTAACCCATCAGACAATCCTCTAGCAAATCCAGGTTGAGTTTGAACACGAACTTTCACAGCTTCCATTGGGCACAGAGCAACATCAGCTATCAATTCAGCAGATGCAGACCCCGCAAGATAGATCAAGGTTTTATATTTGGCAGCATACTCAGGTCCAGCGAGGTCAGAGTAGTACTTCTTGAAGAATTCATAGAAACCAAACTTGCAGGCCCCCTGTGCACTGTAACCTAAAAGAGTTGGCACCCAACCCCTGAAGAAACCTCGGACCCCCTGTTCCTTCAGCAGGACACCGAAACCAGAGGTAATACTCTTGTACTTTGCAGGATCAATCTGAAAGCAGAGAAACAACAGATTAATGCTCCAAAGATCCAAGTTTTTACCCATAAAATGAGACAATAATAGGAAACCAATATCCATTACTGAAAAAACTTAAGGGAAAAAAGAATGATAAAGGCGTTACGAAGCACATCGATAAGCAAAAGAGAACTGTACGCTACCAATACCTCGCAGATCTAATCATCAGCTCATTCTAGCAAACAGAAACAAAAAAGTAAAAAGGCACGATCCGCATGAACCCGTGACTCCAAGAGTTACGAACCTGCATATTGCACTTAACGAGATCAAGGGGCGTAACAGTCATGTGCGTGAGCCCACAGCTCAAGATCCCACCGGCCGTGCACGCGGCGTAGAAAGCCGGAGAGTACATCTCGATCTTCCCGGGCTCGCTGGGAGCAGGAATGACGAATGGCTTGGAGGAGAGTCCATGAGATGTGGAAAATGCGACCGAGGTCTGAAGCAACGAGGATGAGGGAGACGAGAACCCGCGCGTCTTGCTAAGGAGCCCGTCCATGTTCAAGGCCTGTGCCGAGGAGGTAGAGTAGAGGTGGCTGGGGACGAGCGATCGGCGAGAGCTTTCCCACAGATCCATCGCGACGACAATGAGATCGACGAAGAAGGAAACGAAGGCAATGGAGCTTTAGAGACCCGGAGAGTAGGAGCGATGCCTGGAATTCGAAGGAAAAGCGAAGAATTTGATTAGGGTTTGGACGCGAGAAAACCTAGGGTTGGTTTTCCCCCTGGGTTCTCACTGTCCAAGTAGTCCAGAACCAGATTCCGTTGCCGCTGGCTCCGTTGGCGTCATAAATAGAAAAGTCTCTCCGGGGTAGCCTCCCGACTTCGGCCTCTATATCGATGAAATGACCTGCGATGCCATTTCAAATTTGACCGCTGAAATAGAATGAAAATAAAATTTATAATTCTGAAAGCTCACTTGCATGTTTAATATTATTAATGAAATTTATAAACATAAGAAAAGGAGGATTTTAATTTTAAAATTAATTAAAATTAATTAATAAAAATATTTTTCATTATGGTGTGTGTAATAATATAATTAAGGCAAATAAAACTATAATATTAGCAAATTAACTCTTGTTATTTTTATTTTTAAGACATGTAAAATAATTATATAAAAATATTAATTTAATTTTTATTTTATGTTAGTATGTTTTTTTGTAGCCCTTTTACATACTTAACCTAAGAATTTTATAATAATTGAAATTCTTATTTAAGATATAGTTATTTTATAATAAAATAAAATAAATATTTATCAAAACAATTATAAAATAATAAAAAATCCTCACATAAGGTAGGCCAGACCAATAAGGTTACTTCACTCTTAAAATAAAATATTAATTTTATATTGTATAATAAACATTTTAAAAATATTGAGAAAATTTCATAAAAAATAGACAATCTAAAATTATATTAAAAGGTGACTTAGTTTTTATAAAAAATAATTTATTTAAATCAAAATACTCAAACCATATATTTAACGTGTCAATTTAGGGAGGTGGTGGTAGGAAAGAAGTTAAAAAAATAAAAAATAAGGGTACTGATGTAAATATGGAAGAAAGTAGTTGCGTTTGTGGGAAGGAAATGAAATTCTAGCGCAGCGCTTTAGCGTGAGGAAATTTGGAAGGAATCTTCCAGGAAAGATTTGGTTTCGGTCATTCGAGACCCAATCGCGTGAGGGCATGTGCAAAATTTTGGTCAGTGGCATTCCACGCTATTTGTGTCTAGAGCCCTTTAAGAAATTGACGGACCTCCTTGAACATGTCTTCCATCCCACTTAACCGAAATCATGGGTCAGAGTGACGGCAGAAGAGGCAAAGTCTGACCCCTGACTAATTCAAATCGGTCTATATCCATGTTTTTGGTTCTCAAATATGTAATTAGGTAAATAGATAAAATTGCCACCCCTGAATAAATAGATGATTAATAAGAAAAAACATTCCCTTATATAGAAGATAACTTGACCCTGTTAGTGCCTTTTCCAGGAAATGCTATAAAGACATTTATAATAGAATATACATTTTCAGGGACCATTATTGCCTTTTGTTTATTGAAAATAATTTTTTAACTATAAATTCTTATTAGAAAAAATCATATAATTTTTTAAGTAAAATTTTCTAGTCAATATGAGCCAGAAAACGTATGAAAAAATTTGAATAAGTATTTGACAATTGATGTTGTAATATTTTCAGCACAAGGAAATGTTCATGGTAATTTTGTATTTGATATTTTATTTTACTAATAATTCGTTAGATAATTATGGTAATGTATGAGATTGATTATTACTTTATATTTATTTCCTGCAAAAGGCACAAACAAGTTAATTTTATTTTCTTTAAAAAATAAAAAATTTCCATGTAATTTCCTCGTAAGACACTAAGGGGGGGTTAGTCCACAATGAAGTGGAAAATTGAATTGAAGTGAGATGAATTGCTTCCACTTCAACTCATGTTTGGGTGTTAGTCCAGGCCAGTTGAAGTGGCTGGAAAACAGATTCCAGTGTCATTTTCTAAATAAAGAAGAGAATGAGTAACCTTTTATGATTATAGTTTATTATAAATTAAAACAATAATTACGTGTGACTACAATAAATTATATAAAATTAATAAAAAAAATTAAAAAATAACATAAGGGAATATAATAAATAAACCTAATGGTTTAATTAATTATAACAATTGGATAATTAAACCAATTAATGATTATAGTTGATTATAAATTAAAACAATAATTACGTGTGACTACAATAAATTATATAAAATAAAACAAATAAAAAAATAACATAAGGGAATATAATAAATAAACCTAATGGTTTAATTAATTATAGCAATTGGATAATTAACCAATTAATGATTAAAATTCATTATAAATTAATATACTAATTACGTGTGACTAGAATAAATTATATAAAATTAATAAAAATTAAAAAAAACATAAGGGAATATAATAAATAAACATAAGGGTTTAATTAATTATAGCAATTGGATAATTAACCAATTAATGATTACAATTCATTATAAAATAATATACTAATTACGTGTGACTAGAATAAATTATATAAAATTAATAAAAATTAAAAAATAACATAAGGGAATATAATAAATAAACCTAATTGTTTAATTAATTATAGCAATTGCATAATTAAACCAATTACTGATTAAAGTTTATTATAAATTAATATACTAATTACGTGTGACTAGAATAAATTATTTAAATTACATAAAACAGTTAAAAATAACATAAATGAATATAATTAATAAATAAATTATTTTTTAATAACATAATATATAGTATAAAAATACTTAATAAATTAAAATACTTACTAAATAAAATTAAAACACGTGACAAAAAGGTATAAAATGACAACAATGAAAATAATTAGAGTAAATTATTTTTAACAACGAGTTTGTGCGTTGAACATCATCAACTTACTAGTTTAGTAGATACGAACGACAACATACATGTTCAAATGCAATAAAATACAACCACTAATAATCACTCCACATGTTAGTTGCTATGGCATCTCAAAATTGTGCAGCTCTAGTGGATTCTAATGCATGAAGCCTCCGCATTGTTATTGATAGGTTGTCTTCATCCCCAAGATCATCGCTATCATCGCTATCTTCATCCAAATTTTCACCTGCTAATTGGACCTCATCACCTCCTCCACCTACCGCATCATCGGAATCATCATCTTCCAATTCAAACATATCATTGTAATCCTCTTTACGTATATAATTGTGTAATATGCAACAAGCTATTACAATTTTCATCTGGATCTTATAGGAAAACGGAGGAGCGACTTTAAACATTTGGAATCGAGCTTTTAAAGCACCAAAAGTTCGTTCAATAGTATTCCTCAAAGATGAGTGCCTTTGGTTGAATAGCTCTTTATCATTTCTAGGAAAGTTGTCTCCAAATTTTTGTAGATGATAACGAGTTCCTCGATATGGAGCTAAAAATCCTGACATATTTGCATAACCAGCATCGACTAGATAATATTTACCTACAATACAAAATATTTTTCACATAAGATAATTGAAGATAAAATAAAAAAAATACTACATAACAATATATTATTTACCTTCAGGCCTAAAGACTAAACCCTAGACCTTAAAACCCTAAAAGTCCCAAACCCCAACTCTAATCCCGAAATTAAACCCTATCAACACGAATTTGAACCCTAAATCCCATAAACCCTAACCCTAAATCCCAAATTAGGCCACAATCAAGATAAATTACACACAAAAATTAAAGTTAACTCAAACACAACACTAAATTAGTTGAAAAAAAAATTAGGGTTTTGGATTACCTTATGAAATTTGGGGGAAATCACCGCTGAATGGGAAAATGTAAGCCCAATGGAAGAAATCGACGCCTAATTGTCGAAAATCAAAGAAGATTGAAGGAAATCAAAGGATATTGAAATCGGAATAGGTTAAATCAAAGAAAATCGGTGGAGGAGGAAAGAGAAGAGCGAGAACGAGAAGGGAGAGGGATGCCGAGAGTGACAAGAGATGGAGGCCTAGAGGGAAAAGAGAGAGGGAGAAGGAAGAGAAAGGCCGAGAGAGAAAGAGACGAGAGAGGGAGATGGGGCGAAAACGAGAGATAACAAAAAAAAGTAGAGGGAGCAGAGAGAGCGAAAACGAGAGCAAAAGGTCGGGCGAAAAAATTTGTCGGGAGACAAAGGCCGAGAGAGAAAGAGACGAGAGAGGGAGATGGGGCAAAAACGAGAGATAACAAAAGAAAGTAGAGGGAGCAAAGACAACAGTGGGAGCAGAGAACAAAAACGAGAGCCAGTAGAGGGAGCAAAGAGAGCGAAAACGAGAGCAGAAGGTCGGGCGAAAAAATTCGTCGGGAGACAAAGGCCGAGCGAGAGGAGAGGAGAAGAGGAAATGAGAGGAATTTTTAGTTTTGGGGGGGGGGGGGGGTGAATCGTGGTAAGTGAATGATTTGAAAAAAAAGGGTGGAATCAGTTTTTCGTTGTTTTTGCCTGAGGAGATGAAACGGTGTTATCTTGCTTCAATTCAAATCATTGTGGACTAACACCTTATTTGTGATGACCTAGGTAATGCGGGGAGAATTCATTCCACTTCATTGTGGCCTAACCCCCCCTAATAGGATTTTATCTAACATCCTAGGAAAAAATATTTCTATATTTTTTTGGGATATAAATTTCCAACCAATAGCCCTAAAGGGGCCTTAGTTCACATTAAATAATATTTTAAAAAATAATATAAATAATAAATATTTTTATAATAGTGTTGTTTATATTTTAAAATTTTGTTTGATTTTATGTATTATAAATTAAATATTTCATTTACCCAGTTTTTACCCATTTACCTAATTTTTCACCAATAATCTAAAAATAAATGAGTAATGAAACACTCTTTTACTCATTAGGATAAAAAAATGTTCTTTAAGTATTTAAAATAATTAAATCAGATAACCAAATAACCTCTTTTTTTGTATTTTATATAATTTAGAGCAGCAGCAGACCCAGCTGAAGACATTTTAAACTGTAGCCAACTGTAGGGATTTGGTACTCCTGCATTGGACCCATTATCGGCCAATCAAACATCAGTCATCACCCTGAAGTAGATAGGCTTTTGGAGGCGCATGGCTGCCGCTCGGACTCCAACCCCGGATTTTTCACACCATTTAATTCCCTCCTCTGCTCTTTCTATATATAGTCTAGTACACTATCATCATCTCTTCCGGTTTAGATTCCTTTCATTCCTCCGGGATAGAGCTTGCCTGCTTCAATGGCCTCTGTTTCCGCTACTTGCTGTAAGTTGGGTTCTTCTTTGAAGCTTCCCAGAGGAAGCTCTCAGGTGAATGTCCTCCTCCTGTTTTGTAGTTTTGCTTGGATTCTCATATTTGTCTTTCCCTTTTTCAATTTGGGTGGATTTGATGGTGTTTGCTGGGGTGGCGACGGGTTTATTTGGTCAGTGACTCCAATTGTTGTGCGTTATGAGTGTTAGCTTTTCTTTTCTGATGGGATTGATGCCAAGTCCCCTGAAATTTGATACTCGTTGCAGACAAGTTCCATGTTCATTACTAATTCTGCTTTTACTGCATTTGTTTAGTTTGAACCCTTAAGATGTAGATTCATACCGCATTTGTGGAGATATTGGTTTATAAAATATTTTGCAGTTTGTTTACTTCTTCATTTACTGGGAAAGAGAATCAGTAGCTACTGGATATTGGATAAATAGCTACTGGCTACCATCTGCCGCACCTCATCTGTACCTTTTCCAGTTTCTGGCACTGAGTTAAAATTGGATTTTAATTATCTAATAAATCCAGAATTTGGTTCTTGGGACATGCACAATTTTCAAAAGGCGCCATATGAAATTATGAGTTCAAAGCTCTGCTTATTAGCTAGAGTTGGTTGCCTGCATTGGATTCAGGACAGAGTCATCCCGGTGAAATCTGGGTCAGGTTGCTTGAGAGCAAAGGCTTGGATTCAGGGCAAGTCATCAAACCCTGTAATTGACTCTATGCTATTACTTTCCTAACAAAATTTACTTGAACAAAAAAACCTGTGCAGTCGTCAGGAAAGCTTTCCAGCTTAAAGATGGTCTCTGTGAGCAGATTCCCTTCTCTGCAATCCTCCCGTTTCTTCATCTGCTGCTCGGTAAATTGCTCAGCCTTTACAATGTCGATTCTTAATGGACTCAGAAACGCTTTTGTAGTTTAAAGTTTCTGATAGTTTTACCTGACTGAACAGGCTAAGCCAGAGACTGTGGATAAGGTGTGTGAGATAGTCAGAAATCAACTTGCTCTTCCTCCTGAGTCTCCCCTTACTCCTGATTCCAAGTTTGCCGCCCTTGGTGCTGATTCACTTGACACAGTAGGTCTCCCATACCCCACTCTCCACTCACCCGTTATTGCAAGACTGGATTTCTAATAGTTTTTTTGCATGAGAAATTTATTTTACAGGTGGAGATTGTAATGGCCCTGGAGGATGCATTTAACATTAGTGTTGAAGAGGAAAGCTCACAAAACATAACATCAGTGCAAGAAGCTGCGGACATGATTGAGAAGCTGGTGGAGAAGAAGACCGAGGCAGCTTAGGTTTGATGAAGAGAAGAGTATGAAGAGGATAAGTTTAGCAATTTTGGGTTTGCAGAAGAGCAGATCAGTGTTTTCTCGTGAATTTGGAATTGTTGAAGAGCAGGTTTGTGATTGGAGACTAGCTTTAACAATTAAAATTTTCTGGATTTGTTATTGTAATTTAGGCAAGGATTTTTTTAGAGAAAAAATCTAAGGATTTCATTCTTCCGAGTTCAGATCTGCTGTAAACTTAGTTAACTATTCAAGTAAGCAGAATTTTTAAATACGTTCACGAAATTCACAAAAAACTATAAAGTGGACAATATATACCTCCACCCATGGCAGACAAATTCGAAGAATTTCCAAAAACAAACGTTAGTCTATGTCGATGGCTGGCTATGCTGAACCAAAAATTTTCAGTAGCCCTTGTGGTTAAATAACTAATTATAGATGCAATTCGTCCTGCATTTACTTACCCATTAAGAATGGAGTGGACTCCCAGTTAATCAAGTTGGTTTGAATCAAAATAACTTATATCTGTGCTTGTGCTGTACTTTGCAGGGAGTTTGTAAGACATTTGTGATGTGCACCTACTCTTTTCATTGAAGACGCCACTTTAGATCCTGTTGTTAGCAGAGAACACTGAAACATTGATCATTTAGAGCCTGCTTAGATTAACTTTTGGTAGGGTACTCTCATGTTCTTCTTATAACTACCAATTCATTTTTAAGAGCAAAACACTTTTACTTCTGCACTTCTTTCTAGCAATATTACAGGGTAAGAAAATAAAGCCAAACAACAGAGAAAATGTTAAAGTTGAAAGGAGAAAAGTAACTACAATGGTCAAGCCAATGGGACGTTTTTGGTTCACAATTTCATTACTGGGCATCCTGCATCGCTTACGACTCTGTGGTCCAAAAGCAGCTCCGCAATCGAACCGAGCCGGTTAGGGATTTCGACTTTGGGGAGTCGGGAGGCGAGACTTCGGGAAATCGGGAGCCCTGAGCAGGAGCGAGCGCCGAGCGGGAGGTCGATTCATTTCGACTTCGTTTCTTCCGATTTCGTTCTCTCGGCGGGAATCAGGGAACAGAGATCGCCCTTCCTCATTCTCCCTCTTCGATTCCTTACTCTCAACCTCTGTCTCGGTCTCCGATTTTTCCTCTCTGATCTTCTTCCTCTTCGATTTCTTCCTCCGAACGAATGCCTCATGCTGATGCTGTTTTAGGAGATCATTCCTACTTATTTTTCAAAGGTAATCTCATTTTCCCCTACTGTTGATTTTTATGTTTTGAGCTCTTACCGTTCTGTTGTGTTTTGCGTTTTAATTGTTTTGTATTAATGTTTTAAGTCACCTCCTCTGCGTGTTTCCTTCACCTTTTCAAGGGGGTATCTCTGGTTCTTTCAAAGAGCAAACCATATATTTTATTAGTAGAATTCTCTGGGATATACATATTTTTGTTGGGTTTTATTCTACTAAACAGAAAAGCAGAAATGCCCTGTGTCTTCTTCTTCATTTTCATAGCTTCCACTCAGATGTATTGATTCGGCTGCATGAATCATTTTTTCTCCATTTTGATCACCATATACTAGGCCAGTTCTTATGTTTACTATTACTAGTATCTCCCTCGAGCCACAACCTTCCTTTTGACTTTTATTAATCCAGCAACAGGCATTAAAAATCCTTTTAAGCAGATCACAACAAGTCTAAGTTAGACATTGGGAAGGTATCTTTAGTTTGATCTAAAAAAATCTTTATTTTGACATAAAATGCCCCTTTTGGATTAATACATATCAATTACATTCAAGTATATTACTATGATTCAAATGAATATTTGATGGATTTGCAGCAACCACTATGACTAAAACCAAATGCAACTTTTCTTCTGCAATTGATGCTGGACTTGAATTCAGCTCCAGGCCATGATCATGAATATTTGCAATCCTAAAGAGAAAACTAGAGATCAGTCTTTTGTATATGTTGAATTTTCTGGATTGGTGGAAACATGGAGTTGCATTTTCAAGAATATAACAGCGGTTCTTGTGTTACTACTCTGCCTTATCTATGAGAGGCAGGACATTGCTAGACTTTGAAAACCAGGTCACATCTTCATTATGATTCAATTATCTTGTTTCTTACATCTTAGCTTCTGGAGACGGCTAGAGAAATGAATTGGAAATTGAACCCTTTCAGAAACCTCTAACAGCAATTAGTACAGATGAATTAGTCCATAATTTTTTTTCCCTCTGAATCAGTAATTTTTAAGTCAAGACGGATACATGAGACAGTTGAGCGAACTATGGAAATGACCAGTCATCAATAAAAACGTGACCTAATGTACAGAAGTACCAGTTCATGGTGGTCTAAAGCGAAAATAGATTTCATACACTTTTGTATGGCAAAAACTCTTCTAGAAGGGTAATGAACAATTAATTGTAACTAATGCTTTTCATACCTATTGTTCAAAGTACAAATGCTGCCAGCTTCAATGTCATACAAGTGCTTTTGCTTTTCTCTCCACATTTTTGTTATATCTGTCCAATGGAGTCTATGTAGGATAAAGTTCTTTAGTGTCAAATGGTTGATCTCGTTGAGGAACATCAGCTAATTCACAAAACTTAGATAAAATCTTTCTAGTATGTGTCTTCTTTCTAGTCATGCCAAATTTTATGCAGAGGTCATGTCCAATTTTATGTAAAATGTATGCATAGTTTTATATACAATTTATTTGACATGTATTTTTTTGAAAAGTTTTAAATGTATGTTGGAGCTTGAACTCGAGACATGTATTTTTTGAAAAGTTTTAAATGTATGTTGGAACTCGAACTTGGCTCGAGCTTGAGCTCAAACTCAGTTAAAATTATTGGGCTCGAGCTAGATAACAATTTTAGGCTCGAGTTCGAGTTCAAAATATTTAAATCAATCTTGGCTCGAACATAGGCAGGTTTGGGCTCGGATTGGCTCGATGCCACCCCCAGCTCTAGCCAATAAAATCAAGCCGCATAGCTCATTCTTTGTGGGTAAAAACTTTGTGCCATTATTAATTCAACCAGTAATGAGAATTTTACCTAGCCAGAATTCACTTTATGTGAATCCATGTTTGTTTGTGAGGCCTTGACTTCAACAAAAATGTAGAATATTTGGTTGGGTGAAAAGATTTAGATGGTGTCTATGGAGTACAATGATTCAAAATTGTTGTAATCTCATTGTTGTAATCTTCCAAAGAGATTACAATCTCAGGGTGAAAAACCCTATATTCAATGAGGTTGTCTACAATGTTGTTTGCTTATCTTGGAACTCACAAAAAAAAAAAAAAAAAAAAAAAGAAAAGGGAGAGAAAGTTATTTTTTGTTGTTTGGCAGCAGAGAATCATTGAGAGAAAAGAAAATAAGAGAGAAAATCTTAGTTAATAATTTTCTCTCACAAAAAGATGAAACTTGAGAGAAAAGTTTAATCATCAAAATTTTAGAATATTATTAATTTTCTTTTCTTTTCCATTTTTCGAGTGTATCCAAACAAGAGAAACTATATTTCTCTTCCATTTTCTCTCTTATTTCCCATGGGCATCCAAACAAGAGAAAATAAACCTCTTTTCTTTTCTTTTCTTTTCTCTTTCTCTTCTTCTTCTCTTTCTTTTCTTTTCTCTCCACTATCTGTGTTCCAAACATAGCCTAGGTGTATGCTTCTGAATGAACTGAAGTGAGAGCAAGTCCCCCTGATTTCTTCTGCGATATGTCTTACTCTCAATACTTCCAACTCTCCTAGGGGGATCTAGATATTTTCGAACCAATTTATGACCAGTGGCGAGTCACCTTCATAAGCCAGAGCATAATGCTTGGATTTCTGTTTCAATTGAGTCACTAAATCTTGCTGGGCCAGAATAGGACACTAGAGACAGGTCATTTGGTTTCCTTATTGCTCCACCAATACCCAAGGGAGCTGCCACTGGGGGGAATGCATTATATTTTCTATGATGCCTCTGATAGACTTCTGCACACCTCTGAATGCTCTGTTTTTTCTTTCTTGCCAGTTTTTGGGAATGGAGGGGGTGAAATGTTCTGAGAGGTCAATTCCGAGACTGTCTGCGTGAAGTGTAAGTTCAAGCTAAACTCCTGAAGGCACTCTAGATTTCAGAGTTCCGCCTTGGAGTGTCTGAAGAGATGATTGACTGTTTCTTCGTCTTGGCCACAAAATTTTCTAAGTGAGTTTGCTATTGGCTGGCCTCTCCCTCCAAGTTCATCTCATGTTAACACCTTCTCATTTTAACAGCTCTTTGCTTGATAGATTTGTTGGGTTGAAAAAAATTATAGAAGGAAGCTATAGTATACTGACATGAAGGCTCAGGCAGCCATATTGGGTAGTCCAGGCCACGTTAATGAATCTGCTTTCCAGTGGTTGGAGTAGCCTTGAGACTCCGGTCACATCTTTATAATTTAAGTTTCTTCTGATTTGGGAGCTCCTATTGGCATATGAGGACTGATTTTAGCTGCATTTTGCTGCTGAGAATATTTTGGTTCGAAACCAGTCTGAACAGCCTTGGAAATTTTGAGTTAAGAGTGGATTTTGACCTACCCATATGTCTTTCCAGAATAAAATTTGAGATCCTTCCTGCACATGGTATCTGAGGTTAGAAATTGATTTTCGGTTTGCATATAGACTTCCAAAGGTAGGAAGCCCTGTATGTCGAGGAAGTGGAGGGCAGCCATAAGTTTGGCTCATAGTTATACTTGGAGCAAATTACTTCAATAAATGCTGGCAAATCTCCGTAACCATTTAGCTGGCTGTGCCTTTTTCAAGAGATTTAGCTTCTTAACCCCCAATCCCAGGCCTCAAGGCCTCCTCTTCTTTCTTTTGACATATCACCTGCCACTTGACTAGTGGATACTTGAATTACTCAGAAGCCTCCCACCACATGATTTTCCTTTCGAGGGCTTCCAATTTATTAGAAACGCATACTGGACAGGGTGCTAAGCACCCCTGCAAGTGTCACTTTGATGAACTCTTAGCTTTCTATTAAATTAACAGAAAATAGGTAATTTTATTTTTCTGAGAGGAGGATGTTTATCCCATTTTGTTGCTTTCGAGTCTTCTAAATCAAGTATTTTAGAATGGGTTGAATGTTGCGATTATTCTTTGGATTGAAAATGGTGAATGTGTTGAACTGAAAATGGATGAGTGTGTGAGAGAGTGAAGTATGAATTTGTGATTGTTACACAAGATTGAGAAATGAAGGATGCATAAACGGGAAATTTTGCATTTGTTTTAGTGATGAATGTGCTGTTCTCCAGGTCCAGTTTGAGAGTAAAACAAGGAGAGCTACTAGGAAGAGGGAGCTTACCCCATCCTCTTCTCATCCCTTTGTTTTAGTTGTATTGTTGTTGTTAAGATGTTATACCTTTTTTAAAGCTTAGTTTGAATAATTTTTATGACTAAAGTCTTTATGAATTATTGTAGAAACTTTATTTTTTTCTAAAATAATAGTAATCATTACTAATATTTTAAGATTATTTAAAGAATTTTTTGAATTCCTCTGTACTCAAAAAGAGGCAAAATAGTGTCTCAACTTGTTTGAGTGAACAAGTTACGGTAACCCTAGAAAAAGCTTAATTTTGTTGTTGAGAGACTTGAAGAATTGGGGTAAAATTGTATTAATTGGATTTTATAAGCTGGCACTTATGTAAGGGTAGATTAGTCCGTCTGTTTATAAGTTTCCGGTTTGTAGTGGTGTATGAGGGGCATTAAAGTCTTTTGACTCTCACCTGTGTAATTAGATAGAGAGGGATGGATATTTAAGAAGCTTGAGTTCTGGGAATAGAGTGAAAGTTGGGTCTTCTCTCCCAACTTTCCGTGACTTCTTTTTCTTCCCAAATTTTCAATTTCACTCTTGTTAAAGGTTCTAATATTTCTGTAGGTTGTTTTGGTGGCATTGTTAACTGTGAACAAGGTTACACACATTAAAATTCATTGGAAAACTAGGAATGCTGCAAATTCATTGGAACTTTTTCATTTTTTTTTTTTTTTGTAGCGATTTTATTCTGAGTCTATTGGTGACTTTAATTTTAATTTTTAAAATTCTATTGGTTTTTCCCTACTTTCTTTTTCATTTTCCATGTTCATCTAAACTAGAGAAACCATATTTTGTGTTCTATTTTCTATCCTATTCATCTTCTCCACTAAACAAGAGCAAATAAACCCCATTTCTTTTATTTTCTTTTTTCTCTGCTTTCTATGCTGCTAACCTCAAGGAAGCAACTAGCTTTTTGAGGTCTTTGTTTGGCTTCTTGTCCTAGCAGCTGGACTTGTTACCCTAGTAAAGGTACATACCAGAAGTTCAGTAAGGACGAGAGTATTTGGCCTAAAAATATTGTGTAGAAGCTAAATCTTGAGGAGATACTGCTTTTAAAGGCTTTATTACATTGTTTATTTGCATATGTCTAGCTGCATGATACATTTTTTGAACGTGACTGCTTACAAAATATCTAACGACTAATTCTGAGTTGTTCTTTAACCTATGTGGCAGGGCGACAAACACCCGTAGGGGACCCCCATAGTTTCTCTGTGCATCACATTCTTTGTGCATTGAGGGTGCTCAATAACAGCTTCAAGTGTTTCTCAAAACAGAAAGATAATCATTTCTTTCTACAATGAAGGTAGATGAAATCTCTTGTTGTCAGATCCAAGAATGGTATCCTCACTTTAAAAGTCTCTCCTTCAAAACCTTAATTCATGAGCTTCCCCAGTCCTTTGTCTCTTACCTTCTTGAGGATTCTGGACCCTTCCTTCTCCCTGTCTCTATCTCTGGAGACGATGCACTCCCCAACAGAGTTCCAAATGTGGATAACGAACATGAGTCCCTCATTCCAGATGAGGATTCTGAATCTTCTACAGTTCAACCATCCTTTCCTGAGCTGGAGTCTGAGATCAGATCCTCCATAATGGCATTGGGTGGGGCTGTCTTCCCAAAACTAAATTGGAGTTCCCCAAAGGATGCAGCATGGATTTCCACCACTGGGACCCTCAAATGCACCTCCTTTTCTGAGATTGCTCTTCTCCTCCACTCTTCAGATAGTATTGTCCATGATCTTTGCCATGCATTTGATTCGTGTGATGGACCAGATTCTCCAGACCAACCGGAGAAATTTTTCCTTGCACTGCGGAAGTGGTATCCTTCCCTTCATCCAGAAATGGAATTTCGGTGCTTCGTTCGTGATCAAATCCTGATTGGCGTCTCTCAACGTGAAGTTACTGGATTTTATCCTATCCTTTTAGAGAGAAAGTCTGAAATTGATACCAATATTGAAGCATTTTTCAGAGAGAATGTCAGACTGAAGTTCAAATCAGAGAACTATGTATGTGATGTGTATGTTATGAAAGACGGCAGGGTGAAGATTATAGATTTTGGTCCTTACGGTGCTTTTACTCTGCCATTGCTATTTACCTGGGAGGAGTTGGAAGAAAATTACATGTCAAAAAGGAGAGAGCTTCGGATTGTGGAGAACCAGTGTGGGGTGCGCCCAGGGTTGAAAACTGCTGTACCATATGATTACCTGGACATGAGCGCTGGAAGTGGATGGGACCAGGTTCTTAAGAGAGCAGATGAAGAGTTGCAGAGGCAGGGCAAGTCCACAGAAGCTGGAGCTTGATATCAATTTCTCATGGTTGCAAGCATGACGCTCTGATCGTTCTCTCAACCGTTCAAAACTTGAATCGGAAATCATAGTCAGGCTTTGCTAACATTCGGTGGTCCTATCGTCTACAAACTCTTCAATCTTCTGCTGGTAACAACTTGGAATGGAGTATTTGTGGAGGGAATTGGACTCTGGGTGCTGAACATATGAACAGGAATTCATTACAAAGATCTGGTGCAGTGCCCCATCGCACCATTATGGTTGATCATCTGCCAAAACAATCACTGGATTATATAAGGGTTTATCAACCTGATACCTCCACTGAAAGAGTCTCCCTGTTGGTCTTAGTAGAAAGTGTTTTTTGTTTTGATGGATTTTCCAGACTAGTTTATCGTTTCAATCTTTCTAGCCCATTATAGGGACTGTATCATTAATGTATCTTCATAACCAAAAATTCCATGGACATGATAAAACTATGGACATTGTCGAAAAGCTTGATTTGGAGGAGAAATGCATCTATGCATCTAAGAGATAAATTCATTTTCCTCTTGTCCCTTAAGAGGTGAATCATAAACCCCCAAATATCTAAAAATCCACCTGACTTAACTTATCAATGATGGGGCTGGGGTCAACACTCAACCAGCCTAAGGGCAAAAGACAAGGTGAGGGGGAAAAACCCGCATGGGATTCTGATCGGCAGGGTCTGAACGCAGTCGGGCTCTATCGGAAGCGGACCTCGGCAAATTAGGAAAGTCCGACTTAAATTAAATTTCGGCGCTGAGAGTCCTAATGACGCCAAGCTTACCAGAGCCTTTTTGCAACGTTCCTTCCCGCAGCTGACGCGTACGGCTGAGATCTAATCCCACCAATAATAGATCTTCCGCTCTATTTATGTCCCGTTCGTTCTCTTCCTCTCAGGTTTATTTTTCTTTTCTTTCTTTTGCCTCTGCTGCCGATCGTCGTAGCCGCGAGATCTCCACTGCCGCCTTCGCGTCAGATAAAACGCGCTGAGGAATCGATCTGAACCTCTCTGCTAATAGTTCTGCAAGGTCTCGGCCTTCGAAACGAGCCTGATCTCGGAGATCGTTTTGTTTTTTGCGAAGCAGCAAACACATCGAAGAACATACATTAACCTACTTAATGGCAGTTCCTTGATTTTTATTGTGGATTAAGGTTTTTTGTGGTAGTGATCTGCTTCGGTTCAGAGCGGAAGCAGTTCAGAGAAGTTAGGGGTTCCGACGGAGAGTCTCGGATTCTTGAATTGGAGTTAGGAATTATGATATTAATGAAGGATATCTGATCTCTTAGAGGTTGTCGGTGTAAAAGTTTGCAGATCTTTAGCTTATTTTGGGGCGCGGTTGCTACCTTATGATCGTCACCGGAACTAATCGCCTTTTTTTTAACCCTAACGAGGAGAAAACCCTAAATCAGATGGCGAGAGATGGACCCCTCCTGATAGACGACATGGAGGAGGGAGAGATCTCGGATTCGGAATCAGTGGAGGAGATTTCTGAGCAGGATTTTGTTCACGATGCCGGGGCCTTGAAGCCGAAAGGGGAGCCGATGGATTGGATGAGACTGTCGGGAAATTATTCTGGTAATCTGGCTAACTTGGCGTGGATGCAAGCCGTGAAGAATAAGCCATTGGCTGAAATCTTTGTTAAAGAGGATGTCAGAGCTGAAGGGACTGTCAGAACGTCCGATCGGGCGGTAACTGACGACCAGAAAGGCTTCGCAGATAAGAAAAATGTGACGAGTATGGTTTGCGTTGTCAATGTTAGCGATGATAGTGGTGATGAGGTTGAGAAGGAGGAGGGGGAGTTGGAGGAAGGGGAGTTGTTGGAAACAGAAGAGGACTTAGAGTTGTTGGATGCAGAAGTAGTCGATAAATCTGAGAACACTGAAGAAAGATATTCTAATTCTAATAAATTGAGTTACAACAACTTAGAGAAGGAATTCAAGGAGAGGGAATTTGGGAGACAGGTTAGCTCAGTCAAAGGAATTTTGAAGACAGTTACTGTGAGGGACGCCGAGATGTAAGTTCATCATTGAAAATGGAGTAAATTTTGCTACGCCTCAATTAACTTGATAAATTAATTATGAAATTTCAGTTATAAGGGATGATCTGGGCTTATTTACTGGTTTAACTGATGTAGATCATTTCATGGCGTCTGTTCTCAAATTCGCCATGCTATAGAAATATTGAAGCGATTGATCTCAGAGCCTCATGTACCAACAATGAATGATCTCATTGTAAAAGCATTTGCGGGAATCAAGACTCTTCATTCTGTAGGATGCTGGAATCTCTTTAGTTCATGTGTTTAGTATAGTTTTACCTCTGTCATACAAACGTTACAATCATATTGTTATCATTATGATTATCATTTGAAGTTTCTGATACAAATGGTTAGACGGGGTACATAATGCAGGTATTTCGTGCTGGCAACTTGAAGCAACAGGAACTATACAGAGACTCTTTTTTGAGGTTTTCCTTTTCCCTACCTACGCCCTACGCCTTTCTTCTTTCTTCTTCTTCTTCTTCTTCTTCTTATTCTTCTTCTTTTTCATGAACCAGTCGTGTTAAATTTTGTCCATGAACTTATACGCTGTCATTGAGCTCTTCCCTTTTGTTCTTTGCATCACAGGTTTCTCTCTAATGCAAAGGACCAAAGTCTCTCTCTGTTTTCATTTAACCAGATTAAAGAGGTCGCTTTTTGTTTCTTACTTTTTGTTTTATTCATTTATTTATCCATTTTCGATTTGGCTTTAGAACATGTGTTTTAACGCTTTGGTGTGTGATGTGTGACAGTTAGAAGCCATGATGTTGTCAAATTCAGAGTCAACAAGTTCAAATATTAGATCTATGGAGAAAGAGAAAGAAATATCAAATTCAAGTGCGTTGGTTAATTTGATTGATAGTGCTGTTGTAGCTGAAAGCACATTTACTCAGGTTTCTCCAGAGAAGCCCAGCGCTACAGACTCTGGTAGTAGTAATATTTTATCTGAAAAACCAGAGACAAGTAACTCCGGAAGTGGTTCTGTGTCAATGGACAATCATGTAAAGTTTGAGTCTGATGGGAGCAATATTTCATTGGATAAGGTGGTAGCTAAGTCTGGTACCAAAAAAACTGGCAGAAATGGTTTTGAGTCTTTGAAACTTGAGCCACTAGCAAAAGGTAAAGCAGATTTTGGTCCATTGCTCAATGTCCATGTCGATTATGATATTAATAGTCTTCCTTCACCTACGCGTGAGGGACCATTACCTGTGCCTGTGCAAAAACCTCAAAGTGATGCTGATGGGTTGCGTAATGCTCATTTGATGAGTGTTAAGCAGCAAGAGGAGGTAGCTGATGGTGCTAGTCTGCACCCTTACGTAACAGATGCTCTGAAAGCTGTTTCAAGTTATCAGCAGAAATTTGGTCGGAGTTCTTTCTTTATGAGTGACAAGCTTCCAAGCCCAACTCCTTCAGAGGAATGTGACAATGTGGATGAGGATTCTCATGGGGAAGTTTCTAGCGCTGCTGCCATTGGTGGTGTGAAAACAGTAAATTCTTCAATTCCGCTCCAGGCTACAACAGTAAACACTGGGATGCATATGAGTAATTCAAGTAGCCTGGGACCGGCAGCTGCTAAAAATTTTGGAGTCTTGGATCCTGGGACTAGCCTAAATTGGAAACCTTCATTTAAAAGTCGTGATCCTAGGCTCAGGAATGCACACTTAGGATCAGCTACCACAGTCATTGATCACAGTAATCGCCCTCTTAGTGCTGAAAGTAATGCATCTAAAAAAGAACCTGGAGGAAATCCTGGTCTGAAGCATTCCCTTGTGGAAGACTCAGTTCTTGATGGCCATAGTGTAAAAAAGCAAAGAAATGGTTCTGATCCCAGTGCCTCCAGGGACCCGCGGGTGCATGCTGGACTGGGAGGTTGGCTAGAGGATTCCAGTTCTTTAGGTGCTCAACCTAGCAATAGGGATCAATCTGTGCATAACATGGATATTGATGTGCAAAAAGCAGAAAATGGTGATACTGCTGCAAACAAAATAGCAGACAACAATGGTTCATCTCAACAATTGCCTGTGGCAAGTACTGCACCCTCTGTGGTTTCATTGCCTTCATTGCTAAAAGAGTTAACTGCTGTAAACCCAACGATGCTTTTGAAACTACTTCAGTTGGAACAACAGAGGTTAGTGACTGGAACTCAACCCAAATCCAGTGGTGCTATTTGTCCTCCTTGTACAGCCTTACCTGTACCTACTTCCTCAGGAAATATTATTACAGCAGGAGCCTCAGAACTCAATCAAAGTCCTGAAAAGCCTCAGATTCCATCTCAAACATGTTCCACGGTAAGCATACTTTTAATTGTTTGAGATTTTATGATCATACTGGTGTAGTGTCATTTAGGATTTTGTAGGGCTTGTTTTGCTTTGGTTTTGCTCTTGGCTTTTTTCTTCCCTCCGATTTATTTAAGAGAGTTTTGGTGTCCCTTTGAACCACAAGTTCAGAATTTTTTTGGCTTCTCAGGTGAGTGAGTTCTTGCATGCATCGATGCTATTTACAAGGAAATATTTACCACATATGTATTTAGTCTGTCTTCTTGTAGTTTTTCCCTTGAGTGGATTCAGCTCATTCTGCCATGCAATGAATCTCAGACATGAGAGATTAGTGAAAATATTTGATGTGATGATGATCTATGAGGTCTTCTACTCTTCTTTGTCAGTCAGCTGGGTTTTTAATTTTTTAATTTTTTAATTTTTTTTTTACAGAATTCGCTTAATGAATGGGGCAAAGTTCACATGAAACCCCGTGACCCTCGTCGCATCCTACAGAACAATATGGTTAAAAAATCTCTGAAGCTGGATTCTGATCAGTTTAAAACAGATGTACCTTCTCCGTCTCTTATGCTGGGCATCAAGGACACTACAATAGTCCGAGACCAGACGGATCAGGTGTCAACTTGTTTGCCTGCACAATCCCGTCAGATGCCTGACATTGCTCCACAATTCACCTCAAAGCTTAAGAATATTGCTGCACTTGTCTCAAGCTCCCAATTAAATTGTACCCCCCTAACTGTTCCTGAAAACAGTCCTCAACCGTTAACGAGTAGTGCAGACAAGGTAGATGCTCGATCTGGAGGGGGTTCACAAGATCAATCCAATGGCAGTGATATCTCCCCTGGGGAAAACACGGAACAGCCACAGAATCCATGGGGGGATCTAGAGACCCTGCTCGAAGGGTATGATGACCAGCAGAGAGCTGCCATCCAAAAAGAGAGGGCAAAAAGGATAGAGGAGCAGAACAAAATGTTTGCTGCAGGAAAGCTCTGCCTTGTTTTGGATCTCGATCATACTCTGTTAAATTCTGCCAAGGTAAAATTGAATTCTACTGCTAAAATAACCAGTGAACCTCTACTTTGCATATTCACTTAATTTCATTTCCTTCATCTGGTTGATCAGTTCGTAGAAGTGGATCCAGTGCATGATGAGATCTTGCGGAAAAAGGAAGAGCAGGATAGAGAGAAGCGACAAAGGCATCTTTTTCGCTTTCCTCACATGGGAATGTGGACCAAATTGAGGCCAGGAATCTGGAACTTCTTGGAGAAGGTGGATTTTATGTTTTTCATTTATCTGTTCTGCTTCTTTACAGTTATCTGCGGATCAGTAAGTAGCACAAACATTACTGATTTTTCTTTTGAATCTGATTCTTGTGCTTTGCATGGCTATTACAGGCTAGTAAGCTGTTTGAGTTGCATCTTTACACTATGGGAAACAAGTTGTATGCTACAGAGATGGCCAAAGTCTTAGATCCTTCAGGAGCTCTCTTTGCTGGACGTGTTATTTCAAGGGGAGATGATGGTGATACCTTCGATGCAGATGACAGGATGCCAAAAAGCAAGGATTTAGATGGTGTTTTGGGTATGGAATCAGCAGTAGTTATCATAGATGATTCTGTTAGGGTTTGGCCGCATAACAGACATAACTTGATATTGGTTGAGAGGTACTGATTATCTAACATGTTCTTATATCTGCTTTCCCTGATTTTGGTTCACTCAAATAATTTTTTTTTTCTTGGATCAGATACACCTATTTTCCTTGTAGTAGACGTCAATTCGGACTTCTGGGTCCTTCACTGCTTGAAATTGATCATGATGAGAGACCAGAGGCCGGGACCTTAGCATCAGCATTGGCAGTAGGTTCTTCTACTGAATTATTTAACTTGATTTGTGTTTTACTAACATTTTTAAGAGGGAGAATGAATTATTAAATTTTATTAAGAGCATCATACTGGCTTTTAATTACACGCTTTTGCTCTGGAGAATAGGTTATTGAGAGAATCCACCAGAACTTCTTTTCACACCCGTGTTTAAATGATGTGGATGTTCGAAACATTCTGGCAGCTGAACAGCAGAAAATACTGTCTGGTTGCCGGGTGGTTTTTAGCCGGATCTTTCCTGTTGGGGAAGCTAATCCTCACTTACATCCATTATGGAAAACAGCAGAGCAATTTGGTGCTGTTTGCACCACTCAGATCGATGATCAGGTCACTCATGTAGTTGCCAATTCTCTTGGCACTGACAAGGTACTGAATTTGCCTAGATGTTGTATGGTACAAGTGATTGCATCACAGGAACCTGAAAATTGCCCAGCATACCATGTTTTGTTTTTAGTCTCACATCCTTTTTTGCCAGGTGAATTGGGCACTATCGACAAGCAGATTTGTTGTTCATCCTGGCTGGTGAGAAGCAAGTTCTTCGTTTTAAATATTAGCGGTTTAGCTGTCAATAACTGGAACGAGTCACTCACTCCCAAATCTCTTATAACAGGGTGGAAGCTTCAGCTCTGCTGTACAGACGGGCAAATGAGAGGGACTTCTCAGTTAAGATTTAACAACCTGATAAGTGGAGTTCCTTGGCAACTAATTCAGGATGGGCAAAAGAAACCGAACCTTGCCTATGAAGGAATCAACAGAGGGATTGAAACCCTGGGTAAAAAATGGTCCACCACAGAGGGGATCAAATTTGAATTGATCCGGTGCGGGCTGCACGAAGTGGTAAACACCTAGCCCCGGTGCTCCCACCACCGGCACTGATGATGGCATTGGGCCCAAAATTATTAACTATAACGCTAACAAAAGGGGCAGCTTTAACGGCCATAGGTGGGTTAAGCAACAAGGCGAGGAGATGTCTCACTTCAGGGATCAGGTGGATTGACGCATGAAAGCGGGTGGAGGGTTCTAGGTGGTTCTCACTTCTATTCTGTCGACAAATACAAACAGGGCTAAAACCAAAGACTAAAAAATTGGCATAAATTGTCGGTAAAAAATGTTACGAGCTGGTGAAAATAATAAGAAGCATACTCAAATTGCAAGTTGTAACATTTCTTTAAAGCTAATTGGATACCAGAAAAGGAAGGAAAAAACAAGGGTATAAAAAACAAAAAACTAAATGGGAATAAATTTCCATGGGAAATGGGTCACATTTTGCCTCTGTGCAGCGAGGCATTTAATAATTCTATTTTGTATTGTAAGTAAGTGGATGATGTGGGTGAAGGCACTCTGTAGTTCGACCTTCAGCGAAAGAAAATGATTGATGGCGAACGCCCGTTTGTGGCGGAAAACGACTTGCTCTCGCTGTCAGTTGTTCGTGTGGGATAAAGCCGTCCATATATAGTTCAGAGCGTGGTCGGACGTTGGCCAGGTGTTAAGGTCTGGAGCTGTTGTTGAGTGTCTTGTAAGTAGAGTTTCATCGTTTTTGAAGAAAGAGAGGTTCCAGCGGATAAGGGCCGAGTTTCTTTTGTCCTCTCTGAAGAGAAACATTGAAAACAGTTGAAACGAAACTAGTATTTCGCACAACTTCTAAGCTGACTACTATATTCATAAGAGATCATTTTTTTAAGGTTCTAAGTACGTTTTCGTTTTTTTCGATAAAAGAGTTAAAAGAGTTTGATTATATTGAAGCATTTCCTGTTTTATCATTCATCTAATCAACTCAATAATGCGTCCAGGGGTTGTGGACGCTTCTTATTTCGATCTTATCTTATTATGCCAAAATGGAAGCCACCAATATTGCATTATGTATGTAATGTGAGAAAGAAAATACTGTTCCATACAGTGAAGTCTCGAAAATGGATCAAAATAACACGTCTTTCTCAGATTTTTGTCGGGTGTTTCATTGATATGGTTATTTTGGATCTCACCTCTTCAAGTGTACGGAGTAGATTGAGGAATAACTTCCTCAAAATTTAGATCAGTTTCAATAGGAAGCACATGATATTTTTCTGAATTTCGTCAAACATAGTTTTGCCGGCATAAAACGTTAAAATATATTTATTACACTAATGAACTTATTGCATTTTGATTTTGGTATCGATGAGGAGGATACTTAAGAATTGGGACTAAGAAATTAATTCACTTACAAGTCCTTGTAGGAATCTTTTCCCCACGTAAATATTTAAAGACTCTAAATTTGTTTGTATTATCAAAACAACCCATAAGGAATACCGGTACCTAGGGGAGGCACCAAGCCCAATTGTTCGAGCTCCGCTTAGTTCAACTTTTTACTTAACCTCGGCTCGGGCTCAAACTTGAAGTCTTGTTAAGTATAACAAATCAAACTCGAGATTTTCCAAACTCATAGTTGCTCTTATTTACCTCAAACCTCAAAGGTGATCGATAGTTTGGCCATTTTAGCTTCTTCAACATCTAATATTGTTGTTTGTCAATGGAATTAACATTATTGACAAAGGTATTTATTTTTTCTTTTAGGTCTATTAAGCTGGTTATTATACATTAGTATGTTCCATAGCAAAGTCTTCGATTTATCCACGATAGCTTGTAGCTCAATGGTACTAAGTTCATCATAATATTTTTTTTTATATATTTATTTATTTATTATAATTTTAAATGTAGGTTAAAAAGTTCAAACCTGGTTTGAGCTCGAACTCAAACTCGATTAAATTTTTGAACTTAAACTAGATTCCAATTTTAGACTCGAGGATAAGCTAGAGCTCGAGTTCAAATTCAAAATATTCAGATCAAGAAAAATTTGAACCTACATATGATCAAACATAAGTAGGTTTGAGTTTGTCTCTACACAATGCCACCCCTATAGCAAAAGATTTTGCTTTATTCACCGATCAATGCTGGCCGCAAAATTGGAAAATCTCTTAAAAGAGGGAGGACCCCAATTGCATCAATTTCTCATCGTTTATTACTCCATGAAATCAGGGGTTGGTGTGCATCGACATCACATAACTGATATTTTGATACACCTCGAATTGGGAAGGGATGTTGTATTACGACCAAAAACTACATTATAGCCCGCATGATAGCCGTCATGTAATTTATAACATCCCTTACGTTTCAGACTTTGGGCCCAAAACGTTACACCCACCATTCACCAAAATAATGTTAAATTAATATAAATGACCTAAGTTTGAGACGAATATTCATTAATAATTTATAATAAAATACTCCTAATAATTGCTAATCTGCAATATGTATATTCCAAAGCAAATACCAAGCTGGTTTGCTCTTTCTCACTTGAGCTTCAATTTCAAAAACTCTTGTGGTATCAGTTTTTGTGATAGAATTTTGAAAAATCCAGAGTCAACGAGGTAACGTTTCTGACTGCTTCGAATTTGGAGCAAAATTAAGAAACTTGTGCCCAGAAGGAAAGAGGAAATCAAGCTCCATTAAAGCCCATTTCCTTCAGGATTTCAAGAATGATATGGGAATCGTAAGGAAGGACAAAAGAAGAAGAACCAAGTTTTTAAAAGTCGAAAGAGAGACTTTTTTGCGAATTCTGTTTTAAGAGAATCAAAGAAAGTGAGAGAGGAAGGATGCTGGAGAATGGAAAGAAACAAGCCTTGTTCCCATGGTGGTGGGACAGTCAAAGAAGCCCTCGGCAATCTCAATGGCTTGAAGCTACTCTTTCAGGCACTTGCCTCTCTTATTCATTTCTCAGAGAGTAGATATTGTTTTTTTATTTTATTTTCTTTTCTTGTGTATAGTGCAAATTCTTTAGATGATTTTGCTTCTGGCTGTTTTGTTGTTTTGAAATGTTTTAGCCTTCCACAATAGTTCATTATTTTCTGGATCTTATGGTAAGATTATGAGTTCAATGTGTTTTAGCAAATAATAAGATAAAACTTTTGAAGATTATGGTCGACTCAGAGGACCCTACAGAAAATCTAATTGAATTTTGACCTTATAATTTTGTTATGATGTGTTTTCTTTTCTGTACAGACCCTGTTCTAATGATTCAGAATTTTAGATCCTTTTCAGTAAAACTTGGAATATAGATTACTTCGTTGAGTGAACATACGAATTCAGATATCGGAAGTAAAGAACAATCCTATAGTGATGTCTTTTTGTTTTCTTCAGATTTGGATCAGAGAACTAAAGCCATTTTATCTCTCATTGAGGAAGAGGGTGATTCATTAACACAGAGAGCAGAAATCTGTTACCAGAGGAGACCGCAGCTGGTGAAAATGGTGGAAGATTTCCACAGATCTTACCGAGCTTTGGCTGAGAAATATGACCAGATGAGAGCAGAATCACCAACAGAGGGCACGCATCTGAGTTCCTCATCTTCTTCAAACTCTCTCAAGCAATTTCAGGATGCTGAAACAGCCACCAACAAAGACAAGCAAATCATTGACCCCAAATTGGAACTCGCTTCCAATCCTGAATCTGTAGTCGAAGATCCTGAAACTGAGATCATCAGAGGGAATCAGAACCTGTATGACGAGAAAGCGAATCAGAGCTGTCACGTCTCTGCTCCCGGTAGGGTTGAGATTAGTGAGAAGATTGGCGAGCTTGAATTGGATTATGGAGAAATGAACAAAACTGCGAAAAAGACAGATTTTATGTGGAAGGATTTCAGCTCTCATGCATCTCTCCTGGAAGATCTTTTTCGGCAGCAAGGAGAGCTGATAAGAAGAAACGAGGAGAAGAGGCGATCGATCAAAGAACTGCATTTGCAGCTCGACAACCTAAACGAGGAAAATAGGGTTTTGCAGAATTGTCTGTGTCGCTCTGGGATCTCCATTAGACGGAACCCATCACGAGTGAAGAGGTTGCTCAGTTGGAAGTTTTGGTTCGAATTCTAAATGGTCCGTCACCTTCATCCCTATTTCTCCTCATGTCTAAAATGTTTGGTACTTTGTGTCTCAGCTTATCATTTCACTTGACACTATTCACTTGAATTTTAATAGAAATATTTATTTATTATTTTCATGACTTTTAATATTATATTAAATTAATATTTTATTTTATTTTGTAATTATTGTATTAATTTAGACTAAAAAAAATCTATCTTATTTTATTAATAAAATATCCTATTTATTTGTTTGTTATATTCATGACTTTAATAATGTGATAATTTAGATATTATAAAAATAAAAATTTGATTAAGTATCTAAAATTAACCAATTTTTTAGGTATATTATTTTTTATATTTGATTAATTTAATATTTTTATTTAAAATTTAAAATTATTTATTTTATTTTATTAATAAAAAATTAAATAAAACTATCTTTATAAAGTTAAATCTATCAAAGTATTTTATTAATAAATTTATTTTCCACTTTCCACTACTAACACAAAAAAATAATTCGTTTTCACTTTCCATTGGACTTTCAAAATGCAGTAACCCTCCCATAACAACAACATAAAGCCGTGGCAGGCTAACTATAAGATATTTTTACAATTTTCTGAATTTTTTTGCACACCAGCAACTCACTTTGAAAGAGAATGATTACCCAGAAGATAAAACTCAAATGAAAATTCAAGGCAATTTGCCTGAAATTGAAAAGACTACCTCCATGACCATTCCAGTAAGTAGAAAAGGGGGAACTTCTTAACCTTACAATTTTCCCACAATAATATACCTACAACAGCCTGAGATGTGATGTATCATTTAGTCTCTTTATCTGCCACCCTGACCGTGATGAACGCTGTAAGACTGTCATTGAAGAATCATTTACACAGAGCCTATGAATCATAATTGGACTGCACCCAAGCAAACCAGTAAGGACACACTTGATGGGTATTGCATGTGTGAAAACTCCTATAGTATAAGTGGTGCTTCGAGTGGATGCTTCATTGTAAGCCTGATTGGTATCTCTAGGAGATAATTCATCCTCGGCCTCATTATCCACTGTTGACACAACCTGGAGCCTGCTTTTACCTGAAACCTTTCGCGATAGACCTGGTCGTAGAGGCCGGGGAAGCAAATACCAATCTGGGAGAGACGGACTAGCACTACTTTGAATGGGATTGGCCAGAATCTCTGAATTACTACGGGAAAATCCTTTAGTTTCATTAAGATGTGATGTATCTATAAATGAATGTTTTTCCAGTAATTTTGATACTGTGCTGTTCAGGAATTCAACCATGCGGAACTCCACCTGTCTTAGTGATTCTCCAGCTGGTGCAGAGAAATCAGGCTGACATTGATCAATTACACTTATCATTTCTGGAGTGTATATTTCTGAATAGAGGCATCCCTCCCACTGCCCTTGACTCATTTCTGTTAGTGCATCTGAAGATTGTATTTGTTCCTTGAAGAAGTTCAGTTCCTGAGAAAATGTTGCAAAACAGGCAAAGAGAGAATAGAATAATGCACGAAGTCAGTACACAACAAATAATATGTGCATGAAGTAGGTCCACAACAATAAATATACCTCTCATTCTTTTCTCAAAAACACAAAAAACAACGTTCTCCTATCAAAGCTATGAACCGGTTTAATACAACTCACAACGAATACAGCATCATAAATACAAAATGAAGCCAAACCTTGGCAAGCCAGGACACACCAACGTCAGCAATCAGCAATCACAAGTAATTTCATCAACTTGGTCATTAAGTAAATGCCATCTCAAATTGGTTTCAATCCTAACAAAATGTTATCACATAATGTAGAAAACCAGAACGTCAGCCAAAGCCTTGGAACTAAACAATTCTATTCAAGAAAATTGTTCTAATAGTTGTCACACGCATAGGCATTAAAAAATAAGGAAAATGCCAAAAATACCATCAAACGAAATAAAATCACTAAAGATCTGCATCTTTTGGATGGTATGAGATTTAGAAATCAGTGGTACCCCAATAGATGGAAAGGAAAAGTTGCATAAAAGACTGAGCTCACATGCATGTGACTGGCCTTGCGGAAAGAACTTCATTTTCTTCCTGTTCTACGGATTGAACTATACACCACACAAAATATGAAGGGAAATTTATATAAAGATACAGTTCTTGCTTCACAGGCAAAAAAAATTCCAGAGGGTAAAGGCATAAAAAAACTGGTTCTTCATGCACAACACAAGCACAAATATAAGTTACTAATGCATATAACTTTTTATGAAAATCTTGGAGACCATCATTATCAGAGCTTTGCCCAAACTACATCAGAGTCAGCTATTTGAATTCTCCATGTCTATTCTAGTCTCTCATTCGGTAGTTCCACTGCAAGGCTATTCACCTTCATGTTTTACCTGACCACTTCCATCCATGTCATTTTCAGCTATCCTCTATTTCTTCTCTCCCTTAACAGATACTGAATACACAACTTGCTTTCAATAGAATATGTCCATCACATCCCAAGCACTTCTTGATTTTCTTCTCTATCTGCATCACTCCTTCTGTATTATACTAATTCACTTTTGTCTTTCCTATTGAACTACACAGACACCTCCTAACTAGTATATCATCTGCAGATGCTGTTGTTCACTGCTCTAGAAACATGGTTGGCCTAAATTTCTGTTTGAAAAGGCTGTGGAAATCATTTCCAAGAAATGATTATTGAGCAGCATCCAACCACTATTCTACAATTCAATTATTGAGCATTTAATTTGTGTTACATCCTCCTGAATCTTGCTTTCCTTTCAAAACATACACCCTAAGTAACAAAAGAGTCTCTTTAGGATCTTATCTGGCCCTCAAGCTACAGTGAAGAAAGGCTCAACTTTTTCTCAAAATTACGGACAATACATTCAATCCTAGGTTAACTAGATTTGTAATACTTGGATTCTGAGTCTCACCTCGTTTTTAACAGAGATTATTAAAACAGGAAAAGAAAAAAAGGGAGGAGCTTCTAAGACTTGCCTCTTTTTTCCCACACCACACACCTCAAACTGGAAACACCCTTATGTAGCTATTGAACCCAGGGCCTAATCTACAAAACTGAAATTGTGGTTGCTAGGATTTAAGCCTAGCTCAGACTGCCTATGATTTTAATTATCCTATTTGCTTAATCTATAATTGTCGACTAATATATGATATGCATCTGCAAACATCATACATCAAAGGGCTAATTATTGCAGGAATACCAACATGTGTGTAAGTCTCCATAGGAAGCCATCACCTTCAAGACATAAGCGATGACAAAGAATCGCAGCTTCCATTTACTTAAAAGGGACAAAAGTTATCCATTTTCAATCAAGCATTCACATCACCATCTCACACAATTTTTTTTTTTTTACATTTCTGAAATCCAAAAACCAAGACAAGAGCCTGCAAAATTATATATTAGCTAACTCAGAAAGCAGTCAAGATGATACTATTGATCTTTTTTTTAAGCTTTTATAAATATACCATTGTACCTGCAAAACAAAATTTGGAAATTTTTAAAATTTTCACTTATTATTACTATATGTGTTAGCAAAAAATAAGGTAGCATGACTACATGGACTGTTAAAATGTAGTACAAGGTGCAGTTTGGTCATTTTATATGGTTTGCATGTCTTCCTGGGTTATATGTCAAGTATATCATCCTTCTTGACTGACTTTGGGGGAGTCGTCAGTTGTTAATCATGTTACACTTGGTGAAGGGTCCACGTCTTCTATTCAGGGAGTGGGTAATATTGCACCAACCTCATTCATGAACTTAAATATTTGTTGTTTGTTCTTAAATTTCTGTTTAATTTATTGTCGGTCTGTCAACTTATAAAGTGTACGAATTGTTCAATGACCTTTTATCCTTCGCATCGTGTGTTTCAAGATCTCATGATGAAAAAAATGATTGGTTCCATGCATGAGAGAGAGGAGTATATCACTTGGAAAACTTCCTATAGCTGTCTTCACCAGCCCTTCATACCACAATTCCACCCTTCCAATGACATTAGCAATTAGATCATCATTCTCCAGCGAAGTTGGTCAAATTATTTCATGTTTTTCCTTCAAGTTTGTCATTTAAGTATGAATTGTTTCAATTGGGCAAGCATCATTGGACTATTCCTTTCAGAAAAAAAAAAAAAAAGTAGTAATTTGTTTGAGATTGTTCATATGGATGTATGAGGACCTTATCTCGTCTCTAGTATCTTTGGATATAAATACTTTGTTTCCTTACTTGATGACTTTAGTCATACTACTTGGGTGTACCTCCTAAGGGATAAATCAAAAGTATTTGATGTATTTCAAAAGCTTATAATGAAATCAAAACCCAGTTTGATGTATATCTTCATATTTTTCGTACTGAAAATGGGTTGGAATTTATGAATCAAAAGTTTGATGTCTTTTTTTCAGAATCATGGCATAATTCATCAGTCTTCATGTGTCTTCGCTCGACAACAATATAAATAGCCAAGAATAAAAATCCTCATATTTTAGAAGTTGCACACACAATGCTTATTCATGCATGTTTCCAAGTCATATTGGGGCGATGTAGTGCTTACTGCGTGTTTTCTTATCAATAGGATACCTTCTTCAGTACTTGGAGGTAAAATTCTCCTCCAAAGATTGACTCCATCAACTGCTTTATTTCCTCTATCTCCTCGCATTTTTGGGTGTTGTTTATTTTGCACATGTATTTGGTTCTTCTATGGATATACTGTCCCCTCGTGCAATCAAGTGTGTTTTTCTGGAGTACTCTCGAATACAAAAGGGATACAAATGTTTTTGCCCCTCCACTAGAAACACATGCAAATCTACATAAATGACATTTTTTGAAGATGTTCCTTTCTCCTCTACCTCTGATACAGAGTTTACTCCGCCCTTCACAAATCCAGGTATAGTTGCTCCTGCTCCTATGGAGGATGTTCCTAGTTCGCCACAGTCTATTACTACAGAAAAGCCTTTGAAGATATATCAAAGACAACATAACATTCAGCAACGAGCCAAGGCTCCCTCTCTCTCACCTGTTCTAAAGTCCTCCTCGCCTACATATCTTAAGGTAACTGATTCACATCTTCCTGTTGCTATTCGTAAAGGTGTACGTATGTCCATTCGACATTCGTTGTCCAATAATGTGTCATTTGATTTGTTATCTACCTGATACAAACAGTTCTTGGTCCTTTATTTTGAAACAAGTGGAGGAAGCATCAGTGTTTATTGTTACCTAACATCACTTAGCCAAGAATTCTTTAAAAACAATTTTTATTAGGACTTTCAAACTAATAATCTCCAATTATAATGAGGATCATGTACACACAGTTTCTGCCAAGAAACATTGATTTGTTATATCTTTTACCATCCATTCATATGCCACCGAAGTGAAACTTATTCCTCCATATTTGTTCAGTTAAGCCAACTATATGACAAATTCATCTAATTTTCCATCAAGAAGCATTTTTAAAACCTGGCAACAGCAAATGCAATTGTTGGTAAAGATTGGTTAACCAGAAATTTACACCAATCCCAGTTCAGTAAAAGATTACACGAAGCAGCCTGAGCAACAGCACATCTATAACAACGACTCACAATCTCACTCAAATACAACTAGTTTCAGGTAGAGCTTCAGCCTAGCATCAGATATTACCTCATTCAACGCCGTTAACAAGGAATGTCAACAACCGAAGGACCATCCGCACAAAAGAGGAGCAAAACTTAACAAGAATTGCCTTTTTTATTGTGAATACAGAAACTTAAGAAAAGAAGTTTCCTATCTTCACATGACAAGGAAATGATACACAGTAGTTCCTAGAAATCGAGTGAAATACCTGGCAAATGGACAGAGCGGTGGTTCTCGCGCGTTCCAATGGAGAACAATATACGGCATTGAAACTAACCCCCTGAGATTTTAGAAAGACAGCGAGAGCCCTGGCCTGGCGACTGCCGTCCGCAGTCAGCGCCGCTGCAGGCCACCTTCCCCCCACCAAGTCCGGCCTTAAAGAGGCACCCCATTCTCCGTGAGCTATCAAATAAACCTCCACCGTCCGGTTGACGCCCGCCGACAGAACGTTGTAAGGGTCCCACACTCTGATGGACGGCCCAAGGCGTGGCGTGCCAACAGCCGAAGGCTGCGGCGAGAGGGGCGACGCCGACGCGTGGCAGGGAAGTATCTCCGGCTCTTGCTGCAGAACCTTATTCGGAAGCCCCCCGGCATCCCTCGCCGTCGCCACGCTCTGCCCATCTTCGCCGTCTTCGTCCTCCTCTTCATCCCCGTTCCTCTCTTCAGACGACTGAGCGGCCCCCATTTTCTTCTCAAGTCTACAAGTCACCCTTCTTCTGAACTCACCCTTCTTCCAAAGGAGCAATGCTACTGCATTCCCCAAGACAAAGGGGATCACCCTCGATCGGGTAAAACATGTCGATGCCAAATTCAGATCTAGGGCTTTGCGGGATCAACAAATCTGACTTTCACTTCCCACAAAACTTCGGCAATCTGTCTTACTTTCTTTCTTTATTATGATTTTTTTTTTAAACTTTTTCTGTTTCTTTCCTCTCATTCTGCCTTTCTTTGTTTTAAAATTGTAATGCCTCTGGTCTCGTTGAGTCGAACGCAGGCCGATGGTCGGTACAGTTGACCTCTGTCTGCAGGTGGAACGGAAGATTGATTTCCTTTTTAATTGCGGAATTTACAGCTAACGGCAGAAACGACCTCGGCCATCGCTGCCGTGTTTTTTTTTTTTTCTTTCTATAACAACTGTTTACAAATTTTATCGCTGTTTCGGACCGGACCGTTGCTACATGTTCCTCTGGCTCCGGTATCTTACCAATTTCATATGTGCCCTAGGTGAAATATCAGCTAAAAAATATGAAGTAAAGTATTATTATTAATAAACCAAAATTTGTAACACGTGAAAGTATTTCTTATATATAGACATGTAAAAAAATTTGGGAGAGCTATTAAATATAGTTCTAGTAGTACTTGAAATAGCAGAAATATATATATTATTGAATTTTTTAATACAATTAGTGTGTTTCCAGGTAGGGAAGGTATCGAGTCGAGGCAAGTTCTAACCTCTATTTAAAATTATAAAAAAATTATAAAATTAAATAAAGAGAATATTTTGATAAACTTAGTACCATTGAACTGCAAGCTATTACAAAGGAGTCAAAGACTTTGCAATGGAGCACACTAATGTATAATAATCAGCTTAATAGACCTAAAAGAAAGAACAAACACTTCCATCAAGAGTATTTTTTTTTTACAAATAACAATATTAGATGTTGGGGAACCCAAAAGGGTTGAACGATCGATCATCTTTGAAGTTTGAGGTAAATAAAAGTAACTATCAAGCAACTAAATAAGGAATTGATAAGAGCAATCATAGTAAAGGGTATTTTCGAAAAAAAAAATCTAAGCTAATGAGTCAGCTCATGAACTAATAAGCCGAACTTAGAAAATCTTGAGTTTGACTTGTTATACTTAATGAGCCTTATTTCAGTTTGAGTTTGAGCCGAACTCAGGTAAAGACTGGACGAGCTTTTTTCGAGCTCAAATAATTTGGCTTGATAGCATCCCTACTTCTAGGGGTATTGCATTGAATCATTTAGAAGGTTTATAAATAAAAAAATGACATTATAATGAACCTTGTGATGTCACTTACGATTAGTAAATAGAAAAACTCATGGAAGACAAAAAAAACCTACCGGTTCATATTGTTTATATAATAAATTATGTGGACAATTTTGGATGTATAGATAGGTTTCCCACTTCATCTCTACACAACATGTGAGAAGAAAGAGGCATCTAGGGGAGGTCCCTGTCTCCTTTATGTTTTTTCAAGGAAAGCAAGGGTCATTCCTCGATTGGAAACAAAACAAGAGAAGGGGAAGGTAGGGGAGAAGTCCTCACATCCCTTTTTGCAAATCATGCAAATATCCTATTTAAACAAAAAAAAAATCTCAATTTATGATATATGGGTTAATTGAAGTGAAATGAATTGATTCAACTTCAACTCATGTTTGGGTGTTAGTATAGACGAGTTCAAATGGTTAGAAAACAGATTCTAGTGTTAATGCCCCCAAATGAAAAGTATGATATAAAAAAGAGAATGAATAAATAATCTAGATTATGATAGCAAAGATCTTAAAAAAAATCTGTCTATTTATTGAAGAAGATGCACATAATGTCGTTGCTTTAGTGCACAACCAAATCAAAATGGACAGGAGTTGTTGTTCTCCACTAACGAGAATTGAGGCTCTTTACTTCCTCCGTTATTAGCACTCACAAATGCACACATATAGTGGCATAACATTTTTCTATTTACGATTTACCTCCTCGACGTGAGCCCACTTTAGCGGCGGGTGGTCTCGTCATTTCATTGGCCGTCAGGTGGGTCCGTTAATGCGGCGTGCATTCTTTCAAGGAACGACACGCAATAAATACAGCGAACCGAATGTACGCACGTCTCCGCGGGAGAAAACTGCCGAAATCTAGCGCCGCGCCTCCGCCGGCACGCCACGCCGGCACGGTTCTGACCTGCGACCTCCGACCCGCTCGCTGTCGTGGCGTGTAACGAGTAACAACATAAAAGCGAGGGGACGTCGAATAAGCGGCATTTTTAAATTGTGCTCCGGATCGACCACTCGAAGGCTTCTCTCTCCTTCCCTCCAGTTTCCTACTCCTCTGACTGTTTCGATTTATCTGTGTTTTAATTTTTCGACATCGGGAGGGTGGAATTCCCTGGGGTTTATCCGGCGAGATGGACCGGCTGAGGGCCGGGAGTCCGGTCTACTCTCTTCAACGGAGCGGTGGTTCGAGCAGTACGGGGTCGTCACCGGCGATGTCGCCGGCGCACCACCATGGGCGATCGGCATCTGCCAGCGGCTTTTCCACCATAAAGAGGACTCAGAACGTGGCCGCCAAGGCGGCGGCCCAGAGGCTGGCGCAGGTTATGGCGTCGCAAACTGCGGGAGACGACGATGACGAGGATGATGATCTCGCGCCGTCGTTCAGTTATCCGCCTCCTTACTCGAATAACTCCGTTGGAAACAGTGTTCCCGCGATCTCGACCGCTAGGCCGACCAGATCTCCCTCGCCTGCGGTATGTTTAATGGTTTTGCTGTTAGTACGGTGTTGTAGTCGCTTGCGTGGTCTTTGTGGATTGGAATAAGATCCGAGTTGTATTCGAGTTGAGAGCTGAATTGAAGTTCACTGGAGTGTCATCACTTAAATTAGTTGGCGGTTCGATGCTGAACTCGAGTCGAGAGTTCGTTTGTTGTTTGGATTATCTGTTTGGTAGAATTAATTGGTTGAAGAGATGTTGTCTATCCTTCTTTTCGTAATCTCCGGTCGTGCTTTAGCTCTGAAGCAGCTCGTGAACTTGCTTGCTATATTCTTGACGTCATTAAATTTAGATTTGCAATAGATCTGGTTTTTGCTACTGCGCAGTAATGTGATTTTCATGTTTGCTGTAATTTGATCCTTTTCTTTCAAAATGAGTTACAACTCTGTAGATATTTCCATCTGTTGAAAGTTTCAGCAAGTTATTCAGGTCGGAATTGGTCAAAAAGTAATCTTTATAATTTCTGTAGAATTTTGGATACATCATTATGCATGAACTTCGATTTTGGATATTTGAACTGTTCTTCCTTCTTTAGTTTCTTCTTTGTAATATATTTGTTCGAGAAATTACTCAGTAGTTCATGCATGATATCAGATTTTTCAATGGTGGAGTTCTTTTTTTTAGCTAGCTTGTGGGTCATAATTTGCCTAATTAGACTTTTTCAAATTTTGATTAGTTAGGTAGGAACTTTGTAGAGCATAATACAACTGCTCGCTCTGCATCAGCTGGAAGGCCTTCTATATCTGTTCGCTCAACTCCCATGGTCCCTCCTACTAGGACATCATCATTGAGAATTCCAACCGCAATACCACCAATTGATCCTTCTGTAGATAAACGAAGAGAGAAAAGGTGTGATTTGTCATTGTTTTTTATTTATTCATTTTTTTTCATAACTCTTTCTTTTACCAATGTAGGCAGTAATTTTTAACACGATACAATGTATGCTATATAAGACAGCCATGCAATGTTTCCTTAAATGATATCGGTTTCTGAACCAAAGAATGGGGTGGTACTTCATTACAAATGCATTGCAGTTCAACCAATGATGTCATAAATGGGATTTGAAAGGAAAACCTTATTTCAACAGTTTTTTGCAAAAAAATGACTACCTTACTTACATCTCCAATCTTGATCTCTTAATATTTTTAGTCAAGGACTGAGAGAAAAGGGTGATGCTTATCAATTCTCTATGCTAGCTTCATCTTGATTTTGTAGGTGTGTAAGGCCTTCCTGTTTGTTTCCCTTTGCTATTTTTGATTCAAAAAGATGAGGTTGCCATCTCTTAGAACAGTATTTATTGAAACTTTTACTCCACCTTTCCTGATCGAGCATTTTGGTCACAATATATTCATTTTTGAGGTAGACAGCTTTTTCTGGGAAAGGAAAGAAACTAACAGTTCAGAAATCAGGCTTATTATGTCCCTTGGAAAAGACACTTACTGGGCTTGATTGTTAGCTAAAACTTCTGATCGTTACAAGCTAAATCATAAATGCTGGCTATTTGGGGTTTATTAACTCAAACAACTGCTTAGTTGATTTCTTTTCAATGAAAAATCTTTAACAGAAATTCTTCATTTCGAATGGCTGAAAGAATAACTGCCACTGTCATACAGATAGGTTGAGTGAATAATCACACCTAGAACCTCAGCATGTAGCCTAGCTTACTCTAGACGAAAAATAGGCTAGTCAACCTTCCCAAACAAGAAGGAATAAAGCAAATGGGATAGTTTACATCAGTTTATAAGGCCTATTTATAGGCCATAGAGGGTTATCCAACTTTTACCTACAACTACCCAATAAAAATTCGCCACCTATGCGATAGGGTTAATCCCTTTATCCAAATTTAAACTAGGTCTAATCTCACATGTTCTAAATAATCTCTAGAGATCCAATTCAAAACCATTTGAATTGATCCTTATTCAAAAATAAAATTTGATTTCAGCCTGCTGCGGCTGCTTGCCCAGTTGCCTACACGCATAGACAGGGCATCTAGCCTGTGCACACCTCCGTGCCCATGTGCACCTCTGGGCTTGGGCTTCATCTGGACACTCGTGTCTGTACAGCTGTTGCTGTGCTCGGGTTCGTGCTGCTCTACCCCACGAAGTCGACTGAAGCCACTGCTGACTTCGGTATGTCATCTCCATTAGCGCTGCCATAGGACTCAGGAAAGCTCTCTTTGGCTGGGCTGACTGTGCACCCAACTTTGGCCATGCTGCATTCATCTTCAGCTGTGCCACACCTGCCTGCGTATTAGCCATGGTGATCTTTTTACTATATCAGGATTTTAGACATTCATATTATAACGATTATGATTTTTCTTTTTTGTTTATTTTGAAACAGTGAGGCATGAAATGTGATATTTATGCTGTTTTATTGATTTTCTCCATGTGGGATGCTTCTGTAATGCACCCATAAAATATTGACATAAAGTTAGAATCTGCTCTCATCTTTGTATCTGTGCGCTTGCATTCTGGAAGCCAGTCAAGATGCTTGCACTGTTACAAAATGAATTTGATTGGATGACTGATCTTATTATTTTTCAAATTTAATCTCACCAAATCTTATAGCTTCAATCTATCTTTCATGTACTATATGTTCCAAATTTCTTAGAAAGTACTATTACAGTTTGGTTCGGCAAGCTCAGACTCACACTCAAATACAGTGGTGGCCATCTTGGGACTGTAAAATTTGAGACGTCTAACCTGAGACATCTACTGTAACGTCACAGATGTCATGTTAAAGAGGGATCTTTCAGGGGGATGTGTTGTTAGATCCCCCCTAAAATCTGTGACATTTCGCCCGCAGCCATCTGCCCACCACTGTCCACATCCAAACTCACTATTCTGCTTGTGTATGTGATGCTAATAACAGGTCATAGTTTCCTGCCTGAAAAATATATCAAGATATCCTTGTCATATCTATTCCTTCTGGTCTTCTTGGGAATGATGTTTTTCTAAGGAATGATGTTTTTCTAAGGAGTCACAATGGATTACAGGTTCACTGCGGACATGGGACATCTTAATTTGAAAGAAACCGGAAATCAAAGGGAAGCTTCTGCACTTCGAGACGAGGTGTTCCTTTTTCTTCTGTATCATATTTTAAAGACTCAAATAGCTATCTCATTATATCTAATACAGTATTTTGGTAATGTCACTTAAATCCTGTTCTTAAACTGATTACTACCCAAATTTCAGCTAGATATGCTTCAAGAAGAGAATGAAAACATCCTTGACAAGGTGAGTGGTTGTACACTTGTACGTTTCCTTTGAAAAATTCGAAGTCATTTTTTTCGAATCGTGATATTCATAAGTTGTGAGTCCAGCTTCGCCTTGCTCAAGAAAGATGCGAGGAAGCAGAAGCTAGAGCTAGGGAGCTTGAGAAGCAGGTAACTTCTTATTTTCTGGCATTTACTACTACTGCCAATTTGAGGACATACGATTTTAAGTCTATGGTATATTGAGTGAGCCCTTGTTATGGCTGAAGTGGCTTCCTTCCTCAGTTAAGCTGTATATATGAGACTAAGATGAAAAGGCCGAAAAGCTTTCTTGGTAAAAGAATAGCTTTATGTAAATTGTTAATTATGTGAGGTCAGTCATTAAAAACTAGTGTTGACTAAAAATTTGCTAGAATTTTCCTTGGCAGTATGTCATAACAGAGTTTTCTTTGCATATTGCTTGTGGTTTGTTCTGTGCAGGTTATTCTCATCACATTTTTGTGCATTTTGGTGACTCCAAAAGTTAATATATCATACTTTTTAATATTTTCCTTCTAGGTTGCAGCCCTTGGAGAAGGGGTATCACTGGAAGCCCGACTGTTGAGCAGGTAGTTTCAGGGCATAGATTTTTTTTTTTTTGTTTGTTTTGGAGGGGAAAATATTGATGACAAGGTAAAAGACAATAAAAAAATAATTATTTGGTCAACGAAACCTAGGCTCCTATTTATAAGATAGTTGTAGAGCAGGGATATATGGCTCCTTTTATAATTGAATTTTGCTATGTTACTGTTGTTTTCCTTACTTCTTGGCATTTTGATAATTTTGTATGTTTACCTTTGTCTTCCAATGATTCATTTGCAGAAAAGAGGCTGCACTGCGTCAAAGAGAGGTAAATTGGGAGCTCTAATAATCTTCCATAATCATATACTTTGTGAGGTTCTATTTTTTAATGAACTGTATTTTTCTCAGTTAAAGTTATCTCCACTTTAAAAAATGCAGATTTCTTTGCTGGTAAATTATTCGAGGAACACAATTATACTTGAAGCTTGAGAATTTGAGACACATTGACTAAATAAGGGTTTCTAATCTAAACTTCATATTTGAATTTCATAACATGTGGAAAAGACCTTGGAAAATTCTAGGAGGAAGAAGCAAGTTTTAAGTTGATGGGTTTTGAGTTAACTCATCACGAGTCCTAGCCAACACCTGCTAACTCTAAACTTGATGGGGATGTGGCCTCATTTTGAATAGAGACGATGGGCCTTGCTTTGACTTATGCAGTGGAATAATATTTCAAATCTGGAGTTAATGAATGGTGGCCCATCTTTCATTCTAATCCTGCCATCCCAAATTGACTCAATTAATGAATTCTCTTTGTTTCTGTCATTTTAAAAAAAATTATACTGGGAAAAGAAATAATGATTGCAGAAGTGACTGACCACCATTTCCTATCTGTTCTATTCTCTCTCTTTCTAGGCCTTATGTGCTCATTTAGTTAAAGTGACTAGATTGGAGAATAGCTTTTTAACTGTGAAAGTTGTTGTAAATCGTCATTTTCTGGCATGCTATAAATGTTGATATGAGTGACTCATGGATACTTAAACTATCATTTAGAATTATTATTAAATTAGCAAATCACCATTTTCAAAAAAATATTAAATTAAGCGTATTGCTGCTGTAACACATATCCATTCTCTAATGCTGTAGATGCTTATATGCAGTGTTTAGCTTGGGTTTGCATTAGTTGGCCACAATTAACTTGTTTCTTTTTCTTTTCCTTGTTTTGTCAGGCTGCTCTTAAAGCAGCTAAGCAAACTAAGGATGGGAGAGACGAAGAAATATCGTCTCTTAAACTGGAAGTAGAGGTAAGTAGGCTATGCTGTTGCTGTCTATTCCATACTTCTGTATTCCCAGATAGCATACTTTATGTCGTAAATTTTGGTTAGCCTCTCTCCTTTTTGTTTTAATCAGAGTGCAAAAGATGAGGCTGGAGCTGCAATTGAACAGATTCGAGAAGCAGAATCTGAGGCAAAAGCCCTTCGCTCCAGGACTCAGAGAATGATCTTGACTCAAGAAGAGATGGTTAGTAGCTTTTGCTCCATACTACATCCATAATTAAGCGCTGTTGGGTCTAATTTTATGATGCTTAATTACATAAGTGGATTTGTATTTCAGGAAGAGGTTGTTCTCAAGAGATGTTGGTTAGCTCGTTATTGGGGTTTAGCCGTTCGGCATGGTATTTATATTTTTCCTTAGAGGTGTTCTTTTCCTGGTTTTGCATCATCCTAGCATTACACTTGGGAGGAATTGGTTTTTTGGTTTTACCATGCTTTAACATCTATGTCATAAGTCCTTTTTTTTTCCTTCAAAAATAGTCTATATTATAAGCAAGTTTCAGAGTTGTGCAGAGATAATCTGTCAGTATTAATCAAATGGTAATACCATCATGGATATGTAAGGAAACTCTAGGAAACGGGACTATACAAAAACTTTTAGAACATAAAGAAGGCTTATGGAGGTGCTTCCTCAAATAGAATTGAAGTAATATATTGTTTTGATAGTAAACTATTAAAGTGTATTAAAATATTTTAGTATTTTTTTTTTTTTTAAATAAATTCTTATCACATTAACTGACGAGTTCAGGTTCTCCTAGTGATCTGTTTGTACTGTTGACAGCTCCTATTTGTTTTGAAGATTTCAAAGAAACGTATGCATTGTAAGTATTGGAGGGTAGACAGTCATCTAGGTGAAGGGTCTAGGAGTAAAGGGCCCATGTGTGGGCATAAATTGAGCTGGTTGCTTGACCATATGATACTAATTTGGCTACTCATCGGTGGATAGATCTGGACCTAATTTTAACACGGTATTTACTGGAGATATCCAAGCTTAGGCGTGTTACTTTGTTCTTTGTCTCAGGGCTGGCTCTGTGTAGGCCTGGACATGAGGGTGAGTGAGGATAGAAAATCCTCTATATCAAGGGCCCACAAGTGTGTATGGCCAATCTTCTTGTTTGAGCATATGGTGGGTAAATAATTCCAGATTGATTTCAGGTTAGAAAGATCATGTGCTTATTAGATGGTAAAAGACCTAACCTTGGCTTGCCATTTTGGGATGAACTTAGACCGAACTTTAAAAGTAAGCATCCAAAACACTTGGTTACATGTAATTTGATTCTAAGGTGTGCCTTCATAGTTTTTTAAGCAAAGAAGCGTTTTAGACTGAAAATGAGACACTAACTTTCTCATGTAATTTGATCCTAAGGCATGCCTTCATATTCGTTCAAGCAGAGAAGCGTTTTAGACTGAAAATGAGATACTGACTTTCACGTGCAGAATTATTTGTGGTATCTTCATTCACAAGGGGTTTCTTTTTTATATTATTCATAATATGTAACTTGGAAATTTGTATGTAAAGGCATCCTTGCAGAGATTGCTATGTCAAAATATGAGCACTGGTCATCGTTGGCACCTCTTCCTCTTGAAGTTGTCATATCTGCTGGACAGAAAGCTAAGGAGTGGAATCTAGGTAGTGATTCGGCTTTACGTTTCATCTCTCTCTCTCTCTCTCTCTCTCTGTTTCTCCTTTTCATTCTCTATGAATGATGGAAATGTGAATGTAGTGAAATTACTTCTTGGGAGCTGATTAACATCAAAACCAAGTTGGTGTTCCAATGCAAATAACACTAATCGAATTCAGCCTCAAGTTGGCCACCATATTGTATATTATTCACGGAACTAATACTAAAGAGTATTATGCATATAGCCTTATGCCCAAAAATTACTATTTATTTGTTTATTAAATCTTATGAATATCTTCTTTACTGACAACATGAATAGGCAAGGATAATGCAGAGGATAGGAGCAAACTTGTTCGGGATTTGAGTGATATAACAGGAGAAGGCAATATTGAGAGTATGCTTGCAGTTGAACAGGGTTTAAGAGAATTGGCTTCTTTAAAGGTCTTACTTTTTCTTCACCTGTTTGACCCTTTGATTATTGTCTGTAATACTTTCAAGTATGACTAGGAAGTGGTATTTGGTAGCATTATGTTCCTTATTATGTCTCCCTTCATATGTTGAACTCAAGTTGTGAAAATGGTCAGAGTGTATAAGTCAATATGAATATGTGGATCTAGCTTAATCTGTGATTTGGTTATTTTTTGTTCTTTAAACTATTTTGCTTGGTTTTGTAGTAAATTTGTGGGATTTTTGATTTGTTAGTTTGTGATGGGTAGGTTGAGGATGCTGTTGTTCTTGCCTTGGCCCACCATCGACGCCCTAGTTTGGTTCGGCAATCTCTTTCAGGTTGATTCTTATATTCCTTGAAGATGTAGAGAAATTTTTTGAATGGCTGGTTCTTAGGACTCATGAGACCCTCTTCTTTTCACCAAGTCTGCTTCTACCTAGAGAGATGTTAATTTTGTTCATGAAGTTTTTGCTTGGAGTGGGGAAGCAAGCAATCCGTGAGATGTATCTAATACCCTCTGTTGTTCTGCTCATGTCTTTTCCAGATCCAAAATCACCTGATCCCAAGTTTTTGGAGGCCTTTGGTAACAATTTATTTCTGTTCTTATTTTAATATTTTCTCTCCTAAAGCCTAATAGCTCACCATTTATGCCTGTTTTTTGTGTTTTTAAAAGAATTGCTGTCAGGTTAGATAATCGTCCTTTGTGACATTTTCAAAAATCATTTTATTGTATGAGGAAATTAAAACTTATATCTGTGTTTTGTGCAGAACTTAGTCAAGAAGAATCAGAGGATGTTCTTTTCAAGCAGGTATCTTTGAACTCCCTGAATGAATCTGTTGACTGCTTTGGCTGTTGGGTGTCGTTTCCCTTGTCTTCAGTAACGCACGAACTTCTCTAAGGTTTTTGGTTGATAACTGCAATGTTCATTTCACTGATCATACTTTGCACCATGGAAACCGTGGTGTTTGTCACAATTAATATTTGTTATCAAAACTTTAGTTCACTTTGATGGTACTGGTTGCCTTATCAGTTAACCAAGAATGCAACGTATCATTTTATCTTTTTGACCCAAACAATGTGTCTTATTTTTCTATATTTGCCAACTCAACCTGAATCAAATACATACCAGTCTAACACATCAATATCAACCTGTTTTGAATGCTTTTAACTCCAGCCACATTGCTTGATAGGCTTTATGCCATATGTTTTTATTAAATTGATTTGGCAAACTGTGATTTGAATTCATTGAGTTCTCCTGAACAGGCTTTTTGAGAATAACTGAGTATTTCTCTGCTGAAATTTGAACAAGTGTTCTGTGTCTAATGATGTTCAGAGATCCTGAATTAATGGAGCCAGGGAACAGTTGATGTTCTCATCATCTCTCTTGAACCTGTTTTAGCTATGTTTTACTTATTCTTATCTTCTTATCTTGTTGATCTGTATTAGCATGGTGCATCAATTCCAATAACTAATTTTTTCATGTTGTTCAAAGTTTTGCTCAAGTTTTGTATTACTCTTTACTTTCCAGGCTTGGCTTGCTTACTTCTGGGGAAGAGCCAAAATCAATGGTGTGGAAGAAGATGTTGCTGAAGAGCGCCTCGAATTTTGGATCAGCCGCAGTGGTCACAACCCTACTTCACATGATGCTGTTGATGGTTAGTCTACAACTAATTTGAAACAGTGTGTATACTATGAATCATGTTGACCATAGTGACTTTAGATTGACAGTCTGAACTAATCCATGCTTTTGTTTTTGAATGACTGGGAAGCTCACTTCGAATTTAGCTGCCACCGCTTTGTTGTGTCTAAGCCTTTCCGTTGATTGTTGTATTCAGTGGAACGTGGCTTGATGGAGCTAAGGAAACTGGGGATAGAGCAGCAATTGTGGGAAGCATCGAGGAAGGAAATTGACCAAGATCAAAAACCTGCTACCGAGGATGAAAGCTAAGCAGGTTTTGTTAGTTCACGTGTGAAGATCTCTCCATTTTTTTGCACTTTTTCTCCCTGCAAGTATTCATCCCTCTTGTTATGTCAGTATATAGATCTCTCCATTAATGGTTACCGAAACTGATAGCCGCATTAATTTTGGTATTGCAACTACTTTATATCTTAGAATCTCAGCTTCTTGGTTTCTTTATCGGAGCGACTGCATATTATGTTGAAATAGAAAATAATAGTTAAGTGCTATTTTTTCATGTCATGGGAGCCCAAAAGTGCTGGAAACCAATTTTAGCTTTGATAGTTTCCCTTGGATGGGATACTACCAAATGAAAGCTCTGGTTCTGTTTGGCATATTAGCGGAATACGTACGTTCTTGAGAATTATCTGATTTCCTCTTAGATTCTTCGAGATTAGAGACTAGCGTACGTTCTTGAGAATTATCTGATTTCCTCTTAGATTCTTCGAAATTAGAGACTAGCGTTTGTCATCGATGACCAAGTAATCGGGCTAAGTTATTTAATCTAAAGCACTTACATGAGTGCGAGTGAAACTCTCTTTATTGATAACCCATAAGGAAACAGCAATAGAGGAGTTATGGAGGGGATTGCATTATAGCTATTGCAATCAAAATGCCTACTGAAATTGAATCATGGTAAGCATAACTTTTACAGAAAGCAATCTTGGACCTAGGATCATAATTCGCCCACCAAGCATTTTAAGTTAACCAGATTGTCTCCTGCAATTCGGCCTTCAGGCTATCCACCGCATCTCTCTCTCCTCTTGCAGCTGCCAAAACATTCTCCATCATTTGCTTCTCCACTTCCAAACTTCTCATCAGAGAGACCCACCAGAAATACGGCGGAAGAACTTCGAAATCCATTATGAAATGCCAGAGCTGTTTTCTGAAGAGCGAGTACATTTAAAGAGAAACCATAGTCGTGTAATTCTTTCCCTACAGCAGAACAAGCGGAAGCATTAAGACATCAAGAATTTAAAAAAAACCAGGAAAGAAAGACGTAAAAACAAAACTAGTTAAAGATTTAACATATTCCGAGATAAAGCGTAGGTACCAGTATGAATTCTCTTCTTCCCCCTTGAGGCGCTCTCTTCTGCAGGAAGGGGCCCCGAGGCCGAGCCGAGGAAATGTTACGACGGCGGTGAACAGTTCCATCAGGGATCGGAGTGCTTTGGAGAGAACAAGAAAAAAGAAAAAAAAAACAAGAAACAGAAGGCTTCAAATCATTTGATTGTGCGGAGATAAAAAGAAGGCAGAATTAAAGAAAAAAGAAAAGGAAAAACAGGGAGAGAAAAAGAATGAAAACAGAGCATAGTGGCTCTGCATGACTCAACAAAGAAGAACAAAAACGAAAACATAAAACGCATAAACGAAAGACCAGAGAAAAGAGGCCGGAAGAAAGGCCAAGTGCATACAACAACGCAACATCGACGACGCCAATTCAAACTCAACACCAATGAGGGAAAAAGAAAACAGCACGCTGAATCTTTAGATGGTGCAGTGAAAATTTGAAAAAGAAAAAACACCGGTATGCAAGGTGACGATCAAGAAGAACAGAAAGGAGAAAACAAAAAAGACAGAAGGGAAGAAGGGATAGGATCTTCTCGCGCGATGAAGACCCTCTTGGAAAAATTCAATATCTCAATCCTCCATGCTTCCTCTCTCATCAGGCCTGATTTTCCCCCTCATGATTATGGGGAGAGAGGCTTCTGATGAGAGAGGAGGAAGAAGGATAGAGGTATTGAATTCGATTTCATGGAGGCCCTCTCGTCCTTCTTGCCGCTCAAGCACAGGGGAAGAAGAGGAAGAAGCGAGACAGGAAGGAGACTAGGCGCGCGCTTCAATTCTTTTTAAACTTTATTTCTCCAGAAACAAACCCAATTTTCATCTCAAACCGTTGAATAATGCAGATTTATCAGATCCGTTGGATAAGTCTGATCGGCGGCCAAGCGTAGGTTCGTTCACCCGACGATTTGGGGGAAATTTCAGAACCATACGCCTCTGCCGATGCTGACGTCGGATCTAACCAATATTCGGATCCTAATCGGTCACTAGAAGACACGGCCCAGTACCCGCTAGTTTTTCCTCATTCCCCCATCGTGCAATGTACTTATTCTATTAATATACCAAGGCTGATTTTGACAACGAATGGAGGTGTGAGTTCTAACTCCCAATCGATGGCTTCTCTGTTAGATAAAGCTTGGGATCTGGGAATTCTTCCCCTACCTGCCACCCATGGCTCAGCGCTCAGAAGCGTACATCACTTTTGCGATTTGTTTGAGCATTGAGGTGAAAGATTAGATTTATATGCACTGTTTCTCTTTCTAAAAGGAAAACAGTACCTGACTTCACTCTTCATTTTAATAATTTCTTTTTCTTTCACATTAAAGATGAAATCGGAAGCTTATAATTGATACCACCATTGGTTTATCAGGAATCACCTCGCCGTAGAAGCAAACATTATCCGTGTCAAGAAGAAGAAGAAGAAGAAGAAGAAGAAGAAATGGACCTAAATTGATCTGACGAGCGGAACCGCTATGCCAATACTCCTCTCACAAGCTATTCGATTTCCACTTCAGTCAACGGCTCCGCCAACACGAATTCTCTTTCCTCCAAGAAAGAACCCCTATGTTCCATTGTCGATCCAAGTGGCCTAGTCCGAACAGGGGAAACCTCGGGGGCTCCCGAAATCCTATCGGCTCGATCGACGGATTGGTTTTGTGAGACCGAAGGGGAAATCACACTGAAATGGCACATTTGGGGAATCTGAGTTGTTTAGGAGGGAAATGGCACGGTAAGGAGTGGGACCCATGTTGGTGTGATGTGCCACGTAATCATAAACAAGTGGTCTGCCCCAACAGGCGTGGCCATCTTTCCTATCTTCACAAAATCATCATTCCATGGGGGGCCTTCTCTCCCACCTTTTCATCCTTATTCATCTTTTAATTTTTTATCTTCTCTTCTTCCACATCAAGACTATTCCTTCTACCAAACTTGCAAATTTGGGCAGAAGAGGCTTTGGGTGGACAAATGGAGAGAGACAAAGTGGCATGCTAGTGCAAAAGCTAATGAGCTTTTCCAAGAAACAATAATTGAAAAGGCAAAAGTGATCCTTTGCTTCCTTCACAAGCCTAGAATATATCAATTTAGAGACTCGACCACCCTCCCCCACTTTTTCCCATTTTCCAACCTCCATGCCTACCTTTCTTTTTAAAATAATGAGAGCAATTGAGCGAGGAAGAGGAGAGAGAGAGAGAAAAAAAAAGTTTTTTTTATGAAATGGGTGTCACCACCTCTTTTGCTTATGTGATTTCCAGAGAAGAATGAGGACAAAGAGGGCAGTTAGCCTCCTTCATGGAAATTTTCTGTTAATTATATTTGTCTTTTACTTATAATTTATTTGTGATTAGAGCAGACTAGATCCAATTTTGGGTCTCAATTTTAAGGTAATTATGTAAAAAATTATACCAAATATCAGATTTGAAACTTCGGTAATTAGATGTTAAGTCGAAAGGTTTTCGGATTCGAATATTATCTGAATCATGCTATCTGACAAAGTTTGAAATTTGTAAAATTATTCTTAGTAGATAATGTGTGTTTGATCAATCTATTTTCACTAACCTTTAGGGTTTAGGGTTTAGGATTTAGGGTATATATAACGTCTAATTACTTAATTTTCATATACCAGATATATTACACAAATAACTAGCAAGGGCTGCATAATCATATTTTTAAATTATTAATTGAATTAATCACAGCCTTTGATGGCTTTAAACAAGTAATGATTAGGTAAATATAATTCCACTTTTAACAAAATTGAGACACGCTAGGGGGAGAACCACCAATTTTAGAGATCACGCGAGTCACCCGTCATTAAACCGTCCATACCATTCATAACTACCGCAGTCACACAGAGGAAAAGTCTCCAGAGGGTACTTCCGTAAATTTCTACAAGGTCAGACGACCGGCCGGTATAGAGAAAAGTCTACGGAGGGTCAGACGGACATACGAAGTTACTCAAATAGCCTTTTATGTGCTCGTTTGGATCGAGGCTAGAAGTTTACTGAGACAGTGACAATAAAGTAAATAAGTGTCAAAGAGTGGGCGAATGGATGGCCTGTTCGGTCCTTTTCCCTTCCCAGGCTGTCGCGGCGAGTACACGACGTAGGCAAGGTATCAGTTTTGTCGATTTGTGCAGACAAAAAGTAGAGGAAGAAAAGGGAGACTACAGAACGAAAAAAGAAGAAACTCCAAAGTTAAAATAACCCGCATGTGGCTGCCAATCCTCTGCTGAGATTCTCATGAGCAAGATCCAATCCCAATTCCCATGCGCTGTTCTTTCTTTTTCCTTTCTCTTCATGGATGTCATATGGGATGAGGGAGAGGAGTACAAATAAATATCATTTTTACAATTTGAAGGTGGGAAATCCTCAAGGAGACCACTGTGGGGAGAAGAATATAAATTTTTGGAGATTTCTCTTGAGTGTAGTTTCAATGGAAGGTAGCAGACAAGTATGGTGTCAGATGTCAAGTGGGTGGGCTGTGGAAAAGAGGGGACCAAGAGCAACTTTTACCAAATGCCTTCTTCCACACACCAATAGGAATTTTCTTCTGTTGAACCCATTCCCAGTTTCACATCAAGAAAAGAAAAAAAGAGACAGAACAGTTGGGAGAGCTTCATTTGAAAAAGAAAACTTTTGGAAGGTCAAACAATGGAGACATATCAACAAGAAACCATTATTCCACTTCAATCTTCTGGATAAGCCTGTGGACAAAGGAATTGAGAGCATCTAATCTATATTTAAAGACATCTGTTTGTCTTATTGTTCTGTATTTTTTAATCAACATGAGATTTTTTGAGTGATTACTGTGGAGTTTTAATAATGGATCCACTTTGTGAGACCAAGATTCATTTCCTTCTTTAATGTCTAAAAGAATTAAGAGTAGGAAGTGGGGAGCAAGAGGCTTATCCTCTGAAAGTACTTGACTAAGACAGAACATTGCCTGGAAAGACAGTCCCACTCTGTGAAAGACCAGCAAAGCAGATATAATGATTTTTGCTGCCAAAAAGGTAAAATGTAGAGATTCCAGTTCATATCCATCACAAAGGGTGTGAGGTTGAGGAGCATCTTCTTCTTGATTCATGGGCAGAAGGTGGCAAACATAAATCGCTTATTTTCTTTTGAATGAATCAGAGTGATTTGCACTTACTCCATTCCCATGTCCTGAATATGGGAATTTGGTACCTGAAATGAAAGCCATCAGATCTCAATCACTCAACAAGTCCATTTGCTGGGAACTCTCAAAAAGCGCTTTTGTAAATTCCTTTTGTAAAAATTGTGTGTCTTTTCCCAACTGATTTTTGTTTGTCACAGATAATCTTCGAGTATTTTCCTTATTAAAAGAAACACAATTATTAGTGGTTTTTTACAGATTGCATACTTTTATGGTATTTATTCCTCCCTTTTCTCCTGACAATTGCACCAGTAGTCTTGCTTTGGTTATGATTCTTACCAGTTTGTCCTGGGAGACTGCAGGGAGTTCGTATTTGTATTAGCAGGAGAGAATCTTGCTTCAGTAGCACTGCTTTAAGTCATGGAACAATGAATGAAAGGTTACCCATGAACAAGAAAGCATGTCAACTCTCCTTCCCCAGAGAGAAAAAAGAAGAAAAAGAAAAAGAAAAACTCTTCTATTTGCATTCGAATCTCTTTGGCTTTTGGAGTCTTGATTTCTGGATGGTTAAACCTCAAAAGTGTACAGACAACTATCCCTCAACCCATCTATCTCATCAGAATCAGATAAAAAATAAAGAAACTTAAATGCTTGATCTTTTCCTTTTCTTCTTTCTCTTTTCATAAGGTGGCAAAGTAGAAAAGAAAAGATGTGAGTTTTGTTCATTTTAGAAAGAAAAGAAAAACATGTCAACCGTGTAGAACGAGAATTGAGAAGGATTGCAGATTTGGATTTCATTTTTAAGTCCATTTTAACAGGTACAGACTTAAATGCTGGGAGCGTCTCTGGGATGGAGGATGGATGGGGACCCCTCCAGCATCTCTGCAGACTCCTTTTTCTCTAAGCATGCACATAGGAAAAGGCTTAAAAATTAGAAGGAAGCAAGGAGCTATCCTTATTTATAGGCTACCCTTTCAGTCAAAGTTCCGTTAACCTGCTCCTTCTCTTTCTTTCCCCTCAAAACTTCTGCGATTCTTTCTACTTCTCTGTGAAGTTTTTCCCACCGCAACATGGATTCTGGAGCACGGAAAGTCATGGCAATGGCTTGGACTATCCTTTTTGCATGCTCCTTTGTGGGTGCCGATTCATTTGCTTCCGATAAAATCACCAAGTTACCCGGACAGCCTCCGGTGAGCTTTCAACAGTTTGCTGGATACGTCACAGTTGATGAAAAGAAGCGGAGAGCTCTGTTTTATTACTTCGTTGAGGCGGAGATAGATCCAGCTTCAAAGCCTCTGGTCCTTTGGTTAAATGGAGGTACGAAGTTTTCACCAAGTCCGTGATTTCGGTCTTCTTAATTAGGCTAACAACTGAGGTTGACGGGGAGAAGGGGGTGAGAGATTTTGTTTGGTCTTCAAATCTGTCGTTTTTCTGTTGAAGATGGATCCATTTCTGGGTAATGTCGATTTGTACTCCAGTGAATTAATGGAAGTTTCTGCTGTTAAATTGGTAAAGTGAACACTCAAAAGTTCCGTCACAGAATTAAAGCATCCAAAAAGAGCGAGACTGAGGTTGGATTTTGAATGCGGACTGTGTTATTTCTGGCTTTAGAAAGTGGCTGTTGTTTTTCGTTCTCGTTCTTCTGGTTTTTACTGTGCTTTACACTGTACTCAGGTCCTGGCTGCTCTTCTGTCGGCGTTGGCGCATTCTCTGAAAATGGGCCGTTCAGACCAAGCGGAGAGGTTTTAGTCAGAAATGAGTATAGCTGGAACAAAGGTAACCCAGAAAATTCATGACCCTCACTCTTTTAATATGATAATTTGAAGATCAACGCGTTACCTGATTTAATCTTTCTCTGGTTTGCAGAGGCTAACATGTTATACTTGGAGACACCAGCAGGAGTCGGTTACTCTTATTCCGCTGATTCTTCCTTCTACGAAGGCGTAGATGATAAGATAACAGGCACGATTTTCTCAACTTCTTTCTTCGATTCTTCAAATGACAAGCAAAAAATCGTCTTTCTGTGAACTCTTTCCTTGAATTTTTCTTTGGTTTTCAGTTTCCAGAAGGATTGATCTTACCATCTTCAAGCGTTTTTTTTTTTTTTTTGTTTTGTTTTTGAGTTTTGAAACCGGTACTCTTTGGTTCTTAAGCCAGGGACAATCTAGTCTTTCTTCAGCGTTGGTTCCGTAAATTTCCCCAGTACAAGACCGGAGATCTCTTCATTACAGGAGAAAGTTATGCAGGTACTTACATTTCTCAGAGCGTTAAATCTTTTCTTTGATTAAAAAAAAAAAATTTTTTAGCCGTCCCAAACTGAACTAAACCAGTTTTTTTTTTCCATTGTTTAATCACAGGACACTATATTCCACAGCTTGCCCAGCTCATGGTTGAATTCAACAAGAAAGAAAAGTTGTTTAACCTCAAAGGGATTGCTGTAAGTAATTAACAGGAAAAGCTAAATCAATCAGAAGACCAGTGGGATTTTAGGACGATTGCTGACATGGGTTGTTTCCAGGATTATGCTTGAGCTGAATCATTGGCTTTTGTGTATTGTAGCTGGGAAATCCAGTTCTGGAATTCGCAACCGACTTCAACTCGAGAGCTGAGTATTTTTGGTCTCATGGGTTAATCTCAGATTCAACATACAAAATCTTCACTACTGCCTGTAATTACTCTCGATACGTGAGCGAGTACTACAGAGGATTCGTTTCTCCTGTTTGCTCAAGAGTTTACAGTCAAGTGACCAGAGAGACAAGCCGCTTTGTTGACAAATACGATGTCACACTCGATGTTTGCATTTCTTCAATTCTTTCTCAATCCAAAATTCTGCGTCCTCAGGTGATATCCATGGCTGTTTTCAAATCTTATCCTTATCTCAGTCTCTTTCTTTTTGTTCTAATTGCTGTTTTGATTGCATTTCAGGAAGTAACAGAGCATATTGATGTGTGTGTGGAAGATGAGACGGTCAATTACCTCAATAGAAAGGATGTGCAGAGAGCTCTTCATGCTCGTCTGATTGGAGTCAATACATGGCTCGTTTGCAGCAGGTATTATCCATTGATTTCACTGGATCTTTCACATAAGACTGCAAATTTAAGTTGGGTTCACTCTAGTTAACTGAAAACTTAAAGTGGGAATTACATGACGATTTTACCTTTACCTTTGATGCCAGTATACTTCAATATGAGGTTCTTAACTTGGAGATACCCACAATTTCTGTTGTGGGTTCACTGGTCAGAGCCGGCATTCCAGTTCTGGTTTACAGGTAAATGCTTCAGTTTGAGCTCTATCCAGGTTTCAGATAGGAACAAGAAATGCTTTTACTAGTATTAACTGTTCAACCATCCCCCCCCACCCTTCCAAAAAAAAAAAAGAAAAGAAAAGAAAGAAGAAGAAAACAATTGAATTGATATTGAATGAAATCTTTCTCCACAGTGGAGATCAAGATTCAGTGATTCCGCTTACGGGGAGTCGAACCCTAGTCCATGGATTGGCAAATGAGTTAGGACTGAATGCAACTGTACCTTACAGAGTCTGGTTTGAAGGGAAGCAGGTACTGCTACACTGATTGTAATGGTTTCTAGATATTGTAGGCTTGGGTACTTTATGTTCTTTTTTTTTTTTTTAAATCGGTTATGCTGGAAAGTTCTAAATTTGATAATTATTGGGGTTTTCAGGTTGGTGGGTGGACTCAGGTTTATGGGAACATCCTTTCCTTTGCAACAATTAGAGGTGCTTCTCATGAAGCTCCTTTCTCCCAACCGGAGAGATCACTTGTGCTGTTCAAAGCATTTCTTCACGGAAGGCCATTGCCAGAGACATTCTGATCCACTGATCAGATCAAAATGTGTCTATAAGTAATGTTTGGAATGTCAATTAATAAGTTAGTGTAAATCTTCAATTTGTTCTCTGGTTCATCCAAAGTGATGATAACTGTGAGTTGGAGCAATTTTGTAGAAGTTCACATGAAGGAATGTGTTTCTGATACACTCTCCGTCTTAACTTGAATCCAGTCCAGCTTATAGAGATGAATGACCAAACTCATTACCAAAACCAAAGCAGAAACTAAATGTAAATTTGTAGCATCCTCATCTTCAATTAATCTTCAATTTTTCTTTGTAATCTTCAATTCTTCTATATACACAACAACCAAAATGCAGTCTTCAGTCGAGGTATGACTACAGTGGGTGCTACAACCTGCATTCTAAGGAAATCAAACTGCAAAGCCAATATGGGTTTTGACAGCAACACAGAGGAGACTCCTTTTTAGTCCATCTTCTGCAGCCTCTCTTACTGGGCAAGATCCTTTTTCATTGTCTGCTGATGCAATATCTAGTCTTGAAACTTTTGCAGGTTTGACCTCCCGAATCCTACAACCTGCACAATAACCAGAAAAATCAAAGGAAGAGTATATATATAGTCCAGATTTCGTGTCAATTAGACTTCAAGTCACTTAAGTGGAATTAAAAAAAAAGGGGGTCGTGCTCAGCCTATCCAAATTAATGACTTGGGATAAAATAAATTAATCACTTCAAATATCTATACTGGAAGCGACCTTGTTTACCAAGCCAAAGGTGTTCGTATACAAGTAGAACTTCTTGCCTTCCTCTGAACAACCATGGAGGACCATTAGTATAATCTGAAGGCGATTGACTTTCCTTTACCTTCATGGACCTGGCAGAATAGAAGCGAAAATATCATCCTATAGAAAGAGAGAACCAAAATCTGAGAAACGCGAGCGGAAGGGAGATCGACATTGGAGGTTCTAATGGTTTGAGCTCAGCCCACTCGTCATACTGAACAGACCCACATTACAAATCGTATAAACTAGCCGATAGGTTAACACCCACAGATGTGGGAGCAGCCTGGTGCTCCATTTTTCTCCTTCTATCACTTCAAATTTTATTGTTTTCAAGAAGACTATGCACGCAGTTAACAAACACATTGTCATGAAAAACCAGCATTTCAGGACGAGGAGAGTAAGCTTCAGTATTCATCCGTCACAGCAAATGCTTCCAATTCTCGTAGAAGCAAAACACACGGAAAGGCAACGAGAATAGAAAAGAAATGACAGTGTCTCGTCAAACAAACACTAGAAGAAACTGCAACAACTTCAATAAGTGAAACCACAGAGTAAAGCGCCTGTCACTAAGCCCTAACGTTGCAGGAGATTAGCTTCGAGAATCGGGTTAGCAACAAGAAGAAGAGAATACACGAAAAGAAATAGCAAAAGGACGGGTGGAAAGAGCACAACTCTGGAGATTTTTTAAAACGCAGAGCGACTTCCTCCCTGATAATGCACTCGAAAGAGAAGCTTCGAAGAGGAGAAACTGTCGGAGCAGATGAGCAGCGGATGGACATTATCTAATCATTTGGCACCAATTCAAAGCACCCACGTACCCGGCCGTCTCTTACTCACGACGGTGATATTTTTTCATGTCCCTCCTGCCACCACTTAGAAATTCAGTAAAGCCAGGGGTGGTGGCAACTGGCAATGCTTCCCAAAGGCAGGAGTTTGGATTTATGAGGAGCACGCGGCGACACGGCTGCCAATCTGTTTATCTCAAATTTTCGTCCATTAATTATTAAATAGAATAAAAAATTAATATTTATTATATAGAATTAAAAGGGTAAAAATTTATTCAGTATCAAATTAACCCATATATTATGTATAAACAAATAGTATATGGGATTAGCAACAACTTTGTAAGCAATGTTCAAGAAGACCGTCCTCATTTCAAGTTCATCGATAAAAAATTATGCAATTGAGTAAAGTGTTATGGTCCTGGGTTAAGTACCTATGTCTTCCGCTCCTAACAGGTTAGTCTTTTGGGTAGTATTGGCCAGGTGCTTAACATTTGGTATTAGAGCGGGCTCCCACGTCTCGAGTTTGAGTCCCTAGGCATGCAAAGGCTGGATTAAAATTACTGATAGGTTCAAAAGGGGCGACCTGGAGAACTGTGAAGGGGCATTAGGAGTAGGCAGCCGCTAGAGTAGGCCACCGGGTTGGGCCAGTGTTATTGCGCCACTGTGGTCGTCGGCTCGCGAAGGTGGGGTGTATTATTATGGTTCTGGGTTAAGTACCTATGTCTTCCGCTCCTAACAGGCCGGTCTTTTGGATAGTATTGGCTAGATACTTAACATAAGACTATAAAGTATGTTTGGTCTTTTCTCTTAATGAGAGGAAAGGCAACTTGTTCATTCCTCATTTGCTCTCTCCTTGGAAATGGATAGGAGGCTCTTCCCCTTTTTCAGTCAACTAGAGATTAAAACCTCATTTGAATAAGAAAGGGGAGAGGGCCTTCTTTCTCCTCCATGTTTTGTTGTGGAGATGGAGAAAGCTTTCTCCTCCTTTACCAAACTAAGGTGATTTGATAAGGGTGACTTTGGCTTTGTGTTGATGAATATTAAAGATTTGGTGTGGACAACACCCTTAATTAATCCAATAAATAAAAAGGGAATTTATTACTAAATAATAATTTTTTTAATGTAAAATTAATTTATTAAAAATAAATAAATAGAAGTGGGCCCCATAATAAGAGGATTCTGGACTTATTTTATGGCTGACAGGGCCCACAGATTCCTCCTCGTGAAGGTCGCCCATCCCATGAGACGCGTCGAATGCCAAAAAAAAAACAAAAAAAAATTAGAAATGCTAGACTACCCTCACTTGAAATTTATAAAAATAACCCTACATTTTTACTATAATTGTACTCTCCGTCGGGGTAAAATAGAGATAGTTTGAAAAAACCGCGGCGCCGTGAACACGGAGCGGTCCGAAAAAGATTACAGAGAGAGGAAAAATGAAGCGTTAGGGCTACGTGCTGTCCCACGTGTGGGCAGGTGTCCTCCCTCTTTCCATAACTGACGTAAAAGTTGTTCTTTTAAGAACACCCAACTTCCACTCCTTGTCGCAAAAGCCCTGGTAAAGCTCTCTGCGCCGTCAGCCATGGCTCGAAGGCCTCGACGCCGCCGCACGGCCATCCTCACCGGCAACCGGCACCGTAGCGACTGGAGCAGGCTGCCGGATGATCTCCTCGCGATGATCGCTCGACGGACCAAGAGCATCCGTGGCCTGGTCTGTCTTCGTGGAGTCTGCACAGCATGGCACGCGGCTCCGCTGAGAGAAAACTACGAACCCGACCCCGCACAGCTCCCTTGGCTCGTCGTCCTCCGCCCCCAAGAAAAGTGCTGCTTCTTCGACATCAGCAACTTCCGAGTCTACCCGTTTCCCCTCCCTGGCCCCATCTCCTTTCACGGCTCCTCGCACGGGTGGCTGATCGTGAGCGACGTGAACATGGATATGTACTTGGTGAATCCGTTGACGATGGAGCGGATCGGACTTCCGCCGTTTCCCAGCCCTTTTTACTTCACAACAAAGGTGATCATGTCGGCCTGCCCTCACTCTAGCCAACCCTGTATCATCGTGGCCATTCACGGTCTGGAGTCCGATCTGGCTTACGCCTGGCCGGGATGCGACCGCTGGATCACATTGAACCTACCGCTGTGTCTCTTCACCGACGTGGTGTACCATGACAATACTTTCATGGCGATCAACGAGGAAGGGGTGGTCATTACATTGGAGATCAAGTGTCAGGAGACTACTACATTTTGTAAGATCGGGAACAAGGTGGTGGAAGCAAGGAGGTTGGATTGTCGTCGCGCGTACTTGGTCTCGATCGGAGAAGATCTCTGCGCGGTGGTGAGATACATCCAGGTCCGCGAGACGGGAAGTCTCCAAACGGTGGAGTTCAAACTTTTCTTCTACGATAAAGGAGAAAGCGAATGGGAGCAATTCGAGGGATGCGGTAACTACACAATTTTTCTCGGTCCGAGCGAATCAATGGCGTTGCCAACAGCAGCCACCGGGTGGACGACGAACTGCATTTACTTCACAGACGAGTGCCGCACGCGTCTGGGGGAAGCAGACAGCGGAGTGTACTACTTAACAGACGGGTACCTGGAGCCTCATTTCTTAGACAAGGGAGCCACCGGTATCTGGCACATGCCCAAGCTCTAGTAGATCGATCGAGTTGCAGAGTTGGGTCGGGTGAGCAGATCGCTGTGGTCCTCTCCCATCTTCTTCTTAAAACATTTCGATCTTGTATTGAATAACTCTTCTGAAACTTGATTATGTTCGTGTGTGTTTTTTTCTTTTTGTTTTTCTAGGGTTTGTGGCTTGCATGATGGGTGACAAGACCGTGGATGATGTTTGGGTTTGAATATTGATAATCTATATCATTTTTGTAATTGACAGGCATGATATGTTTTTGGAAACTTCAATTAGAAAAAGGTGTGAAGTTGGTCCAATGTTTATCCCAAAATGACTAGTCGACGTAGGATAATTTGGGTGGAAGCCCATATATGAGTTCTAATACTTGCCGTGATTTTCATTGATGAAGAGATAGGTACTTATAGAATTACAACAGTGACTGTAAAGATCACAACACTTCGGTATTTGGTATTTGTATTTCGATCCTTATCCTTATCTCTTCATGTTTGTAAAACAAGGGCTTAAGAGAAACTATAAAACTTTGATGAATTTGTATAATTCATAAATGAGAGGATTGACGGGAAACACTACATAATTTCTTTAGAAAACTTTGAATTTTTTTTTATTTTTTATTTTTAAGAGGGGGGGGGGGGTTGTTCATAATGAAAAATATATAGACTGTAAGAAGGGGTAGACAAAGCAGTTTTTGGAAGTACCATATACATCTACAAAGAAATCCCATATCCCATATAGAAATGTGAAGACTATTATCAGATTGTCATTGTCCTTGGATAGATTACACACCCACAGAGGCTTCTCCAACTTGGTCTTGCTGTGATCACATTAAAACTGCAAATATTAGATTACTCAAGAAAAAACCAACTAAGACTTTTCTCTCAATATTTTTTGTTTGAATTGGAGTTAGTTTGTTCATATTATTAGGTTTTGATTATTTTGATGCTCTTCGTTTATCTCTTTAACATTACAATTACCAAGTGTCTACTTCTGTGCAACAATCTCTTGTTCTATATTATGGAGAATGTCTGATTTGAGTTTGTTTTCACCAAAAAAAAAAAAAAAAATGATTGATATAATTGATGTTTGAACCATTAGTAGTTGATTGTTGATTTGGTTTTGATGTCTAAGTTGATGAATTTCATGTTTGTTGATTGGTCACATTGTGGAGGTAGTCTAGGTTATAGGACTCTCAGCCCTCTCTCAAATGCACACATACACACGATCGATCGAAAGTAACACATGCATACACTGAAAACTACATCTTTTTCAATGTCTCTCTCCTGTTGTTTCTGTGTCTATTTCTCTATCTATCTTGTGTAGAAGGGAATATAACTTCATTCTTTCTCATCTCTATTTATCTATGCATATCTATTCATCTTAATCTCTCTCATCCCCACGCACTTGCATGCATGCACTGGTGCTCATTCACTGGTAAAACCATACAGAGAGAAAAGGGTTTTACTTGGACATATAGATGAGATACGTTCTTTTTCTTCTTTCAGTTCTGGTGATCATATGTATGAACTTCTCTGCATGATTGAGATAGAAGAGAATATAACCTTTCTTTCTCTCTCTCTCTCTCTCTGGTGTGCACATGTCTGCTTTTATTTGGATCGGATGCTTTTCTTTTACCTATACTTGCTGCAAGTGATGGGTCTGTCTTCTGAAGGTTGGTTCTGAGCTACCACTGGTTTGGGATGTACAGTTCCCAAACAGTGAAAAGAACGGAAAATCTTATCACTTTTCACAACTCTTTTACATGGCAATTAGCTCTTTGAGACTATTTTCTCTCTCATCTGCTCTTAATGTGATCAACAGTAGCGTGCAAAATGGTAAGCTTCTGCTGTATGAAGGTTACTGAACATATAAATCGATTTATTTCATATTAGAAGACAACTATCAGGTGCTTAGCCTGCTTGCTTAATGGTAGGAACCTTAGAAGCACAAAATAGTTTTAATATTGCTAATGAATTCTATCTATAGATGATGGTCTAAGCTTCTGTTTGTCCTAGTTTCCAGATGGTTTAGTAGATGCTTCAAGATACTGAGAGTTTCGTCCTACATATCTCCGTTAATTTGTCATTGATAGGTCTCGAGGGGACATTCAATGAGATAAACTACATTACATGTTTCATTGCTTCAGTGGCTTTCAATGTCTTATGTTTTAACCGTGTGGGCTTTCAATGTAGTTTTGTCTCGGTTAAAGCTTGTTGTTCAACCTAGCCTTTTCTGCTTTGATCTTTGGCAACTGGGAAGAATGATAAGATATGAAGAATGTCGATTGTTTGTCCCTTTTGTTAACATCACTGGGTTGCCTTCTGTAAAAACATTGAATTGTTCTTACTCTCTTACTACTTGCAACCTATACTTCTTTTTACACAGATCAAGCTTGATACAGAAGAATCATTCCTAAAAGAACTAGGGTTAGTTCATCTTCTTTTTACTCTTATTGTTGTTATTATTGTTATTATTTTTGTGGAAAAATAGAAAATAGACCTGAGTCCATGCATGTAAAGTAGACCCATTTCCTAATTTCTCAATGGACGTAAAATTTATAACTCTTACATGGTTTCTTTTTATTCAAGAGCAAGGAATACTAATTGAACCCCGTCGATTGAACCAGTGGGTTTTCCAGTCAAAAATGATTTATATCCTCATAAGAACAAGATCCGGATTAGTCCTCAATTCCGTTTCAATTGGTTTGATTAAGCTATTATGATCTGAGCTAATTCTGTATTTGAGAGGCAGATTGACGTAGTTCAGGCAAAATCCTACTCCACATATAGTAGAAAAGAGGTATGGTTAGTAGAAACAACTAAAAGACATTCTTTCATATATCTAACTTCCCAGCAACTTAGCGTGAAGTAAACATACTAGGTTGATCACATGGTAATTGATGATGATGTGTAGGAAATGGCTTTGCAATGATGTAGGAGGCCGTATGCATATCACCGAATTCAACTTTCTCTCTGATGAAATCCAAAGTTATTAGAACAATACTCGCTGTGAATGCTAAGACTTGTGTGGTAGCATACCAAACAATATTCTCAATTGCTACAACGGTTGTTGGATGAGACGTTAGCAGCATAACGAGTTTATGGCTGTCAAAACCAGTGGCTCAGTTGGGGTCGTCGGTGGTGCACGAAAGCTCAGCCCAGGAAACAATTTGTAGAGAGGGCATGCATCGGGCAAACAGGTAGAGTAAAGCGAAAAAAAAAAATCGAAAGGGGATTAATTGAATTCTCTGCATTGATTTAAGAGTGGTATTTACATATAATTTTTAACCGAAATCCGAATAGATAAATACAATATAATCCAACCGGATAAATATAATTTGAAACATAGATAAGATAAGATAATACAACCAAAGAAGATAATATTAATCTCTTTAGGTTGTTCCTTTGATGCTCAACATTGCAAGAAATCAAATTTTGTCTAAGAAAAATAAACTAACCACTGATAAATTTTGTCTCAAGATCTCTTAAATGTCGTAATAGATACTTGAAAAGTATTTTTGGTAGAGGTTAGAAAAGATTTGTTGGTAAATGAGGGCGAGCGAGTACTCCATTCCATTCAGCTGTTTATCCTCATGCAACTGGCTGAAAGGACGCGTGAAATCGAAAGAGAAGCCTCGTCCGAATTAAAAGAAATCCGTAAAGCTTGGGGGGAAAGAAAAGGAAGTCAATAGAAACAACTAAAGAGAGTGCAGTAGAAACACATTGCTTAACTTCAGTCGCAGAAGATCCCTTGCAAGGAAGCAAAACACAGCAAAAGAATAAATGGGCATTAAGAATCACATACAACAGTGTAATATGCACACATTCAAACAAGTACCTTCCACTGGATCTTTTCATTGATCCCTCTACATTGTATCACTAGAGAGACCTCAATTCTTTGCAAATGGAGATGTACAAGCAGTAGTACTTGACTTCTAATGAACCCTTGTTGTAGTATTGAGTTCCTGTCCCACTTGAAAGCCCTCGGGACTTCGGCATCAAGAAGTTTCTAGAAGGCGGTAAACAGTGATCTCTTGCTGCTTGAAGTACCGTCTGTCCTCTTCATCCACAAGAACAAGATTCAAGTAGTACTTCACACTGTACTTGTTGTTGATATTGCGGTATGTTGGTGTGAGTTCATATGGGCTCAGAAACAATCTAATAGGGATGGATTCCCCTGATGGCCAGAGACAAAAAGGTGACATTTAAGTTACCGATTATCACAAAAAACAGAGCAAGGGTCTCTGCAAGAAATTGGATCAGGTGCAGGAGTTACCTCTGACTGGAGCACCATCCATCAACTCAAATTTTGCAAGGGTCTCTGTTTCAACATATGTGTTGGGCCCTGACCCTGTGGATTCTCGGCGCCGGATTTCAAGCTCCATGTTTTTAATCTTGATTCTCACAAGAAGGAAATATATTTTGCCAACGATGACATCCTTCAGATGGTATCTGAATTTTTTAAACATTTCAATTGATAAATATAACACCAACAGCAACAATTCCCACAAGTATCTGCAGTTAAGCATTTATCTGCACAGAGTAAGATTCCACTTACTTGCTTTTACCATACTCGAACTCGATGTGTAAGCAATCCTCAATTCCAACTTCCATCTGTACACATAAGCAAATGACAAGATTTCTTCATTTAAAATGGCCAAAAAAGAAACGTACACATTGCTCTCCTGAACCAAGACAATTGACATGATCTTGGAAAATAATATAAACTTTATTTGAAAAAAAATAACCACGGACCTTTATGCTATTGTTGATTGGTGGAAGAGGAGTATAATTGCGAACCTGAACCACAAAAAATCATCATTTCCATAAAAACCAGAACAGCTGAACTTTATCCATCATGAACCTAGACGGGTACAAACAAAAAACTGATTACCCAAATATCCTGGTACTCCACAATGTTGCTGACATAGTTCCGACTGACTGTTACTTTTAGAATATACCTACATAATTGAAAGGCACAATAAAGATGTTAAGTTTTTCTTATGTGAGAAAGAGAAACAAAGAGAAAACATGAGATGGCTGAAATGGAGATTGGTGTCTAAAGTGTCATGCATGATGCAACAGGTGCACATAGAAAAGGGTGAAGAGCCATAAAACCAGCAAGTTTTGTAGTGCAGAGCAATGGGCACTAAAGAAGAAACATCTACAGAAGCTAAAGGTGGCAGAGACAAGAACATTTGAACGGATGTATAACAAAAATAACACAAACATAGGAGAAAACAAGAGAGCTTTTTCATATGGCTTGAATAGGTTCTGAGGATGCCAATGAGTACACCGGTAATGAGGGACACTTGTTGCTCTTAGTTGAGTGAAGGGTAAAAATGGCATGGAAAGCTGCGAGAAAGGACTGAAGAATGGTTGCTCAGTGATGTAGCTCACAGAAAGAACAGAAGGACCAGGGATAGGCATCTCAGCGAGGTGTCTTAGATTTCTAGCGGATGGAACGTCTCACCCCCTGTATAAAAGTAACAATACATTATGTTGCACCTGAGAAGTCTCGCCAATATGCCTGAGATGTCTCAGATTATGACATGGGCAAGATGTATCAGAAAAACAAGATGCCTACCCCTGAGATGAACAATCCATGTAGACACGAAAAGTAGTTGAAACAAATCTATAATGACAATCAATTATGACAAACAAATTCTTCAAGGTAACTCGAGATGGCATCCAGAATCTGAAATTTCACCTAACCAAGCATCTTTATGCAGAAAATCAGAAGATCGAGAGAAGCATTACATGGATTTTATACCTGAGTCTGACATTAACCCCATTGTAGGATTCATATGGCATTTCAACAGTTGAAAACTCGAAAGGGTATGTTTTCTTTTCATATATTTCACCAGGAACATCTAGCTCACGCACTGCATAAAAGAATAATACCAGTCAAAACTTTTTTCTAAAAATGATGAATAATACCACAAAACTCTTATAACTAGTCCTATTGTTGATCCAATCTTTTTTAAAATAAAAAGAGGCTTAAACCTAGTGCTTTCTGATTCCTAAAAGGACTGCATCAGTAGCAAAAAGCCCAACTTTTGCATTAACTTAAAATTATCAATAAATATAGAATAGAATCTTATGCTGGCAATCAATAAATATTTTCAAAAAACTATAAGCAATGACAATCAAATTTTTGTTGTCACATCGAGATGAAGTGATAAATTCTTTATTATGTTTGCAGGATTATAACCAGCATTTGCTGTAACCCAAAAGAGAGAAAGAGAGAGAGAGAGAGAGAGTTGCAATGTGTAGATGGCATATGGAAGGTTTTCAACTGACCAAGAGAAGTAAAGTCATAAAAATTGCCACGGTCAAAGTACAGCTCTGCATTAGAAAAAAAGAAAAGAAAAACGTTACAATCAGAATGTCTATAAGAACCAATCTCAAAAAAAAAATTGATTATCAAAGATAGATGACGCTTACCTATCTGCCCTAGAAGTTCAATTTTGACACCATTGTGTTCAACCTTTTTACCTTGAATGGGTTCTATAGCAACCTGCATAAAATTTGACACAACACATCATATCCCAGGATTATAATTCTCTAACCAAAATCTAAAGGCAACAGCGTGTAGGACTATGAAAAACTCCAAAGCAATCAATAATGAAGTATTATTATATAGAAATGATATAACACTGACAAATGTTGTTGTACCTCCCCAACAATGTTTTCCTGACTCTGAAAAAGAGGGACCAATGCTGTTTGACCAGTTTCCTTCTTTATGGAGGCCTGCAAAAATTATTTATTCTGAAGTATAAATAACAAACTCAGCAATAAACAGATGACAGAAAAAAACATGAATTCTGACCAGGATTTTTACAAGAAACTCCTATTTTCAAAAAGGAAAATTAACACCATACCTGTTTGCGAGTTCTTCCATCAGCAAATGTGATTGAAATGTTACATGGAGGCTTAAACGCCCCTATTAGATAATTCTGATTGATTATCACAGAAACAGATAAGTTACAATTGATGAACTACATGTTCTTCTTTCTTGAATGCCAACCAACACTAAAAGTAATGCTCAATATCCTATTATAGGAGCAGAGTCAATGCCAAAAAAAAAAAAAAAACCTCAAACAACATATAAACTATAAATTTGAAGCATGTTGCAGCCTGCAGGCTTATGAAATATATCAAAAAAAGGGAATTCAAAGTAACAAATATTGATGAATAAAGAAAGGAAAATAGGTATTCTATAAACTCTGCAAACTGGCAGAAGAGATTCAAGAGGATTCTAGAAGTATATCAAAAAACTAGTTGCAGAATACTTTTCTTTTTTGAGAAATATTTAGAGAATACAAGAAAAGTAGCATATCAAACAATTACATGAAAACACTCTATTCTGTCACAATGGTATAGGCAGAGAAAGGTCCCTCCAGTCAGCAGGAAGAGTTCAATCAAAATTACACAGAATATTTCATAAGGAACAATTTCACCTCAGGCTCAGAGGTAGAAAAAATTACAACACCAATGCTGAAAAGGGAACAGAAGTTCGAAAAAAAAAAAAGAAGGAAAAGTAGGCGTCAAATTAAGGATCTAATGCTTTGATACCATAAATCATAATGAACCTTCGATATAAAGAAAACTAACGAAATATTGACAATAAGTAAAGAAGAGAAAAATATGATGCAGAGAAGAGAGGTGCAAAGTTGTACTAAGGCTTCTAATCACAATCATTTTTTATTTTAAGACACTCACTGAAAAGGTTTTCCAAAGAGGAGTGATACCAAAAATAGGTAGAAATGATAGTAGGTATAGATATTAACAGGTAGGTGGGAAAACGCATGAGATCATACGACAGACTAGGAAGAAGATATATTAGTAAGAGGGAGGAACTTTTTCTTAATATTGGATATACAGACAATGCCGTGAGACTTCCCAGATGTCACATTAAGAAACTCTGCACCACCCACCAATCCATATAGCCTTGTGAGCCGGAACAATCATCTAGCGTTCATCAGCATAAGTACGTAGGATTTTTTTCTTTTGGGGTGTGTGTGTGTGTGAGTTAGGGGGGTAGGGAGGCGGGGTGTTTGGTAGACTTGAACCGAAACTTAACAAAAGAGGAAGCAGATGGAAGAGGGTCCGTGCAGGATATTTCAACATAGTTGGAACAAAGCTAACAGTAATGAAGATGATGACTAAATATCCAGACAATACATCCTTGCAAAGTAACATGATAAATACATCACATACTGTGACATGTGGTGACATGAAATTGTCATAACACAGTGCAACACACCATCATGGTGTAACAACATTCTCTTCTAACAGATGAATTGATCAGAAGGTCACTTTTTTATCCTCAACTTTTTGAATCTTCAATAAAATTTGTGTTCGTAGGAATAAAACAATTCAATGTTTATCCAATTGACTGTACTTTGTCACAATACATATAATGAGATGACAGAATAATTAGGCATAGATCAGTGTTTATGGTTATTCAAGCTAGCACAAAAATATATAAAAAAGAAATACACTCTTATCAGAGTACAATTTTAAATGGATATATGCTAATATTTCCTACTTACACAAAAAGATAATATATGACTTTTAAAGCCTCTATGAAATTTATATTTGTGGCAAACAGAATGTTAGCATTAAACATACATCTTTCACAGCACTATTTAAAAAAAAAAAAAAAAAACATACATCTTTCATGGTGATCATCAATATTAGCTTTACATTTCTGAAAGGCCAAAAGAAAAAATTATAACCCTTCTGAAAGTGACAAATACTGGGCATACAAATAAAGTTTATTAAGACATCATCCACAAACAGAAAGAAAAGAAATTTATATTTGCTGCGAGCAGAATGTTAGCATTAAATATATACATCTTTCATGGTGATCACCAATATTAGCTTTACATTTCTAAAATGCCTATAAAAAAAAATATAGCCTTTCTGAAAGTGACAAACACAGGGCAATACAAAGATAAAGTGTATTAAACATCATCCACAAACAGAAAAAACAGAAACCAGCTCACATAATCATAACATAGATTTCCACATGAATTTTGGTAGCAAAAATTTAGCAGGACTTGACGGATACTCCAAAACCATAAAGCAAACAAGTCTCAGCAAGACAGATCCAGTAAGGTCAATACAGCAAAAAGGAACTGGGTAAGAAGACAAACAAGGATAGGAATGCTTAACAACAACAAAGGAATGACACTGCAAAATCAAGCACTTTGAATGTTCAAAACCAGTTCCCGTGCAGCTTACCATGTTTTCTACAATCAGTCAGCAGCTTGAAGTCCTACATCCAATAGGGACCTAACAAATTCCATGCAATGAGAATCACTTCCAAATTTCAAATACAAAAACTAGAAATACATATGACAGCATATCATTCCAACATAAAGATGGATATGCTGGATGACTAATAAAAACACTTCCAACAAAAAGCTATGAAGCTCATGGCATCACAGGTCAGAAATTCTAATTAAAATGCCTTACTTCCTGGTTTCTCCAATCAGGACATTTGTGTCTCTATGCTTGCACTACTAAGCTAAACTGGGATTAGATATGAGAGAACTCATGAAAAGCTGCAGACAACATTAACAAGCCTAGCTCTTCATACTGCTCCTTTTTCTTTTCTTAAACATGGAATTCATTATAAGTTTTATGGTTCCTATTTAGTAAATAACATATTTTACCTAAAATCAACCCAAAGAAACATATCTTACCAGAGCAAATAACATATTTTACCTAAAATCGACCAAAAGAAACATATCTTACCAGAAAAGGTGACCACATATTTTTTTGTTAAGGACTTCTTAAGAGATACAAATCACACAAAGTAAAAGAATGTTCTTCATGTATTTCAGACAAAGGCATCCAGCTTGCATGTACACACCTGCAAGCCAATGAGACATGCTCTTCTTAAATAGACCAGGAACCACGAGGCAACATATCACCCTGTGTTTTCAAGTAAAAACACCAAGTGGTGAACAAATGCAAATAAGTTCTAGAGTTAATACTAAAAGTGATTGATTGTTAACAATGCAAAATGGTGTCTAATCTCATGAGCACTTCGAGTGAAAGAATACTAAAGCAAATATCTATGTTGTTCAGGTCTCTAGAAAGTACAGAATTGGCAGGAGAGCATTAAAAGTAAAGATAAACTTTAAAAGATCAGAAAACCAGTGAACAAACACTATTATTTGGCAAATTTAAAAGAAACATCAAACAACAAAGTGCAAAGGAATGTTACAAAACATAGTGACCACCATGATTCCATGATAGCCAACAGCTTTCAAAATCTTTAACCTACTTAAAAATTTATATAAAATACAAACAAATAGACCAAAAAATCAACAAAAGAGAAAAATGACTATACCACATATTTACCTTTCTAAAAAAAAAAATATATATATATATATATATATATATCATACAGATTTATATTGTCCATTGAGATGAGATGCAATTAATTGCATTATGGCTCAAGGTAAGGGAGCCTTTTACTCAAAACAAGAGTTTATTCTTTGATGAAACTTGTTCTCCTTAGAGGACAAAACCCTACTTACAATTACTAATATTCACACTAGAAGAGCATTGTTATACGTACCTTGAGATGTCCCTCCAAACTTGTACAGCCTGGGTTAATAGATTGATCTCATAATTGGATTTCAAAAAACAAAAACAAAAAAAAGAACCTTTGCAATCAATGATTACACCAACCTCCACATCAGGATGTACAAATATGGATGTGCACTTTCAATGTACATATTAATCAAACTAGATTTCTAAATAAACTAAGACTGTTAGGTACTAATTTCCAACATTTTAGTGCCACAAACCTATTCATAATTGACATTCCCATGAATGAGCCACAATGAAATTAAGATTGGCTGATAATCACTGGGTTCAACCCAGTTTTTGGTAGGAGAGAGGAAGAATTAGTAACTCAACAATGGGAGAGATGGATTGGGCCTCGGTTCAATACCACATGGGGGGTTTCTAATGTGAGGTCTTGGATTCAAGCCTCACCAGTGTTACAGTGGGTAGTGTGCATGTGCAACCAACAATTAGAGAAAGAAAAAAGGCCCAACAGGGACAATACTATTAGAGTGGTAAAAGAAAAAACTACATGCAAAACTATAGAGATAACAAATGTCTTTTAACATGACTGTTTAAAATCTTCAGAAACATTGCCCTATGCAATAACCAGAGAGCAAAGTACCAGTTCCAGTTGCTTTCTGAGGTTCACTCATCATTCACCTTTCCACTTTTGTTTAAAAAAAACAACAATGACGTGTCTAACCTTCTAGTTCCACATGGATTTGTAGACTCAACTAAAGACAGGGAGCCTGTAAACAGTATTAAAGCCCCACTTCATCAGATTTAGTAGGCTACTATTTTGGAATGAGATTATGCAAGTGTCATTAGATTTCAACTCATATGAAAGTTTGATCTTGGTGCCTCTCATAATTGCTTACACTCACCCTTTAGCTAACCTGAGGGAGCATGTTCTCTAGGGACTCATCAGAAACAGAATCATATGTCAAAGGCTGTATAGATGGGTAAGCTATTGCCCTAGTCTCCCTTAGGTGATCTTGCTTTATTCTTTTATGGCTTAAGTGTCCTTGTCTTAGTTTTTTTTTTTGAAGAAGAAGATGTATTAATAAAACGAAAGAGAATTACAAAATTTGAGGGAGCACGTCCCTTACAACTAGTGATTGTAGGGTAGCTCCCTGCCTGGCAAACACATTAGCCGCCAAATTTGCGGATCTCGGAATGTGAGACCAAATACAAGGAATAATTGAGGTAATATCTAAAATTTCTTTAAATGTATCCCTATGCCTCCATGGAGGAGAAGATGCGTTCTCACACCAACCTATCACCACTTTGGAGTCACCTTCAATGTGGAGAGGTCCCCTACATTTATCTCTAAAGATACGAAGACCGGAGAAGAGACCATGCAATTCAGCAGACGTAGAGTCTGATATACCAAGGGGTCCGACATAAGTGAAGAGCTGATTACCGGAATGATTTGAAATAACTCCTCTGAAACCAGAAATACCGGGGTTGCCAAGAGATGATCCGTCAAAATTTAACTTTAGGAAACTAGGATCAGGAGGAGACCATTCTTTCATAACCGGAGGCTTTTTCCCAATGTGCATCAATGCCAAGTTTCTCCAATTTTCACGAATGGAGGAACCCAAATATGGAGAGAAAACTTTCTTGGTTAATAGCCAAGTTGATATTTGCCCAACCACTCTGTCCGCAACTCGGTCAAAAGATTCACTTTTAGCATCAAAACGTCTTCTATTTCGCTCATTCCAAAGACCCCACGGGATAAAACTAGCACATGCAGAGAGCATCATCTTTCCAAGACTCAGCATAGGGGTACCCATGAGAGATTTACTGAACGAAAACAGATCAGCCCCCATGCAGAACTGAAAACCAAACTTTCCAAGAATGTTGATCCACACCTTCCAAGAAAAGCTACAATGGAGAAGAATATGGCTAGTAGTTTCATTTTCAGAGTTGCAGAATGGACATATGGGATCCACTGAGGGATGACCTCTTCTTCTCAATACGGCTGCCGAGAGAATTTTACCTTAACAGGCACTCCACATGAAGAACTTTACCTTTGGAGGGGCACATAAATGCCATACAAATTTGATTTCCTTCACCCTCCAAGCCGAGTTACCGCTGTTTAAAAAGCCATATGCTGATGAGACCGTGAAGGAGCCCTTTTTGTCTGGCCACCAAATGAGCTTGTCAGCCTCCAATGGACGAATTTTAAATGAAGCAACAAGGTCCATCAATCGACTGGCCTCCAAAGCCTCACTATCCGAGAGACCTCTTCTAGAATGTATATTCATATTCCTCCCCCCGCCCCCTCAAAAGCTTCTGCTACTGATATCTCTCTATGAGTGGTGAGAAGATAAAGACTCCTAAATGCAACCTGCAGGGGTACTTGCCCAATCCACAGATCATCCCAAAACTTGAGCGAGCTACCATTGCCTGCATAGAATCTGCTAGCCGAATGGAATTTAGGAAGTAGAAGATATAATGCCCTCCATATTGAGGAGAGGGCTCTACGATTCCCACTAGACCTCCACCAGTGAGGGTCCCCACCCACCTTTGTGAGAACCATTTCCTTCCAAAGATTTGAGGAGTGAGTATTAAATTTCCATAGCCATTTTAGCAACAGAGCTTGATTCATTTCTCTAGTTTTCCGGATTCCCAGGCCACCCATATTATTTGTCGTAGTCTTTCTGCTCTTCTAATATTTTCATTTTGGCTTTATTTCTTATATAACTTGATATGTTCACGACAGTAAAAGAAGGCTGCAATTTTTAACCACAAAAACCTCAAGCTTCTCATGCAATAAACATGTAGTTTTTAGTTTATTAGGAAGGGGAAAAAGATATAACTAAATTAAATCATGAAGATCAAAGTTAACGATATCAAAGAAACAATGAAATTAGATGAATAATAGGAAACACCTTAACACTGTAGCATCTAGTGACAAAACTATGAAGAGAACTTCCCTTGAAAGAAGCAATAAGCTCCTATCAAGGCTGTTAAGGAATAGTCCCACATGGATTAGTGAGTACAAAGATCTTGAGTTTATTAGCTGGGAAAGAGGTTTCCTAAGTTGGCTAGTCATTTTGGGATGGGCTTTGGACCCAACTTCACATGGTATCAGAGCAGCTACTCATATGTGGGCATACACCTAAACAATCCACTTGTAGAACCACAAAAGAGGGCATACACCTAAAACTATCCACTTGTAGAGCCACAAAAAGAGGGCCTACACCTAAATTAACCACTTGTCGAGCCATAAAAGAAGGCCTACACTTAAATTATCTACTTGTAGAGCCACAAAAGAGGGCCTAGATATGAGGGGGAGTGTTAAGAAATAGTACTACATGAATTAGTGAGTACAAAGATCTTGAGTTTATTAGCTAGGAAAGAGGTTTCCTAAGTTGGCTAGTCATTTTGGGATAGGCTTTGGACCCAACTTCACAAATCTTTTTTACAGTATATTCAATTTCGATCATTAAACTGTTCATTTCGTGTCATCATGAAATTTGAAACCCATGAGGGTTTTCCTTTTGGGATTCACAATAATATTTGTTCATATTCAAATCCTACTTCCTTTCTTTCTAAGTTCATGACTTTGTTTTCAACCTGTTATTTATGTATCCTCCAAAATTGATTGGGCAACAAAAAAACTGACATAAACCCATCGATCATATTGTTTTCCACACTAAAGACTGCCCATACACCCGTATATTCTGGTTAAGAAACCAAACCACAAATTGCAAATAAGAAACCAATCCTCATCAAATTACAGAGGTGTAATTGGCAATGTTCGCCTTTATTAAAAAACAGGGAAGAATAGATTTTTTCATTCCAACTTATTATTTGCAGTGGAATGTAGACTTGAGGAACAGGATTCATCAGACAAGACAGTTTTCTGATATGACCACACAAATAATCCAGATACTGCTCTGATTCAGCTCATCTAACTAGAAAACAATGAAGAAACAAATCTTCCAACCATCTTATCATTGTACACGAGTAAGGAAGTCCGTGCTCAGCACCGTCAGCCCATTAGTATTCCACAGTACAAAAACCCAAAGGAACGCCCTATAAACATTTTCCAATCACAAGCAAAAAAATGTCCACTCACAAACAAGAAATCTCCCTTGGAGACAAGCACTAAGATGCATAACACAGTAAGTACGACATTGTTACCCAAAAACAAATCTAAATCCCCTATCCATAACCACCAGAAACCTAAGGCCCACTAAACGAGACAAGTGATCCAGATAGCCATCGATCGAGATGCAAAGAAGGCGGGAACAACGCAAATTTGGATCAAACTAACAAAACTAATTTTTTCAATAAATCAGATATCTTACCTTCGACGTGATCAATTAATAAAGGGAGAAAGGTTCCACGAAGCAACCGCGTCGTATCTCAGCATCAAAGTGAACGCGAACTAACGCAGTCACCGAGTTATGTTCGTTCTCGCTGACGATCTTGTAGCGGCCGTGGATGGAAAGAAAGAAAACGGAAGTTTGATGCCGTTCCTTTGAAGTTGTAAATTTTAATTAATTATCCTGCGGAGACTTAAAGAGAGTGAGACTAAAGACGGAATCTGACGGCCTGAGTCGATGCACGATTCAGGCAAGTCTGAATCGAATTTTGAATTTAATGAGTCGAATTATGAGTGACTCGTTTCTTCTGTTTTGACCGAATCTCTCCCGATTCATTCAGAGTCCGGAGTCTCAATCAATTCGACTCGAATTCTCATGTATCCGAGTCAAAAAGCCCCATTAGTTATGATTAGCCTATACATGAGGTCCATAGAAGATGCATTCATACTTCCATGGACCTTCTAGGACAAAACAAGTGTAATACTAGTTACCCTCAGGCTTGGATGAAGATGACACTCTCCTTTGTACCACACTAGAAGATAATTTGTATACCATTCATAGCTAAGGGTAGCACTGAGGTAAACCCACAAGCAACTCAAACTTGACTCTGAAAAAGTTCAACTCAATTCGATTTTTACTTTAGTATATTTCGTTGCACAGACTTAATACTCCTCTGAAATAACGTTTAGTTCAATCGATTATGCCAAAGTCTCTCAGGAATATACTTTCGATTGTGGCATGATATATCTAGAATATACCCTTTTCTTGAAGTGCTAAGTACTTATTTTAAACTTCAGATTTAAATGGTAGAACTCCTCTGAAAGATCGTTATAAAAATCAAATACAACTCTGTTGGTTTAGCTAGGTTGGTTTATATGAATTTATGGAACAGGAGAATGACTGAGAAAACGAGGGTGAGGAGAAATGTATCTAGAAAATACATATAAGAGAGCAGAACGTGGGAGAAACATCTCAACCCAGAACAGGGGAAATGTCCTTATGCTTCACAGACTTCCCACACAAGCTCTCCACTTCCAAAGTGACCCTGCTTGAACTCTCTTTCCAAACTGAAATGAGGTTCTCGCCCATAATCGTGCAACCAATCAGACAATCTAATTGAAAATTGAAGCATGTCAAGGAATCCATTTTTTGAGGTAATAGACTGTAAGAAAACCCACAACCTGAATTCCCGTTTCAAAGAGTCTCGTCGATGGCAGATTGTAGAGATCTAAATCATGCAAGGCAACGAAATGATGTAAAAGGCCATGTAAAGAAAACAAAAAAAACAAACTTTGACTCCACCGACAGCGTGTTCTATAATTGTAACAGGTTCATTCTCAGAGTCCTCTTTACGACCAACAGACATATGCTTTTTGTGACAGCAGGGCTAGATAGGCTGATACAGATCGCTACCGGGAACAAAGAGATACTAGAAAATGGCTTTGCTGTACAGGGCTGTCTTTTTTTTGTCTTGGGAGGATTAATATATAGGATACTTTGATCCATTTCTTAAAGCATGCCATGATTGGAAGCAAAGGCACACCGACAAAGACATGAGAGCGATAACAAAGATGGGCAGGAAGAAGACTTAAAATAAAGAGGAAAGAAGCCACTTACCTTCACTTAAGGATGGGTTTTTCCCCTTTTCTTTCATTAGTGAAACATTTCAACAACAGCACTGCAAAACAAAATTCACAGGGCTACACACATAACAATATACCTCAACTGAATACATCAGTAATTCACCCTTCAACAAAAGGGTAATGAAAAAAGAACAAGGAAAATCAGAGAACCCTTTCAAACCGCAGCGAAAATACAGAATGCTCCTTCTTCTGCTCTAACACACAAACTCCTGTACATTATTTCTCTCGACAGTCCAAAATTCTTGAGCTTTCTCCACTCTTTAGTGTCTCCTTTCACTCGTATTTAGGCTTTTGGTTCCAAAACTAAAGGGCTTCTCGAAAGTGTCCAAAAGAATCCCTCAGATCTCCACCACTGTGTTACAAACACTAAAAATTACATAAATAAAAGAAAACTTCTTGGGACAAGTTCCTTCTTCGTCTCACTGGCTTATGGATTTAAGTTAGGGCCCCAAAAAAGCAGGTGTTGGTCACTCAGAATCCTTTGAAGAACCTGAAGAAGATTCTGTTCCGTTGGAAGCCTCATCACCATTTGCAGAGGTTGATGGGCTTCCTTGGTGAGTTTCCTCACTGTTGTTGGTCCTGGTTTTGCCAGGATGACTACGGATGCTCACCCCCATTGGAAAAGGCTCCTATGGAAAAAAAAAAAAAGAAGCATTCAACAATTACTAAAAGAATAAATGAAAATAAATCAGCAATCAATATAAAATAAGTTTTCCATTTCAATTTTTTTTTCCAATTCAGAAAAAAAGACAACACCATAAGTTTTGAATAATTCGTATACCATGGACCATTACCTGATCACCAGCATTTGGACCATCCGAGTGAAATAGTATTGGTCGACATCGTTTATCTTCATTCATCAAACTCGAATTTTGGAAGTGGGCTATGAGAGCAACTTTCCCTTGGATACGAGCATATGCAAGTGATGCCACTTTCTCACTGTTAAACTTTTCCCACTTTTTTCCATTGAATGCCTGGAAAAAATTCCTTATATTTAAATCTTATTGCCAAAATGGAATAGAATTCAAAGTGAATTATTTTTCTTTTTATATGTCAAATAGATTATGATAGCATTACACTAAAATGATACCTGATAGAATGGGACAATTTGCATCGGATCAATCATGTTGATGAAGGCATAGCCCACATTGCATTTATTCTATAAAACCAAAACACCAATTTATAAACAGGAAGAGCACAAAAATTTAACCATTAAAAAGAAATTAAGAGTTGATCTTGCCTTAAAGTCAATAGGCAAATAAATGAAATCATATGTTCCTCTGTGGTGTTCATCAATTGCGGCTAAAAGCATCTTCGAAGTATACCTGTAAAACAATAAAAATTATAATAAAAAAAACAAACCCAGATGACCCAAAGAAGAACAAATGATGGAAGAAAGGTGAGAGGAACTTGCATACTTGTTAGGAATATTTTTTATCATAAGTGTAGTTCTGGCATCCTCCCCACGCACAATACGGTCAATATCAAGTTCATACTGCTTCTTGTTGTCAGCTTGATTAGAATTTGATTCACCTCTCCGACCTCTAACCCGATGTTCACTAGGCCCATCAAATGAATTAGGTATGGGAGGAATCATAGGATTTCTTCCAGGGAACATGTGGGTCCTCTGCTGAGGTGAGGGCATCCCAACATTTGCAGGTGAAATAGAAGGATCAATACAGTTCCCACTGACATGAGAAAAAATGTTATGGGTAGCAAGTTCAAGTGGATGTAAGGTAGAGTTGCCAGAAAATCCAATACTTCCAAGAGAACCAGGGTGAAAACCAGATGCTTCAGCAGTGTCTCCTGCATAAGCGGGATGTCGGTCCCAAAGAGAAGGATTAACTGTAGGTGCAGAACCAACATGGTGTTGATGGGGTAGAGGTAAAACAGTGCTCATCATGTGAGATGGTGCATGAGGCAGTCCATGCAGTTGATGAGGATGACCATGCACACTGTTCACAAAAGATGGGGAGTTTGACCACATCATGGGGCCTGGAGTAGGAGGATGATAGGAATTGGAGTTTCCCCAGACATAGTGATGCCCATGAAGGGGGCAACTTCCATTTCCTGAGGCTCCAAACACTGCAGTATCACGAAAAGCAATTAATTAAAAAAAGCACATCCAGGCAAGTAGCTAAAAAAGGGCAACACAAGAAGTTTCTGCTTACCACCTTCATTGACCTCAAAAGAAAGCGAATGTCTGTTAAGGCCACCCAAACCCATTCTGTGCATGTGTCGAGCATCAACTCCATTGCTTTGCACAGAATTCAAACTGACTGCCATGGTGGACATGGTCCCTGGCGAATTATAAGGGATACTACCATTGGTTACACCATCAGAGTACTCAGGAAGTGAATGAGGATGAAATGTTGGCATGTTTTGGAAGCTAAATTTCATTTGGCCCAATGAGCGACCGGCTTCACCAAGCCCAGGTTGATTGCCATGACTCCCTGCAGAGACAACCCTAACAGGAGAGGATATGCTATGAGGAACACTAGAAGAAAGCCCATGAAATCCATTTTCAGAGAATGGGCTAATGGGGACTCTAATTGCAGAATGTAGACCCTGGAAGGCTCCATTCTCAAGGCTTGAAGGGACTGATCCGTGTGCAACAGATCCTGAAAAAACACCAATCAAATTTAAGAATTCAAGGTTCAATACTATAGTAGACAGGAGGGATGAAAACAAAGTATCATACCATAACCTCCTGAAGGCGAGTCACTAGTTGGGCTGCTTGGTTGCTGGAATCCAGCAGCTTCCTCCTGGTCCAATTCTGGAGAAAGTTGCTGCATCAAGCTGATAAAAAGATTTTGTCAAACCCTGAAATGCAACTAGAGATGATACCCTACAGATGCAGCAAGAAAGTTATTTAAAATGAATATTTTTGAACTCCATGAGCATAGGGCCTGGGGTTGTTGGAGGGCATGAATATAAAGCACAATTAAAATAACAAAAGCTAAGATTCCAGAATATAGCTCTTCATAATCATTGGTGGTCCAGGAAATGATCCATGTATAGTCTTTTGATGGACTTTTGAGCTAAAAGAAGCTCAATAGAGGATCTGAAGTCATAAAATTGAAAACCTCACTATGGCTAAATGAAAGAAAGAAGACACATTTTGAATGGAGAATACCACCGTCTTGCACCCCCAGGGCGGCTGGGCTCAAGCTTGATACGCTTCCCCGCAATATCACTCCTGTTCAAAGCACGAAGTGCAGCTTCAGCAGCTCTAACATCATAGAACTCAATGAATTTGTGATGACGCTTGTGTGGAGTTTCACGGATCTGTAAACGAGCAAATCAGAACTTAGCAGGCAGAGTAATACTGTAGCCTAAAACTTGACAATCAGAATCAAGTTTCACCTCTTTAATTTCTCCATAAACACCAAAAATCTGGCGAAGTTCATCATTTGAAACTGAAAAATCAAGGTTGAATACCACTAATGTACCCTGGTTAATATCCTTCTCGGAAGGATTATCCTGAAAATACACAATCTATCATCAGTCTCTACCAGGATGTCTCCAGATGATGTCACAGCCCACATGCAGTCAGAGATAGCAAATACCTTAGGAATTGAAAAATGTATGTCCAGCTTCCTACGCCTCAATGGCTTGTTTTGAAGAGCCCTCATTGCGTTCCGAGCAGCCCTTATATCATAATAAGATATCATCACAAAACCACGGTGTTTGCAGGCAGTGTACAGTGTACGTATATCTCCATATTGCTGAAAAATTTTAAAACAATTTTATCAGAACCCACTTGCTACTAGCAACAACAACTGACTAAAAATGACCAGCATATGAGTGAGGAATGGTACCTCAAAAAGAGCCCTGAGCTCAGAATCTTCCACATTGCTATTTATATTTCTTACAAAAAGTGTTCTAGAAGGGTGCTCCCCATAAGGATGCTCACCAGCAAAAGGGCTATTTGGACAACCTTGCTGACCATTTGATAAAGCTCCAAGTAATTCTGAACTCTGGTTACCATCATCTGCTTCTAGTTCCATTCCACCACAACTACTAAACAAATCAAAATCTTCAATATCCTCTCCAGTATTGGGTTGGCCAACATATTCAAGCTCATCGAGTACACCAGATAGCAGGTCATCATCATCTGGAAGGAGGTTCCCAATAGCTTGGGCCTCAATTTCTTTGAGGGACCCTAAGGGTTCATCTTCATCAAACTGAGAGGCAACAGTGTTAACAGACTGACCATAAAGTACATCACTTGTTGATAACCTCACTGCATTAAAAAACATAACAATAAGCTTTTTTCTTAGAAGTGCAATAAGCAATTAAACCATCGTTCTGGATAAATTATAGCAATAAGAACAAATAATCACCAATAAGGAATAGCACATATCCAAACTTACACTTTCTCGTAAACATGTCTGACAATGAACTAGAGAAGAGACTGTTCTCAAAATGGGCCCCATTGAAATCACCATTGTTCCCTTCATGAAAGAAGGTTGCAGGTTGCACATATAAACTTGACTTTGATCCAAAATCTTGATCCATTACTTTCCATGACGCCATAGGCAAGCTGGATGGCCTCTCATGACTTACCAAATGTCTCTCAAGGCTAACCTTGGCCTTATGTTCTTTAAGCTGATGACGTTCTAAACGCTCCACAGTACTTGCTCCTACCACATGCAATTTTTCCAATGGTGACGAACAATCAGACTTGTTGCCTGACAACAGTAACATCCAATATTAACAATTCATTAAAACAGATAAAATTAAGTAAAAAACAAAGCAATTTGTAAATCCACAGAAAGAGACACAATATTTGATGACAGAAGTCCATGGTAGATAATGATTTACATCAATGATTTTGCCAATTCTTAGATATAGAAATTCCATAAGAAGATAGGCACTATATCAAATATGTGTAATGCTCATAACATACAATTACTTATAATACTACAGATCTAAATAGATCAGAACTTTCTCTCAAAAGATCCTTGATTTTGGATTTCAATCCTGACACACTAAACATATTATTTCATGAAACAGGAAATGGACCATCAAACCTTTGTTCAAAACACTCACCATGGTGACTTGGCATGGACTCAGGTTTCCAAAAACCTACTTGTCTCTGTGAAAAAAAACAAAGAAGAATAATTATAAACTAACACAAAATTGTAGACATTACAAACTGATTTTTGGAGCAAAACCAAGAAAATAATAGCCATTTCCACAGGCAAATCAGCAAAGAACTGCAAGGCACCTCAATTGAAACACCAAAGTACTAATTATAAAAGTACACAATGAAACACATAAGAAATGCGGATTGTCAAGAGCCACGATGAAACAATTAAATGAATGAAGGAAAAGTGGGGAGAAGGTAACTATCACAACAAAACAAATTACTAATAACAGTAAGATATCCAGGAAGCCGAAGATTGTAGATTCAGAAGCTGAAGTGCTGAAAGTATTCTGGGAGGCATCTGATCATTAAGATGATCTAATATAGAAATCAGGTTTCAGGCAAAAAGGATAATTCTAACAACACCCAGAATACAAGATAGTTATAAAATATTTCACACAGACTGTACTGCTGCAGAAGTGAAAAGGCAATGCTGAAAGAAATCTACGAAATTGATGCATTCCAAGCATAAAATTAAAAAGGATGGGGAAAACAAAAGAATAAAAATCAACATTTGGTCAATCAAAAGAAAAAAACTCCCACAAAAACAACAATGCAGTTTCCACAAGAATATGAAATATGGTGATGAGGCTTCTGAAAGGCCCAAAATCAAAAGTCTGTCAACTCAACGGACAAACTCAGGTGGATGCAGAAAAATTAAACTGCAAGAAGCTCTTCATACCTCAGCAGATGGACAATGAAAAGTAGAAAAATCCCACAAATTATGAGGAGTTAAAGAGACTAGCAATCTCAAGTAAAAAAGAAAAAAGAAAAACGCATATACCTCAGCAGGAAAGCGGAGCTCTTCAGAAAAGAAGGATGATGGCCCATACATTGACGACAAGCTTCTTTCGTCCATTATTTCAGACGGCATCCTTCAAAACAGAAACCTAAACCTTAAAAGGTACCCTCTCATGAACCAAGATTGAAACCAACGACCTGAAATCTGTATCGAGTTAACAAGTCAATCAGTTCAAATTCAGATGACATTCAAAACATTAAATTAAAAAACTGAAACCCGAATTGCCTCAAATACCAACACGAAATGAACAAAAAAGGCATCATAACAAAAACGGATGAAAGGGGAGAGAGGATATCAAGTAAATCGGTGTACGAGGAAATCAAAGACAACCCAGAGAGAGTTGTGCGTCGTTCCATTGAATTCAATTTGACAAATAATCACCACGGGGTAAACTAATTGAGGATAGAACTAAAAAATTGCAGAATCACCGCAAAAGTTGTAAAACGGGAATGTGGAATTAACAACCATAATATTGGAAGAAAAAGAGCCACTTACGAATCAAATAAAACGAATGAAGAGAAAATCCTCACCAAACAGTAAACCGAGCGAAGACATCAAAATTCAAACACGGGACAACTCCCACAAAATCGGGAGTAGCGGGTATTTTTTGGAAGAAAGTAGGCAAAACGTGAGATCGCGACAAACTGACGAAAAAAGAGAGACAGAAAAAATCAAGGCTGAGCAAGGGAATATCGATCGTAAAAGAAAAACTAAAACTTTCCATGCCACAGAACTTCAAAAAAAAAAAATAATAATAATAATAAACCATAAAAACAGTAGACAAAATGAAAATCTCCTTACGTGAGAACTGAGACGATCTTCGCAAAATCCCGATCACAGAACGCGGAATTCAACCGTGGATCACAACAAGGCCCCCAACCAACCGGAAAACAACTCGACACGTACTAAACGCAACGATCGGCCGGCAAAAACTAAAATAAAAGAAAACAGGAAGCAACGAGACGTGACAAAGACGAATTCCCTAAGAGAAAAAAATGCAAAAGCACCTCAGCCGATCACGCTCTCCGTCCTCGACTCTATACAATTCCCCTTATTTCAACCAGTGCGACAAGGCATGAAAACCAGACCATAACGGGATAAGAGAGGAGGAAAAGAGCAGGGTGCGCATTTAACCCCACGACGGAGCGGAAATGGAATGGATTACGGCTTAAGGCAAGGGTGTTTGAACAAGGGATCTCGGCATCTGTGCCGTGTAAGAAGCTCCAAAGCGATGCCTTCTTTTCCCCGCATTGCACGAAATACACCCAGAAACTCGAAAAACAAAAATGAGGGGGGGACGAGAACGTTGAACCCCAACAAAAATCCCTTTCTCCTACTCCATTTCCTCCCGGAGGCCTCTCACCGTCGGTGTCTACAGCAGCCCGGCGACGGATCTGCACCCGAATTCTGCCTCCGGAGAGGGCGAGAGGAATCTGAAGAAATTCCGAGAATTCTCCGATCCCTCGCCCGCTCGCTCGAGAAGAGAGGGGGAAGGCAAGGAGAGAAGGTGTAGGGAGGGAGATGTGAGAGAAAGAAAATAGGCGAGAGGCGCGAGGGAGTTGCGGAAGAATGGATAAACGGCGGTAAAGCTGAATTCCCAACTGATCGGCCTTGCTACAAACACGAGAGAAGCGAGAGGCGGGTCGGAACCGCTGACGGTCGTTAAGGAGAGAGAAAGAGAAACCGTCCCTAGCCGTTAAACTGTTAACGGCGCCCTCCCGAAGCCGGCTCCAATTTTGTCAATATATAGGTAAATATCAAAGTGGGACCCACAGGTAAAATGGAGCTGGGTCGTTAAATGTCAGAAAAGAAATAAACATTTTTGGATAATGATTTGGAATAGGATAATTAATTAATTAATTTTAATTAATTAATAGGAGAACAGTCCAAAAGAACACGTGGAACAATGAGGACGAAGGAAGGGTTACCTAGTCCGCGGAGCACAGAATAACTGACCCGCGAGCGTCCGCCCAACACGGACGCGTGAAAGTGACCATAGATTCGCGGGGCACGCATTAGCGTGGCCGACGCAGTCTCCCTGTTTCTTCGAAGATTTAAATAATTTATTTTATTTTCTTTTTCTTAAAAGGTGCTATGGTTGCCGCAGGCCCCCGAAAGATGCAATGATACGTCTTGGTTTTTTTGTATCATTGTATCGGCGTGTCGGTGGATAGATATCGGATCTTCTAAGTTAGAGAATTAGGTTTACATTTGTTGGGTCATGGTTTTCTCAACATACCTAAACCTTAAATAATACTACTAAGGGCAGGTCCCCCCCTCCACCCTTGGTCCCAATTGTTCTCTTTTGAGTTCAGGTTTGGGACATGGGAAAGGGTTCACAAAAGAGAAGGTGCATTTGTCCTTTTCAAGAAAGTTTTAAGTACACCCAATTCAGGCCAAAGGGCATATGTTGAAGGGAGGGGGACCCCCCAACATTAAAGGATAAAATCATCACATCATGGGTTTGGTTTGTCATTGGTCCACTAAGAATGGAACAACCAAATCTCCTTCACACCCTTTATCTGAAAAATGTGTCTCCTTTGATTCGACTTTAATCTAAGTTTTAGGTTCATTTCCTTGTCATTCAACAATTTTTAGGTGAACTAAGAATAATTAAGCTACAAGAGAAATGGGAACTGAGATAAATAAAATATTACAAAAATATCCTTCTCTTATTAAAGCTAAAATTATATAATTAGAGACTAATTTTTGGGTTATGATCAAGTTCAATTTTTATCTCAATAATTATATATTAAATTTGTATTACATATTCAAAATTTTGATGTATATATGAGTCGATTCCTGAGTAGACAAAAATATTGTACTTTTTTTTTCTAATAATTGGTTATAAAAAAATTGGATATTATTTTCCTAATATTGTAAATTAATTCACTTTATGTAATTGCCTAAAATTAATTTTCATACAAGTAATCCCATACCAAAATTTTAATTATTATTATTATTTAAAATTATTTTACAAAATTATAGGCAGCTAATTATTCATAGAGGGGCATTCTTGTCAACTCCCAATTGTTTTTAAATTATTAGAAAAAAAGCGTTTGTTTAAAAAATTCAAAGTGGCAATAACTCATTTGTTGAATAAAAGCAACCCATCAAGCTTGAAATGGGCCCCAAACAAAAGACACCCTAGCCAATCATGGGAGACATCCTCATTTAATAATGTGAGCCTTTGAAAAGCCTTGGAGATCACTAATTCCAAGATACACTCCCTTAACCAATTTTTTAATGCACAAAACACATGGGCCTATCTACATTGACATTTAATCTAGTGGGGCCCATAATGGGCATTTTGTTTATTCTCACTTTGTGGCTCCCTAGAAGCATAAAATGAGGACCAATGGAAGCTACATCTTCAATCACCCATGATAGATTTTTAATTTTTAATTTTTAATTTTTTTAATTGGAGGGGGATTAAGTATATTTAGTTGGATCTTGGGATCTTGATATGGCATATGTGGACTAATAAATTGTACTAAATAATAAAAAATACATTATCTGTATTAATTAATATCATATTCTAAATTTTTTTATGTTTTATAATATTAGGAGTTTTTAATTATTTGTGTATTAGGTCTAAGTCATGTATTAGTTATAAGACATGGGTGATTCTATAAAAGGAAATATAAATATAATTATTGCACATATTCAATAAATAACAATGGGTTATTTTTAACTTGCATTATATGAATTTTATATTTTTATTATTTATTAGAACTTAATTTTGAAAAAAAAAATTTAAATTTTCTCATATTCACTCTAATGTTGATGCCTTGCTCAGTTAAATTACACCACTAAATAAGGTTAACTCGATTAAGGTTTTGATTACATATAAAAATTGGATGAATTTTTTTACAAGTAATTACGACTAAAAAATCATAAAATGAAAAATAAATGAGAGAAAATGAACATTAAAAAAAAAAAGATATTCAATTATAAAATGAGCATAGCACCTTAAAGTTCCTAATGCAATCTTTGAACTTTATTTATAAGGCCCTAAGCTACCCATTGATGGATTTAGTGGTTACAATTAGTAGTTATTTGCTAGATCATCTTTAAGGCCAAAATATGCATAGGTGGGAAAATGCTATTGATTGTAATAATTCAAGGAAATAAAGTGAGAATGAGGTTGAAAATTCAACCACGTCACGGGTATAACCAAAGTGTTCGAGGAATCGGGTAGCAAAGCACGATGGGATTTCCCCAACCAGACCTATTGGAGGAGACGTATCGATTAAGCATTCCCTGGTACTACCTACTTTGTTGATAAATTAGGTTTTGATTCACTTCTATAGATGAGAACATAAGTGACGAAGATGAATGTTTTAGTTAAGGATTTATCCCCATTTACCCATATTATTTGTTCTGTCTTGGGTCTAAAATTTTGTTAAAACACAATATAGAGTGGAGAAGATCTTGTGTAATCCATGTTAACAGATTTTGCAGTTCCCATGGTGAGCAAAAAGTTGAAGGTGCTTAGCCAACTGCACTGTTTGTCATAGGAAGAACAGTTAATTACTTCACAAAGAACATCATAGAATCAAAGAAAACTAAACAAGGCTGCCAGAAATGCAATGAACAATTGACAGAAACAGAGGATGAACAAAAGGGTAGAGAACATCATCCATAACCTGCATGAATTCATCAAGCTTAAGAAATAGAAAGGATTCAATGCTGGGATTCCCACTGAGGAGAAAGAGGTAATTGACCAGTGGACATACAGACTTCCTCTTCTGGTGTGGAACTTCATTTAAATCAGCATCATTGATGTGGATAGAAATGAGGCTTAGGCAAAGGAGAAGGGTTAATAGAGAACAAGCTCATAAGTTCAAGAGAATCACCACCAGGCCATTAACTGGCCTAGGCACATGACTCCAATTACCTATAAAATCAGCAGCTAACTCTAGGATTTCATGGAAACAGGCCAGTGATGGTGACGGGATGGGCACATTCGTTGAGACACCGGTTGATAACATTCATGGAATTCCTCCAAACTTCTCCTTGAAAATCCTCATCCAAAAGCAAGATTGGCCAGAGAAAAGGTAGTGACTTCTGCACTATTTGTCTTGAATATCCACAAAAAAGGAACTACACTTAATCAAATTTATCAACAAAAGCGAAACAGTGCTTCCTGTTTAAAGTCAGTTGAAACCTGTGACACATAGTAGTTTGTCCATTTTTTGGCTGCTTGCTAGCAGCCTTTCCACCAGCCAATCCTAATCCACTAGAATCTGTGAAGGCAGCTTCAGGTTAGACTATGGGCAACCTAATTAACAAATAGGGGAGAGGATAAGGTTCATGAAATCATAATTGATGAATTTAGGAGGATTATAGTTTTAGAGAATGATGTGCTCTCTCAAAAGTTGAAAGAGAGGGACTCATCAAAATCAGATAAGAGCTTCCAAGTAATAAAGGTGGTAAAAGTAACTTCCAGATGCAATGAATGCCTGAACACTGATTTCTTGATAGGATTAATTCAAGTCTTTCTGAACGGATTAAAAGAGTTGATATCTTAAGCAACAATAAGGAAATCCTCTTTCCATAAAACAGTGAGTATGCACATCAGTGGATACATGAAATTTGCCAATAGTACCACAACCCTAACAAAACTGAAACTCTGGGTCATACATCCTCTTAGTAAACAACTAATATAGCCCTGTCAAGCACAGCACTAATGCCGAGCAACTGGTTACAGAGAAACAAATAATAAATTCACAACAAGAGAAACAAATAATAAATTCACAACAAGAGAAACAAAACAACTGGAAACCCTAATAAATTCACATGTATCAGCAGTTAAAACTGGTAAAACGTGAACAAAAACTGTTTTTTTCTATGAGTAATAAACCAATATATAATCCTTGATTAAAATTCTCTCAAGTATAAAAAAAGAAACATATGAAGAAAGGGAGACCAGAAGTACCTCTGCTTCCTTTGAAGAAAATGTATTTTTTTTTGTTTTAAATGATAAAAGAACTCGTTTTATTTTTCCTCCTTTTCTCCTTGATGTATAGGGTCTTGGCTTGCCCTGAGGGGTTGGTATTACTCTTAATTCATTAGTAAACTCAGCATTACATTAAAAAAATATTAAGGAAGACATGAATAATACTTTCAAGCAGCCTCTGGCATCAGAAGCAATTGGAGTAAAAAATTCCTGTTCGTTGTTTTCGAACCACATGAGAAATCAAAGGGGCTGAAATTTCCCCAGCATAAATGCAAGAAGGATGTATTGCTGACAGTTAACTTTGTGGAAGAGCATTTCATTCTGCAATGATTTGATAGGAGCAAAGAGATTACAACGGAAAGGATCAGAGCAGCTGATAGGAAAGAGACAAGAACTAACAATGGCAACAACATAGTCAATGGAAAAAAAACTGAATTGGGTAATGCTAGAACAACAAATCTCAATGCGCTGAAAAAAGAAAAAATGAAAAGAAATGTATAAGAAAACTGTTAATTCAAATCCCTTCATACACTAAATCTAACGCCCAGAAAATGGATTATACTTTTCTTCAGCAATATTAATTATATAGTACTTCTCAGTTCTGCTTCCTCTTCATCGCGACTTGTATACTAAAAAACTATATATAGTAGCTTTACGCCTTTCCCCAGTATCGTTAGCTATAAGATGAATTCAGTAAAAGCCGAAGCTCCCAATTCAAGATCATAAATGTTAAGTTACAGGAAACAATCATCTTTTTTTTCCTGGACGATGTAGTAATCAAGGCAATGTATTGTGTACGTTTAAAGTGAACCGGCTTTTGCTCGTCTTATTGTCCACTGTTCGCATACGGAATGGCTCACGTAATTGTTCCAAATCATAAAAATAAAGAGGAAAAATGTAGCAATTGGTAATTCAACCCTTACCTCACAGATCAAGGTCCTTCAATTTTCATAGAGGTTGTGCCCATGGGTCAATCAGAATGAAGCTTCTCAATTTAACACGATCACCGCCATAAATGAAACTCAAACAGTTGAAAAACAATAAGGAGGTGAAACTGGCCGAGAGAGTATTATAAGAAAATAGAAGAGAGAGAAAACCAGGGTTGCCTGTCACTTTGAAAGCTAGGTCAGAAAATGCACGCCATCACAGGTGCAGAGACCTCCATATCGTCCTTTTAAGCTGTTTAAATAACAGTAACAAAGAAAAAACCGTAAAAGCTGCATGAAAATTAAGCAAGACAAACAGGCGCGAGAGAGTTCAAAATTGAACTTCGGTTTCCGCAATAGAAATGAAGACGGAACAGATCTGTCAAGAGCTCCCGCCTCTTTCTATTGGCGCGCTCTGTCCTGGCCCCTCTGCTTGACTCTCCCCGGCGGTGTGCGGGCTGCAGTGCTGGCTTCGTAGTTCACGAGCGGTTACATGGAAACGGGGAGGCCAACTTGTGTAAGCTGTGACGGAAGAATTAACGCCGGAGTAGGTGGCCCCAATTAGGTTCGGAACTCATGAACCCAATAACAGGGTGGGAAGGGCGAGTCTGTCCCTTGACCTAACTCAACTCGCCCCCTCCCGAATTAGAGTCAATTCAACCAGGTTGACTCACTAGGTTAGAAAATTACAATTGAAACACGAAAATCTTAGACTAGAGAAACCCATGATTGTGATTAATTAGTTTGACCAATTCACATTACGGTTATGGGACTTACCAAGCCAACTCAAGATAAACCATTCAAGTTGACTCACTTGTGACTCATAATAAACTCAGTCCTCGGGTTATGGGGAACTAAACACGATAAAAGAAATCGGACCATCTAAATCATTATAAAAACGGAAAAACAAGTGAAAGAGTCTCATTCACACTTACGTGGATCAACATAATTAATCAACACGGAGCTCTATATTAAAAAATAATCACACTTTTTATTGCTAATACGTAATTAAAAATTAATACAATTGGAATTGATCGAAAAAATTTCCTTGAAAACTTGAACATAGTTAACATGTACCAAAATATGAGTACAGTTTATTTTGTGTTCACACAACAAAATGACAAAATGACTAATCTATTCCTTGAAAATTAGATATTTACGGGGAAGAGATTAGTGCAAATACAACAACAACAATGGGACAAAATTGGTTAATTACATACAGACTGACACGATTAGAACATAAATTGGTAAATTTCTCTGTTGCCGCCGCCAAAACACACAATCTCGGACTCTTCAATTCAGTGATTGGAGCAAGCAATCGAGATCTTTGGAGATTGATGGATTCGAACGGAGGCGCTGATCCATGGCTAGGATTCCGGCAAATTCTTTGGGGACCATACATTTCCCGTCTTCGTAAAGCTTCTCCTGGATCTTCGGAGAGCAAATGAGTGCATGGAAGCCTTCGAGCCCGCCTGCATCTTTCTCTGTTTCCTGCACGAAAGCGATTAAACGGGGATTTCGGATCAGTTTTACAAAAGAGAACGATCGAAGGGATTACAGTTTAGTCTGATGAGGGAAGGGGAGGTAGAAGATGATACCTGAAACGACCCCATGAATTCCAGAAGTGCAACTTGAGCCTCCATGAACTTGACGTAGTTGAAAGCTGCTTGGAACATCTCAGCTGTGTTCATCTTGTTCCCTCCCGGAATGAGCTTCCCGAGCTCCTGCGTCTTCTCACTGATCTTCTTCCTCCGCTGCCGAGCGGCCACACTCTGTGCCGACAGGCTTCCCCCTTCGGACTTCTTCGTCTCAGTCCCACCACTCACCGGCGCTTGAAACTCCGACGCCGCAAACCCAGTGAAGAACTCCGGCGCGTGGACGGAATTCAGAACGGACCCATCAAAGGGATTGAACTGGGGCTCCGCCGGGGAGAAGTCAGCGTACGTTCGAGCACGTTTCGGGTAGTGGAAGTAATCGAATTCGTCGGGCTGGAAGAGGTACTCCGGCAACAAATTATCGGAGAACGACCGGTCTTGCGGAGGAAAATGTGGCAGAAGTTGGCCACAGGGATCCTCCGGGTGGTAAAAGCCGTCGAGTAGAGTGTTCAAGTTGCCACAACTGTCGCAGAAGCAGAGGAACTCGTTCCCGTGACTGGCTTCCATTTCATGGAAGTCGCTCATCTCTGGGTTGAGATACTGGTACGTTCCATAATCAGAGAAGTAGTAGCTTAAAGCCATGACCACGCAAATTCGCGAATATGAACCCACTAGAACTGATCAGAAGACGGAGAACCGAGCAGAATAATTAAACAAAAAAAAAAAAAAAAAAAGAAGTAGAATCGTGACAGTGGAGTGTTAGAGTGAGATTAGTAGCAAGACATGAGAGTGAAGTGAAAAATCTAAAAGAAGCAAAAAGAATCTTGAAGAAAAATCTAAGGAGTAAAATATACCTGAAACGAATGTGACCGAGACTGCTCCAGATTTCACTCCGTTGTCGTCAGTTGGAACAGAAGCAGATGAGGGGACGCGATGGCGGGAGAGAGAGATGGAGAGAGAGGAACGTGGAGGAAATGGATTAATGGAGGAGGAGAAACGGTTAACAAACCTTCGAATCAGGCGCCATCTGGATTAATGGAGGCCTTTTATTTGGTCGCGGCTTTCTCTCATATTCCTGAAACCGTTAAGCCGTTATTCAACTTCTCGTTTTCTTCGTCTGGTTCGGGCATCTTAGTTCTCTTAGAGGTTTGGGTTCAACAAATTAAACCTGATTAGTAACGGGTTAGGCCTTTGAAATGATCTGCATTGATTTTTAATCACAATTCTAGGTTAAAACACATATCTATCATACAAATGGTAAATAGATTGCATTCAATGAATCATGGCTGATCATGGTTTTTCATTTTGAGAAGAAAAGCACTAAAACTAATGTTGTGGAGAAGATAAACTGCCCCATTAAACCTTCTAATGAGTGCTTGTCACAAGTGCCAAACAAGGTTCACATCACAACCAAAACTTGACAAATTAGTGTGTCTAATCAGGTTCTAAGTGTTCTAAAAACCATAATTGGACTAATGTTCATTCACTTTGACCCTTGAAACTGCAAAAGGGTGGGTGGGTGGGTCTAAACTGGTTTTCAAGTGAGGTTTAAGTATCGCCTAGGGCGGGGGGTTCCCTATATTGGTATCGGGTATTGCTTGATACTTGTTAAAGATAAGGTTAGCTTAATTCATACAAAATTAGGTGAAAGGTTAAACATCAAAACTCAAAATCCACAAATAAGGGTAGAAGCCCTAAGTGCCAAGATAAGCTCCTACAATTAGAAAAACCATTAAAGCTAATGATGTGATATGGGGCATAATTAATTGACATGATAAGGAGAGACTTCATTTTCTGCACCTCTCAAAGGGCAAGAACCCTAGAGAAAGGAAGGGACACTCTAACAAGAAAAAAAAAAAAAAAAAAAAAAAGGGTCAAGCCACTTGGGTAGGGACAAACAAGGGTAAAGTGGCACATGCCATGTGTCCCAATGAGGGAAAAGCAGCAGCCTCTGTTACTACAAAAGGGCACCAAGTGATTGTGATTTATGGGTTGTCACACCCCCCCCACTTGTGAAGCTACCCTAATCACTTTCACAAGATTCATGCCTAACAAAACCCCTTTTCACATCATAAACAACATTAACTTGTGCTTTTGATTTTTAAAAGAGAGGATTACTCATAATTCAAAGCCAGTTAGTGGTCCATAGGGCTTGCTTCCCCTAAAAACTAGATAATCTTGACCGTCGGATCATTCCCTTAATATCTATTAACCTTACAATAACATCATCAATTAAGTAAATGATGGATTAATAAACAGAATTATGGAGATGGAGATTTGATTAACGAAGATTATAAATATCAAAATCAAAATCAGGAATTGTATAATAATCACTCTTCTCTTTGAGACTCACTCGTCTTTGCCTTTCCCTTCTCTTTGCGTTCCCCAGTTCCCTTCTGTCATAGGGCACACATGCCCTTCGCGCCTAAACCCCGTTACGTCGGCTCCGTTACGCCGTCACGTGACTGAGTGTTCCCTTCAAGACACCTCAATGGACCCTGACGCTGGGTCCACGCCGGCCGTCGCCGCGAACGGCGTCGAACGGCCTCCGCGCCTCCCGCGCTGGACACGCCAGGAGATTCTCGTCCTCATCCAGGGCAAGAGGGTCGCGGAGAACCGCGTCCGCCGGGGGGCCAGGGTGGTCGCCACGGCGCTCGGTACAGCCAATGTTCCGGAGCCCAAGTGGGCGTCCGTCTCCTCCTATTGCAGGCGACATGGCGTCAACAGGGGCCCCGTGCAGTGCCGGAAGAGGTGGAGCAATCTCGCCGGCGACTTCAGGAAGATCAAGGACTGGGAATCGCGGATTAAGGAGGACGCGGAGTCGTTCTGGGTGATGAGGAATGATGTAAGGAGGGAGAATAAATTGCCTGGATTTTTTGATAAGGAGGTTTATGATATATTGGATGGAGCGGGAGAGGCTGAGGGGAAGAGCGGAGGAGCCGTGGTGGAGGATGAAGTGGTCTTTGATAGTGGTCGGACTGCCGGGGCCGAGGAGGGTTTGTTCTCGGATTTTGAACAGTCCGGCCAAGAGTGTGCCGCCGACGGCAGTCAGGAGAAGGACGGAGACAGCCCGGCTACAGAGACTCCTACCGCCCCATTGCCGATTTCTGGTACTCTAGTTACCAATTGCCGAATTCTTCTTGTGTTTTAACTTATTACAAACGGAATTATATCTAGTCATATGGATGAATTATCGATTCTTTTGATGAAAATAAGCTGCATGACCGCATCTGTCATGCATCTGCGTTTCGAATGTTAAGGAAACTGATGTTCTTTTTCTACTGGTTTTGAATTTTATTTAATCCGATTGTTTCTGCTACCCTCTTTTCATTTTCTTTATTCGGCATCCAATTGTTTATGCATGTAATCAATTTTGTCCTGCATATTGTTGCTTTGTGCTTCCTTATAATTGATTTCTTTTAGCAATTCTGGGTGCAGATCAATACCTACCATTAGATCATGAGGATGTTAATGCAGGTAATTTCAATGGAACTGAAGCCTTGATGATCTTTCTTTGTTGCATGTTGGCTAGATGCCTCTTGTCTGTTTGATATTTACAAGAACTTGCCTGCCCAGCACTACAGGCGTCCTATTAACCACATGAGCATGATTCATGCCTGTCAAAAAGGATCTCTGCTTCTAAGCTGCAATGTACTCTCTTTGTAAGCAGCTGAACAGTTTTGCTCTTGCTTCTTTCCTTAACTGCTTTAATACCTTCTCTCTCTTGTTATTGCCCTGATTTCTTCTTCTTCAAAACTAGAACTAGCAGAAAAAAGGTTTATAATTAGCCATGAGACCTTGTGCTCAAGTTCTTGTAGTTTTAAGGAACATGACTGAAAACTGCATGGTTCGGTTTGACAGACTGAGTCTGTGAAGAGGGTTGGGATTTGCTGAAACGTAATTCTCTGGAATGGGGCCATGTGAATGGGTCCCAAAACCATGAACGCATCCCTTTTCCAGACCAATTGGAGGGCTGTGTTTTTTGTGTTTGTGCAAATCCTGCTGAGAACAAAGGAAAAGGAGCTACTTCTTACTGACTCAAAATGAAGAAATAGGCATCTGCATGTTTCACATTGATGAATGGGTTCAGGTGCTTAGAAAGTGAACTTTAGTTTGTGCCAATAGTAAATTTTTCAGTATTTGTGTCATTTTTGGGGACAATTTTTCTCCTCTTGATTCCTCTTGTTTTTAAGAAATGTGAAAAAAGGATAGAAGAATGTGTTTTCTTTTGCTCCAGTAGGAAAATAAATGAACACTCATCTCTTACTTTTAACCTTATTTTTGTTATTTATAAAAAATTAATTTATTTCTAATATGAACTTAAACACTATAATTAATTTTCTCGTTGTTTCTTATGATGGCACAAATGCAAGAAAATCAGCCAAAGAGAATTTTTCCAATAAGACAATTAGTATATGGATAATGATTTTTCGGTCATTTTGTTTTCTTATGACAGTACAAAACTGGCCTTAGAGTACATTTTTTGTTCAAGGTACAAATCATGGTTCTGTTAAACATACAACAACATGTTGGTCTTGGAATCCTGATCACATCTGTAACTTGCAGGGACTGGGGCAAAGCCTGATCCCAATTGCATATGTTGTTCACTATTCCTCTTCTCACCAGTTAAACTCCTGCAGATAAGACTGCAGAGAAGGATTCGAGCGAAAATCCTGAAAAAGTTTCCACATCTCAGGAAGGAAGAAAGAGGAGGCGAGTGTCTCCTGAAGAAGTTCGACCGACAAACACGCAAGAGCAGCAGTTGATTTCAGTGTTAGAGCAGAATAGCAGATTGCTTACAGCCCAACTAGAAGCTCAGAATCTCAATTGGCAGCTGGACAGAGAACAGAGGAAAGAACAAACAGACAAGTTGATTGGAGTTTTAGGCCGACTTGCAGATGCTCTAGGCCGAATTGCCGATAAATTATAGCAAGCCCCAAATGGGAGGAAGTCCACATGCAAAAGCCAACAATAAAGACTGGGATTACTACATGAAGAGCCTCTGTACAGAGATAAATTAGACAGATTATTTATATCCAACTTTTGGTATTTATATATATCAAGGATCACTGTAAAGTTCATAGTGTAAGTTCGTTTTTTTCTCATTACCGAAGTAGATTCATCATCACAACCAACAAAAAATCTGAGAGTATTAGACATCATATCACGCTGTGGTCTTCTATTCAAGTTAATAAATCGAAATACCAGACATCATATCACGCTGTGGATCCAGTTATATTTACAACATTTTGGTTTCATTTGAATTGTCACAAAATGAGATACTAGGAAGTTTTCTAGATCAGGAGAATCCTTGTAGACATCAGCCAGATGCCCACTGGAACGCACCAAACAGAGTAAAGAGTAGTATTATACTGATAACAAGGATTACAGTAATCCATCCTCGTCAAAGCGTGCTTCAGTTACCCATTTCAATGCAATTGAGAAGGGTCCTTGCTACAGAGCAGCTGAGAAGACGTTGATCACCCTTGCTGGACAATAATCTCACCATCAATAGTCTGCATTAATCTGCAACAACAGAACTTGAAGTGCACGCATAACAAGTTCAAACTTACTTCTCTTGCATAAACACTCAAAATTAGAACATCCACGTCCTCACAAGACAGGAACATTCAAATATTTGAACCAACTTGTATGTGATTATCCCATGGAAGAAAAGGATAATGCAATTGAGGGACACGGCAGAAGTACACTACTTTGAGCAGGACTCAAGAGTCTTACCAACAAATACAGTAAGATGTTTAGAATCAGTCAGCTGAGTAATCTTTAGACCGATACTGACGACTGAGCTTCTGGGAACTTCTGTTTAGGATGGATGTTTCCACATCATCCTCATCCATTGCACAGGCTTCATTTTGTTGTTGCTCAGTAACTGCAATTCCTAACGGGCACATGACCCTGCTCAGGGAATCGTCCATCCCAGGACTGTTATTTGCTGGTGCTGGGTCAACCACCTTTTTTCGAGGAGTAAAAGTTATCGATGTTGGCAGGCCCACCAAAGAGACAGATGCTGAAAGAGAAGAAGATGATTTCTTCATCATGCTACATAAGTCTCTATAAGCTTGTTTATTGGATTCATCATCTGCCTCATCAGTTGAATCAAGTGTATAACACGTATAATTTTGAGGATTACGTAGATAGTCTGGAACATAAGAACCATGTTGATCATAATCAGGAACCTCATGAGCCACTTCAGGCATATCATTCATTTCAGCAACTGTTGCAGGTTCCATCGACTCATTGAACTTTGATAAATCATGGTTATCTTCCAAGTCTCTCTCTTTACATTCAGGATCAAACCGGACACGTTTTTTGGGCTTTGATTCCATCTGTGCCTCCTTCCTTTTCAGAATAGACTTCACATTGCCACCATCTTCAGTCACTTTATCCTGAAAATCTACAACATCAGGAATTTTTCGATCATGTGAGTCAGGCATGTCAAAAGTGTCGGTTATTTTTTGGTCTTCTCTAAGCCTAGCTCTTGCAGCCAAGTGGTCTGCACGTGGGTCCCTACCAAGAGACTTATTATCCGCAAATAAATCATCACAAATAACATCAAATGAGTTTAAATATGACCGCGGTTTATTAACATCCCTCATGTACAGCCGATCGCCTGCATCTTCTCTCCCTGAAGCCACTTTGTCAAATTCATCTTCTTCATCCTGCAGATAATAATTTGGTGTAAGCTAAACAGCATCCTATGGCAGTCAATACACGGCAACTCAAGTAACTAGAAATTATTCAACTGATAAAACAGCATCAGCAAATTCAAAGGAATATGACCAACAAAGCAAGCACAGGTCAGAAGTTTCGGAACCGCTATTCCATTTAATAAATTAAAAACAGTTCAAGATAAAACACCCTCAACTACTCCTACTTGTAATTAGTATATCCAACATTGCCTAGTTTTGAATGTCCCAATAAACCAAAAAGAAGAGAGTGGTTAAGGATCTTCAAAAAGAAAATCAGAGAATTAGCAATCGACTAATATAAGCAAGGGTAACTGCCAGCATTGTGGCTACAAACAAACAGCTTATAAAGTTTACTCTTTGTTTTGTGGTACCAATCGACTCCTTCTTTCCCCCTGTTCAAAACTTTCAGGATGTGCTATAATTTCGCAAAAGAGATGTTTCAGACCGTGCATCTCCAACAACTATAACTAAGAAACGATGGCTGGGACTTTAAAAGGCTAGACTGTGGCAAAGAGACAAACTTGGACTGCCCTACTTGAAAGTGGTGAGCTTCCAATAGGAGAAAACAAAACATTTGTGCAAGTGAAACAAACCACTGGATCACCAACATTACAACAGAAAACATCCTTTTATTGCCTCACAACTGACCCATTCAATGTGACAATTGGCAGATCACAAACTGCCATAAAGACCATGGACTGCAATCGAAGTTTTCCTTGTCATCAGACTTCATAGCACAGTGAAAAGAGTTTCGTATACTTCAGGAAAGACGTATCATTTCAGCAAATACCAGAGGTAAAAATCCAATAAAAGAAAAAAAAAACGAAGGCCAATGCAACTTCAAGTCGAACTGAATGAACCACTATAGGCAAAGCAACATGAAAGAAAAGCAAACCATTGAAACGACAGTAAAGCAGTACGTTGAGGAAGGCAGGAGACAGACAGCGTTCTTGAATAACCAATTCGTTAAAAAAAAAAATACTTGGAATTTAAGATTCTAATCACTGATGAATTTTTTTCGAAAAATTGCAACTATATCATGAAGATTAGGGCAACCTCCGAATGCTGAGAACCCATGAAGAAGGGATCCTGTCTCCAAAAAATTACTCCCGCAGGACCACCACAAACATAAAAAAAAATGGAAGAGAACTCAGAGCTCCAACAACACAACATCTTTATTCATCGCTTCCAAAATCGAATAATAACATCAATAATAACAGGGAAATTTAATATGAACGAAAGTGGTGCAACTGACAAGAAAATGACCTCATTATCAAGGGTAGCGTCCAACCCAATTGAGTTCCTAATTTCATTCTCTTCCTTCTCAGCATCTTGTAAGCCACCCCCAAAACCTTGGCCTTCATCATCGAGATCGTCAAGATCCTGCTCCAGCTCCTTACCCAAATCCTTAGGTTCCTTTGCCTTCTCATCCGAGAAAAACTCATTGAAAGAAGCGGCGCAGGGAAGATCTTCCCTATCGAGGCGATTCTCTTCCAGCCTCCATTTCCGGCGCTCAACCTCCTCATCGCTGACGGTCCACGGTGAAGGGCGAGAGAAGTCGGAGGAGATGGGCTGAGATTGAAGGAGAGAGCCGAAGACCTTATCGACTCTCAGCTTGAAGTTGTCATCCATGGCGGCAAGTGTAGCAAAGAGACCAAGTGTTGGATTACGGATTTTCTTCGGCTGCGGTTGCTTTTGGAAAGCAGGGCTAACGCCGTGCCACCGCCTCTGCTTTTATAGCTGCTACTTGTGAGTCTGTTATTCGTATTGGAATTTTGAGGAAAATGACTCACTCGTCCGAGTCGTTCTGACTCGCTTCTGTAAATTTAGACCAATATAAATGACTGGAAATTTTAAGACTTTTATGACTACTTTTAATTCTTCATTTCTGATCGGTTGGTTTTAGCACTTATTAGTGATATTAAATATTTTTTAAAAATCAGATTAAATAATAATTTAATATTCTGAATTTTAATAACTTTGAATATTTTTATTTAATAAATAGTATCAACTCATCAACAGAGTTAAACGTACTTCATGCTTCAGGTCAAAGTTAGAAGCTTTGTTCCACCATTTTTTTCATCTCATCCACCGTTGCTTTCCTTGAAAACACCTGGAAGCAGGCTCACCGAGCTCACTGGTCTTAAGGTGACGAAGCAACCATCTTCCAACGCTAAGGAGCAATTTAGAGCCGCCTCCTGAGCTAAAATATGAAACAAGACACAAGGATGCACTTGGTAGAAATGGAAGTTTGCAATATAGACATCAAATATGTACTTTCAGTGGGAACCAGGTGAAGGACAATCCACATTTTCCGATTCACACTAATATTGCACAAAACCAGCACGCTTAACACTAGATACACCAGACAAATAGCTTCCAATTGGGCCCTTTTCTTAAGGAGTTTACTTGGAGCATTTAAACAGAGCTTCAAACAGACATTGTCTACCATGCTCTGAAGCGCGCACTGACTTATCGGTGTTGGGTCATGGTGGAAGTCCTTTATTTGCAGACTGTCTCACTGCCTGCAAATAAACGCATCTAGGGAAGAAGGTTTGCCCCACATACCCTCCAGCCATTGCCCTTCTCACGTTGGCTTCAAACATTTTTGGGTTATCCCTGAGCACTGCAGCTGCATCGGAGTTGAGGGGATCCTCGTGGTTCGGTTGCTGGAAACCACACAACATTCACGAAAGTGAGTCAGGTATTGGAGGGGAAAAAAAAAAAAACAATCAAAACCACCTTTGGAAGAACAAGAGGGTGTACCGTGAAAAGATGATTCAAACCATATATGATGGTGTTAATATTGAGGACAGGCTTCCAGTCCTCCCGAAGGATGTTCAGGCAGACATTTCCCTCCAGGTCAATGTTGGGATGGTATACCTGCGGAAAAAAATTACAAAATATTAGCTTCTGTTATAGTCGTAATTTGGAACGGATACTGAAATATTGGATTATTTTTTCAGGGAGTTTAAAAGGTACCTTGGTCTTGCACTTAACTTTTGGTGCTTCATGAGGATATATAGAGGGTACATGGAAAGTAAAGACAAATGTACCCCCTCTGGGAAAGACGACATTTCAGTAAGTCAAGAGTGAACCACAGAGGACTCTAATAATGCCTCTCGTGCTTTGTAACTGAATAATCAAACGATGGCAGGCAAGGGAAGATCACTTACAGGTAATATCCTTCATCGGGATGAATGGTAACCTCAAAGTTCATAAGATCATCCTTGCCCTTGGGGAAGGTTATGGTAGTTGTCTTGGGTAAGTTCAACTCACTGATATCTGCAAGACTTAAGAAAGAAGATCATTTTGGGTGCCTATTAGGTAAGAAGCAGCTCAATTGCAACGAGTTGAGATACAAAATAATCGTTGCTCTACAGACCTAAAATATGTATAAATCAACTCCAAAAAGCATACAAAAAAGTAACCAGAATGCACTTCGACTTCTCTCTAACAACTAGAAGAGTCAGATAAAAATAGTTGCTCAGTAGATATTTCAACTTGTTTTTCTTTTTTCCTTTCGATAATGATTTCAACCTGTAACTTAGTTTAAAGCACTATTAATACTGTATAGAACCATAAGAAAAAATGCCAACTCAGATGGGAGAAAAAGTTATGTAGAAACTTCAGAGAAAAAGAAACCTTTATGAAGACGCAATTCCCCCGCAGTCTGCTTCTTGACTGGTGCCCTTCCATTGGCATTTTCTGCAATTTCTCTTTGCTTTTCCTTTACCTTAAAAAGCTTAATCATTATTCCTACAATAACAAGGTAGAGAGAGATTAGATATTTCTCAATTAGATAAAATCTTTCAGACAAGAGAGAAGTCAACCACCAGAAGTTGGCGCTCTTTTGTTTTTCCTTCTCTAAATGAAGGCTAGAAGGGATTTTACGACAAGGAGAAAGTCCTCAAAGGGATGACAAAGAAAAGAAGAAAAATTCAGCATCACTTAACTCATTCAATCATGAAAAATTTGGCCTTCTTTTTACCGATTGGTAAAATTTCCTATTTTCAGAGTTCTTTGCGTCTTTTTACTGAAGGGGTAGAATTTTTACTTATACGTACAGCTTAATTATGTCTATCTTCTATAGATATAGCTGAAAGCAGTCTTCCATATTGTTCAGATGATCACCCAAAAAAGTATAACACATTAAAAATATAGAATCTCCTTTGAAGGGAGCTATGTTAAATAATAGAAGAAGTTACTTCAGATACAAAAAGGAAGAAAAAACCTAGCAAGTTGCAAGGTATCAAAGGGTATGGATGTGTAGCCCATATATAGGCAAACTCAGCCACACAAAACTTGCATTAATTGACCAAGGATGTTCAGCACAAAGCACACATTGTTAACCAGTAATAACGACACGCTACAAGATAGCAGTTATTCAAGATGTCCTTCACCAAAATGGATTACCAACTTACTTGTTCTGGAAAATGTATCACTTCGAAAATTGTTTTCACACGTAGGACACACAACAGAACAAATAAAAAGCTTTCTGCAAAATAGAACTGAAACATATTAGGTTATATTACTTTCAAAATAATTTTATATCAAAAGAGCAAGGCATTGAAACAGAAGAGTGTTCATAAACAATAAAACAGCTAGAAGCAACAAAGCGACAGTGTTTCAAACAATTACTGACTCCCCCATACTCACTTACAAAGCGTTCAAATCCTGAGCATGGTTAGGATTCAAAGTATTATGTGTTCAACATATAATGTTTATCATACACATACAGACTACCCCAGGCCCTGCACCAATTATTTATAACTAGAAGGGACCTCACAATAGCAGTTCTGTAAATATGAGAAACAGCCCCAAGCAACCGAAAAAAAAAAAACAATTATAAAAAGTAGGTGCAGGGCCTGGTTGCCCGTACCTCATATAAATATACAGATAGACTACAGCCCTTTTTAACAGCTTAGTAGAAGGAAAAATTGAGCCACTGATTTTGCGCAAGTAAAAGACTTCACATATTAGGTATGACAAGAAAGTTTTTCTTATTCTTCATTCTCAATTTTTTAGTTTAACAACTTTTATAATTTTTATTTGATGTCACTTGTAATGAACTTTTAAGTTGGTTAGAAAGTTATATTTGCGTTTTATCATTTGGCGATATGGCAGTTTATCAACTTTTCTCATCTTTTCATTTCTTAGTTTATAATTTTTTTTATTTGATTTAAATTTCACACTTTCCCTACAGTTTTACTCAGGGTCTGTTTAGAACCCATGGAAAAGAAAAGAAAAGAAAAAAAAAGAAAAAAAAATGAGAATTTGACCATTATTATTCCTAAAAAAATAGCTAGTGAAAATAAGATAATGATCAAATTCTCCTTTTCACTAACTATTTTTTGAATAATAATGGTCAAATTCTCATTTTCTTTTCTTTTCTATGGGTTCCAAACAGACCCGAAGAATCTCCCATTATTAAGAGAGTCCCACAATATTATGCCTTCATGTCTAGGATAGCAAGATTTACTTAAGCTTAAATTTTTTTGTGAGGATGTATTAAACTTAAAGACTTTAATATTACGTTTATTCATATATAAAACCTCATGAAACTATCCTACCAAATTCATCACAAAATAAAGGATTTTTCCCCCAACGGAGGATTCGAGTTTATGTAATCCAAAAGAAGAGATACTTAAATATGTCCAAAAAACGCTCATAGTTTCTGCAGTAATCAATAATTTATTAGAAGAATCACGAATTCAAGGATTTTAATTACCGAAGCATAATTATTTAGCTAAATATATACAGAACGTATTTCATTATTTTGTTGAGTGCTGGAGATTTATGGACTCATTATAGAGGAGCAGCCCTAATTCATTATTCCGAACGAAGACGGGCTTAACTCCGTAACCGCGTTCAGCCTTAGGTTATTTTCCAATGAAAATAGACACAGAATGAAAAAAAAAAAAAAATCTGAAATTACCCCGATTCAAAAAACCTCCTACTATTCTCCTCTTTCTTATCTGTCCTATCATATATCCTGAGCGGAAAGCTTCTAAGAAAATCGTTGCCGAGGCCCGGGACAGGGACAAGGACAAAGACAGAGGATTGGGGACAGGGGGAGGCACCGCCATCCCCCTTCCAGCCTCTAATAAAAATTTAATTAAAAATTAATTATCATACCTGATAAATAAGCAGCCGCGCGACAAGGGACAGACAAAACCGAGTCTGACGTGCGGAACGCGATGAGGGTCCGCAACGCAGCGCAGGGGAGAAGGGTGGGGGAGCAGGAGGGAGATCGGGGCTCGCACTGGAGAGAGAGAGAATGAGAAGGGTAAGGCATGGAACTCAGGCAACTTTATAACAAAGAATAAAATTAAAAAATTACTCTTACACTGTTCAGAGACTGATTCGCAATCGGAATGTAATTTATCCACTCACATTGGGTCAAATGCCACTTGAGAATTAGCATAATTGGTCCCAGTGGCGATGGATTCTAACAAATTTCCCAAATCAAGTTGTCGGAGGGCCCAATACGGGTGGGGACGGATCCCCATCCTTGTAAGCCCGTCACAACCAAAAACCGAAAGACAGGAAAGAACTCTCAAGTGAGAGGATAAGATGATTGCAGCAGAAGAAGAAAAATAGAAGAAACACTCCATTCTTGGAAGAACTCTTAGCAATCCCTTCCAGAGTTCTAATGATAGGCTCTTCAATTTTTACTTTTTTTTTACTTTCACTGCCATTCACGTTTCCATTAGACATTGTCTAAGTCGACAATGATAAGACACGAAGGACTGTCCTATTCATGGTGGAAGTCTGCCATATCTCTCTCGTCTCTCTCGCAACCTCCAAGACCATACTCTGGTGCAATCGGAGAACAGGACAAAGACAATCGTACGTGGAAGCTCCTGTCACATAAAGTCCCCGTCTCACTAAATCCACACCGGCAGTCCTGTCGAGCTTCACTCGCATGGCTTCGCCGCCTCCACCCTTCCATCCATTTCAGACTGATTCGGTTGTCGTCGTTCCATCTGCAAAAATCGACATACGAACGTGCCGCGAAATCGAACGGAGACGGACGTCCGGATTGCTCAGTTTTTGGTTTTTCGAAAGGTGTGAAACGATAGATGGAACAGAAGCTTGAGGTTCTCTGTGAAAGAAACCAAGATGTCAGAAGAGGGAAGTTACTGATGATTCTCCATTGGTGGACACGTTCACTAGAGATTTGAACGTGATCCCCCGATTCTGAACCTTGAAACTGGACGAATTTTCGTTATCGGACAAGGATGAGAAGCCATGGATTAGAGCTTCACGTCTTTCCTTGATCAGACAAAAAATTAAACTTATCCTGTAAAGATGATGATGTACTTCCATTGTTCGATTACAGGAAGGAGACAACCATCGCCAGCTTCGAATACATAAGATTACAAAGGAATGATAAGTGATCTCTCCAACTTGACATTCGAGATTCTTTGCTTTTCAAATCAAAGATAACATTAAATTTCAAGAGCCGAAAGGACGGATTACGTTAAATCAATCAGTCGTTCCATTGCTGTTGCATGCATAAATTGAAAAGTGTGAACGCCACCAATTTTATCTTGAATTTAATTTGCAATTTTGAACAGAAATATCACAATTGAAAAGTTGGAGCTTCCATGAGATGACACAGCAGTTTTCTTATCTTATTTGAGTGCTAGTTCTGAACTACAGTTCGAATTTTTTTTTTTTTTTTTTTTTTTTTTTGGCATTCAGGGCCATTTCAATCGTAAGTGGGCCAAAGTTAGATTTTGAAGACAAAAACCATTTTGGCCTTATTGTGGCGTGCAGCGGAGGTCGTTTTCTTCTTGCAGCTAAGAAGGCTGTATTTTAAGGGGGTTTTAGTTTGATTTTTCAATTGGAAGATTTCATAAGTTATTTCTAAACTTTCGATTTGTCTACTACTTGCTTATCTTTTGATTTTTCAATTCCTGCATCTGTTCATTCTATTTGCCATCAAATGAGAAAACGTTTCCTTTTTTAAGAAATAACAGGAGAAAAATTACGATCCAACAGTGTTTAAAGACTGGGATTAATTAATGGAGGGGTCCTCCAAATCCCATTGTTGTTTTGACCAATTTTTGTCTGCATCCATCCATGAACGTAGCACGTTTTCAGGGTCGCGGTTAAGAATTATTTGACATGCACAAAGATCTTTTAAGCTTAATGCATTTATTTAACTTGAAGCATGTAGACGAAGAAACAGAAGCGAAACAAGTTTGGAGTCATTTGAATATTGAAGATGTATAGTTCCCATGAGCAGAACCCATTTGTGTTACTGCGTACTTTGGGAACATTTTCACGTTTAGATTCGTGTTCAGACAAAGAAAACCACCAAACCCATTTATTTTATTTTCTGAAATGCTTGGCTAGTTTAATGGCGACTTCCGTGACCATTTCCTGATCTGCTTTGGCCGCAATAGGAGCATGGAGTTTGGAGAGCTTGCAAAGCGTCAACCTTGTCAAGCTCCCAAAAATGGCATAGTGGGATTGTGCCTGTACTGCTGCAACAGTAAAGTGCATGATGAATTAATGCTGACAGCTGAGATAGTTCCCACTGAAAGTATAGTTTGGGAGTAGAAGAATGCTTGAGAGAAGGAGAACTGAACCAGACCTCTAACCGAGTAGCATGTCCAGTTTAAGTGTGTCTCTGACTTTTTTGAGAAATGTTGAGCTTTATTTCTAATTGGTTGAAAGTAGGAAAAGAAATCTCCCTGCAATCTGTTGAGGTGGTTGGGAACTTTCACATCAGCTGCTTCTTTGCGACACTAACAGAGTTTAGGAAGAGAGTCCGGTCTTCTGCAACTGAGGTCCTCTCTAAACTGCTTGTCAGTTATTTGAGAAATGTCCACTGAGAAAAAGCCCCGACAAGGTCTGAGAATCCGATGCCAGTGATCGTTGATTTTATATTTTATATGGATATAATCTATAACCGACTGGTTAAGACTAGCAAACCTATCTTCTTCCCGCCTTGTATCTTCTTCTCCCTGTTGGCAGCTGTAGGTTTCTCTTTGAAACAACAACTTGGTAGGTGAAATGGAGACTGGATAGTGATTTCTTGCCTGATAATTGTAATAGAGTACAATCAATCCATGTGCCAGGTCTGTTGAGGATGGAGCAATCAATTGATGCAAGGACCACACAGTTGTGACAGTCTTGCCCAGATGTTGTAAAACCAGCTCAACTGTGAACAGGTGGAAAATAATATGAGTGCTGCTGCGTGTTGATAATGGAACCAGCGGATACTGATTACAGTAAGCCATTCAGTAATCTTAGGCACGAAGTATGGAGCGATGAAGGAATTTCAAATGTTCAGAGGAAGTTCCTCAAGAGTACAATGCATGCAGACATGACTTCTCTGGAATACGACTGGCACCAGGAATGGAGATGTAAGCTATGGGGTTCCTTCAATGGTTGAAGTAGCAAGAATGCCTACCCACATGGCCGATCAGACTCTGGATGAGGATCACATCCCTATCATCTGTGTGGAGAAGCTTACTTAATGGCATCCGCTCCTCGAGTCTTTACGCTATCCCTGTGAAAAGCGAGTTACAGATGTTCATTGTCTCCATTTCCCAAAAGCTTCGTGCCAGCCATGTCTCTTTTAGTTAAGTTATCCGTGACTTTCATGCCCAATCAGGAAAAATCATGTTTAGTTTGGCCTTGAAACATGGGTTCGATTTCAACCTTTGTAGATTCAATGTACTTGTCAATTTCTGTCGAAAACACCTCAGTTTGGAAATTTTTTATTTATATTCATACGAAGTTGGCCTTATTTGGATCATTCATTAACTAGATTATGATAGATAGCATTCTGCATTCTGCATTTTATCCTAGGCCAATTGCAGTCAAAATCTGAGCAACATCACTTATTTCTCAACTGTAGTAGACCTTGTTAAGGTGGAAGAAAAATAATCGTTTATCACATAAAAATTATTTTATTATAATAACATGATATTACCAACCATTGATTTACCTCAATTTCTATTTTTAAGTAAAAATACTATAAAAATTATCTTATTAATTTTAATGAACAAAATCATATCCCAACTCTGATTTTTTTATTTTTTTTCCCTTTGAAGACGGCTGAAAATTACCACTCACAGCAAATGTACAGAAAGGACAGAAATGGAAGGTGCTTTTCATTTCTCATTTCCTTTCTTTTCTCCTTTTCTCTGTTCCTTCTCTGTTTTTTCTTTTTTTCTTTTTTCTGACAGAGGCTTTTTACCTTTGGTGGTACTTTCTAGTTGCTTTTACTTCTTACCCAACAACAGCTCTCATTTAATTCAGTTAAAGACTGGTGAAGAAATTTGAAAGTGGTGTTCAGTGCATTGAATGAAGGGTCGTGAATGAATGATGATTCCTGAATATGCAGGTCTCGAGGAACGGAATTTATAAGACCCCTGCATTGGCTCTCTCTGCAACGAATTTAAGAGGGCAAATCATGTGAACCAGTGGTGAGCATTTCTGCTGTGGGCAACATTGATTTATTCTAACAGAGAAAAGGGAAACAGAAAAAAAGAAAGTGTAGTTTTAGAAAATCTAATGGGAATGTTGTCAATTATATGAAGGAAAACATCATCCAAGAAGATATTAATTCCACATTGGATCTGCTCCAGCTTCCTCTGTTTAGCAAAGAAAATTATGGGGAAAGTACTGTGTTTTATCATGCCATCAGTCAAATTTTTATTTTCCTTTTATAGATTAGAGAAGAACTGCAAGATTGCTTCATTACATAAAGAGTACTTTTCCTTAATATTATGTTGTAACAAGACAACTATTCCCTCCCTACTTGGCTAAATCCAGACAAGACTGCAGATCTATCAGGAGGAAGGGTGGGTTTTCTTCCAATATGAGGCAAAACCCTTACCATTTCATGAATTCTCACAATGTCTAGTTCTCTCTGATGTGGTTTGTCATTCAGTTAGCACCATCTAGAAAAAGAGAGAACCACCAAGAAAAAAATATATGAGTATTTTATTTTGTTTAACTGTTCATTTTTTCTCCAACAGAAAAAAAAAATGGTTGGAAAACCACTTGATTTGATGTGTTTTGTCACTTTCTGAATGACATCTTTGTTGCCTTTGAAGAATACTTCAAATGAAAAGTAGCTTGTTCTTGAGCTTCCAGACCATAGCAGAGAACAACCCCCCCTCATAGATTGATGAGCAACCCTCTCTGGGAGTTCACCTGTTCACCATCTTTTCAAGAGAAACAAAAAAATCCCTTCTTCCAGAGATAACATCATCCCTACTTTTTCTCTAGGAAATGGGCTTTTCACTTATCTTTTCTTTTATTCTTCAGACTAGTGAGAATAAAAGAAGCCCCCCACAGTGATCTGTCTTGTCTTGTTGAAGTGGAAATAAGATGTCAGGTAACTATAGAACAACTATGTATTATTTAGAGATCACTGTGAGTTAAAAAGGGATTTTTGCTTAGAAAAGAGGTTAGGTGACAATCAATGGTTAGTTATCCACTTCGGAGTTTGAAATGAAATAACATAAAAACATACAAGTATGCAAAATGAAATTTGGTCCCATCATGTCTTGCATTTTCTAGATTCCCTGACTTGAAAAAAAGAAAAAATATAGAAGGTTTACAGTCTGCTTTTTATCTTTGGATCAGAGAGCTGAAAATGAAAAGGAGACAGATGAGTCCAAAATGCAGCAAAATAACAAGTTGAGCTCTTTAATACCCCAACCTCCTAAAATCCACATGTATTTTCTCGAATACAGAGCAAAATAGACAGGAGATAGAGAAAACAAAAGCTGAGGAGAGAGAAAGTGGGACAGAGAAGGAGAGAAAAAAACACATTGATAAGACCAGTCAAATGTGAAGAAAATTGCAAGCCTTATAAGATCTCTCTACCATCTTTATTTAAACCAGGTCTGTACCTTCTATCAGACACCTTCCTGACTGCCACTGCTGCTCCCTTTCTCCTCTTCTGGTCGATTCTTTGCTCTTTCTAATTGAATTCAGAGCTCTTCAAATGGCAGCTTTTTCATACCAACACCACCCATCTCTTCTTGACTCGTTTGTTCTTTCAAACGTCTCGACGAAAATGGCTTGTTTACCGGAAGAAGGCATGAACGCCGCCTCCTTTTCTTACTATCCTCTATATGCTCTTCGCGAGAGCAGCTCCCTTGAAAATCCCACGAAAGTGCCCGTTGATGAAAATCAAGTGGATTCTTTATCTAGCATTGCACAGAAGACAGATTCTTCCTATGTTGTTGAAGTGGAAAACAGTAGCGATCGTTCTCAGCTCCAGAGTCTTGTCGAAAGAAAGAGGAAGAACAGGGATCAGAATATCTCTAGCTCTGCTGAATCTAAGGTGAGGCGAGTGAAGACCGTCTCAATTTTCTGCCAATTGTGGCAGTTACTGTTCACCTTTTGGTCTTCTCTGTTTCTCTGAATTTGGGTTCTTTTTTGTTCCTGGGTCTTTTCAGGAGGGAAAGGAAGCGAAAGGGAAGAAACAAAACAAAGGCAATGCTAGGCCGAAAGAAGCAGAAGACAAGAAGCCTAAAACTGATAAGAAAAACACAAAAAAGGCCTCCGAAGAGCCCCCAAATGACTACATTCATGTGAGAGCCAGGAGAGGTCAAGCAACGGACAGCCACAGCCTTGCTGAAAGGGTACTTAAATCAGTTCATACAATTTTTTTCGGATAGGTCGTCGTTTATCAGTTTCAATCCCTTATTCCTTTCATGGCTGGATTATTTCAGGTAAGAAGAGAAAAGATAAGCGAGCGGATGAAGCTTCTGCAAGGTTTAGTTCCTGGTTGTGACAAGGTGAGGTTTATTCCTTCATCTTCATATGGCGGTTTCGCTTGTCCCCCTACCTGACAAAGGGAGGGAAAGAAATATTCTGCAGTTTCATGTGACACGTCCCTGATGAACAGGTGATTGGCAAGGCCCTTATGCTGGATGAAATAATCAATTATGTTCAGTCCCTGCAGAATCAAGTAGAGGTAGATTTCAACCTGAAATATGTTTGATCGCCAGTGTTGTATGTAGCTTTATGTAGCTTTAAGTTGTTGTTTGCTCATAAGAGTTTTTTTTTCTCTGGCCAGTTCCTCTCCATGAAGCTTGCCTCAGTGAATCCTGTCTTCTGTGACTTTAGCGGGTCTGTGGATTTAGATGAATACATGCCTATCTCGGAGGTAACAACATCTCCATCTTCATGTGATCATATTTTTTATCTGTCTCATATCTATAGTTTCTTTAAGGTCTTCTTACATGTTATAGCATTAAATTTTCAGAAAGTGAGGAGCCTTCCATCTCAAATGCCATCTCTGCAACTGTCCAATCACACCCTTCAGACAACTTTTGCAGATTCAACAGCAACTTCCTTCTCCGCTGCAAATAACTACCCTTTACTAGAGAATACTTCTGCTTTTGGTTCTGGGCAGGGGCGTCATAATGCTTTCTCTCAGGTATTCAAAGAAATAATAAAGTCAAGGACACATTAATCCCCTTGAAGACAGAGCTTTAAAAATCTGAATATAAAATCTTTCTGGCTAACAGCAGCAGATGTCCTTTTCAGGATAACGCCAATATTTTATGGGACATGGGAGGGCAAAGACAAAGCTTTCTTAATCCAGCTGGGTACAACAACCTGTGTTCTTTCCTGTGAAGAGTAAAATCAAAGTCACCTCCAGATACTGTAAGAATTCCTTGTCTTTTAATTATTTCTTTGTGGACTTCTCTTCCTTGTTTTGATCAATGTCGATCGCTTGGTCTCACTCTTTCTCTGAACTGGATGCAGAAGGTCAGGAGGCTAACATCAGCAGAGGGTGAGAAACCCATATAGATTGAAAAGTTTCTTGATTATAGTTCACCTCAAAGGAGTTGGGTCCTTCACCCGGGTGTCAGATCCAGTGCCAGAAAGAACAGATTGAATTGTCCAACTTGTGCTGTCCGACACGGGATGAAGAAAGGAGTTGGAGAATACAAGAAGACATTTACAACCGACCAAATAAAGCCAATATCTTTCAAAGATCCCTACTTGCTCCCTTGTTGACTTGTGGGTCTCAAGCACATTTTCTCAAACACTTGGGATGGGTGAACTCATGAGATAATCTTTTCTGCCCTGCTGTAGTGTTTTTTTTTCTTCTTCTAGTCCCTGTGTAATTTCCACCCAGATGCCGTCATGTAGAAGAGAGAAGTTTGTAAGAAATATAATATTAAAAATTTGTTGATAATTGATATGACTGCTAGTCTCTGTAGCTATCATGGCTGTTGGCTGTTGGCTGTTGGCTGTTAAAGACCTCATGGGTCTCTTTCTATGTTGTTGTTTACTTGTTTCTGCGGTGCTGAATGAACTCGAAGGGCTGTAGGCAATCCAAGTAAAAAAAAATATATATATGAAACACTTTCTTTATAGATTCTCTGAAACAGAGAGTCAGTTGGAATAGATTTGATCCTCCCCAGTCTGATTCCACAAAGTCTCACTCAACAACACAAAGGTCAAATTTTGATCTCTGCTAGAGGTCTTCCTAGGTTGAGCGACGTTTCTACTTGAAGTCAGCCTCGAGAACAAAAGACTCCAATGAGAGAACTGGCCTAGAAGTTTGAAACAGACTTCCTAGTCTCAGCCAATCTTTTCCTCCAACAAGCACACGAATAAATGCAAAAGCGATTCGAGATTAATACAGGTCACTGGTGAGAGTGCATCATTCATGTTGTCACAGTATAATCTTCGCAGTAGATTTGGCTCTTCTCTGTTACTCCCCTGTTCTCGCCTTCATCTTCATAAGAGCTGAACTTTTAATAGGACATTTCTGCTCCACTCCTAACGCACAGGTTTTTCATTGGAAAAACCCATCCCCACCCTGCAAGATAAATGAGAAACCCATATTTGGCCGGAAGAAGTGGGTCGTCGAGTTGAGTCGGTAGATGATGGATTTCCATTAAACCAGCCATACTGTCATCCGTATGCATGTCTCGTCAAGGGAGGTAGGGGCACTCTAGTGCATCGCACGGGATTCCCTCTCCTACAGTGGAAACTGGAACGCAGGCTACAGTGTTTAACTTCCAGTAACAAGTGAGACGGCAAAGATGACAACAATTGAGAAAAGCAGAAAAATTTCAGTTTTAAGGACGCTGAAGTGAGGTATATCAGCCGACATAGAAGCATACTTGGGTTTATTAGAAGATAATGATGCTGCTGCTCTATATTTTTCTTTCAGCAGATCACGAACCGAAATAGTTAACAGCTGACAATCATCTTGGGTTTCACATTGGAAGAAATGGCCTCTGTCATGCCAACAACTGCTCTGGGTCCTACCCATTTGTTTTATCTCAGTTCATCTCCAAGTTCTGATTCGCGGCAAAAGATTCCTGCACATTGATCAGATAATTTAAATCTGGTTTAACACCAGGAAGCATCACTCCGACAGACAAGGAGTCATGGAATTGATTATCCAAAACCACAATTTGCTTCCATCATATCAATAATTAACTGGGTCCCTTCCACTTTCCAGTTCGGATTCAGTGCTTCTGATTAGATAATTCCATCACTGTTCTTCATGATTAATGGCAGGATCTAAACTCTACGCAGAAGTGCTAATAAGGTGGATTATCAAATGATAAGAAGCCAAATCACTTTACCCGATAAGTGGAAAGCTATCAAGTACTAAAGATGCAGAAAGAATTACGAAATTATAGACCAGTACCGGATCACCATCTTGGGGTCTTCTATCACTTTGCAAGCACTGGTCGCATCAAACGCCTCTAGAAGCAAGTGCTGCTTTCTGGGTTCTGTGGCTTTTAGCCAAAACAGTAGCTCTTGGAAGGAGAAGCATCTCATTTCAATTTTTGTAAATATTATTTTCTCTAACAATTAAAGAAAAATCGAAACAGATTAAATAATTTTTTATGAGTTAATGGGTTTTAAACTGTGTCTCATAACTCGTCGAATTAACTCTGGCCCTTGGGTTAACTCGGATTAGAATCTGTCTCTCGACCCTTCTACGTCTAACCTTTCTCCCTCCATAGCTTTATGGTCTCTCAGCTCCAACATCGCCCTAATTGCCGCCTACACGTTATCCCATCCTGGGCCCACCCAGACGTCCACGTTTACCGCGGTCCACTTTCCACTCTCAATCATAGTCTGACGTAGACGCTCGAACTTCCCCGAATTCCAAATTTACCCCGGGGGAATTTGGAGAAGCGCCTGGAAAAAGACGGTTTGGTCCACGTTGTGGACTTTAGAGTGAGCCACGTGGAAAAAGAAGGCTGACGTAGCGATTCTCTGCTGACTCGCCTGAGTCCAATCTTTGTGCTCGGGTAAAGCAGGCTACTTCAGAACCCAGATATGAGCATCACCGGATAACGACTGTGCGACCACCAGGTCGGCGACGGCAAGAAACAAGCCACCGGAGAGGCAGAGAGGGGCACACGTCGCCTCCCTTTGTCCCCCTGAATATGACAGTAGTAGAAAACAATGGGGACACGGGAAGGTCTCTCCCTCCATGACCATTAGCACTGAAGCATGGACAAGTTAAAAACACCCAAAAAAACAAAATGGAAAACAAACACCAACTCCTGTTTTGTTTGGCGAATGGATAAGAAGCAGGAGTTTATCAAATTCATTGATGATCGTCGGAAAGAGACGACCAAAGGCAGCGCGGACAAGGACTGGCAGGGCGGTGCAGGCTTCGGCCTCGGCCGGCGGGGCCCGCGGAGGGCAGCCAGCCCTCCTCCCAGGAGCACCCCCTCATGGCTGGCGCGTGCTGTATTCACTCCATCTGTCGCTCTTGTCTGGTGATATTGGGGTAGTGTGGGTGAGAGAAGAAGGGGAGGGAGAGAGAGAGAGAGAGGCGGGTAAGGAAGGTGAAGAGGACGTTGATTTAATGTAATTGTGCCTTCATTACCTTGTAGAGAGGGATGGGTGGTCTTAAAATAGATGGGTCACTGTTCCCCACATGCATGTCCCTTCCTTTTCTCCTCTCTTACTCGGCATAGGCAATAAAACGCAAGAAAAAGTTGTAGCTTACGACGATGATCATATTAAATGGATGCAAGTAACTAATGGGTTCAATCATAAATGATCAAATAGGTGTTTTTTCGATCGATTTTACTATAATTTGGTGCCAAATAGAACAGTTTCAAAGTGAGTGACAGGAAGACGAAAGTGAAAGGTGAGAGGTGGACCATCAAGTGTTGGACTTTCTCAATGGGGAAGAGGCAGAGATTAGTTCATGAAACTTATCATGTTTAAGCTTGATGAACATTGTTATATTGAGCATAACAGGCAATAAGAAAGAGACAAATCAATGGCAGGGCCTCTGATGGCCTATAAATGAGTGAATGAATATGATACCTACGCTTGTACAGTCAGGATTGGAAGGGCTTTGAAATATTTCATTTCAAATTAAACTCTTGTCCCTCTAACGGCTGCAATTCAATTGGGACCATCCTCAATCAAGTCTGGGGTTGTTTGATCTTTCAGTTCCGTCTGTGCAATGCTTTGTTCCCTATGAAGATGCAATGTCACATTGTGACATGGGGGGCACTTATTTATGCATGAAACTGTAGGTGATAGATAATAATGTTTAAAAGTGCCCCAAATATAAATGTTTTCATTTATTTGAGAGATACCTTCAATGAACTATGAACTACATTTATTTATTTATTTTCATTGATTTTTTATTTATATTTTAACTATGACCAGTTGACATTAAGAAGTGGAACCATCACTGTCCTGTGTTTTAAATAAACCAAAGGAATTACAAAAGGAAAATATTCATTTCTTCACATCTAAATATTGGACCACTTGTGCCCACGGCGCGTGGTACAACAATCAACTTGAGAAACATGCAAATAGAATATATATCATCGAGACTGTCTAGACAGAACACGAGGACTTCAAACTCGAGCCAAGTTGCTAGTTTGAAAGTCAAATTTTGGCTTTCAGATGAGCAAAGGCTCTGAGGGGACAGTGTGCCAAGCAGTTCTAGCCAGGGTTCTTGCAAGTTGGATTTTTAACGATCAGAATGCTCTTCAAATTTTGTTCTGAGTGATAATGAGGTCGCCCATGTTTGCCAATTTGCCTGATGAACTTGTTTTATGCGTGGGATTCGATCAGAGATTACAGCAAGACCAGCGGAATGACAAAAAAATTGGGGACCAAGAGATGTATTTGGAACAGAGTCATCAGAGGTCCAGATTGGGTCATTGAACTAGTTTCGAATTAGACCCAATCATCTCTCTGGATTGAAATTTGAGAAGACAAAATAGTGGTTGAGTTAGCTGGTTTTCGTGATTTGGTTAACAAATTGCACGTACACGCCTGACTTCCCTCCCCTGCTTCCACTGCACAGACAAGGGGTACCCTCCCGTCTCCAGTAAAACTGTATCAGACAACCCATGACTCCACCTCCCACTTGATCAGCTTGACCAAATTCACGAAATTCTCTGTTCATTTCATCAATAGTTTACGAACAGCTCAGAACGTCTGACCTGAAATAACAGATATACCTATTGCAGATTACACACTGCCTCGTCGTAAGTTCATAGACAACTCACTTCAAAAGACCAGAGGAATCGATGCACATTCATGGTGATTGATGAACCTTGTTCTAGTATTTGCTTATAAGCTTTATGTTTCTAATGGCGTCAAAGTCTGCTCTCCAGCACACATTAACATGTATTATATTCTGGAAACAACCCAGAAAGAATTCACTCAATCTACAGCTACAGGTCTTTCGGGCTAGTCGTTTCTTCCGCATAAAGCACAGGTTTTACCCATTTAGGCAATTTATCGAACAGGTAGTATTCAGCCCGATCAAATGCTAATAGTATCAAGCGGAAGATAAAAGAAAAACTCATATTAAAATGTTTTTATCTACAATTGCCTCGCCTTTGTAGCATAGAACTGTGAACGCAGAGGGACAGGGATATGCTCTTTCACCAAATCAGCCCTCTGACACTGGTGTCAAAACCATGTACTGGTACTAACCCAAAACAGATCTCCTCAGTCTATAGAAGAGATGTCCTGCGTTTCAATTTTCATCGACATGGACAAACTATCAAACAGGTAGTGTTGGTCAAGATCAGGTAACTAGAGCATAGTGAGTTGCCGATCACCATGTTACTTGCCTGTACTGATACAATACTGAAATGAATGGACTTGAATTTCTGAGGCTACTTACACCAGTGTTCATCATCTGTATTGGTCCCCACTGACTTCTCCTCCAGCAACGACGAGTCTCCTCCGCTGCAACCATACGTTGGATCAACAAGTCACCTCGATACGGGTACATGGATGGAGACAAGCACCATTTCTACGTGTAGGTTTCTCCACGCACAACATGATTTTCACGGAAGTATTAAGAACCTGCAGGTGTTAGGGAGGGATCCTCCAGTCCTGACTCTCTGGTCTTTTCTTCTGCCAAGCCTTTATTCAACTGAAACAAAAGGGCTGTACTATGTTCATTGCACCTGGTAAAGGCACCTTTCTCTGTTGCCGCCATCAAAGGAATCCCAAACGACTTCGGAATGGACGAAGTTTCGTTTTCCGACTTTTGACCGGTACAGAATTCAATATTTGAAGTTTGAACAGGGAAAAGAAAAAGCATTGAACACATTATAAGCAGGCAAGAGGATCATGAACACGGAGGAAAACCTTTCCCGTGAGTTTCTGTGAAAATCGTGTAAACCTGAATTTTAGGTTCACAAAAGATCAACCGACATACATCTCAAGAACAGGGTGAAGCTTGTTTTCAAATATAATGAAACCGGACTACAATCTTGAGAATTATGATTTTTGAAACTGAGCTATATCTGTCTCAGTAAGGTGAGAGACTCTGTCCACTGCGCCCCAGATATTATATTTGCAGCAACAAAATGCATAGTTTGATCATTTGTCACACCAAAAGTGTTATTAGATGATGCACAAATAGGCTCCTACAATACAAATTTGACAGTGTAGATTATACGTCAAATCACGCTGGATGTCCAGTACCAAAACCTCCAAATATGGATAAACAAAAGAATTGCATAAGCATTGCTAATATACAGAAAAATGACACTTCCCGAATTCTTGTCCATCATTATTGTAGGCTACAAATTAATTCCCCTCTAAAACGGGACTAAAGGGACAGAAATTGCAAGCATTCCCAGTTAAATGAAATTTATTGTGAAGGAGACATAGGGATGAGAATCAGATTCACCGACTAGACCAGCCATTCCCACATCATCTTCTGATTTCCAGTAAATGCTGTAAGAAAAACACAGACAAAATCAAACTGAAATTCTGGATAAACCCATCCGGAAATGCACAACAAAGACGGAAAGGACCATAAGCTCCATAATATTTACCTATTTGTATTGTCACAGAGGCGCTCCAATATGCTGCGCACTTTCTTCTCACTTTTTGCAGATGGAGCTAGAACTGCCGCCTGAAATCAATTTCAAGAAGCATAAGAAGAATGTTAACACAACTTGGAGACAGACATCAGAGAGAAAACTAAGATAATATCTGTCCCCATCATATTATGTAGAATTAGTTTATGCCATGTGATACTAAAAATGTGAGCCACCTTGATAGCAAGAGATTTTGACTGCAACCGAGTCTCTCAACAAAAATATGGTAGCAGTGACCGACATGAGAATTTTCTATGAAACCGACAATCCAATGTATTTTCCATAAAGAATCGTGGACAAGTTTGATTACCAAGAACGACGGTGGTAAGCCATATCTTAGAATGCTTTCAGAGAAGACACGCACTGCACAGAAGTGCATCCAAGAGATGAAAACCTGCCAAGTTCAGGTATATAGAGGAATATTTTAAAATCACCTCCAAGTTTCCATGAGATTAAAACTACAAAAGTAATGCCAAGAGAAACAGGAAGCAGATAAAGAATAACGATGACTTTCATGTGTCAGACCTTCAAAACATGAAGTACCACGTTGGTGGTTAATTCTCTACAAAGATGTGCACACTGATACATGCTGTAAGCATGTCTTACCATCTTGGAAACTGATGCATACCACCCATCCAAAGCCTGAAATGCATCGGATGGTTTGGCTGATACAGAGAGCAATAATCTATATCAAGTGATAGACACCACACTGATCTCTTCAAAACCAGATAGTTGCATGATATGCAATAAAAATTGCCACCATGCAAACCACATAGCTGTGAGGTCTAACACTAGCAACAAATTCAAAACCTTTGTTGTCTTAACCACCCTACCATGAGGCACCAAATCTGACCTTTTCTCGTAGACGTTAGAAAATCAATCTTGCACATGATATTGGTATTGTATACTGCATATCACACTCTATATATACTAGTCATCCTCATATGAATTGTACCTCTCCATAGCTGGCATAACACCACTGTAAGAGAGAGCTTCTCATGTTATCCTGATCTTGCATCAATTTTTCCAATTCCAGTTTTCGACTTTCTGCTGCTTCAGGGCTATATTCAAAGTCACGAATCTGGAGGACAGGAAGAATCAAAGAGAGACCCAATTTTAGTAATGCATTGCTAAAATCATGCAGAAAGTAATCCAGGAGATTCTCATCTTACAAAGCACACTTATACACTTATATAGTTACCACAAAGCTCAAACAACATGAGGTCCACTAAGATGAGATATAGTTTAAACCTATTGTGGTAATTCGACAGTAACAAATTTACACAGAAAATCACCTGAAATCCCTTTTCACGTGCACTTGTTTTGAAGTTGTCAGCAACTCTACCAAATAATGTTACTGTGTACAGAGCATAATCATTGTCCTCATACAACTTCTTTGAGGACCTTGGTACCTGTAAAAGTTCTACTAAATTTAAAATTTAGGAAGTAAGTGAATAAAAAATTAAAAAATGGGAGAAAACAATCACCCTCACAACAGAAAACATACTGAAAGACAAGAACAGTTTAGCAAGATAAAAGATGTAAAATATCATATCCAAAGAAAACCTAGAATTGAGTGGATAACTTACAGCATGTCAGTTAAGCACAAAAAGTTTAAAATGAAACAATAGAAAATCCCAGAATTCAAACAAGACAGATGGGCTCATGATTCCCTGTTAAAAATTTACTTTCTTTAGAAGTCCTGAATCTCACGACCATGCAAACATTATAGTAGATTGAACAAATCAGCAGCTCCTCACTGTGTTGGTTCATTTCAAATACAGTAATATCAAATCTCTCTCAAATAATTGGTCACTGTAACAGAAACAAGCTTGGATCAAGTAAATCAAGTAGCATATAACTCTCCAACAGAATTATATTCTATCAAATATTTTTTGGGGCCAAATAAATGAATACCTTAAAACAAGTAGTAAATGATTCACAGCTTGATATTACATGACATAAATTTAAAACAAACAAAAGCACTCACGTCTATCCACACAATAAAACTATAGAAGAAAATAAAATTTAAAACAACAGTGCCATGCTGTACTTGAGATCACTTTCAAGAAAAACTGTAGAAAAATCGTCCTCAACTGTCTATTGAAAAGGTTAATTACAGTGAAAAACACAGGACTTACCACATGGGTAGTTAATGTTTCATATTGGGATAACCACTGTTTTTGAGAATATTTAGGAACAACAGCTAAGAGAGTCACTAAATGTTCTGATGTGATAATATCCTCCGGCTTCACTAAATTGGAAAGATCACGAACAGCCAAGCTGAAATAAGTAAGAGATATTTTCAGTCCTAACTCAAATTAAGGAAAGAATGACAATCCAACATAAATAAGGACACAAAGGAGAAGAATCTAATGTTTCTAAAACAAAATAAAAATTGCCAAAGGCAATTTCTAGCATGCAACCAAAATCTATCAGGAGACTTAATTGAAATAAAATGCTTAAGCTATGAGCTATTCAAAGAACCATTCAACAAACCTTCCACTTTGTTTTCTATTAATCGCATTGAGCTGGCTACGTACATTATTATATTCAGCAACTCGAACCTGCAAGGACCAATCACATGGAAACTGTGAATTTTAACAATGAAATCTCAACGTCAAAGGGAGTCTGGAAATTTTCTGCAAAAGAGAAAACACATCAGACCACATACACGGGTAGGGCGACAGAATCTAGCAAGCATTATCCCACACTTTTCAACTTGCTAGGGATCAGGATATTTCAGTTAAAAAATTTTATAACTTTGTGAACAATTCAAAATGTTGGGACTTCAACTTAAGGAGGGCCTGAAGAGAAGATAAGGCTTTTGCAGTTCTCAATTTTCTAACGACCCAGATAGGGAGAATACATTATGATTTGGAGAAAAGATTCCTCCAGGTCATATACTATCATTTCCCAATATGTTTTTGTTTGTGGCTACGACCTAAGCAAAAGGTGTCAGCAGCCACCGTCTACAAAAACTATGCCCCCAAAATCATTCACTTCCTTTGGTGTATAACAAAAATTAAAATTCTTACTGTGGATCAACTTCATAAGAGGCGAAATATGATTGAGGACCAAACTTTTAAGCTTTGTACCCAGGACACCAAGACCATAGACAATCTCTTTTTCCAATGTTCACTTTTAGGGCAGATTTGGGGTGGGGTGCTGCTTTTCTCAATTTTTATTTGCAATCATGTTTTCCCTCTTCCTTGTATGGCCTCCTTGAAAAATTAGTTTCAGCATTTAGGGGGACAACTCAAAAGAATCTCTGGATGTTAATTTTTGTTACCATAATATGAAATATTTGGAAAGAAAGGAGCCAACAGACTTTTGAGGGTAAACAAAAGTCCTTGAAGAAAATCATTGAAGCAACATTCCATTGTGTTTTCTTCGGGCAAGCAAACTTCAAGGTATCTGTCATTCCCCAAGTTCAATTATAAGGAGATGATGGAAGGACATCATCACCACAATTGACTTCACCATCTCTGATCTTGTAGCTCATAAGGTAACCTTGGTCAGGCTGAAGGTGGCAAAGTTATAGGGACTCATCAAGTGTGTTATTTCTTGTTTACTCTTTGCCCTTTGGTGAGTGTAATGCTACAATGGTGGAGTTGAGAGCCCTCGTCCAGGGTTTTCAGCTCTAAAGCTGACTTTTCTAGGCTCCAATTGTCATGGAATGGGACTCTATGCTGGTATTAGTTGGGACAAAGGGGAATGTGCTCCTGGCCATTTCCTAGCACCTTTTTTTATGAAATCAAGGACGTTTGTAAAAAACTTAAACATTACTTGGTCTCTTACCCCTAGGATTGTCAATAGCACAGCCAATGCACTTGCAAGGGAAGGAGTGACTTGACAGCAATTCAGTATTGGCACTCCCACTTCGATTTGTTTCTCTTTACATGTATCATCCTTTTCTTACAGGCCTGCCTCTTGTAAAGTTGTACCAGGAATATTCGTACTTTCAATTGCTTGGGAGCCTCTTAATGGAATCCTTTTTCTTATGGTCATCAAAAAATGCAAAATTGATTCTAAATTTGTAGCTTAAAGTGGAGACCTTAGTCTGGCTTCTTAAGGACAATGCGATACTGTAATTAAGAAGTGTTAACCCAGTGGAGGAGAAAAGCACTGACACTTTTAAATAGAAATCATCATGTGAATGATGATGATGACTATTGTCACTAATCAGGTTCCTGTGTTTACAAATCTCTATGTTGCTTTGCATGGCATGGGGCCTGTAAAGCAAGCTAGATGGCATGGTCGGAGAAACATTCAGGGAAGATGGTTAATTCAGTTAAGAATGCTGATGAACCTAAGAACATCATGTGATTGAGAAAAAGAGAGGTGTAGAAAGTGATGAAATAAAACAATGGTAGAACTTCCTAAGACCGATACTAAGAGACTTTAGCCCATTAGTATTTCACATTAACTGCCTGAAACGCGTTAGTTTAAGGAAGACTCCATATTAGCCATTCCAGCATCAATGCCTACCCAGCTATCCACCATCCATCCAAAAGGGTGCATAACACAAAATTGGCTCACCGACTCAAGAATTCTCTTCCTTGATTGACTAGATGGTAAATCCATTCAATGAGGCCAACATCAATACATTCCAACAATTTGTATTATCTCAATCTTAAGAATGACATAAGAAGGAAAAAAAACTCCATGAAGGATCATGCAACTGATGCTTACAGTAAACTAGCCCTAAAACTTTGTACTGTTCAATGCACCTTCAAACATGAATCTTCTTTGAAGAGAGAGAGAGAGAGAGAGAGGGAGAGAGAGAGCAACTGTAAGAGAATCCATTCTATGCAATTAATCAGTAATTTCATCCGTTTCCAATTAATTATTTGAATAAATTAAAGCATTTGGGTTATTTCTTGACTGTAGAAAAACTGCAACCTGCAAGTCTTCACTCCAATTAATCAGCATCTAGTTACCTTGAGATCGTCCTCGATTTTAGCCACTTGGACATGGATACTGTCAACAATCTCCCTGAGTGGTGACATTATCGGATATTTTGCTTCATCCCATACAAACCTGCAAAAAACAAACCGCTGTATTAAGTTTCAAATCGCCAAAAACCTATTTCCATGTAATTAAGACCTCTCACTAACCCTCAGACCAAATTCAAGAAAATCAGATCACCTTGTTAGGTAAGAATCAACAGGAACCCCCTCTACCGTCAAAGGACTACCTTCGATGCCCGATACCCGCTCCAGTTCCTCCACCTGACGCCTTATCTTATGGGAAACACCTTCAATAAAACTGTTCGACTGCATATCCAACATGTTTCAAAAATTTGAATAAATCATAAAAAATCGATAGAAAAAAATTAACTTACAATTTCATACTAAATAATCAAAATCGCACCTTCAATAGATCGTCGCTGAGTGATAGAAGTGAATCTAGGGTTCCAACCCGAAGATCAGGTGTATTGAACTGCAAAATTCACAAAAAATGCCAAAATGCATTTAGAAATGTCATGATTGAATTCATGCATCGCTGATGTCACATGCCATGGACAGATCCATTTCCAGAATTTGCATCTCTTACCCTGTAGACGGGAGTGTCGAATGACTGTTTGGAGATCGCTTCCTGCAAACGACTCCATGTTGAAGAAGCGGATGATTGGACGGGCAGAGACACGACCCAGTATCTCGTCGCGGCAGCCATAGAACTGCAATTTTGAGCTTCGATATGTTCTGGGGATTGGGTACAATGGAGAGGAGGGAGATCGAGTCCTCAGGACCAACAATGGCGGAAATAATCACTCTATCACAGACAGTGGGGGACATTGAACCGGATCCGATACTTTCGACCAAGTGGAGGACCCGATCTGAAGTTAATCTCAACGCGGTTCAAGCAAGTTATTTGTGAATCGCTACGGTTCCGGTTGTAAAACTGAAGACCGAAGGCCAGCCGAACTCTAGGACCGACGCTGGTCCGACCAGATAATATTGGAAAAGGCATCACCTGAGCTGGAGTATCTATGTCCCTTACTCCTAACCAACTCTAGGCCTGAGGAGGGCTTTTTTTTTTTTATCCAAAAATGGTAAATAAACGTGGCAAAGGTCGTTAGAATAGCACCCTTTGACACGTCATTTGGGAGGGGGAGAAGATTATAGGGTAAACATGGAATCGAGCCAAGCTCAAATTTGAATATGTTTAAATTTAGTTTGATCTAAATACTTCAAACTCAAGCTACGTATCGAACCTAAAATTAGAATCGAACTCGAACCTAAAAATTTTAACCGAATTTGAACCCGAACTAAGTTAGGTTTGAGTTTCAATTTATATTTAAAACTTAAAAAATAAAAAAATAAAAGAATAGTGATGACCTTGGTACCGTTAAAGGCTTGTTAGTGACAACTATTAATTTTTCTTAAAATTTTGGAAAAAAATAATAATAATAAACTAAGGTCGATAATTCTAGGATAATTTGACATCAAAAGCAGGCTTGATTTTTTTTTCTTGCACTTTTCCTCGTGTTCTATTTTTGGACGATCAAGCTTCAAACACCCTTTACCCTTTTTTTCTGGAAGATCGGCAATGAAAGGGAGAGCTCCTTGGGTTTTTTCATCTGCTCCCATCGACAACACCAAAAAATGAGGGAGGATATTAGGAATTAAGAAAGTTGACTGAGGTATCATAAGAGCCCTCGCCCAAACCAGTCCGGACCTAAATAATCTCCACCTTTTGCCTCGACCCCGATCGGGATCTTGCATGGCTCTGCCATTAGCCACCAGCCACCAGCGACGGGTCCAACTAGGGGTGGCTTCGAGCCGAGCCGGTTCGCGAGTCGGCTCGGTTCGGCTCGGTTCGATTCGTCATTTTTCGAACTCGAGCCGAGCTCGACCTAAGCTAGGTTCGGTTTGTTGGCTCGCGAGCCGGCTCGAAATGAGTTGGATCGGCATGAATCGGTACGGGATCGCGAGCGGGAGCGAGAGTGAGGGGGGGAAAAAATTTTCCTCCCCCCTCGTCACTGCCGACCCCTCCCATCGGTTGTTGTCGCCGCCTCTACCGCCGTCGTAGCTGTTCTCTGGCGTCTATACCGCCGTCGCAGCTGCTCGTCGGCCGCCTCTGTGTCCGTCCGTTCGATTTCTTCCTCTCCTCGCCGTCGCCTCTGTTTCCGTCGCCGCCGCTTCCGTCACCGCCGATTCCGTCGCCGCCGACTCCGTCGTGGCCGTCATCTCCGACGATAAATCCTCCCCGGCGCCGTAAGCCCCTTCCCTCGGGGTCGTCTCGGCGGAAAACCAAAACAGGGGATAAATAATCTCCCCCTTCCTCGCGAGAAAATGATCTCGCACGTGCGATATCATAAAATAAAAAAAAACTTTTTCTTCTGGAAAAAATTAAAAATAAATTTTATAGAAATAATTTTCTATAAACTATTAGTGTCTCATTTTTTTTAAACACTTTTCTAATTGAAATTTTTTATTAAAAATCATATAATTTTCAAAGTAAGATTTTTTGTACCAAGATGGGGTAGAAAACTGTATAGAAAATTTTTGAATAAGTATTTAACAGTTGATGTTGTAATACTTTTAGCATGAAATAATTTTCATTGCAATTTTGTGTTTGATATTTTATTTAATTAAAAATTTATCGATAAGTATAATAATATATTAGATTGATTATTAATTTTTATTTATTTCCCTATAAGAGACAATAAAAGGTCCATTTAACTTTCCTAAGAAAATTTTAAAATATTTCCTATAATTTTCTAATAAGTCACTAATAGTAATAAGATTTTATTTAAAGGTTTTTTTGGGAATATGTATCATAGGAAAAATATTTTTAGTTTTCCCTAGAATATAAATTTTTATCTAGGGGCACTAAGGAGGCCATAATAAATTATGGCCAAATTCAAAAATTACAAAACAAGCTAGACAACAATTGGTGTATAAAATATTAATATTGGTGCATTTTAATCCATTATTGAAATTCAATCCTGAACCTCCCCTATCATTATATTTTTTAAAAATGTATGCATAATTTTATATATAATTTATTCAAAGTCACCCCTACGTGCGAGATCATAAACAAGGAAAAAAAAAACTCTTTGTCCCTTCCTCATGGCTCTTAAATAAATTGAAAAGATATTTTAGTAAAAATATTTTTCCAGAGACTAGTTTTTTCAATAAATGTTGAAAAAACATTTTTAATAGAAATATAGGGACCATTAGTGCCTCGTATTTTTTCAAAATATTTTTCTAATTATAAATTCTTTTTAAAAAATCCTATAATTTTTCAAGTAAGATTTTCTTGCCAAGATGGTTTAGAAAACCATATAGAAAAATTTTGAATAAGTATTTGACAGTTGATGATATAATACTTTGAGCATGAGGCAATTTTCATAGTAATTTTGTGTTTGACATTTTATGTGATTAAAATTTTATCGATAAGTATAATAATATATTAGATTAATTATTAATTTTTATTTATTTCCTTATAAAAGGCAATAAGAGGTCCATTTAATTTTCCTAAGAAAAATTTAAAATATTTCTTGTAATTTTCTAGTAAGTATGTAATAGTAATATGATTTTATTTAAAGAATTTATAGTTTTTATTTGGGTGATTGTAAATTGATAGTGATATTTTATTTAATTTTGTTGTGTTTGATTATTGTATGGAGTTTATTTATAATGTTATGCAGTGTATGGAGTGTTTAGATTATTTTATGGAGTGTATAAACAATTTCATGAAGTGTTTATGGAATGTATAAACAATTTTATGGAGTGTTTATGCAGGTATTATGTATATTGATTATGCCCAATTTTAAGTAAAGGTCATGCCGAATTTTATACAAGTATTATATATATAGATTATGCTCAATTTTAAGTAGAGGTTATGCCCAATCTTATACACATATTATATATATAAGTTATGCCCAATTTTATGTAGAGGTCATGCCCAATTTTATATAAAATGTATGCATAATTTTATATACATTTTATTCGATATATATTGTTTTGAAAAGTTTGAAATGTATGTTGAGGCTCGAGCTCGGCTCGAACTCGTTGGGCTCGAGCTCGATAACAATTTTAGGCTCGAGATGAGGCTCGGCTCGAAGCTCGGCTCGAAATATTTAAATCAAGTTCGACTCGAACATATGCAGGTTCGGGCTCGGCTCGGCTCGGCTCGATGCCACCCGTCCAACCAAAGGTTCCGACTTCTAGACCCGCTTGTCGGATTTCCTTTACTCGAAGCACCACTCAGTCTTCCGCCAGATCTACCCGTGTAACTGCGAGACACCGAATAGAGGTGTAGAACCTCGACGCCCTGTCTGTCTGCATGTTGCGTTCAGAGTGACCTGCTAATAATTTTCGGTCTCCCTTTCCATGTAAAGTAATATTTTCTTAATTCTTAACAACGTTGGATCCGTTATAATCATCGATTAAATGAGGATCTTGCAACTGGGTTTGTTAATCGTTTTGACGACTGGAGTCGCTGCAATTCTTATATATGTTACTGGTCTCTCGGGGTTTAGTAAGTCCTCATCTTATTGAATCAGTTTAATGTTCGAACATTCAGTAGCAGTAAAAATTTGAAAGCAGTCTCTCTGTTTCATCTTCTTTCGGTGTTTGTCTTGCGATAGTTAGAGTGAGAGAGCTAACGTTTTGGCATTCTGATTTGGTTGGTAGGTGATAGCGTTTCAAGGGAAGATTTGAGGGTTTTGGAGTCCCTGCAGAGCGAGTTCAGGCAGTGTGTGGTGAGTCCTAGATTGTGGTGCTTTCCATTTTTTGAATCTCGGTTCTTCTCTGCCATGTTTTCATCACCTGTTTATATTTGTCTGATATGTATTATGCTTGTTTTAACTAGATTTGGTTTGCTAGTGTGTCTTTCCTTACAATTTGAGGGTATGCTGCATGTGTGGGTAGGATGTTTGAGAATGTTTTTTCGCATTAGAGTTGAATGGCTTAAGAATGTGATGGTGTAGCAATAATCTGGTACCATGTTGCAGAGAGAAAATGGGTTAGGCTTACAAGCTCTAAGTGGAAGTAATTACTGCCAGGTTATCATGCAGTTTCCTATTAATACCGTATCCAAGTGGGTAAGTTATTCTTTCCTTCAAAGACATGCTACCGATTTCTCTGGCTTGCTTTGAAAAAACAAGTATCTTAGCGCCATAATTCTCACAATTTGTCTTTTTATTCTGCCAAATGACAACAGACGGACCCTGTGACCAATCAACCTGAGGGTTTGTCTTTTGAATTCAACATCTGTGAAGCATTGGCAACATGGGAACAGGTGAAATTTCATTCCAGTATCTCATCAACTTATTGAATATAATTAGCTTCTTTGCATCTTTATTTTGTTTTATGAAAATTATTGATGTTTGATTGTCCTACCAAATCTTGTTGTTCAGTAATCTTACAAACATTTGTAATTGGTACTTCATTCAGCTTTCATTCATTACTTTTCAGAGCCTTATTTTGTTATATCTGTAGAATGTTGGTATATGAAAGTTGCATTTGGATTTCATCTATCAAATCTTCATATTTTCTGCTATGATTTTCTTTATTCACTGCTGTTTTTAGTAGGTGAAAATTATCTTGGTTTTTATGGTGCAGGTTCGTAATAGTACCACAATACTCACCAAGGAGTTCATTGATGCTTTGCCTAATGGATGGCAGGAGTATGCTTGGCGTAGGATCAACAAAGGAATATTTCTGTGAGTATCTCTTACTTCAGCTCATTGTAATTGAACATCTAGCTGACACTGTCTGGTATTTCTTTTCCAAATTTGCAGTAACAATTGCAAGAATAAGACAATGTGCATGGAAAAACTTGCATTGGTTCTTCCTGAATCCCCACCATATGTGCCACGACAATTTGCACGGTGTGCTGTGGTAGGCAATTCAGGGGATCTTCTGAAAACAAACTTTGGGGATGAGATTGATGGTTATGATGCTGTTATACGGGAAAATGGTGCTCCACTGCAGGTCCTATGCATGCTTTTTCATGCATACCTGATTTTCCTGTAGCATATTTATTGATTTACTAAAGTTCCAAATCTTTTGTAAACTATGTTCATCACTTCTTGTTTTCTCTCCTTGCTGCAGAACTATACCAAGTATGTTGGTAAAAAATCTACATTTCGTCTTCTTAATAGAGGGTCCGCTAAGGCATTGGATAAGGTTGTGGAGTTAGATGGTATGTTAACTGCACCTTTTTGTTGCTGGATGTTCTCATCTCTTCTTGAAGCTTGCTAAGGCGTTCATTCTGCAGAAACTCGAAGGGAAGTCCTGCTTGTTAAAACCACCATTCATGATATCATGAACAAAATGATTCGGGTTTGTGAGCTTTATTTACCTTAGACATAAATTTAAATTTCACAAAATTCATACATCTTGTTTCGCTGTTACTCAATTTTATCTTCTTCCTCTATATATTGAAGTTGTAAACTAGTTTTAATTTTGCTGAGTGTTAGTGTCTTTGGAGGTTTCAGGTCTATGTCTGAGTTAATAGAATTATGTCAGACCCATCAGAAAAGGAAAACTTACCCTCCCATTTTGTCATCTATGTTCACAAGGGTTTTCTTACTTCAACCTGGTAAAAATAAACTTCACTATTACTGTACCCATAAGAAGTGATATATTTAAAATTTGAACACAACATATGCCATTTGATGCTCTAAATGCCTCTCTTGACTAGACACCTGTTTTTTTTTTTTTTTTAAGAAAAGTGATAATTTATTAGCAAAAAACAAAGAACAAAACAGGAGATTAAAGGAGCACTCCCACTACAATCAGGGATTGGAGGAGGGGTCCATTTTTAGCAAGAGAATCAACAAAAGAATTTGTTGACCTTGGGGTGTGAGTCCAAAAACAATTACAAAGGGGAGTAAGATCACAAATTTTTCTAAGAATACTCCAATGTCTCCAGTAGAGCACCAGTTGATTGACAATCAACGAGTCACCTTCAATAATAAGGGGGACTGATGAGATGTTGCTGGAAGAGGAGGAGGCCATGATAGAGGGCGGAGTCAACAATCCTCATAGGACCCGAATAGGTGAGAAGAGTTTGGCCATCGGCATCCCGGATGACACCACCAAAACCCACGATGCCAGGACATCCCCGAGCACTTCCATCAATATTTAGTTTGAGGAAGCCCGACGAGAGGAGGGACCCAGACAATATTGATTGGCGAGCGACGACTGCAAGTCATGGTGGCAATGGTTGACCAGTTGAGGCGCAATGTGGGGTTGAGGAATCTGAATTCCTTCCTGGTGCGAAGCCAAACCGATACTTGGCAAATGATCATACTGACGACCTTTTCAAGATGGCTAGATTTGAAATTGAAGCGGCTATTGTTGCATTCTTTCCATATATGGCCCAAGGTGCGTGACCAATAATAGAGGAAATCATAAGTCTGCCTAGTGAGGGGAGAGGAGGCCTTGAAGTCATCATGGTGATAGAGTGGAGATAGCTAGGGAGGCAAAAATATAGCCCCAAATGATTGAAGAGGCCAAACTAGACCAGCCAAGGGAATTGGCAGTGAAGAAGGAGACAGTTGGTTGTCTCTTCAATCGCATTGCAGAATGTGTAGAGAATGGAAGGCGCAGTGTTGCCCCATCTATGAAGGTTTGAGGCAGTAAGAATTCAGTTTTTAGCTACACACCTGAGAAAAATTTTAGCTTTGAGGGGGGAGCCAACTTCTAGATGTAGTGGGAGAAGTTTGGAAAATCTCTTTGGATCAATTCTATTGTTCCAGAAGGAGATGAAACTTCAATAGGTTGTGTAGTAGGTATTATTGTAGGTGCTCTAGATGAACTATAGCAATTGGCACCAAGGATGGTCTAGTTGACCTCGTCCACCACATCCATGAGCCACACAACCACCATGGCTAGTGCAAGTATGTTTGCTTTCCATGTGTTTTTTGCCATGTCGTGGGTGATTGATTCCATTGCATCTTTATGCATGTTAGGTATGTCTTCCATATTTACTTCTCTTAGTTAGTCATCCTTTTTTAGATATGTTACCTTTTTTATGGTTTCTTCTCACCAATTGGTGAAGTGGCAAAGTTCTACCTACTTCATCTTTACCTTTAGAGTCTGTTTGTTTGTTCTTAACTTCTTTGTTAACTTATTATTTGTCAGTCAGATTGCGCAATCTTTAAATTGTTTGGTAACCTTCTTTCTTGCTCATTATGTATTTCAGTACCTCAAAAACAAAGAGGATGATTGGTTTAGGCCATCAGAGAAAGAGTCTCTACTACTTGGAAGGTTCACCAATGTAGACTTCTTTAGTGCTTTAAGCAGATGTATCATGCTTCTAGTGACACTTGTGGTTAGGACATCCTTTCCTAACCAAGTTAAATAAGATATTTTCAAATTTGCTTCTATTTTGATCATTTAATGTGAATCATATGAACTTGGGAAGCTTCATCAGACATCTTTTCCTTCTAGTTAGAATCATAGTTTGTTTCAGATAGTCCATTGAGATAGTATCTTTGGTTTTTGGTATTTGCTTCCTTCATTGATGCTTTACTAGGTTCACATGGGTGCATATCCTACAAAATAAATCTGAAGTCTTTGATGTATTTCAATTTTTAAAGTGAAATAAAAATTGATTTGGGTGCATGTCTTCGTGTTTTTCATTTTGATAATGTGCTTGAGTTCATGAACCACAATTTTGGTTCTTTTTGTAAACTTATGGCATTATTCATCAATTTTTTTGTGTTTATACCCTATTGCAAAATGGGTAGCAGAAAGGAAGAATCACCACTTGTTAGAGGTTGCATGGATCATCTTATTTCAAATACAAGTTCCAAATTTTATTGGGGTGATGCTATCCTTACTGCTTATTGTCTGATCAATAAATACCCTCTTTCATACTTGGAGGAAGAATTCCACTACAAGTTCTTAAACCCGGCAATAACTTGTTTCCTCCTAGTCCTCGTGTTTTTTGGTCTATTTGATATGTGCATGTTTTTTGGTCTGTCTCATGGCAAGTTATCCCCAAGATCAATCAAGTGTGTTTTCCTTGGGTATTCTCTCATACTCAAAAAGGAAATAAGTGTTATTGTCCTTCCACAAGAAAAACTTATTTGTCTACTGATATCACATTTTTTGAAAATGTTCCATTTTTCAAAGATCGATGACTCTACTATTTCTACACCACTTGATGTTGATGTTGTTGCTCTTGTTTCAGTAGAGGTTGTTCCTAGTGTTACACCTATTGTTGCTCAGCCATTGCAACATTGCAGGTTTACCAACACAAGAAACCTCCCAAGGCACTATTTAAGGCTCCCTCTTTTTTGTCCTTACCAATGCCCTCATTGCTAATGGCCCCTGAGGTAAGTGATTTGAATCTTTGTATTAGTTTTTGTAAGGGTGTTTGTGCTTGTACTCACCATCCCCTATCTAAAATTATGTCTTTTGACTCATTGTCTGGTCCATTCAAGATGTTTGCCTTGTCCTTGCCCTTTTATACTATTCCTTCTTCAGTGCAGGATGGTCTGTCGCTTACTCGATGGAAGCACGCCATGGATGTGGAGATGGAGACATTGTTTAAAGGGGTACCTAGACATTGTGTGATCCCCCTCCAGATGTTGCCATTGTGGGTTGTTGTTGGGTCTACACTATGAAATACAACGCAGATGGGTCCATCGAGAGGTATAAACTCAGACTTGCGAGTAAGGAGTATACCCAAACATATGGTGAGGATGTTTTTGAACGTTTCACTTATAGGACGGTGACATCAGTTCACATTTTTATTTGGTTGTTACCAAGGGTTGGCCCTTGTTTCAATTAGACATCAAATACGCCTTTTTGTATGTAGATTTGGAAAAAGGAGCTATACATGGAACAACCTCTTGGATAAGTTGCTTAGGGGAAATTGGAAAGTGTGTAGGCTGAACAATGCCATTTATGGCTTCAAGTAAAGCCCTAGAGCATGGTAGGATAGGTTCAGCAAAGGGATTATGTCCTTGGGTTTACCAAAAGTTATTGTGACGAATCATTATTTGTTTTGAAGAGGTTTTATGGAGTTATGGTGTTAATTGTGTATGTTGATGACATAATGTTGTCGCGAAGCGATCCAAGGGGGTATTAAAGAGGTCAAGGATCATCTAAAAACATTTTCAAACCAAGGACTTGGGATCCCTTAAGTATTTTTTTTTTTTTTTGGGATTGTGGTAGCAAAAAGTAAACAAGAATTGTTTCGACACAAAGAAAGTATGTTACAGATATACTACAAGAGTATGGTTTTCCAACAGTAAAGCAAGTCGGATATCTATGAAAGTGAATCATAATCTTCATGAAGATGAAAGTGTTGAGCTCAAAGATAAGATCATGTATAGAAGGTTAGTAAGCAAATTTTTTTATGCCACAGTTGTCCGACCTGACTTCTCATTGTTAGAAGTGTAGTTAGTTCATGGAGCATCCAAGAAAGATTCATTTAGAGGTTACACAAAGAATACTGAGATATTTGAAGGGGGTGCTTGGCAAAGATTTTTTATATGAGCCACATGGTCATTTGCAGATTGAGGTTATTCAAATGTTGATTATGTAGGGTCCAAGTTGGATAGAAAATCTACCATTTGTTATTGTGTATTTGTTGGAAGGAATTTGATTAGACAAAAAACAAAATGTTATGGCCTGTTCTAGTACTGAAGTAGAATACTGGGTAATGACTCATACAGTTAGTGAGCTTTTATGACTAAGATCTATTTTGCAAGAGCTAGACTTCTCTACCAAAGGTGCTATGTTGATGCATTTTCATAACCAAGCTGCAATGTTTATTGCTAGTAACCCATTGTTTCATGAAAGAACCAAGCATGTTGAGATTGATTGTCATTTCGCTTGTAATGTTGTGATGAGTTGTACAACGGTCATTGTATATGTTAAATCTGCAGATGAGCTTTGTGGTATTTTATTAAGGCTTTAGGAAAGCATGAGTTTGGGAATTTTTGTAACAAATTGGGATTCCTTAATGTATACGCTCTAGTTTGAGGAGTATTGAGAAATATGAAGAATGGTATTTTAGTCATTTTACACTTATCATATTGCTCCTCTAGGTTAACAGTAGGCTTGTCTTTGTATAGGAGTATGTAGTTCAATTTTCACTTTATTCTGAGATGTATTTAGGGGGCATTTATGTACTTTTTATTTATTTTTCACTTAAGTGATTATATTATAGAGAAGAGATCAACCTCAGACCTATGAGTGCTGGAATTCTGCTGCACTCTTCATCCTTCTGTTGTGCTCTCTTTTTGTCTCTTTCTCTCTTTCTTTTCTCAATTTTCCACTTCTGCTAGAAACATGAATCTAATTTTCATTAGATCTTTGAATTCAAAAAATACTTTCCACAAGTAGCCGAGCATATGAAGATGAGATTTTTAACTTTGTTCCATCTCTGGTTCTTAAACCCCTTCTGTTCAATGCCTCTGGTTCTTGAACCCCTTCTATTTGATACCAAGGACATTTTTCCTTGTACAGGAAATTCCAATAGATAATCCTGTCTATCTCATGCTGGGTGCATCCTTTGGTTCAGCAGCAAAGGGAACTGGGCTCAAGGCTCTTGAATTTGCTCTCTCCATATGCGATTCTGTTGATATGTATGGGTTTACTGTTGATCCTGGTTACAAAGAATGGTAAGTTGACGACTCTAGTAAAAATTCTATGGTGCTAAGGTGTTATGTACTTTTATTTAATTTGAAACCTTTACTTGCTTTTTCCACGCGTACAACATGTTCTTTTGCCTTGTCTATCATTATGCTCTCACTTTCGAGTATCATTATGATTGGAGAAGCTGGTTTTCTCAGGACTAGATACTTCTCAGAGTCCAGAAAAGGGCACACTCCATTACATGGCCGAGCTTACTACCAGATGATGGAATGCCTTGGAGTATGTTTTGCATAATTCTTGCGTTTCTTTATCATGAAATTGTTCATTCTGGTATTCAAGTGTTTCCCTAATGTACATGGCATGTGGTTTTCTAAAGCTTATCAAGATTCATTCCCCAATGAGGGCAGATTTTAATCGTGAGGTGAAGTGGGTTCCCAGCAAGAGTATACTTCATGCTGCACTAGTTGCTTCAGAGAAAGTGTTGAGGTAAGCTTTGATTATCTTCACCTATATTGGAGCTTTGTGTTTTTCGTTATCATATCATGGGCGAGGCCTGCTGCTGATAGTTCTACCATTTGAGCCTTTCAAGAAAAAAATAAATAAATAGTAAACTTTAAAAGAGAGTAGGACTGTTGCTAAACGTGCAGCTATGGCAGCATCTTGTATGTGACAATTGACACGTAGGAGTGATTTAATTTTTATTTATTGACTTATTTTTATCTCAAATTTGATGTTTAAAAATTATTTTCTGGATCTGCCTAAGAAAATCTGACGTCTTTTATCCCTTATACCACCTCATCCTTTCCTTCCTTGCTCTTATGTGGGAGATCATTGGGTACTTGATCTCAGATTAATCAGCCCTTTCCTGCAGACAGAACCTTCTCCAAAGACTTGACAAGGCTAGGGCATTTAAGTAGTTAAACCAGAGTTTAGGTGTTGAGGTCATGGGTTCAAGATCGGTGGTCCGGCCTGGTTTAGAGACCACTGCATTTGACTGAAAGCTCTAATCAAATTCTTGCGAAAGTTTGGACTTTTATTGTTTCTTTAGAACTTTGCCTGCCCCAGTTCAAGTGCAAGTGTCTGCTTTTCTTCTGTTTTTTACCAGTAGAAGTTAAGAGTTCCCAAGTGGATGCCATGCATCTTTTTTTTTTCTTTCCTAAAGCAATGAGAAGTGAGATTTCATTAATGGAAACTCGTCAAAGAGAATAATATTATGCATCAAGAGGAATATACATATAAAAAATGTGAAAAATCAGATAGGAAGAATATTGCCCACAACAAGATGTTGTCTATAAAGATGTTACCTACATATCAAATAGGAAGCTGTGTCTTTACAGATAAAGTTTCGGTGTGGATTGGGGCTTTGGCTCAATGTCCAGATGTGGGGTTTCCAGTCTGAGCTTTTGGGTTAAAGTCTCACCATGGTAAGGTGCATTTTGTTATGCTACAACAAATACTGGTTCATAAAATCTAGAGATCACATTTATAAAAAAAAAAAAATCTACAAGAGAGATGGAGAAGATACCCAAACATTAACTTGTAATTCTAGGCACAGAGGGCAAATCTGCTGAGCGAGTAATCTGCAACTGCATCATTTGGAATAAAAAAATAAAAATGGATAAGCAAATAAATAAATATAGGCTATTTGGAATATAGCACTTACTCTATCATTCTGATATTGGGTAATTTGGTGGAGTTCAAACCTATTGGTAGCAATATCTAAAAGATGTCTCTGTGGCTAATTTTACAAATAAAAAATATACAATGCAAGCATTTTAGTTTAGTAGGAGTTTGGCGTTTTGTTTGATGAGAGAGAAATCTACTAGTATCCTGAGTCTTTCAGAAAAAAACGATAAAGAAATAAAGAAAAAAAATTAAATATAGGTTGTTTGCATCGAAGTGGGTATTTGCTGGAGTTTAGACTTATTTGTAGCATTATGCAAAAGATGTCTATGTGGTTAATTTTCTATATGGAAAAATATGCATATGAATTACAAGCATTTTAGTTCTGTAAGAGTTGTCCTTTTCATCATTCAGAAAAAAAAAGAACTCTTTTTGTGCTTTTTTGAGCAGGAGAGTCGGTGCTGGGACATCAGACCCTCTTCGTGCTTGTTCAATTATCAGGAAGAGAGGCAATGGAGAGGGCAGAAAGATCAGTAGCCTTAGAAAGGAAGCTATTGAACACCGAAAGTATGTAAATTATGCAACTATGTATCCTCTAGAGCATAATCTTGGACGGGGAATGCTCTGTACAATTACTGCAGAATGAGCCACTTGAAATAGTTCCCACATTGCATAGCTTCTTGAGCTTGTGACAGAGATTTGCCAAAGATGGGTAGGATAAAAAAGGATTTTGTGCACAGGTTCAAGCAAGTTGTGAATCCATCCATTTTGGTGCCATAAAATCTTTTTGAGCTGTGTCCTCTCCCAAGTGGCACGGAAAAAGTCAAGCGATAGATTTTCACAGGAGCCTGGTTTGATGGCACTGGCTGCAGCAGCTTTGACTGCTCATCCAATATTTCGGAGCAAAGAAGATGAGATCTGACTAAAGGTAGCATGAACTTTGCAGTTCAATTCTTCTAGGTCATTCTCTATTGTTTCTTTGTTATATTTATTTATATTTGCATAAGCAAATCAATATGTTGGTGTGTGATCCACTTTTAGTAGCAGTGAAGCACATACTGACGAGAAGTAATGTAAAAGTCGTCCATCTGTGACTCACCAACCATGCAACATTCTCTTGTTTCCTTTATGTTGATGAAATTATATTTTAAGAAAGGATGGTATATGATATTTAATGGTAGGGTATGGATCTCTCTGGTCAAAGTCATTAATCAGTAATCTACAGTTTCCCTTCATAAAATATCGAAAATTTAAATCTCTTGATCCAATCTAAAGAAGCTCCAAGAGTAGTTCAATGGCTTCTATTCTTTCATATGGATGCCAGATGGGATCCTTCTGCTGCTTTTTCAGGAGCTGATCCTACTATATATTGGGGCCAAGAGAGACGGGGAAAAAGTAAAAACAAAAGATTGTAGATGCCACAGCCGGTAATCATTGCTAGTTGATTTTGGTTAGACAATTATGAACAAAGCTTTATATGAGTTTGGACTTGTTGCTCAGAATGGACCAGCAGGGAGTTGTTCACGATTCATATATAGGTCTAGCGTCCGACTAGAAGTTGTGAAATGCGCTTTACCCATACCATTTTGATAGAAGTATTGTTTCGGCATATTTGTTCAAGTTTCTTTACCCACTTACTACTAATCGGACAAGAGGATATTCGTTTATGGCAAAAAAACCCATGGTCCACGCCTGCTGCCCTGAACCGAATCCACCAAACCAACCCGAGAAAATTACCACAGAACTACTCCGAGGTGATGCAGCCGGATCTACTTAGCCGAAAAGGAATCACTAGCGAAACATAGTTACTGAAAGACTCTTCGCACACGCGTGTTTCATACGTGCGCTATCGTGGTTACTTCGAGCCCTCATAAAGCAGTGAAGGTTCGTCCTCTATCGAGTTCCGTCCTTCTCATCTCTCTTTAACTGAGAGACACTTGCTACTCTCTTCTACTCTTCTGCTTACTCTTCAGTGGGTCTTTTCGGGCTGGCTCCTGAGATGCGGCGAGGACCATACAGCTCTCGACTTTAGTCCATTTCAGTTCAGTTGGGTGGATGGAGAACTGAGAAGTGGAGGGTTGCCGTGGGAAGGAGTTAAAAAGAGGGCGGATTTGTTTTGTTTTCTCGTGTTTTATTTTGCTTGGTGGGATTTATCTTTCTTCTTTTTCTTTTCGGTTTTCTTTATTGTGAATTTTGAATAAAGGGGAAAATGGCGGAGCTGCAGCTGCCGGCGGATGGACAGGCGATGAACGGCCCACCCCCGGAGAATCTGGCAACTGGGCTGGGCTCCAAGAGGCAGCGGCGACCGAGTGTGAGGCTGGGGGATATTGGGGAGCAGTCAGCTGCGGCGGCGGCAATCTCTTACGATGCGTTTGCTCGCCGGGGTAAGCAGTGGAAAATCCCCTCCGCCGACCGGGCGCACCTCCCTAAAGAGCCGGTTGGTCTGGGGAAGGGTTCGAAGACTCGTCCTTTGATGACTTTGGGGAACGGGGATTGTCATGAAACCCTAGAAGGTGAGGAAAAGACGGGACTTGCGGAGGGGAATTTGGATTCGATGGTCGGGGTAGGTTTACGGAAGCCCAAGGATTCGAAAGTGAGGCGTGGAGGAGGTGTGCTGAAGCGGCCGCGGACGAACTGGGTCTCTAGAGTTGAAGAAGGAGCTGAAATAGCCGACGAGAAGCTTAGTGGGGAGGAAGAGGAATTTAGGGATTTTGATCCGGACGGCTCCGAGAGCCCCTTGAGGGAGAGCCCAATTCGCTCCCAGGAGAACTTGGGCATTGACAGGAACCATGATAGGCGGCTGATGAGGGCTAGGGTTTCCGAGAGTAGGGACCATGAGGCCATTGAATTGGATGTTCCATCAGACAATACGGATGGTCGGGATTGGAAATGTGGAACTAGCGTCGAGAGAAATGGTGGAAGTGATAAGCGGGGTCGGACGCTAGAAGATGGAGTTCGTATGTGGCTGAATGGGCTAGGATTAGGTCGCTATGCTCCAGTGTTTGAGATACATGAAGTGGACGAGGAAGTGCTGCCCCTTTTGACTTTGGAGGACCTAAAGGATATGGGGATAAATGCTGTTGGGTCCCGTCGGAAAATGTTTGCTGCCATCCAAAAGCTTGGAAGGGGTTTCTCGTGAGACTTTGTGGCTCTGTGACTGCAATTGAGGAGAACCTAATCGGTCATGGAAAGAAGGAAAAAGCATGTCTGAGACGGTTGGTGCTCATTTGCTTTTGTTTTAATTTACTTTGAGAAATTTTGGAATCAAATAGTTTCTTTCTTTCTCTTTTTACTCTTCTTTGTATACCTCGATGTATTTAGTTTTGTTTACAATAGTAAAAAAAACTGTCCTTTGAGACAATCTTTTATTACTAAAGTTCGTTTATATGAAGATGTGGCTACCGTGGCTGTTGGCTAGTTTGATGCTTCTAGAACATGATATCTACGACAAGTATCACATTGCTGAAGTTTTCAGGAAAATGTCAAATGGATGAAGAGTTATTCTTCCGAATTGGCCATCGGTTGCCATCGTAGATGTGTGCTATATCTTAGTTACTTTTGCATGCTTGAATTGCTTACCATTGTCTATGCTACTAATTCTGGAACGTGGCATACATGCTTATTGATGTGTTTTGGATTTCTTTGGTGATCTTGAAGTACCAAAATAGTGCTTGTTGAATGCATATTCATATAGTTCTTTGAATGACATTTGGTGTATGAATGTTTTACAACGAATGATGGTTTCTGCCTAAAAATTCTGTGCAACATGCTTCTGAGACATGTTTTAATCTGTGCTTTTATGAGTTGTGATATAATATAAGTTTATGAGGATTCTGTTGCATAACTAGTACTTTCACCATGAAGTTAGAGGCACTCTACCAAGTGGCTGATAAAAAAAGTTTGATTTATTGTTGCATTATGTGTTGAATTTTTGCTCTTCTGCAAGCATTTGTGTAGGTTTCATCTTCAATTTACAAGTGTTGTTTTTATGTGCTCTAATGGTGGAATTTTGTTGTATTTATATATCATCCATCATTCGCATATTGTTAGTTGTGGTGCTTTAAGTCTAAATAAGAGGAGACTAAACTCAAGACGTGCAAACTTAGCATTTGCCTTTCGTGCTGGCAGGTGTTGTATGTATTCCTATGAGAACCCAAATTTTGCTAAAGGGCTTCAACAGTGCAATACTTAACCCATAAATGCATGACACACTATTTATGGATGCACTTGTGTGTATTATAATAAATTGATCCTTCCATTTATATGTGGAATTCTCTAAACAACTTGGACCACAGTTCTCCTGTTGGAAAATCTCTACATAATAAAGTTGCTTACAGATGCAGGAAGTAATGTGACATGTCAATTTTTATTATGCTTTATTAATTTCTCTTGTAAAGCAAGTGTTGAAGGTGGTGAAAGAGCTTAGTTTTTCGGCTACTCATTATCAATGCAAACATTTGTGTTCAGTTTCTCATAATCACTCCAGATTTTAGAGGAAGTTGTGAGAAAAGGAGGAATTAACTTTGTAACTAATGTGTTTGCTTGTTGATATATATGTTCAGGTTCTTTATTGTTTTTAATAGTTTTTGCTTATGAAAACATGTGGCAACTATGTATTTAATTTACTTCAATTGACCAAGTTTAGTTATAGTTCCTATTGACTGGCCAATTCGGGAACTGTGGATAGAGGAGTGCTATAGAAGTTCTCTTTGTGTGGGAAGTTAAGAGTTACTGGTAGCTTGGGGATAACTGGTCTGCCTATGGGACACTTGTCATTGTTGAGGATGGCAATTTGTTTGGTTGTTTTATTGTATCAGCTCCTAGCCATTGTCACTTGTTTATTATGAAGATTTACTCAGTAGGAATATCGTCAGCATGATCAGTCATTGTTTGTGGAGTTTCCTATCACCATTTGGTTGTGGTTTCTCTTTGACATCTGTATATTTTACTAATTGGGTCTCAGTTATTTATTTGCCTTGGGTTGGACTGTTATTGGAAGCTTCAGAAGGTTGAGCAAAAATTAGGCTTTACTTGGTTTTCCCTTGCTTCCACTGTAGCATGGAGTCTTGGGAGGTTGGACTGTCACTTTTTGTTGTCCTGAATCTTTCATAAGTTTCTTTTTTGTAGTTTATACGGTGGCCTCTGTGGAGGCGTTATGGTGGTGGTGCTACTTTCGTTGTGTACCGAGCGGTTTGCCGTCCATGTCTGGAGATGCTTCTTTAAATTTTTGGAGGTCCGACAGTAAAGAAACGGCAAGGGCAATTGTGAGTTGAGGAAACAAGGCCACACATTATTGTAGATGTGATGCGTGGAATGTCTTAAGATCGTATAAAAAATATTAATTTTTGGTTTTAAAAGATATCTTACACATTTTATTTCATTAACTTCACTTTAATATAATAAAAAATATAATTTGATTATTAATTATTTTAAAAATATTTTTGTAATGTAATTAATACCTTATCTTAATACCTTAATGTAATTATTTTACTTTAAGATATTATTTAATTTTATTATTTAGTAAAAAAATAATTTAGTTTTTAAAATTCTTATTTGTTGGTACAAATTTTTTACCTTCTTTTTATAATAACAAAATATAAAATTCGTATATTAATTAATAGGTAAAAAATTTATTTTTTACCTATTTAACACCTTTTAATTATCTATTTAAAATATTTTTATTGAACAAATTATATTAAAGTTTAAAAATCTAATTAAACTCTTAATAATATTTATATTTTTTAAAAAATATTTTAAAATATTTAATTAAAATTTCTTTAAAATATTTTTAAAAGTTTCATATTTTTTAAAACTTTTATTCAATGACGTGGTAGGATGATGTGGCATTCAAGGATGACATGATCATTAGAATCTTTGGGTGATAATGTGGTAAGCGGTCAAAGTTTACATGTCACCTTCAATTGTACACATGTGTAGTTGACTGGTCAAAGTTGGGTATTTATGATATTAAGTTGAAAAATTGATTATTTGTGTTATTATTTTTAAAAAGTGGTATCGAATAATAAATGGCATTATTAGAAAGTAATTATGCAAACTCTATAATAAACGGTTTGGTGAAGTGAGTCACGGAAAACAGTCTTGATTGCAATGAGTCATGTAAAGTAGCTTTACTCCAATCTGATATCAAGGATGTGTATTGAGATGCAAGCTTTGATTGGTCTATCAACAATAAGAAGACTTCCACCTCAGTAGCACAGAGTAAGTCATCTCCAGGCCAACTCAGTAACACTCAGTTCTCCACCTCAGCAGCTCCTCCAAAAGAATCCAGAAGGTGTCAACGAGTCATGTATTCCTAGAAGAGTCTAGAATACTGTTTTATCTGCCATATATTCCAGAAGAGTCTAGAATATACTTTGTACTGTATAAATACCTCATCATGTAAACAAATTCAATTGGAGAGAAAAATATCAACAATTGATTTTGGTGTTCTATTATTCTTCGTTCCTTCTATCATGGTATCCAGAGCTGTGTAAGGACTCACGTCCGTCTTCACCCATGGCTGAATCCCCAAACCTCCCCACATTCTCCCTCCCATTTGTTCACTGTCAAACTCAATCACGAAAACTATCTGTTGTGGAAGGCTCAACTCATGCCTTACCTCCACAGTCAGAATGTTTCCTCTTTCGCCCTGCCAGGTCTACAGCCACCTCCTCAACCACGAATCCCGACTCCTCCATCACCAAACCCTCCTCCCGGTCTCCCCCGAATTTTCGGCGAACGCCATTGTCTCTCTTCCGTCGAACCCCAGCAGCAGAAGCAGGGTATTGCGGCAGAGGGGGCTCCCGAAGTCGTGGGCATGGTCGCTTCGACGGTCGAGCCCCTTCTTCCCTTTTTTCCCCAAATCGCCCTCTTTGTCAAATTTGTCATAGTCCCGACCATATGGCCCTTTAATGCTATCACCGGTTTGATCATTCCTATTAGGCGGCCCCACCTCCTTCCTTAGCTGCCCATCTCACTTCTGCCCCTTTTTCTCACGCTCCTCCCTTTCATGCTCCTAGTCCTCCTGTTGACCATAACTGGTATCCTGACTCGACCGCGACTCATCACTTTACTCATAATTTTTCCAACTTATCCATCAATCTTACTGAGTATAAAGGCGATGATCAAGTTCGTGTTGGTGATGGTAATTCTCTCCCTATTCACCACGTTGGCAACTCTGTTCTTCCTTCCACTTCTGGTAATCTTCTCCTCCCTCAACTTTATCATGTTCCGTCTATTTCTAAGAATTAAATTTATGTTAGAAAATTTTGTGAAGATAATTCTGTATTTTTTGAATTTCATTCATCTTGTTTCTTTGTGAAGGATTGTCGTACCAAGAAAACACTTCTGCATGGTCCTACTAGTCAAGGCTTGTATGTCTTCCCTCCCGCCGCCTCTTCCTATCAAGTTCATACTGGGTCCAGAGTCTCTCCATTCCAATGGCATACTCGTTTGGGTCAACCCTCCATGCAATTAGTCCACCGCATCATCTCCAAACTCTCTCTACCAGTCAAGCGCTCTCCACAACCTAGGTTATACTCTTCCTACTGTCAGACTAAACTTCATCAACTACCGTATTCATCCTCTCCGTCTTGGACCACTGCCCCTCTCCAACTTTTGTTTGCTGATGTATGGGGTCCTGCCCCCACTGTGTTTAGGGGTGGTTTTCAATACTACCTCTCTTTTGTTGATGATTACAGTCGGTTTATGTGGATTTTTTCATTACAGTGTAAATCCGATGTCGTTAAAGTATTTTTATCCTTCAAGTCTTAAGTCGAAAATTTACTTCATACCAAAATACGTGCCCTACAATCTGATTAGGGTGGCGAATTTCGTTCCCTTCATACTGTACTACAATCTCTTGGAATTTCTCATCGTTTGGCTTGTCCTTATGCCCACTCTCAAAATAGTTCTGTTGAGAGGAAACATAGACACATTGTTGAAACCAGTATTGCTCTTCTTGCCATTCCTTCGCCCCTTAGAAATATTGGTCTGATGCCTTCCTTACAGCTGCCTACCTAATTAATCGCTTCCCACTTTGGTATTATATCACAAATCTCCCTTTGAAAAATTGTGGAACCATAAGCCCAATTACAATTTCTTGAAAACTTTTGGCTGTCTCTGTTGGCCTAATCTTCGTCCTTATAATCGGCACAAAATGGATTATCGGTCTCTTCCTTGTATCTTTCTTGGTTACAGCCCTAATCATCATGGCTACTTATGCTATCACATCCCTACTTTTCGTATGTATGTCTCCTGTGATGTTTTGTTTGATGAAACTGTTTTTCCTTTTCAATACTCCCCATCTCTCCCCTCTCCTCTATTAACTACTCCTCTGCCCTCCTCGTCTCTCCCTCTACAACCCTCAACCACTACCATCCTCAATCCTATTACTCCTCCTTCCTCCCCTGGTTCCACTGCACCTTCCCCTCCGCCTTTGACCCCACCCACTAGACCCCCTTCCCCACTCTTACCACTGCCCTCATCTCCCCCTTGTGAGCCTGTCCTTCCCGAGTCTTCCGTCATCTCCCCTTCCACCATTTCCCGTCCTCATCCCATGCAAACCCGATCCAAATCCAACCTCCATTTTCCCAAAATCCGGACCGATGGTACTGTTGCTTGGCCACCCCCTCAAGCCGTCCTCACATCCCGTGTCATTCCCGATGAACCCTCCTCTATCACTGAAGCTTCAAAATACCCAGAATGGCGTCGTGTGATGCAACTCGAATTTGAAGCCCTTCTCTCCAACAATACCTGGACCTTAGTTCCTCCCTCCCCCTCTTAGCATGTTGTGGACTGCCGCTGGATCTTAAAAAAAAATACCTCTCAAATGGCTCGGTCGAGCGACGAAAAGCGCAACTTGTTGCCAAGCGCTATAGTCAGCTCGAGGGCTTGGACTATTCCGAGACTTTCAGTCTAGTTGTCAAACCGACAACCATCAGGTTAGTTCTTTCCATTGCCCTCTCTGACAGTTGGTCGGTTCATCAATTAGATATTCAAAATGCTTTTCTTCATGACACGTTGGATGAAACGGTATTTATGTCTCAGCCAAGTGGCTTTGTTTACCCTCAATTTCCACTTATGTCTGCAAGCTCAATCGTGCTCTCTACAGCCTTAAACAGGCCCTCCGTGCGTGGTATGCTCGTCTGAGCAGCAAACTCCTTGAATTTGGCTTTGTCATCTCCAAATCTGACACTTCTTTATTCATCTACCACCATCAGTCTATTGTCTTGTATCTTTTAGTTTATGTTGATGACATTCTCCTTACTGGCTCCGATAGCTTTACCATTACTCAACTTGTTCAATTGCTCAATGTTGATTTTCCCTTCAAAGATCTTGGTGATCATCATTATTTCGTGGGTATTGAGTGTCACAAAACTCTGAATGGGATTTTTCTGTCCCAACGAAAATATATCCTTGATTTACTACACAAAACCAATATGGCTAATTGTAATCTTGTTGGCACTCCTATGTCTCCCTCCACTGAACTTTCTACTTTTAATTCTACATTTATGGAAGATCCTTCTCTGTACAAAAGTGTGGTGGGAAGCCTCCAATATCTTCTCTTCACTCGCCCTGATTTAGCCTTCTCAGTCAATTGGGTCTGTCAATTTATACATGCTCCTTGTCTTTCTCATTGGCAATCCGTGAAACGAATCTTACGGTATTTGAAACAAACTCTGGATTATGGTCTGACTCTCACTTCTTCTTTGGCCCCTGTTCTGGCTGCCTTCTCTGATGTTGACTGGGCAGGCTGCCCCGATGATCGAAAATCTACCAGTGGCTATTGTTTATTCTAGGGCACAAATCTCATCTGCTAGAGTTCAAGAAAACAAACTACTATCGCTCGGTCCGACACGGAGGCTGAATATAAAGCCTTGGCTCATGCTACGTGTGAACTAGTTTGGGTCCAATCCTTATTGTCTGAATTGGGAATCTACTTATCTCAACCACCCATTCTCTATAGTGATAATCTGGGGGCCACTTACTTATCTGTGAATCCTGTGATGCATTCTCGAACCACGCATGTCAACATTGATTATCATTTTGTTCGTGATCGTGTCCATAACAAGACTCTTCAAGTTTCCTTCCTTTCCAGTAAAGATCAGATCGTAGATGTACCAAGCCCCTGTCCATCACCAAATTTTGCACACTCAGATCGAGCCTCATAGTTCTGCTAGGCCTACTTGGCTCGTCAGGGGGTATCAGCAATAAGAAGACTTCCACCTTAGCAGAAACAGAGTAAGTCATCTCTAGGCCAACTCAGCAACACTCAGCAGCTCTCCACCTCAGCATCTCCTCCAGAAGAATCCAAAAGGTGTCAACGAGTCATGTATTCCTAGAAGAGTCTAGAATATTGTCTTCTCTGCCATGTATTCCAGAAGAGTCTAGAATACACTCTGTACTGTATAAATTCCTCATCATGTAAACAAATTCAATTGGAGAGAAAAATATCAACAATTGATTTTGGTGTTCTATTATTCTTCGTTCCTTCTATCACGGTCAAATGTGCTAAGTAAATCTCAAACCTTCAACAGAAAATTATTGCATTCATCTCTTCCTTAATCATCCTATCAAGCAACTATAAATTAAGCTTAACAGGGACGAGAGTGAGAGCAACTATTCTGTGCACCGTTAAAGCCAAAGGATTCCTTCGTGATAAAATCCTCCTTCCTCATACCTCTTTGGGGAAGATGACATAGCCTTCGATTTGACAGTGCTGCATGGCTTCTCGAGAGATCAGGAATGGCTGGGTGGGTGCGATCTCAACGTCTCCTTCACGACGAAGTGATCGTAAATCGTTAAAATCGTTGGGTAATCCTCAGACACTCTTCCTCGCTGGAAAACCTTAATGGCTCCTTCACGTGAATATATATTTTATGGAGGCTTGCTTACAAACAGAAAATCTTATTGGAGTTGGATACAAGTTCATCCTAAACCGGTAAGCAGAAAATCTTTCTAATCCAGAATTAACGTGAAACCATGTGAGCAGCGGAAAGTACTAATCTTCTACTATCAACCAAAGTACAAAATTTTTGGAGAATCAAGGCAAGGGTTTTGTACAAAATTAGGAAAGGAACAATTGATTTCTTTACTAGTATAAAATAAAGATTTGATTCCACCAAACTGGTCAAAATCGTTTGTTATGGTTATCAAGTAAGCTCTCTCTGATCCATGCATACAAGTTGAAAGACAATTTTATACATGATTCTCAACAAGCTTTTTTTTTTTCTTCATAAATCTCTGGTTTTGATCTATATATCAGACGACCTAACCAGTTTGAACAGTCGATTGAAGGATCATTTAAATACCCAATTCGGGAAAAAGAAGAAGAGTAGCTCTTCTAATAATTATTTCTTCCTTCCTCTTTTGGGACTTACCCAATGGTTCTATTCAACCAGTTTTCATGGCTGCCTTTTCTGCTACTGGTTGGCCTTCTTCTCGTGCTTCGGTTCCGTATGTTCAGTAACAGAACAAAAAGAGGCAAGCACCCACCAGGTCCAAACCAGCTTCCATTAATCGGAAATCTTCACCAGCTTTCCAAAAACCTTCCGCCCCGCTCTCTTTGGTTGCTCTCAAAAAAACTTGGGCCACTCTTATATCTCAAGCTCGGCCAAGTTCACGCTGTAGTAGCCTCATCTGCTCGCATGGCAAGAGAGGTTATGAAGTCCCATGACCTTGAATTCTGCGACAGATCTGTGGTTTTATCTCAGAAGAGACTATCCTACAATCTCCACGACATGGCCTTTACACCGTACGGCCGTGACTGGAGGGAACTGCGAAAGGTCTGTCTCTTCGAAATTCTCAGTGTGAAAAAAATACAGTTCTTCCGGTTTCTGTGGGATGAACTTGTCGGCAGAATGATAAGTTCCATATCTGAATCTTCTTCTTCGGTAAAATCTGTGAATTTGACTAAAATAGTGAAGATTTTCACGTATGATTTGATCTCTAGAGCTATTTTTGGTGAGAGCTTCAGATGGGAAGACGAAGAGGAGCAGAGGAGATTTTACCGAGCTTTCCATGAGACTCAGACGCTTATGGGTGAGCTCTATGTTTCAGATGTGCTGCCCTGGCTGGGGTGGATTGATGCAGTCACTGGACTTCGAGGTCGGCTGCAGAAGAACTTTGTTGACATGGATTATTTCTACGAAAAAGTCATCAACGAACACCTTGATCCCAACAGAGCCAAACCAGACAATGAAGATTTCGTCGATGTGTTGCTGAGGATCGTGAATGAACACAATCTTACCAGAGATCATGTCAAGGGACTTCTCATGGTAAAATTAAATTCTGATCATGTTCCCAGAACGTACAAACTCTTGAACCAGTTCCATGTTTTCTGAGATTTAATTCACCAATCTTTTCAGAATCTTCTGGTTGGTGGGACGGATTCAAGCAGTACTACAGTGGTGTGGGCGATGGCAGAACTGATGAGAAAACCCTCCGCCATGAAGAAAGTGCAGGAGGAAATCCGCAGAGTCGTCGGATCCAAAGGGAAGGTGGAAGAAACCCATCTCCCCCACCTCGAGTACTTTCACTTCATCGTGAAGGAGACGCTGAGACTGCACCCGCCAGGGCCTTTTCTGATCCCCAGAGAAAACCAGCAGCACTGTCAAATTAATGGCTACGACATCTTCCCAAAAACCACAGTAATCGTCAACGTGTTAGCCGTCTCTTTGGATCCCGATTCCTGGGAGAACCCAGAAGAATTCATGCCAGAAAGGTTCAAGAACGTGGATATCGACTACAGAGGACCAGAGTTCCAGCTTTTACCGTTCGGCGCAGGTCGCAGAGGCTGTCCGGGGGTGAATTTCGGTTTGAGGACATTGGAGCTTGCTCTGGCAAATCTTCTCTACAGCTTTGACTGGGAATTGCCTGATGGGACGAGGAAGGAGGACTTCAGCATGGAGGAATGTTATGGCTTAACGGTGCAGAGAAAGACTCCCCTGAGGCTCGTTCCTGTTAAGATTTACAGTTAGGTAGTGGGATGAACAGAAAAAAACATGAAACTAGAAATATTGTTCGGATTAAACAAGTTTCAGTTGAAAAGACTATCATTTGCTTTTAATCTGTTGAGATTTGAGAATATATGTTTAGATGAATAAAATCTATCTATTGTTATATGTTATTTGAGTAAGCTTAGTAAGATATGTGATGTTATTTTGATCAATTCTACACTTGGCTTGAACAGATTTCCTTCTTAGTAAACTACTCTTCTTTGAAGAAACGAACATAAAATTGAGATTTGAGTTCCGTTATTGGAAACTTTTCACAAGAATGGTTTGGGGTGTCCCTACCAGACTGAATGTTTCTTGTTCTGGGTTTGTTCTTTTCGGATCTTCTATGATGTGCACATAGAAAGAATCAAGCTCAGCTGAGAGATTCGTGAACAAGCCATAAAGTCGAGTGAGCACATCAATCCAAACCAGTTGTGACTAGTAATTATTGTTGGCGTGAACTCAACTATCAGTTTATGGTGGCTAGAGTCTTCAAATAGAAGAAATCAAGGAACGGTTTCCTTCTTCCACAAATCGTCCACGAGGAAACAACCTTTCTCCATGAATTACTCTTCATGTATTATGCTATAAATACTTTGTAAATGAAAGCAAAGTGATATGAAAAAAACAAAAGGAAATTCTTTGGTGAATAACCAGAGATCTGATCAAGATCTCTCGCTCTCTGGCAGAAAGGCATATCGACATTGTCGCTCTTCTTGAAGGCACATCAAAGCCGAAGATCCATATGCCTTCCTGCTTCATCTTCACCCGAGATCAAGTCATTGGAGATTATTTTAAGATGACTATATTTTTAAATCAAGTGATTAAGGACTATTTTTAAGTTATTGATTACATTAGGTAGATATGAATTAGTTTACATATTGGTTAGTGCTTTGATTGTTAAGATCCACCTTTTTAGGGGCAATTTATACCAGGCTATATTGTAAGCAAGTAATCTTTGCAATTGGGTCAAACCTTGAGTAGGTAAGACTTTCCTTACTCAAATTGTTGAGAAAAGTCGTTGTTGCTAAGCAGTAAAAGTCGGGAAGTTATACTCGGTGTTGTGTAAGGCATAAGGTATTGTGTAACTTAGTGAGCTGCTAGAAATAGTGTGTCCCTTTAGCTACATGCTAGAAAGTATAATAAGATTTGAAAATAAAATCCTCAAACAAAGGGCTACAAACCCGACTCTAAGTAGAAGTCAATCAAACATGCACTAAAGAAGAAAAATGTTGAATCAAATATGATCTTTTCGCACACGTTTAGGAATTAGACCTCTAATTATTAAAACAAAAGTTTAAAAGAACAAGCATTTAAATACTTAGCTTAGTGAAGAAAACTATCAAACTCGACTTCCTTTTCAACTTTGGAGACACAAACTCCCCAACCTTGTGCCCTCGCTTAGGAAGCTTGAAGTTCATTGTGGCTGAAGTTTTAGTTCATTTGGGTTGAGTTTAATTTAGTTAAATAGAAAACTCCACAACATTTAATAAATAATTGTTATGGCTGAAAATGATGTTTTGTCATTTATAAAAAATATACCAAAAATTCATCCAAAAATTCTAAAAAAATATGTTTAAAATTTTTTAATGTATAAAATAGTTGGTAACTTACAAATTTTGGAGAACTACAACTCCTAGATCTGAGCTTGAAAGATTAAATATTGGGATTTCTACACATGGGTCCACTCCACTTTAAGATTGTATAAAAATTTTAAAATATATTTTATAAAACATTTATTTTTTGTTTTAAAAAATATCTTACACATTTTATTTCATTACCTTCACTTTAATATAATAAAAAAATGAAATTTAATTATTAATTATTTTAAAAATATTTTTAATGTAATTAATACTTTATTTTACTTGATACCTTAATACCTTAATGTAATTATTTTACTTTAAGATATTATTTAATTTTATAAAATATTTAGAAAAACTAATTTAGTTTTTAAAATTCTTATTTGTTGGTACATAATTTTTACCTTCTTTTTTATAATAACAAAATATAAAATTCGTATATTAATTAATTAAAAAATTATTCTTACCTATTTAACACTTTTTTATTATCGATTTAAAATATTTTTTATTGAAAAAATTATTTTAGAGTTTAAAAATATAATTTAACTCTTAAAAATATTAATATTTTTTAAAAAGTATTTAAAAATTTTAAATATTTAATTTAAATTTTCTTTAAAATATTTTTAAAAGTTTCATATTTTTTAAAACTTTTATTCAATGACGTGGTAGGATGATGTGACATTCAAGGATTACATGATGGGTGAGACGTGTCGTTAGAATCTTCGGGTGATGATGTGGCACCACATAATCGATCAAAGTTTACATGTCACTTTTAACATTACACGTGTGTAGTTGACTGGTCAAAGTTAGGTATTTATGATATTAAGTTGAAAAATGTTTATTTGTATTATTATTTTTAAAAAGTGGGTAGTACAGCAAAATTCCCAATAATAAATGGCATTATTAGAAAGTAATTATGCAAACTCTATAATAAACAGGTTGGTGAAGTGAGTCACGTAAAACAGTCTTGATTGCAGTGAGTCATGTAAAGTAGGTTTACTCCAATATGATATCAAGGATGTGTATTGAGATGCAAGCTTTGACTGGTCAAATGTGCTGAGTAAATCTCAAACCTTCAACAGAAAATTACTGCATTCATCTCTTCCTTGATCATCCTATCAAGCAACTATAAATTAAGCTTAACAGGGATAAGAATGAGAGCAACTATTTTGTGCACCATTAAAGCCAAAGGATTCCTTCATGATAAAATCCTCCTTCCTCATCCCTCCTGGAAATTTTCAGTTAAATCCATACAGAAGGTTGTTAGGAAATTAACATTTCCTATTCTAATTTGGGTAACATATTTATTATGTAATTATATTTTCTATTATTAATGGAATGGGCTAAAATTAAGTGATCTAATTTTGTTAAACCCATTAATGAATGGGCCATGAATATGGGCCAATTGAGTAGATACCATAGGGAATTATGGGAACCCTATATAAAGAGACAACATGGTTATGGTCCCCGATATACTAAATCACACACAGTTTTTCTTCTCCCCATCCGAAAGAGAGACAAAGGTCTCATTAAGGAATAAGGCGATTTAGTTGAGGAAGACCACAACATCAATATCCGTTCTTATCGTTCATCACATAAATTCCGCATCAAAAGACGAAATTCAAGGAATGGATTCAAGTATGTTTTCAATCCTAATATTCTAGTATGTTGTAAATTTTGGATTAGAATTTACTATTACGGATTTCAACAAGTGGTATCAGAGCAGTCTGTTAGATTATTAGGATTTCTAGATTAATTCCGTTGAGTGCAGAAATTTTTATTTTCTCCACGGAATTTGTCTTGGGTTGTGAGTTCGTCGGCGTCGCCGTCGGGTGGAGGATCGTGCTGCACCATCCGCTGGGACACGCTGTAGCGACTCTGATACGGCCACCGATGGAAGCCACCCCCCACCGTCTATCTGCGCGTGGCAGAGAGGGCGACGGAACCCCCCCCCCCCCCCCCCCAATCTCTCTGCGTGTGGAGAAGGGGGAGACGGAAGAAGCCGACGCTGCAACGACGTTCGGCAGGAAAGGGGGAGGCGACGAAGGACGCCTGGGCACGCTGCAGCGCCCGTTGGGATCATTTTTTCCGTCGTCGAAAGGGAATGGGCGACGGAGGAAGATTGGGTGACAGCAGCGCCCGTCGAGAGCACTATCTTGTCGTTGGGCCACAACAGGTCCCGTCGGGAGCGCTGCCGTGCCGTTGGGCACTAGCATTGCCCGTTGGGTGTGCTGCCATGCTCGTTGGGCGACAGCAGCACCCGTTGGGAGTGCTGTTGTGGCCCTTGGGCGGTAGAAGTGCCTATCAGGAGGGCAATCTTCGTCGTTGGGCTTTAGTAGCGCCCATTGACTCCATCGGGAGCGCTACCATGCCCGTTGGGCAACTGCAGTACCGGTTCACTGCAGTGGGCGTGTGTCCGTTCAAAGCAATGGGCGCGCTGCTATGTCCGTTGGACAAACTACATCGTCACCATAAAAAAAAAAACTACTCCTAGTTTGTAAGATTTACCTAACGAGATTGACTCGGGTGAGTCAACACGAACCGATTGCTACAGATCCGGTCGACTCGGGCTAAGCTGGCTCGACCGAGCTGACTCTTGCGTTTGGCGCATATGCCCAATAAGGCTGCTCATATTTATTTGTTATATTTGACTAAATATTTTGTTTATATATATTACATTACAGAATATTCATTGCAGCTCCACGAAAATACAGGCCAACGTCATGGCGCCAATGGGGCGGTGCCGTAGTGTTGGGCAACTGAATAAAACATATATATATATATATATACATATATATTTTGTTTAGTTGGTCTAATATTTTCAATCAAATTGTTTGAAGCTAGATGTTGCCAAAGTAACCTCTGTAGTGTAGAATAATTTGACTAGAAAGACATAGATGTTTGTACGGAGTTATTTATGCAAATTGTGTTTGGCCCAAAGGAAGACACAATTTGGCCAAATCAACAACGTACCTGTGATGATAAATGTGTGACAATTATAAATACTTTTCATGTGAACAATAGTCGGTCCAAAGAAAGGCTATTGTTTGACAGAACTGATTGTCAGTATTTGATCATTGCACTGAGAGTACCACTTACAATTAATTTCTCTGTCCAAAGACTAGGAATTAATGTTGTACTAGGTATCTTGAGATGGGTCCCCAATTTGGATTTTATTTTTTACTTGTCTTATTTTTTTTATATGACATGCTAGTTAATGTGAGTATGCTTGTTTATTTTGTTCTTTATACAGTTTCTGTTGATACTGCTACAAATGTTACTGCTCAAATAAGCAGCATTCCAATGTTAAGCGAGACGAATTTTAAGGCCTAGAAAGATATCGTGGAAATTGTCCTCGGTTGTATGGATTTGGATCTTGCACTTCGGGCAGAGCCACCCATTTCTACTCCTGATAACCTCAATGAGGTTAAAATTGAGAAGTGGGAACGCTCTAACCGAATGTGTTTGATGATCATGAAACGCTCCATTCCGGAGGAGTTTCGGGACTCTATGACAGAGAGCAAGAGGGCCAAGAAATTCTTAGAAGCAACTGAACAATATTTTGCCAAGAATTAAAAATCGGAGGCGAGTTGCCTTTTGGCTAAACTAGTTTCGATGAAGTATAAAGGCAAAGGGAACATAAGAGAGTACATCATGGAAATGTCTCATCTCGCATCAAAACTCAAGTCACTTAAGTCAGAGTTGTCTGAGGACTTGCTCGTGCACTTGGTTCTGATCTCTCTTCCTGCACACTTTGGCCAATTCAAAGTGAGTTATAACACTCAGAAGGACAAATGGTTCCTAAATGAGCTTATATCTCACTGTGTGCAAGAGGAAGAGAGGCAGCAACGGGATAAGACTGAAAGTGATCACTTGGCCTCAACCTCTTAGCACAAGAAGAAGAAGAGAGGTAAGGATATTATGGTAGGTTCTTCTCAGACTAAGAAACAGAAGAAGCAAGCTAAGGAGTTTACCTACTTCTTCTGTAAGAAGTTGGGACATATGAAGAAGGATTGTCCCAAGTACGTGGCCTGGCGTGTAAAGAAGGGTATGCCTCTGACTTTAGTTTGTTCTGAAGTTAATTTAGCTTCTGTACCTAAAGACACTTGGTGGGTGGATTCTGGTGCTACCACTCACATTAGTATGTCTTTGCAGGGTTGCCTATGGAGCCGACTGCCAAGTGATGCTGAAAAATTCATCTTTGTGGGCGACGGCAATAAAGTTGCAGTAGAGGCTATAGGAACTTCCAGATTACAATTAACCACTGGATTTTATTTAGATTTATTTGAAACATTTTTTGCACCGGCAAGTTTTTCTTGTTATTTTGGAAATAATAAAGTTAGTCTCTACCAAAATTCAAATTTTGTTGGTTACGGTCCTTTAATTGATAATCTATATATGTTTGATATTGTTAGTTCCTACAGAGAAATATTGCAAATAAGTTCACGTGGTACAAAGCGAAAATTCAGTGAGAATTCCGCCACATTATGGCACAAACGTTTAGGACACATCTCAAAACAGAGAATTCAAAGGCTTGTGTCGGATGGAATTCTTGAATGCCTAGATACAACAAACTTCCAAGTTTGTGTTGACTGCATCAAGGGGAAACAAACAAATGTTAAAAAATTAGGTGCCGAAAGAGCTAAAGATGTCTTAGAACTTATACATACAAATATTTGTGGTCCATTCCCTACAGCTTCATGGAATGGCCAACAGTACTTCATTACGTTCATAGACGATTACTCTAGATTTAGTTACCTATATTTAATACATGATAAGTCACAATCTTTGGACGTCTTCAAGTCTTTCAAAGCTAAAGTTGAACTTCAACTTGGAAAGAAAATCAAGGCTATCAAATCCGACCGTGGTGGTGAATACTACGGACGGTATGATGGATCAGGAAAACAACGTCCAGGACCCTTCGTGATTTTCCTTAAAGAGTGTGGAATTGTTCCGCAATACACCATGTCGGGCAAACCCAACATGAACGGTGTTGCAGAGCGACGAAAAGGAACTCTTAGGGATATAGTAAGGAGTATGATCAGTCATTCCTTTTTGCCAGAGTCACATTGGGGAGAAGCTCTCAAGACCGTAATGTACATCCTTAACAAGGTACCGAGCAAAGCAGTTGCCAAAACCCCCTATGAACTTTGGACAGGCAAGAAGCCTAGCATTAGGCACTTGCACATTTGGGGTTGTCCAGCTGAGGCGCGACCTTATAGGCCACATGAAAGAAAACTGGACTCAAGGACGGTTAGCTGTTATTTCGTTGGTTACGCTGAACGATCTCGAGGTTATAAGTTTTACGATCCCAGATCACGATCCTTCTTTGAATTGGGAAATGTGATTCCTTGAGGATATTGAGTTTGAAGGGGAAGAAAACATAAAGAATGTTGTCTTTGAAGAAGAATCTGTTATTGATAGTGATCAGGTCTTCATACCTATTGCTGTTCAAGACACAGTTCAGGCACTAGAGGACAATGTTCAGGCTCCTATTCCTGACATTGTTCCAGATCAAAACAACAATGAGATTCTTCCTCTTGCACCACCTTTAGTACAAACTCAACAACCTCAAGAAGTATCATTAAGAAGATCCACTAGGGAGAGGAGAAATGCGATTCCAGATGATTATATCATATTTTTCCAAGAACATGAGGATGGCGTCGGATTGACAGAAGATGACCCGATTAACTTATGTCAAGCCTTACGCAGTTCTAACTCTCAAAAGTGGATTAATGCCATGAAGGATGAGATAAAGTCAATGAAAGACAATGACGTTTGGGATCTCATCGAGTTGCCTAAAGGTAAGAAGCCCATTGGTTGTAAATGGATATTTAAAACCAAGAGGGATTCAAAGGGCAATGTCGAGAGATATGAAGCCCGTCTAGTCGCTAAAGGCTTTACTCAAAGGGAAGGCATAGAATATAAAGAGACTTTCTCTCCGGTATCTTCGAAAGACTCTTTTAGAACAATAATGACACTAGTGGCTCATTTAGATCTAGAGCTACATCAGATGGATGTCAAAACTGTGTTTCTCAATGGAGACATTGATGAAACGATTTATATGGTACAACCAGAAAACTTTGTATCTGGTGATCCAACGTCTATGGTCTGTAAATTGAAGAAATCCATCTATGGTCTCAAACAGGCTTCCTGTCAATGGTATCACAAGTTCCATCAAGTCATAACCTCGTACGGTTTTGAGGCGAATGTTGTTGATGACTGTGTATATCATAAGTTCAGTAGGAGTAAATACATCTTCCTGATATTATATGTCGATGATATTCTACTCGCTTGTAGCGATATAGGCTTACTGCACGAAACCAAGAAATTTCTGACGTAGAAATTTGAGATGAAAGATCTTGGTGATGCCTCTTTTGTATTAGGTATACAGATACTTAGAGATCGTTCTCAAGGTATCCTTAGGTTGTCACAAAATAGCTATATTGATAAGGTATTGAGTATATTCAACATGAAAGATAGTAAACCAGGAGACACACCCGTCGTTAAATGAGACAAGTTTAGTCTCAAATAGTGCCCTAAAAATGATCTTGAAAGAACAGATATACAAAAAATTCCCTATGCATCAGTAGTAGGGAGTATAATGTATGCTCAAGTTTGTACTCGTCCCGACATAGCATTTATAGTAGGAATTCTGGGCAGGTATTTGAGTAATCTAGGCATGCAACATTGGAAGGCAGCCAAACACGTGATGCGTTATTTGAGGAGAACAAAAGACTACATGCTTACTTATCGGAGATCAAACAGTTTAGAGATCATTGGGTTCTCTGACTCTAACTTTTCCGGATGCCAAGATAGCAGACGCTCCACATCAGGCTACATCTTTATGTTGGGTGAAGGAGTTATCTCATGGAAGTCTGCTAAGCAGACTCTCATAGCTTCTTTAACCATGGTTGTGGAGTTCATCGCTTATTTTGTGGCATTCAACCACGGAATATGGTTGCGAAACTTTGTCACTGGGATGCGAGTGGTAGATAGCATTGACAGGCCATTAAAGATTTACTGTGACAATAACTCGGTGGTACTTTATTCCAACAACAACAGGAGTTCGACTAAGTCAAAGTTTATTGACATCAAGTTTCTAGTTGTTAAGGAAAGAGTTCAGAATAAGTAGATTTCTATAGAACATATAGGGATAGACTCTATGCTAGTAAACCCATTAACCAAGGGTTTACTGCCTAAGGTCTTTCATGAGCACACTGCTCATACGAGCGTTATTTCTGAGGATACCTTGGTTTAGTGGGAGTCATTTTTGTACTATATGTTTGCTTTAGACATTGAGTTATTTGATTTTTTTAATAAAATTAATTTTTTATTATTTTATTTATGAACTTCCTTGTGTTTTTCTATGTGCAATGTTCACATTGGATTAAGGACTATGGAAAAATCTCACTAAAGACTAAAGAAGGACCAGTTGGAAATAGGCAGGTTTGAGATCACATTGCATGTAATTTCCATGCTACTCATCCATATTTGATCTATGTCATTGAGTGTATTAGTATGGTGATCATCGTAGTTTAGTCAAGAATGTAATGTGATGAAAGTCGCGGTGGTTCCATTATTAATATATACGATGGTTCCATTATTAATAGTATACAGATGCGTGCTTAAAGAATTGTGATATAATTGTTTCAGGAATGATATGTAACCCATGTCGGAGATTGTTAGGAAATTAACATTTCCTATTCTAATTTGGGTAACGTCTTTATTATGCAATTATATTTTCTATTATTAATGGAATGGGCTAAAATTAAGTGATCTAATTTTGTTAAGCCCATTAAGGAATGGGTCATAGATATGGGCCATGAATATGGGCCAATTGAGAAGATATCATAGGGAATTATGGGAACCCTATATAAAGAGACACAACAAGGTTATGGTCCCCAATATACTAAATCACATACAGTTTTTCTTCTCCCCATCCGGAAGAGAGACGAAGGTCCCATTGAGGAATAAGGCGATTTAGTTGAGGAAGATCACAACATCAATATCCGTTCTTATCGTTCGTCACATAAATTCCGCATCAGAAGACGAAATTCACATAATGGATTCAGGTATGATTTCAATCCTACTATTCTAGCATGTTGTAAATTCTGGATTAGAATTTACTATTACGGATTTCAACAGAGGTTTCCCAGAGCAAGCTCTACGAGGATCATTCCGAAATTCATGCGAGGACAACTCGTTCGACCTGCACCAATGTTATGAGCTTGAAATTCTTGCCTCTGTAATCGATGTCCACGTTCTCAAAATTCTCAGGCAGGAGCTCATCTGGGTTCTCCTAGGACTCTGGATCCAAATCAATTGCTAATCCATTTACGATCACTCTGGTTTTTGGGAAAGATGTCGTAGCCTTCAATTTGACAGTGCTGCATGGCTTCTCGAGCGATCAGGAATGGCTCGGTGGGTGCGATCTCAGCGTCTCCTTCACGACGAAGTGATCGTAAATCGTTAAAATCGTTGGGTAAGCCTCAGACACTCTTCCTCGCTTGTAAACCGGCTCCTTCACGTGAATATATATATATATATTTAAAAAAATAAATTTTGAATAAATTTTGAAGGCTTGCTTACTAACACTTTACTACTATATTGGAGTTGGATACAAGATCATCCTAAAACTGGTAAGCACAAAATCTTTCTACTCCTGAATTAACGCAAAACCTTATCCTTAAGAGCAAAAACGGAAAGTACAAAAATAGGAAAGGAACAATTGATTTCTTTACTAGTATAAAATAAAGATTCGATTCCTCCTAACTGATCAAAATCGTTGTTATGGTTGTCAAGTAAGCTCTCTCTGATTCATGCATACAAGTTGAAAGACAATTTTACACATGATTCTCAACAAGATTTTTTTTTTTTCATAAATCTCTGGTTTTGATCTATATATCAGAAGACCTAACCAGTTTGAACAGTCGATTGAAGGATCATTTAAATACCCAATTCGAGAAAAAGAAGAAGAGTAGCTCCTCTAATAATTATTTCTTCCTTCCTCGTTTGGGACTTAACCAATGGTTCTATTCAACCAGTTTTCATGGCTGCCTTTTCTGCTACTGGTTGGCCTTCTTCTCGTGCTTCGGTTCCGTATGTTCAGTAACAGAACAAAAAGAGGCAAGCACCCACCAGGTCCAAACCAGCTTCCATTAATCGGAAATCTTCACCAGCTTTCCAAAAACCTTCCGCACCGCTCTCTTTGGTTGCTCTCCAAAAAACATGGGCCACTCATACATCTCAAGCTCGGCCAAGTTCACGCTGTAGTAGCTTCATCTGCTCGCATGGCCAGAGAGGTTATGAAGTCCCATGACCTCAAATTCTGCGACAGATCTGTGGTTTTATCTCAGAAGAGACTAGCCTACAATCTCCACGACATGGCCTTTACACCGTACGGCCGTGACTGGAGGGAACTGCGAAAGGTCTGTCTCTTCGAACTTTTCAGTGTGAAAAAAATACAGTTCTTCCGGTTTCTGTGGGATGAACTTGTCGGCAGAATGATAAGTTCCATATCTGAATCTTCTTCTTCGGTAAAATCTGTGAATTTGACTGAAATAGTGAAGATTTTCACGAATGATTTGATCTCTAGAGCTATTTTTGGTGAGAGCTTCAGATGGGAAGACGAAGAGGAGCAGAGGAGATTTTACCGAGCTTTACATGAGACTCTGACGCTTGTAGGTGAGTTCTATGTTTCAGATGTGCTGCCCTGGCTGGGGTGGATTGATGCAGTCACTGGACTTCGAGGTCGGCTGCAGAAGAACTTTGTTGACATGGATTATTTCTACGAGAAAGTCATCAACGACCACCTTGATCCCAACAGAGCCAAACCAGACCATGAAGATTTAGTCGATGTGTTGCTGAGGATCTTGAATGAACACAATCTTACCAGAGATCATGTCAAGGGACTTCTCATGGTAAAATTAAATTCTGATCATGTTCCCGTACAAACTCTTGAACCAGTTCCATGTTTTCTGAGATTTAATTCACCAATCTTTTCAGAATCTTCTGGTTGGTGGGACGGATACAAGCAGTACTACAGTGGTGTGGGCGATGGCAGAACTGATGAGAAAACCCTCCGCCATGAAGAAAGTGCAGGAGGAAATCCGCAGAGTCGTCGGATCCAAAGGGAAGGTGGAAGAAACCCATCTCCCCCACCTCGAGTACTTTCACTTCATCGTGAAGGAGACGCTGAGACTGCACCCGCCAGGGCCTTTTCTGATCCCCAGAGAAAACCAGCAGCACTGTCAAATTAATGGCTACGACATCTTCCCAAAAACCACAGTAATCGTCAACGTGTTAGCCGTCTCTTTGGATCCCGATTCCTGGGAGAACCCAGAAGAATTCATGCCAGAAAGGTTCAAGAACGTGGATATCGACTACAGAGGACCCGAGTTCCAGCTTTTACCGTTCGGCGCAGGTCGCAGAGGCTGTCCGGGGGTGAATTTCGGTTTGAGGACAGTGGAGCTTGCTCTGGCAAATCTTCTCTACAGCTTTGACTGGGAATTGCCTGATGGGACGAGGAAGGAGGACTTCAGCATGGAGGAATATTATGGCATAACGGTGCAGAGAAAGACTCCTCTGAGGCTCGTTCCTGTTAAGATTTACAGTTAGGTAGTGGGATGAACAGAAAAAAAACATGAAACTAGAAATATTGTTCGGATTAAACAAGTTTCAGTTGAAAAGACTATCATTTGCTTTTAATCTGTTGAGATTTGAGAATATATGTTTAGATGAATAAAATCTATCTGTTGTTATATGTTATTTGAGTAAGCTTAGTAAGATATGTGATGTTATTTTGATCAATTCTACACTTGGCTTGAACAGATTTCCTTCTTAGAAAACTACTCTTCTTTGAAGAAACGAACATAAAATTGAGATTTGAGTTCCCGTTATTGGAAACTTTTCACAAGAATGGTTTGGGGTTTCCCTACCAGGCTGAATGTTTCTTGTTCTGGGTTTGATCTTTTCGGATCTTCTATGATGTACACATAGAAAGAATCAAGCTCAGCTGAGAGATTCGTGAACAAGCCATGAAGTCGAGTGAGCACATCAATCCAAACCAGTTGTGACTAGTAATTATTGTTGGCGTGAACTCAACTATCAGTTTATGGTGGCTTGAGTCTTCAAATAGCAGAAATCAATCTGCCACAAATCGTCCATGAGGAAACAACCTTTCTCCATGAATTACTCTTCATGTATTATGCTATAAATACTTTGTAAATGAAAGCAAAGTTATATGAAAAAAACAAAAGGGAATTATTTGGTGAATAACCTAGAGATCTGATCAAGATCTCTCGCTCTCTGGCAGAAAGGCATATTGACATTGTCGCTCTTCTTGAAGGCACATCAAAGTCGAAGATCCAGATGCCTTCTTGCTTCATCTTCACCCGAGATCAAGTCATTGGAGATTATTTTAAGATGACTATATTTTTAAATCAAGTGATTAAGGACTATTTTTAAGTTATTGATTACATTAGGTAGATATGAATTAGTTTACATATTGGTTAGTGCTTTGATTGTTAAGATCCACCTTTTTAGGGGCAATTTATACCAGGCTACATTGTAAGCAAGTAATCTTTGCAATTGGGTCAAACCTTGAGTTGGTAAGACTTTCCCTACTCAAATTGTTGAGAAAAGTCGTTGTTGCTAAGCAGTAAAAGTCGAGAAGTTATATTCGGTGTTGTGTAAGGCATAAGGTATTGTGTAACTTAGTGAGCTGCTAGAAATCACTTTAATGGTTTAGGCTAGTGTGTCCCTTTAGCTACATGCTAGAATGTATAATAAGATTTGAAAATAAAATCCTCAAATAAAGGGCCACAAACCCGATTCTAAGTAGAAGTCAATCAAACAAGCACTAAAGAAGAAAAATGTTGAATCAAATATGATCTTTTCGCACACGTTTAGGAACTAGACCTCTAATTATTCAAACAAAAGTTTAAAAGAACAAGCATTTAAATACTTAGCTTAGTGAAGAAACTATCAAACTTGACTTCCTTTTCAGCTTTGGAGACACAAACTCCCCAAACGTGTGCCTTCGCTTAGGAAGCTTGAAGTTCATTGTGGCAGAAGTTTTAGTTCATTTGGGTTGATTTTAATTTAGTTAAATAGAAAACTCCACAACATGTAATAAATAATTGTTATGGCTGAAAATGATGATTTGTCATTTATAAAAAATTGATACAAAATTTCTAAAAATTTTTAATGTATAAAATAGTAGGTAACTTACAAATTTTGGAGAACTACAACTCCTAGATCTGAGCTTGAAAGATTAAATATTTGGATTTCTACACATGGGTCGACTCCTTCACTTTAAGATCGTATAAAAATTTTAAAATATATTTTACAAAACATTTATTTTTGGTTTTAAAAGATATCTTACACATTTTACTTTATTACCTTCACTTTAATATAATAAAAAATAAATTTTATTCATTAATTATTTTAAAAATATTTTTTAATGTAATTAATACTTTATTTTACTTGATACCTTAATACCTTAATGTAATTATTTTACTTTAAGATATTATTTAATTTAATCGATATTTATGAAAAAATAATTTAGTTTTTAAAATTCTTATTTGTTGGTACAAATTTTTTACCTTCTTTTGTATAATAACAAAATATAAAATTCGCATATTAATTAATTAAAAAATTATTCTTACCTATTTAACACCTTTTTATTATCGATTTAAAATATATTTTATTGAAAAAATTATTTTAGAGTTTAAAAATCTAATTTAACTCTTAAAATTATTTATATTTTTTACAAGTATTTAAAAAAAATTAAATATTTTATTTAAAATTTCTTTAAAATATTTTTAAAATTTTCATATTTTTTAAAACTTTTATTCAATGACGTGGTAGGATGATGTGACATTCAAGGATTACATGACACGTGAGACGTGTCATTAGAATCTTCGGGTGATGATGTGGCACCACGTAGTCGATCAAAGTTTGCATAGCACTTTTAACATTACACATGTGTAGTTGATTGGTCAAAGTTGGCTATTTATAATATTAAGTTGAAAAATTGCTTATTTGTATTATTATTTTTAAAAAGTAGGTAGTACAACAAAATTCCCAATGATAAATACATTATTAGAAAGTAATTATGCAAACTCTATAATAAACAGGTTGGTTAAGTCAGTCACGTAAAACAGTCTTGATTGCAGTGAGTCCTGTAAAGTAGGGTTACTCCAATATGATATCAAGGATGTGTATTGAGATGCAAGCTTTGACCGGTCAAACGTGCTGAGTAAATCTCAAACCTTCAACAGAAAAGTATTGCATTCATCTCTTCCTTGATCATCCTATCAAGCAACTATAAACTAAGCTTAACAGGGACGAGAATGAGAGCAACTATTCTGTGCACCGTTAAAGTCAAAGGATTCCTCCATGATAAAATCCTCGTTCCTTATCCCTCCTGGAAATTTCCAGTTAAATCCATACAGAAAGTTGTTAGGAAATTAACATTTCCTATTCTAATTTGGGTAACATATTTATTATGCAATTATATTTTTTATTATTAATGAAATGGGCTGAAATTATGTGATCTAATTTTGTTAAGCCCATTAAGGAATGGGCCAATTGAGTAGATACCACAGGGAATTATGGGAACCCTATATAAAGAGACACAACATGGTTATGGTCCCCAATATACTAAATCACACACAATTTTTCTTCTCCCCATCCGAAAGAGAGGCGAAGGTCTCATTGAGGAATAAGGCGATTTAGTTGAGGAAGACCACAACATCAATATCCGTTCTTATCGTTCGTCACATAAATTCCGCATCAGAAGACGAAATTCAAGGAATGGATTCAGGTATGTTTTCAATCTTAATATTCTAGCATGTTGTAAATTCTAGATTAGAATTTACTATTACGGATTTCAACAAGTGGTATCAGAGCAGTTTGTTAGATTATTAGGATTTCTAGATTAATTCCGTTGAGTGCAGAAATTTTTATTTTCTCCACGGAATTTGTCTCGGGTTGGGAGTTCGTCAGCGTCACCGTCGGGTGGAGGATCGCGCTGCACCGTCCGTTGGGACATGCTGCAGCGACTCTGATAGACGGCCACCGATGGAAGCCACCCCCCACCGTCTCTCTGCGCGTGGTAGAGAGGGCGACGGAAACCCCCCTGAACCCCTTCTCTCTGCGCGTGGAGGAGGGGGAGAAGGAAGAAGCCGACGCTGCAACATCGTTCGGCGGGAAAGGGGGAGGCGACGGAGGACGCCTGGGCACGCTGCAGTGCCCGTTGGGATCATTTTTTCCGTCGTCGAAAGGGAATGGGCGACAAAGGAAGATTGGGCGACGGCAGATCGGCCAACGGGGGAAGATTGGGTGACAGTAGCACCTGTCGGGAGCACTGTCGTGTCGTTGGGCAACAGCAGGTCCCGTCGGGAGCGCTGCTGTGCCGTTGGGCACTAGCAGTGCCCGTCGGGTGCGCTGCCATGCTCGTTGGGCGACAGCAGTGCCCGTCGGGAGTGTTGTTATGGCCCTTGGGCGGCAGAAGCGCCTGTCAGGAGGGCTATCGTTGTCGTTGGGCTTTAGCAGCGCCCATTGACTCCACTGGGAGCGCTGCCATGCCCGTTGGGCAACTGCAGTACCGGTTCACTACAGTGGGAGTGCGTCTGTTGGGCAACTGTTGTGCCCGTTCAAAGCAACGGCCGCGCTGCTATGTCCGTTGGACAAACTGCAGCGTCGCCATAAAAAAAAAACTACTCCTAGTTTGTAAGATTTACCTAACGAGATTGACTCAGGTGAGTCAACACGAACCGGTTGCTACAGATCTAGTCGACTCGGGCTAAGCTGGCTCGACCGAGCTGACTCTTGCGTTTGGCGCATATGCCTAATAAGGTTGCTCATATTTGTTTGTTACATTTGACTAAATATTTTGTTTATATATATTACATTACAGAATATTCATTGCAGCTCCACGGAAATACAGGCCAACGTCGTGGCGCCAATGGGGCGGTGCCGCAGTGTTGGGCAACTGAATAAAACATATATATATATATATATATATATATATATATATATATATATATATATATATATATATATATATATATTTTGTTCAGTTGGTCTAATATTTTCAATCAAATTGTTTGAAGCTAGATGTTGCTAATGTAACCTCTGTAGTGTTGTTCGGCCCAAAGGAAGACACAATTTGGCCAAATCAACAATGTACCTGTGATGATAAATGTGTGACAATTATAAAGACTTTTCATGTGAACAATAGTCGGTCCAAAGAAAGGTTATTGTTTAATAGAACTGATTGTCAGTATTTGATCATTGCACTGAGAGTATCACTTACAATTAATTTCTCTGTCCAAATACTAGGAATTAATGTTGTACTAGGTATCTTGAGATGGGTCCCCAATTTGGATTTTATTTTTTACTTGTCTTATTTTTCTTTATATGACATGCTAGTTAATGTGAGTATGCTTGTTTATTTTGTTCTTTATACAGTTTCTGTTGATACTGCTACAAATGTTACTGCTCAAATAAGCAGCATTCCAATGTTAAGCGAGACGAATTTTAAGGCCTAGAAAGATACCGTGGAAATTGTCCTTGGTTGTATCGATTTGGATCTTGCACTTCGGGCAGAGCCACCCATTTCTACTCCTGATAACCTCAATGAGGTTAAAATTGAGAAGTGGGAACACTCTAACCAAACGTGTTTGATGATCATGAAACGCTCCATTCCGGAGGCGTTTTGGGACTCTATGATAGAGAGCAAGAGCGCAAAGAAGTTCCTAGAAGCAATCGAACAATATTTTGCCAAGAATTAAAAATCGGAGGCGAGTTGCCTTTTGGCTAAACTCATTTCGATGAAGTATAAAGGCAAAGGGAACATAAGAGAGTACATCATGGAAATGTTTCATCTCGCATCAAAACTCAAGTCACTTAAGTTAGAGCTGTCTGAGGACTTGCTCGTGCACTTGGTTCTGATCTCTCTTCCTGCACACTTTGGCCAATTCAAAGTGAGTTATAACACTCAGAAGGACAAATGGTTCCTAAATGAGCTTATATCTCACTGTGTGCAAGAGGAAGAGAGGCAGCAACGGGATAAGACTGAAAGTGCTCACTTGGCCTCAACCTCTCAGTACAAGAAGAAGAAGAGAGGTAAGGATATTGCAGTAGGTTCTTCTCAGACTAAGAAACAGAAGAAGCAGGCTGAGGAGTTTACCTGCTTCTTCTACAAGAAGTCGGGACATATGAAGAAGGATTGTCCCAAGTACGCGGCCTGGCGTGTAAAGAAGGGTATGCCTCTAACTTTAGTTTGTTTTGAAATTAATTTAGCTTCAGTACCTAAAGACACTTGGTGGGTATCTGTTAGTTTATGTTGATGACATTCTCCTTACTGGCTCCGATAGCTTTACCATTACTCAACTTCTTCAATTGCTCAATGTTGATTTTCCCGTCAAAGATCTTGGAGATCTTCATTATTTCGTGGGTATTGAGTGTCACAAAACTCTGAATGGGATTTTTCTGTCCCAACGAAAATATATCCTTGATTTACTACACAAAACCAATATGGCTAATTGTAATCTTGTTGGCACTCCTATGTCTCCCTCCACTAAACTTTCTGCTTTTAATTCTACATTTATGGAAGATCCTTCTCTGTACAAGAGTGTGGTGGGAAGCCTCCAATATCTTCTCTTCACTCGCCCTGATTTAGCCTTCTCAGTCAATCGGGTCTGTCAATTTATACATGCTCCTTGTCTTTCTCATTGGCAATCCGTGAAACGAATCTTACGGTATTTGAAACAAACTCTGGATTATGGTCTGACTCTCACTTCTTCTTTGGCCCCTGTTCTGGCTGCCTTCTCTGATGTTGACTGGGCAGGCTGCCCCGATGATCGAAAATCTACCAGTGGCTATTGTTTATTCTAGGGCACAAATCTCATCTGCTAGAGTTCAAAAAAACAAACTACTATCGCTCGGTCCGACACGGAGGCTGAATACAAGGCCATGGTTCATGCTACGGGTGAACTAGTTTGGGTCCAATCCTTATTGTCTGAATTGGGAATCTACTTATCTCAACCACCCATTCTCTATAGTGATAATCTGGGGGCCACTTATCTGTGAATCCTGTGATGCATTCTCGAACCACGCATGTCGACATTGATTATCATTTTGTTTGTGATCGTGTCCATAACAAGACTCTTCAAGTTTCCTTCCTTTCCAGTAAAGATCAGATCGTAGATGTACCAAGCCCCTGTCCATCACCAGATTTTGCACACTCAGATCGTGCCTCACAGTTCTGCTAGGCCTACTTGGCTCGTCAGGGGGTATCAGCAATAAGAAGACTTCCACCTTAGCAGAAACAGAGTAAGTCATCTCCAGGCCAACTCAGCAACACTCAGCAGCTCTCCACCTCAGCATCTCCTCCAGAAGAATCCAAAAGGTGTCAACGAGTCATGTATTCCTAGAAGCGCCTAGAATATTGTCTTCTCTGCCATGTATTCCAGAAGAGTCTAGAATACACTCTATACTGTATAAATTCCTCATCATGTAAACAAATTCAATTGGAGAGAAAAATATCAACAATTGATTTTGGTGTTCTATTATTCTTCGTTCCTTCTATCACGGTCAAATGTGCTAAGTAAATCTCAAACCTTCAACAGAAAATTATTGCATTCATCTCTTCCTTAATCATCCTATCAAGCAACTATAAATTAAGCTTAACAGGGACGATAGTGAGAGCAACTATTCTGTGCACCGTTCAAGCCAAAGGATTCCTCCGTGATAAAATCCTCCTTCCTCATACCTCTTTGGGGAAGATGACATAGCCTTCGATTTGACAGTGCTGCATGGCTTCTCGAGAGATCAGGAATGGCTGGGTGGGTGCGATCTCAACGTCTCCTTCACGACGAAGTGATCGTAAATCGTTAAAATCGTTGGGTAATCCTCAGACACTCTTCCTCGCTGGAAAACCTTAATGGCTCCTTCACGTGAATATATATTTTATGGAGGCTTGCTTACAAACAGAAAATCTTATTGGAGTTGGATACAAGTTCATCCTAAATCGGTAAGCAGAAAATCTTTCTAATCCAGAATTAACGTGAAACCATGTCCTTAAGAGCAGCGGAAAGTACTAATCTTCTACTATCAATCAAAGTACAAAATTTTTGGAGAATCAAGGCAAGGGTTTTGTACAAAATTAGGAAAGGAACAATTGATTTCTTTACTAGTATAAAATAAAGATTTGATTCGACCAAACTGGTGAAAATCGTTTGTTATGGTTATCAAGTAAGCTCTCTCTGATCCATGCATACAAGTTGAAAGACAATTTTATACATGATTCTCAACAAGCTTTTTTTTTTTTCATAAATCTCTGGTTTTGATCTATATATCAGAAGACCTAACCAGTTTGAACAGTCGATTGAAGGATCATTTAAATACCCAATTCGGGAAAAAGAAGAAGAGTAGCTCTTCTAATAATTATTTCTTCCTTCCTCTTTTGGGACTTACCCAATGGTTCTATTCAACCAGTTTTCATGGCTGCCTTTTCTGCTACTGGTTGGCCTTCTTCTCGTGCTTCGGTTCCGTATGTTCAGTAACAGAACAAAAAGAGGCAAGCACCCACCAGGTCCAAACCAGCTTCCATTAATCGGAAATCTTCACCAGCTTTCCAAAAACCTTCCGCCCCGCTCTCTTTGGTTGCTCTCGAAAAAACATGGGCCACTCTTATATCTCAAGCTCGGCCAAGTTCACGCTGTAGTAGCCTCATCTGCTCGCATGGCAAGAGAGGTTATGAAGTCCCATGACCTTGAATTCTGCGACAGATCTGTGGTTTTATCTCAGAAGAGACTATCCTACAATCTCCACGACATGGCCTTTACACCGTACGGCCGTGACTGGAGGGAACTGCGAAAGGTCTGTCTCTTCGAACTTCTCAGTGTGAAAAAAATACAGTTCTTCCGGTTTCTGTGGGATGAACTTGTCGGCAGAATGATAAGTTCCATATCTGAATCTTCTTGTTCGGTAAAATCTGTGAATTTGACTAAAATAGTGAAGATTTTCACGTATGATTTGATCTCTAGAGCTATTTTTGGTGAGAGCTTCAGATGGGAAGACGAAGAGGAGCAGAGGAGATTTTACCGAGCTTTCCATGAGACTCAGACGCTTATGGGTGAGCTCTATGTTTCAGATGTGCTGCCCTGGCTGGGGTGGATTGATGCAGTCACTGGACTTCGAGGTCGGCTGCAGAAGAACTTTGTTGACATGGATTATTTCTACGAAAAAGTCATCAACGAACACCTTGATCCCAACAGAGCCAAACCAGACAATGAAGATTTCGTCGATGTGTTGCTGAGGATCGTGAATGAACACAATCTTACCAGAGATCATGTCAAGGGACTTCTCATGGTAAAATTAAATTCTGATCATGTTCCCAGAACGTACAAACTCTTGAACCAGTTCCATGTTTTCTGAGATTTAATTCACCAATCTTTTCAGAATCTTCTGGTTGGTGGGACGGATTCAAGCAGTACTACAGTGGTGTGGGCGATGGCAGAACTGATGAGAAAACCCTCCGCCATGAAGAAAGTGCAGGAGGAAATCCGCAGAGTCGTCGGATCCAAAGGGAAGGTGGAAGAAACCCATCTCCCCCACCTCGAGTACTTTCACTTCATCGTGAAGGAGACGCTGAGACTGCACCCGCCAGGGCCTTTTCTGATCCCCAGAGAAAACCAGCAGCACTGTCAAATTAATGGCTACGACATCTTCCCAAAAACCACAGTAATCGTCAACGTGTTAGCCGTCTCTTTGGATCCTGATTCCTGGGAGAACCCAGAAGAATTCATGCCAGAAAGGTTCAAGAACGTGGATATCGACTACAGAGGACCCGAGTTCCAGCTTTTACCGTTCGGCGCAGGTCGCAGAGGCTGTCCGGGGGTGAATTTCGGTTTGAGGACAGTGGAGCTTGCTCTGGTAAATCTTCTCTACAGCTTTGACTGGGAATTGCCTGATGGGACGAGGAAGGAGGACTTCAGCATGGAGGAATGTTATGGCTTAACGGTGCAGAGAAAGACTCCCCTGAGGCTCGTTCCTGTTAAGATTTACAGTTAGGTAGTGGGATGAACAGAAAAAAACATGAAACTAGAAATATTGTTCGGATTAAACAAGTTTCAGTTGAAAAGACTATCATTTGCTTTTAATCTGTTGAGATTTGAGATATATGTTTAGATGAATAAAATCTATCTATTGTTATATGTTATTTGAGTAAGCTTAGTAAGATATGTGATGTTATTTTGATCAATTCTACACTTGCCTTGAACAGATTTCCTTCTTAGTAAACTACTCTTCTTTGAAGAAATGAACATAAAATTGAGATTTGAGTTCCGTTATTGGAAACTTTTCACAAGAATGGTTTGGGGTGTCCCTACCAGACTGAATGTTTCTTGTTCTGGGTTTGTTCTTTTCGGATCTTCTATGATGTGCACATAGAAAGAATCAAGCTCAGCTGAGAGATTCGTGAACAAGCCATAAAGTCGAGTGAGCACATCAATCCAAACCAGTTGAGACTAATAATTATTGTTGGCGTGAACTCAACTATCAGTTTATGGTGGCTAGAGTCTTCAAATAGAAGAAATCAAGGAACGGTTTCCTTCTTCAACAAATCGTCCACGAGGAAACAACCTTTCTCCATGAATTACTCTTCATGTATTATGCTATAAATACTTTGTAAATGAAAGCAAAGTGATATGAAAAAAACAAAAGGAAATTCTTTGGTGAATAACCAGAGATCTGATCAAGATCTCTCGCTCTCTGGCAGATAAAGGCATATCGACATTGTCGCTCTTCTTGAAGGCACATCAAAGCCGAAGATCCATATGCCTTCCTGCTTCATCTTCACCCGAGATCAAGTCATTGGAGATTATTTTAAGATGACTATATTTTTAAATCAAGTGATTAAGGACTATTTTTAAGTTATTGATTACATTAGGTAGATATGAATTAGTTTACATATTGGTTAGTGCTTTGATTGTTAAGATCCACCTTTTTAGGGGCAATTTATACCATGCTATATTGTAAGCAAGTAATCTTTGCAATTGGGTCAAACCTTGAGTAGGTAAGACTTTCCTTACTCAAATTGTTGAGAAAAGTCGTTGTTGCTAAGCAGTAAAAGTCGGGAAGTTATACTCGGTGTTGTGTATGGCATAAGGTATTGTGTAACTTAGTGAGCTGCTAGAAATCACTTTAATGGTTTAGGCTAGTGTGTCCCTTTAGCTACATGCTAGAAAGTATAATAAGATTTGAAAATAAAATCCTCAAACAAAGGGCTACAAACCCGACTCTAAGTAGAAGTCAATCAAACAAGCACTAAAGAAGAAAAATATTGAAGCAAATATGATCTTTTCGCACACGTTTAGGAATTAGACCTCTAATTATTCAAACTAAAGTTTAAAAGAACAAGCATTTAAATACTTAGCTTAGTGAAGAAAACTATCAAACTCGACTTCCTTTTCAACTTTGGAGACACAAACTCCCCAACCGTGTGCCCTCGCTTAGGAAGCTTGAAGTTCATTGTGGCTGAAGTTTTAGTTCATTTGGGTTGAGTTTAATTTAGTTAAATAGAAAACTCCACAACATTTAATAAATAATTGTTATGGCTGAAAATGATGTTTTGTCATTTATAAAAAATATACCAAAAATTCATCCAAAAATTCTAAAAAAATATGTTTAAAATTTTTTAATGTATAAAATAGTTGGTAACTTACAAATTTTGGAGAACTACAACTCCTAGATCTGAGCTTGAAAGATTAAATATTGGGATTTCTACACATGGGTCCACTCCACTTTAAGATTGTATAAAAATTTTAAAATATATTTTATAAAACATTTATTTTTTGTTTTAAAAGATATCTTACACATTTTATTTCATTACCTTCACTTTAATATAATAAAAAAATAAAATTTAATTATTAATTATTTTAAAAATATTTTTAATGTAATTAATACTTTATTTTACTTGATACCTTAATACCTTAATGTAATTATTTTACTTTAAGATATTATTTAATTTTATAAAATATTTATAAAAACTAATTTAGTTTTTAAAATTCTTATTTGTTGGTACATAATTTTTAGCTTCTTTTTTATAATAACAAAATATAAAATTCGTATATTAATTAATTAAAAAATTATTCTTACCTATTTAACACCTTTTTATTATCGATTTAAAATATTTTTTATTGAAAAAATTATTTTAGAGTTTAAAAATATAATTTAACTCTTAAAAATATTTATATTTTTTAAAAAGTATTTAAAATTTTTAAATATTTAATTTAAATTTTCTTTAAAATATTTTTAAAAGTTTCACATTTTTTAAAACTTTTATTCAATGATGTGGTAGGATGATGTGACATTCAAGGATTACATGATGGGTGAGACGTGTCGTTAGAATCTTCGGGTGATGATGTGGCACCACATAATCGATCAAAGTTTACATGTCACTTTTAACATTACACGTGTGTAGTTGACTGGTCAAAGTTGGGTATTTATGATATTAAGTTGAAAATTAATTACTTGTATTATTATTTTTAAAAAGTGGGTAGTACAGCAAAATTCCCAATAATAAATGGCATTATTAGAAAGTAATTATGCAAACTCTATAATAAACGGGTTGGTGAAGTGAGTCACGTAAAACAGTCTTGATTGCAATGAGTCATGTAAAGTAGGTTTACTCCAATATGATATCAAGGATGTGTATTGAGATGCAAGCTTTGACTGGTCAAACGTGCTGAGTAAATCTCAAACCTTCAACAGAAAATTACTGCATTCATCTCTTCCTTGATCATCCTATCAAGCAACTATAAATTAAGCTTAACAGGGACGAGAATGAGAGCAACTATTTTATGCACCATTAAAGCCAAAGGATTCCTCCATGATAAAATCCTCCTTCCTCATCCCTCCTGGAAATTTCCAGTTAAATCCATACAGGAGGTTTCCCAGAGCAAGCCCTATTGGGATCATTCCGAAATGGGAATTTTACCAAAATACCAATTTGAAAAAACTTATTTATGAAATCAACGACGATTTCAACTTATTTGCAAAACTACCAAACTTTGACCTGTCCACTGTACATGTGGACAGTCAAAGTTGACATGTAAGCTTGGATCGCTTACATGTTGACACCTCATCAGTGTGGTATGGTAGTTGAACACATGGGCTACCACATTATTATTTTTACACACATGTCATTGATGTGAAATTTAATTACATCGGATTTTATACCTCGCAAGCGTACGAATCGTTCATGTAATCATGCGGGAAGCGAGGGTCATATCCACAGGGAGGACTAAATTTTGTGTATTCTTCAGTCAACTAGCCTAACCAAATATGATTAATTAATCTGAACTAAACACTAATTATATCCTAAATTATCAAGCAATAATCTAATTAACTACTTGCACAACAGGAAACGTCAACTCTGGATTTTACCGTGATTCGTGCCTCTCTCGAGCCCCACGTAACCACGAATCCGGATTCTTAATCCTCGCGTCTAGCCCCCTCTCGGGCGCCTAGAGTTAATGACAGAGATCGGATTACAATAGAATGCAGAGAATCAATTTCCTATTGTGATGATGCTAAAATTATCAACTCTGGATTTTATCGTGATTCGTGTCTCTCTCGAGCGCCACGTAACCACGGATCCGATTTCTCAATCCTTGCGTCTAGCCCCTCTCGGGCGCATAGAGTGCAAGACAAAAATCGGATTAAAATACCAAAAGCCAACCTAAATTACAATCCTACCCTAACTAGCTAATTTAATCAAATATCCGAAAAACAAATATTCGTTAAACATTAATTATCAAATCAAATTTAATAAACATTCAAAACCTAAGTTCAAACTATAGGAAAATTAAATTCCAAAAAGACGGATTACTCCCCTTCTCCTTCCTCTCGCTCTGGCAGCATAGGCTCGTTCTCACGGGTGCTGCAATTTCCAGAAATTGATGGCTTCAGGTTTCAAGAGCGAGTGGCCGGAGTTAGAGATGACGCCGGCGAAGAAGGATAAAAACCCACGGACGGAGGTGACAACCGGCGAAGAACAGAACGGAGCTGAAGTCCTCTAACCAGCTCTCTCGAGTCTCGGTCGGAGTAGGAATAGCTTTGAAAATGGTCAGAAATGGGTAATCAACGCCGGAGGATGGTCGGAATGCGAAATCGGAGTCGGAGGAGCCCTCTCGGGTCATCTCTCTGCCTCGCTAGCAGAAACTGGCAGTGTCGAACTCGCCGCGACGGAGACTCTCTCGAGCTCTCCTCGGGTCTGTTCTCGGTTGCCGAACGACAGTGGACGACGGTGGCACAGCAAACGAAGGCTGGAAATCCTCTCGGGTCTCTCTTATTTTGGTCAGCGGCCTCCCCTTTTTCAATACGATTTGCCCTAAAAAATCACCTCCCTTTCACTAATGGCATTTTGGTAAATATCTCCTTCTCCACCAAAATTCTCCTGAAATTCCATAATTGAATCCATTAAAAGCATTTCAGGAAGAAATAAACCCTAAAAGCAATGAAATATAATTCAGGAGAGAAAAATATGCAATATAGACAGTGATTAATACCAAATTCAATAAATGCACGTTTCGTTTGAAAATCGATAAATAACCACCTACAACACAATTATAAGGATTATTCTATTATAATTAACCTAGTTCTCATGTCAGAATATGACATCTATCACACCCCCAAACCTAAATCTTTGCTAGTCCCTAGCAAAACAATAATAGAACCAAAATTAAGCCTAGGAAAACAAAATGCCACTTTTGTAGGGAACACAATTGCATTTAGCGCATGCAACAAGCCGTTAAACCCCTACTTTACAATAGTGGATGAGTTATGTCTCGTGAGGGTTTGCATGGAATTTACCCACAAAATTCATCTAAATCAATAATATAAAAATAAAAGTGAAGAAAATTTACTCCTCATTAGCATATGGCTAACACTTAGTATTGTAAAATATCTGAAAATCATTTGAAACCTTGCTCAATTTGAAAACCTGTGTAAAATATAGCACATTATCAATCCAAATACACTCATTGTTATTCCACCTGAACCAATGTGACCATAAGCAATTACTTCAACAAAACAAAGAGGCAACAAATAACAATAAAATCCTGGTCACACCACAATTAAGAGAAAATAGTAAAGTAAGCCTATTGTCTGACAATCTCACAACAGAAGTATACCAATTTCAATCTTGACCTGCAACTTCTTTCAAATTACAATTCATCATTAAAGTTAAGGAAACTCATTGCTTCCAGATTTAAACCCATTTGACGCTATTACCAGCGCATTTTTGCTATTACCAGCGTAATTTTTGTTTCACTGAATTCTTTTGGTATTACCACCATTTTGTATTCGTCTTCACTGTACATGCACTTATTTTTAAGTAACCGACTGTTCTGGTGCATGTCCCTGGGTTAGCCCAGGCTATTTCTAAAGTTATCTGTCTTTTGCAAGCAAGAGCATTTCCATTTGCATTCATACATTACAACAAGGAATTTTACTGAGATATAAAAAGGAATGAGTTCAAACAGGCATACAAGACTATTCAGACTAACATAGATCAACACTAGATTTACATGTTCTCTTTTGCAACTAGGTTCCAAGTCTAATGCAATAGTAAGTTGTCCCACTGAATTCCCATGGATCACAACAAATGATATCAGATTTCTAATAGGCATATTCTACACAGTTTTACGAAAAATTTTGAAACACATTTGAGTAACTTATTTTAACTCTACTAAAGTTAACCACATACTAAGAGGAGTAATTTGAAAACCACGAACAAAAATTAAAAGAAAATCATTGCTAAGACATAAAAGAGTCGTTTCCCCCTCAAACCTATACCTGACATTGTCCTCAATGGGGAAAAATTAAAACACCAGAACGACTACAAAAAGGAATAACAGTTAAAGAATAATAAAACTCATGGAAACCACATGCTCCATTGGCACACAAGAAGTAAAGCAATGCAAAAACAGTGCAATGAAAAGAGATATCAACAAACACCCCCAAACCTAGAGCATGACACATCATCAAACAAACCAACTAATAGTCACTAAAATATCTAATTTACTAGACGATTTATTGTTGGCCTTAACGTCGGTTCTGGTGCCAGTCTTCTCGTTTAGTAGTTACTACTCCAATTGACTCACAACTTAGCTAGTTATACTCCTGCAGAGTAAGGGTTAAGCTCCCTTAGGGCTCCTAAATCCATAGGTGGGACCATATGTGTTTGGTCATCAACAATAATACTGAAGAGTCAATAAAGACCCCCAGGAATGATACATAGTTTCCCTCGAAGAAGGTTTACTCATATCAACCGTACCCGTAGGTAATCATCCGTAGATGAAACCGATATCCCACATCACACTTTGAAGAAATCTCCGTGTGAGTGGCCACTGAAGGCAGCAGGAATCACGCGCTGAACACAAGTCCTTAAGTTACTCACCATAAGGTTTTCATTCAATACTTCAAGATCGAATTGGTCAATCCCAGAACGGTTGTTTGAGTACAAACCTCTCAAACTAAGGACCAAAAGTCTGGTCATCGACTACCGGAACCATTTATGCTCTCAACCGACAAGAGAGTACCCCGAGTCCATGACGGGGCCGGCATCGCCGGGGGACCTCCAATCAATCAAGAGCAGAGTACACCAAAGGTTATCCCAAATAAGAATGAATAAACCAGAAATAAAAATTGTAATGTACAAAGGGATAGAAACGTGGGGATTGCCCACAATGTAAGTTTATAGTCATAAGCAAGACTCTGACGCAGTCAAAATGAAATGACAGGTTCCTCTAAGAAAATCACCATCACCTCCTCCGGTGTGGGGACATTCTCACGATACGGTTTGAGCCTCTGACCGTTAACTTTGAAGACCGACCCGTCTCCGTGATTGCGGATCTCAATAGCGCCATGAGGAAACACCTGTGTAACCTCAAATAGACCGGACCACCTGGATCTCAGCTTCCCTGGAAACAAATGCAATCGTGAGTTATAAAGTAAAACATTCTGCCCAACGGTAAAAGACTTGCGAAAAATAGATTTATCATGTAAAAGCTCTGTTCGCTCCTTATACAGTTTGGCATTCTCATAAGCATCATGACGTATCTCCTCCAACTCATTCAATTGCAATTTCCTCTCATCACCTACTTGAGTCAAATCAAAATTCAAACCCTTAATGGCCCAATAAGCTCTATGCTCAAGTTCAACAGGTAGATGACATGTTTTGCCGAACACTAAGAGAAATGGAGACATCCCAATAGGAGTCTTATAAGCGGTTCGATAGGCCCATAAAGCATCGTCCAATCGAGTGGACCAATCTTTCCCATCAAAGCGAACCGACTCCTCCAAAATCTGTTTGATCTCCCTATTAGAGATTTCCACTTGACCACAAGTTTGCGGGTGGTACGGAGTGGACACCCGATGAGTGATGGAGTATTTCTTCAATAAGGTCTCAAATGCTCTGTTACAAAAATGAGATCCCCCATCACTGATGATCGCTCTCGGGGTACCAAACCGATTCAAGATGTTTTCTTTTAAAAACTTTGCCACCACTTTGTGATCATTTGTCTTACATGCAATAGCTTCAATCGATCTAGAGACATATTCAAAAGCAACAAGGATGTATTGATAGCCGAATGAGATAGGAAAAGGACCCATGAAATCAATACCCCACACATCAAACAATTCAACAATAAGAATGGGGTTAAGAGGCATCATGTTCTTCCTAGAAAAACAACCAGTCTGTTGGCATCTATCACACACACGACAAAACTCATGGGCATCTCTAAATAATGAAAGCCAATAGAAACCACATTGCAAGACTTTAACCGCGGTCTTTCTAGCACCAAAATGTCCACCACATGCGTGGGAATGACAAAATTCAAGAATGTTGGCAAAGTCTTGCTCAGGTACACAACGCCTAATGACTTGGTCAGGACACACCTTGAACAAATAAGGGTCATCCCAAAAAAAATGTTTGACTTGGGAAAAGAATTTCAACCGATCTTGTTTACTCCAATAATCAGGAATCCTATGAGTTACAAGATAGTTGACTATATCAGCAAACCAAGGCAAGTGGGATACTTGGAGAAGTTGCTCATCAGGGAAGGAATCATTTAAAGGAAGGAATCCTTCCTGAGGTGCTACACAAATCCTAGATAGATGATCAACAACAACATTCTCACAACCCTTCTTATCTCGAATCTCAAGGTCAAATTCTTGCAATTGCAAGATCCATCTAATCAAGCGAGGTTTAGTGTCCTTGATGGATAATAAGTACTTCAAAGCAGAATGATCAGTGAACACTATAACCTTTGACCCTAACAGATATGATATGAATTTGTTCAAGACAAACACAACAGCTAGCAACTCCTTCTCAGTGGTAGTGTAATTCAATTAAGCATCATGAAGAGTGCGGCTAGCATACTAAATGATACAGGGAATTTTATCCGTCTTTTGCCCCAAAACAGCCCCCAATGCATAATCAGAGGCATCACACATCAACTCAAAAGGCAAAGACCAAGTAGGGGTTTGGACAATGGGTGTAGTGGACAAACATTTCTTCAGTGTCTCAAAAGCATGAATACATACATCATCAAAGGCAAAAGCAACATTTTGAGCAAGCAAATTCGTCAAAGGACGAGAAATTTTGCTAAAGTCCTTAATGAAGCGCCTATAGAACCCAGCATGGCCAAGGAAAGAACGCGCCCCCTTCACAGAAGTAGGTGGTGGTAGATTAGAAATTAGGTTAACCTTGGCTTTGTCCACTTCTACACCCCGCTTAGACACTACATGTCCTAAAATAATTCCTTCTTTCACCATGAAGTGGCATTTCTCCCAATTCAAGACTAAATTGGACTCAATGCAACGGGACAATACGAGTGAAAGATTGTGCAAACATGTATCAAAACTAGAGCCAAACACAGAAAAGTCGTCCATAAAGACCTCTAAAAAGTCACTAATCATGTCAGAAAAGATACTCATCATGCACCATTGGAAAGTGGTGGGCGCATTGCATAAACCAAAAGGCATGCGTATGTAAGCATAGGTGCCAAACGAACACATGAATGTGGTCTTTTCCTGGTCTTCTGGAGCAATGGGAATTTGATTGTAGCTGGAGTATCCATCTAAGAAGCAATAAAAATTGTGGCAGGCCAATCGCTCTAGCACCTGATCAATGAAAGGTAGTGGGAAGTGATCCTTCCTAGTGGCGAAATTATGTTTTCTATAATCAATGCTGACATGCCACTTGGTGGTAGTTCTTGTGGGAATCAATTCACCACTCTCATTTTTTATTATCGTTATGCCCCCTTTCTTAGGGACAACTTGAATTGGACTCACCCAGGTGCTATCAGAAATAGGGTAAATGATTCCTGTCACAAGCAACCTGATGACTTCTTCTCTCACAACCTCCAGCATATGGGGATTTAACCTACGGTGTATCTCACGTGAGGCTTTAGTCCCCTCCTCCAAATGAATACGGTGCATGCATATGGAGGGGCTAATCCCTTTTAAGGCATCAAGAGTCCACCCCATTGCCTCTTTGTGTGCTTGTAAAATTTCAGTCAATTGTTCCTCCTGCTCAGTACTCAAATCAGAGGCAATAATGACTGGCAATGAGTTCATGGGCCCCAAGAATGCATACTTCAACGTGGGAGGAAGTGGCTTAAGATCTAGCTTGGAAGTTTCAAGAGGTTTGTCCAAGTCAAGATGAAGATCCTATGGATGATCAGTTGTGACAACCTCATAAGCTTCCTCCAACAGAGGTACAGAACTGAGTAAAGAGTCAACCTCTCGGAAATATGTTTCCTCATCAAAATAGTCCATGTCTAAAGATGTTATGTAAGACTCAAAAGATTCAAGAGTGGAATCGTCATCAAGTATAATAGTCTCTATCTTAAATGTAGGACTGAGATCATCAGACTCAAGTGGATGGTGCCCGACATCAAACACATTCAACGAGACCTTAAAATTTCCAAAAGACAACTCCAACTCACCACTTTTACAATGAATGATAGCATTAGATGTGGCTAAGAAGGGACGTCCTAGGATGACAGGAATTTGGTTGGTCACATTGACTACTGGTTCTGTATCAAGAACAATGAAATCAACCGGGAATAGAAATTTGTCCACTTTTATCAAAACATCTTCAACTATTCCTCGTGGTATCTTGACAGAACGGTCAGCTAGTTGAAGTGTGATGGGAGTAGGCTTCAATTCCCCCAAACCTAATTGCTGGTACACAAAGAAAGGAAGCAAATTCACACTTGCCCCTAAGTCTAGAAGAGCTCTCTGGATGGTATGTTCACCAATGACACATGAAATTGTGGGGCATCCAAGATCTTTAACTTTAGGAGGAGTGTTGTGCTTCAGAATTGAGCTTACATTCTCAGTAAGAAATACCTTTTTGTTAACATGTTGTTTTCTCTTCTGTGTACAAAGGTCTTTCAAAAATCGGGCATAGGCAGGAACTTGCCTAATAGCATCAAGAAGTGGAATGTTAATGTGAACCTTACTAAACAGTTCCAACGTTTCATGCATGCTATCTCGTTTCCTAGGTGGGCCCGATAACCTCTGCAGATAAGGAGCTAGTTGGACTTGGTTAGGGATCTGCCTGACTGTTGGTGGAGAACTTAGAGGTTCTTCACTCAATGATGTGTCCCCATTGTCATCCTTTGACTCCTTAGACTTAGTGGTCCCTACCCCATTGTTCAACTCACGACCACTCCTAAGGGTGGTTATGGCTTTGGGTTGCTCATGATGGGGTTTGGAAATCAACCCACTCTCATGTGTGCTTTTGGGGTTAGGAATGGTTTGACTCGGGAGTCTATTTTGTGCCTGTTCACTCATGTGGCTGACCAACTGTTCACTTGCATTTCAAGTTTAGCAATGGACGACTGTGTATTCTGCATGAATAATTGAAGTGTATCCTCAAGTGAAGGTTTTTGTGGAATCAATGGTTGTTGAGTGAAGTGTGGGCGCAAAGTTTGGGGTTGAGTACACCTAGGAGGACCCCCAACCTATGGGCCCTTGGACCATGAGAAATTAGAAATTTGGGTGCCTAGCCCAACCCGGATTATATGTTTCCGAAAAAGGATTGTTCCGATTTGGTCTATGAAAATTCTGGACTGCATTCAAATCCTCAATGAGCTCCGGGTAGGATGAACTAGATGGACACATTTGTGTGGGATGAGATGAACCAGAGCATATGGCATAGACAGTAGATGGGTTAGAAGCAGGTGAACTCTTGGACACCATAAGGGCATCAATTTTTCTAGTCAACCCCTCAATCTTGGCCATGAGCATGGGTGTTTCACTAACCTCATAGAGAACCCCTCTTTTGGCTTCGTGGGATCTCCTATCAACATTAAATGACGAACCCCATTGTTGAGATTGATCACTCAACGTTTCAAAGAAGTTCCACGCCTCACTAGCACTCTTACCCATCAAACTCCCACCACTCGTTGCATCTACCATGGATCTAACCTGGGGTGTAAGACCTTGATAAAAGTATTGCACTATATGCCATTTCTCAAACCCATGATGCGAACACCTACGGATCAAATCCTTCCATTTCTCCCAAGCCTCATAAAAGTGTTCACCCTCCTGCTGCATAAAGTTGGAGATTTCTCTCCTGAGAGTTGTAGTTCTCTGAATGGGAGAGTACTTGGACAAAAAATTTGTGACTAATGTGTCCCATGAAGTAATGTTGCCCACCTCCAAGGAATTAAGCCAAGACTTGGCCTTATCCTTAAGTGAAAATGGAAAAAGTCTTAACCGGATAGAGTCATCTGAGAAATTCTGGAATTTGAAAGTCGCATAGATATCTAAGAATTCCTTGATGTGGTAATAAGGGTCCTCCTTCTCCAACCCATAGAATGTAGGGAGGAGTTGGATCATACCCGGTTTCAACTCATAACTGGCGGTAATAGTCGGTGGCAATATAATGCAAGAAGGTGATGTGAAGTGGGATGGGATAGAATAATCCCTCTAGGCTCTACGGTCACCTGTAACTTTAATGGTTCACCCTGATTGGCCATGGTAGCTCCTAACTTGACTTCGGGTGTTTTCCTAAAAATATGTTCTACCTCTTCAACAAAGGGAGCTAATGGTTCACCTAGGGAGCGGCACCCGTGCATAAAAACACAAAAAGAAACAAAACTAACTATCAAATTAAGCTAACAAACTCACTACTGACAATACGAACTAACTAGAAGAAATAAAAATAACTCCATACAAAATCACCAAGATAAAATTATGAAAGCAAAAAATAAAATAAAATAAAATAAAAATAAATCTAACCTAAGACCATGGAGAACAAAGAAATACACTTAATACGTGCCTCCTCGGCAACGGCGCCAAAAACTTGATGTGAAATTTAATTACATCGACTTTTATACCTCGCAAGCGTACGAATCGTTCATGTAATCTAGCGGGAAGCAAGGGTCATATCCACAGGGAGGACTAAATTTTGTGTATTCATCAGTCAACTAGCCTAACCAAATATGATGAATTAATCTGAACTAAACACTAATTATATCCTAAATAATCAAGCAATAAGCTAATTAACTACTTGCACAACAGGAAACGTCAACTCTGGATTTTACCATGATTTGTGCCTCTCTCAAGCTCCACGTAACCACGAATCCGGATTCTCAATCCTCGCGTCTAGCCCCTCTCTAGCGCCTAGAGTTAATGACAAAGATCAGATTATAATAGAATGCAGAGAATCAATTTCCTATTGTGATGATGCTAAAATTATCAATTCTGGATTTTACCGTGATTTGAGCCTCTCTCGGGCGCCACATAACCACGGATACGATTTCTCAATCCTTGCGTCTAGCCCCTCTCGGGCGCATAGAGTTAAAGACATAAATCGGATTAAAATACCAAAATCCAACCTAAATTACAATCCTACCCTAACTAGCTAATTTAATCAAATATTTGGAAAATAAATATTCGTTAAACATTAATTATCAAATCAAATTTAATAAACATTCAAAACCTAAGTTCAAACTATGGGAAAATTAAATTCCAAAATGACGGATTACTCCCCTTCTCCTTCCTCTCGCTCGGGCAGCACATGTTCATTCTCACGGGTGCTACAATTTCCAGAAATTGATGGCTTCAGGTTGCAAGAACGAGTGGTCGAAGGTAGAGACGACGCCGACGAAGAAGGATAGAAATCCACGGACGAAGATGACGATTGGCGAAGAACAGAACGGAGCTGAAGTCCTCCAACTGGCTCTCTCGAGTCTCGGTCGGAGTCGGAATAGCTCTGGAAATGGTCAGAAATGGGTAATCTACGCCGGAGGATGGTCAGAATGCGGAATCGGCGCCGGAGGAGCCCTCTCGGCCTGGCAAGCAGAAACTGGCAGTGTCGAACTTGCCGCGACGGAGACTCTCTCGAGCTCTCCTCGGGTCTGTTCTCGGTTGCCGAACGGCGGTGGACGACGGTGGCACGGCGAACGACGGCTGGAAATCCTCTCAGGTCTCCCTTCTTTCGGTCGGCGGCCTCCCCTGTTTCGGTCGACGGTCTCCCCTTTTTCAATACAATTTGCCCTAAAAAATCACCTCCCTTTCACTAATGGCATTTTGGTAAATATCTCCTTCTCCACCAAAATTCTCCTGAAATTCCATAATTGAATCCATAAAAAGCATTTCAGGAAGAAATAAACCCTAAAAGCAATGAAATATAATTCAGGAGAGAAAAATATGCAATATAGACAATGATTAATGCCAAATTCATTAAATGCACATTTCCTTTGAAAACCGATAAATAACCACCTATAACACAATTATAAGGGTTATTCTATTATAATTAACCAAGTTCTCATGTGAGAATATGGCATCTATCAGTCATCTGACACGTCATTATCAATTTCCCTCATTGCCCCGTCATCTCTCGCCACGTCAACTCACTCCATGTAAGCTCTTCGTTATATTTTTTTCGTTATGTTTCTTCCTCGATCTTTCTCCTCCTCTCCTCTCGCCCTCGCTCCTGCTGCCGCCTCTCCCCTGTTGCCGCCGCTCGGCCACGACCGCTCCCCTGCTAACGCCGCTCGGCCTCTCCCTCGACGCCCCCCTCTCAACCGCTCTCTCTTCGTCTCAACCTCATCTCTCGTTCTTCTTCTCTGTTCCCCTCTGTTCATCCTCTCACCGCCCCTTCTCTCAAAACTGAAACCTTACTCACCCTCCAAACCCGAATTTAAATTTCAGAAGCCGATTTTGGAGGGTGATTTTTTAGGGTTTTTGTTAATTGAATCTAATTATTGTATTTAATTATAATGTTGATTTGAATTTAGGTGTTTAATTATTGTATTGATTTTTTTGTGATTTACTGTTTAATTTCTGATTTTATGTTAACGAAATTTCTGCCAAATTAAAATTATTGTAAAGTTTTGTAAGATTTTTAATGAAATAATATATTTTTAATAATTTATTATTTTTTAATAAGGTGATAAGAAGTATACAAATAAATTATATTTTTAAACACTAAAACAACTTTTTTGTATATTTTAATAATTTATAAATATTTTAAATGGATAATGTATGAGTAAGACTTAAGAGTAAAAATTTTTCTATTTATAAATATTTTAAATGGATAATTATATGGGTAAGACTTAAAAGTAAAAAAAATTCTATTTATAAATATTTTAAATCCATAGTAAATGGGTAAGAGTTAGATTATTTCTATTTATAAATATTATTATTTTGTAAATAAGGTGATAAAAAGTATACAATTAAATTGTATTTTTAAACTCTAAAATAATTTTTTTATATTTTTTAAAAATTTTAAATATTTTAAATCGATAATATATTGGTAAGACTTAAGAGTAAGATTTTTTAAATAATTAAATATTTTAAATCCATAATAATTGGGTAAGAGTTAGATTTTTTCTATTTATAAATATTTAAAATTTGTAAATGTTATTATTTTGTAAATAAGGTGATAAAAAGTATACAAATAAATTGTATTTTTAAACTCTAAAATAAATATTTTTTTATTTTTTAAATTTATAAATAATTTAAATCTAATTAATTTACGTATTTTATTTTATTTTTTAAAATGTGAAGAAATAAAAAGTGTAACGAATGTTTTTAATTAATAAATATTTTAATTGATATTAAATGGTGTTAAATAAGTAAGAGTTAATTTTTTAATTGTTTATTAAAATTTTTTAATAATTTATTATTTTAGATATAAGGTAATAGAAAGTGTATTTGATTTTTTTAAAATTTATTCAAAATTTTATCATGTAATAACATGGCAAAATACGTATCAACTATACTGACTTGGCAGACGATGTGTTAATCTACAGTATCGCACTGATGACGTAACGACACATAAACAGTCAAAGCTTACGTGTCGCCTTTGACGGTCCACATGTACAGCAGACCGGTCAAAGTTCGGTAATTTTACAAATAAGTTGAGGTCGTCGTTGTTTTCATAAATAAGTTTTTTCAAACTAGCATTTTGGTAAAAAACCCTTCCAAAATTTATGTGGACAACTCATTCGACCTGCACCAAATGTTATGAGCTTGAAATTCTTGCCTCTGTAATCGATGTCCACGTTATCAAAACTCAGCAGGAGTTCATCTGGGTTCTCCCAGGACTCTGGATCCAAATCAATTGCTAATGCATTTAGGATCACTCTGGTTTTTGGGGAAGATGTCGTAGCCTTCGATTTGACAGTGCTGCATGGCTTCTCGAGCGATCAGGAATAGCTCGGTGGGTGCGATCTCAGCGTCTCCTTCATGACGAAGTGATCGTAAATCGTTAAAATCGTTGGGTAAGCCTCATACACTCTTCCTCGCTTGTAAACCGGCTCCTTCACGTGAATATATATATATATATATATATATTTAAAAAAAAAAATTTACGAAGGCTTGCTTACTAACACTTTATTACTATATTGGAGTTGGATACAAGATCATCCTAAAACTGGTAAGCACAAAATCTTTCTACTCCTGAATTAACGCGAAACCATATCCTTAAGAGCAAAAACGGAAAGTACAAAAATAGGAAAGGAACAATTGATTTCTTTACTAGTATAAAATAAAGATTTGATTCCTCCTAACTGGTCAAAATCGTTTGTTATGGTTGTCAAGTAAGCTCTCTCTGATTCATGCATACAAGTTGAAAGACAATTTTACACATGATTCTCAACAAGCTTTTTTTTTTCCATAAATCTCTGGTTTTGATCTATATATCAGAAGACCTAACCAGTTTGAACAGTCGATTGAAGGATCATTTAAATACCCAATTCGAGAAAAAGAAGAAGATAGCTCTTCTAATAATTATTTCTTCCTTCCTCATTTGGGACTTAACCAATGGTTCTATTCAACCAGTTTTCATGGCTGCCTTTTCTGCTACTGGTTGGCCTTCTTCTCGTGCTTCGGTTCCGTATGTTCAGTAACAGAACAAAAAGAGGCAAGCACCCACCAGGTCCAAACCAGCTTCCATTAATCGGAAATCTTCACCAGCTTTCCAAAAACCTTCCGCACCGCTCTCTTTGGTTGCTCTCCAAAAAACATGGGCCACTCATGTATCTCAAGCTCGGCCAAGTTCACGCTGTAGTAGCTTCATCTGCTCGCATGGCTAGAGAGGTTATGAAGTCCCATGACCTTCAATTTTGCGACAGATCTATGGTTTTATCTCAGAAGAGACTAACCTACAATCTCCACGACATGGCCTTTACACCGTACGGCCGTGACTGGAGGGAACTGCGAAAGGTCTGTCTCCTCGAACTTCTCAGTGTGAAAAAAGTCCAGTTCTTCCGGTTTCTGTGGGATGAACTTGTCGGCAGAATGATAAGTTCCATATCTGAATCTTCTTCTTCGGTAAAATCTGTGAATTTGACTGAAATAGTGAAGATTTTCACCAATGATTTGATCTCTAGAGCTATTTTTGGTGAGAGCTTCAGATGGGAAGACGAAGAGGAGCAGAGGAGATTTTACCGAGCTTTCCATGAGACTCAGACGCTTATGGGTGAGTTCTATGTTTCAGATGTGCTGCCCTGGCTGGGGTGGATTGATGCAGTCACTGGTCTTCGAGGTCGGCTGCAGAAGAACTTTGTTGACATGGATTATTTCTACGAAAAAGTCATCAACGAGCACCTTGATCCCAACAGAGCCAAACCAGACAATGAAGATTTCGTCGATGTGTTGCTGAGGATCGTGAATGAACTCAATCTTACCAGAGATCATGTCAAGGGAATCCTCATGGTAAAATTAAATTCTGATCATGTTCCCAGAACGTACAAACTCTTGAACCAGTTCCATGTTTTCTGAGATTTAATTCACCAAACTTTTCAGAATCTTCTGGTTGGTGGGACGGATACTAGCGGTACTACAGTGGTGTGGGCGATGGCAGAACTGATGAGAAAACCCTCTGCCATGAAGAAAGTGCAGGAGGAAATCCGAAGAGTCGTCGGATCTAAAGGGAAGGTGGAAGAAACCCATCTCCCCCACCTCCAGTACCTTCACTTCATCGTGAAGGAGACGCTGAGACTGCACCCGCCAGGGCCGTTTCTGATCCCTAGAGAAAACCAGTGGCACTGTCAAATTAACGGCTACGACATCTTCCCAAAAACCACAGTAATCGTCAACGTGTTAGCCGTCTCTTTGGATCCCGATTCCTGGGAGAACCCAGAAAAATTCATGCCAGAAAGGTTCAAGAACGTGGATATCGACTACAGAGGGCCAGAATTTCAGCTTTTACCGTTCGGCGCAGGTCGCAGAGGCTGTCCGGGGGTGAATTTCGGTTTGAGGACAGTGGAGCTTGCTCTGGCAAATCTTCTCTACAGCTTTGACTGGGAATTGCCTGATGGAACGAGGAAGGACTTCAGCATGGAAGAATGTTATGGCATAACGGTGCAGAGAAAGACTCCTCTGAGGCTCGTTCCTGTTAAGATTTACAGTTAGGTAGTGGGATGAACAGAAAAAAACAAGTTTCAGTTGAAAAGACTATCATTTGCTTTTAATCTGTTGAGATTTGAGAATATATGTTTAGATGAATAAAATCTATCTATTGTTATATGTTATTTGAGTAAGCTTAGTAAGATATGTGATGTTATTTTGATCGATTCTACACTTGGCTTGAACAGATTTCCTTCTTGGGGGGGTTAGTCAACGTGACTCAGGACATGATCTTCATGTACATTACTCAGTTCATGTCCTGATGTTGTTAGGGAGTGCCAAACTTCATATCATGTACATGATTATCCATGACTCAGGAGTTCATGTCCCAAGAGTAAACGGTGGAAAGTGTTTTCTGCCGATTTTGAGAATCATGTACATGACTCACGCGCGGGGCTCTCTTTGGCGCACCCCTCTCTCGTCTCCTTAAACCCTGAGCTCTCTGCTCCCTCTCTCGTCTCCACCGTCCCTCTCCGGTCTCTCTCTCAACCTCTGTTGTAGAGTACGGGAAATAGAGAGGCTCTGCGACGGAGGTCGAGAGGGAGGGAGGATCCTTCTCCCTCAACGACGGCTTCTCTTCTCTCTCAGCGTTCCTCTCTTCTCCTCCCACCACCTACACACCCCCCCCCCCCCCCCCCCTCGGTCATCCTCCCTCTCGACCTCCGTGGCAGAGCACGGGAGGTCGAGCATCTGTTGCAGAGCTTCTCGGCCTCCCTCCTGGCATACCGCCGGAGCGCCGCCGTCGCCGTCGTTGTTGCCCGCTAGCTCGCCGCTAATGAAGACGACGATGGTTTAATTTTTCCTAAGTTAGGAAAAATAAACTATCATCATAAAAATCATTAATTTATAAATTTTATTTATAAAAGTAATTATTTTTATTTATTTAATATATTTATTTTATAATTACTATATTAAAATAGTGATTTAATAGTCATAATTAAAATATTGTTAAAATAAATATTTGATAAATTATTTTGGCATAATTATCCGATTGCTATAGTTAATTAGACCAATGGTTTTAAATTTTTTGATAATATATTATTAATTAATAATACATAAAATATATTATGTACAAATATATAGTGTGTTAAAGTTATGATTAGATCAATTTTTTCTCTTAAATTATTTATTTTTAGGTTAAAGTATATCATATGTTATTAATAAATTAATAACTCAACGTATTACTTTCGTTTTTGTTATTTATAACGTTATTTATTTATTATTTGTAATTAATCATGTGCATATTTCATTGGCTCAGGTAATTACCATATTAATGCACAATAAAATATCTAATTCAATTAATACATATATTAATATATTTAATTATACATTAAATAACTTATTCGTGTAGTAATAATGGTTGTTTTACCTAATATATGGTTTAAGGATTATGTTGTAATTAAGTGTACTGTAAGGGTTTAGGGATTCTCTTAATTTTTATGTTTTTCTCATGTTGGGGCACTAACACTGGATATTGTTTTCTAGTGCACATGAAATCGTCAACACTAACACCAAGTGCGAAGATGATCTTCATGTTGGACATGAACTTGATCTTCAAAAATCCATTTGGGGGACGACCCCCCCAGTAAACTACTCTTCTTTGAAGCAAAGAACATAAAATTGAGATTTGAGTTCCTGTTATTGGAAACTTTCACAAGAATGGTTTGGGGTTTCCCTACTAGACTGAATGTTTCTTGTTCTAGGTTTGTTCTCTTCGGATAAAGGTGCTCTTCTCTGATGTTCACATAGAAAGAATCAAGCTCAGCTGAGAGATTCGTGAACAAGCTATAAAGTCGAGTGAGCACATCAATCCAAACTAGTTGTGACTAGTAATTATTGTTGACGTGAACTCAACTATCAGTTTATGGTGGCTTGAGTCTTCAAATAGAAGAAATCAAGGAATGGTTTCCTTCTTCCACAAATCGTCCATGATGAAACAGCCTTTCTCTATGAATTACTCTTCATGTATTGTGCTATAAATACTCTGTAAATGAAAGCAAAGTTAAATGAAAAAAAAAAGGGAATTCTTCGGTTCATCGTGGAATCAGAGCGGGTGAATAACCCAGAGATCTGATCAAGATCTCTCGCTCTGGCAAAAAGGCATATCGACATTGTCGTTCTTCTTGAAAGCACATCAAAGTCGAAGATCCATATGCCTTCCTGTTTCATCTTCACCCGAGATCAAGTCATTGGAGATTATTTTAAGATGACTATATTTTTAAATCAAGTGATTAAGCACTTGTTGGAAGATAGGCCCAAGCCCACACAACCAAGGAATACCCACATATCTAAGAGTATTATAAGATGGGTCACACGACCAAGGAAGACCCACAAGATGGGCCCAAGCACATAAGAAGTGGGACCCCCATGATTACCACAAGTTAGTATACTTATCACATAAGTTGGAAGATCAAGAAGGACTCACAAAGACATCTTTATCTTATGGTCATGTCCTAGAAGAGTTCTAATTTGAGTTATATTTGTCTTTTATCTATATTGAGTTATTTAATTATGCTAGGACTTATCTTTAAGTGTTAGAGTTTGTGTGTAATTGGGACAACGATAGTTTTATTGTAATTTGACTCTTCTACATTCCTCTATTATAAATAGAGATTCGTGTACTCTAATTATAATGAGAAATTAATTAAATTAATTAAGTATTTCTCTTTTCCATAAATTCAACATGGTATCAGAGCAGGTTTTGTGAGTTGACTTGGTCAACCCACAGAGATAATGAGATTCTTTTCTCTAAACCCTAAACCCTAAGTCTAGGTTTGTAGTTATTTTTTTCAGTCCTTACACTCGTAGATTTCTTTGCATTTTTCACCTCTATACTGAGATTTTCATATTGCAAATTATATATTGACGGAAAGATATTTGAGTCTACATTCCAAAGAAAAATGATTTTTTTCTAATCGGAGTTATCTACGGAGAGATATCGATATTTGAATGATCGAAGGTCAAATTGCAAAAAGGTTTGAACAGCAGCTGCAATCGTCAGCTTCTGAGGTATTTTATGCTATCAAGAACTAAACTTTATATGAAAAAATATCTGTAAGTCTATTCTTTTACCTATTCAACCATTTTTTTATCTGAGTTATCTACAAAGATAAATCGATATTTGAAGCAGCAAAGGTCAAATTGCAAAAGGGTTCGAGCAACAGTAGAAATCTTCAACTTTTGAGGTATTTTATGCTATCAAGAAAGAGACTTTATTTGGAGAACTATATATCAAAAGCAATATATGTACGTCTATTTTCTTACCTATTCAACCAATTCTCGGTATGAATTTTTTATAAGGAGATATTGTTCTTGGAAGATTCAATGGTCATTCTGGAAAAAAAAAGTAGAAACAGTACTTAGTTCAGCCAAATGAAAGAGACCGAAATATATCAGATTATTTATCTTCTTATAATTATATTTTATGAAGAGAAGTTATACTTATATGAAAGGTATTTAAGTCTATTTTCATAAAGAGAAAGTTTCATGCCAATCTGATTTATATTTAAAGATATATGCGCTTTGGAAGAATCAAAGGTCATGTTGGTATTCTGTTGTATTGAAAAATCCGAATTTATGCCCTTTGTTTCGCGTCACTGTTTGAGTTGCTATATCAGGAAAATATCTCACTTCTCCCTGGTTTAAGGGTTTATTACTTTATCTATGTTATTTGGGCTTATTGTTGCATCTATGATATTTGGTTCAAGTTGGGATCACTGCCATTACTTCCCAGCTTGAGGGGGAGAAGTACAAAAAGTACAAGAAAGAGGTATTTTATTCCATATATTGTGGATAAGTTTATGTGACGAAAATATTCAAGAAAGGAGAAGCACAAAATATGAAGCTTATGCGTCTAAGAAAAAATATTTATATTGGATTATGATTATTTCATGGGTCCTTCTACAAGGTTTATTATTTTGGTTCGTGTTATCTGAGTTGGAAGATGGTCGTGTTATATTCAGTTGCAGCTAGTATGTCTCTTTGGGGACATTATTGTTGAAGAAAAGTTGGCCTCAGTTCTTTTTCTCATACCATAATTAATTTGACTCTAAAAAATATCATGGTTGGGACACCATGAGAGTCAGTGCCCGGATTGGGACACCATGATAAATTTATCTCTAAAAAATATCACGGTTGGGATACCATGAGGGTCGGTGTCCCCACTACCCCCCCCCCCCCCCCCCTTGTAATGGTTTTTATTACTCCTACCACTTGAGAGTCGTTGTCCTATGGAGGGACACATTAGTGGACACTTTAGAGCAATGCCTATAGACACACTATCTACAAAAGACGGAGTGTGCCCTACATCCAGCATTAGGATTGGAGCTTCACCCGAGATCAAGTCATTGGAAATTATTTTAAGATGACTATATTTTTAAATCAAGTGATTAAGGACGATTTTTTAAGTTATTGATTACATTAGGTAGATATGAATTAGTTTACATATTGGTTTGTGCTTTGATTGTTAAGATCCACCTTTTTAGGGGCAATTTATACCAGGCTATATTGTAAGCAAGTAATCTTTGCAATTGGGTCAAACCTTGAATAGGTAAGATTGTCCTTACTCAAATTATTGAGAAAAGTTGTTGTTGCTAAGCAGTAAGAGTTGGGAAGTTATATTCGGTGTTGTGTAAGGCATATGGCATTGTGTAGGTAGAAAATGTTGAATATCCCTTTGTAAGTCTAGTCTAGTGTGTCCAGTGGGCGGTTAAAAACCCCTATATGGATCTAGAATTTGTGTAACTTAGTGAGCTGCTACCAGACTGAATGTTTCTTGTTCTGGGTTTGTTCTCTTCGGATAAAGGTGCTCTTCTATGATGTTCACATAGAAAGAATCAAGCTCAGCTGAGAGATTCATGAACAAACCATAAAGTCGAGTGAGCACATCAATCCAAACCAGTTGTGACTAGTAATTATTGTTGGTGTGAACTCAACTATCAGTTTATGGTGGCTTGAGTCTTCAAATAGAAGAAATCAAGGAATGGTTTCCTTCTTCCATAAATCGTCCATGAGGAAACAACCTTTCTCCATGAATTAGTCTTCATGTATTATGCTATAAATACTTTGTAAATGAAAGCAAAGTGATATGAAAAAAACAAAAGGGAATTCTTCGTTTCATCTTTCATCATGGAATCAAAGCGGGTGAATAACCCAGAGATCTAATCAAGATCTCTCGCTCTGGCAAAAAGGAATATCGACTTTGTCGTTCTTCTTTAAGGCACATCAAAACCGAAGATCCATATGCCTTCCTGCTTCATCTTCACCCGAGATCAAGTCATTGGAGATTATTTTAAGATGACTATATTTTTAAATCAAGTGATTAAGGACTATTTTTAAGCTATTGATTACATTAGGTAGATATGAATTAGTTTACATATTGGTTAGTGCTTTGATTGTTAAGATCCACCTTTTTAGGAGCAATTTATACTAGGCTATATTGTAAGCAAGTAATTTTTGCAAGTAGGTCAAACCTTGAGTAGGTAAGACTTTCCTTACTCAAATTGTTGAGAAAAGTCGTTGTTACTAAGCAGTAAAAGTTGGGAAGTTATATTCTGTGTTGTGCATTGTATAGGTAGAAAATGTTGAATATCCCTTTGTAGGTCTAATCTAGTCTGACCACTGGGCGGTTAAAAACCCCTATATGGATCTAGACTTGTGTAACTTAGTGAGCTGCTAGAAATCACTTTAAGGGTTTAGGTTAGTGTGTCCCTTTAGCAACATGCTAGAATGTATAATAAGATTTGAAAATAAAATCCTCGAACAAAGGGCTACAAAACCAATTCTAAGTAGAAGTCAATCAAACAAGCACTAAAGAAGAAAAATGTTGTATAAAATATGATCTTTTGGCACACGTTTAGGAATTAGACCTCTAATTATTCAAACAAAAGTATAAAAGCACAAACATTAAAATACTTAGCTCAATGAAGAAAACTATCAAACTTGACTTCCTTTTCAGCTTTGGAGACACAAACTCACCAAATGTGTGCCCTCGCTTAGGAAGCTTGAAGTTCATTGTGGCAAAAGTTTTTGTTCATTTGGTTTGAGTTTAATTTAGTTAAATAGAAAACTCCACAACATTTAATAAATAATTGTTATGGCTTAAAATGATGTTTTGTCATTTATCAAAACTATACCAAAATTTCTAAAAAATATGTTTAAAATTTTCTATTGTATAAAATAGTAGGTAACTTAAAAAATTTTATTGTATAAAACAGATCTGAGCTTGGAAAGAACAAGCATTAAAATCCTACCTAAGGGGTCAACTTTTTTCTAAGGGGTCTGACTCCTTTTTAAATTTTATATGTCAAGTCTCCATTTTTTCATCTAATGTCCTCAAAGTGATCGACTTCTTTTGTATACTTGACTAATTGTTTTTTAAATTTCTTTTAATTACAAAAAATTAATGTTTTTTAAAATATCATTTCTTACAAATTAATGTTTTTTAAAATTTATTAGTAAATTCTGCATATGTGATTGATGGGTCAACAGATGATGCTTTATACAATGCGCGATGATTCACATTTGGTATTCTATGCAAATTAAGTGCATGCTAATATACTAAAAGGCCGAAAGAAACTCAATATTTTATTTTTTTATTCAAATTCCATCCAATTAAGTGCTCAACCTTTTTTTTCATCAATTTATCTCATTTCAACTTGAAGTTTGTTGAATTTAGGACCCCATAATTAGAACCTCAAGTAAAATAAGAGAGGGAGAAAAGAAAAGAAGGAATTCGAGTAAGAAGGGGAGAAAGAGAGAAAAGGAAGAGAGTTTTAGGCTATAAGAGAGCTTGGACGAATTGAGAGAAGGGGGAGAAAGACTTGATGCTTTACCCTAAACCAATACCCTCTATTTATAGTTTTTTAGAGGATGTTACAATGTTTATAATGTCTTTAGGGTTACAAGTTTTTCATGAAAAAATATATAAGTAGACATATTCTCCTCAACTAATTATACCATTTTATCATTTTTATGATATAACACTTTATTTACTATTATGCCACTCCTCTTAGACATGTGGGCCTTCTCCATACTCGTGTGGGCTTGAGCCCATCTTTAAACATAGTTCAACAATTTAACCCTAACAATTTCCTCTTCAAGAATATTTTCTAAGACAAATTATTGTCACATTTCCACACTAGAGGATTTTGTAATTAAGATGAGCTAATATTTTTTAAATATAACATGAAGGGTATTTTCATTCCAATTCTTTTATTTAATGTGGCATATGTCCTAAAATAATTTTGAATAATAGTACTTTTTAAAAATTAAAGCAAATTTTAATTTCATACTGATGCTGATATCCACTCTAAAGAAAGAGATATAAATGAAATCCTTTTCTAAACTTTCACAAAGCTGCCAGTGAATTGCTACCAACCACACCATATCACTGCATTTCTTGCAGTTGGTATGACCAAAATATTTTGTTTCCTGCTTCTTCTTCTTTTTTATTTCTTTGACCGGTAGTTGTTTCCATTGCAGGTAAAGGAAATAGTACCCTAAAAGCAATAGCCATCACTAGTCCCAACAGAATGTTTTTTTCTTTTCTAAACTCCCTTAAATAAAAAGATTTCACTCTATCAGAAGCATGTGGTTTGCAGAGTTGTACAAAGCATAGATTTCATTACCAGTATATAACACAAAAAAATCTAGCTCAAATCTTAGAGCTCTCAACCTGATTTTTTGCCCCTATTTCGTTTAGAGGGAACGACAGTCCATCCATCATCTGCATCCTCTGGTCCCTTACTCTCAGGTTCATCTACAGCCATATCTTTTGTTTTAGGATTTGGCTTCACCATGGGCAGCCGGGGTTTTGGTAAATCAATTGCCATTGCTGACTCCTCTTCGTCTGAACTCTCGTCAACGACCTAAAACAACCAGACCATATGCAATGGTATAAGATTGAGAAGAACATATACATCTCTCTGTGTCTCTCTCAATCACTGCACTGAAGCAAAGAAAAATGTTTCCAGTCTAAGAGGAACAAATAAAAGGTTACCTGTCTGCTTAGAGAAACGGCATTTACAGGACTTGAGTTCCTTAGCTTTTCAATGAACTCAAAATTTCCTTGAAGACAGTCTTCATGCATTATCATCAACCTTTCCGCTATCTGATTAGAAGCCATAAAAATAAGAACATGAGAAAATTTTCAGGCAAGTCCAGATAATGGTGAATTTATGTAAATGAGAACCTGATAGTACTACGCCAGTCTATGACATTCCAAATAGAAAAATCAAAGTTAGGGTGGGAAGTTAAGGGAACTGTGCCAGTGCAAGATACACACAATGCACGGCTAGGAGTGCAAACAAGACAACCTGTTTACAAACTAGCCCAGCTGCACATTTGTGCCCATTTCATCCCTCCCAACAAGCCTAGTGTGGATCTGGCTTTACAAGCCAAGCTCATGATAAACATGGTTTAACTTGAATGAATTCCATCTTGGTCTGCAAGCAGTTCAGTATCCACTCAAGTCCTTATAAAATCATAACCATGCCAGCCTAGTTCACAAACTAGATTATTTTGCGCCTAATTCCTTTTTCCAAGAGACCAGCAGTGGACCTGCTACTGATGGCTCCTTAGCAAGCCACGGTCATGATAAACAAGGTTTGACTTGATTGAATTCCATCTTGGTTAGTGAGAAGTTCAGCATCAACTCAAATTATCATAACAATTAATACTAACACAATTTCCATGTTTAGCTGAAAAGAATTAGATATGCTTCTACAAATAATCTCCAAAACTGCTTTTATACGTAAATATAACTACATAGATTTGTCTTAGGCACATAAAGTAGCAAGCTTAGCCCTAGCCAAATTAAAGTAAATTCTAGAATAAAGCCCAAGTATGTATTATGAATCGTCCCTCAACTGCTTTTAGGCATAAATTTAACGAACTATATGTAACAGACACATAATTTAGTCAGGTTGAGCCCCAACCAAACTGAAAGAAAATCTTGAAATTAGTTGATGCCTGACTCATGCTTGATAACTTCAGTTCCAGCTTAAGGTCAAAGTTTCAAATTCAAATACAACTGAAGCTTGGTGAAGATTTATTTTTTAAATAAACAAATTTAGGTCAAATTGGATCCAATGTGAAAACAGATATGTCCAAGTTTGTTCAGCTTAGCTCATTGACATTCCTGCACATAAATAACATACTGAAATCAGGATATAAAAGAAGTGTAGCAGTTGCTCTCTTCCTCGACTGGCAGTACAAGCTCATCATGAGACCAACTTGAAGCCATTCTAACAAGCCATCACCCAGGTAAGGAGCGATTAAATCCCTCAATTAGAGAATTTTATGGTGACATATCTCTGAAAAGTTTTGCTTAGAGATTTAAAAGATGAAAACCTCACAGCCGAAAGAGAAATCTTAAACTTGCTAGTAATGAAGTTTCATTGAATGTTGAATAAATAGACAGAAACAAATAATATCACAAATAAAACAAGAGTATTTGCCACAGTCATGCTTATAATCTTCAACTTGCTGCAATTTGACTACAGAAATGCTGATAAACAGAAGAACATAGGAACCAGACCCAAAATTAGACAGATAAAGAGTAGAAAAACTAAATCTACGGTTAAAACAGATACCTCTTCTACACTACCATCTTCAATTTCAGTATGGAAAGAAAGTACCATGCTCTCGTCCAAAATATTCTCTAGATCATCAATATAATGTGTCTCTGAAAAAAAAAAACAATAAATTAAAATTCTGACATACACATTCACATCAACATGATACTGTTACAAAGCAAATGGTGTTTAATGGTGTTTAGTCAGTAAAGCATCTCTAATGGTAAAAACCTAATTGCCGCCAAAATTAAGGTTCTGATATTGTACATGAAAATGGTTTGTTTAGCTTATTACTAAGCAGAGGCCGGAGAAGACCATATGCATATCGAAGTTTATTCCACTTGCATCTTAGCTTGTTTCTCCATGTTATAGAAAGACGGCTATCACAGAACTTCAAACACAAGAAAGTTCCACAACATATTGTCTTTACAAGTATGGACTTCTTCCTATCCAATAAAGTACTTCACAAACTACTGAAACACGCAGGCAAGCAAAAACAGCCAAAAATCAGATGGGCAATTTGCAGTAATTTAATCTAGCTTGCAGTAATTTAATCTAGCTTCAACGTTCCCAGCTCCATCCATGAAACTGACAGAGCAGTAACACAACTCGTCTCCACTATTCACGGACTAACATATGCATAGACAAGTAAAAAGTAAAAAAAAAAAAACACGAAAATCAGTGACAGAAGACGCTACCTTTGGTCTGAGCGAACCAGCTGAGAATGTCGGACGCGAGCTGATCAGACTTCTGGCGAGAATCTCTGCCGCCCCACTCATTTTCGATAGCCATCTGAAGAGCGGTCCATCTAGAAAGCACCAAGGAGATGCCTTCCCCCAATAAGGAATGAGCATCCTGTGTGAGAATCTGTGGCTGCACAGGTGGCGGGCCTGTAGAATCCATTACAGAGCTTGAAAGTTCCGCCGACACAGAAAGAATTATCCGACCGCCGGGAGAGAGTTTTAGGCTACAAGAGAGGTAGGACGAATTGAGAATAGGGAGAGAAAGACTAGATGTTTTACCCAAAACCAATAATATTTATAGTTTTTTAGAAGATGTATTTATAATGTTTTTAGGGTTACAAGTTTTACACGAAAAAATATGTAAATGGACATGTTCTCCTCGACTAATTATACCTTTTTATTATTTTTATAATATGACACTTTATTTACTATCATGCCACTCCTCTTAGACATGTGGGCCTTCTCCATACTCATCTGGGCTTTAACCCATATTTAAACGAAGTTCAATAATTTAACCATAACAATTTCCTCTTCAAGAATATTTTCTAGGACAATTTTTTTTAAGATTTAGAATTTCAAGAGTGTCATATTTAGAATTATGTTCACCTTTCCACACTCGAGGATTTTCTAATTAACATGAGCTAATATTTTTTTTAAATATAAAATAAAGGGTAATTTCATTCCAATTCTTTTATGTAATGTGGCATATGTCCTAAAATAATTTTGAAAAATAGTACTTTTTAAAAATTAAATCAAATTGTAATTTCATACTGATTCTGATATCCACTCTAAAGAAAGAGATATAAATGAAATCTTTTTCTAAACTTTCACAAAGCTGCCTGTGAATTGCTACCAACCACACCATATCACTGCATTTCTTGCAGTTGGTATGACCAAAATATTTTGTTTTCTTCTTCTTCGTTTTTTATTTCTTTGATCCGTAGTTGTTTCCATTGCAGTAAAGGAAATAGTACCCTAAAAGCAATAGCCATCACTAGTCCCAATAGAATGCTTTTTTTCTTTTCTGAACTGCCTTAAATAAAAAAATTTCACTCTATAAGAAGCATGTGGTTTGCAAAGTTGTACAAAGCATAGATTTCATTAACCAATATTAACACAAAAACCTCAACCCAATACCTGCTTATTAATGGGCCTCAATTGCTCTTGGCCCATACAATCTATTCAGTCACTAAAGATTTTGATCCATCACAAGAGTGGGCATCTCATTTTCAGAGATGTTTTGGACAGTAAAAAACGACCACTTATGCCATCATAGGAAAATAGAATAACATGAAAATTATAGAACTCCAACTTGTTCTAAACTGTATGGTTTCATATATGAATAGAGGAGTTCCTCCTGGGACCCTCAAGTTCTGGTTTACACAATCTCCAAGGCACTTTTATGGTGCTAAATGGAATTAAAATGGCATTTGCCTGTTTGACAAACCTGTTGACGAAAGCCAGGTTCAAGCTTTTTATGCCAGATAGTCTTCATTGAAAAGCCAATTTGTTCTTCTTGGTGATGTTTTTTTTCAATTAGTTTGTGTTTTCATCTATATTTGGGCAGCTCAACATGTGGTTTGACCCAATAATAGAGGAGTGAGCAAGGAAGCAATAGAAGTAAACCATCTAATCTGGCAGGCATTAGAGGGTACAAGTACTAAGCCATTTGATCTGACCCATTTGAGCTAGTTCAGAAAATATGCTCACCTAGCTGTTTAGTTAGGAAAGTAAGATGTTGTGGCAATTTGAGAATCAGGATTGCATGCATTGGCATCTACCTAAATTGTCTGAGATATGGGTTGATATTATTTCTGAGTTACTATTCACATGGAAAATGGTTGATGGTCAAACTTCTACAGCCATTGTAATATTCATGCATAACATCTATTTTTTCTCTCCATAATTCTTTATGAGGTTTTGTTTTTGTGTCAACCCAAAAATATGATTTTTTTGTTCTTAACTCTCAAATGTGAGAGAATTGTGAGCAGGTTGTGTTGGGTATATCACCAAAATCCCACATTGGTTAGAAGTAGGGAGGATCTTAGATATATAAGTGTGGACACTATTTCTATTGGTATGAAACTTTTGGGGTTAAAGCCCAAAAGCAAATCAATGAGAGCTTAGGCCCAAAGTAGACAATATCATACCAATATGGAGATAGGTAGGTATCCATAATCCTTGTAAATGGTATCAGAGTTATGCCCCAAGTTCGCCAGGGTGGATAAATCCTCTGAATGTCGAACGAAGGTAGTGGGCCTCGATTAGATCACGATGAGATCTGTGGATGAGCTCTATTGGACAGGTGGTGTGCTCCGGATTCTTCATGGACATGTTTTGGTACCAACACGGTGAAGAAGAGTTGATCTGGACAGAGCATGCACTCGAGACAGGTGGTACTCCATGTAAGGCGTGTGCTTCAAACGCATTAAAGAGAAAAATCTGGGTTGGTAGAGAGTGGACAGATAGATGATTGTTTGAGGGGAGGCTCCTTTGTTCGAGGAGAGGATTGTTGGGTATATGACCAAGTCCCACATTAGTTAGATGTGGGAAGGATTTTGGATATATAAGTGCGGATATTATCTCCATTGGTATGTGGCCTTTTGGAGTTAAAGCCCAAGAGCAAACCCATGAGGGTTTAGGCCCAAAGTGAACAATATCATACCAATGTAGAGATAGGTAGGTGTCCATATTCCTTACAAATTATCCATTTTAGGCTTAAGCCCTCATGGGTTTGCTATTGGGCTACCCCCAAAAGGCTTCATACCAATGGAGATAGTGTTTACACGTATATATATCCAAGATCCTCCCCACTTCTAGCCAGTGTAGGACTTTAGTCGTATACCCAACAATCCTCCCCTCGAACAAATGACCACCGAGCCTCCCCTCAAACAATCATTTATCCGTCCACTCTCTACCAACCCGGGTTTTCCACTCCAATGCGTTAGAAGCACACGCCTTACTTGGAGTACCACCTGTCTCGAAAGTTTGTTTTATCCAGATCAACTCCTCTTTACCGTGTTGGTTCCAAGACACGTCCATGAAGAATACAGAGCACACCACCTGTCCAATAGAGCACATCCACGGATCCCTTCATGATTTAATTCGAGGCCCACCACCTTCGTTTGGCATTCAGAGGATCCCATCCACCATGGCTAACTATCGTGCATAGCTCTAATACTATTTGTAAGGATTATGGACACCACTTATCTCCACATTGGTATGATATTGTCCACTTTGGGCCTAAGCCCTCATGGATTTGTTTTTGGACTTTAACCCCAAAAGGTCTCATACCAATGGAGATAGTGTCCACACTTATATATCCAAGATCCTCTCCACTTCTAGCTAATGTGGGACTTTTGGTCGTATACCCAACAATCCTCCCCTCGAACAAATGACCATCGAGTCTCCCCTCAAACAATCATTCATCCGTCCACTCTCTACCAACCCAGATTTTCCACTCCAATGTGTTGGAAACACACGCCTTACATGGAGTACCACCTGTCTCGAGAGTTTGCTCTATCCATATCAACTCCTCTTCACCGTGTTGGTACCAAGACACGTCCAAGAAGAATCCAAAGTACACTATCTATCCAATAGAGCACATCCACGGATCCCTTCGCGATCTAATTTGAGGCCCACCACCTTCGTTCGGCATTCAAGGAGATGCCTTCCCCCAATAGGGAATGAACATCCTGTGTGAGAATTTGTGGCTACACTGGCCCGCCAACGTTTCTAGAATCCATTACAGAGCTTGAAAGTTTTGCTGCACAGAAACAATGTTTCGACTATCGCCTTTAATTTCTCTTCAAGGAAGAAGCATTGAACTGAAATACCTATCAAGAAACTATGTTCAACGCAACCGTGAGTTCAGTGTTCGACCTCCGTTTTATAAATCACCTCCTTCATTAAAAACAGGAAAAACCTCAGCCCAATACCGGCTTCTTAATGGGCCTCAATTGCTCTTAGTTCATACAATCTATTCAGTCACTAAAAATTTTGATCCATAACAAGCGTGGGCATCTCATTTTTTGAGATGTTTTGGACAATAAAAAACCTAGACATCTCAAGGAGAAAACAATCACTTATGCCATCATAAGAAAATAGAATAACATGAAAATTATAGAACTCCAACTTGTTCTAAACTGTATGGTTTCATATATGGATAGAGAATAAAGTTCTGGTTTACACAATCTCCAAGGCACTTTTATGGTGCTGAATGGAATAAAAATAGTAGTCGCCTTTTTGACAAACCTCTTGATGAATTGTGAGCAGGTTGTGTTGGGTATACGACCAAAGTCCCACATTGGTTAGAAGTGGGGAGGATATTGGATATATAAGTGTGGACACTATCTCTATTGGTATGAGGCTTTTTGGAGTTAAAACCCAAAAACAAATCCATGAGGGTTTAGGCCCAAAGTGGACAATATCATACCAATGTGGAGATAGGTGGTGTCCATAATCCTTACAGGTTGGACTATTGATGTTCTGAAAAAAAATGATAGGCTGCTTTTGACAAAAAAACTTTCAGCTTCTTGCATAACAAATCAAAGTTTTTGTCAAGTGCTTGGTTTTGCTGGTCATGAAGTAGTAATTAATGTCTGGATTGTTACACCCAAGGAAGACACTAATTATCAGAAACTTTTTGAATTGTAGTTCTGTTGTAAGTTAGAGAAGTCAGTAGACAGGAGATTGAATTTTCAGGAGATTTTTCAACTTCGAAGATGTGTTTATGTCATGCTTGACTGAATGGTAAATCTAGGTTAGAGAAAAGGCAGGGTGAGAGCAGAAAAGAAAAAGTTCAAAAGGTAAAAAAGGGGTTAAAGATATATGTGTGTGCAAGAGACTAAGAATTTGTTTCAGAAAAGCTCCATATTAGAAAAAGGATAACTTCTGGAGGACTTGAAATTGAATTTTATGGAGAGCTTTCACTTCAAAAACTGTTTCTATGTCATGCTTGACTAAATGATGAAGCCAGGGTGAAAGTAGAAAAGGAAGTGTAAATGGTGGAAAGGAGGGCTGAAGATAGGTCTCTGAAATAAAATATCAGAAAGAATTATAAGTTGCCCAGAAAAAAAATCACAAATGTCGATTCTATGGAGATTATTAGTTTCACAAAGAGGAAATGGATTTTCTGCCCTGTCAATTTTGGATGAAACAAAGTTTAAAATAAAAAAAAAAAACACAACCTACTTAGATCACCAATTAGAGCATAGACTTACATATCGAAACTGGAGCAAAAACTTATTTTCTAAATGGACATGTTGGATTGATTTTCAGAAGTTCAAAATAGCTGAAAGAATTTCAACAGATTTATTTGTCTATGAATGTTATATTCATGACCAAAGGAAGCAGAAGACTTAAAAACCAAACCCAAAACGGAGTTAAGGTAGATGGATCATCAGAAGTAATTTCTGAACTTTTGAAGAGCAGAAAGTTTGCTTCGTCTGTTTTTTTTTCTGTTGTGATGACTCTTTTCTTAGTTATCATTAACAGTAAAACAAGTAGCATAAGAAGAAAATTAACACAAGGACGCCCAAAACTGCTTATTTTTTTCCTTGTTGACGACTGATAAGACCCAAAGGTGATCAAGAAGAAAAGTCTTTGACAAACTCGTCTTCCCCATGTCATGCTGAGAGAAGCATTTGAGAAAGAGTTTCCAGTGTTGTGAAAGAGACCCAAGTCGAGTCTGTTTGATCTTAAAGAAAATGGAAGTGAGCTACTCAACGTGGGGCTGCTTGGGTACCCCTGGCATGGCTTTTCCAAGCAGAATGACAATTGAAGCGACCAACATGATACTGATACATTAAAATATTTTAGTATTTTTATTATTACAAGCACCTTTGCTCGGAAGTGGAATGACTAAGACAGCGATTCAGAGAGGACAGAAGAGAAACCCATGAAAAGGGTCCTTACTTTTTCCTTCACTTGCCCTTCCATGGCTGCCAAAAGGGGGTCCCCTCCCCCTCCCCCTTCTTCACGTCTACACTAATATATTCATTTCATGCCTCTGTCACTCTCCTGTTCTCTGCTTCCAACAGTTAGAAGTGAAGAGAAAGGATTAAAGAAAAGGGAATGAAGTTAAAAGAAACTAAGGGAAAGGGAAAAACATGCAGGCACCATGCATGCCACTGCCCCCAAATATTCCATTCTTTTCCTCTTTTTCTGTTTCCCACTCACTGTCAAAACAACCTCATCATTCCCAACTATACAGATTGTTCTCGACAGATTTGTTTTTTTCCTCCACTTCTGCTTTTTCCCAAGTATCTTTGCTCTCCTTGTAATTACACTCCATTTGACCTTGAAACCCACCTTTTTAGCAGGTTAGCTCTTTGGGCAAAAGTTTGGATCAATTTAAAGTCCATCATCAACCCTTTCTAGTTGTTGAAAATTGAAAATTGAAAATTGAAAATTGAAAATCCCCATGGTGGTGGAGGGGTCCAAATCCAGAGTTATCATTTCATAATTCAAAAGATACCTGCTTCTTTACATGAACCTTAGTCAACTTGTAAGCCCAAAAGTTCAGTTTTTTACTTCCTTTTTCTCTCTCCTGCTGGTGGATGCAGATTAAGGTGGCTGCAATCAAATTAATCATCAACCAGTCCCTCTGCTGATCCCTTCACTGCTCTCACGACTCGAGACCCACTCCAATTCTCTGTGTTTCCTTTTATTTTCTAATCCCAGGTGCGCAGGCTAAGCGCGGCGGCGCACGATGCGTACGTACGCAGGGAAAATTCCCGACAGCGCCTGGCCATGGAATTCCACGCTTGCATGGGTGGAGAAGCGGGAGTGGGTCCCACCTGACAACGCGTGCGAAACGACTGTCATGGGTCCTTTTGGTGGGCCCCACTTCCCCACTTCCCCACTTTTTTTTTTTTTTTTTTTCTTCCATTCCTACCATCATTAGTCCCCCGTTTCTTTATTATTTATTTTTCCGGTACGAATAGTTTATTAAATTGTTTCTAACACCCCCCCTCGATTTTTAATTCACCCCGATTGTGTTTAATGTTTTTTTATTGAATTATGCGTAACAATACACACGGTCATCATTCCCAGACAGCCTCAGACCTCGTCCAGAGACCTAACGAACCCTAACGTTCTTTTCCCTAATTTTATAGATGGGCCCCCACCGATGAATATTCCCCTAATTTAATCCATTTTTATGAATTAATCTTAAAGGGGGAGGAAATTAAGTTAAGATTAGATTCTAATCAAGTATCATCTTCACGTTACATAGAGTGGGTCAAGTCGAATAGTATTAATAAAGCGCGTAAGAGAGGATTTGGGTGGGAACTTGGTTTCATTATTAGTGATAATAGAGGAGATTATGGGGAATTCCAAGAGTGCTCGCCATGATCGATCATGTAAGATGAGATTTGGATGACTAATTTTAGTGAATTTTTAAAGATTTTTAGAAATGGGCCCCATTGATGTCTTCTATCAATTATTGTTCGATGATGGACGAATAAAATAAAAAAGCAATTTCCATGTAAATCGTGACTAATTTATCCATGTCTCATGCATCTCATAAATCACCAGAGGAGTCGAGACATTAATCAACGAGTACCTTGATATCATGCATATCATCAATATAGATAAATTTGTTAACAGTTGACTCATTATTCTTTTAGATGTAGGGATAATATGCAGTTATAACTACTCCCTCTTTTGATGGTAAAATAGGGGTATATGAAATACGGATCTGGTCTGGCAGAGACAATTTTGACTTCTCCATTGAGGAGGTTCTGAATAGACGAGACCTTTTCTGTAACTTCTGGAATTTGATGGCCGGAGGTAAGCGTTCATGCTTCCGTTTATATTCTGATTATGAATTTCATGATGTGATGTATGATAAAAATTCGTTTTCTTACAAAATTAATATTACCCAAACAATGATTTGAATGGAGAAAAAAACAATAATAAAACAAAAAGAGGTAATTTCAAATTGTGTGCCATGCATAATACAATTTACGTCTAACTGCGTTTACTTCCCTTTTGATTAGAAAACCATTACTGGGGTCCCCACCCCGTGAATGGCGTGTGAGAAAAAAAAAAATATTGAGGGCAGCCCCACCACTAAAGAGAATGTTATGACTTTGCTAGTAAAAAAGGCGAGCAATGTTGTTAGTGATATTCATAATGCCAAAGTCAGCAATATCATGGGCATATCCTCACATAGGATATTTTGATCAGTGGCATGTTGCATGTGGTCCGTTCAATCTTCTCTCATTAATCATATTGCAGAGAAGCATGATAACCGGCTCTGACTCCATATCTGATAGTGGTTGAGGACCTGAGGTGACTGGTAATATATGTAGGGGAAAGAGATGGTGACACACACGAGAGAGACAGATCAGCTTTTCTGGTTTATGAGCTTGAACAAGTTAGATTTGTAATGGAGAAGAAAAGTGAGTTCTAAAAGTTTGTACAAACATGCGCTTGAATCCCACTGTTACTTATTCTTTTCTCCATGACAAGCAAATTACTTGAGCAGAAGACAAATCCCCCACTTCATCTTCTTCATTCAGTGCATCCAAAGTGCCTTTAGATTCCTGACTTTAATCTCTCAGATCTGTGGGGAGCTGTGTTCCCTTAAGTAGCAAGGCAATCTTTTCCTCCATCATTCCCATTGCGTTAAAGTAAACTGTGCTTTTGTTCCTTCATGAGCAGCTCTGCGACAAAGGGAAAGAAGGAGAGGAC